>NW_027491112.1:2486085-3729128 GCF_021521415.1 Bidens hawaiensis | reverse complement strand
TTTATGGCAGTTTTATTTAAAAATTATAAGAACGACATAACAAATAAAAAGTAATTTTTTTTAATCAAAAAGTAATTTTTTTTGGTCATGAAAATCTTAATTTCATTCATACTCTTTATTCTTTTAAACTGGCCCGTTTTGACCTGTACAAACTTTTGTTGAAACCCATTCTAACGCGAATATAAAAATATCATTTTTATAAACAACCAGTTGTGACCCGAACCCGTTCTGACCCGCAACCCCACCTCGCTCGTTTTGCTAGGTATGATTCTTATAAACTGTCATTGTATGACTCGTGAGTACAGACGATTGACATGAAGTTGGCGAAGATGAATTCAACAAGAAAATATTAGCAAAAAACCAGATAGATTTTTTTAACAGTTTTCGTTTATATTTTTGATGATTTTGGTCATTTAATTTTTTTTAATATTGACCCATTTTAACCCGAACTAATTTTGGCCAGGATTCGTGTTTATCCGAATCTATTCTTGGTCAGAACCCATTTATACATGAACCTATTTTTTGGTTAGAACCCGTTTTTAACCCGAACCTATGGTCTAAGCCCGTTTTGACCTGAACCAGATTGGACCTGTTTTAAATCGGCCCACCCGTCTTGCCAGTCCTAGTTTTACCTGAGGGTAGTAGGCTTTGTAGGCAGCTAGACCATCTTTAAAAAGAACTGGCAAGCCGTTGCGAATTAAAAATGTCCTCGACTGCACCCAATTAATATTATGTCAGCAAAAAGTAATTTACACAGAAGAACAATAAACAGAATATACACATCATACTTGGTTTAAAACAAGCATACCGTGTATGGATGAAACTTTAACTTGATCATAAGATTTGCATCTTCATCCGCTAAACCTTTTTTTCCGGCTATATCATCACTATTTTTGTCACCTTTTCCAACATCTATGCTAGCTTTGGCCATCTCTGCAGCTTTCTCTTTACTTGCCTTGAACAAATTAATATCAACAAAAAAACCTAACAAAGCAGATATATGAAAATTATTATGATAATCACTAAAATAATGTTGCATGCAATAAAGTTACATTTCAGTTGTATTATGTTTAGTAGTATGACCGTATACCTCGATATAACGGCCACAGGTCTGGCTTGCACCTGAAGACACAAAGTATATAAATATGAAACGACTCCAAAACTAATCAAGAGTAAAGAAGACGAAAGACCTCATCTCTTTCTGGTACTTCCTGAAGGCTGAATCATTACGAACACGTATCACCATCTTATAATGAAGATTTTTACTGGATATTGAGTTACTTTTTCGGAAGTTATGGTAACACTTAAATTCAGCTAAACCCTTTTCTTTCATCAACAGAACCATTTCCTGAGCAAAACATTAAAATGCAATATAAACATTTTAAAATACTGTTCCGAACGCTATTATGTGCTAAATTTATGTAAGAGAGGTGATATTACTATTACGGTATTACCTGTAACTTAGCGGTAGAATAATCGGAAGGGTTTGCTTCTAAAAACTTGAAAACAACCGATGGATCAGCAGCTTCAATTCCAAACCAGTCCACATAATCAGGACATAAGGAAGGTACCGGTATTCTCCAGAAGTACCTTTATAAGCTGCATTCATAATATCAAGATTTATCACTAGTCTTCAGAAACCGTACGGTATTAAAAAATGAGACTTAAGCATTACATGTTTTTCATCAGATCTATTTGCAGCAAATATTTCCCACAGGCCCGGGTCCCAAATCTTGATTAACTGTTGTCAGAAGATTATCGTATCACTTTACATAAATGGTGAATGTAAGTATGTAATTGTATGCCCAAACGATACAATTTGAATAGAGTTTAATGCCAGCAAACCTTCATATACTGGTAAAGGATAATCTTTTAAAACCAGTTCCATCTCGTTTGCGCTCTCGTGGCTTACGATCCGTGCAACAAGGCCTTCCAAAATCTCCCTCTGCATCTTTATGTGGTCTATTGATCCTGTAATCATTTAAACTTATTTTAGAATATATATATATATATATATTATATTTATATATGATTTAGTACTTCACATTGTATCTAGTCATTCGCTCATTCATACTGTCTATATACACTAGTTTTCATAATATCTGTTTGATGGAAATATATATATATATATATATATTTACCTGGCACAGAGATATCTGCCACCTCATCAAGAGCTCTGCATACAGATGTAGCTGTCCCTTCCTCGCGTAGTGCATCAAAAGCAGCGAAAAACGATGACACTGAATTCCTTGAAAAAAACGAACGCACGCCTGTTTGATTAGCTAGAAGTGGTAGTGATATGGGAAAGAAAATGAAAAAAAATTAATACTTTCTTAGACCATCTGTAGTGCCACAACTTTGTGGCATTCTGACTCTGAAACGCCGGGAGTACCCCCCCCCCCCTTTTGGCCTAGCGTTTTACGGTGGGCGTTTCCTACAAAGCGCGATGATGGCACACATTTTGATAAAATTGTGTGTGGGGAGGGGAGAGAGAGAGGGGAATATATGTAATTATTATAGGAGAGTTGTGGCGTTTTGCCCACTACACCACTTTTTGCAAAACTCTCCATTGCTGACGGGGATGCCACATGGCGCAAAATGCCCAAGGGTGGGGCGTTTTGACTACGCATGGTCTTACTAAAAGTTTTACAGTATATAAAAAAATTTTCAACATTTCTTAAATGTTTTGATTTTCATGTATGCAGCATTTAGATAATCAATCACCTTGTTGAGAACAACCAAACATGATTTGTAGGTAACCGCCATTTTCTACAAAACGCAATGATCTTTGGCGTTGAGTAGAACTTAGGCTTCCCGTTGCCCAATTCGGTGACAGCAGTCACAACAACTGCACAGGGTAAGTCAAATAAGTGGCAAAAAAGCATAATTTAACCATAACTTCTGCAAACTAAAACATAAAAAAGTTGTTTTCACTCTTACCATAATCTTCACGAGGTCGTTGACCATGGTCTCCTAAAACAGCAGTCACCAATTCCATCGATACGCACATGTGTTCACGCTAAAAAAAACAGTGTAATCAAATTATTAAAATAATTATCCATCAAACTATATCGCAGCGTTTAGCATAAAAATAACCTCAAGAAACTGAATGAACTCCACTTGCTTTTCACTAGCTTCACTGCCCCACGCTCGAAAAATACTACCAAGAATAAAAACGCCAACAGCTGTAAACAAGTTGCCATAACTGTTCTTCGCGTACGCTCCACCCTCGTGACCAGCATACATAAAAAGTGATCCAGAGTGTTTGAGTGAGACCTAATAAATAATAATTCATGTAACCATATATACACAATTAAACTAGAAAATATTACGCGTTCCGTCCACCGTACCTCCAATGTAGCAAGACCTTTTGCTACCAACTCAATCATTTTTATTCTAACCTATTGATCAGACTTCTCATTATCGAATTTGGAATAAAATGCTGCTCTTATTTTGGCGGGTGGCATAAGTCGAGTTATCGATATTAAAATTCTCCAACAAATTGTTTTCAATGGCAAGCCTACAAATTCCATTAGTGATACCTTCTGCAGAAGCAGCATTAGATACCTCCTGTACAAGCAGCATCCAAATCATAAATTTAAACAATATTCGCATACAAACACTAAGGCTTATTTAATCCGCTAATCAATATGATCAAGAACGAATTGTTATAACTCAGCAAAACAAAAACGCACACGATGAATTTGAATTGAATAACTCGGCAAAACAAATTTTTTTACATATATATTTTAAATTTCTTTTTATAAAACAGGTATTGATCTTAATCATCTTATTATATATTGGGCCAATACCTTTTTTTATATCTGTAATCCATTTAAGCTATCGAGCCCAAACTAAATTTACAATAAATAAAAAAGTTAAATAAACAAAAACACACGGCATCACGGTCGATTGAATTCGAGATTTCTAGCCGCAATCCTTCAATGGTAAAGAATGCTATATTTTGATTACTATATTTTTGTTATGTTTATTGACTTATTATTATAATGCTAATGTCGTTTAAAATTACTAGTTTATATATTTCGTTACTTGTTAGGCCGCCTAAGGGCCTTTTTATTTTGGCTAAGCCGAGGTGTTTAAATTCTCGGAGACCGCACTGATTAAACTGATAATTGCAGCACATGATCAGTGAATAACATTGGGTACAATAATAAACAAAAAGCAGCAAATGCGTTGAATAACAAAAAGATTATTATAAATAAATAAATAAACACAAGTGTTAATAATAGATAAAAAAAAATACAATACCTTCTGATGTGGCATTGCTCTTGGCGGGAGACGTAAAAGGGTTGGCGGCTGAGAATAGAGAGGGTGGGGATGGTGGCCACATGAATATTATTTTTTTAATTTTCGGGTATTGGTTTTTAATATTTCTGACTTTCACTCGTTTGTTGGTAAAACTTCTAACTTTTAATTTGTTACCGACCATTTCAAAGTTTTACGAGGTGATTGTTGGAAGTATATCAACATTATAATTCAAATTCGGCATCACCGAACTGAAGCATTGTTTAATCGTTTTGGATCACCGTTTCGAGCTAGGTTTTAAATCAATCGACTCGTATTCTTCATCCAATCAAAAACCCTAAAACATTAGTATGAAATTCAGGAAAAAAAGTATAACGCTGTTAAGTCTTTTTTAACGGGGGACCATTAGGGACTACATTTTTAATTTGGGACCATCAGGGACGATAAAATAAATATGAATTATTATCGGTCAATACCAGTTAGGATTATTAAAATCCAATAAACCTTATTTACTTGTAAATGAGTGTTATGCACTTCAAAAGAACAAAACGCTTAAATTGGAATATGTTGTTGATACAAGACAGTGACATGAGCTTGGAACACGCGTGTGACCGCTGGAAGTTGAAGTAGTCCAAAGAGTTAATTTTTGTTGCTTTTGAATAATCTAACCTGTCAAGTACGTGGGTATACTTGCTTGTCGGTTCTTTAGGCAATATCTCGTTCCAGTGACGAAGCTCGAACGTGAGGGGTGTGGGTGTGGGTGGGTGTGGGGGGGGGGGGGGACACCATAATTAAACTAAAAATATTTAAGTTGGTCGAATTAAGATATAAAAATAAATAAAATATTTAAAACGACATTTAAAACATGTTTGTGATTGAGTATGAATAATGCTTATTTTTATTGGTGATATCAAAAAGCCAATAAAACTTGGTGCTTAATATAATAGGTTAGACCGAATAAGAAACGTTGTGTTTAGAGAGAGATTAGGGATATCTAACATATCAGACAAGATAAGAGAGTGGAGATTGAGATGGTTTGGACATGTGAAGAGAAGACAGATGACAAATCCGGTTAGATCCGTAGAAAACATTAATATAGAGGGGAGGAGGGGTAGAGGACAACCTAAATTGACTTAGAATGAGAGGATTAAACATGATTTGATAGACCTAAATCTCTCCGAGAACATGGTTGGAGATAGGAATTATTGGAGAAGTAGAATTAAAGTTAAGGATTTTTAGAGAGAAATAAATACTTTTCGCATAACATTGTGTCTTTTCGCACACCATTGTGTCTTTTTATCTAATACATAAAACACAATGCTTAATACATGTTAAAACATAAAACACAATGGTGAATACGTATAACACAATGACCTAAAACGTAAGACACAATGGTAAATACGTATAACACAATGACCTCAAACGTAAGACACAACGGTGAATACATATAACACAATGACTTGAAACATAAAACACAATGGAAACAACATATTACACAATGACACAATGAACAACAAAAAAACTCAATTAAAAAAACCCATTAATTTTTTTTATTTTTATATAACAATATGATACTCATATTAAAGATAAAAAAAACGCTTATTGTTATGGTGAATTTTTTTTAAAAAAATAATGTCATATGAAAAAGTTATGGACATTTTAAAATAATGGGGAGAATTGACATGTGCCTTGCATGTGGAGAGAGAAAAGTCAACAAAGATGTGTTATTACCTTCATGTCCTTTTCATCAATTTTTATTTATTAAATTAATTTCAACCATTCAAATCTAAGATCAATGGACTGGATTCTTTCTCACCATTCTCATTTTTGTTGTCCTTTGTATTTTAATTTTACCCATATATATATATATATAGTACTATCATTTTTATTACGTGCTATTATCAACTATATTATAGTTGAACTTTGATTTCAGTTTATATTGCGTCATACGAATGTAGTCTAGAGCTGAGGGTCTCGCTGGAAGCCACCTCTCTATCCCGTTGGATAGAGGTATGGTGAGCCTACATCCACCCTCCTCAGACCCTATTTATAGCTTGACTATTTGTGGGACTTCACTGGGTATGATTGATTGATTTATAAACTTTTAAAGAAATAACCATAAAGTTGGTGGCAAGTGGCAACTCAAACCGGTATGCTTTGACTTATACTGATCATAAGGCAACTAATAGAAGAAACATATTTTGACTTTTATAATTAAATAAGTCAATTCATGAAATTAGAGAAAACAAGGGTATCATGATTCATGATGAATTTAATGATACATTACCAGTTCCTTATCTTTTTCAACATAATACGAATGTTTTGACTTTTATAATAAAACAAGCCAATGCAAGAAGCTTAATTCATATAGATCCTTTTTTATTTAAAAGAAAAAATAACAATCCCTTGATGAACAAAACAAAATGCATTGATTTACTAACAATCTAAATTAAATTTCTCTATTTTTTTTTTTGAAAATGATCAAATTTAATACACAAAACATCTAAACGATTTACAATGAAGTAGCAGGTAAAGGTAAGCGGGCAACAAGCTGTACCTCAACCCTCTTTTAGATAGCAAAACCAATCCCACTAAAACAAAATTTCTCATATGTAGTTTGGGTTTAAATTATTACTTATTTTACCGCACACAAGGTTTCTTAAAAGGTTTTCTGTGGTAGATGACAAAAATCAGCCGCCATCTAGTTTAGGCAATTTTTATACAGGTTTGTTAAGTTCCAGAACCAGTTAATACAGGTCCAATACATGCTCAAACTGAGTGATTTCGTGCTGGGGCAAAGTTGGAATATTGTAAAATTATGTTGTTAATATGTTTAGATGTGCGGATCACAAATTCAGAGTAAAAACTTTGGTTTGTTAATTGAAAGCATAAACTTAGAGATAGTAACTCAAACTTTTGACTAAATTACTTTTTGGATGGAAATGTATATGAGGTCGAAACTCGAAAGCGAAGAATCAGCCTCCAAGATATGATCCACGGGTAGGGTATTATCTTAGGTAACAATATGTTGATGTAAAAATGTTTAGGCTTCCACCAAGTAACTAAAACTGTATATGATCAAATTTAGTTGGTATAAAGCGTTCTAATTGTGTAATTATGTTATAGATTTTAGTCATGTGTCACGTGCTAATAAGCCAACCATATATCCATCACCAGTTAACACGCTAACCCGCCCGCCGCAACACTTGTTTTCCTTTTTCTTTCTCTACACATTTTAAGTTGCTTGACTTGTGAGTGCTCCGCTTAAGGAAAAGTAGATCTCATGAATAATATATATATATATATATATATATATATATATATATATATATGATTGATTTATTTTGAGAACCGCTTTGAGCTTTAAGAACTCGAAAGAACTCAACGTAACAAAAAAAAATTTTGAATTTTTTTACACATGTGTAATACGTAAGTGTAACTAATGTACAAAAAATTACCGTAATTTTTTACACACCGAATCGACTTATTACACATGTGTAACTAACATTTAAACTTGTTTAATTATCAAAAATACTTATTCTCTCTCATGATTTATTTTTTAATCAAATTTAATCTCAGTCACATATTTAAACTCATTTAATTAAATGTTTGGTCAAAAATTGAGTTCTTAAAGTTCTTACAACTCATCAAGTTCTCAAAATATCCCTCCCCTATATATATATATATATATATATATAATGTTACATTTTATTTGGAATTTCATTATAAATTTAAGTAATTCTCATTTTTTAGATTTAAATGTTGGATAAAACAAAAACTTACAAAACCGGTTTTTAATGCCAGGTCATACTCTTACCTGGTTACATATGGTATGATTTCGTTTTCTTCCAAACCGGTTATAAACCCGAACCAGTTATTGGTGTATCCAATTATTGACCCATTTCATTATACACCGGGTTTTTACACCTCTACATTGTCCCACAGGGCCAGGTTAAAATTTAATGGGAGGAACTTTGCTTATTAATTGGGCACTATACATTATATTGCCATAGTTGCAGTTTAACTACTGCCTTTTTTTCTTTTAGTTTTTCATATAACTTGTATTTCAAGTTTTCAGCCGCTTTGAAGCGGTTTTCATCACCAAAAGTGGCCAGACCAATTGGTCCAGCTTGTCGAGTTTTGAGCTGGCAGCTCGGTTATATGATTTTAACTTGAAACCAAGCGAAACTGAGCTGCTCAACTATAAACCAATCCGAGTTCGAGCCTTAACCTTTCGTTTGCTCAAATATGGCAACTAAAAACAAGAGGTGGTTCACGTAGGCTCGTGAACAGCCCTACCACCACCTCTAGCCACCTCCATCACCACCCCATCTCCACAAGGACAACCCGAAACCCTAATAATTTCAAACACGAAACCCAACAATGTCATGTACACAAGATGCCATTTTGACACTTCACTGCGCAAAACTATGAACAGGCACTCACAAAAGTAACATATATGTTTTCTGGTGGTCTCTTGTGGTACAGACCTCGCATGCTAACACGATATTAATCCTACAAAATTACAGTTTTGCCCTTCAACGGCATAAGCTTACAGGTGAAAGACAAGCATCCTTATCAGCAGCACGTAAGAGCGTCCAAACCTCGAAACTAAACCGGTATATTTAGCATTTCTCTTTTACAACTAATGATGTTTGGTACCAAACAGTTTGACCTGGTTTGGTAATGTTGCAGCGCGCTACTCAATGGAACTGCAGAACCCCGGTAATAGTGAAAGGCGGGTTAATATCAATTCGGGTAGCCTTTCCCTGCAAAACCAACTCGGGTAGCGTATTGGCTTCCTTATGGGGTATGCCTTGAGCGGTCCATAATGTGAGATGGGGCCACTCGTTTTTAGACAATACCCTTTCACCATCAATGGACCCGGGGTGCACTTCTAACGCAGTTAGTTTCTTCGACAATAACAGCGCGGTTACATCAACCGGAACCTTCTGGTTCACGAACCGTCCATAGTTGGCCACAGCGGTTACACCATGGCTTTTCTTGTGAGCAAGAGTGATGTGGGCCCTTTCAAGGTGGTTGTTTTCCATGTTGGTTTTTACAAATGTTTTCACCTTCGGGTCGTTCTCAGATATCTGAAATCATCGAACTTAATTTCAGTCATTCGGTAACAAAATATTAAGATAAAAGTTAGATATTATGCTCACACGTGAAAGGAGGTTATGAACGTCGGTAACAGGAACATCAATCGCAGCAAAAACTATAGTTCCAAATTTTCTTTTTTCAGATACGGGTGTAACGTATTCTCCTTTCATTATTCTTTTTAGCTGTTCCATCACTTGATTAACAGCAAATTCAAAAGGAACCTACAAACCAAAGTATTCACAACCTCAATCATCTATATCAATCAATAGCAGAAGATAAAAATACACGACGGCATCCGCAAACACACACAAGTTAAAAGCTAAAGAATTTTCAGGCCCCAAACCCCCACCTAAGATTACACGCTCCCCTACGCCTATAGGCACAACCTCAATCATCTAAAAAGATTTAATTTAGTACTTGGTTTAACATAAAAAATGTTACCTGAATAGATGTCAAGTAATCAGCATTTCTAGATAAAACCTCACGCAGTTGCTTCTCCCATAAAACCCATTCATTTCTGTATGTTCCTTTACTGGGTTCTGATCTGAACAATAAAGAAACATGATTATAGAAAGACAAAAAAATAATATAATAAAAGTATTTGATAGGTGGAAAATACCAACCTTCCGTGCCTATTCGTATGAAGCCTGTATAGATTTATTCCCTCTTCCAACACGGTCTTCACTGAGTCAGGTAACGGACTCCTGTATAGATTTGTCCCAGAATTCTAAAATTATTTAAAACAATTTGACTGTATCGAAACTAATCTAACATTCAAAAAAGTATAATTCATCTCATTTGAACAGTTTTGTTTCAAGCTACTTATTTTTTCTTGTTTGACCCGAATTGACTGATTCATAAATGAATGAGTCAAATTGTAAAAAATTGACACCTCTAAACATTAACTTTTATGTCTTTACCTTTCAGATTTCAGGAGAGGCATCTTCACAAGTGAGCCAAAACGTTCAATTAATTCACTTTCAAACTCTGAACGATTCTGAAACGTGAAATAAACAGAAAATAAAATATATATATTAAGCAATGGTCTTGGAAGAAAAATATAGCATAATGCTCAGAATTGTCATACCTTTCCTTCATACAGGTGATAGAACATTAGCAACACATATCCAACATTTGGTGATGACTTATCAAGATTTCCCTTCAGATAAAACATTATATAGTGAGACAAGTATTTAGATACGAAGCATACGTGGGAAGAAAGCTACAATAACATACAAACTGACTAACCGAGTAAAAACATACTTACAGGATGATTAACTCGATTAAGTACGCGGTATATGAAAACTGCTAATGCATCAAGAGAGAACGGATTTGATTCGGTTCCTGCATGTTAAAAACAACAAAAATATGTTAAAAAGTAAACCAATTCAGCTGTTGTACCCAAAATTGTGTATAACATATACTGCACCATCACTAAAAACTGCAAATCTTTCCACTTAGGATTTTCCAAAGGAACTGCAGCATGTTCTTTCTCGGTAAAGATATAAATCCAAATTTACCTATTTATTCCATAACAACTCGTACAAGGAATTTCTGTTATTAACTTTGGACTACAAGTACCAGGGGCGAAGCTTCCTTAGGGCCGGGGGTGGCCCGGCCCCCTCTGTTATTTTGAGCGGTAGTGTAAATCGACTCTTTTTCCGTCCGAAAATTTGTATACGTACCCATTTTATACCGAAAATTTGAGGCCACCCCCCCCTAGTTTATGATTTTTATAATACATTTTGAGTCCCCCCCCCACCAAGCTTCGCCACTGACTACAACCTTTCTCAATATAGTCTAAGTAAAGGATAGTTTAGGTATTTGATCATTAGCCAAATAGGTAAAGTACAAGGAATATCATGATAAGAAGCAAAATTCATTCTTGAAAACAGCTGACAATAAATTCAACCTATCCGTCTAGCAAGTTATATATTTACCTTATAACCTATGATGTTGAGGCTTGACTATACACAGATATGTAGAATAGACCCAATTAGTGAAAACAAGACAAGTTACTGTTTCTATATAATACGATGTTGTTAGGATTAAATGCACACACGAAACCGAACACGACACGAAAGCAATAAACGAACACGAGGATTTAACGTGGTTCGGTCTAAACTGACCTACGTCCACGGGTGGCAACTAGGTATATCTTTATTGAGTGACAAATATTACAAGTACATAATGTTGTTTATATAGAGACTGAACTAGGGTTAGTAAATTATTATGCAAGAAATCTAAACCGGGCCGGGCTTGGGCCCGACCGCCCACACCCGTCTCCTCTTTTGACTTCATATAATAAACCGGGCCAACAAGGCCTACGAACCCAACAATCTCCCACTCGGAGGCCTTGAGTACTCTCGTCTGCACTCCTGATTGTACTTCTGTAATCTGAACATTAAACTTCTTCTAGTTGCCACCGCCTTCTCATCAATTAACCTGAAGGCCCGTTGAAGCTCCCCGGAGCTCCAACACGTCAGTCATGGCTGAAACTGCCCCTGACCCGTTCTCTGTCCCTACCGGCTCCCACTGTAACGAACTACCGGATCCTGAGATAACCTGAGAACAAACACTCTCCATATTCAGCAAGTAATTCATTGGAGAGACTTTTACAGCTGGAATACTGGTTTTCTTAATCCACTGTCGACCTGGAACTGTAACTGAAACACGACCTGTGCTCCCACTGTCACGATGTCCCCCAACTGATTTAACCTTCCTAGCTCGTTCATCCTGAATCTTCACTTTGGCTCTGGGTTTGTTACTTGCAAAACGAACCTTCTTCTGCCCACGAGATTCTGTGAACCGGATTTTGTCTTTCACCAAAACTGGATCCACTCCTTTCGGTGACATATCGACCATATACAACGAACCCATTTTCTTGCCACGAGCAACCACAAGATTCCCTTTGACTACTTTCCACTGCCCATTCCCGAACTTAACATCGTGCCCTTGGTCATCCAACTGCCCAACTGAAATCAAACGTTTCTTCAAACTTGGAATAACCCTCACGTCTTTCAAAGTCCAAGAAGTACCGGCTGAAGTTATCAAATCAACGTCTCCCATACCCGTAACCTCTAAAATATCATCATTCGCTAGTCGAACCTTTCCAAAATCCCCAAATTTAAGATTCTTCATCGTTTCACTACAGTGAGTGGCATGAAACGATGCACCAGAATCCATCACCCAAGCATCAACACTACTCTCAACACTACAAACCAAAGCCTCATCACTACTGACCCCGTCATCTGTGTCGTCTTCTGTAACGTTCACCTCTTTCTTACCATTCGGACACTGATTCCTGAAGTGTCCTTTCTCTTTACAACCCCAACATTCAATATCCTTACGAGTCTTAGACTGACTCCTCTTCCTGCTCCCACTGCCTCGCTGTTTTCCCCTACCTCTACCTTCTGTGACTAGCATATTGCCTGATGATTCACCTGAACTTCTGCGTCTTGAATCTTCTCCCAGAATCAGATCTCGAATCCCATCGAAAGTAATATTTGTAGACGAACTACAAACTGCAGTCACTGTTTGCGACCAACTGTCGGGCAAAGAGGATAATAACAAGAGGCCTTGAACTTCATCATCAAACTTAATGTCAACTGACACTAAGCGGGACAAGATCGAATTAAGATTATTGATATGAGTTGTAACTGACCCACCCTCTTTCATTCTTGTTGTCACTAGCTCTCGGATAAGATAGACTTTATTCGCTGCCGAAGGCTTCTCATACATGTTGGATAGCGCCTCTATCATACCACGTGCTGTGGTTTCTTTCATGATGTTAAACGCCACATCTTCCGACAACGACAATGTAATACAAGCCCTAGCTTTCTTGTCTAACTTCTTCCAATCTGCTTCTGACATCTTTTCTGGTTTTTCATCCTCAAACACTACATCCAAGTCTTTCTGACAAAGTAGTGCCTCAATCTGCATCTTCCACCAACCGAACTTCTGTCCGTCAAACTTCTGTATCGAAAACTTTCCGTCTTCTACCATAACAATGACTAAAACGAAAAACTGGATAAAAAACAGAGACAGACACAGCAACACGAGCCTGAACTTAACGACCGTTCTACTGAACTCTGTTAAACAATCAACCTATTTAAAGTGCAGCTGAATAACGAACTAAAAAACAGAAAACTGAAACTTTAAACTGAAACGATAAAACCTGACAAACGCGGTCGGTACTGGTTCTAAGTTTCTTTAAATTTCTTCTGACTTGAAACTGTTCTTCAACGAAAATAGGATCTTGATTCGCTGGTTCTTTGCTCGTACTTTGCAAAGTAGGATCTCGACTCGCAAAACTTCTGCCTTCTTTTATTGGTGTGAACACAAGCAAAGTAATCAAATATATTACTTTCTGCCTTGACAATGAAACACAGCAACCAAAAAAAAAAATACCTACTGTTTCCTTTTGTCTTTTTCTGTTGTGAAAACCAATATATGAAGCCAATTGCAAAGGTGGGTGGCGGCTATGTTATCTGCCTATGTATAATCTCACGTAGCACCAAATTCCCAAACACCTTATTTTTACGAAACCCCAAAAAAAAACTAGCGCTGACCTTTTCAACCTTCCGGTCGATCGCTGGATACGTCGGCTAGCTGCCAACACCGAAAACCTAGATCGACAACCTGAATCTGACCTGTGGCAACTGGTGGCAGCGAAACCCTAGCAGTAGTTAGCGGTAACGCGGCGGAACCCTAGCCCCGATCACTGGTGCGGCGGCGACACGCGGAACTGGTTCACCGTGTTCTTCGTGTGATCCGAACCTAAGCTCTAGATACCACTTGCTAGGATTAAACGCACACACGAAACCGAACACGACACGAAAGCAATAAACGAACACGAGGATTTAACGTGGTTCGGTCTAAACTGACCTACGTCCACGGGTGGCAACTAGGTATATCTTTATTGAGTGACAAATATTACAAGTACATAATGTTGTTTATATAGAGACTGAACTAGGGTTAGTAAATTATTATGCAAGAAATCTAAACCGGGCCGGGCTTGGGCCCGACCGCCCACACCCGTCTCCTCTTTTGACTTCATATAATAAACCGGGCCAACAAGGCCTACGAACCCAACAGATGTGTGTATAGCCTATACTGATTAATAGTACTAACTACTAAGCTTGCTCCAAAAGATGTATACATTACTACTTTAAGTAACTAAAGAAACCAAATTACATTTCGGGAGAAAACAAAATTCATTAAATGTGCAAAGGATTTACATAAACCTTCAGAGTCGGGCACAATTGGCACTGCAGATGCTTTCGTGCTCCGAGACATATCCTCAATCTGCAAAAATGGATAAAGAAAATCACCATAAATTCATGCTGTCCTCGTATATATATAATACAAAAAACTACGTTACCTGCCTCCAAACTTCTTCATTGGGTGCATTCTTGTCAGCAAGCACAATAGAATAAGGTTTCTTCCGCCTCTCATCAGCAACCTTTTGCCAATATCTTCCTGTTCAAATTTTAATGAACCAAAAGCATACATCATTATAATACTAATAGATGGAAGAAGAAAATAACTTGTAAGTTAATACATTTTCTAAAATCAAACACCTTTTATAAGATCACCCATCAGACTATGAATCGGACGATCATCCTCAAGACCTTCCGAAGCACTTAATATTTCCTTACAGAGAGCAGATTTAGCACAACCAGGTATTCCTAAAAATAATATGTACATCTCAAATTAGAGAAGATACATGCATATACACATATAACAAATTTATAATCATACACAATATACCTGGAAAGAACACTATGAGACCTTCCTTTTTGTGAATGGAATCAGGACTTGGGCTAGAAGGTTCTAGAACCTTCTCGGTCTCAAGGTCACCTTCCTCATCTCCACCTCCCTCAACAATGGCCAAGAAATCTTCAGTTCTAACCAAGTCACCAGCGCATCCTATCAAAGCTTGATTCTCAGGACTGCGTTTCGCGTATTGTTCGAGAAAAGGCTCAGCTTCACTTAAGTACACAGATGATGACAGCTGTCGATTTCCACATTTTCTTCTTATGTACACTGCCCTGAAAATATATATTTTTCTATCATGTACTCGGTGAAAAATAAAATGGTGATATACTAATTCATCCGTTACCACTCGTCCAACATCTTGCTGAGCTGTCTCTGCTTTCCTGGAGATGTATTCCATATTTTCATTTGCCTATAACATGAAATATTTCCGTATTCAGGAGACGGTAAATCTTTTAACAAAAAATAAGAATGACATTAATGTATATGTGTGTGAGTTAATTTATATGCAAAGTCATATGACTTACCTGAGGTAGTAGGTTTTGTAGGCAGCTGGACCATCTTTAAAAAGAACTGACAAGCCATTGCGAATCAAAAATGTCCTCAACTGCACCAAAAGAATATAATGTCAGACAAAAGTAATTTACACTGAAGAATAATAAACGGAATATACACGTCATACTTTGTTTAAAACAAGCATACCTTGTATGTAAGAAATTTTAACTTGATCATAAGATTTGCATCTTCATCAGCTAAACCCTTTTTTCCAGATATATCATCATTATTTTTGTCAATTTTTCCAACATCTATGCTGGTTTTGGCCATCTCGGCAGCTTTCTCTTCACTTGCCTTGAACAAGTTGATTTCAACAAAAAAACCTAAAAAACCAGACGGGTCATGTGCATAAGTTGTGTATTTGATAAATTTGAATCCTTTGTTTGAATGCAAATATATATGAAATTATTATGATAATCACTAAAACAATATACATGCAATAAAGTTACATTTCAGTTGTATTAATTTAGTAGTATGACCGTATACCTCGATATAACGGCCACAGATCTGGTTTGTACCTGAAGACACAAAGTACAAATCAATAATGCATAAAAAAGCACGTTTTGTAAGTTGTTTGCGTAACAAGACACAAAGTATATAAATATGAAAGGACTCCAAAACGAATTAAGAGTAAAGAACACGTAAGACCTCATCTCTTTCTGGTACCCGCCTGAAGGTTGAATCACTATGCACATGTATCACCATCTTATAATGAAGATTATCATTAGATATTGAATTAATTTTGCGGAAATTATGATAGCACTTTAAAGCAGCCGGAAAACGCTTTTCTTTCATCAAACGAACGATTTCCTGAGTGAAACATTAGAATGCCAAATAACCATATTACAATACTGTTCCGAGTGCTATTTTGTGCTCTAAAGTTATATGAGAGAGGTGTATTACTATTACCTTTAACTTAGTGGTAGAATAATCAGAAGGATTTGCTTGTAAAAACTTGGAAACAACTGATCGATCAGCATTTCTTGGAAGGTCATCAGCAGCTTCAATTCCAAACCAGTCCACATAATCAGGACAAAAGGAAGTACCAGTGTTCTCCAGAAGTGCCTTTATTTGCTGCATTGACATTATCAAAATTTATTACAAGTCTCCAGAAATCGTATGGTGAATCAAGTATTGAAAAGGAGACTAAGCATTACATGTTTTTCATCAGATCTATTTGCAGCACATATTTCGCGCAGACCTGGTCCCAAATCTTGATGGACTGCCACATCATCAAAGAAGGGTTTGTCACAAGATTGTTGTATCACTTATTACTTAAATGATGGTCACATTTTAGATAAAGTTAAAAGGCTAGCAAACCTTCATATACTGGTAAAGGATAATCTTTTAAAACCAGTTCCATCTCTTTTGTGCTCTCATGGCTTACAATACGTGCAACAAGGCCTTCCAAAATCTCCCCCTGCATCTTTATGTGGTCTATTGATCCTGTAATAATTCAAATTTGTTTTAGAAAACAGATATTATATATGTTTTAGTACTTCACATCGTATCTAGTCATTCACTCATTCATACTGTCTATATACACTAGTTTTCATAATACCTTATTGCAATATCAACCCAGTTTTTAACAGCTAAATTCCAACATAGATAAGTGTTTAACGGAAATATATATCTTTACCTGGTACAGAGATATCTGCCACCTCATCAAGAGCTTTACATACAGATGTAGCTGTCCCTTCCTCACATAGTGCGTCATAAGAAGCAAAAAATGATGTCACTGAATTCCTTGAAAAAACCAAACACTCATTGATTAGCTATAGGTGGTAAAAGACAAAATATTACATTCGGTTAGAAATTGAGTGAGATTAAATGTCATTTTCATGTATGTAATATTTTAGATAATTACCTTGTTGAGAACAACCAAACATGATTTGTAGGTAACCGCCATTTTCTGCAAAATGCAATAATTTCTGGAGTTGAGTAGAACTTAGGCTTCCCATTGCCCAATTCAGTGATAGCAGTCACAACAACTGCAAGGTAAGTCAAATAGTGTCAAATAAACAAGCTTTTAACCATAATTGTTCAAACTTAAACATAAAAAGCAAGTGAAATGGTACCATAATCTTCACGAGGTCGTTGTCCATGATCACCTAAAACAGCAGTCACCAATTCCATCGATATGCTCATGTGTTCACGCTAAATGATGGTCAATCAAATCCATAAAGTGATTAAACTAAAAGAAAAACAGTATAACTTAAATTATGATACACCAAACTATATCATAACATAACAATTACCTCAAGGAATTGATTGAACTCTACTTGCTTTTTACTAGCTTCAGTGCCCCATGCCTCGCGAAAAATTCTTCCAAGAACAAAAACCCCAACCGCTGTATAACTGCAGAACAAAACAAAGTTCTACAATAGAAAGAAGAAAAAAAAAGCTAGTCTGACTAGAAGATAACTGCAACATCTCTAGAATTCTGTTTTCCATACATATTTGACAGAAAACCAAGTTCTGTACTTGTAAATAAATAATTTTCAAATTTGTTTATTTCATCCACTAAGAGCTAATATAGATACAGCCTACGCTAGTTATCGCTGTAGAAATTACTAAAGATAAAAAAAGATACTTCAAATTGTTTCAATGTTAAATTAGTGTTAGTACATGGTACCTGCAGTAGTATAGTGAAACCATTGTAAATGGTTGTATAACGAAAATTCAAGCCAGCAATAGTTCTATTAAAATGTCAGAGACATCATATAAAACCACCACTTGACTTGTGAATCAGCAATTCAAATATTCAATTACAATCCAGCTATTATACGTTCTCACGTTTAATTATACACAATCCAAAAAAAACTGACACGACTCACGAGTATCTTCTTACCATCTAATTTAAAAGCATACTTATAGCTTAAACGTATTTATCATGTACAATTATTCAAGGCAGTGAACCAACAATGTTTGATATATATAGCTTTTGCTTCTAAGAAAATATATACGTATGTAGAAACAAAGATACAGATATCATAAAGCTAAAAGAAAAGAAAGGGATGTCAACATACACATTCCCAAAACTGTTCTTCGCATATGCTCCACCCTCATGACCAGCATACATGAAAAGCGATCCAGAGTGTTTGAGTGAGACCTAATAATATCATAAAGAGGATGTCAAGTTAGTCACACAATACCAATACACATTATTAACCGTAAATCAATGCTCAACAAACATCATTAGAAAATATTACATGTCCACCGTACCTCCAATGTGGCAAGACCTTTTGCTACCATTTCAATCATTCTTATCCTAACCTCTTGATCAGACTTCTCATTTTCAAATTTGGGATAGAACGTCGCTCTTATATTGGCAGTGGAGTAAGTAGAGTTATCAACAGTAAAATTCTCCAACAAATTGTTTTTGAACAAATTACTCAAAGCAACAGTTTGAGCTGCAGTATTAATTGTTCTTTTGGAAGCATCAACCGTTGCAGCAGAAGCTGTAGCGTAAGCCATCGGTTGAAAAGCCGACTTTTGACCATGTAAAGTGTTAGCATTTACTACTGAAGACTGTTCACGAGGTGCTATCTCATCCATTCTAATACCCCCAAATTGTAGCACCGGAACAGGGGACTGTGCATTGTTTTCCACAATGGTGAGCCTACCAATTCCATTAGTGATACCTTCTGAAGAAGAAACGTTAGACGCCCCATCGCTGCTCACCTTCTGAGTCCACTTTTGTTCTTTCCGTCCACCTCTTTTCTGATCATTATCAAATTCAGAGGGAAGTTCGTTATCTACGTTCATTTATTAAATTAAACGAACGGATATGAACAAGGAATTTCATTCCATTAACCAACATTCATTTATGTTGTTTAATATTTGTTGGTTCATTCAAGGCTTTTAATATTTTTTAATGACTTTTGTAATCTTATATATAGATTTAAACAAAATTATTAATGATAAAAACAATATGTAAATTAACATATGAAAATGAATATTAAATAAACACCAACACACACTTGATAGCCGGACCCGAACCGTTAACACTGACCAATTCTTAGTTAGCCAAATCAGAAAAAAACATTGTTTGCGTGAATTTCCGTTCGTTTTTTCGTGTTCGTGAACTGCTCTCAAACAAGTTCAGTTCGTTAATGAACGCACACGAGATTCCATTCCGTTAGGTGTTCGTGAACCGTTTGCTTTTCGGATAAAAGCTAAACGGACGAACATGATCAAAACCTTGTTCAGTCCAGCTCGTTTACAGCCGTAACAAAAATTAAACAAGCTTTGCGTAAACACAGTACTGAATGTTTCATTTTCATCAGTTAATCAATATGATCAGCTCACCTAATTAAATAACTAATGATTCAGATTAAACGGATAATTGCAGCATATGATTAGTGAATAACGTCAAGCACTGTTGCACTTAAAACTAGGTCAACCTAAACACTATAGTTAAGTTTAGTTACAATCAATAAACTAAAAAACAGCTAGCTAGCTAATACGTTCAATAACAAACAGATAATAATAGTAATAATAATAATATTGAGACGAGTGTTAAATACCTTGTGATGCGGCATGGTTGAGTTGAAATCGGAGATGAAGCGGTGGCTGAAAAGGCGAAGGAATCCGAAGCTTCTAGAAGAAGATGAATAGAGCGTTTTAGTGGAAGTGCAGTGGTATAATAATACCGACATTCATGTACACAACTTAATCGGAGGAGGAGTCAAGAAGATGTTAAAACAGATGGCAGATGCACACAAAAACTAACTTCTGTTTCTATAACCTAGTTATAAATGGGCTTCTTACCTAATAGGAGATAATGATGGTAGGGTTGTTCACGAGCAGAGCCGAGCCGAGCCGAACCAAGCGAAGGCTTGCCTATTGTTTGGCTCGTTTACAACCGAACCGAACGGTTGAAATTCGAACCGAGCGAAAACCGAAACGAGCCAAAATTGAATCGAGCATTTTTCAATCGAACATCGAGCGATTTCGAGCATTATTTATTTCTTTTTCACTTTAAAAGTTTCAATAAGAAAACAAGTTTGAAGGTTGTAAATGGGTTTGGATCAAATACAAATGAAATTAACGTGCTAAACGTGATAATCAAGTAGAGTAATTATATATACAAGTAGAGTATTTATGTAATTACTCTATGATAATTACTCTATGATGTAATTACATAATTACTCTACTTGTATATATAATTACTCTACTTGATTCTCACGTTTAGCACGTTAATTTCATTTGTACGTTAACCTTCCCCGTTGTAAATTATATATTTTATAAATAAATTAGTAGTTTTTAGACGAACGTGTAATAGATTGTAAATTTTTATTTAAAGTAAGTTTGAAGTAAGATAATATGATCATGTAAACAAACTTCTAGTATTCTAAAAACTTGAAACAAACAAATAAAACTATAAAATTGACGGAACAGAAAAAAACTTAAAGGGGTTAAAAAATTGTAAGCTTATATTTATGTGTTTTATCTATATATTTATATATTTGTCATATATAATTATATATAAAATAAATTAAAAATATTCGAGCCGAACCGAACCGGACCGAGCAGACCTTTGCTCGTTGCTTGGCTCGTTTGCAAACCGAACCGAGCAGAGCGGCTCGTTTGCAAACTGAACCGAGCAGAGCGGCTCATTTACAATTGAGCGAAAAAACAAGCGAGTGACGAGTGGTTTAGACGGCCCTAAATGATGGTATGAAGCAAATGGGCTTCATTTAATAAGTTGATTATCGTTGTATCTTGTGTTTAATTCCGATCCGACCAGTGGACCAGTAAGTTGGCTGGTTTGCTATTCGGTCCGGTATGAAAACATTGATTAAAATAATAACTTCACTTGATAATATGTCCTTCCCACCTTTAATATTATTATTTTTCATTGGTTTTATTCAAATTTCAAAACTGACTTGTTATTACTCTTGCTTATATTGTGATCACTAGTCAATTTATGTAAAACTATCAAATGACTTTATTTTTGTAAATTGGAAATTTAAACATCTAAATTGAAACATCGTTTTGTCATATAAAGCACCATTATTGAGGTAAACTTTACATCAGTCGATTTGTATTTTTTTTTTCCGATCAAAAGCCCTAAAATATAAATTTGAAATTCAGATAAAATTTTAAACGTTGTTTTAATTTTTATTTAACATATGTCCAATGAGAATACATAATGTAAAAGATGGCTGTGACGGTTGACAATAATACTCTCGGTTGAGATTATAACTAGAGAACTTTTAAAATGATTTCAACCGCCAATGATTTGTAAATTGAACCCGGTAACAATCGGCAACGATGGATAAAACAAGAGGAAGAAATCAAAGATTATGGTGACAATCGGTGGTGAGAAAACCAGAAAAGTTATTGAAAATGTGGAGTAAAGGACTTGAGACAGATTTTACCCATAAGCATATGACATTTTTAATTTGCGTCAAAGAATGTTAGGAGAGTCTCTCTGTTTATTTAACTTTGTTTTGTATTTATTTATTTATCGCGCTAACAGACAGGACTCCTAACGAACACAGTGGAAAACGGATATGGCGTGTGCCTGTATCTGTATGACGGTGACTCAAACCCTAACTTCTTCAAAGGTTCTGGTGCTCGGAGGCACCGGCCGAATCGGTGGCTCAACCGCCATTGCTCTTTCCAACCTTTCCCCTAACCTCCGCATCGTCATTGCTGGTCGTAACCGGTTCGATTCCGTTACAACTCCTCAAAATGTTACTATTACTAATATTATTGCTGAAATGAGTAATGTTGAATATTAGAATGTGTTTATTTTAGGGAAAAAGGTGATAGTATGATCACCACACTTGGGAAGAATGCTGAGTTTGCTGAATTTGATATTAATGATGTCAAATCACTGGAATCTACTTTGACTGGTGTGTCAATTTATTTATAAAACTTGCATTTTTTGTTCTTTCTTATATTGTTTAGCACAAATTAGGGGTGTGCAAAAGTCCGGTTAGGCAAGATCTGGTTATGGAAGATTTTCTAGACTGTGTGTAGTGGTTTTAACTTAAAGGGCATGCTATAGTGTAACGTAGGAGTGTGACTTTAACTAAACCACCCTTTCACACAGCGGCGAAGCTTGGACGAGAACTTTGGGGGTCCGGACTCAAAATGTATTTAAAAAATCATGAATGAGAAAGAGGGGGGGGGGGCTCAAATTTTGGTCGAAAATGGGTAAATTAACACTGCGCAAAAAACAGGGGGCCCTAAAGTAGCTTCGCCGATGCTTTCACAAGAGTGTAGTGGTTTTAAGATATAACTATAAATTCTATGTTTAACTATAAGATAAATAAAAGAAAACAAGTGTGCTAGGTAGAAAAAAGCTTTGGCCCCACTCCTCCTCTCACGCCTGTTAAACTTTGGCGAATAGTGGTTTGGCACCCATTGGTGCTGATGTGGCTAGAGTTTGGCCCCCCCTTGGGTATTCACACACTTAGCCTTAACGATAACCATAACTGAATGGTCGGTTGACCGTTGGTTTCGGCTAACCATCCCAAGGTACTTTTTTTATTATTGTTTTTCATTGTTCCGGTTGAAAATGGTTTGGTTATGGTGTTCCATGTTCAATTATGAAGTTTTGAAGCTGAAATATGTTGGTTCCAAGCTTGGTTATGGTGTTCCAAGCTCGGTTATGGACAGTTGTAGCGTGAACTTAAATGTTCGAATCTAGAAATGAAGGTATAAAAGATGGAAATAGATGTATAAAATTTGGAAAAACATTAACATACAAGGTCCAATTCAGTTTCAGTTAAAATCGGTTAACCAGATTCACTTAACCATAATCGATTGGTTTTGTTGGTTATGGTTAATTTCGGTTAAAGGTTTGGTTATGGTTCGGTTTTTGCTCACCCCTAGCACAAATAGGTAAGTAAGTCTAGTATCTTCTATCTTGCTTAATAATATACATGTTCTACTTTCTGCAGATGTAGATCTTGTGGTACATGCTGCAGGGCCATTCCAACAAACAGAAAATTGTAAAGTTCTGGAAGCCGCTATACGGGCCAAGGTGAGAACAAGGTAAACCTGATTCCAACATTTATTGAACCTTTATCAATCTATGGTTTAGTAAGCTACATTTGGTGCATGTTATTTTCTTAAAATGTAATTTAACCTAACTAATCTTCATCCACTGTCAGACAGCATATCTAGACGTGTGTGACGATACAAGTTACGCGTTGCGTGCAAAATCATTTATGAATGAAGCATTGGTTGCAAAAGTTCCAGCAATAACTACTGGTGGAATCTATCCAGGAGTGAGCAATGGTACAAACTTATTTCTAGATGCCTAAATGTTTGCATGTTCTTGTTAAACTTCAACCGATGATTGAATTTGTATCTATCTACTTAACGTGACAGTAATGGCAGCCGAGCTAGTTCGTGTTGCAAAAATTGAAAATAAAGGTGAACCTGAACGGCTGAGGTATTAATAATCTATATTATATATAGTTATTAATGTTGTATTTTTTAGGTTTCTTTGTATTTAACCCACTGCTTATTCCATGCCATTTCATATATTATACAATGACGGTATACTTGTTTCAGATTCTACTACTACACAGCAGGAACGGGTGGTGCGGGACCTACAATATTAGCTACTAGTTTTTTACTTCTTGGAGAGGAGGTTATTGCATATAATAAAGGTATGTAGTTATGCATTGTTGTTTATGCTTCTCTTCTATTATTATGTATTTTTTATTTTATGATACTAACAAGCTAACCAACTATTTAATAGGAGAGAAACTTAAACTAAGGCCATATAGTGGAATGGTCAACATTGACTTTGGAAAAGGAATTGGGAAAAAAGATGTGTATCTATTGTAAGTTCAGGATATGCATATAAATATGTGGAATTTAAAATATTTTACTTATGAAACATTTTTTGTTTCCAGAAATTTGCCAGAAGTGACAAGTACACATGAGATTCTTGGAGTTCCAACCGTCAGTGCTCGATTTGGAACCGCTCCGTTTTTCTGGAATTGGGCAATGGATGCAATGACACGTTTCCTTCCGTCCGTAAGACGACTGTGCAAAAATCATATATTTTTTTTCTACATTAGTAAGGGTCACATATTCATCTTACATGTTTTTTTAATGCTTTTAGGAAATCCTAAGAGACAGAAGCAAAGTACAAAACATGGTTCGGTTATTTGATCCAGTAGTTCGTGTGATAGATGGCTTTGCTGGAGAACGTGTCTCAATGAGGGTAATATTTTCATAACTAAAGCCTCAGTTTAGTTATGGTAACTTTATATATTTTCTTTCTTCTTCTGAGCAGGTTGATTTGGAATGTTCAGGAGGACAACAAACAATTGGCATTTTCAGTCATAAACGACTCTCTGTGTAAGTCATATTTTTCCCGGACTTCTTATAGATGAATTAATGGCCTATTATAACTAGTGCTCACAGTTTCGACCCATTAGTGAGTCAATGAGTCGATATGGTTTATATTTTATCTCTAGTGCTCCAAATGGGTTATTAAAAAATAGCTAAAAGGAAATGGGGCAAACGGGTTGAGCGGATCAAAAGTTGCATTAATCTTTTTATTTAAAAACTAACTTTAATTTTTACTAATACTACAGTTTTAGTAATTAGATTCAACAAAATAATAATTATTTATTAAAATTAAATACAGAAGTTTTGCGGGTCAGCCAACCGCCGTTTTGTCATTTCCAACTCTGATTGGTATAGTGTACCAAAAGAATCAGGTGTTCTGGAATCTATTAAAATGGCTACATGAATGTTTTTCAGATCAGTTGGTTATTCAACAGCTGCATTTGCTCTTGCTGTTCTAGAGGGAAATACACAGCCAGGCGTATGGTTTCCAGAAGAGGTACACACAGCAGGCACATAAACATATAAATAGTGAAACAGTGATTTGTAAACATTAAAAATGTACACCACAAAATTCTTAAACTCACCAGTATACCCTCCCATTATCAGCATACATAAAAGGTTAAACTTGTAACATTAATGGTTTTAGTTTTTTAGTGGTGCACAAAAAATACCTCATGTAGTCATGTATATTAATGTCATTCTTGTTTCCACTTGCTTTAATAGCCTGAAGGGATTGCCATTGAAGCTCGAGAACTTCTCCTTAAACGTGCGGCACAAGGAACAATTAATTTCGTAATGCACAAGTATGATTCCTTCCTTTTTGTTCAGAATTCTATTTCTAGAAAATAAAATTTTAAGATAACTTTGTTTTAGTCAATTAAAAGAGGCTTTAATTTTCAAGTTTGTGAATTTGTTTATATATAGACCACTGACCAAATTGGGACCAAAGTTTAGTGATCATCTAAACAATTAAATCTTGATAAAAGAAAAACATAAAACATAAAGAAAAAGGAAAATTACAATCAAGAAAATTAGTCTCTTGTTCTTTATATCCGCAGGGCTCCGTGGATGGTGGAAACAAATCCTAAGGAGGTTGGACTCGGAATATATGTGTAATATGGCAACAGACCACACTTGTAGTCTCAGTTACATAGAAAGCAAGACAGTTGAGATTAGATTGTAAAAACTAACAGTATGATACTGTGCTATTTCTTCATTACCATAATAGAATTATTCAATACAAAATCATTTAACACGTGTCAATTAAGCACACTAAAAAAAACACCTCTCCCGCTCTTTTGTTGGGATTCTGTAGAAACTCACAATACAATGTGTGTGTACATCACACAGCATTGGCAAACGAAAACTCAAGGTAAGCCCCGGCTCACCTTGGTGAAAGTTACAAACCGGTCAACCGTCCTTCTGTTGACCACTATACAGACAGCTTGTCAGCTTGCTCACGAGTCACACCAGATTAGAAAATTTCAAACTTAAATACAGGTAAGAGTTCAGAATTTTTCATTGAACTTAAAACTTCCTTTATATATCGCCAAAGTCGACTATAATTGCTATGCATGCTAGACTTGTATTCTTTGTGTTGTTTTGACTTTAGAAGCTGTTGACCGAAAACTTCTTCAGAGAAACCCCGTTAATAGTACTTGGAATACATGTATGATGAACCGGTGCTTTCTGAGCCTGTAGAGTGGGTTCTAACATACGCTCTCCTAGAATCCTGCCTAGGTTGCCGGGTCCCACTTTGGTCAAATACGGAGTTTTGGACATCCAAAGTCATTCTTGATGAGTTGCTTCTCGTAAATTTCTTCACTTCATTTCTCTTCTCTTCATCTTTATCATACTTTAACCTCTAGAAAAGAATAACAAATGACGGAATCAGTTGATATTAACATCAAAAGTACTATGGGTGTGTGTATAGAGATAGATAGAGAACCTTGGAAGGGTCGGAAAGTACAGCGTATGCTTCTCCAATCATTTTGAAAAGCCTATCAGCATCTTTGTGGACATTTTTAGCTATTTCCTTCCATAATCCATCATCTCCATCGTCACTTCTACTAAGTGACTGGGCCGCCTACATAACCAAAACACGATTATTAGAAAAGGTGAACCGACATTTTCATAGTATTCTGCTACAACCTTATCAGGATGATGTTTGAGTGCAGCTTTCCTATATGCCTTCTTTATATCTGCTGCAGAAGCAGTCGACTCAACTCCCCTAAAAGTTAAAAATCAAAACTTCATTATTTCATAAAACTATAAAAGTACTTTTGAACTTGTATACTTGATTTAACATACAATATGAGGTACGCGTTTAACGTAATTCCTTTTCTTGATTCTGCTTCAACATTAGAAAGCTGTATCTGAGTTTGCTTTAGTTCATTTAAATCTTGTGTTTTTAGAAGAGACACGAGTCTTTGTAGATCTTTAGCTGCTTGCCCATAATCTCTAATCATCTCATACAAGCTTGCACGCTTAGATTTTGCCTGCATAAATATCATTACAATTTTGACTCGTTTCCTTTTAAACTAAATTTTTGATTTGACCAATTTGATGTGTTGGATACACATAAGCGAACCTTAAGATAGTGTGAATCAAGGGCTATAGCTAGGCTGCAATCAGCAATGCCATCTGTGATATGACCCAAAGCTTTGTAGGCTGCAGCTCGGTTGCAAAAGCATACGGATGCAAATATACGAGATTCAACGCTGCATGATAAAGCAGCAGTGTAATGTTCTATTGCTTCTGAAAACTTTCCTGATTTAAAAGCTTCATTTCCTGCGGTCTGCATTCAGATATAGATAATTCAAATTGTTACATACACAGCTTACGCTACATCTGTTCTATGACTCTAAGTAAATATTGTTACTTTGTCATTGGTGGTCAAAGTGTCAAACGGGCCTTATTCGCAGTTAAGGCAAAATAAAGAAAACGGTTGCACACTTACATACCTTGTGAGATAAAAGTTCACGTATCGTATCAGCTAAAGGTATTGTAACATGATCTAAATTCTCTTGTTTTTTAATAAATTCAAGAGCTTCATCTAGCCTTCCTAAATAAAAGTACGATTTGATGATAAGATTTGATCTGCATAGCCTAAAAGAGGAGCTTGTGGGCGTGTCTGCTTCATCAGACATAAGAGTCTTAATCACCTCTTCATACCTCCTCAACTGCAAAATTAGATAAGAACTCAAAGAACTGTTTGAAACGCGTTGGGTTGACCAGCAAACACTTTTTGTGTTTAATAACACTAACCATGAAAAGAGAGTCTGCTTTTATTTGAAGTAATTTATCCGAGCAAGCGCTTATCTGCAACGCGTCATTGACAAGTCTCAAAGCATGTTCCAAGTCTTCAGAAGCCCGTCTTCGTAAAAGATCAGTACATTGCTCAATGCAGTCCAACACTTTCTGAATAAGTAAAAAGAGTATAAAAAAGGTTAAAAGTAAGATCAGTACATTGCTCAATACGAACCGTATCTTTTTAATTGAACTAAGTGCCAAGAAAATGCATATTATTATTACCTGGACCTTTTCTAGGCCTTCAGAGGCCTCTGAAATCACTTTCCCGTCCACACTGTTTTCATTTCCAAATTCCAAGCATTTCATATACTGCCTTTTCGCATTTTCAATTTCTCCAATAGCAAGGTAACAACTGCATATATGCAAATATCATCAGTATGAATGTGAGCGTGTGTGTTTGATTATCTATGTAGAAAGTTAGACTTACTGTGCAGCCCGGATTTGAACCTTAAGAAAGTCGGGATCAATGTTGGCAGCCATGAGACAATCTTCTAATGCGTCTTTCATCCTTCCACGAGAAATCCTAGCTGCTGCACGGTTACTATAGCACAACATTAAAGCCTTAAGACAGCTTGCAGATTTCTCGTTTTCAGAAACCGAGTTTAACCCTTGTGTGTAATAATCCTCCGCTTTTGCCAGGTCACCATTACTATAAGCTTGGTTTCCCCTAATACATGAAAAAAAAACATTATTAACTGATGAATATTAAATAAATACAACCGTTTAACACGATATAAGATAGAAGTCACACCTCAATCGCCATTTCTCACACGCTTCCTCTGCTGCTATGCCAGAGGACAAACTAGTACTAGTGATACTTTCATGCCTTAAAAAATCGCGTTCGTTTACTAACTTCAAGGTATCCTTTTTTAAGCTTGACGATGCAGAAAAATCAACTGGGAAAAACTCAGATTTCGTGGAAATGTAAGGATCGCGGGTAACTTTTAGTGGAGGTTTCTTTTTATGCTGACGGGTATCTGACGTAAGTTGACTTTGACCCGATGAAGATGCTGCAAATGTAAACTCACCATTGCTAAAATCTTCTGATCTTGAACCAAAACTAAACACGCGAGTGACGCCACTTTCTTGCCTCCGAGAACTTGCAGTTGAACTCACATCAGTATCAAAACCGGACTCCAAATTCTCAGTTGCAGTCATGAAGCTTTCTGTCTCGGAAACTTCATTAATCTGAGGCTCCAACGATTCATCATCGGTCGTGAAATTTGAAGTAAGTGCACGTGAGTCGTTTGACACGTTATCTTGTTCATCAATCTGAGAAGCATCCGATGTCACAGAAGTTTCTCTAGAATAACTACCAGCTAACCTTTCATCATATAGCGGAATATCAAAACCGTCTGAACTTCCAAACGAATCTCTTCTACCAAACACGAAATCTTCTATAATCCTAGACTGACTAACGACAGGCTTCTTCAACTTCCCTTTCTTCTTCCTTGACCTAGTTTCTCTAACATGTTCGTTTCTTGGTTCAAATCTATTCCACCCCGAAAACATGTTACCTCTCGTGTCCGGCGCCTTAAACTCCACATTCGTCACACGTACATCGTTCAACTTGCTCGTAAAAGCAAACTCAACCACTTTTTCATCTCCATGATCATTAACATCCATCTTCTTAATCTCATTTTCAAGATCCAATCCCGCATTACCATCAATTATATTATCCACACCTTCAGTCTGCAGGCTGCTAGTTTCATTACTAATATTCGGTTTCGACATATCATCAACAACAACATTATTATCTCCTTTACCCTCATTTCCACCAAACAACAACTTCTCCTTAACAACATTTCCAGAACTTACATTACCAAAAACCGACTCCGACGAACTTCTTAACCGATTAAAACCGAAACCTGAACCTAAATCATCCCCTGCCACCCGAGCATCCAAATAACTACTAAACATATTATTATCATTATTATTAGATGTTTGTTTTCTAGCTTTCATATTCCGTGCCCGCGGAACATTATAACCAAAACCACCACCACCACCACCACCGGAATTCATATTCTTGAAAAAACAATAATTAACACTAAAAATCTAAATCTTTATGGGTTAAAATCTTGTGGGTATCCAAGATTTTAGTTGGGTATAATAACCCAATTACAATTTGATTCAAAATGAAATAATTTTACCGGGTGATGATGAACTATGATCGCCGGAGACGTTAAATCTGACGGTTGATTGTGATGAATCAGGTGGGATTATTAATATTATTATGATGATGATTGTAAATTGGGTTGAAAGAAGAATTTGTGTTTGTGTTTGTTATATTATTGGTTTGATTGATTGATGAATCGGGTCGGATCTCGAGGGCCCTGGGGGTTCCATTTCTTCACTGGTTCTCGTGTTCATATGTTCATGGCTCTGTCCCCATTCAAAACCTTGCCATTTTATTATTATTTATTTATTTATTTTTATACGAGGTAATTCAATGACAAAAGATCACCGTCAACTGGTCGACCTGTGTGAATGCCCACGGGTGGTAAAACCCGAACGAACTCATGATTGAACCAGAGATCGCAAAGTTTCCGGTCTTTCTTCATTGAGCCACCCATAACTCGTCGAAGTGTTGTTTATGTGTATTGAATCTGGATCTGTATCGAGAAACTCAAACTTCCTACCATTGCATCAGGATTATTGTTATTGTTATTATTTCAATGATTAAATTATCTTTTTTAGAATTAAATATCATTTAGTCCTTGCACTTTATACTTTCCATAAATGGCCCTTTAGTTTGATGTTACAGAAATGAATAGATTATTATGATTTAAGAGCATTCTCATCTCATTTCTTACCCCTATCTCTATAACTACACTAAAATACACTATATTTCTCTCTCCTGTTCAATTCAATAATATTTTTTATACCTTTATCATTACAGTTTTCTATCTCCTCTACTCACAACCAATCCAACAAATATTAAAAAATAAAATGAGGCAAACAATGTTCCCCAAATGTTTCCCCAAATTTACAAAAAATCACTGCATTTCTCTCTTCACCCTATAACTTACACTCACAATCACTCACACCCCCACCCTATAATTTGCAAATTCCCCACACATAATTATAGGAGATGGGATGAGAATGCTCTAAGTGCTTAGGGTTTAAAATAATCAGATTGTGTTAGGTAAGTATGTAAGAATTGCTATAATAATATTGATGATAAATGTGAAATTATTCAAAATTTTATTTTACTTTAGTTACTTTGTTATAATCTAAGTATTTCATTAAATATTAAATGATGTATAGATGTTGTTAGTCTAGTCACGAGGCTTTGTTTTCATGACCGGACATTAACATGACGATATGTTACAGTAGGTGTTGGTGTATATGAATTGAATGTCTTTGACTCGAAAGTTTGGCATCGTATTCATATTGGTGGAGAACAAGGCAGTTGGCCGCATTGGCAGGCTGGCAGCATTAAATGTGGTATGCTCGACTAGCATGCCTGATATTGCTCATGCACTATAAAGAATTGTATTGCTATAATAATATACCGAGATGGTTTATTTTAGGTCATCAGCTATTATTATTATGAAACCAAATTGGGATGAAATTTGTGTTTGTTATTGATTGTTTAACCGGGTCGGATACTCGGATTTTGAGGGCCCTGGGGGTTCCATCTCTTCACTGGTTCTCGTGTTCATATGTTCATGGCTGTGTCCCCATTCAAAAGCTTACCATTTTTATTTTTGTTATTATTATTTCAATGATTAAATATCTTTTTCTAAATTAGATATCTTTTATTCCTTGCACTTTTGTGATTTTTCATAAATGGTTTGATTATATTGAAGTTGATAATAGGATAAGTTGGTTTGACTTTTGTGCATCGAACAGATAACACTTGGCAGTTTCCATAATATTTTATAAGTTTTTAGGGTTTAAAATAATCAGATTTTGTTTGGTGAGTAATGAATTGATACAATGGTATTGGATGGTCAACTAGGAAAATACCCCCGCGCTATGCTGCGGGTTTCGCGTATATAATAAGAATTGCTAGTATAATCTAGTTTTGCTTACATAATTTATATAGAAATTTACAATGGTCAATTAAACAAATAACTGTGATTAACACCAACATACCAAAAGCGATTGAAAATGGTTACTGTTACATGTCTTGAAAGATACGAGAAAATAGGAAAACATAACATCACCCAAAAGTCATTGCAAATACATCCAACCCGTGCTTTGCAGGCGGTGTTGTATAAGGCCGTAAGGGCGTTGATGACTTGTTACTTACTATATCCTGACCTGGCCCAAGGGAAGGGTGAGGAGAGCGACAGACCCAAACCCACTCTCTCGAGAGGCTCATAATTATTAAAAAGCAAAAATTATATTTTATATAATATTTTGTTTTAACACTAAGAGTCTACAAAAATGACTTAGTCTACAAAAATGACTCTTAGATTGAATGGAAAGTGTTTTAGAGTAAGAGAAAAAAAGGTCTTGAGTTCAATTTTTACAATTAGTTTTCATTTTTTTATAGAAAAAAAAATTATTTGTGTTTAATATGAGTCATTTTAGTAACATATTTATTATTTGTATTTGTTTGTTTTGGGCTTTTGAAAAGCAACACTAATTGATAAAATTGTCAAATTAAGTAGTATTACATAATCGAGAACGCGATTTTAGGGGGCGTTTTTTTTTACTCGTCCCATGCCCCAAAGTTCTTAGGGGTTTTCGGGAACGGCACTAACTATATCGATAGATTAATATAAACCATGTGGACTTAAACTTAAAGGGCGCAGAAAAGAAGCAAATGTTTAGAGTTAAAAGTTAGTTTTAATTATTGTACGTAAATAAAAAAATGTATAAAAAAAGATAATAGAAAAAAAAGCTTTGAAAATATTAAAAAATTAACATTAATAAATTGATAACTCTATTAAAGTTTAGAGGCAAGAGGTACGGTAGAAATGCAAATCGTTTAACGAAAAAATATATTAAACTTTATGCATCATATTATAGCACTATTAGAATTAATTACTTCAAAAATTTTTTCAAAGGTAATTGAACTTGTCTATACGAAACCAGGGCCCGGTTTTTACCAAAGGAAAAGGAAAAACAAATATGTTGGGAGTTGCTGATTTTATTAACTCTTTATCACCTGATGTCAACATTAAGGGAAGGGAAGGGAAGGGGAGGATATAAGAACCAACCATTAAACATCAGGTGGGCCACTAATTAAATGATGACGTTTAGAATTTGTAACTGTCTGTGAATAGAAAGATGCATTGGATGCTTGTATCACAAGCTTAAGAATATGTAGCGCTAGAACAGTACTCTTTTGTGTCTTACCATAAACTTCATAATTAATATATATAATGTGAACTTGTTCGAATTGTTTTTTTTTCCTTCTAATTTAGTTACCTTATTATAACTAGGTATTTCGTTATGAGAGTGGCGAAGATTAAAAAAAACTTACATGTGGTATATGAGGTTTTGTGTTTATGCCGAACACTAAGCACTTATGGAACTTGAACATTACATTAGGGGTCAAAAATTTTAGATTAATCATAAGTTCATACATATAAACCAACCAATTTATTTTCCTAAAAAAAGACCACAAATCCTAAAAAAACAACATTTTCTTACACATGATCGACAAAAGAAGAAAAATTACATATGAGCCCGCCGACCTTTAAGGTATTTGAATTAATCGATAAACATTCAAGATAAACATTTAAACGAATAAACCCTAATTATATAAATTATTTAAACTGAAAATTTCAAAGAATGAAACATAAACTAATAGAAATAATAGATGAATGGTATAAACCTTTTAGTAGAGAAAAGATAAATGATTAGTGATGACGAATTGATGACGAATTAATGATTCTCTATTCAACCATCAGTCTTGGGAAGAGTTCCAGTTTCAAAGTTTAAGAAACGAAGTTATTATTAGCCACAGCCCCTCCCTGCTCTTTATATAGTCCGCCCTTGAGTGTAAGGATATGTTTATGCTAAGAGTAGGTGTTGGGTGTATATGATTTGAATATCTTTGACCCGGGAGTTGACGTTGTGTTTATATAAGTAGGCAACGAGGTGGATATGATGGCCGCACTAAATGAGGTAGGTTACGCGCGACTAGCATGCCTAATATTGTTTATGTGATACAAGGTTTTGTATTATGAATATTATATTAGGATGCCTTACCTTAGGTCATCACCTATACTATCCATTCTCCATTATTCAGACTGTTCTTCATCTTTCAACTCAATTAGTTCAGTTATCGGTTTATTCGGTTTTGATTTTTAGTCACTCATAACTAAAAACTAAATTGAACTGAATAAGATAAATGTATAACCGAACAGATAACCAAATAATTTGGTCCGGTTTAAATCAAGTAATCAACAAAATAACTAGTTTGATGGTTATTACTAGTTTGATGGTTATTACTTATTAGGCCAGTCTCTCGGTTATGGTTTGGTTTTCGGTTTCTAACCGAAACGAACGCTCTGGTTAGTTTCAACCATGAAAATACCGTCGTTTTCCATCATTCTCCACTCTCAAACCGTTTTAATTTCCCAATATAATTAATATTTATAAATAAATAAAACAGTCATCTATTAAATAAAATATAAGATTAAAGTTTGATAAAACTCATTCCCAAACTTCAAAACCTTAAAAGCATAACATTTTAGCAACTTGAAGATGCAAAAGATCATCAATCTCAAAATCTCATACTGGTTCCAACTGTATTTTTACCATAGACGACGCCCGTGGAGCGCGCGAAAGGATTTTTGAAATTTGTGATTTTTCATCCCCTTCAAACGGACAACGTGGCAACATCCTCACCTTCTTTAGTACATGTGACGCGGCCAATACAAGCTTCACAAAATCCAGCTCATTCTCCGTGTTGCTAAAATGTAGAATCTCCAATTCATTCAGATGCTCCAACCTAATATCTAAATAATCTTCGAGTTTATTGAAGGCTTTAATGTCATACTGATACATCTACATAATGAAGTGGCTTGTGTAAGTGAATTTTGAAATAAGATTCAAAACAAGTAGAATACAATACGGGATTTTGTTATTTACCACTAGGGGTGCAAACGAGCCGAGCTGCTCGCGAGCTACTCGTTAAAAAGCTCGAACGAGCCGAGCTTAATCGAGCCCGAGCCCGAGCTTCACTTATCGAGCTCGAGCCGGCTTGCGAGCCTAAACGAGCCTGCCATTTATATAAATTTTTAAAATATATATTTAATAATTATTAACATATATATATATACACACATATATATATATATAATGTTATAAAAAATAAATAAAAATAACTATATAATATTTATTATCTATACAGAAAATTATAATAGAAAAAAATATATAAAAATAATGATATTATTTAAAAAATAACTAATTAATGGTAAACGAGCCGAGCCCGAGCTTGAAAAACTACTCACGAGCCGAGCTCGAGCCTGGTCGAGCTCGGGCTCGGCTCGGCTCGTTTGCACCCCTATTTACCACTAGCTTAAGTTTCTCCAGGTCTGGGGAGCTTCTAATCAAAAAAACAAGAAAACGTAACCCGTGTTTGTGATTAAAGTGCACCTCTTCCATGCACTAGTATTTCAAGTGGACCAGTGATGTTGGAAGCTCTTTCGGAAGTCTATGTGGAGCAAAAGACTTCAACCATAGCCAAAATATATATTAGTGATCACGAAACAGAAACATTCGATTGAAAATATATATATATATATATACCATGACGATGAAAAACGAAACAAAGAGATACTCAATCACAGGTAAACACTCGAATAGATCAACAATGTTGGACTCTTGATCATTTAAGCTACTTACACAGTAAAGTTTCTACAAAAAAATAAAGCTAGGTTATGAAAGCCCGTGAGGATTGACATTCGATTGTTCTATGAACTTACGAGAGTCAATCTTTTAAGTAATGCACAACTTGATAAAAAACGCAAAATCGTTTTGTCATATGTCCAAATATAAGGTTGTAAGGCAACGCGATTCATTGAATGAACCATCTTCATGAAAAGGACTGAGTGAACCTTCATCATAAGGAGTCAGCTTATTAATCATATACAAATCTGTTAGTTGATTCAAGGAGAAGAGAGAAATCGGTAACGTATAACCAAAACTCCCCGCTTTGAAGTCAAGTTTTAATATCTTGACAGTGTTGAACTTTGACAAATGTTGTAATGTATGGTCAACCTCTACACGCGAGGCACCCACTTCCATACAAAGGGTGAACTCGTGGAATGGACCCTCGTGTGCTAACAAAACTTGGTGTATAGCATTGAAAAGTTTACGCCTCTTGGCTACTTTTTTTTTCTTTTTACTTGGTTTGATGTCGAACGCGACAACTTAGCCCCATTAGTCGATACTTGATATGTGTTCTTATCAAATGCAAGTTTAGGTATTTTTATCCAGTGACGCCTCCATTCCTTAGACAGAATACTTGTCCTTGCTGCCTCTTTAATCGGTAGTAAACATAAGATGGTTTCTATTATGCATAGAGGAAGCTTGCTGATCATATCCATCTTAGGATATCTGCAAAAGTATATTATGAAAATAAAAGTATATTTTTAAGATAAACTATGTTTAACACACACACACACATAATATTCATAAAAGTTAGAACTTTAAAAACAAACAAAAGTATATATAATTAACAACGTATTGTATATTTGTATGTGAGAACAAAGAGAGATGAAAAGAGAATACCTGTTGACGATCGACCAGAGGCTTAAACCGAAACTTGGGGTAGGGTTAGAAACTTAAAATCATATATATGGGACATGTGGTACATGTGTTTATTTATTTTTTAGGTCATCATTAAAAAAACCTGGGTTGTTTCTGAGTATCATGAAAAGTTTTTGGGTCGAGGCGTGAAAAACGTGGGTTTAACCATTTAACAATGCATATATTTTTTTTTCCAAAAAAAAAAATATATATAATCTAAAAAACATCAGGGTGTCGGGCCAGGGTCGGTCGACCACCCGGCCAGGAAACCGAAGATTTGGGTCGGAAGGTCTAAAATACGAATATAATCCCAATCGGGTTTTATTGTGGTGGGCCTTTGGGAGGCGGGTTTCTCCTGTTAATAAACATGGTAGGCTTGGGCTACCAACATTGTCTGTGATCGCGGACGTATGAGTTAGTCTCTTGCCATTGAGTTACCCAGATAGCAAACCTTCTATTCGTTGGGCGTTAAGAAAAAAATATCAACTAAAATATTTATACATATTGACTATTTATACCAGTTTTAGATTTTTGTCTGAAGTTGCATATTGACTGGTTCGTTATGGCACTGACATTCGGTATAGCAATTTAATGAAAAAAATAAGGTTTCATAGTTGTAATATGCTCAAAATGATATCGATACGTGTTTTACATCGTTCAAAACTCATAGAATTCGTGATATGCCAAAAAGGATACCGACACGTGTTTCGCTAAGTACAAATCTTCATCAACTCCCAAAGTAGGTAATTACATACAAATACGAAATCGTTACCCTGAAAACTTATGAAATTAAAGACAAACAACCCAAAATATATTATTTTACAAAGAAAGAATAAAAATTCATTCAATTATAGGATTAGAATGCTGGCATTCTTCCTTCCCTTGTGATTTTTGATAAATAACTTGTGACTCCGCAACCCTCAAGCGTAATTAAGACCCTTAATTGGTTCGCTTATTGTTGGATCTCTCACCTAGGATCATATTATACTCGTCTACTAGTTACTTGTATATTTCACTTAAGTTCTTCGTGGCCTCATTGCTCTCCTTTAGGACATCATACTTGATTTCTTGGATTTTTTTGGCTTTCTCCTTGTGAATTTGGTTTAAAGGTCTTTCTTAGCGTCAGAGGTGTTCATGGTTCGGTTTGAAACCATCAAAATTGGTTATTGGTTCGGTGTCGTGGTTGTTTTTTTTTTTACTTTTAGTCGGCCGGTTTCTAAAAATTCAAACCGTGACGAACGTGAAGTTATTTGAACTTTATTATAAATATGTTTTCAATTATATAAGTGTCATCAAGATAAAGATAAAAAAGTACATAATTTTGGAAAATTGTAATTTTAAATAACACTAAATATATTCTAGTCTTGTAGTTTTGTGTTCAGAAGACTATCTTCAATGGTAGTTGAAGAAAGAAGCCCTTAGAATGCTTTGATGATGTGGCTAATGACATGAAAGAGAGAGAGAGAGACGAGAGAGAGTGATCGAGGCCTTAGTTAAGGGCATAATAAAGAATGTGTCCTCGATGTTTTGTGATAGGAGATGAGGGTCTCACATATTAGAAGCCTTATGCATAGGATGAGAAGAAGGGTTGTGCATATGGTGTGTCAATGGGCAGGGGAGAGCAACTACCATTAATGATAGTCTAACGTGAGGATAAGTATATGTGAGAGTAGGTGTTGGTGTGAGTATATGAATTTAATGTCACGAGTTGACATTTTATTTATGTTGGAGGAGTGCGAGTCTTGTTGCGAGGTTAGCCGCTATCCATTCTTCATTTTGTCATATAAACGTCACATCATTCTCGGCTTTTCATCAAAGGTTCTCTATCATTCTGCACTCTCCAACCTTTTTTGTTTTCTAATATAACTAATATTTATTAATAAATAAAACAGTTAACAAATAAATAAAATAGTAATCTATTAAATAAAATATTATAAATAAAACAGTTAATAAATAAATAAAATAGTAATCTATTAAATAAAATATAAGATTATAGTTTATAAAACTCATTCCCAAACTTCAAAACCTTAAAAGCATAACATTGTAGCAAATTCAAGATGCAAAAGATCATCAATCTTAAAATCTCATACTAGATTCCAACTGTATTTTTACCATAGACGACGCCCGTGGAGCGCGCGAAAGGATTTCCGAAATCTGAGACTTTTCATCCTCATCAAACGGACAACGTGGCAATATCCTCACCTTCTTTAGTACAGGTGACGCGGCCAATACAAGCTTCACAAAATCCAGTTCATTCTCTGTGTTGCTAAAATTTAGAATCTCCAGTTCATTCAGATGCTCCAACGTAATATCTACATAATCTTCAAGTGTAAAGAAGCGTTTATGATATATGTCGTAGTCACTCATCTACATAAGGAAGTGCGTTGTGCGAGTGAATTTTGAGATAAAAATCAAAACAAGTAGAATACAATACAATTTTTTTGTTATTTACCGTTAGGTTAAGTTTCTCCAGGTTTGGGGAGCTTCTAATCATAAAAACAAGAAAAGGTAACTCGTATTTGCGAGTAAAGCACTGATAGTCCATGCATAAGTGTTTCATGTGGACCAGTGAATCAAAGTCAAGTTTTAATATCTTGACGGTATTCAACTTCGACAAATGAAGTAATACATGGTCAATCTCAACACACGACGCATCTACTTTCAAACGAAGGGTGAACTCGTAGATTGGACCCTCGTGTATTAACAAAACCTGATATATAGCATTGAAAAGTTTACACCTGTGGGCTATGTTTTTGTTTCTACTTGGCAATTCGTCAAAAAGCGCTTGCGCCAAAGCCGATGACTTAACCCCTTCAGTCGATACTTGAAACATGTCCTCATCAAATGCAAGTTTAGGTATTTTTATCCAATAATACCTCCATTCCTTTGAGAGGATGCTTGTCCTTGCGGCCTCTTGAATCGGTAATAGACATAAGATGGTTTCTATTATGCATAGAGGAAGCTTGCTAATCATATCCATCTTAGGATGTCTGCAAAACTAGCTACTATGAATAAATATATTTTAAATTTTAAGCTATATAATAGTTGAACTTCAAAAACAAACAAAACCATAATAAATCAATAGCACGTACTACCCTTCACACGTTGAGTGTTTGTGGAAAATTATCATAAGCATTCACACACATATATAGTCCCATGCAGATAGATTGCAAATAATATATGCACCAGGTATATATTAACAAAACCATCAAATGTTTTCTGTGTTAGAATTAACAAAGAGAGATGAAAAGAGAAAACCTGTTGACAAGCATAAACTTAAACCGAAACGGGTGTTAGGGTTAAAAACTTAAAAATCAAGTAACTATACATATATGCACGATGTGGATTATGTGGTACGTGTATTAATAAATTTTTCAAATTTTGTTGGGCCGTCCTGGAGAACAGTGAAAAAAAATTTTGGCTGAAGAGATAAAAAAAATATTGGGTCTAAAATTAGGTGAGTAATTCGGTTCAGACAATAAGAATTACATTATCTTTTTTCAAATATATATATATAATTTAAAAAAGAATTAAGGGCTTATTGGGGTGTCCGGACGGGGTCGGTCGACCACTTGGCCCTCATAGCCGGCCTTGAAGGAAAATAAAGATTTGGGTCGAAAGGTCTCAAATTCGAGTCCGACCACAACCAGGTTTCACCGCAACGGGCCTTCGGGCGGGTTTTCCTCGTAAATGAAGATAGTAGGCTTGAGCTATCTAGCATTGTCTGCGATCGCGATTGTATGAGGTCGCCTTTTGCCATTGGGTTACCCTGGTAGCCAGACTTTTATTTGTCGGCCGTTCAAAAAAATATATTTATAAGCTAAAATATTTATACATGTCGACTATTTATACCAATTTATGTTTGAAAGTAGTATAGCGACCAACTCGTTACGTCACTGACATTCGATATAGCAATTGAATGAAAAAAAAGCCAAGGTTTCGTAGTTGTGATATGCTCAAAATGACATCGATACATGCTTTACATCGCTTAAAAATATAGAATTCGTTACCAACACGTGTTTTATATACATCAGAAAACATAAAAGCAAATACAATACTGATTTTGGTATCGGGTTGTCACAAAAATATATACCAGAAAGTCGAGAAAATATTTAAACACACATCTTCGTATTATTTTTTTTAATGAGAAATAAATACTTTGTGGCTAAACTTAAGTATAAAAAGTATATGGTCATTTTTTAAAAAATTGGCATCTATACTAAATTAGCTTTTTTAAAAAGGAATATTGGATTTTAATAATCCATATTAAATGGTATTGGCCGATAATAATCCCTATTCGTTTTATCGCCACTGGCAGTCCCAAATTCAAAAAAGTTGGCCCCCAATGGTCCCCCGTTAAATATGACTTAACGACGTTATAGTTTTTTCTGAATTTCAAACCAATATTTTAGGGTTTTTGATCGTTAGGAGGATACAAGTTGATTGGTGTAAAACTTAGCTCGAAACAATGATCAAAACGACTCGATTTTGGTTAACTGTAAGTTCAAACACCCGAACTGAAGCATTGTTTCGTCATTTTGAAGCACTATTTCAGACTAAATTTTACACCAATCGACTCGTATACTCCTAACGATTAAAAGCCCTAAAACATTGGTTTGAAATTCAGAAAAAACTATAACGTCGTTAAGTCATTTTTAACGGAGGACCATTGGGGGCCAACTTTTTTGAATTTGGGACCGCCAGTGGCGATAAAACGAATAGGGATTATAATCGGCTAATATCATTTAATAGGGATTATTAAAATCCAATATTCCTTTTAAAAAATCTTTGTGTAAAATTTTATTAAACTTTTTTGGTTAATTTCGGAATTTAAAGTTTACTATTCACGCACAACTGTAAAAAAGACCGTTGTGGCTAGGTTTTAAAGCTGAAAACTTTTACCATCAATGTAAAAAAACTGTTTACTATTCAACAAAACAAGGGTTGTTAAATATGATTGTTTCCTGATTTAAATCATCTTGATTATGCTGGCGTATTGGTAGTCTGTTGTGATGCTCAGTTAAGGGTTCCGGGTTTGATCTTGAGGATGTTGTTAGTTAAGATTTTTTTTTCGGCGCCATATAAATCTTAGTGAACAACATCCCCAAAGATTTTATCTTAGTGACGTTGTTTACTAAGATTTTTTTTCCAGCCATTTTTGTTCAGTAGCTTAAACTATTGTTTTAATACTATGGTGTATTGGTTTTTTATTGTTCCCAACTATCACCCTTTGGTCACTACCGGTCTCAACTAACAAATTGGGCGGTAACGGTCGACCCAACTTTTGTCATTTTTTCTTCCATCATGCCCCGACTAACTGAGTACTAACTCCATTAACTTTTTGCTGACATGCCAATCCTAGTTGTCAAAAACCTGTTACATGGCGGCCAACATGGACGTGTCTTTCTTTAAATGATTTATCTTCAATCGTTATTGTACATCAAACCCTAAAAGCTTCCTTCCCTTGTGATTTTTCATATATAACTCGCGACTCTGTATTTCAAGCGTAATTAAGACCCTTAATTGGTATGCTTATTGTTGGATCTCTCACCTAAGATCATATTATACTTGTCTCATAGTCGCTTGTATTTTCTTGGGACAACATACTTGATTTCTTGAATTTTTTCGGTTTTCTCCTTGGGAATTTTGTTCAAAGGCCTTGCTAGGCGTTAGGGGTGTGTTCATGGTTTGGTTTGAAACCATCCAAATTGTTCGTTGGTTCGGTTCTGTGTTTTTTATTTATTTTTAATTTTTTTATTAACTTTCAGTCGGTCGGTTTCTAAAATTTCAAACCGTGACGAACATGAAGTTATTCGAATTTTTATCTACTTCAGTTACTTTATTATAACTATGTATTTTATTATATAAGTGTCATCAAGATAAAGATAAAAAAAAGTACATAATTTTAGAAAATTGTGTTGTATATATTCTGTTGTCTATAACCCAAAATCAATCAATTAAACAAATAAACAAACCTGGTAATCGTGTATGCGATGTAGATAAAGAAATTGCAACTTGGATCATTCTCTGAATCGTGTAATCACTATCAGATAAACCTATTTGTGGGTTACACACAATGATTTATCGGATAAGACAGAGAATTCTGCACATGAAATTGATTTGTTATTGTTCTATGAAGAACCAGAGAAGAACCCAGTAACCGTTGTTCTCTTCTGTTTGATCGATCGATATCTATTAATCCCCTGGGATTATAACATCAGTTTGTTTAAACTAAAAAACCCATATGAGCCCAAATCAATAATTAGAAACCCATCTAATATTACCCTTAAGCCCAAGTAAATTAATTACTTAAACCCAAGTTTAACATCCAAAAATAAAGCCCAAATAACATTAGAATTAAATCGAGCCCGCACTCCCGCGTCACCTAACTCGTTTAATCTTTAACATTATTTCCTCGATCGACAAGTTAATCCAATAACACTAAAATAACCAACAATCCTCCCCCATTTTAGTGATATTCATGATTAACTTAACCATCCTCACAAATACACAAACACTATGCATAAATGAAAATGTCCTATGGATTGAATTTTTATCTTAGTATTTACGCGTTACAAATATTAGAATATCTTGGGTGTCACTATGGATTGAACCAAAGTTATCCATTTTTAATACTTGTAGGTAAATACACATGCGTTTCCAAATCCAAATTCAACTTGACACTATATTTTACTAGCCTATGTCCTAATCCTTCAAAGAATATATCAAAGCTCAAGTCCAAAGCTTTTTGAAGCGGCTAAACTTCATATTCTATAGGTAGTTCATTATTCTCGCACCCGCACTGCAATTTATCAATGAACTATTAAGAAGCTATACTTCAACCTACTTTATCTTGCGGTCTGAACACAAACCTTGGGATGTTTATAACGATATTGTGTTCCAACATCTCTATGACAAGCTTTCCGCATTGAATTCAGCATCTAACGTTGTATTAGATGGGAATTGGGTGTCTTGACATAGGATATTAAAGTATGGACTTTACCACCATCCCCATGACTGATATGTTCACGAGATCTCTTCCTAACTCTTTAGTTAGATCATCAGCCAAATTATACTCATATATTACAAACTAAACTGATATCACACCTTGCATGATGAGCTCATGAAACATGCTATGTATAATTTGTAAATATTTGTGGGTTTAATTTGTTAATTTAGCGGAAGTCTTATAAAACTTGTGGGTTTAATTTGTAAATATTTACATTAAACGAAAGTTGGGATTTTAAAAGATTCCCAAACTTAAGTACAAAAGATTACTTGTTTATGTTTTACAAACCACCATATTAAACATATACAAAAGAAATCCGAGCCATCGGATATTAGTACTTCGTCATTTCCAAGCTCTAACTTTGTTCACCTGCAAAATGTAAGAAAATACGTCAGCAACGAATGCTGGTGAACACGCTGAAGCAAAAGTATTTCTTTTACTTTATTACCCCTCGAGACTACGCCTGCCTCGGCCCAACGTGGCTTAGAAATAACAAAGTCAAATAACACATTATAAATATGAGCCTCTACGCTAGGTCACCTCAGCAAACACCGCAGCGTTCGACTTAGTTAAGTACTCGTCAATATACACAATGGTCGTACTCCCTGCAGGAGAGCGTCCTATGACCAAGGGTGGTGCGATCATGGCCATACATCGCATAGTACCACTTATGTAAGGATCCAGACATATGTATACCACAGCATGAGGGCTAGGTTTATACCCTTATTCATAACGGTTTTAGGAACACATAGTTCCTTGTAAACAATTTCAAATAACAAGTTTGACTCATTTTAAATAAGTAAAAGTTTGGGGGCGTATTCACCTTGTCTCTTTAGGATCGGCTTCACTCACCGTCCAAGGGTCTTTCCCTTTCTTTATCTCGCACCTATAGTACGAGTATAAATATTTGTTAGTCGGATACACGATCCGGCTTTAAGACCTTTAGTCTTATATCTCAATCCTCGATTGAACCTTTAGTTCAATTTTTATTTACTTGAAAACCTTTAGTTTAAAAGTAAATTATAAACCTTTAGTTTATATTAAAAACCCGACGTTTCTTCTTCTCCAAGAAACGTAATCTTTTCTTTTATTATTTAAGAATACTCTTTATTCATTAAATAATATTTCATAACAACGAATATTTACATATATACTTACACACATATATACGTATTCAACAATATTCAATAATCATATTTTCATTCTTTTCTTTGTTATGTTTTCTTTTCTTTTCTTTTCTTTTATCGAGGTATCGAGTATATCCTCGACTTAAGGCTTAAGCCTTTAATATAATATTGAATTATATTGAATTCATCATTACGCCTAACCTTAGTGGCGTATAGAAACTCTAGGGGCACGAGCAGTACTCCAACGCCGCTTTACTTTGCTCGACACGCTAATCGAGGAACGCCAAATCTTTAATACTCGTCAACACGCTTTACGAGATCTTTCGCCATTATAACAACACCTTTGTTCGTATGTGGGTGGAGGGTGGCACGAACTCCAAGGAAACGTTGGTACGCAAATGAAGGTTCGGGACACGCTTAACGATGGATTATGGCACGCTTATCGATGTAGATCAAGTATACTATTGTCGGGATGTAGTAAGATGTTAGAGAGAGGAATGTGAACTGAGTTTTGGTGTGCAAAATGTGAAGCCCGGACCTTACTATTTATAGACGAAAAATTGGCTCCCATCGCGATACGCGATGGGTGCCTCAGCAGACTTATCGCGTATCGCGATATAGGTCTGCTGACTCACAGCGTAGGCCTGCCACGCGTCAACATGTGGCAGGCAACGCTCCACGTGGCGGCAGTGTTGCCACGTGGTGACACGTGGCAGCACATGATGCCACCGTGTGCCACGTGGCACACGTGTCACGTTGTGTCAGGTACCCCATCGCGATACGCGATGGGGCTCTCCTCTGACTCATCGCGTAGCGCGATGGGTCAGGAAATCAGAATTTTCAATTTAAACTCTCAACTTTGGAATTTGGCAATTTTAGTCCCTAGACTTTGGAAAGTTGATACTTTGAACTCGAAATTTTCATGTTGTTACAATAAAATAAATTTATTTGACCCAATAACCTACTTAAAACCATAAATTATTTAAAGCAACTCAGACAAGAGGTTCTTTTTAATCCCTAAAACATACAACACATAATCCAAAATATATGTTTTCCACAAGTAAATACAAGTCTTCAACTATTGCATATCTCATCCTAAGTACAGATCCATCTTCAACTGGTTCAAGTTCTTCAAACCATTCTAGATCTTTGCATACTTGATTCGTGTCACCCGAGTCTACACACCATGCAAGCATGTTATCCTGTACCTAAAAGGATTCAAAATAAATAATACATAATTCTTAACCGAATTATATTTAGAAACCATTGAACTTCTTAAGTCCAATAACAAACCCAAAACCACGGTTTCATTTATTTCGCACCCAACGGGCTTTCCTGACCTGTATACTTTTAGTGGTTGATTATTACCTGGGCCGTGACCCGTCAACCCATGTGTGTACCATCTGGACAAATATTTAATAATATTTTATTTCATTTAAACTATAAAATAAACATTGTTTCTTTGAAACAAATCCATTTGTGTTTTGCATAAAATTAATTTGTCCCAAATAAATCATTGAATCAACTACAAAACTCATAAGTTTTGCCATATTTAAAGTAGAGTTGGTAAACATACCTTTTGGAGCATGTGGGTCTTTTGACCCATTCTTTTCTTTTTTTTTTTACTTGGATCCGCCCCATTAAACTTGTTTCCATTTACCATCTTCACTAGAAAATCTTTCTTGATCTATCCTAGTTCGTCACATCTCCAACATGCTAGTTCAACTTTCTTGTTGGGATGTTAATTGTCACATTGTGACCCATGTGTTTATTTATCATATTATATTTCATATTCATATCATAGCATAATAACATGGTACTTAGATATATTTGAAGCCATATAAAAAGAATCCTCTACCAAAGCATGTATGATATTCACATTCAATCTAAACATGTTATCCTTATTACTGTTATATCCAAAACAACAAACATGTAACAACGAGTCAGGTATATTGACAACCTTCCAATCCAGTGTATGGGATTTAAAAGTTGCACAAGAAAATCAAACTCTCATTGATAAACTACATAGTGATAGCATAATAATATATGTATGTATAGCCCGTTTGGTTAAAACTCCAGTTTTTGATATACTCCCAAAAGTAATCATCGCAATGCTGTGAATACATTTAATTTCCAAACAAATCACTAAACTATATGTATTGGAATATACTCAAACCATGTATGTTATTAAATTAAGAATTTATTCAACATATTAAAATTTCGACACAATCTTTAATATATGAAAATTAATTTTACCCTCTTCTCAATATTTTGAATTCGTTGAATGAAAATTCAATTTAAATCAAACCCAGTAAAAGAAATTCTTAATTTTGAATTATAACAAAAACAGTTTCACACTTACCAAATATTAGTTGTGTACAGAATCATATTTCCAAACAAAAAATACCAACACATTTATTTTCATATTTTGAAGTACACGACTTTTTCAAAGAACACTTTTCTTCATCTATTTATTTTATTATAACGAAACACATGAGATTAGACTATATCTCATAATATTTGACATGCCCGATTGTTGTCTAGTAGTTTTGGATAAAATTAATTTCTCAAAACCGTCAAACAACCTAAGCAAACACAAGTAGGTTTATCTTTGTTGTATATATTCTGTTGTCTATAACCCAAAATCAATCAATTAAACAAATAAACAAACCTGGTAATCGTGTATGCGATGTAGATAAAGAAATTGCAACTTGGATCATTCTCTGAATCGTGTAATCACTATCAGATAAACCTATTTGTGGGTTACACACAATGATTTATCGGATAAGACAGAGAATTCTGCACATGAAATTGATTTGTTATTGTTCTATGAAGAACCAGAGAAGAACCCAGTAACCGTTGTTCTCTTCTGTTTGATCGATCGATATCTATTAATCCCCTGGGATTATAATATCAGTTTGTTTAAACTAAAAAACCCATATGAGCCCAAATCAATAATTGGAAACCCATCTAATATTACCCTTAAGCCCAAGTAAATTAATTACTTAAACCCAAGTTTAACATCCAATAATAAAGCCCAAATAACATTAGAATTAAATCGAGCCCGCACTCCCGCGTCACCTAACTCGTTTAATCTTTAACATTATTTCCTCGATCGACAAGTTAATCCAATAACACTAAAATAACCAACAAATTGTAATTTTAGATCACACTAAATATAATTCTAGTCTTGTTGCGAGGTTTTGTGTTCAGAACCCTAACGTGAGGATAAGTATATGTAAGAATAGGTGTTGGTGTGAGTATATGAATTCAATTTCTTTGACTCACGAGTTGACATTGTATTTATATTGGAGGATAACAAGTTCGTTAGCCGCTATCCATTCTCCATTTTATGTCATCTAAGCGTCACGTCATTCTCCGGTTTTCATCTTTCAAGTTTCAACTATGCATGTTAAATGTTAATCGGTTCGGTTATCTGTTTATTCGTTTCTACTCTATTCGGTTTTGATTTTTATTCACCATAGCTAAAAACTAAATTGAACCAAATAAAATAAATGTTAAACCGAACCAAATAACATAATACAAATTTGGTTCGGTTTCAGTTAAAAACCAATTGATCGATTTTAACCGAATAAAATATTTGCCAGGTTTTGGTTTCTGTTTATGTTTCGGACAGCAACAACAAAACCAAACAAAACACTTTCTAACATATATGTAATCAATCTGCATAAAGTCCTATTTGCTAAGATACACATTAACAAAGTAAATTGATGTAAGAAGTGCGTTATGTGAGTGTATTTTGATGTAAGAATCAAAACAAGTAGAATACAAATATACAATACAATGTAGATTCATTTTATTTACCGTTAGCTTAAGTTTCTCCAGGTTCGAGGAGCTTCTAATAAAAAAAAACAAGAAAAGGTAACCCGTAGTTGTGAGTAAAGCAGAGATCGTCCATGCACAAGTATTTCAAGTGGACCAATGATGTTGGAAGCTCTTTCGGAAGTCTCTCCGGAACAAAACACTTGAACCATAGCGTCATAGCCAAAACGAAGATTAGTGATAACTAGTAATTAAGCTAGCCAAAATCTAGTCAGGTATACATCATGTAGATGAAATTACCTCAACGAGGAAAAACGAAATAGAGAGAGATTCAATCACAGGTAAACACTCGAATAGATCAACAATGTCTGAATCTCGACTATAAAAGATAGTTGCACCGTAACTTTTCTGTAAATAAAAATTACAATTTTCAACTAGCCCATGAGGATTGACATTCTATTGTAGTATGAACTTACGAGAGTCAATCTCTTAAGTAATGGACAACTTGATAAAAGACGCAGAAGCGTATGGTCATATGTCCATAAGTCCAAATGTAAGGTTGTAAGGCAACCAAATTCATTAAACGAACGTTGATGAAAAAGAGAACAATCATTGAGATACATATCTGTAAATGATGTAACGAGAATAGAGAAATTGGTAACGTATACCCCTCTAAACACCCCGAATCAAAGTCTAGTTTTAATATCTTGACGGTATTTAACTTCGACAAATGAAGTAATATATGGTCAATCTCGACGCACATGGCATCTACATTCAAACGAAGGGTGAACTCGTAGATTGGACCCTCGTGTATTAACACAGAACTTGATATATAGCATTGAAAAGTTTACACCTCTGGGATGTTTTTTTCTTTTTACTTGGTTTGTCTAACGCTTTCACCAAAGCCGATAACTTAACCCCTTCAGTCGATACTTGAAACGTATCCTCGTAAAATGCAAGTTTAGGTATTTTTATCCAATGATACCGGCATTCTCTCGAGAGGATGCTTGTCCGTGCGGCCTCTTGAATCGATAGTAGATATAAGATGGTTTCTATTATGCCTAGAGGAAGCTTGCTAATCATATCCATCTAAGGACATCTGCAAATTATTAGCCACTATGAATATATATATTTTAAGATAAACTATGTTTGACACACACAAACAAAAGAAACATAATATGCATAATAGTTGAACTTTAAAAACAAACAAAAGTACATATAATTAACAACGTATTGTGTATTGTATATGAAACCGAAATGGGGGTTAGGGTTAAAATTAAGTAACTATACATACACGACGTGGTACGTGTGTTTATTTACTTTTTAGTGTTTTTGATTTTTTTTAGGTCATTTATCCGGTTAAAAAATTTATACATGTTGACTTTTTATAACACTTTTAGTTGACACCTCCATCGAATGAAAAAAAAAACTAACTAAAACCATAGCAATTGTGATATGCCTAAAAGAAGACCGACATATGTTTTATATCGATTTAATAACATAAAATGAATATCGATGCCGATATCGGTATCGATTCGTCACAAAAATTTATAGAACGTCGAGAAAATCTTTTTAACATACATCTGTATTTAGGTTTCCCTTTAATTAATTTAAAGTAAAAAATAAAACGTCGTGTCTAAACTTTAAAGTATAAAAATTTTATGATAAATTTATAAAAAGTAAAAACTACACTAATTTAAAATTTTAAAAAATCTTTAGCCTCTTTATACAAAAGGTCAAAATTCAAAAATAAGATAAATTGAGCTGGTCGAAATGTCGAATTATTTCTTCCTAGAATGGGCCAACTGTAGAACCACAAATAGGCCTAAAATGATCCTGTATGCATAGTAAAATCACGAATAGCCCATATCGGTTTTGAGTTAGGTTCAAATAAGAAGTTTGATTTTTTCACGAATAGCCCATACTAGCCGACTCAGTTCGATTAGTACTTGTATCGCCTCAACTGAAGTCGGTGTCAACTCGGCTTAAACTCACTCGATCACCTAACCTATAATTTCAGTCACACTACTTTGGGACCAACAAAAGACAAAACACCATGAAGTTATATATAATGGTGTTCTTTCCAATTAAACATTAGAATCTACCAAACTTTGCAACTGATCAATTAAAAACCTTATTATTTGGTTTACTTTTTGTTGGATTTTTCACCTAGGATCATATTATACTTGTCACGCAGTCGCTTGTATTTTTCACTTAAGTTCTTCGTGGCCTCATTGCTCTCCTTCGAAACATCATTCTTTGTTTCTTCTAGTCTGCGCTTCAAGTTTTTTATTTGATTCTTGACTTCTTGGATTTTCTCGCTTTTCTTTTTGTGTTGCTGTTGCAATGTTTTCACCTTTGAAGAGGTTCCATTTCCTAGTTATTCAATACCTAAATAAGAATGTTACCAGAGAGGCAAAAGTTATGTATGAAAATTTATATTTATAAAGAAATATCTATCCATTCTAATAAAATAAAATAAAATAATTGTAATACATGTCAGTTTATGAATAAACTTACAATTTTTCCCCTCCAAAACTAATATCTTAATTGACTCTAATATATGTTCATATTCACTTTCCTTTTACATTTTATTTATATTATATTTATATATTTTTATCAAAATAAATATTAACATATTATTTTACCATATATTCCAAAATATTTGGTAAAATCCAAAATTAACAACAAACCATTTTTGTTCAAGATTGAAAATAATATATAATTTCAAATGTTATCATTAACATATTTTATTATTTATATTGCTGAAGATTATAAAGAAAAACAAAACTCGACATGCTTTCATTTTATAAAGTAATTTTTTACTTATTAAATTATAAATCTATGCTTAAAAGTTGACCAACTTTTTTTAAATCAATCCATTTATCTATTATTATTATTATTGCTATAATTGTAAATTGTCATATAAATTAATAAATTATAAATATATGCTTTAAATCCATCAATTTATTTTTTTGGTTAATTTATTAAACTATATATTTTTCGGTTAATTTAGTAAATATATACAAAAAACTTTCATATAAGTTTATCATATTTAATTTCTTGGTTTTTTTTATCAAGGATTGTTTCAGGATTTATGTTACTTAAATTTGGTTTCCATAGTCAAAAATTGGTAAATAGATTGTTTGGTACAAGTTAACTACATTTGGGTCAAAATTTGTTATGGGTAAAAAATGAGAAATCTGAGTATTTTTAAAAGTTTAAGAATGCAAATAGATTTATCGTCAAATTTGTTACGGTTTCAAAGTGTTGGCTTGTAACTGTCAAACGGATGAAAGTTAAAATTTTATACAGGATTTAGGTTTCAAATTTATTTTCAATGACATCAAAAGGTTCAAGATTTGTTAAATTGACTATTCTTTCCTCGACTATTAAAATTTAAGAATAGATTTTGAACACTTACGACATGTCACCCCCAGGCCTATCAATGCTTCTAATTTGTATCAATTTTGAAACATTTGTGTCAGCATTAACTTTTCCTTTAATGGTGGCCAGAACGTTGTATGGGAAGCATGCCATGCAAAATTTAGCTCAAATGAAGCAAAATATTTACAAAATTGAATGGGTTAACATGTTATTTTTTATGTTTTCAAAAATATTTTCATGGTTTAGTTCAGAAAAACATAGTTCTTGAATAACATCCGTCGTTATAATTTCATGTTCCCCTTTCCTTCTATGAGTTGTAAATTGATAAATATATCAATAAAGGTAACGCTCCTTTAGTATTTAGGCTGAGTGGTCAAAATTATTATTGTATGAGTCTTCTTCCTGAATTCTTTCAATTATACATATATGATACTGACAATGAAAGTTTCAATAAAATGACCGTTCTCGTGTACATTTTTGAACGTGCATTTTTTTAAGTTCATTTAAAAAAATCATTTTGTGATATAAATAAAATCAATTTATATACACAGAGTATAGATACAAGCATAGATGTAATACATTTTTTCATATACGTTATGTAATTATTTTCTTTACTTGTAATTTTATAATTTGGATAATCTCGTGTATTACACGGACTCTAAAACTAGTATTTTAATATAAGTTAAACTTAATTTACCATGAAAAACTTTGTTCCCATCCTCCATAACTTTCCAAACTTCTAGCCAAAATGTGATATAAATTAAATCAATTTATATACACAGAGTATAGATACAAACATAGATGTAATACATTTTTCATATATGTTATGTAATTATTTTATTACTTGTAATTTTATAATTTGAATAATCCCATGTTTTACACTGACTCTAAAACTAGTATTTCAGTATAAGTTAAACTTAATTTACCATGAAAAACTTTGTTCCCATCCTCAATAACATTCCAAACTTCTAGCCAAAACATTATCAAAGAATAAAAATTAATATTTTCAAAGAGAAATCATCATAAAATATATATTAAAAAATAGGATTATTGAATTTTAACATTCTCAACATTCATTAATTAACCGGGATTGATCTAAAACTCAGGAAACGGTTACAGACTGTCTAAACTTAATTTGAATGTATTTTCCTCCGGCAGTCTCATACTAACTGAAAAGTAACCTCATTAGCATTTTAATGACTGGAAAATACTTACGGGATATAAGGCCCCGCTACCGGTAGCTTTACTTTGGTGTTGGATTTACTCATTAACATAGTTCAAATCATCAGAGTTAATAAAAACATTCGTGGAACATTTAAAACATCAACCATAATATATTACATAACTGTCAAATCTTGTCTTAACCAACATTCAAAGTTATTTAAACGTAAAACATAGTTTTTAAAACATCACAATATTTCTTTGAGATGCCAGTGTCTTCGATTCCATGCCATGTGTCTTCAGTCACGCGAGCTGCCTCAACCTATTTGCCTGCGTGCATACTAAAAGTCAGCTACGCTGAGTGAGTTCTAGTAAATCATACATCATACCATACATTCATGCCACACACTTTCGTACATACTTTATATTCTCATACTATGTATATAAGATATATATACTTATCTTGATACTTTATTCTAGATTCTACTTCACATTATTCTATTCTGCCTCGGAAATTAGTAGGGTCCGGTCCCTTTTTCTGCCTTGAGTATTGTTAGGGCTCAGTCCCTTTTTCTGCCTCGAGATTATAAAGGGCTCGGTCCCTTTTCTGCCTTGGGTATTATTAGGGCTCAGTCCCTTTCTTCTGTGCCTGGCTATCTTCTACATTCATTTATAGCATACGTACATATCATTCATACATTATACACAACATTATACCCATAATCATAACTTGACAATTCGTGCAATATCCGAAGATCGTTCACGTACTGACAAGCGATCAATCTTATCTCTTCACATAATTCACATAAGGCATACACTTATCACTTAGGATAAGTGTATTAACAAATCACATCGAGTATGCACACAGCCCCGAAAACATAACAAAAAATGGGGCTAGAAACTCACCTGAATGCGGTTACGTTCAACGTTAGCAGGGTCCAAGGGGCAGAGCCCCTGGCTGGGGTCGAGATATCTCCACATTTTCCATTAGGATTTTATTTCCATTAACTGTCTTAACACATTTTCCATTAGGATTTTAATTTATTATTTAATTCGCTATCTCTTTCGCCATAACGAATTAAGCCTAGTTCGTTAGCCAATTCGTTACTTCACAATCTAGTTCGTTAACTGATTCGTCGTCTGATCAACATCTGATTCGCCACTCCAATTCGTTATCTGAACAAGCCCTGATTCGTTACCTTATTCTTAACGAATTAGCGAGTAACGAATCACCTGGTTCGCTGTCTGGTCCGCCGTCTGGTTCGTTATTTAGGCATAACGAATGGGTGAACTGATTCGTTGTTTGGTCATAGCGAATTGGCGAACTAATTCGTTATCTGATCGTAACGAACTGGGATAATCAATTCGCTACCATATCTTAACGAATTGCACAATCTTATCCAGACTTTGACTCATGGGGTCAAAGTCAAAATCATCAAGAACACCCACAGTCAACCTAAATCAGATCTGCAATTAAACCCTTAAATCTTAATGAAACATCGCGATTTTGGTATCCATGGATTCGGAATTACAGTGCCTACAAACCCTAATCGTCCATTCATCCAAATATTTACGTTTACGAGGTGCGATTTATGTACATATATACGGGTTTCTTTAGGTTTACAATTAACCCATCAAATGTTGATCAATTTCCATAAGATTTTTTGTTTTGGATTCGTTTATAACAAACTAGCTGATATAATGCTAAATATATATGTTTCCCTTGTTTATTTTATTTAATATTTTAATTTTTTTTGTTCATTTTTAGTCAAGATTTGTATACTACTAACGTTTTTGTGTGTCGTAGGTTCCGGGATTTGATCGTGATTAAAAGGGGCGAAAAACGAGCTAAAACGATCCGAAACGGAGATCCGGAACGCGTCAGGAAGAACCGGAACAGAGAGCCCGGTCTGACCGGACCCCTTGGAAAAGCACGCGGCGCTGCGCCTAGGGGAAAGGCAAAACGGCCTAGGCGCGGCGCCTAGGCACAACTGGGCTAAAATTATTTTGTTTTTGCTTATTGTCGGGTCTTGTTTTCGCTATTTAAACACATTTAACTTAAACCTGACATAACCTGAAGCCACCGGACGATTTTGGAGAGTTCTTGGAGCTATTTTACGCGTTTGTTGGTGATTTTGAAGGCGAGAGAACATCCGGTGAAGAGCTACACGTTCACGTTCGAGTTTACGGGTTTTATCATCTTCGATTCCCCGTTTCTTATACTTTCACCATGTTTTCGTTATTATTTGTTTTGTTTGATCTAGATTTTAATATGCTAGGCTAAATTCCATAGACTGCCTAGGTCGTGATGAACCTTAGTTCGGTTTGATTTTTATTTGGATTTTCGTTTCGTTATGGATTTTATGTTTTAAGTAAATGGTTGAGTTTGATTCAATTAATGCGTATGATTACTTGGTTTTGTTTACTTGAATTTATTGTTTCACATTGCCCTTGTTGATTGTTTCATAGGATAGGGTTTTGTTAGGTTATTTACTGTGTGTTCTTGACTAGTTTGTGATTAATATGCATTAAAATCATAGAAACAATAAAATCAAGTAAATAGATAAAAGTGAACTGCCAGCCTAGAAAGCTGTAAGGTGATAGGTTGTTGACAGATCTTTGCTTGTCGGGATTGCTAGATTTAGTTCTTAGTAAGGAGTCCGTCTAGGTTTGATTGTCAGCTTAGTCTATTAAATTAATTAAGTTTGCTTTGCTATCTTTTGAATTCCGCGCTGTAAGGTAGGTTTTCGCCATAAAAGATACTTAGACATAAGCGATTAAATAACCGTAAGGAAGTTTAATATAAAACTGGTGAGTCTTAAAACTTGTTAGAAATCCATAGGCGTATTCTTGAAGTTCAAGGGTCCTGTTCGGGTTTTCTGTCAAGAGTCTATCTTTTGATCCCGGTTCCATAACTTGCGTTTTTTCCATTTAAATTAATAGCCGTAACTTTGGGGATTCCGTCCTGGGTGGTTAATCTAATCATCTGAATTAATCCAAGTTTTCTAAATTGTTTATTAGATAAATTAAATTAGGTTAAGTTTAAATTAATTAATTAAGTTTAAGTTAATGATTATGTTTTATTATTATTATATTAATTAGGGTTAGGTTTAATTAGTTTATTATTAGTTTAATAGTTAAGTAATCATTAGTTAATTATTATTAGAGTTTTAATAATTAGTTTAAATATCCCTCAAATATTATTAATAAATAGTCGCGTCTTGTTGTTGAGTCTAATTTAGCTAGTTTACGTAATTTATAGAGTCTCGTGGGTTCGATATCCGGACTTACTTAGCTGTACTAGAGTCGACCGGTTCACTTGCCGGTTAGTAGTTTAAGTTAAGTTTAAGAGTCTAGAATTATTACTTAGTGTCTAGATTAGCTTATTTTTAGTTAATAATTATTTGACTACTTCAAGCACATCAAGTTTTTGGCGCCGTTGCCGGGGACTTCTTGGCAATTGCGTTGTTAGCTTTGATTGGACTTACTTGCTATATACGTGCTATTGTGTTTTTGCTTTTGAGTTTTTAGGGTTTTAGTTAATTAGATAATTACGTGTTTATTTATTTATTTATTTTTGTGTGAGTCGTAGGTTTCTAATTGTCCGTGTCTTTTGCTTGTTTAGATTCTTGTAATTATGTGTGAAATTTGTAATGAGCCTCACTTTACCATTAAATGTCCATACAATAGTAACCTTAATTGTGATGCGTGTGGTGATCCTCATTTACACTATGATTGTCCATACAAGGGTTCTCGCTTTATTTGTTATAGATGCGCTGGTTGTCATATGACTCGTGCATGTCCATATAATCATACTAACCCTTTTGTGCAGCCGGTGCAAAATTTTTCACAGGGACCATTTCCGTATTATTTTGATAATTCGTATCAGCAACCTCAGCAAAACCAGGAGCAGTGTTATGATCAATTTTCTAAAAGCCTTTCTGATGAGGATGTAGCTGCTATGGGTAGGATAGAAAGATGTTGGTCCAATACATGGCTACAGATACCCAAAAGATGCTCGTTGAGCATGATACCATCTTCAAAAATTACCAGGATATTATTACAGATCTCCAACGTCAAGTAGAAGAAATTTCTAGGAGACTGTATGAAGAAGACGAAAAGGAGAGGTTAAGATCCTTGGAATATGTTGAGCACTCAGATGAGGAGATCATTCAAGTAACGGAGACAAAAATGGATGTTGAAGTCCCACCTCCGGTTTCATATGCTATTATTGATTTTTGGAGTGTCTCTGATGATGAGATAAACGAAGAGGAGAGTGTGTAGCTGGAGGAGCAACAGACACCTCGTTATAAGTATGATGCGGAAGGAAACTATTTGGGATACATGAATCGGTTAGGCGAGTTGTTCCCGACGTTTCCAGAAGAAAGGAAAGAGCCAATCATGGAATATGTAGATGAAGAAGAGGAGCTCATCCCGGATACGGAGACACGAGTGGCTGATGAAATCCCAACTCAGGTTTCACAGGTATATGTTGCTAATTGTACTGAGTTTTGAAGTGACTCCGATGATGATTGTGACGAGGAGGAGTGGGCTGCATATCTGAGATCAGTTATGGTGAAACCTGTGTTTGAGGAAGAGATAGAATTGGGAGAGTCATTCGAGCTAATGTTTGGTGTTAAGGATATGGTTAAGGTTGATAATGAGCTTAATGAGGAAGATGAATTCTTGAATCTGGAGTTGGATGGATTGTCAGATTAAGACGGGTGAGACACATTAGACATTAATGAGGATGTTGTGTTTCTCGAGGCCCTACTTATAGAGGACAGTGTAGATGAGGATGTGGTGTTAGAGGAAGAACACCATTTCCGGCCCGTGGACTGTGTTTTGAATGCTGATCAGGAATTAAAACCACGGGAGAAGGTCGAGGATGAGAGATTACCTGAAAACCGAACTTGCATATATTTTAGGAGATGGTCTACGGGAGTGAGAAAGCCATTAAATGTCAAACACGACCAGTCTTCTCGATACTTACAACGCATTCGGCTCTTGCCAGGTAAGTTTAAATATAGGTGGTCTGACCCGTTACTGACTTTTAATTCTAATTTAATATTTTACGGTTCCATCATTGATATATTAATGTTTGATAAATTCCGGATGGAACTAAACGGGTTAGATAGGGTCCAGATAAAAGAGAAACCTCCTGATTAAGTTCAAGTGTGGGGAGGTTTCGCGGAGTATTGTATATTTAATCGAGTCACTAACGTAGTTTTTGTAGTTCTTTTTTGTTTTTTTGTATTTTTGAGTTTTGCTAGGTAAAAGAAAGATTGTTTGAGCTAGAGACGATCCCCATGGAAGAGTATATTGAAAAAGACAAGTGTGGGGATGGAGTAACAGTGGAGCCGTATACTTTATATTTATTTATTTGCTGCTAATTATTCATGTTTTATTTGTGGGTTGAAATACATTAATTGCATAATATCTATCATTATGATAAGATACATTTTTAGATATGTTTGTTTTGTTTGGCCGCTTACGTTCGTGAAAGAAGGACTTACCATTTGCTGAGCACGTTCGTAGTTGGAGGGCATTCATGGAAAGAAGACTTTGGCATCATATTTCATGCGCATATTACCCGCTAAGTCTTTTTCCATTATCTAGCTTATTAACTTTTTGCTTTTGCTTTTGTTTTTAATTTTTTTAGTTTTTAGTTTTTTGTAGTCCGACTTTATTTATATTTTTATTTTATGTCGTCCTTATCCTTGCATTGAGGACAATGCAAAATTTAAGTGTGGGGATAGGATATTTGAGTCGTAGTTTAAATCGAGTTTAAATTTAAAAAAGAAAAAAAAATAAATTAAAAAAAATTTAAAATTTTTTTTTATTAAAAATGAAAAATGTTTTAAAAATGTCATTTGAATTTAGTTTTTTTTTGCGTTAAAGTGGGAGATGATGATTTTATCGGAAATTGGTTTTTCAAACTACTAATAATATGAGATAAATAATAGAAAGCGCACTTAACTTGGGATGTGTCGGTAGGCTCAGCCTTAAAAATGAAAGGGCAATTTGATAAAATGGTTAAAACGTAAATTTCTTGTGGGTAAAGCGTTTTGTCCGTAGAAAATAAGTAATGAAAGGTCGGGCCATACTCAAGCCTCAAATTTTGGTATGAAAAAAGTGAAAATATTATAAATTTTAAAAATTGAATACGTTATCATATGATGTTTGGGTAGGGTTAACGTTATAGTATGTCGTGTAGCCTGTGATATAAATCTTAACTGCTAGTTTAGTGTTTTACACCTCATCGGCGTATGGTTTTATAACCTCAAATCCTGTATTGATGGGATGCTTCGGGTCCGGAGACCATGGGTCTGTATGCCGACTATCATCTGGGTATTCACAATTCCTAAGTGGGGTTGTGAATTTAAAATAAAGCCAAAAAGAGCAAACCCTTATAAGTCTATAAACATGATCACAAGAGTACAAAAGTACAAAATTCACTACAGACTTGATCATCCACGCTGTTAGCCATGTGGGGTCCCCTTGCTCGCGTCTCATTACCATTAAGAAACGGACCACAAGGGACACGCTACATGTAAGCCCTACAGATGAAATTTTGCATACTCACCTATGGTGAAAGGTTCGGGGTGTTGCTTGATAACGGGGGTATGTCATGTTGTGGGGAACACTAGCTATAAAATAATTGAACCTTAATCGTATCTAATGGCTGCTTGGTAGACTTTGATGCTTAAGCTTAGATGGATAAACAATACCATTGATCATCTTAGCTATTCATGAAATAATAGAGCAACAAAAGTTTTAAATCTGCTAATTTTGAGGTTTAAGTCAAGTTGGGGTGGTCTGGTCCTGTAAAAGCTGAAAATAAGCGGGTCTTAATTGTGTAAACCACTGAGTAAAAAAAAATTTCGGATCATATTTGTCCTGGTAAAGATTAAGGCATGGGTTTAAGTGGACAACAATATCGGTGATCGCGGTTTTTACGTTTTTCTGAGCTTTAAAAATTAACCTATATGTTTGTTAGACTTTAATTTTCCGATTCTGATCCAACTGCATCAAACTTTTTCAGGGACGAAAAAAGAATAAGTGTGGGGATATTTGATATAATGCTAAATATATATGTTTCCCTTGTTTATTTTATTTAATATTTTAATTGTTTTTGTTCGTTTTTAGTCAAGATTTGTATACTACTAACGTTTTTGTGTGTCGTAGGTTCCGGGATTTGATCGTGATTAAAAAGGGCGAAAAACGAGCTAAAACGAGCCGAAACGGAGATCCGGAACGCGTCAGGAAGAACCGGAACAGAGAACCGGTCAGACCGGGCCGGTCTGACCGCCCCCTTGGAAAAGCACGCGGCGTTGCGGCTAGGGGAAAGGCAAAAAGGCCTAGGCGCGGCGCCTAGGCACAGCGGGGCTAAAATTATTTCGTTTTTGCTTATTGTCGGGTCTTGTTTTTGCTATTTAAACACCTTTAACTTAAACCTGACATAACCTGAAGCCACCGGACGATTTTGGAGAGTTCTTGGAGCTATTTTACGTGTTTGTTGGTGATTTTGAAGGCGAGAGAACATCCGGTGAAGAGCTACACGTTCACGTTCGAGTTTACGGGTTTTATCATCTTCGATTCCCCGTTTCTTATACTTTCACCATGTTTTCGTTATTATTTGTTTTGTTTGATCTAGATTTTAATATGCTAGGCTAAATTCCATAGACTGCCTAGGTCGTGATGAACCTTAGTTCGGTTTGATTTTTATTTGGATTTTCGTTTCGTTATGGATTTTATGTTTTAAGTAAACGGTTGAGTTTGATTCAATTAATGCGTATGATTACTTGGTTTTGTTTACTTGAATTTATTGTTTCACATTGCCCTTATTGTTTCATAGGATAGGGTTTTGTTAGGTCATTTACTGTGTCTTTTGCCCGTGTATGTACGTATATATATATATATATACACACGAATATACAATGCCACGTAAACTAATATTTTGGTTATATAATATATATATAAATGGACAAACTTATTAAACGTTTTAACAAACTAATAAATATTTTTAAAGATTTATAATAATTTTATATAATAAAATATTTTAATATATTTTTAAGCGGATTAATAAACTAGTATACTTTGTTTATAATTTGGCAAACTAGTAGTTCTTCATATAATAACTTTATATATAATAAAATATTATATAATATGACTTAATAATAATTATATCATCGGACTTTCTTATCAATCTAGTTCATTAACTTAGCGTATCCGCATTCTATTTTCCGTATTAGGGCTTATCGTCAACGCGTGATTTCCGCGAATCGTCATTCTTATTGTTATCTATTCCCTTTTGTTCGTCTATCGAGGTGAGTACCACATTCCCCTCTTTTACTCGTTTTTCCATGTTTTGGGGACATGTGCGTAAATATATTTCTCATTATATACTTATACTTAAAACTGCAACTTTGTCTTATGTGTTAACGACTTATACCTTACTTGTTTATGTGCTTATTTGCTTTATATGCTTACGCATTCGGAGAGGTCCAACATAATCTCAGTCTAGTATGATCATACATGATATACGTCTATTTATACATCTTGAATCCCGTGTAAAGTTTTGTTTATTTAATGTTTTGAGTTCGTTTTAGTTCGAGTTTCGTTTATCTTTTATTATTTAAGGTTTTGAGTCAAGTTTTATATATTTATCGTATTTTAACTCTTTTGATGTCTTGCATGTTAAACTTAATTCTTTCTATCATTTCATGCGAAGTTTATGTTCGTTTTACTCGTCAATGACTACATGATTAGTTCACTTAGAGTTTAGATTTGTTTTCATGTAGATGGTGGCTTTGGAGTCAAGGAAAATAAGTTCTAGAAGTTTCTCATCGTTACTTGGAGTTCAAGAAAGGGGCCTAACATGAATAAACAAGAAATAAGTGCAAAAAACGAAAATTCACCCCAGGGGGCGTCGCGCCGCGCCTAGGCAAAAGGCAGTTTGCCGTCGCGGACGCCTAGGACTTTCTGGTCACTCGTTTTTGCAAGTCCAAGCCCATTATACGTTCTATATATACATCTTTATAACTAATCCGATTCTACAACTTTTGGCAGCCGATTTTGAGTCAAAAACCAAGGGTTTGAAGGTGATTTGAAGCTAGGAACCAAGGAGGATTGAGAGAGCTTTCATCCGGGTGTTCGAGGATCAATCGCAAAGGGTTTTATCGCTCTAACTTTCGTTCCTTGTTCATTATTCTTGATGTCTTTCCTCTTTGTTTTTAAGACTTGTTTAGGATTGTTTTTAATAATGATTATAGGCTAGACTTCATGTCTACCTAGGTTTGTGTAACATCCTAAAATTTATAATGTTGAATAAAGGAAGTTATGTTTAGTGATTTCGCGTAATTGATTAATGTCGGGGAAGGAGCGGGTCTTGGACTTGGATTAATTGAGATGGGTTAAATGAGAATGGGATTTCAGGGATATAAATACCCCCAAAATCCCAAAATATCTTCATTTTCCCCCACTCTCCTAAACACACACATACACACACACCAAGCACACCCAAAACCGCCGCCGGCCGGGCCGAGAAAGAAGGAAGGATCGAGCGAGGTCCGGGTAAGAGAGAAAGATTAGTGGTGATACCAAGATAAACGAGATCCAAACAAGCTCAAAAGGTATGATTCTTGATCTTGGAAGTTTAAAGATCCGAGCTTTTAGTGTATAAACGACCGAAAATGGTCGGGAAGTGTAGTGGGTGGTATTGAACCTTAACAAGGGTGTTAAAATCGCCCGAAATGTTGATCAGAAACCGAAACAGCGGACATCTGGGCAACTTCGCCTTCATCTGGGCAACTTCGCCTTCAAGCGATGAACTTCGCCTGCAAGCTAAGTTCGCCTGATGAACTTCGCCTGCAAGCTAAGTTCGCCTGATGATAAGTTCGCCTGAGGTTTAACTTCGCCTAAAGCCAAGTTCGCCTGAGGTTTAACTTCGCCTAAAGCTAAGTTCGCCTGAGGTTTAACTTCGCCTAAAGCCAAGTTCGCTTGAGGTTTAACTTCACCTAAAGCTAAGTTCGCCTGAGGTTTAACTTCGCCTAAAGCCAAGTTCGATTAGAAAATAAATTAAAAACCTAATGAAAAATGTGTTAAGACAGTTAATGGAAATAAAATTTTTCCAAGCTGACCTGGCAGCTCGACCCCAGCCAGGGGCTCTGCCCCTTGGACCCTGCTAGGGGCTGCCGCCCCTAGACCCCGCTGCCAGGGGCGCTGCCCCCGGACCCCGTTCGTTGTGGGTCATATAAAGATAGAAGTACATTATGAGAAGTGATAGTTAATTGATACGTATACTTGTTATACAGTCAGCCGTGCACAACTGAAGAAAGGGATTACGATTAACGGTGAACGTAACCGTGTTCAGGTGAGTTTCTAGCCCCATTTATGTGTTATGTTTTCGGGGCTGTGTGCATACTCAACATGTTTGTTAATACACTTATCCTAAGAGATAAGTGTATGCCTTATGTGGATAATGTGAAATGTATGAATGATTGCTTGATGGTACGTGAACGATCTTCGGATATTGCACGTACTGTCAGGTTGTAACGCTATGTATAAGGTAAGTATGTTATGTATGTTTATGTGTATGAACATGATAGAGATAATAGAAGAAAGAAATGATAATGTATGGTTGTATGGTTACGAAAAGGGTACCGAGCCCTAATAATACTCGAGGTATGATGTATGGTTGTATGGTAACGAAGAGGGAATCGAACCCTACTAATATTCGAGAACTAGGGAACCGAACCCTACTAATATTCGAGGAAGAAGGGTACCGAGCCCTAATAATATTCGAGGAAAGAGGGTACCGAGCCCTAATAATACTCTAGGAAAGAGGGTACCGAGCCCTAATAATACTCGAGGAAAGAGGGCACCGAGCCCTAATAATACTCGAGGAAAGAGGGCACCAAGCCCTAATAATACTCGAGGAATGTAGGGCGTAATGCTCTTTATAACATAAGATATGAAAGTAAGTTAATACAAAAGAAAGTAAGAAAGTATGAAAGTAAGAAAGTATGAATGTAAGAAAGTATGAAAGTATGAAAGTATAAAAGTATGAATGAAAGAATATAATGTTATGTGAATGGTATGATTATGTGATTATCTAGAACTCACTCAGCGTAGCTGACTTTTAGTATGCACGCAGGTGAGTAGGATGAGGCAGCTCGCTTGAGGAGACACATGGCACTGAACAAGAGTCTGGCATCTGAAGACTTATGATGTTTTAATTTTAATGTTTTAATGTGAAAGACAAAGGATGTTTTGAGACAAGTTGTGAAATATTGTAATGTTTTATGAAAGTTTTATATTCCGCGTAAATGTTTTAGTTAACTCTGATATTTAGAACTGTGTTTATGAGTAAATCCAACACGAAAGTAGGGTTACCGGTAACGGGGCCTTACAGTTTGATGAACATGTTTGAGACTTGATTCTTGCTTTGGACTATTGTTTGATTATGGATTGCGTTATTTAATAGTAAAGACTTGATTTTGTTTTCATCATGCGTATAAGTATTTGTTAGCTTGATTGATTGTTAACTATTGCTTCACATGGATCTTTTATCTATTGATTGTGTTCTTAGATTCAGGGTTCATGTTTAATCTTTACTTGGTGTTTTGATTTTTATGGTTGAATAGGCCTATTAGATCATAGAAGCTTGTTGATAGTTGGTTAGGGTTTTAAATGTTTTGCTAAATTCCAATAGCTGTAAGGTGAGGAGTTGTTCGTGTGTCTTGGTCAATTGCATGCTAGGATAGATTGTGACAATATTCTTGCTTATTGTGTTGATCCATGTTCATGATGTCATGTTAGTTTATCAAGTTATCTAAGGTTTAGTGTTTCGTAAGATTGCTTGCTTTAGATACTATTAATTAACCCTATTTGATAACTTTGCGGAAATCAATTCAACTGATTGCTTAATAATTTAATTATTCTTCTTTGGGATTTCATTTGATTCAATCAAAGGTCCTTAGGGTTTGTTAGATGAATACGTTTAGAAATCAGTTTCCATAATCATGTTATTTGTCCATTGCTTGATGATTGTTGATACATGGGATTCTTAGGTAGATTCCTTCTCTGATTGGTTTCGACCTTATGTTTAGTTGCTTGTTTCTCGTTAACTTATTTATTTACTTTCTTAGTTTAATTTTAGTTAAATTTTAGTTTAAAAATCCCCCTTAAAACATTAATAATAAATAGTCGTGTCGTAAGTCGAGTCTAATTAGTTAATTAACGTAATTTATAGAGTCATGTGGGTTCGATATTCCGGACTTACTTAGCTTAAGACAATTGACCGGTTCACTTGCCGGTGTTTTGTTTATTTGAGTCTTAGGTCTTGTTTTTATTACTTGTTTAATTTAGTTAATATTTATTGACTGTTTTTAGCACATCAATACACCAGTCGTTAGCCTTTGTGCTTCTCGACATCTCAGTTATACTTGCTCATTGGTTAATTTGTTATTCTCATATGAATTGTTGCAGCTACGTATTTTGTTATATATACTATATGTACAACTAAACTGGTGTGTTGCTTACTCAACATGTGTTGTTGACAAAACTTTATTTTATACGCATATGCAGGTTGGTGAAGACTTAGTGAAGAATTTAGCTAGAAAAATATTTTAATCAAAGAAATATAAAATTTGTATTGTTGTATGAATTATGTACTTGTTTGTATTTGATTTATTTGATAACTGAATTCAATTAATAGATATTGTCATTTAAATATTGTGCATGATAGTAACCTTGAGAGCTGTGACAATCAGTTCGCGCCCCGGTATTTCCGCCGTAGGTTGGGGTGTGACAGATTGGTATCAGAGCCAGGTTGTTTAAGATAGGTCGTTAAAAATTGCCTTAGACACATGTTTAGGAACCCTATACGTGCCTATCTGTTTACCTTTATGTGCTCAAATTTAATTGTTTACAGCTTTCTTAGATAATTATTATTTATTATCTATTGTATTATTATGCACACACACAAACTCCGAGGCTATGCCTCAACATTCAAAGAAAACTTTTTGAAATTAGATTGCTTTTATTTTTGGGAAATTCCTTGAGAATTCCCACCTGTTGTTTTCACTCGTAAACCTTAAGGCTAGGTTATGTGGCATGTCCCTATGAAAAATGAAAGGGGAAGAGAAACTGTGAGTTGGGCACTGGCAAAACGGTCCCAAGAACCAAAGGTAAAACGTTATTCCTTACCTGGGTGATAACCTGACCACAGTACTCAACCCTATGGACCCGAGCGAGACCCATAAACGCCATATGACCGACACCTTAGGTTAATTTTAACCGAATTCACGGTGATTTCATGGCTAAACTCGGTTGTCCCGATTATTGTGTTCTGTTATTTAAATGGTTAGTTGGGTGAAAAATCCATGAAACCCATGGACACTCCTACTATTCAATTCTTAACTTGATTTCGTATTTTGTTGGAGTAATCAACGTGTTGATTCACAATATTTTCTAACTACCCATATTTATTTCGATAGTTCGTTATTTAGTTTGGTCGGTTAAAACGCCGTGTAACGCTCATTGGGCCGAAAAGCTTCATTGCATTGTTAATTCGTTAATTAGTTGGGACAATGGAATTGCCATGTAACGCTCATGGGCTGTCCAACTCAGTTGTTTTTCGTTAGTTCGTTGGGCCATTCAAATTGCCATGGAAAGCTCATGGGAGGCCAACATCCACAATTTATATTTCGTTAGTTTATTGTAAACTTAATAATTTAAATTTTAAACTGACTTAACTCCTTATGTAGTCATCACACATTAATCATACTGACTACATCATTTAATAACTATTTACGCTATGTACCCCCCTCATCTTATAAACTTTTACATTTAATCTTCATGACGCAATTCCTCTCACTTCTTAACGCAGCATTATTATTTTCGCATAATTAAACATTTTGCTATTTTTATGGTTCCTCAATTTATCCTTCATTTTATAAATCCTCATTTTTGGTCTCTATAGAATATCTCATTCAAGAAACCAACGTTATCCTCGACATCAATCGTTTGATTCTCACGATCACCGCATAGCTGCTTGTATAGCCAGAGAGTTAACTGTGCGATCCCTAGGATAGTAACCCAAATTCGGAACCTTAATGCAACCGATTTAACTTTTCCCACTAATTCCCCTGCTGGTGACTACAAACCATCTACCTCCACTCATCCTCACAACAAGAAACGTAAGAACCTTGCTGCAACAAATCCTACCCACCCGCAAGTCTCCTCAAACAAGAAACCTTACATTGGTCCTTATTCCGTCATGCTCCATTTGTAACTAACATCACTCGGTTGAATCCCTATGTCGTTGATGCACCCACTGTAATCGTTATGGCCATCTTGCTAACACATGCCATGTTCCACCTACTGCACAAGATGTTCCTCAACAACCTACCTCTCATGCTCAACCCTGTGTTCCTAATACTCGTGCTTGCTACCATTGTGGAAACCCCTCAACCTCATGTCCCTCAAACTTCTCCCATCAATCAAGGTCAACCTTTACTTAAACCAACACTACCAAACCCCGCAACCGCAAGCTCAAGTTTACCGGACATATTTCCACCAAACAACTTTCTTGCAAACTGTTCAAGCTCACGTCATCCAAGCTACCCCAAACCAATCTACCTCGACTGCTCCAACTCCTACTCCTGCAACTTCTCATAGTGCCTCAAGACTCGTCAATTAAGCTACTCAACGATCGTGAAGACTTTTGTCATTCCCTTTATCTATCTTAATTTCTTTTGTCTTTTCTTAATTACGTATTGTAACGCCTTCTTATGGCCTTGAATTATTTCCGTATTTGGGCTATTTATCTTCTATCTAATAAATAAAGTTTCTTTTGATTAAATAGATTGTTTATTGAAGCCTACTTCTATCTTATTTCTTTACGTTCATTAACCTTAACTATTTATAAGCTACCATTCTTACACTTTAAATACGTATATCTTTACGTTTAAAAGTTGTCTTAAAATTTCTTTGCTTTATTAAAATTCACTAAAATTTTTGAAATTATTTTATACATTCTAGTGTTCTAAATAAAAACTCCTTAAAACTTTTGTTTCTTCAAAGTCATGTTTTAATCAAACGTTTTGTAAATCCACACGATGGGACGAATCATGTGGACCATCCGACGATGAACATAATTATGGTCCGGAACATAATTATAGAAGTCCTCGCATGGAAATCATGATGCATAAGATTGTGTGTCATAATATAGAATCGAACTTAGTTGAGATAACGGTACAAATGTAAAGATGATAAGGACATGGTGGATACGCCGCTAGTACATCCTATATATAAGTGTCCCTACCGGATTACATTTGGAGCGTTGTTTTGACTATTCAAGCTTCTATGCTATGATAAATTTTTTAAAAGTTATATTTAAGATTTTATTTTTACTCAAAAATTTAATGGTGTTATTATTGTATTCTTTAATTTCGGGACGAAATTTTCTAAAGTAAGGGAGACTGTAACAACTCGGGTTTTTGAATTTATTTAATACCTGACTAGGTTCGACGTTCGGGTTATTTTCATTTCGTTTATCGAGTATAAACTGATTAATTGTTAATTTATTTTTTTATAATTATATCTCTATGGTTTTGGCACTTTTAACCCGAAATATAAACTTTTATCCATTTTTGCCCCATCTTCAAATCCCAAGGACTAAAACTGTAACTGATATTATAACCCATATATTTGAGCTGGATACCCTTGAACCCGTACCCGTATTAGTATATATTTCTTGTACCCGATTGTTAAATCAGTTATCTTGAACCATAATTCGCGTTTACAAGTTGTAATTGATCTGGTAAATCATCCAAGAATGGTATTTTCGGCCTAGCCGACACTCCTAACATGGTAATCGTATCAATCTTGATCCGCATTTACTTTTAACCTAACCGACACTCGTTTAATCTTGTTAGACACGAAAACGTTGTTAATAATTCAATTAAACGCAAAGATACGATCCTCTAACCCTCGCCGTTCATAGCCCTATATATAATTGTATTACTTTCGTCATTTATAACTCGTTCTTTCATCCTTAGCGTCGGCCTGCATCTGTCCGATTACCCTACCTCCGGTCATAGAAAAAGGTAATGGATCATATGGTTTTAATCGCGATTAGGCATTGATCAAAAGCCCTAAGGTCGTTTTGGTTGATTATAATTGGATTAATCAAATCAAAATATTAGGGTTCTTAATCAGATTGTTCATATCAGCTTGTGTATTTAATTAGACGAAATCAGATTTGTTTGCAAAGGTTGGTCAACCCAGTTGGTTAATCATACAAGCTATGGGGGCAGAGGTCGCGAGTTTGAACCCCTGCACACCGTTTTTGTCGGATTTTCCTTGATTTAATTCTTTTTAAGCCATTTAAAATATATATTAATACTAATAATGAATAAATAAAACTATTTTACTAGAAACCGATCACATATATATTTATTTTCTCACGTCTTTTGCCCGTGTATGTACATATATATATACGAATATACAATGCCACGTAAACTAATATTTTGGTTATATAATATATATATATAAATGGACAAACTTATTAAACGTTTTAACAAACTAATAAATATTTTTAAAGATTTATAATAATTTTTATATAATAAAATATTATAATATATTTTTAAGCGGATTAATAAACTAGTATACTTTGTTTATAATTTAGCAAACTAGTAGTTCTTCATATAATAACTTTATATATAATAAAATATTATATAATATGACTTAATAATAATTATATTATCGGACTTTCTTATCATTAACTTAGCGTATCCGCATTCTATTTTTCGTATTAGGGCTTATCGTCAACGTGTGATTTCCGCAAATCGTCATTCTTATTGTTATCTATTCCATTTTGTTCGTCTATCGAGGTGAGTACCACATTCCCCTCTTTTACTCGTTTTTCCATATTTTGGGGATATATGCGTAAATATATTTCTCATTATATACTTATACTTAAAACTGCAACTTTGTCTTATGTGTTAACAACTTATACCTTACTTGTTTATGTGCTTATTTGCTTTGTATGCTTTCACATTCGGAGAGGTCCAACATAATCTCAGTCTAGTATGATCATACACCAGTCGTTAGCCTTTGTGCTTCTCGACATCTCAGCTATACTTGCTCATTGGTTAATTTGTTATTCTCATATGACTTGTTGCAGCTACGTATTTTGTTATATATACTATATGTACAACTAAACTGGTGTGTTGCTCACTCAACATGTGTTGTTGACAAAACTTTATTTTATACGCATATGCAGGTTGGTGAAAACTTAGTGAAGAATGTAGCTTAAGAATATTTTAATCAAGAAATATAACATTTGTATTGTTGTATGAATTATGTACTTGTTTGTATTTGATTTATTTGATAATTGAATTCAATTAATAGATATTGTCATTTAAATATTGTGCATGATAGTAACCTTGAGAGCTGTGACAATCAGTTCGCGCCCCGACATTTCCGCCGTAGGTTGGGGTGTGACAATTGTTTATGTAACTTTAAAAAAAAATTAATAATTTATTTTGGTGTGTTTGCGTGTGGTTTTTTTATTTATTGTTTATATAATTTCGGAATTTTATTTATATAAATTTTATTATTTTATTTTAAATCTATTTACTAGAACTTATTTTATTTTTTTAAATAATATGAAAAAATGAAATATTTATAAAAGTATTTTAATTTATAGAAAAATAATAAAGAAGTAGGTGATTATGTAGAATATAAAAGTGTTTAAAAGTGGATGTAGTGTTGGAGGATAAATGAGAGTTTTTGATGTTTGAAAGTGAATGAGTGAAAATCTAATGTGACAACTGATGTGACGCATTTAGTTTGTTTTTACTCATCCACCGTTGTGGATGCTCTCAAACGCTTTGAGCTTTTACATCATCAAGCAACTATTGCATGTGTTTCACATCCTAACAAAACTAGGGTTCCAAATATTTAATGCAAAGATTCTACATCTGAATGTGAAAGAGGTGACATAATGAAATACCTTTTGCACACAAGAAAACTTATGAGAGCATTCTCAATGGGTTTTCTATCTCTATCTTTCAAATTTAACAAAAAAACATAACTTATTAATTTATACATCATTTTCTAATAAACTCCCCCAACCCATTCTCCATTACCATCTCTATATTCTTTTGTCTTATTATCATTTTCAAATATAAATTGATTTCTAATATATGTTTATAGAATGGTGGTTCGAAATGTAGTATTGTGACAACACTCTAAATTTGAAGGTTTCCTATATCATTTCACTAAAATTTAGAGATGGAGTTTGGAGATAGAGAATGGGTTAGAGTGATAATTTAGATGTTTTTTTTAAATTTTAGAAATTAAGATAGATATAGAGAACCCATTGGGAATGCTCTGAGGCCATGGACTTGGAAAATGAACGGGTGTTGTGCTCACGTGCATGGAAGTTTAAAGGTTAGTAATTTACTTTTACAACTAATGATCTACTCATAAATCCACCTAACCCATCTAGTACGGGATTTGAACTCTCGATTTCTAAAGGATGGGAGCACCTATCACAACACTAGATATCATTTGGTTAAATGTCCTTAGGTAAAATCCATTATCTATGCATACATAAAGAAATAGTAGTAAAAATCCCGACTAAACGGTTACTACAACACTGCAACTACATGCTCAAAAGTTTCATTCCACACGAAGTAAATTTTAGTTTTTTAGAGTTAACTTATGTTTTCAATGTTATGTTTTAGCAATTTTAACTAGTTCAGTCTAAAATTGATATCTTTAATCCTTTTTGAGTTGCTATGGTTTTAATTTTTAATAATTTCCGTCCCTAGCACTAAAGGTTGAATGTTCTATTTTTTATCCAAATTAACTAGTTAAAACGACCAAATCACATAGATGCAAACAAGAACATACGTGAACTTTTCTATAATAACAAGTATTTTTATATGTGCGTTGCAGTGGAGTGTGCTAAATGAGTTACATGTTCGTAAGCTGCTGCGCGTTGCGATGAGAACTTTGTCGATGTAGATTCAATTCATTAAGAAAAAATATTTGAAGCGAAAATTGAAAGTAAAAGTCTTATCGTATAACTATAAAACTTTTATGGTCAAGGTTGAAAAACTAAAAAGATTATAATAAAGGTTTAGTGGCTAAAGTTGTAAAGAAAAAAAGTATGAGAACAAAAGTTAAAAGATCAAAAGTTTTATTACTGGTAAAAGAACAACAAAATAAATATTCGAAACTTAGATGGTACAACTCTAAAACAACTAAACTATATAGAAGGTAATTCGATAAATGTTTGAAAGTCAAATGAATACACTAATAAAAAAAACTAAAATGAAGGAGAGCAAAAGTGCACAAAAGTGTGTGATAAAACTATGATAAACCAAACTTCATCGCTTTACTTTTAATATATAACTAGTGATTTAGCCGCGCGTTGTGCGGCAAAATCGGTCGGTAAAACTCGGGTGTCGTAACGGTGAGTCAACGTGAATTTAGTCAATATTAGTAACGTTCATTATGGTATTAAAACTAAAACAAATTGAAAACAAAAAATAAATATAAAAATTGAGGTATGCCAATTGGGTGGCGTCGGTTGGTACCGGACGACAACAGCGAGTCAACGCGAATCTAGTCGGTAATTACTACATTCGTTATGGTACTGGAACTAAAATAAAATGAAAACAAAAAATAAAAATAGAGGTGAGCCACTGGGGTGACGTCAGTCAGGCCCAGACACCGAGACATGACTCAACGACACTCGTATAACATATTATATTTTTTTTGTTAACAAATTTGAAACAATGTTTATTCGGTCGGTAAACTCGGTCGTTGGAGTGGCGAGTCGACTCATATTCAGGATTTGTGATGGTGAGTCGGTAAAACCGGGGCACTAGTAAAATCCGAGTTACTCGGCAGTGGCTCAACATAAATTTTGTCGATTTCTTTACATTTGTTATGGCAACAGAACTAAAATAAAGTTCGGTAAAACCCGGGCGTGAGTATAATCCGAGGGTTGTCGATACTGGACGTTGTGCGGTGAGACAACACGAATTCGGTAAAACAAAAAACAAAATGTTTGTTACGAATCTAGAAAAAAATCAATTGGTAAAACTTGGACGTTTTAGAAGTTGGAATTGTAATAAACTTGTTTCATGAATGCTTTAAATTTATGTTTATCAAAACATTGCCTGGTGGCCCAATATGACAAATGAAAAAGAAAATTGAAAAAAATATTTTTTGCCCATTGCTAGAGTCTGATGGCCCAATAATGACAAATGGAAAAAAATGATGGCCCAATAATGACAAATGAAAAAAAATGAAAAAAGATACTTTTTTGCCTCTTGTTGAGAATCGAACCCGGGCAAATCACGGAAACACCGACTTTCAAACAACACCACCAAGCCAACGGACCAAAGCTGAATTTTATGTTTTAGTTACACAAGTATCTTATATATATGAAAGTCTTGGAACCTATATCAACTTTGTGGCACCAACTCTCTTTTACTCTATATAGATAATAAATGTCGTTGTTTAATTTGAAGAACTGAAAGTTAGGACATTTTTCTTTAGAACTGCGATTTTATTTTGTGTTTAGCCTATTGTATTTTCTAATTTTGGAGAGCATTGTTGTCTCACTCTGACCAAACTTTATTGTCTTAACCGGGCACATGCTAACATGAGAGTTTGGTTGGAGTGTTCCATCGAGAAACCATACCGTCGGCTGCCACTTAACAGTCGCATTGCCATAAGAGCATAACTCTTTAGCGTGACACACGGTTGGACGAAAACCCAGGTGGGCTCGGCATCCAAAGTGACAACCTCGCAAGACCTAGTTTAAATATTTTATTATCAATATCCACCCAAAATGACATAAATGAGAATCAAACTTTGATATTCACTAAAAAACCCAAGCTTTTCCATCACTAGGCCACCCATGAAAAGCTGAAAGTTATGATATTGATTCTTTATTTTTTAATAGGGTTAAAAAAAATCGGATTATTATTTAAAGATCTGACCTTTTTAATTAATTAATTTATTAACTAACAACTAGTATTATTACCCTCGCTTCGCTGCGGGGGGGGGGGGGGGGGTGGGTAAAGTAGGTAACTTTTAGAAATTAACTTACAAATTGTTGCTAATATATTAGACCTAAAAATTGGCAACTACAAAATTACATTAACATCATAAGAAAATGGGCTCGATTGTCTTCCCTTAGTTATTTGGCTTCATTACTATTTGATGCAAATGAACTTGTACTTGCATCATCAATTCTCTTCCCTTTGTTATTCTCTTCATTACTATTTGTTGATTTGTTGCAAATGACACACATCTATTTTCTTTTATTCAACTCTTTCTACAACAAGAACCTTTGTTGACTCGGACTTTTATTCTATGAAAGTTACATTACAGTCCCATCTTCTAAATAATTCATTCTCTCCTATGAGGCTAAACGTGTGAATTTCCAATAATGAAATAAAAGTGTAGGTATATGTGGTAAATTTGTAAATTAATAAAAATAAATAAATAAAATTGTGGTATAACTTGTCACCTAGTCATTTCATTATCAAAGTATACAGTAAACTAAAGGAGTAAAAATGATACCATGATAACCGGTGTAGGTAAGTTGAATCTCTTTGACACTCCTCCTCCTCCTCCTCCCCATCATCATCATCATCATCATCATCATATTCATTATCGTACTCCCATCAATAGCAAAGCTATGTTAGGGTCTGAGGAGATTGACCATAATATGCCTTTACATTAATTCCAAATACACATTTAGTAAATTATTTGCTTTGTTGGCTGTTGTGATTTACTGAAACTGGTTTAGTTGACTTTGGCCTGCCAATTATATATTTATTTAGTCAAGAAATTCAACTTCGCTTTCTTGTCCGTGTTCGATTAAAGTTAAATCAACGAACATGAACATGCCCTTGTTCGTGTTTGTCCGGTTCGTTTATAGACCTAAAATTTAAAGTAATCAAGTTGAATAGATGCCGCAGGTAAAAACTACACCTCCATTATTGCATTATCACGTTCCAGAGAAAGCCGTTGCAACCAAACTTTGGATCAACCTAATATGCTTCTAAGCTCGATCTATAGAAATTAAATTATTAAAGTATTGGCACTGCATTAAACTATAGAAAATAAATTAAAAAAATGAATATTATTTGAAGAAGGGCAGACCTTGGTCCAAGCTCAGTTGCGTGAAGACGGTTCTGCAAAACGAATTAATAAATTAATATTAACATATTTTCTTATCTAAATTATACAAAGAGCATTTAAAAGAATAAAAAACACATATATTCATTCACTTGCTCATGAACTCACAGCTTCGCCAAGATGGGTGACGAACGACGTCTACTTACCCTGCAAAAAATCTTGCTCACCGGCAGTAGCCAGCACACCGCTTGACAATAGTCATTATTAGGATATGTTTAATGAATGTTATTTTAAATGATTGAATCAAAAGAAGAAGAGAGGCGAGATGTCTATGTCCTAAGGCTCTAAAGCTATGTGTAGTGGAGGGCTACAAATTGGGCGAATCATGACACATGGCGCCTAGTCAGCAAATGGTAAGAATTTATTTTTAGGGTGTAATGGTGTTGCAGGCTAATATATATATATATATACACACACACACTTATATATATATATATATACACACTAGTTTTATTCCCCTTATTACCCAGGTCATTTTATATTATTTGTTTTTAATATTTATCTATTTTTTGAATTTTGATTTTTTTTATTGTATGATAGTTAATAATATACTTATGGTTTGATATTAAATTGTTTCACAAATAAATGAGATATTATAACCCGATTTAAAAGCTATATGAGTTTGATGGGACCCAAGAACCATTTATTTTTTTTACTATAATTTTTTTTAAATAAATCAGAGATTAATTTTTAGTATATTCCTACTTTATAGGATTTTTGTATCAAATATTGGTGAGATTAGTTTTTAATTTAATGAGATGTTATAACCCGTTTAAAAAATATTTGGGTTTGATATGACCCATACCTATGAATTCAGGTCAAATGCATAAAAAACCTCAATTTAAAAATCAAGCAAATCTGGTAACTCCAAAAAAGGGGGAGCGACCACATCGCGACACGTAGGATTTTTATGTTTTCGTTTATATATATTATAGATATATATAAAATAATTTAGAAATCCAAGTCATGTTTAAAATTCTAAATTTCATATGTTTGACATTTCAAGTCAACACTTTGAACCAGTAACAAATTTGATGATAAATCTATATGTATTCTCAAACTTTAAAAACACTTAGATTTCTCATTTTTTACCCATAACAAATTTTGACCCAAATGTAGTTAAGATGTAAAATGAAAGTATGTTTGAATTTTGTTTTTCTTTATAATTTTCAACAATATACATACAATATACATAGTTAAATATTTAATTATAACATTTGAAATTATATATATATATATATATTCTTTTCAATTTTTAAATATGGTTTGTTGTTAATTGTTGGATTTCATAAAGTATTTTGAAATATATAGTAAAATAATATGTTAATATCTATTTTTATAAAAATATATAAATGTAATATAATCTCTACTATGTATAATACAATAGTAAAGGACCTCTTAAAATTTAAGATGTACAAATACTTATGCTTAAGCTACTACCCTTATTGCATGTAATAAAGAGGTTAAGAGGGTATTAAAGTCTTTTAATTAATCCGTTTCACTTATACATTCAATTGTCAAATTATAATTATAGCTTTTACCCTTTATCAATACTAAATTTTTGTAAATATTAATAATAATTATCATTTCAACCCCTTAAGTTTTCTTATATATTCCTCTATTTAATTTTTCTTTTATATCAAGTAATATACTAAGTTTTTATAAATTTCGAACATACGATTACGACGTGTTTATTTTTGTCTACGTTTCGACATAAATTTTATTGAATAAAGAGATGTGAATTATAAGGTACAAGTCATTGTTGCGTCAATGTACAAGTCAATTTAAGCGTTTATAGTTTTTGATATGTTAATGTGTTTTATGGTGGTTTCAACGTGGTTCCGTGTTTTCCTCCAACTTCGATGTAAAGTGTAAACCTCCAACACCACTGAAGAATAATAAATAATAATAAAAATCACACATTTCTCTCTGCCCCCTTTCTTTATTGTACTGGCGGTGGTGGTTAAGTGGTTGCCACAGATGAATCAAGTTAAATGTTTGGTCATCGCCTTTGCAAACGTCCAGCCAAAATCAAAAACATAAATCAAAGACCAACATTTATTGCCCTATGACACCATGTTTCCTTTGCAAAATGCCCAGTATTTGCTTTGATTTCCTCTTATTATAATTATAATTGAAATTTTATTATCAATTCTTTTAGGTTTGGTTTTAAAATTTCTTTGTTTTTATGATTTAAAGAATATTTTTATGTGTTCATTTTTTTTTTCAAATGAGTGCAGATTCATTGCGTTTTTCAAATTGAATTGCTTTTCGGTTGAATTATTTATCGTTTGTCTACTTGGATATTTGCTTTACACTTAACGTTAGTAGTTATGTTTTATAATTTTGGATGTGCTTGAATCCTTTTTAAGAGTTTCTTATTTTATTACCTTTTATCTTAAATTTAGTGTTAAGTATCTTTTATAAGCCATTAATATTTTTGGCACAAATATAAAATAGTTTATTGATTGCTAACTTTTAAGAAAAAACATGATTTATTCAATATCTTCGGTCAATGTTTTTGTCCTTAAAATATTTTAGTCTGGTTGCAAAACTAAAACAACCGCATCTAAAACTGAATCATACTCGAAAACCAAAAACCAAATTATCCAAAACCATTAGGTTTTGTGAAAAAAAAAGTCAAAACTGTTTTGTAGAATTAGAAAAAAACAATAATTTGGTTTTAGGTTTGATTTTAGCCCAAAATAGCACTAAATCAAAACTTGCACACCACTATCAAATTGCTCAACCTCTTAATGCCATGGGGTAGATAACATATCTTGCAGTGTTGCACCACCTGGGCAATACTAATTGAAGGTATTTTATAAAACCCCTTTTGTCATCTTTATTTATTTACTCTAAGCACGTATATTTGTATTTCCAAGTATCAACTATTTCTATTTTTATAAAGGATACAATCTTGGAGCTTGAATTTCTTGGTGTCGAGAAGAACTTTACCATGCATCAACTATCACTTTTTTAACCAAAATGATCAACATTCTTATGTTTTTAAATATTGTGTATGTGATTTTATATTATCTATTTACTTCTTTTTCATATACTTGGCCTACATGTACACATTGGCCTGTTGCATCAAAGCTTGGTGCCAATACACCTCTTCTTAATCGTGTCATCATTAATTTATACAATATTTACAATGATTTAGTTTTTCATCTTTGACCATTAAAACTTAAATGGATAAACATGATAAAGTTTTATAAAATATTATACGAAAAACTAGTTTTAGAGCCCGTGTAAAATACGGGATTATCCAAATTATAAAATTATAAGTACAGAAAATAACTGCATAATGTATATGCAAAAATGTATTGCATCTATGCTTGTGTCTAAACTATGTGTATATAAATTGATTTTATTTATATCGCAAAATGATTATTTAAATAAACTTAATAAAAAAATGCACGTTCAAAAAGGTACCTCGAAACACTTCTTTTATTGAAACTTTCATTGTCAGTGTCATATATGTATAATTGAAAGAATGCAGGAAGAAGACTTCTCGTACAATAGTCATACAATAGTAGTTTTGACCATTCAGTCTAAATACTGAAGTAGCGTTACATTTATTTATATATTTATGATATTTGCAACCCATAGAAGGAAATGGGAATATTAAATTATAATGATAGGTGTTCTTCAAAAACTATGTTTTTCTAATATAAACCATGAAAAAGATTTTGATAAGTTTGACAACATAAAAAATAACATGTTAACTCATTTAATTTTGTGAATGTGTTGCTTCATTTGAGCATAGTGTTGCATGACATACTTCTCATACAACGTTCTGATCACCATTGACGGAAAAATTACTACTGACACAAATGCTTCAAATTTGATACAAGTTAGAAGCATTGATAGGCCCGGGGGTGGCATGTCGGAAGTGTTTACAATCTATTCTTAAATTTTAATAGTCGAGGGGAAATAGTCAAATTACCAAATCCCGAACCTTTCGATTTTTTTCCAAAATTGTTCTTGAAAATAATTTAGAAATCCAAGTCATGTTTAAAATTCTAAATTTCACATATTGACATTACAAGTCAACACTTTGAACCCGTAACAAATTTGATGATAAATCCATATGCATTCTCAAACTTTAAAAACACTTAGATTTCTCATTTTTTACCCATAACAAATTTTGACCCAAATGTAGTTAACTTGTAAAATGAAAGTATGTTTGAGTTTTGTTTTTCTTTAGGCTAAAAGTAGTGGGGCTTAAATGAGCCCCAAGTGATCCAATATATTTGTGCCACGTAGTCGATGACATGGCCATGGATCAAACCCCAGAGGGTGTAGTGGTCCAGGTGATCAGGGGCTTGATCCAGTTTTTTATTTATATAATTATTTTAAATAATACATTAAATAATAATATAAAACATTACATTAATAATAATATAAAACATTACGTTGATACTAGTCTAATACAAGATTATCGGGTCTTCTATCCCACAAATGCTCGACTAACTCATGCCGAACGTTGCCGTGTAACTCACCACTCTTGATGATATTTATGTTGTCGAGTCGTTGTTCATTGGTAATCGTTGATTCTTGTCTTGGAATATCACCTTGGTAGTTTTGACAAATAGCTTGACCCTCGTCTTCTAGTATCATGTTATGTAGGATTATACACGTGATGACGACTTCCGTTATCTTCTCCCTTGTCCAAAATCTTATTGGATTTGCCAACATTGCCCATCTTTTCTTTAGGACTCCAAACGCCCTTTCAATATCTTTCCTTGCCGATTCTTGTTTCTTCATGAAGTACTTTCGTTTGTCAGAAACTGGAGACGCGTAAGCTTGAACAAGTATCCCCCATTAGTTGTAAATACCATCAACGAGGTAATACCCGTACTTGAAATGTTCTCCATTTGCAAAAAAGGCTTGAGGGGGTTCAACCCCTTCGATAAGGTCATCGATTATCGGTGACTGATCGATAACATTGAGGTCATTATTAGACCCGACAACCCCAAAGAACGCATGCCAAAACCAAAGATCATGTGACGCCACCGCCTCAAGTACAATAGTAGGGCTGGGGTGATCACCTCGATGGAATTGACCTCGCCAAGCAATGGGACACATAGCCCAACCAACATGCATACAATCAAGGCTACCGAGCATCCTGGGGAAGCCATGCTTTTCACCGTGCATCTCTTATATGTGTTGGATATCATATATTGTTGGTCTACGTAAGTATCTCCGCTTGTATAGCGACATGACCCCTAAATATAATTATTAAAGTTATATAAGTTATGTAAATATTGAAAAAATATATAAACAAACGTAAAAAAATATATCTCCGCTTGTATAGCGATATAAGTTATGTAAAAAATATATACCTCTACAAAAGTGGTTAAGCGCATCGCGTCCGGTCTTTTTAGTCATTTGTAGATACTCGTCCAACATGTCCGATCCAACACCATACGCTAATTACCGAAGAGCGGCGGTAATTTTTTGAGTAGCCGTGAACCCGGGCTTACCACTAGCGTCATCCCTTTGTTGAAAATACTCAAAGTGCTCCAGCAAGTCATTTTCTAGACGCATGAATAATCGTCTAGTCATTCGAAAATGGGTTCTAAAACTATCCTCACCATATGTGGGATTGGGACTAAAATAGTGACGTATCAAAGTTTCGTTAGCGGTCTTTCGATCACGAATACGCGGTTTCCGGAACAATGGGGCTCGGGGGCGATTTTGATCTCTCAAAAATCTTACCGTCGTTTAAAACGCTTGACAAATGTGTTCGTATTCTTCGGTAGAATAGGAAGACGAAGACGATGACGACGATGTCATTTATAAATATGGAGATAAAGAGAAGTTTTGATAGAGAGAATGTGTGGTTTGAGTTTTTATAGAAAGTGTGGATTTGTATTTATAGGTAAAAAAAAATTAAATATATTTGACTGGCCAACGGATAGGTTGACCAGTCAACGAGTCTCCAACGGCTCTTTCCTCCCGCGGTCACAGCCACGCTGGACCACCGCGCCCCCAACACTTGAGGGGTATAGCGGTGTTCGCGAGCCACGTAGGCGGCCGCGCCCCCCGCTCAACCCCCCCCCCCACTACCCTCAGCCTTATAATCTTCAACAATATACATAGTTAAACATTTAATTATAACATTTGAAATTATATATATATTCTTTTCAATCTTTAAATATGGTTTGTTGTTAATTGTTGGATTTCACCAAGTATTTTGGAATATATAGTAAAATAATATGTTAATATCTATTTTTATAAAAATGTATAAATATAATATAAATAAAATATAAAAGGAAAGTGAATATGAACATGTATTAGAGACAATTAAGATCTTAGTTTTTGGAGGGAAAAAAGTTGTGAGGATTAACCATAAACTGACACGTGTCACAATTATTTTACTATATTAGAATATAGGTAGGTATACCACACACAAACATATATGATAATAATAATAATAATATATAATAATAGTCAATCCACACACAAACAATTCGCCCAACAAAAAATACCCCCTTGTTGCCCCATATTTCGCCGGGGGGAGGGGTGGGGGTGCTCGCTCAAGTCGCTAGAATTTCGCACCAGGCTATCGCCCACTAGGGTGGCCTAAAGAAGAAGAAGCAAGAAAGAGTAAAGTAGGATAGAGACGAAATTGTAACGGTTTACCTTGAAATGTGCATAGACTTTGTAACGTATCAGAAAGTAACCAGTTGGTGTAATGAATAGTGTGTTTTTTGTGATAACCGCAAGTTGCCATTTAATATATATATATATATATATATATATAAGGGATGGATCTATATATATATTCACGCATGAATCATGTAGCTTTTTGGGATGAAGAAAGAAGTTAAGAATAAATTGATACCTTGGGTTGCATGTTGAATAAAGAACAATTTTTATTTTCTTAAGTTTTTTTTTTATTGTAATGCTATTTCCGTTAAGACAATATTATGTTTTTTTATACTTGACCGTTATATGAAATAAATAATTTAGATACTGACGCATGTATTTTATTTAGTGTCTTTTGAGCTATGATACAATATTGTCTTGCCCATCATGTTCCGTCGTAGGTTGGAGTGTGACATAATTCATTTCATTCTTAGTTACTACATGGTAACCAAACAAAACAATATAATAGTAATGATTCATTATATTCTTTTGTCCATTATATTCCATCATCCATTCTACACCGTCTTAGTCTCTTTATACAAAAGGTCAAATATTGATTATGAATTCAGATCGTATTAGTTCGTGCTTTTAATTTCTAGACTAGTAAATTACCCGCGTGTTATGCATGAAATTTTTCTGTAAAACTCGGGCGTGGTAGCGGAGAGTCAACCCGAGTTCAGTGGATATTGGCTATGTTCGTTAAGGTATCGGAACTAACCTAAAAAAGTTCGTTAAATTAACATGTTTAAAATAAAAACCAAAAAAAAAAAGTTGCGACATTTGTAAAAGGTATTATAAGAAAAGTTAATATATTTACTCGGTCGGCAATACCTAGCTGTTGGTGCCTGAAGTTGATAGAACTCGAGTGTTATGATGGTGGGTCAACGTTAATTCGGTTAGCGGCGTTATGTTCGTTATAGTATAAGCAAAGTTGGTAAAACCTTAAACGTTGTCGGTCCCGATCGTTGAGGCACCGAGTTTACGACTGGGAATTCGATTGTAGAAGTTTTGTCCATCTCTTTGAACACCCAATACTGGACCAACATATTACAAAATCAATTGAAGCATTCGGTGCGACAAAGATGCTAATGTTGGGTGTTTAGGGAATTGGTGAAAGAGGCCGATGAAGAAGATTAAGGTAGAAACTGTGTTTGAAAATTAAGATATGGATAATAGATATGTGAGATCTTGATTTGAATGGGATATGGTTTTTTCATCAAGCTTCTAGGAGAAGATTTCCCGTGAAGCTTTCAATGGTTGACAACTCAATACATGGTCTTTATGGTTAACGAGTAAACACGACTCTTAAGAGAGGTACAAGTGTTCTTCATTTATTATATAAGGGGATAGATATTGTGGCATTGTAAATGGTCCAACTATAGAATCACTAATGGGATTAAAATGATTATGTATGCATAGTTGTAAAACCATGAACAACCTTGCCACCTTGGTATCGTTTTTGTCCTCTTCGAACGGATCAAATAGGCTTAGAACACAAGCAATCTTTCATCTCTTGTGATTTCCGATAAATAACTTGTGACTCATGACTCTTAATCATAATTAACTCGTTGAAACCTCGATTAGAATGTTGTTAATTTGTTATTTGAGACGTTATAGTTCCAGTTGTTAACGAGTTAACTTTAGTTGAATACGAGTTAAACTCTAGCGTGAATTAAGTATTATGAGCTGATTAAGTTCAACTCAATCGCACTTTATTTTTGTAGAGTCGCAGTTGATGTAATTAACTCGCTCATTAAATTTATAATAATATCATTATAAGACAATGACACTTTAGAACTTGTGGAGTAATAGAAGACAAGATACCATGATATTTATATATAATATTGTTTTTCCCCAACAAAATTTTAAATTAATCAACAATTAGTTAATAAATTAAAACCCTTAATTTACTTGCGTCTTGCTGGATTTTTCACCTAGGATCATGTTATACTCGTCTCGTAGTTGCTTGTATTTTTCACTTAACTTCTTTGTGTCCTCATTGCTATTATTTGATACATTGTTCGTTTGTTTCTCTAGTCGGCGCTTCAAGTCTTTGATTTGAATCTTGAGTTCACGGATCTTCTCGTTTTTCTTCTCGTGCTGTTTTAGCAAAGTTTCCTTCTTCGAAGACATTGTTTTTCCTAATTGTTATTAGAGAACAGAAGAGAGACAAAGTTTAAATTTTACAATTATTCATTATGTATGAAAACTTATATTTGTAAAAGATATATTATAATTTATCAGTTTAGAATTAAGTTTACCATGAAAATGGTTGTTCCCATCCTCCATGATTTCCAAACTCCTAGCAAAAACATTAAAAGTGTATAATATCATGCATAATAAGAAAATCAGCTTCTATAGATAAAACATACGTACAAGTTCAATAAATTTATAAAAGATTAAAAAGTACATCTTTCAATTGAAAAATATATAAAAACAAACCTGTTGATCTTCTTCAGAGAGTGGTGCTTTCTTTGATTTGACCGGTCAAACGTGAGTTTTCACTTACCTTACATCTACAAGAAAGTAGCCCTTAAATAGAGGAAAGTAGAAAATAGAAATGTGAGAGAATCAATTCTTTTTACTAGATTATCATGTGAACATATAGATTTTTTCTGAATAATATATTTTTGTTATTGAAGAGGTATGCACCCGCCTTAACATCGAGCGGGGCGGGTCAACCCACAAGATATAGACAAGAGGCTTGGAATCAGGATGTCATGAAGACACAAAGCCAAAACCTATGCGCGTAGCGCATATCACATATGCTCACGCATATCACATATGTTCACGAATCACATATGCTCAAGCGTATCACATGCCCACGCATCATATATGCTCACGCATATCACATCTGCGTGTGGCGCATATCACATACGCTCACGCATCATAAATGCTCACACATATCACATCTGCGCGTGGCGCATCTGCGCGTGGCGCATATCACATATGCTCACGCATATTACATATGCTTGCGCATATCACATCTGCGCATGAAACATCTGCGCGTGAGAATAAAGAGAAGACCTCGCGCATCCCCAGGATAGGCGCATATCACACATGCACATAATCAACCACGTCCTTATCCAAATCAGGATAAGGACAACCATGATTGTGCTCATCAGACAACCTTCCAGAAGGTATCCTTTAAGGAATAAAGAATATGCTGATGTTGACAGCTGCCAATGAAAGGTGGACAACTCATCAAAACCCATGTGCTACCACGTGATTGCACATGGGTCAGGTGAAATACCTTGGTCAGAGAATAATCAATGAAAAAGCACCAGGTGTCATAAGGACACGTGGCGCGAAGCAACAGGAGGAGGCCAAAAAGGCCCTAATTGGGTCTGAGCCCAATCATTGGAAACCCTAACACTATAAATACCACACCACCTCCACAAGGGGAGGTAAGCAAGAAAATATATTCTAAGTCCTTACTCACTTTTACATTCTTATCATCTTCTCCTACAATATCTTATTCTCACACCGGAGGGTTACCCCAAAGAGGACCCCTATGTCCCTTTCTGAGGGGTAAGTTCACGGTGCTGCTCATTTTGTAGGTGGAAGAACTCATATTCCGGAAAACCATCGGTGATATAGCACACTCATACCCGAGGAAAAGTTGATCGTCTACTAGTAAGTCGATCCACGTTTCTTCATTGGCGATATCCGTGGAAGTAATGAGCAACCCGTCGGTGGGAGCGAAGTCTGTCCTTGTAATTCATACAACACCTTCATCATGGATAACTCCAATAATGGAATTCTTAAAGGAGGGAAAGGTACCGGACGATCGCGCACAGGCGAGGAAGATAAGACACAAGTCGCAGAACTACGAACTGCTTGATGGTACGTTATATCGACGTTCTTATCTTGGACCGCTCATGAAATGCCTGGATGCTGAGGAAGCAAGCTATGTGATCAGAGAGATACACGAAGGAATCTGTGGAATACATGCTGGCCCGCGCATGGTGGTTGCCAAGGCAATGAACGCAGGTTACTATTGGCCAGGCATGTACTTGGACGCGTTAAAAGAGATCCAAAAATGCAAAGCGTGTCAGAGCTATGCGCCAAACACCATGCGGCCAAAGAACAACTTGATTCCGGTGACCTCCGCATGGCCTTTCCACAAATGGGCAATCGATATTGTGGGTCCCTTACCACAAGCGCAAGGGCGAGTAAAGTTTTTGGTAGTGACAGTAGACTATTTCACAAAATGGGTTGAAGCCAAGCCACTAGCAAAAATCACAGCCGAGGCAATGAAGCAATTTATTTGGAGCCACATCATATGCCGTTTTGGCATGCCAATGGAAATTGTGAGCGACAATGGCAAATAATTCACTGACAGGAAGATATCCAGTTGGCTCAAGGAATTGCGCATCAACCAAGTCTTCACTTCAGTATACCACCCTCAAGGGAATGGCCAATTGGAGCGCGCGAACCAAAGCTTGCTGAATGGGCTGAAGAAAAGGTTGGAGGGAGAATCCCATGCATGGGTCGAGGAGTTACCTAATGTCTTGTGGGCGCACAGAACATTAAGCAAAACCAGCAATGGCGAGTCCCCGTTCAGCCTAACCTATGGAACGGAGGCCATGATTCCAGCAGAGATTGGATGTCCATCCTATAGAGTGCTCATGATGAGTAAAAAAGACAACGAGCAAGAAAGGAGGTTGGATCTCAACTTACTTGAAGGGCGTAGAGAGGCGGCTATCATCAGTGAAGCCAAATACAAGAAAAAACTAGAAAAATATTACAATCAGCGCGTGAAAGAATGCCACTTCAAGAAGAATGATTTTGTCCTTCGGAACAATGAAGCTAGTCGCGCAATACCCCCGGGAAAGATGTCTCCCAACTGGGAGGGACCTTATCAAGTCTCTGAAGAATTAGGAAAAGGCGCATACGCTCTAAAAGATTTGAATGGAAAGAAGATCCCGCGCACATGGAACGCAGCACAGCTTAGAAAATGTTTAATGTAAAAGTTGTCAAGTTTGTAATAAAGGCCCTTTAAGCCATTATGAATAATGATGCGCGCTATTTTCTCTTAATGTGTGTTCTATTACCTTTTGCATACATGTTTCACACTTCCCTTTATTAATTTTGAGCAATATGACAACATTGTATTGACATCAAACTAAAAATAAAACGAAGTAAAACATACATGCGCGAGCTTCAAGCTCAAACGCGTTAACGAGTTTTAACTCTAAAACGTCAGGGCCTTAGCCCAATAATATGAGCCTTAGCTCAGGGCCTTAGCCCAATAATACGAGCCTTAGCTCAAATTACTCACAACATCCATCCTACATGCTGCGCAGCTAAACCATAAAAATACCTAAGCACAGCTAAGGCAAAGCACATGCCAAAACATAGTTGTTAAGGTCTCAGGTCGAGGTCGCGCAGGGGATTGTAATGGATATCGGAGTAACACATACTGACACGTAAAGGCTAAAAAACTCATTCATAATTCCCTATAATAAATGCGCGATAACGTCGCGCAAAAGAGGAATAATGAAATGCCAAGGCACGTGTCAGCATATTCAGAATATTGCAAAATAACTTGAAATATGACAAGGATTAAGTAAAATAATTTCCTTACAACATTGTTCAAGTTTCAATGTGCAAGCATATCTTATATTCAACAAGCAAACACATGCAATATAAATGGATGAATTGGGAATGCGCAAGATGCGAATAAGGGAAAAACAAAATTTCATTCCAAAACATAGAAGTTTACAAATTTACAAAATGATGAGATAATAACTACAAACAAAAAAAAAACATGAAGGGCTTTTCAAGTCTCTATATCAACATCAGCTTCTTCATCGCCCTCATCATTACCTCCTCCCTCAGCATCTGGCGCAGCCCGCTCCTCGTCATCTCCAAACTTACCATAATCAAGCTGTTCGTCTTGAATGGAGTCGTCTTCTATCACGATAGTGTCAGGAGTAGGTCTTTTAGCCACGCCAGAGCCGCTAGCAGAGGCAGCATTTCCCGCGCCATCATCGCTGCCACCAGTCCCCTCGCATTCGTCAAGTAATTTCTTTAGCGCGCCAAGATCGGGCTGGTCAGCAAGCGCGGCTATTTGCAAGTCACAAGGAAAAGTATGAGTACAAAAGATTAGGAAAATAAGTCAAGGTAAACTCATTAAGGTTAAAATACCTGCTCTAGGATGGGAATTGGAGTATTCAAGTACTTCTCCCCCACCTCGGCCATGTCAGCGCAGACAACGTCGAGCTGATAAGGGTAGTCGGATGGATTCTTCTTCAGCATGCCATATTCATAGCCATCCTTAAACCCTTCAGCTCGACCCACCAAGCGCGACGCAACATTGCAATCCATCACAAGGGTCTGAAACTCGTCTGAGTATTTCATCGCATAAGCGCCACGAGTCACACCCTGTGAAACTAGCCATTGACGATCCTGCGCGAGAAAAGAAACAGACGTCTCAAGAGCAGGAATCTGAGAGTTTAACAACTCAACAGTTTCCTTGGTTTGTTTTAGCTCTTCTCTGTCAGACGCTGCTGCCGCCAAGGCTTCATTCTTTTCTGCTCGCGCAGCATCGAGCTCTTCTCTATCAGACGCTGCTGCCGCCAAGGCTTCATCCTTTTCTGCTCGCGCAGCATCGAGCTCTTTCTTCAGGCGCGCAACCTCACTCTCTAATAAAGATTTGTCAGTGTTAGCCTGCGCAAGAGTTTGATCACGCGCCTCTGCCTCTAACTCCAAGTCACGCGCTCGGCGCGCGTACCTGGCCGCATCCGCTTCTGCCGCCTGCAGCTTCTCCCGCGCAGCCTGCAGCTCATGCCCGCGCTTCACAAAGGCAGCGTTGGCACTTGCTCGGTTCTCGCTAAGTTCTGCTTGGAGTTTCTCAGCTCTCTCTCGAGCGTCAGAAAGATTCCAAGCAGAAATCTTAGCCTCTTGCTTGGCCTCCGCAAGGGCATCGAGCACTTTTATATAATCATTGCGAAGCTCTTGGGAGGCAGCAAAGAACGCAGACCCAGCAAAAAGGTGGTCGTTGAGCAAGTCCACGCGAGCGCGGTCCTCCTGAAACCTCCTTTCAGCCGGAGGCACAGAGTGAGCCCAGAAGTCTTCACACACGCCCATGGATTGAAATGAGCTATCCTCAGTAATATTCCATCTCGGGCGGTATATGTGATCGGCTTCCTGCAAACACAAAGCAACGTTTTAGTCATCTAAACACTAATCTGGAAGTCCGCACAGCGGAGCAAAACAAACTTATACTGCAGAGAGCCGGCAGAAAAGTCAGCGCCAGCCCCACGAGAAGAAGACTGCGCCACGAAATCTCGTGGCGCTACAGGGCTTGCGCGGCTGCCATCGGAATCTTCAAAATTGACCTCCTCATCATCCTCTGTAACAGGTCTTTTCTCCTGCGACTTGGAAAAATCAAAAACAGTCTCGCGAGGAGGGCTGCGCGCAGGAGGAGGTGAGGGAGGTCTTGACGCCGTTAGATCAGCGCGTAAAATAGTCTCCTGCTCCTTAGTAATCCCAATGAGAGGAGATTCAGTGCTTGTTGGAGCAGGAGCAGAACTAACAGCGCCGGCGCCGGCGCCAGCAGTGCCACCAGCAGCTTGTGTGCCAGCTATAATTCCTATGAAAAAACCAACAAGGAGAAATGATTCATGACTTGATCTAAAGGAAAAAAATCAGAAATCAAAGCGCAATGAATACCTTGGCGCACCGCCGTCCGCGAATTGAGCATTGCCATGAAGTCCATTTTCCCCCTTTTCGAGGGTAAAACAAGGGAATTCAAAGCAACCTTCGGCGCAGCCTCGGTACCTTGCTGCGCCTGAGGTTGAGCCACCAAAGTCGCCGGCTCTACAAACATTTGAGTGAACAAAGCTTCATTAATAACTCTATCGGAATCACGCTCATAAAACCACAAAATATAAACAAAGTATACCTGTTGGAGAAGATGAAACAGCAGGCGCAGCGCCGCTTCCCTTGTCCGCCGCGCGAAGAGATGAGGTGGCAGCACCATACCTCGTGTGGACAGGAGGATTGCCCACACCTCGAGGCAAAGAAGACGAGGAAAACTTGGAGGTAAATCCCTTGGTTTTCTCAAGTCCCTTCGCTTGGGTAGGAGGATCCTGGGCAACAGGGGCATCATTTTTCTTCTGTTTTTTACTGGCCCCTGCGCCAGTTTTGCCTTTAGCTTTGCGCTTGAGTTGTGGCGCCTCAGCTTCTTCCTCCACCTCTTCTTCCGCAAGCTCCAACTCATAGTTCTCGAGCGCATCTACAATACGTGCAACAGAAATGTTAACCAAATTTGGTATTCTAAAGGCATAAGCATAAGTACAAAGGCTTACCAGGCGCATCGCTGTCAAAGCAAAATTCTAAATCGACAGGGATGAACATATCATCGAAGCGATCGGGGAAAGCAACTTCCCCAACGCTCAGCGCGACAGAGCCGCCCTCCATATGCTCGTCATAGGCGGCATGGACGTATTCCTTGCTTACTGCATAAAACAAGACAAATGATATCTGCAAAGAGAATTATATTTGCGCAGAAATAATGCAATGAGCTAATAACTCACCTAAGCCATCAACTTAGACGACAGGCTCAGTCGCGCTGTCGGTCCACCTCTTGCTCATACCAACCCCCACCAGCGCCTCCTCGCAAATATTCTTGGCGGGGGATGGTTCATCAGTTAACTTGTTAACCCATGTGCCCGTTGGGTTCTTAAGAACATTCTCATCCGCGGGCGCAGAAGTGATCGCGCGCATGGTCATGCGGATGGGAATCACACCAGCCTTAATATAAAAAAAATTTTCAGACCAGTCATGAAGGCTTTTGAAGGAAACAGTGCAGCACTTAACCTTCTGACTGCGCGGTATGAATGAGAACCAAGAATCTTTGATTTTTGGCTTGTAAAAATATTGAAAGCGCCGAGGGGTGGGCTCCTCGCGCTGAGCTTTGCACATGAACTCAAAATGAGTCGTGCGCACTAGTCCACAAGGATGGACTTGGGATATGTGAATCCCATAAAACTGAAGGAGCGCACCCATGAACCTTGTCATCGGAAGACGAAGGTTACAGTGAGTGAAAAAGTGAGAGTATAAAGAGATGTAGCCGGTGGGCGGATCTGCCGCCGTTTTCCCGGCCGCCGGGAGCAGACAGCCGTACTCAGGGAGAAAACCCTGAGAGGCGACGAGATTGTCGAAATCAGACTGTTTCAATTTACAGGGAATCTCATCCCATCTATTCACTGTTTTGTTCTTCCCCACCTCCTCCGACGAGTCCTCGGCAGCCCGTTTACCCTTACCGGTCTTCTTCAAAGTGGACATAACTAGCGATTTTACACGGCGTTTGCTGGGGGAAATTGTGGTGTCTGGGTTATCAGACATACAATTGTGAATCAAACAGCGGTTACTTTAAGCACGGAAATCTGGAAGCAAAAGACAAAGGCTCTTAATCGGAATGAAAATTGAAGGAGAAAGAGCTCTGAAATAACAATGAAGATGAAGAAAAAACCACTCAAAAGGCTTGCTTTTATAGGCCCAGGAGAGAGAAAGAAACATATTAGAGTTACGCTCACGCGCCCCCACTCGCAGGTGCAGGCCAACATGAGCGCGACACGTGTTCCTGACACTGTATGAGGAGACATGAAAGGTCACTGTAGCACCTCGAGCACACGAAAAGTCTGACACACAACGTCTCCATCTCTGACGGATGTCAGCACCAACCAACCACGTACATGGACGATTCATTTCAACCAAAAGAATAGAATTTCGCGCAACGCACATATGAGAAATAAAAAAGAAAACACAAGCCCTATTAAAAGAGCAAACTATTAAGTCTAATATCTATCTTACCTCGCTCGCGCGAGACAAGACACACATTAGACTGGGGGGGGCTTGAAGAGGTATGCACCCGCCTTAACATCGAGCGGGGCGGGTCAACCCACAAGATATAGACAAGAGGCTTGGAATCAGGATGTCATGAAGACACAAAGCCAAAACCTATGCGCGTGGCGCATATCACATATGCTCACGCATATCACATATGTTCACGCATCACATATGCTCACGCGTATCACATGCTCACGCATCATATATGCTCACGCATATCACATCTGCGCGTGGCGCATCTGCGTGTGGCGCATATCACATACGCTCACGCATCATAAATGCTCACGCATATCACATCTGCGCGTGGCGCATCTGCGCGTGGCGCATATCACATATGCTCACGCATATTACATATGCTTGCGCATATCACATCTGCGCGTGAGAATAAAGAGAAGACCTCGCGCATCCCCAGGATAGGCGCATATCACACATGCACATAATCAACCACGTCCTTATCCAAATCAGGATAAGGACAACCATGATTGTGCTCATCAGACAACCTTCCAGAAGGTATCCTTTAAGGAATAAAGAATATGCTGATGTTGACAGCTGCCAATGAAAGGTGGACAACTCAGCAAAACCCATGTGCTACCACGTGATTGCACATGGGTCAGGTGAAATACCTTGGTCGGAGAATAATCAATGAAAAAGCACCAGGTGTCCTAAGGACACGTGGCGCGAAGCAACAGGAGGAGGCCAAAAAGGCCCTAATTGGGTCTGAGCCCAATCATTGGAAACCCTAACACTATAAATACCACACCACCTCCACAAGGGGAGGTAAGCAAGAAAATATATTCTAAGTCCTTACTCACTTTTACATTCTTATCATCTTCTCCTACAATATCTTATTCTCACACCGGAGGGTTACCCCAAAGAGGACCCCTCTGTCCCTTTCTGAGGGGTAAGTTCACGGTGCTGCTCATTTTGTAGGTGGAAGAACTCATATTCCGGAAAACCATCGGTGATATAGCACACCCATACCCGAGGAAAGTTGATCGTCTACTAGTAAGTCGATCCACGTTTCTTCATTGGCGCCATCACCTGTTACAACGGCAACAAAACCACTATCTCATCAGGTCTCTCTGAGAATCTTCACCATGGTTTCCGGTGTTCGAAACAGCGATCAAGTTCTGGAGGATAATGAGCTTGAGGATGTTAATGAGGGACAGCAGTTTCTGAGGGCGCCGCGTGATACTGCGCGCACCACCAGTAACTATCCCTTCATCACAACACCTCATAGCCAGACTGAAACTCCTCCAGACGATCTCACGTTCCAAAACCTGACTGGTGCAAAACAAAAAGGACCAATGGGTCCGGAAGTTGAAACCAATGACCCTAAAGAATGGCTCATAAACGAACAACGGCGTTTAATGGACAAATACAATGAGCTGGTCAAACACAAAAAGTTAGCCGACTTAACACAAAGGCTCGCATTTGATAAACAAACCATTCAGGGAACAACAAAAAGGGCGCGCGCGCCGGAAGATGGTCACTCTGTTCACACCGAACATGCTGATTTTAGTGATGAGGAAGAAGTGCACAGCATGAGGAAGACGCGAGATACTCATGCAGGAGGGTCACAGCTCCGCGCGCACATGAACATAGCGCCTGGAACCAAAGCCGATCTGGATCTATACACACCGTACAACCCACAAGCGAGAGGGCAAGTGGACGTAACCACACCATATAGGCCATCCATCTTGGTGAAGCATTCAAAATTCACTGAGCGCATCGCGAAGGCTCCCATTCAACACAAAACCAAGATGCCAAGTGGTCTAGGCAAGTACGATGGTACAACAGATCCAGATGATTTCTTACAAGGTTTTTACAACACTGGAAACCTAAAAAGCTGGACGATGCCAACATGGTGTTACATGTTTGCTCGCTGCCTCACGGGCGCAGCGCGTGTCTGGTTCGAAAGCTAGCCGACTGGACAAATCGATGGGTTCGAAGAGCTATTGGAGAAGTTCCAGGCTAACTTTGTACAGCAGCGCAGACACACGCGCGACCCCGATGACATCATGCACTGCGTGCGCAGGAATGATGAAACCATTGAAGACTACATAACTCGTTTCAATCAGGAATCTCTTGCAATTGGAGGTATCACCGAACAACTCTTGCGCGTAGCCTTTATACAAGGTGCGCGCAGTGATCAACTCCGCAGAGCTCTCGTGAGCAGAGATGGCATGCCAACCACTTGGGCTAAGCTTATGGAAGCATCGCGAGTCTTCGCGCGAAATGAAAATCAAATTGCCCAAGACAGAGCAAGAGATAGAGGGCATCAAACAGAAGCACCACGCAACAATGAAAGGAGGGGCAAACAAAACTCCGTATGGTCCAGGTTGCAACAAACCAGTTATTCTCCCGCAGAAAAGCAAACGCAACCAAGTTCACCCCAGCCCCAAAAAGACATTCGTAATCGCGGAGAAGGTGACAAGAGGGAAGGCGGCAGAGAGCCAAACAGACCTCTACCAAGAATATGGACTCCCCTCACCAAAACGCCTTCGCAAGTGTTAAGCACAGAGAATGTCCAGTTTAAAAGCCCCAAGCCATTACTCAATAAGGGACCACCAAACAGTGGCAAGTATTGTGAGTTTCACAAGTCCACAGGGCACAACACCGACGCATGCCACCATTTGAAGGATGCGATTGAAAGAGATGTGAAATCAGGCAAGTTGGCTCACCTGGTGAAAAACCCAAGACCAGAGAATGAACAACCAGACGGAGCCTCAGCCAGTAAAAAATTCAAAAGAATCTGTGTAGCTGAAGGAGGAAAGCAAGGGCAAAGATCGAGGAAGAGAGGCGCGCAAGTCCAAGGGGATTGGCGCGAGCAACAAGTAATCTTCCCAAGAATCAGAGGAGGCCCGTCTATCAGCAGTCCTCTAGTCATCACTGCACACATCGCTCATTATGAGGTGTCAAAAGTCCTGGTGGACACCGGCAGTGAATCAGACATCATGTATGAGCAATGTTTCAGGAAATTGGATCCAGCAGACCAAGCAAGGCTCGAAATTGTGAATGCACCAATCTCGGGTGTCTCAAACGAAATTATTCACCCCCTAGGTCAGATACAATTCGAACTAACTATGGGGGATGAGAAACACAAGCGAGCTGAAATTGTCAACTTCTTGGTCTTGCTCACCACTTCATGCCATAATATGATCTTGGGTAGAGGAACGATTGCCCAATTCAACGCCATACCGTCACCAGCGCACGGCGTGTTGGGGTTCCCAACACCAACAGGTGTAACATTTGTATACCGAGATCATTTGTGCGCAGTAACAAGTATACCGCAAGAAGGGAGAATGAAGCTTCCAATGGCAAACAACGCGCCAGAGGAATGGATTCTCAACCCAAAATTCCCAGAACAAACAATCACAATTGGAGCTACGATATCAGATGACACAAGGGTGAGAATGAAAAGATTGCTCACAACGTATATATCGGTCTTCGCGTGGCAACATTCTGATATGACTGGGGTTCCGCAAGACCTGGCGCAGCATTCTCTCAACACATTCAAGTCTGTAGAGCCAATTGCTCAAAAGAAAAGAGTCATGGGGGATGAGAAGGCAAAGGCCATGAATGAGCAAGTAGAAGATCTACTGCGCGCAAATATCATCCGCCCAATACGATACCAAACATGGGTAGCCAATCCTGTGATGGTAAAGAAGAGCAATGGGTCATGGAGAATGTGCATTGATTTCAAGGACCTCAAGAAAGCGTGTTCAAAAGATTGTTACCCCCTCCCAAACATTGACGCGAAGATGGACTCTGTGGCGCCATTTAAGCTCAAATGTTTCCTGGATGCCTATAAGGGCTATCACCAAATTCAAATGGCACCGCAAGATGAGAACAAGACTGCCTTCAGAACTGACAAGGGTGTTTTCTGTTACACAAAAATGCCCTTTGGTTTGAAGAATGCAGGAGCCACTTACCAAAGACTCATGGATGCGGTTTTCAACGAGCAAATTGGAAGAAACTTAGAAGTCTACGTGGATGATTTGGTGATTAAAAGCAGGGAGGAAAAACAAATGCTCAAAGACATCGAAGAAACCCTTTGGCGCCTAAAGGAAGTAAACATGAAGCTCAACCCGAGCAAATGCACATTCGGCGTAGAAGAAGGGAAATTTCTCGGTGTAATGGTCACCAAGGATGGTTTCAAGGTGAACCCAGAGAAGGTGGAGGCTATCCTTGACATGCCCTCACTATCCACCATGAAGGAAGTTCAAAAGTTGAATGGCAGATTGGTATCAATTAACAGGTTCCTAGCAAACCATGCAAGCAAATCTACCCCATTCGTTAACACATTGAGAAATTGCTTAAAAAAAAGCCAATTTAAGTGGACGCCTGAGGCCGAGCAAGCTTTCAGTGAGATAAAAGAATGTCTGATAAATCTGCCTGCGCTCACAGCTCCACTACTGGCGAAACTCTAACGTTGGACCTGTCAGCAGGAGAGCGCGCCATTGGCGCAGTGTTGTTGGTGGATCGCAAGGGAATCCAAACACCAATATACTATGTAAGTCGGGTGCTGACAGATCCTGAGACGCGCTACACCATCATAGAAAAGTTAGTTTTATCACTAACACATGCGTCGCGCAAGCTTCATAGATATTTCAATGGTCATCTCATTGAAGTCCTGACTGATTACAACATCCAGCAAGTCTTGCGACGTCCCGCGCTCTCAGGAAGGCTGAAAAAATGGGCGCTGAAATTAGGGGAGCACACGATCACCTACAAACCTCGTCCAGCAATCAAGGGACAAGTCTTAGCTGATTTCATTGCAGAAATCCCTGAAGGAAAAGTCGAAGAGGCTCAGCGCGAAGTAGACCCTCCGCAAGCCAATAATGAAGAAAATGTTTGGAGATTATTCACTGATGGAGCTTCAAACAACGAAGGGTCCGGCGCAGGCCTCAAACTGGTGGATCCAGAAAGTCATGAGTATACTTACGCAATCAGGTTGGATTTCAAGAGCACCAACAATGAAGCTGAGTATGAAGCCCTGCTGGCTGGTCTGCGCATCGCGCACAAGTTCGGAGTTAAAAAGCTAGAGGCTCATGTCGATTCATACTTGGTAGCAGCACAGGTCAATGGCCTTTATGATGCCAAGGAGAACACTATGCCTCTGTATTTAGAGCAAGCGAAGAAACTCACCGAGAAATTTGACTTCTTCAAAATCATACATATTCCGCGCAGTGAAAACAAGTCTGCCGACGCGCTGAGCAAGATGGCATCAACCAGCTTTGATCACTTTGGCAAAGATGTCAGGGTGGAAGTAATGAGCAACCCGTCGGTGGGAGCGAAGTCTGTCCTTGTAATTCATACAACACCTTCATCATGGATAACTCCAATAATGGAATTCTTAAAGGAGGGAAAGGTACCGGACGATCGCGCACAGGCGAGGAAGATAAGACACAAGTCGCAGAACTACGAACTGCTTGATGGTACGTTATATCGACGTTCTTATCTTGGACCGCTCATGAAATGCCTGGATGCTGAGGAAGCAAGCTATGTGATCAGAGAGATACACGAAGGAATCTGTGGAATACATGCTGGCCCGCGCATGGTGGTTGCCAAGGCAATGAACGCAGGTTACTATTGGCCAGGCATGTACTTGGACGCGTTAAAAGAGATCCAAAAATGCAAAGCGTGTCAGAGCTATGCGCCAAACACCATGCGGCCAAAGAACAACTTGATTCCGGTGACCTCCGCATGGCCTTTCCACAAATGGGCAATCGATATTGTGGGTCCCTTACCACAAGCGCAAGGGCGAGTAAAGTTTTTGGTAGTGGCAGTAGACTATTTCACAAAATGGGTTGAAGCCAAGCCACTAGCAAAAATCACAGCCGAGGCAATGAAGCAATTTATTTGGAGCCACATCATATGCCGTTTTGGCCTGCCAATGGAAATTGTGAGCGACAATGGCAAATAATTCACTGACAGGAAGATATCCAGTTGGCTCAAGGAATTGCGCATCAACCAAGTCTTCACTTCAGTATACCACCCTCAAGGGAATGGCCAAGTGGAGCGCGCGAACCAAAGCTTGCTGAATGGGCTGAAGAAAAGGTTGGAGGGAGAATCCCATGCATGGGTCGAGGAGTTACCTAATGTCTTGTGGGCGCACAGAACATTAAGCAAAACCAGCAATGGCGAGTCCCCGTTCAGCCTAACCTATGGAACGGAGGCCATGATTCCAGCAGAGATTGGATGCCCATCCTATAGAGTGCTCATGATGAGTAAAAAAGACAACGAGCAAGAAAGGAGGTTGGATCTCAACTTACTTGAAGGGCGCAGAGAGGCGGCTATCATCAGTGAAGCCAAATACAAGAAAAAACTAGAAAAATATTACAATCAGCGCGTGAAAGAATGCCACTTCAAGAAGAATGATTTTGTCCTTCGGAACAATGAAGCTAGTCGCGCAATACCCCCGGGAAAGATGTCTCCCAACTGGGAGGGACTTTATCAAGTCTCTGAAGAATTAGGAAAAGGCGCATACGCTCTAAAAGATTTGAATGGAAAGAAGATCCCGCGCACATGGAACCCAGCACAGCTTAGTGTAGGTTCCCTGGATGGATCGCACGAGATATCTCGATCTACTCAGGTGCGGAATCCCTGCGTAGATCGTTACGAGCGTAGAAAACGAATCAAACAAACACACGAATAAACGAACACACGTTATGTATTATAACTCAAACACGTGATGTAATATCACTGTTACAGACTCTCGTCCTCACGTTACAATGAACTCGATGAACAACGAACACTAAAACAATTGATTCTAACCAAACAGCCGTAACCTAGGACTATTTATACACGACAACTTCGCCTGGCATGTTCAGGCGAAGTTGTCCATAACTTCGCTTGACTAACAAGTTCGCCTAGGCGAACTTGTTAACAACTTCGCTTAAGACATATATAAAACATAATTAACATTACAGACTCGATTACAGACACTAGACTATGAACTACTGACATTATGCACCAACAGACTCCCCCTTGGCAGTAGCTTCATGTCTTGATCTTCAAGCACGTGTCTTGTAACCTTCAATCTCTTTGTCTTCCTGCATGTACTCCTTCTCTCACACGTACCGTGACTACTCGCTGATATTTCCTCGCTTCGTCTTTCCAAGCAGGAATATAAAATATCTTCTTTTCATTTAACACATGCAGATCAGCTTTTGATAAATTAACAAGATGCATCGGATCATACACTCTTAGCACTTCTTGTTCGTCTTCTTCTTCCATCACGGCTTCAGCAGTCTGGCAATCAACATACCACCATTTAAGATTCTTCAACACATCTTGAGGTATAATTTTCATTGGAACCTCCTTAATGCATCGGATCGGTTTGTATTTCATCACCATCCATGGCTTGCCATCTGCTCTCATTCCCCTTTCTTTATCTTCAACAAGTTTTCCCTTCTGCGGTTTCAACAGCTCAAACTTCTTCTCTTTTATACTCTCTTTCCATACAATCTTCCCAATGACTCTAGCCATATTATCGTCATTTCGATTGATTAACCCCAATCTGGCTAAGTCTTTCACTTCACATTCCGGCAGTGTATTCAACGACCTTAACATTCTTTTAAAATACTGAACGCCGTCATACCGTTTAATCACAAAGAGCTTCAACTGCTCATCATAGATCCAGCAAATAATCCCTTTCTTCGCTTCAGCATAGCCTTTAATATTGTAACTCTTCTTAAACATTGTAGGGACCGCCGGTTTCTTCGTTTTGACGAACCACTGAGCATAGCCTTCCTTCCACCTAGGCTGCTCTTCCCATTCAGTCTCATCGATTACTGTCTCATTACCCATATCTGCTTTCTCCACACCTGGAATGTCATGCTCCACATTCTCTTCTACTATTTCACCTTCTTCAACATCTTCTTCAATCACAATCTGTGCGCCAATCTTCTCAATCTCCTCAATTGGCAGCACATCATCATCAAACAACACATCATCACTAAACATATCATCATCTAATTCTTTCAAAGCATCAATCACATCATCTCCCATTTCTTCATCATCAACCATCACCACCTCATCACCACCAGAACTGCCAGCCGCACCTGCAGACTCCCCCTGAGCTGTGGAAGTCCCAAGAGCTTGAGTAGTTCTTGGTAACTCACCACCTGCACCTTTCGATGCATTGGGATCATCGTCTCTATCATTTCTCTTCTTTGTCCTTAACTCGTCGCCTTTACATCTTGTCTCCCCCTGAGATGCCAAGAACTCCTTCATAGCATCTATAATTCTCCCATGTTCAACCAGGAGGGACGACTGTAGTTGATTCTCTGCTACAAGGCGCTGAATAGCCTGGGTATGGACAAGATTTATCTTTGTTTGCTCTGCCACGACCCGCTCTAATGCAGCTATTCTCTCCGAGTCTGAGAGGGTTGCATCGAAATCAAACCTCATGTGAGATGTGTCTTGAGTATACTCAGCAGGGATTTCGAATGAAACCGGGACATCAGAAGCAGCTGTGGACGTAACCGCATGTGGTATCGTGAGCGACAACCCTGCAGTTGCAACGACTGTCGACTCAACAAATTGTGCAACAACCTCCGACGGAGTAAGCGTTGGAGGCGGAAACGATACGATATCTGGAGTCGTCAGCTGGAGTGTGATAGACGGGAGGCCAACAGATGATGTTGTAGCCACCACGGGTACATCGGTGGCGCTTAAACTTGTGACCTGTAGTGATGTAGGAACAATTGACATACCTGTCAGTGCGGGCGGAGCGAAACGTACAACTCTTGAAGTCTCTCCACCTCCCATACCTGCACCTGTCCTTTCCCGTCTTGAACGTCTAATCAACTTGTGAATATCCTCTTCTTCTTCTGACTCACTATCATCATCTGTCCTCTTTCTCTTCCCAAACGTCCTCTCTTGAGTCACCAACATCCTTCTCGCCTCATCCATAACATCATCAAGATCTAAGTCAGCCACCATCGTAGCTGCTCTAGTAACACGCACAGTCGAGACACGGTCAACTGGGATCTGAACGTTCTCCTCTGGATCCACCCGATCCATATCGAAGAATCCTTGACCTCCGAATTCTGAATCAAGGTCCACTTCCTCCTCCGGTGACACAACAGGAGCAGCACGTATAGCTTGAGATGCTCCTGCCTGTTGTGGTGCCGGGTCTCTGAACTCATCCCCACGAGCTGGCACATACCCCGGGTTTATTAAGTACCCAAAGAGTGGAGTATGCCTTGGACGCAGTTCAGGCTTGCTCCTCGCGCTGGATGTTCGGCATTGAGCGAAGATACGTTTGCTCACACTCTCCACGTATCTTATTGGACGTCGTTGAGGCAACGTGGGAGCAACATGATTCAAGATCATCTGAATGAATCTTGGATACATGATGAACCTTTCACGAGCCATCGCTCTCCTCTGTCTATCGATCTCATAAAAGACCATCTGACTAAAGCTATAACGTTTGTTATAAGTCAGAGCAGTCATTGCTGACTGCATGGTCGCACCCATACCATCAGTGCCCACCTTCCTCCCAGACATGCAGACAATCATTACGTGCATGAGGAAGCGCCACTGATCAAGTAGGAAACCCTTCCTCCGTTGTGTATCGCCCAATGGACCAGAAAGCCCATTCGTAGAAATGCTCCATCGCGGAACGGAGCAACAAACTCTGTAGGGTCATCCCTAGTCTCCTCTCCAAAACGTAAAGCCACCCGAATTTGTTCAGACGAGAACTGAACTTCTTGATTGTTGACGGTTGCTCGCATAACCGGGGGCTCAACGCGGAAATCGTATTCCACTGTCTGCCAAAAATCCTCAATATTGGGTAAGGAAATCGGCAGAGTCGTAGTGATTGCGTGGAATATCCTCGAGCGAAGGAGGAATGTGATTATCTCGCGGTAATCCTCAACACCGCTTGCTTCCGGGTCTAAGGTGATATACATGTTGTAACCCGGGAAGAATTGCCTCTGATTATCTCCGTCATCTCCTCCAGCACCTCCAGCACCTGCTACTGCAGCCATATCTGCAACAAACGAACCGAGTTAGATAAACGTTAAGGCATAACACAAGTTCGCTTGTTACCATGAGCGAAGTTGTGAAAAAATCTGTATATGCGAAGTTAAAGGTGGGGCGAAGTTGGGAACAACTTCGCTTCAGCTTTAAGTTCGTCTAATAACTGATAAGTTAAAAAGGTCCAGGCGAAGTTAATGATAACTTCGCCTCACCACAACATCGCCTCAGGCGAAGTTAAGCCTCAGGCGAAGTTACGAATAACTTCGCCCAAACCCTAAGTTCGCCTGAATCTGAATCGGCGACAGTAAGGTCGTTTCAAACTTCCGAAAACTTGATGTTTCTGGTTAATGTGAAGATTTAGGACTCTTAAACACAAGATTTTAAGGATAACTAGACGACCAGGTTGTACATGACCACGTGAAGACAAGTTTTGAAATCGGGTTTAAGGATCGATCGTCCGAGGTCATTAACCGGTTGTCGAAACAACCTAGGATTAACAACATGAACAACGATTATCAGATATAAGAACCCAAACACACCTTGAATACTGATTGAAATCGAAGAAAGATAACAAAGATGAATCGACAGGTAAGATCGCTAAGTTCGTTGGTAAATCGGAGAGTATAAGTTCGCTGATATTTGAGAATAATGAACGAATGACCTTTGAAAATCCTTATATAGGGGCGCTGTTATACAGGCGAAGTTACGGTTAACTTCGCCTAGGCGAAGTTATTCACAAGTTCGCCTGTTTAACAACTTCGCCTATATTTACAAAATCAAACCTTATAATTTGAACATTTTTCAATTAACTTTTAAAACTTCCCTTTGAGAATTAAATGACACGATCAAGTCCAAGTAACCAGATATAAAAGCATACAACTACATAAAAAGAAAACTTTTAACAATTAAAGTTTAAGGGATCAAATTTCAGTCTTTATAAGGGACTACTACGTTTTAGAAAAGATCCGAACAGGAATCATACTAATTACGTGACTGTCACATAGATCCATGTTTAGCTGTATTATGACATAAAGAAACAGGTTGTAGGCAGGTAAATAACTTAAAATGGTTTTCATCATTTCTGTGATACGAGTTAGGTTCAATTATGCCTCAAAATTTAAGTGGGCAATAACTCAGAGATTATGATGCCTCCTATCTATTCTCAAAGCGTATTTGGCTTTTCCCAAGTCACCCCGAATTGACTTCGACCCATATTGTCTGATTAAGTTTGTAAGTACTCTTCATCTGCTTCCCGTTCTCTTTCTTACTCCATGATTGAGAAGTCTTGACATTGTCAGCTCTAGAATGTTTCAATAACTCATAAGTTTTTTTTTTTTTTTTTTTTTTTTTTTTTTTTTTTTTTACGATAAACATATACATAGACTTCAGAGTAGTAAACAACTGCAAGTCCCGAATCTGGATCACTGCAGTTTCTTCACACACTATCTTTACGGGAATCAGAACATTTATGGGCTCGTGTATGACTGGGTAATCGCTTTTCTGCCTATCATTCGGAAAGATATATATGAAGACATGCAAAACTCTTAAGGAGTTTCCACGTAAAATCGAGTAGATTTAGTTTGTATCACATCTACTTTTACGCACCATAAAAAGCTACCATGACATACAATGACTGTTCTAAAGCCTTTTAAGCCTAATAACTTCACTAGTTAAGCACACAAAAGCAGTATATCTATCATTTTCCAAGGTTGGATCAATTTTCTGTTAAACATAGTAAAGTAACTTCTTACGAAGTAGTAGACTTGAAAAATAATTTCATTTCCCAAAAAGAAAAATTTTAACATCAATCGCCCCAACCAAAACAAAGTCTTCAGGTAAACGGCTATCCCGAAGATCCAATGGATCAGCTGGACCGACCACATACTAGTATGTGTCCTTCTAACTAAGTATGATCGACTAATTTTAAGCGAAAGAATGAAAACACATCGTAAACCGCCCCGGTCACTTTCAGTCATCTGGTTAATGGCTATCCGCATATTCTACAAGTAGAAATGAGGACCAAACATATCCTAAGACATGTCCTTCAAACTGAGGCAACCGACATAATTCTAAGCGATAGTGACGTTTTTTTTTTCTTTTTTTTTTTTTAAACGAACATAAAAAACATGGTTACTCGGGATTGATCATCCCATTCAGCTCAATAAGGTTCTGAAATCTTGTTTTGTCAAACACTTTAGTATATAAATCAGCGAAATTATCAAGCGTATCCACCTTTTCAAGCACAATCAGTTTCTTCTCAGCACAATCCCGTATAAAATGATGACGTATGTCAATATGTTTAGTTTTACTGTGCTTCACGGAATTGTTAGTTACTGAGATAGCAGCTGTGTTATCAATGCAAATAGGAGTAAGTAAGAAATTCAGACCATAGTCGCGCAACTGTTGTTGAATCCAAAGAACCTGGGAGCAGCAGTTGGATGCTGCCATGTATTCTGTTCACAGGTTGAAATTGCGACTGAAGTCTGCTTCTTGCATTGCCACGACACCAATCTGCCACCAAGAAACTGACATCCACCAGTTCATCAGAAAGGGAGTTCAAGAATTTTGTCATCTTCCCGTTAGACACCGTTCCCATTCCTGTAATCTTTCCTCCACTTTCACCTGCAAAGCTCACTCTCCCTCCTTGAACAGGTTTCAAATCGTGTAACAAGTTTTTGTTACCCGTCATGTGCCGGGAACAGCCGCTATCCACAACCCAAAGATTATTGGCAGCCCTGTTCAACTGTTCCTGCACGATAAAGCAAAAGATTAGAATCTAGGGACCCAAGACCAATTGGTCTTGGATCTATACATCCCAAACTTTGGCTTTCCAAAGTTAGTATCTGGATAATTCCTGTAAGTCCTATTAGGATACCTCCTTGTAGATTGATTGTGAGGCCTTCCAAACCTTTGTGAATTGAAAGAATTATAGCTTGTGGTTTGGTTATTAGCAGTGTAAAACTGAGATTTGTTTCTATGAAAACCTGAATTAGTCACATTTTTGAATTTTGAATGGTTTTCATTTTTAGCAGTATGATAATTACTATTAGGCTCATTCTCAGTTTTAGTAGGCCTCACACCTCTGAATCGCTGCTTCATAGGGCAATCTGCAACAAGATGTCCTAATTGATTACACCTAAAACAACACCTATGCTCAACTTTTTTATCAACCGGTGTTTTAGATGTCGAGGCTTTATTACAGCCCGTTCGTCTCACATATGGTGGGACGTACGGGTTTAGTGGAGTACTCTTTTTATTCGTCTTATCTTTCTCTCCACCATTGGGTAATACCACCTCCTCTTTTGCCTTACCAGACTTGGATGACTTATCCGAATCCGATGAGACTGGACTTGGATCAGAAATTTGAACACTTGAAACAGGCGAACTTGTTTCGCCTCCACTAACATTTGGTTCTTTACAAGTTACTTTAACTGGTACTGTCTGAGCAACCTCAAAGTCAACAGATTTCTGAACACTAGGGTTAAAAGTGTAATTGTGATTATAAGGTGGTGGAACCTCATGATAACCGATTCCTCCTCTCTTAGCAGAGGTACCTTGATCACTAACAAGGTGATCAAGAATAGCAGAGGAATTTCTGAACTGCTCAAGTTTTCTATTCAATTCCACCACTTTCACCTGGTGATCAGCAATCTGTTTTTCTCTATCAGCGATTAGTTTGGTTTTTTCTTCCAAAACTTCATAGCTTAGATCAATCACTTCAATTTTTTCAGCAAGTTTTGCTTTTAGACTTTTAATATCTTTTTCACAAGCTTTTATCTTTACTTTATAACTATTTTCTCTTGTTTTAGTATAGTGATGATCTTCTTTTAAAGTTTTAAACTCAGCATCCAAACTAACATACTGATCAGTTATAGTAGCTAATTGCTCAGACAAGTTTTCGCATTTAGAACAAGTAGGTTTAGAACATACCTCGGAGAGCTGGTCTTTAACATCTGCCATAAAAGCTTTTTCTTCTCCGGTAACCTTCTCATTTCCTTCAGTTTCAACCTTCGCCAAATTGGCCTGTTCGAAAGTTTCTTCAGAATGCAAGTTCCAGTTGTATTCACCATCTCCTCTGGAAATCATTGCACTATAATCTTTAGAACCCCCACTTTGCTGTGTAGACCTGCCCTGACTTCGTTCCACACGCTCATTCCTGCATTCCTTTGCAAAGTGACCGTTTTGCTGACAATTGTAGCATCTTACCTTCGTCTTGTCAAACCCTGGCCTTCCACCGACAAACTTCCTTCCGGTCTTTCTCATAAACCGCTTCACTCTTCTCACGATCATGGCCATCTGCCATTGTAGATCCATTTCTTCCAGATCATCAGCATCAATCTGGTCATAATCTTCATCCAACATAGCTGGATCAACAATCTTCCCCTGAATGTAGTTCTCATAGGAAGCAATAAAAGAAGCATAGAGACCAAACTGCTCTTCAGCAGACTTGACACTCATAGGCATCTTGGAGTAGTTGTTGCTGGGAATACTTGGAGAGCAACTACTCTTGCTTACCTGGGGTTGAGAACCACTCGATCCACCTGCTACATAGCAAACATCACCATTTGTGTTGACTGACACATGCCCCTCATGTGATGAATTTGCGCCCGACTCTCCCTTCGAGTAGTAGGCAGCAGATTCAGTCTTCGATCCTGAGCTAGTGTTGACTTTAGCTCCATACATACCTGGATCTTGAACCTGATCCATAGGTGTCTCTTTTCTGACCATGTTAAGCTCAAAGGTTCTGAGCTTGTTGACTGCCGTTTCTAGATCATATGTGGGAAAGTCTTTGTCTTCCCTCATCAGCACAGTGTACATCTCCCATTTTGGTGGTAGAGCATCTAGAAGCTTCTCAACTATTTCTTCTTCTCGGTAGGAAATTGAATAGTTGCTCAATTCAGTCATCAGATGGTAATATCGAGTGATAATATCATCTAAAGATTCATTCTTCAAATACTTGAAGACTGAGAACTGGGTTTTGAGCAATTTTATCTTTGAATCACGGATTCCTACATTCCCTTCAAATCTGTTCTCAAGAGCTTCCCAAAGCTCTCTTGCTGACGTATACTTTCTAAACGTATGAAGGATCTCTTGTGGAAGAGCCATAGTAATAGCAGCATGAGCCTTGCTCTCGGCCTCATACATCTTTTTCTCTTCTTCTTCCATTTTGCTATACTTTTTGATTTGATCACGACCTTCATACTTCATAACTGGTGGAATATAACCATCCTGGATGCATACCCACATCTTCGCATCCTGGTATTTGACATATTGTATGAACCGATCCTTCCATGCAACGAAATCGGTTCCCTTCAGCAACCTTGGGGCCTTAGTAGCTGACCCTGCTTCTACTTCCATCTTTACTAACTCAGAGATGTTAATTGACGACATCTTTCTCGAAAACAAAGAAACCCGAAAAAAAAATCAAAAATCAAAAAATTTTCTGAAAAGTACTGTAGGCGAAGTTACGGATAACTTCGCTTAAGCCTTAACTTCGCCGCTGATTAACTTCGCTGAAGAACTTCGCAGATGATTAACTTCGCTTAAGGTAAGCGAACTTAGGAGGTAGGCGGAGTTGTAGAGAACTTCGCTGAGTTAGGCGAACTTGAGAAGGTAGGCGAAGTTGTGGATAACTTCGCTTAACCTTATATCTTCGCCGAAACCCTACGTATCCTGACGGCAACTTCGCCTAATGAACACGGACGTTTTTGCAGATCTGAAATCTGGATTTTTCGAGGTTTTTGACGGTGCAAAGGCTTGACTACGATGGTAGGAGGTAAGATTGACTCAAAAACACAGAAAACACGTCCCGCGAATAGTCGAAACGGGACGATTTCTACACCCGCGTGAATATCCCGAACCACACAATCGAGCAAATGCTCTGATACCAATTGTAGGTTCCCTGGATGGATCGCACGAGATATCTCGATCTACTCAGGTGCGGAATCCCTGCGTAGATCGTTACGAGCGTAGAAAACGAATCAAACAAACACACGAATAAACGAACACACGTTATGTATTATAACTCAAACACGTGATGTAATATCACTGTTACAGACTCTCGTCCTCACGTTACAATGAACTCGATGAACAATGAACACTAAAACAATTGATTCTAACCAAACAGCCGTAACCTAGGACTATTTATACACGACAACTTCGCCTGGCATGTTCAGGCGAAGTTGTCCATAACTTCGCTTGACTAACAAGTTCGCCTAGGCAAACTTGTTAACAACTTCGCTTAAGACATATATAAAACATAATTAACATTACAGACTCGATTACAGACACTAGACTATGAACTACTGACATTATGCACCAACACATAGAAAATGTTTCATGTAAAAGTTGTCAAGTTTGTAATAAAGGCCCTTTAAGCCATTATGAATAATGATGCGCGCTATTTTCTCTTAATGTGTGTTCTATTACCTTTTGCATACATGTTTCACACTTCCCTTTATTAATTTTGAGCAATATGACAACATTGTATTGACATCAAACTAAAAATAAAACGAAGTAAAACATACATGCGCGAGCTTCAAGCTCAAACGCGTTAACGAGTTTTAACTCTAAAACGTCAGGGCCTTAGCCCAATAATATGAGCCTTAGCTCAGGGCCTTAGCCCAATAATACGAGCCTTAGCTCAAATTACTCACAACATCCATCCTACATGTTGCGCAGCTAAACCATAAAAATACCTAAGCACAGCTAAGGCAAAGCACATGCCAAAACATAGTTGTTAAGGTCTCAGGTCGAGGTCGCGCAGGGGATTGTAATGGATATCAGAGTAACACATACTGACACGTAAAGGCTAAAAAACTCATTCATAATTCCCTATAATAAATGCGCGATAACGTCGCGCAAAAGAGGAATAATGAAATGCCAAGGCACGTGTCAGCATATTCAGAATATTGCAAAATAACTTGAAATATGACAAGGATTAAGTAAAATAATTTCCTTACAACATTGTTCAAGTTTCAATGTGCAAGCATATCTTATATTCAACAAGCAAACACATGCAATATAAAGAGATGAATTGGGAATGCGCAAGATGCGAATAAGGGAAAAACTAAATTTCATTCCAAAACATAGAAGTTTACGAATTTACAAAATGATGAGATAAAAACTACAAACAAAAAAAAAACATGAAGGGCTTTTCAAGTCTCTATATCAACATCAGCCTCTTCATCGCCCTCATCATTACCTCCTCCCTCAGCATCTGGCGCAGCCCGCTCCTCGTCATCTCCAAACTTACCATAATCAAGCTGTTCGTCTTGAATGGAGTCGTCTTCTATCACGATAGTGTCAGGAGTAGGTCTTTTGGCCACGCCAGAGCCGCTAGCAGAGGCAGCATTGCCCGCGCCATCATCGCTGCCACCAGTCCCCTCGCATTCGTCAAGTAATTTCTTTAGCGCGCCAAGATCGGGCTGGTCAGTAAGCGCAGCTATCTGCAAGTCACAAGGAAAAGTATGAGTACAAAAGATTAGGAAAATAAGTCAAGGTAAACTCATTAAGGTTAATATACCTGCTCAAGGATGGGAATTGGAGTATACAAGTACTTCTCCCCCACCTCGGCCATGTCAGCGCAGACAACGTCGAGCTGATAAGGGTAGTCGGATGGATTCTTCTTCAGCATGCCATATTCATAGCCATCCTTAAACCCTTCAGCTCGACCCACCAAGCGCGACGCAGCATTGCAATCCATCACAAGGGTCTGAAACTCGTCTGAGTATTTCATCGCATAAGCGCAACGAGTCACACCCTGTGAAACTAGCCATTGACGATCCTGCGCGAGAGAAGAAACAGACGTCTCAAGAGCAGGAATCTGAGAGTTTAACAACTCAACAGTTTCCTTGGTTTGTTTTAGCTCTTTTCTGTCAGACGCTGCTGCCGCCAAGGCTTCATTCTTTTCTGCTCGCGCAGCATCGAGCTCTTCTCTATCAGACGCTGCTGCCGCCAAGGCTTCATCCTTTTCTGCTCGCGCAGCATCGAGCTCTTTCTTCAGGCGCGCAACCTCACTCTCTAATAAAGATTTGTCAGTGTTAGCCTGCTCAAGAGTTTGATCACGCGCCTCTGCCTCCAACTCCAAGTCAAGCGCTCGGCGCGCGTACCTGGCCGCATCCGCTTCTGCCGCCAGCAGCTTCTCCCGCGCAGCCTGCAGCTCATGCCCGCGCTTCACAAAGGCTGCGTTGGCACTTGCTCGGTTCTCGCTAAGTTCTGCTTGGAGTTTCTCAGCTCTCTCTCGAGCGTCAGAAAGATTCCAAGCATAAATCTTAGCCTCTTGCTTGGCCTCCGCAAGGGCATCGCGCACTTTTATATAATCATTGCGAAGCTCTTGGGAGGCAGCAAAGAACGCAGACCCAGCAAAAAGGTGGTCGTTGAGCAAGTCCACGCGAGCGCGGTCCTCCTGAAACCTCCTTTCAGCCGGAGGCACAGAGTGAGCCCAGAAGTCTTCACACACGCCCATGGATTGAAATGAGCTATCCTCAGTAATATTCCATCTCGGGCGGTATATGTGATCGGCTTCCTGCAAACACAAAGCAACGCAAAAGCAACGTTTTAGTCATCTAAACACTAATCTGGAAGTCCGCACAGCGGAACAAAACAAACTTATACCTGCGGAGAGCCGGCAGAAAAGTCAGCGCCAGCCCCACGAGAAGAAGACTGCGCCACGAAATCTCGTGGCGCTACAGGGCTTGCACGGCCGCCATCGGAATCTTCAAAATTGACCTCCTCATCATCCTCTGTAACAGGTCTTTTCTCCTGCGACTTGGAAAAATCAAAAACAGTCTTGCGAGGAGGGCTGCGCGCAGGAGGAGGTGAGGGAGGTCTTGACGCCGTTAGATCAGCGCGTAAAATAGTCTCCTGCTCCTTAGTAATCCCAATGAGAGGAGATTCAGTGCTTGTTGGAGCAGGAGCAGAACTAACGGCGCCGGCGCCGGCGCCGGCAGTGCCACCAGCAGCTTGTGTGCCAGCTATAATTTCTATGAAAAAAACCAACAAGGAGAAATGATTCATGACTTGATCTAAAGGAAAAAAATCAGAAAATCAAAGCGCAATAAATACCTTGGCGCACCGCCGTTCGCGAATTGAGCATCGCCATGAAGTCCATTTTCCCCCTTTTCGAGGGTAAAACAGGGGACTTCAAAGCAACCTTCGGCGCAGCCTCGGTACCTTGCTGCGCCTGAGGTTGAGCCACCAAAGTCGCCGGCTCTACAAACATTTGAGTGAACAAAGCTTCATTAATAACTCTATCGGAATCACGCTCATAAAACCACAAAATATAAACAAAGTATACCTGTTGGAGAAGATGAAACAGCAGGCGCAGCGCCGCTTCCCTTGTCCGCCGCGCGAAGAGATGAGGTGGCAGCACCATACCTCGTGTGGACAGGAGGATTGCCCACACCTCGAGACAAAGAAGACGAGGAAAACTTGGAGGTAAATCCCTTGGTTTTCTCAAGTCCCTTCGCTTGGGTAGGAGGATCCTGGGCAACAGGGGCATCATTTTTCTTCTGTTTTTTACTGGCCCCTGCGCCAGTTTTGCCTTTAGCTTTGCGCTTGAGTTGTGGCGCCTCAGCTTCTTCCTCCACCTCTTCTTCCGCAAGCTCCAACTCATAGTTCTCGAGCGCATCTACAATACGTGCAACAGAAATGTTAACCAAATTTGGTATTCTAAAGGCATAAGCATAAGTACAAAGGCTTACCAGGCGCATCGCTGTCAAAGCAAAATTCTAAATCGACAGGGATGAACATATCATCGAAGCGATCGGGGAAAGCAACTTCCCCAGCGCTCAGCGCGACAGAGCCGCCCTCCATATGCTCGTCATAGGCGGCATGGACGTATTCCTTGCTTACTGCATAAAACAAGACAAATGATATCAGCAAAGCGAATTATATTTGCGCAGAAATAATGCAATGAGCTAATAACTCACCTAAGCCATCAACTTGGACGACAGGCTCAGTCGCGCTGTCGGTCCACCTCTTGCTCATACCAACCCCCACCAGCGCCTCCTCGCAAATATTCTTGGCGGGGGATGGTTCAGCAGTTAACTTGTTAACCCATGTGCTCGTTGGGTTCTTAAGAACATTCTCATCCGCGGGCGCAGAAGTGATCGCTCGCTTGGTCATGCGGATGGGAATCACACCAGCCTTAATATAAAAAAAATTTTCAGACCAGTCATGAAGGCTTTTGAAGGAAACAGTGCAGCACTTAACCTTCTGACTGCGCGGTATGAATGAGAACCAAGAATCTTTGATTTTTGGCTTGTAAAAATATTGAAAGCGCCGAGGGGTGGGCTCCTCGCGCTGAGCTTTGCACATGAACTCAAAATAAGTCATGCGCACTAGTCCACAAGAATGGACTTGGGATATGTGAATCCCATAAAACTGAAGGAGCGCACCCATGAACCTTGTCATCGGAAGACGAAGGTTACAGTGAGTGAAAAAGTGAGAGTATAAAGAGATGTAGCCGGTGGGCGGATCTGCCGCCGTTTTCCCGGCCACCGGGAGCAGACAGCCGTACTCAGGGAGAAAACCCTGAGAGGCGACGAGATTGTCGAAATCAGACTGTTTCAATTTACAGGGAATCTCATCCCATCTCTTCACTGTTTTGTTCTTCCCCACCTCCTCCGACGAGGCCTCGGCAGCCCGTTTACCCTTGCCGGTCTTCTTCAAAGTGGACATAACTAGCGATTTTACACGGCGTTTGCTGGGGGAAATTGTGGTGTCTGGGTTATCAGACATACAATTGTGAATCAAACAGCGGTTACTTTAAGCACGGAAATCTGGAAGCAAAAGACAAAGGCTCTTAATCGGAATGAAAATTGAAGGAGAAAGAGCTCTGAAATAACAATGAAGATGAAGAAAAAACCACTCAAAAGGCTTGCTTTTATAGGCCCAGGAGAGAGAAAGAAACAGATCAGAGTTACGCTCACGCGCCCCCACTCGCAGGTGCAGGCCAACATGAGCGCGACACGTGTTCCTGACACTGTATGAGGAGACATGAAAGGTCACTGTAGCACCTTGAGCACACGAAAAGTCTGACACATAACGTCTCCATCTCTGACGCATGTCAGCACCAACCAACCACGTACATGGACGATTCATTTCAACCAAAAGGATAGAATTTCGCGCAACGCACATATGAGAAATAAAAAAGAAAAGACAAACCCTATTAAAAGAGCAAACTATTAAGTCTAATATCTATCTTACCTCGCTCGCGCGAGACAAGACACACATTAGACTGGGGGGGCTTGAAGAGGTATGCACCCGCCTTAACATCGAGCGGGGCGGGTCAACCCACAAGATATAGACAAGAGGCTTGGAATCAGGATGTCATGAAGACACAAAGCCAAAACCTATGCGCGTGGCGCATATCATATATGCTCACGCATATCACATATGTTCACGCATCACATATGCTCACGCGTATCACATGTTCACGCATCATATATGCTCACGCGTATCACATGTTCACGCATCATATATGCTCACGCATATCACATCTGCGCGTGGCGCATCTGCGTGTGGCGCATATCACATACGCTCACGCATCATAAATGCTCACGCATATCACATCTGCGCGTGGGGCATATCACATATGCTCACGCATATTACATATGCTTGCGCATATCACATCTGCGCATGAAACATCTGCGCGTGAGAATAAAGAGAAGACCTCGCGCATCCCCAGGATAGGCGCATATCACACATGCACATAATCAACCACGTCCTTATCCAAATCAGGATAAGGACAACCATGATTGTGCTCATCAGACAACCTTCCAGAAGGTATCCTTTAAAGAATAAAGAATATGCTGATGTTGACAGCTGCCAATGAAAGGTGGACAACTCAGCAAAACCCATGTGCTACCACGTGATTGCACATGGGTCAGGTGAAATACCTTGGTCAGAGAATAATCAATGAAAAAGCACCAGGTGTCCTAAGGACACGTGGCGCGAAGCAATAGGAGGAGGCCAAAAAGGCCCTAATTGGGTCTGAGCCCAATCATTGGAAACCCTAACACTATAAATACCACACCACCTCCACAAGGGGAGGTAAGCAAGAAAATATATTCTAAGTCCTTACTCACTTTTACATTCTTATCATCTTCTCCTACAATATCTTATTCTCACACCGGAGGGTTACCCCAAAGAGGACCCCTCTGTCCCTTTCTGAGGGGTAATTTCACGGTGCTGCTCATTTTGTAGGTGGAAGAACTCATATTCCGGAAAACCATCGGTGATATAGCACACTCATACCCGAGGAAAGTTGATCCTACTAGTAAGTCGATCCACGTTTCTTCAGTTATCAATAAATCATATAATTTAAATTACAATTCACATTATGTTATATCAAATAATCAGCAATTGTTAGGATAACAAAATAGGATAGTATTTGTAATGAGTGCAATATTAATCTTTGTGCCTTTAATCAAAATTAAGGATCATAAAATTCAGACACATATATAAATATTAAAGTTATATGTTATTACCCACAAACATATCCTAGTTAAAGTATTCTTATTTAATTTAAAATGTTAAGATTATATTAGTCATTTAAAATTTTAACATACTTCGAATAAAATATATAATATAGTAGAAGATTTTTTTAACGGCAAATTTCTTTTAATTCTTGTCGTTCATGGGACTCGAACCCAATACTTTCCAAACCCTCATAATCGAGTGTGTTTAAAGACTTTGTTTTTGCCAATGATCCACTATAATGTTTTTATTTAATAATTTAATGACCTTGATAAAAACAAAATAAAAAATGTAATGATGGTGTGTCCCTAAAACGTATACTACACAGTGTAAAATATGTTTTATACTACTTTTATAATAAAAATTACACAAATTCTTAACGCTTTTGAATGTGGATTTATCCACATTTCAAGTGTTGCAGTCACATCACATTTTCTACCTTGAAAAACATATGTTTAGAAGTTAATACGAAAAAACCACTACGAGTTCAAGATGAGTTGTATCGCATGTGATGCACAACTTCACATCCTAACAAACTAGGGTCCAAAACGCCCGATAATGTTGTCACGTCACATTTCTCTATCCCGATTTTATGTACGTCTATAATTGATTAGATACGTGCAAAAGATGTTTAGAATTTAATTTTAAAAAAATCCCTATGAGTTGTATCACATGTGATACACATCCTATAAAAACTAGGGTCCAAATTCCAAAACACCTGATAGAAAGATTCTACGTGTGAATTGATGAGGTGATGAAATGAATTGCCATTTGTAGACAAGAAAACTAAAAGCTATGAAGTTGAAAAGAAACTGGTGTTTTGCCATTGATAAGGAACTGGTGTTATGCTCACGTGCATGCAAGTTGTACGGTTGCTAAATATTATAAAAATCCATGATGTATGCATCAATGTACATGCTCAAAAAGTTTCATCCCACACACACCAGGTAGATTATTTGAGAGAAATTGTAATTTTAATCCCTTGTTAATTTATTCACCTATCAGTAACTTCTCAGTAGAGATGACGATCAGGGTCGTCTTCGAGAATTTAAATACCTCGGTCAAGCTAAAATAAAAAGGCCCGTAGGCCTTAATGAAAATTTTTTATTCGCAAATGTACATGGATAAAATTTTTATCGACCGATTTATTATAAGCAGAAACCATTCTGAGCATGTAATTATCTTATAAATCATTGTAAATAACCTTATTTTTAACACCAAAAAACATAAATATGTAATATGTATAAAAAAATTTGTGCCCCCGAAACTTATGTGCCTCGACTGACGGTGCGGCTCGCACACCCTCCGAGCCTCCCCTAATGACAATTTATGCCATGATTCGTTAAAACTAGGTACTCGACATGAAGTAAAACGGGTTAGTATATATATCTATGCGGTGGATAGTTTTAGGTAATAAAACGGGTCTATGCGTTAATGATCCGATAAAAAACATGTCTAAGCGGGCTCAACCTGCGTAACCTGTTTAAGGCACGCGTAGTATGTTTGTCTTATTTTCTTAAATAGGTTAATAAGTCAACACGACTCGTTTATCGATCGGTTTATATCTTTTGATATATTCATTGTGTCGTATAATTTTAAACTTTGTTAAACATGGCATCAGTCGTGTTTTTAAACTGCTATATCTGATCATGTTAAACGTGTCATGTAACCCGCTTAGTAAACATGTACATGCTAGCGGTTAAGAAAATGACACGTTTAGTTAATCATGTGGTCTATGTCTTATGTTATGGAAAATGTTATCATGGACGAGTATGTGTAAAATGCGTACCAAAATTTATGAACTTATGAAAAATGCGTACCAAAATTTATTTAAAACTGACCTAAGACCTTTAATTTATAGTTGGGGAATTGATGCAATACTTCATAAAAGAGTGTGGGAGTTTCCTGTTAAAAACTTTAAAAAAAATTAGATCAATTCGACTTGTTATTGATCTGTAATTAACATTCAGCTACTACAAAACGATTACAATAAAGTGGCTGGTAAACGGGCAACAAGTTGCGCCGCAACCCCCTTTTAAATAGCAATTATTCGGTTAACATCTGTAGTCACTTTGTTAACATAAAATATTTAAGTAGTAGCTCCCTTAGTGGTAACTCCTGTTAGGAACAAAGTGGCGCAGCGGATCTAACAACTAACAAACAAAACACACAATATCACGTAGAATATAGAAAATAATAGCGACAAACAACACAAGAATTTTACGTGATCGGTCCCGGTGGGGGACCTACATTCATAAGCTGCAACTAGGTTGTTTCATTAACAAGGTGCAAATATTACAATTTAAACAAGGTATAAATAGAGACAAAACTAGGATTAGCAGCTTACTAAACAAGAAACATTAAAGGGTCCAAGCCCTTATTCTCCTTGTCACCAATTTGATCCCAAGCCCAAATTTGACTCAAAGCCTTCGCAAATCTACATAATACTGATGGTACTTTGATTAATAGTAACTCAGTTATTATTGATCGTCTAAGTTACAAATTAATTATGCATGGTAGGGTCACAAATCACAATTATTTAAACTCTAAGTTGTGGTTGAACACAATAGTAGAAATTGCTGAAAGATGGCCAGTTTCTATTAATAAAACGAGTCAAACGCTAGCTTAAATTGAATATTACGAGCTGATTAAGTTCATCTTGTATTTTAACTTCGTTGAGTCGAAGTTGGCTTTAACTCGACTCAAACTCGCTTATCAAAGCTATAACATCATTAAGACAACTACACTTGTGGAATAACAAAAGACAAGATACCATGAAAATATAAATAAACTTTGAAATCTATTAAACTTAACAATTAGATAACTATAAGGGACTGTTTGTTTACATCTGAATAGAACCATTCAGATGTAAATATCTGATCCATTCAGACTTCAAACTGTTTGGTTTCAAACAGAATAACATCTGAATGGTTAAAATTAGGTCTTAATCATTCAGATTTATTGTTGTTGCTGAATGGGACAGAGACTCATTCAGATCGAAATGAACCAAACAGCCCCTGAAACCCTTATTTGACTGGCTACTTGCTGGATTTTTCACCTAGGATCATGTTAGACACCCGTCTCGTAGTTGCTTGATTTTTAAAAAAGTTATATATATTTCAAGTCTTTGATTTGACTCATGAGTTCACTTAATAAGCAAATAAATTTAGTGTTATATAAGAGAACATAAGAGAAACAAAGTTTAGTTTTTACTATTTATACATAATGTATGAAAACTTATATTTGTAAAAAAGTTATATATATTTCATAAGTTCAGAAGTTTACCATTGAAAAAGTTGTTGATCACATCCTCCATGACTTCTAAACTCCTAGCCAAAAACATTACAAGTATACATAAAACATACGTACAAGTTCAATAAATTTTATAAAAGATTAAAAAGCACCTTTCAATTGAAAAATATATAGAAACAAACCTGTTGATCTTCTTCAGAGAGTGGTGCTTTCTTTGATTCTGACCGGTCAAACGTGAGTTTTCACTTACCTTACATCTACAAGCAAGTAACCCTTAAATAGAGGAAGGTAGAAATGTGAGAGAATAAATTCTTTTTACTAGATTATCATGTGAACATATGGATTTTTACTGAATAGTATATTTCTGTTATCAATAAATCATATAATTTAAATTACAATGCACATTATGTTATATCAAATAATCAGCAATTGTTAGTATAACAAAATATGATAGTATTTGTAATTGCAATATTAATTTGTGTGGAATTTATAAAAATTGGCACCTTTAATCAAAATTAAGGATCAGAAAATTTAAACATCTCTGTCTCTACCCATATAATATACGAGTTACGGACATCTTAAATTTTAAAAGGCATCTAACTTGTTATCATAAGTACTACACCTTTTGCATGAATTTTTGAATTTTAAGGGCTAAATTTGTTTTTTCATTAACATATCTTACGTAACAATTGGTTTGGTTTTTTTAAAAAAATTAACCAATATTTACATTTTAAGCTATTATCTTTCTCCACATATTTCTCAAATCTATTTATGTTTACTATTTTCTTTATATTTTCAGGTATACTATGTGCTTTAAAAAATTCAAACACATCGTTGATATGTTATTATTTTGATTTACGTTTTGATATAAATTTTATTTAAAACCGATGCTCGGATTATAAAGTACAAGCCATAGATACTTCTATTTACAAGTCTTTAAAACATAAAAAGGTTGCAACTTAAATTTATATAATTTTAGCAGTTTTTTCCTCTTAAATTCGATTACATGTTACATATTCACAAGTTAATTTATGAACCAACATAAACCACTTTAGTGTTACAATTTGGCATCGATGTCGCGTCACGCGCGCAATCTAGCTAGTTTTTTCCTCTTAAATTCGATTACATGTTACATATTCACAAGTTGATTTATGAACCAACATAAAAACCACTTTAGTGTTACAATTTGGCGTCGTTATCCGCTTATCGCATCATGCGCGCAATCTAGCTACTAATATATATAAATATTAAAGTTTTTATATTAAGGCCAACTGATTAAAGTTATCACCCACTGTAGGGGTATGATACTAAACCCGGCTTACGACCTTAATTTATTATGTTTGGCTTGTTTTATTATATGGGCTAATACAATATTATTGGGCTGAGGGGGTTTTGTGGAGGTAACCCTAACTGGGCTAGGCCCATTAGGGTACCATGATGGTGGCCTTGAGGCTCCCTATATAAGGAGGTCTCCACCTCCTTATTAAAGGTTGGTTGTTCTCAATAAGAGCCACCACCATAACCATTTTTGTGTCTGTAAACAAGAGATCCTTGAGATTTCTTAGCAGTCACCTCCACACCCCCAAAAACCATTGCAGATCTTAAGCTACCGGAGAAGAAGATCGAGTCGTGGTTCGTTCATCTCGAAGACCGGGGAACATCGTCATGGATCAGGTCAGATTCATTTCATGTTTCTACACCCACAAACATATCCTAGTTATTCATTTAAAAAAGATACCAGTTTAAATTTATATATGTCGACATATAAGCAAAGACAATTTTTTAACATACTTTGGATGCAATTTGCATGTGGTAGAAGATTTTTTTTATGTCGTATTTCTTTTAATTTTTATCGTTTGAAAAGTTTGAATTCAAGACCTCTCAAACCCTCTTAATCCAATGTGTTTATAGACTTTATCTTTGATAATAGACCACTATAATGTTTTTAATTAACAAATTAATGACCTCGATAAAACAAAACTAAAAATGTAACGATGGCGTATCCCTAAAACGTATTTTACACACTATAAAGTATGTTTTATATTGTACTTTTATAATACAAATTACATCAATTCTTAACTTTTGAATGTGGATTTATCCATATTTCAAGTGTTGTAGTCCTGACACATTTTCTACCCCGGTTTTACAACTATATGCGCCTTTAATTGATTAGAAACACGAAAAACATGTTTAGAAGTTTATAAAAAAAATCCCTACAAGTTCAAGATGAGTTGTATCGCTTGTGGTGCACAACGTCACATCCTAAGTAACTAGGGTCCAAAACGCCTAATAATGTTTGTCACGTCACATTTCTCTATCCCGATTTTACATGCATCTATAATGGATTAGATACGCCAAAAGATGTTTAGAATTTAATAAAAAAAATTCCCTATGAGTTCAAGATGAGTTGTGTCACATATTCACGTGTGATACACTATCTATCAAAACTAGGGTCAAAAACACCTGATAGAAAGATTCTACGTGTGAATTGATGAGGTGATGGAATGAATTGCCTTTTGTAGACAATAAAACTAAAAGCTATGGAGTTGAAAAGGAACTGGTGTTTTACCATTGATAAGAAACTGGTGTTATGCTCACGTGCATGCAAGTTGTACGGTTTCATCCCAGGTAAAGCAAGGTTTTACTTTTAATTATTTGAGAATAAAAATGTAATTATTTACGTTGGTGAGTTGAACATTATGATGTAAATTTTTAAGCATATTATGGGGTGAACGGGTTTGGGTCATAAAACAGGTTTGCACGTTAATGACCCGACTAAAATAGTTATGACATGCACAATATGTTTATCGTATCGTTTTGAATAGGTCAATACGTTGACACGTTTATGACCTGTTGTATCAAAACGACGTAATTTTATAATTATTTATTTAAATATATTTTAAATGAATATGGATAATAGTTTTTGGTGACTTATATTTTAATAAACTTCTAAACATATTTATTATTGTGTCTTATATCTTCTTGAATGTGTTAAACATATGATGTTGTTCGTGTTTTTAAACCGCTTATTATTTAATAGTGTTAAACATGCCGTGTAAGTGTGTACCAGCTTATTATGCATGTGTTTATTAAGTAGTCATGTTAAATGTGTCGTGTCCTATTGATCAACCCGTTTAACCGAACACTAATGTTACATATGCTCTATTTACGTTTGCATCTTAGGATCATATATATAATTACTGAATATGCATAATAGGGTCACAATTATTTATGCTCAAAGTTGTTTCCTCCGAACACAATTGTAGAAAGATGGCTAGTTTATACCAATTGAAACAGGTAGCCATGTTAGCCCAAAAGAATTTCTGAAGGCCCTTATACATAGAAACTGGATTTCTGTTTGTTGTGGGCAGTTGGGCGCGGCCTGCTGCCTAGTTAACGATACCCCCCATCATGGGCTAACACTCCCCCCCCCCCCCCCCCAACCGAATTCAATGTTTTTGGAAATTAAAATAATCTTGAACGCACTTCACACTAGGTATGACAATGAAACCCGATAGGAAAACCCGAAACCCGACATAAATAGGACGGGTAATACCCGACCCATTAGGGTTTGGGACGGATTTGGGATTAGTTTTGAATTTTTTCGTGGGTTAAGGACGGGTTTGGGATTTCTAATATACCCGATTACCCGACCCAGTTACCCTATAACATAAACCCATTTTATCCGATTATATTCCCGATATAGCTTATTATATTATATATATAGGGTTGAGTTATAATAAGAAAATTAGTTTTCCTAGGAAGGATATGAAATAATCTTGTCCATTCATTTGAGAATTGAATGGTTGAAATTAGATTAGAGAGATCATCAAGTGTAAAACAAGGGTAAGGGCATATAGGGATAACACATTTGTTGACTTTCTCTCTCCACATGCAAGGCACATGTCAAATTCCTCCATAATTTTAAAACGTCCATAACTTTTTTATACGACATTTGTTTTTCAAAACAATTTCACCATAAAAACGAGTGTTTTTTTATCTTTTATATGAGTACCATATTGTTTTATAAAAATAATAAAAAAATCGTGGGTTTTTACAAGGTGTGTTTTATCATAATTGTGTTATACAATTGTGTTTTATTTTTTCATAGTGTTTTTTACATTGTGTTATTTAATTGTGTTTTCATTGTGTTTTTGTCATTGTGTTTTTATTTTCATAGTGTTTTTTTTCATTGTGTCTTTTTTGTCATTGTGTTTTTATTTTCATAGTGTTTTTTCCATTGTGTTTTTTACATTGTGTTTTTCATAGTGTTTTATTTTCCGGCGAAATTTTCGAAAACTTTTCCGGCAAGGTGGTGGCGGTGGGTGGCGGTGGGCAGTGGTAGTTGTAGGAGATGAGTGAAAATTTAAGTGTAATTAAATGTGTTTTAATTAAGTGGGTTTTTGAAATTAAATTATGGGTTTCAATATTAAGGTAGTAGACTAAAATACTCTCCTTCCTAGCCTTCTTAGGAAAACCAAACTTCTTATTTGATCCTTTCTCTCTCTATATATATACTATATTCCAAATATATTATTTGTCGGAACTTGTTTATGTCAATTATTTGAGACATTTTATATTTATCGTAATCATCTTTGTAATCGATTAGTTATATTTTGTCAAAACCCGGTAGAAACCTAGCGGGTTTTGAGCAAGGTATACCCGACGGGTATTTTATCAAAACCCGATAAGAAACTCGAAACCTGATAGGAAAACCCGAAACCCGACGGGTAATTACCTGATTAAAACCCGACGGGTTTGGGACAGACTTTCATAACCGGGTATGGGTTTGGGAATACCCAAACCCGACCCATTGCCATCCCTACTTCACACCTCCTAACAATTGATAATTTCGGACTCGAAATCACAAGCCGACGAACTTGAGGGACCAATATTGATAAATAGGTCATAGTTTATCCTAATTACAATATGTTTCCTAATTGTTTTGTAACTAAAATAGGTAATATATTGGCAAGCAAGTTAAGTTGGTCTATATAAACTGAGTTATAGTTAGACATTAGATAACACATTGGATGCAACCAAGTAATGGTTCATCAAGGGTCAAACAGAGTTAGGTTTGTCAAGAAGAGTGAAACCGAGTTAGGGTTTGAGTATTTGTAATCAATTTTTTGAGTTATATTTTCTGATTAATATAAACGAGAGTTAGTTGTTTACTTCGTGTTTGATTATCGATCGGGACTTGACTAACTTATATAAATGTTTATTCGCATTTCTATTTAATTTTAAATGAATAAATCAAACTAACTAAAATGACTTGATAACATTAAAATTAATAACATCTACTTGTCTCGTTCATGTAACTCTACATGCACTATAGAATGATTCCAACCTCCAATAATCGTGGACTATTGAAAAACCACATCCAGATATGAGAAATATGTATGGTGTAATTATGTATGTATCACGAACCAAAAGTTCATGTGAGACAATAACATTAAATGTGAGATATAAACTTTAAAAATATAGAAACTAAAGTTAGATGCATTCTAGAAAACTTCTGGACTTCTGGTTTATCTTTTAAGAAATATAATGTGGCACAAGAATTATGATCCTATCACGTTGTAACCTGGTTAGTTACTTTCAGATAATGAAATAGGTTTTGACGGTATAGACTGAAAACTAGTTAGATTCACCCATTTGAACTGGGCCATTAAATCGACGGTATAGACGGGGCCGACCCACCCAGCTTTTTCGCTCAGTAGTGTAATTTTTCCGAGAAAAAAAAAGTTATATGTATTGAGTCAGGCTCATCCAAATTATTGTTCAAGATCCTCCGACCCACTTATATTATTTGTTCAAGACCTGCCACCTCGGGTGATTTAATTTACATGTCTTTTAGTTGATTTGGGGAGGGGAGATTAGGTCTAAAAGATGTGTGATTTGGGTAATTGAGTTGGTACTTAGGTCTAAAAAATGTGTGATTAGGTCAATAGGTTGTCTATTTATTTTTTAATGACTTAATAGTTTTTAAATTACAAAACTTATATTTTCTTTTGTGTCATTGGTAGCAAATAATTTAGAGGTTGTCTGTTAAAAATCTGAAGGTATCACTCATGTTTCTATGTATAATTGTACATTAACCTTTTTCTTGGCTATCAACTAATCACTACTTAACAAATTTGTAATAAATATTTAAAATAGAGTTTAACACATATTTAAAACAAGACTAGACATGTAAAAAGGTCCGGTCATTCGTCCACTATTTGAGATCCACTTACTATTACCTTGGATTAAACGGAACCTAATTTAGAACTTGTTTGATAAACAAACTCAAGCTCAAACTTCATATATCAAGATTTAATATAATAAGTTTCACCAATATAAGTAATAAATATACATGCAAATTACAACTATAGACGTATAGAATAATACTTATGTATAATAATTAATAAATAATAAACACGCTTTTACACCCTAATAAGCCGCAAATCTTACAAATCAGAATCCACTGGATGACTCTTAAAAACCTTTTAGGATGTCTTAGCACTTTGTAATCATTTTATACTTGGCTTTAACTTTTACAAAACTCTAAACTATTATAGTCGCCTAAAAAGTATTATTTTATAATTTAAAATCATTCTTTTTTTCTTTGTATATCTATAGATAAAATGTTTTGTTTAACGTGTACATGTTTAACATTAAAAATGAAAACAGAATTACTAAAGAAGGACATGACATAGATTTGTGGAGTAAAAAAATGTCTTGAAGGCATAAAATATGGAAAATAAGCATTAATAATAGACTATTGATGTTACAACATGACCAGATTTTATTATATGCAAAAGTATTCAATAAAAAGAAAGACATTGATGTAACCACATGCCTACATCTAAATTTAATATTCTCATACTTTATCTCAATTTACATATATGATCCTTGTCATGCCAAAATTAAGAATACGGTCCTCGTAGTTTTAACATTATCACATATTTTTACTTAAATTATGATATGCTAAACTTACCATCATAAGTATTAAAAAAAAATTTAACTATTATCATTATTGCATTCTCTTGATCTCATTCACTTTAATATTTGCTACATAAAATCATCCTAAAGCTCCTTCGCTTTCGGATTTGGTACACATTGCCGTCTACAATCCATACATTGAGTATCTCATCTCCCATGCCAACACCACCACTATTGGTTTCTAGACATTCATGTGAATTTGATTCGGTTTGATTTCCGACATCCCCTAATAATCTATTTGTGTATAACTTAGTCGTTTAACAAACTACAAGGACCATTTTGTAAATTACAAATGACTTTATGTTTGTGTGGCTTATTATTATATTCTGCTGGATTAACATTAACCTATCAAATTGAAAACAACACACAATCATGTAAGGACATAAAACATAAATGCATGGAAGGAATTAGGTCTCAAAATCATGAACATTTGATAAAAGTATTATTCTAATTTCTCATTTGTCAATTACAGTGTTGTACCATATATATAAACAATGTCATTGGAAACCCATCCTTCAATAGGGTCTCAAAGTCTCTAAAAGCAACAATTTTACTTACCAACTTATGCAATAAAGTCTCTAAAATGGACAATAAAATTGTTTGGTTTAGAAAAGCTAAACTAATATTGTATAGCATGCACCGTCGGACCTAGGGTTCAAGTTCCAAACCATTAAAACCGGCACCACCTAAACCAAAAAGCGAACCAACCGTTTGAATCTCAAAACCGGCCGAATCACCTAGCTTCAAACGCTTTGGTGTGTTTCATCGGTTTATAAACAACCATGTTCCGAAACCAAAAGGTTATTCTATAAGCAAATCAAAGACTAAATCTAAAGGTACAAGTATTATTGCATACCATACAGGTACTATAACATTATTGCTTTTAAAAGGACATGTACCATCAAGCCATAAAAACAAAAGGCCAAACACACACAGTAACAATAATATGTGCATGAAGCAAGGAAATAATGAAAGTGAAAGGTGTGTGGTACTCTACCATTGAAAGATTGAAAATGGGTTGTCAGTAACCCATGTGACATGGTGGACCTTAAAACAAGCCATAAAATAAGACAAAAAGACTCCTAAAAGTATCCTTTAAATCAAAATCCCCTTCATCCCACCTACTTTATAGACAACAAACCACTCCAATGTACAACTCACAATGCACAAAGTACAACTCACCAAAGCATGTCCAAACATGCAAATAACCTAATTAGTAATTACCCAAAGTGGACAAGCCAAAATTCCATCAAAACCTTATTTAACCAAAAAAGCCTAAACCATATGAAAATATTATCAACATGACTTCATAGGTTAAGTCAAATCTAAAGAAACACTTAAAAAGGTATAAAAATATGACAAAGATCACAGCTTTACTCCAAGAATTCAAGATTCAATCATACCTCAATTGCGTTTTAGCCTTTAGAAAATAGAATATACCCAATCTGAACACAAACATTCACACACACCAACTAATACACATGCAGCTTGTAAGCTATGCATTATAAGTTTGTACCAAATAAGTAGAAATGAAATGATCATATATAATGATGCAAGTGAGTAAAAGAAAGTTGCTAACCACTACTACCCTTTTTCTTTTGATTTGTTATATGCATGGTTCAATGAGTGTATGGTGGTGGGGGTGGGGGTGGGGGTGGGGGGGGGGGTCCAGCACACAAGGGTACAAAAGTTAACAAACAAAGAAACCCTACTGTCATAAAATCAGTTCATCTATCCTTGCTTTTCTTTTATGTATTGCATATTATGTATAGTTGTAAGTAGTATGGGGAGGTAGGTATTGAAGATAACAATAGTCTTGAAGTCTTTCCTAATAATAATATTCCTTGTTTTTCTTTTTGTTGTTGATGATAGTTTTCTCCTTAAGTATATCCTGCTCCTACACCTGCATCAAACAAACAAACAAAATTTAAACTTAGCATCAATTGTCATAATCAAGATTTAAGATCTTGACCGCGTATTGGCTAAAGACTCAAACTTTCTTCAACTTTGTGCGAATTTTTTTAACGCTTGACAAGAAAATATTCAAGATTAAAGATCTTAACCGCATATTGGTTGAAAGACTCGAACTTTCATCAAGTTTATTAAACAATTGACAAGAAAATATTCAAGATTCAAGATCGTGACCGTGTATTGGCTTGAAAGACTTGAACTTTCATCAAGTTTAGATGTTTTTATTCAAAATATGACCAAAAAAATATTTGAAATATTCTTACCAAGCAAAGTAAAAATTGTGATCCAAGATCCCTTGTTGAAAAGCCGAAAATCACCTACATTTCAATGGCTTCTTGCACAAAAAAGAAAGGCAAATATTAAAAAAGAATTTTGGCACTAACCATTGTTTTTATTAGAAGATTAATTACAAAGATGATCAAAAGTTACAAACTTTTTCACTAAAAGTAAATATCTAAAGAATATATGTGTTTGGATTTATACCTTGGCATTTGGAAGTAACATTAATAGGAATTGCAGCAGAATAATCGGCTTCGGGCGTATCATTTGAGAAACTAGTTTGATCTGTGGTGGTTGACTTTTTAGGGGAAGCAAACAAGTTATCCGGAAGTGCATACTCAAAGCTGCAACTTAAACAATAAATACACACAATTATAACACAACACAAATTATAATATTTAAGAAACTTGCATCTTTATGAAAAGTTCAAAACCTTTCTTTCTTAGGAGTTTCATTCTGATCAGAGCTTTCTTCCTTTGCTTCTGGTAGAAAAATGGGATCAGATTTATCATTCAGTGCTGCGTCACATGCGATAGATTGGTTGTTATTAGTAATAAATATAAAAATATGATACAAATAATATTCAAAACTACCTCCAGCCACAAGTTCTTCATTGTTGAAATCCATCGGAAACACAAGATTCTGGTTCAATTGAGTTGGCGAGTTAATAGCAGCGCCTAGAGATAAACTCCTTTGAAACATATGATTTTTCACATCATTTAACTGCAAATTCATTAACCGTCGGTCTTGAAATTCAATCGCTTGGTGTAATTCACGTTCCTCTAACTTTCTTCTCAACATCATGTCATGATTAAACATTCTAGCACCTGCAAACAGAAATAGTTGGGAGATCAAACACTTATATAAATAGCATAGTTTTAGAAGCTAAATGTTGGACTCGGATTGAAACTTTTGCTCACCGAATGGTATATGATCAAATGGTTCAGCTGATTCGAGTGCAGTTGGACTCAAACAACCAGAAAAATCGCCTCTTTCCATCTGTTGTAGATGCTTCCTACATAACATATTCATATTATTGTTTATAATAACAATGTATGACTAAAAATCAAAATATAATAAAGCAAGACAGCAAAAGAGCCATACTTGTCAGGTATTTTTCCCTTTTCTTTATACGGTTTAACAAGCACCCGTGAATCGCATACAAAGTGAGGGTTTCCTTTAGCAAGAATTGCTTTCACGGTCTCCGGGAGCATAAACGTAACAAAACCAAACATGCGTTTTTGCTGATACGGGATCCTCACGTCTTGAACCGGACCGAACATACTAAAACATTAAAACAAACATTTCATTATTCAAACAAAATAATTAAATCAATGTCAAATATGAACATTGCATGTTAGAACCAGTTACCTGAAGTAATTTGAAACATCTTCTTCTTTAAAAGTACTATCAGCTGGAAACGTCAAGTAAATTTGTCGAGAACTCGAATTCGAGCCCCCAAAACCCATCGGCCCGAAATCATTTCGGTCGGGTCGGCATCGACCAAATTTGTGAAATTCGTCTCCGAGCATCATTGCAGCTGTTGGTGATCTAGAAATTCAAAAACAACACCAAGTTATATTCCTTCATTGATAATATATTTTTGAAGTTTTACAAAATGGGAAGATGGAGAAAAGGAATAATCATGTTTTCTCCAACAACAAAAAATACTATGATGAAAAAGAAGAACATCATATTTATTCCTCAATTATATGTCATTATTTGTGCTTTTAAAAGATATTTTTTTAGTTCTTCCTGTAGTATTTCTATTTCTTCAAACTTACCCAAAAAAAAAAAAAAAAAAGAGGATCTTTACCTGTGTTTTACTGTAATTGATCTAAAAATGCATAATGAACACCAAGTTATAATTTTTTTACTGAACATATTCTTAAACTTTTATAGATGAAGCTGCTGGGAAATTGGAGAAAGGGAATAATCATGTTCCAAAAACATAAAACACAAGTAAAGATTCCATTTTTTCCCCTTTTTCCAAGCAAATTCAACAAGAATAACCAAAAATCATCCTTTGTAAACCAAAACAATAACCCAAGATTCCCACACATGAGTTGAAGAATAATCAATAAAGCTCAGTTTTTTTGGCATAATAATAATAATGAAAAATAAATAAATCTTTATCCAAGCAAATTCAACAAAAAATAATCCTTTTTAAATTAAACCACAAATAATAACATATACAATTCAAGAATAAACATCATGTTACTCTTTTTCAACAAACTTAAAAAAAAATTCCACACATGAGTTAAAGAATAATAATCAATAAAGTTCGCATTTTTTTAAATAATAATAAAAAAAAACTTTGCACCTTGGATTCTCGTTAAGAAAGTTCATGCACCTATTGAAATGAAAAGGATGGTTAACACCTCCACCACCACCACCCATGGCTGCAATCCTCTGCTGCTGCATAGCTTTAATCCTCATCAAATCTTCAAAAGCTTCAATCTTTCCACTTGGTGAAGAACAAGAACTTGAACCACTCAGCCCCAACTCATCTCCAAACCCATGTGAAAACTTACAACCAGTCCCATTCTTACAAAACCCCCTTGCATAATACATGCAGGGCGATGACGTCATCTTATACCCACCAACCCCCCCGCTGACGTCATCCTCATAAGCATCGTTCACCGAACAGCTTCTCCGGTGGTGGTGTAAATGCTGCTGCTGCTGCTGCTGCACCTCATCATTCTGATCATTACCCATATTATTATTAATATTATTATTATTGGTATGATAATCGTCGTAAAATGACCCACCACCGGAAACGACGGCGGAGTACGGCGGGCGGTGGTGGTCGGAGAACGAGCCGGGTAACGACCAGGGAGAACTTGGTGAGGGTGGGATAATAATATGAGGTGGGTTTCTTGGGGCAAAAGAAGTTGCAGATGAGGTGTTCGACGAAATGTCTAAGAAAGCTTTTGCTTGTTTAATAACCGAAACAAGAAGGTTTTCAGGGCCAAAAGCAAGTCGTATCATCTCATTATCACCTTGATCTTGAATAAGTATGTACCCCATGATTTTGGAAGCGTTATCTGGATCCAATTTCTGGATTCTTGACATCACCATTTTAGTAGCTTCAACTGTATCCATTGTATGAATAATGATATTAAAACTGAATAATAATCCAAGAAACAAGAAACCCAGTAGTCAGAGTGAGAAACTAAAACAAACCCACCATTTATTTTGCTCTCTCTCTCTAGAAAAAGGTTTGATTTTTTAGAGAGAGAAAGTGAGGTTAAAAAGCTATAGATATAGATATAAAGATATATAGAGAGAGAGTATAGAGAAAGAAGCGGAGAAAAATATGTTTGGAACGGTTTGAGAGAGTTGATTTAGGGATGGATTAATGATAAGAGTGTGGGTACAAGTGTTGATGCATAAGGTACAAGTGGTTAATGCATAGTTGATGCTTGGCTGTAACCCACATAGAGATTGTAAGTTGTATGGGTCAAAGAGTTGGTTTGTTTACAAGCAGAGGCTTTGGGTTTTGGAGCTTTGAGGAAGATGAGGTTTTGGGGGGTGGGGGTGGGGGTGGGAGTGGGGGTGGGGGGGGGGTGTTAGGGTTAAAGGGAGTGGGTATCAGGTGTATAACATTTTCTTTTAAGTAATTATCAAAATTATTAAACATAGTAATAATATATTAACTTTTTCTATATTAGTAATGTATTAGTAATATATCAGTAATATTAAATATAAGCATATATGGTAAGATTATGTTGTGATTATTAGTTGGAGTCTATTAGTATAATATATTTTTTATGTGAATATATATATTTTTTGTGATTATTATTATTTGGAGAAGATAGAGGTTGTTGGTTTTTTAAAATTTAACCTTTTATGTTATCAATTAAATTTTGGAATCAGAATAATGAAATATGATAAAAGATTATGATGATAAAAGAATCGAATTGATAGGGTGGTTAGTTTTTGGGGTTGGGTGTCTCAAAACTTGCAGCCACAGCTTTTGATATGGATGAAAACTTTGCAGAGATTATTGGGCAGAGTAAAAGAATTTGAAAACAAAATGATAAAAAATTTGAACTTAAAAATGCTTTTAAATAATATATGAAAATTAGATTTTAAAAACTTTAGTTTTGTGTGATAGGGATGAGGTCGGTACTGTGCTAGTATCGACCGGTCTCGGTCTCGGTCTCAGTCCTGAAAATAATAAATTTTTGGTACCGGTACCGGTACTGAATACTGGTAAAAAATCAGAAAATACCAGTACCGATACCGAAACTCAAAACTTTGGTACCGATTTCGGTACCGGACCAGTACCGAATTTGCTCATCCTATTGTGTGACTCGTAAGGCGCTAGTCGGGCGGTGTCGATGAGGTAAGGATATTAATGAGGATTAATATAGATTAATCATATTGGATTTTTTATGTGGTTTTTGAAATATACAAATATATAACAAATTTTCAATTGTGACTAAGTTTCACCAAATAGTGGTTAATCGGTAATTAACCGGTGGGGTAGAGACTAACGATTAATTGAAGCCTAGGCAATAAAGATTAAAATTAATTTTTTGGCAAGGGTTGGAGGCGCAACTCGCAAGGTCTCTGTATCAAATCGAATCCTAACCAGGTTTTATCGTATTGGGCCTCTGGACTGCGGGCTTTTCTGGAATAGGAGATTGTAAACTTGCGCTACACAACCTTGTATACAATTGCAGACGTATGGGTCTTCTTTTGCTATTAATTTATCCCGATTAACCATATGCTTTATTGTGGGTTGTTCAATTGTTCAAAAGAATACAAATAAAAGAATTTTAATTGTATTTAGTGTTAAAAAAATAGATGGGATTTACGGGATGTTTAAATATCATGTGATAAAGATTTACTTTTTACTTGTGTATTATTACTGTTAATACTGTATTTATATAATTTATTTTGTTGAAAAAGGGAATAATCTTTATCAAAATGCCTTGCCAAACATGTGATTTGGTAAGTTTCAAAAAAAAATAATAAAAAATTTATATTAAATCTTGGCGTTAAATACACACAAAAATAGTAAATATTATCAAAAGTATTACGGACTGAAACCATTGGAAGGTATGAGGTTTGTCCCACATCGGTTGTATGGAAAACTGACGTAAGGTTTATAAGCCAAATAGGTTCCCTCACTTATCAGACTAATCTTTTAGTTTGAGTTTTTTTGTTTGGTTTGTAACAAAAAGTTACATTAAAATTTAATTATATTTTTTACGGTTTAAGGTAATCAACATTTGATTCTTTTTTTATTAACTTTTAATTTTCAGTTTTATAAAATCAACTTTTATTTGTTTTCCAAGGAAAATTAAATAATTTTTTTTATGTTTAAGGTGATAACTTTTGAGTACTTAAATAAAAAATTCCGCTTATTATTTTTAAAATTTTATATCAAATTATTTTTTTATGAGTATTATGTTTTTTTCGTATTTTTTAAAATATGACTAATTTTATTGGTCAAACGGTTACAAGACATATCAGTGAAACCTGGGATGAGAAAAGAGACACGCTTTAGGCTCAATGCCAGCCTAATATAGTATTTGATTTCGTATAATCACTGATTATTGAGTAAAGATCTCTAAATATATTTAATTAAATTAAACCAATCATGTCAATTTCAAGCAATCATTTACTAAATTCAAAGAAAGATATTACAAAATGAGTTTGAAAGTTATGCAAGGAGAGATTATTGTTTCCTCTAAAGAAAAATATAATGAAAATACATATATAAATTATAAAGTAAATAAATATCATTATTTAAACGTAAAATTACATAAACATGATAAATTTTCATATTTTTATTGCCTTGGTATTTGGTAATGAATTATTATGTGGTCATGTGTAATCAAGCTTAAATCAAGATAAGCATGAATCAAAACACAACATACAACACTTACTAGATGATCAAGTAAAGTACGTAATGCATGAGAATATTTATCATCAAATTTTCTTATCTTTTAAAACACATACGTAGATAACCAATTAGAGGACATCAAATTCTGAATATTTGAATTATTTGAAATTTAAAAGTTGAAGTTGGATTCGAATTCATTCGAATTATCAAAATCAAAATTCGATATGGTGTGTTTGGAATTGAGTTTGAAAAATGCTTATTAGCTAGCTTATTGGCTTTTTCAAAATACCATTTTAAAAAGCCATAATTTGGGGCTTTGGAAAACGTCATTTTAACATTTTCAAAAAGCTAAAATAAGAAGAAAAAAATTTATAATGGCTAAACACATTTTAATTTATTAGATTTTGAAATCATCAATAATCCAATAAGCATTTTTTAAACTCAATCCAAACAAGTTCAAAGTTTGAATTCAGATTGGTTCAATTCAATTAAGTTTCACAAAAGATATATTCTAAATCTAACTTCAAAAACTTTATTTTTTTTCTAACAATTCAAAATACAATTCTACAAAAATAAATACACTATTCAAAGATACAACATCCAGAACAATTAAAGTTGTAACATTTAATTAAATGTTCATAGTTGTCACATCCTGTGTTTTATACAATGCATTAACATTTTTTATAATAAGAAACAACTTAAGCGTTAGATAAACACAATTTCATTTCAAAAGGAGATATTAAGCCTTTTTGTCTTGGTAAGTACTGAATCATTAAGTGCTGAATGATTAAAAGGTCTGAATGATTAAGAGGTTCTGAGCCAGTAAGTGTTGAACCAGTTAAGGCTGTTTGGTTGTACCTCTGAATAACCATGCAAAATGACTATTTTAGCCCTCTAAACTGTTTCGTGCTGAAAGAAATGTATCTGTTCGGTTAGAGCTCTGAATGATAAATAATTATAAAAAGAAACAACAAAATGTGATAGAAAATCCAAAGTACACGTTTATTCAAAATCCATGGAAACATACTAAAATCCAAATAGAAAGTTTGCGTAAAAGGTGAATTTTATTAATGGAAACATACTATTCAAATAAAAAGTAATAGAAACCATCATAGGCTCATAGCTATAACTAACTATGACATGCGCGATGCGACGAACCCAGTTGCTTCCATGTTCTCTACACATTAGAGAGTGTATCCCTTGTTAATTATAACTACCAAGTCAAGTCTCCTGACCAAACACCAGCATAACGTCTTTTGATATCTCCATTGACCGTCACTTTTGTTTCACCGTAGCCCATCGGTTGCTTCTCATATATCCGCCTGCAAAAGCTAATTCTACCCGAAAGTAAAGTTTGACCAAAAAGTCAATTCATCAACAAAATAACTTCTTTAGTTTGTATTAACGGGTCACCAGTCTTATCACTGCTTTACCAGCAGCATATTAATACAATTTTGCAATCAAGCACATTTGAATTTCCATAAAGTAACATAGTGGAAGAAGGGTAGCATACTCAGCGTACTACAGCAACCTGCCATCAAATCTTCTGCATAGCAGCATACCCTATGCCAAAAATGGCATACAATTAAATTTATCATATGTGAATTTGTTTGACCTGATGCAACCCTTAACTACCCTTAAAACATATTAACATAACACGATAGGGCTTATGTTAACATTTCAACAACAATGTTGAAATGATTCCCAACTTACCCTTCTTTTTAACCGTCGACCCGTTTGAAAAGAACTCAGACACAATATTGTAATTATATCTTCTCTTTAAACTCTTCAAATACATTTCAATAGTATCGGTTGATCATTTGATACCATACACTTGTTTTGGACACAAATTGGTATAAAAAATTTCTTAGATCAATTACTCAAAATTTAAGCTTTCACAAGTTTCTACACAGCTACTGTTCGAGATGATTTTAACCCACCTAAATGTCCTTTTTCGATTCTTATTATCAAAAACAGTAAAAATAAACTCGACAAGCTTTCCGAAAATATATTAAACGCATCAATTGGATATATTGTTTATTTTATACAGTATGATTTTTGAAACTCTGGCCAAAATCTGAATGTGTTTACCCAATCTTAACACCTTTATAATGATAGAAAACATTAATCTATTATAATCATGAATCAAAAGACTTTTAACATACAAATTAAACTGATCTCTATAAAATACTTGAACAAACCTTCAATCCAAAATGTTATTAAAGTTTTGAACCATCCCGACTTGAGTTTTTAAATGTATCCAAAGTCCAAACTACCCCGCTACAACAAAGTCACATGTTTAGCAATTCCAGTATAAGCTAACACACATGTTTTCAAAGAAAATGCTTGTGCTGCTTCATTTATACCGACCCGTTTAACCTGCAGCAAATGCCAAACCTCGACTGTAATTTTGTAAAAAGCCATTAAAGAAACAGAAATTCGTTTATCTATTCTCAAATTGAATATGAATTTGCAACCTTACAGGAAGAAGATCGATCGATCGAGTGTTTATTAGGGCAGAATAGTCCTCTGAATCATTCAATCTGATTGAATAAGAGGTAAACTGAGCGAATCAGATTTGTCCTCTGAATGAATCCATTAAGATTCAAACAAACACCCCCTAAATATTTTATTCAAAATCCATGTGTTTAATGTACAAAGGTTTTAAAACTTAATGTTGCAAGTTATTATTGGATGTCTGAGAGTCAAAATCCTTTCAATGTCTTTCTACCATTGCTTATTCTTTTCTATCATTCTGTACAATCATCTAAAAATGTTTTTAAAGCAATAACTCGGCTTATGTTCGTGAATAATATTAACAGACACAAAATAAATTTTAATCAACTTTAACTGAATAGCAAAACAATTTGACCATATTTGTCTTAGTAGTTTAAACACTCAATGAGACTATTTCACAAAGTAGCTACCAAGTCTCTTACTATTCATGTTATATTGTTTCATTTGTAAAACATATATATCTTGGATCCAAGTATTCATGTATTTATAGCCCGAATTATGCATTAGATGGTTCGAAAAATATTAAAAACATTTTAAATATATCTATTTTAAAGTTTTGAAAGAGTTAATATTCATCTTTCAGTAAATATGTAAATAATGAATGAGAGTTTTTAGTGATAACTTTATGTTTCTTGGCCTATAGTTTGATATGTGGTAATTGAATAGAGAAAGAGAGACAAGAAGAACAACATAATTCACTTAAACCATCAATGAATCTCATTTCTTTCCTTTGACCGGTATTTAACAACCATTAACTACTAACCACTCAACTAACAATTTTCACTACAGATCCCTCACTATATTGAACTATTACAATCTGACTCATACAATAGCTAATTACAAAACTAGTCCCTGAACTATTATCATGCATGTATTTCCCCTTTTTAAGAATTTTGCCTCAAAATTCCGAAATCAAATCCAGGAAACCTCAATTCCATTTCTTCCAAATCTTCCCAAGAGGCTTTCGTAAATGGCAAATTCTCCCAACGAATTAAAACCTTCATACCCATCCAATTCCTTTTCTTCACAATTTTCCGTCCCAATACTGCTTCGGGATAAAACATGAACCGTGGTTGAGAAGTTATAGGAATCACTGTACTGTGGGAACCTTTAGCTAATTTCAACTGCGAAACATGGAAAGTAGGATGTACTGAGCAGTCATTTGGTAAATCAAGACAATAAGCCACCTTCCCCACACGCTCTACAACCAGGAAATGACCAAAGTATTTAGGGCTAAGCTTGTTCGGTTTTGAAGGTCTCAATGAATATTGTTCAAAAGGGTGCAGTTTCAGGTACAAATAGTCTCCCACTTTAAATTCCATGTATGTACGATTAGCATCAGCTAATTGTTTCATTATGTTATGTGCCCTTTGTAAAGATTTCTTTAATTCTTGCAAAATAATTTCTCTGTCACAACACATCTGGTCCACAGCCTCCAGTGAGTAGTCTCCAGGTATATAAGGAACAAATAAGGGTGGAGGGTATCCATATAAGGCTTGGAAAGGAGTCATTCAAGTATGAATGGAAATTAGTATTGTACCACCATTTGGTTAAAGACAACCACTTTAACCAATTCTTACTTGAACCCAAAGTCATACATCTTAGATAAGACTCAATGCATCTATTCACAGCTTCTGTTTGATCATCCGATTGTGGATGATAGGCTATAGACATTGCCAAATTAATGCCTAGTAGTTTAGTGAACTCCCTCCAGAAACTACTTAAGAATACTGGATCCTTGTTAGACACAATAATTTGTGGCCATCCATGAAGTTTAAAAATATTATCTAAGAATAACTGGGCCACAGTTTCAGCTGAATAGGGATGTCCTAAAGGAATAAGATGCCCATACTTAGTTAGTCTATCAATTACTACTAAAATGGTATCCTTCCCTTGAACTTAGGAAATCCCCTAACAAAATCCATGGATATATCTGAGAAAACAAACTTAGGGATAGGAAGTGGTTGGAGTAAACCTGGATAAGACACATTTTCATGTTTAACCCTTTGACAAGTGTCACATCTTCTATTAGTCTGCCTTACTTGTTTGTGCATGCCTTTCCATTTAAACATACTTTGAATCCTTTGAATTGTAGCATGAACCCCTGAATGACCTCCCATTGCTGAACTATGGCATATACAATGCCTTTCCATTGTATATGTTTTAGTTCGTTTATTATTTAGTTTTAATCGTTTATTCTAGAACTTTCGATACTTCATACGTGTTTTATTGGATTTAGGTCACAGGTGTTAAAGTACTCAATTTGGACCTGTTGTGACATGGTATGAAGACCCGGGATGTCCAACACGCGAAACGAGGAAGTTTAATGAAGTTTGCTGGTGACAAGACCCATCGCGATACACGATGGGCTTGCTTGAGGACCCATCGCATATCTCGATGGGAGTTAAAAGATGCTGACTTTCAGGTCCATCGCGATACGCGATGGACCAGTGAAGACCCCATCGCGTATCGCGATGGGGTGTGCAGACGGAAAAAATAGGTTATAATCTTATTCTTCATCATAAACAACCCGAACTCCGTTTTGACGACCAATAGGCGATTCCAGTAGCTACAAGAGGCGATTTTCACCACTATAGCTTGTGCCAAGACCCTACATATGATTCATATCATCCGTATTGAAGATTCAATGATGTCAAGGCTTGACTAATCTCCTAGAATCGCACCCGGGATGTATAGTTTGTAATCTTTACAGTTTTTCTCATGTGACTAAAAATATTATTGTATTATTATTGATGATTTGATATATGATTATTGATGTTTGGTATTTCTGACTGTTCGGTCGGTTTAGGTTTACGTTAGTCTGAACGATCTGTTACCAGAGTCTAGATAATTGATCATATGACTGTTTGGTCAGATTGAATACAATAAAACATACAATTACCTTTAACTGAGTCACACTGGCAAGGACTGTTTGATAACCAGTGCCGTGTGTAAAGTGATTGTTGATGTCTAAGGTTTTGTCTGATTGATCAGTCTTTAGTTAATCGTTAATAGTTAATCTGTTAGGTTGCATGAGATAATTGTAGGTTGCTTACTTGAATTCCCGGGTGTGATTTGTTTGTTAATTGCTTGAACTCGTTTACTTGCGTGTTACTTAGTTCTCTAAATTCACTTTAATTGCTTGTGTGATCAGCACTAAAAACCAGTTACTTCATAATAGTAAATATGTACACGAATTACATTGACCACATACTCCTGGTGGATACGATACCTTACTTATCATATCTAGGTAATTTAATTAGGTTTTTGATTGACTCAAACGACGGTCATCAAAATGGCGCCGTTGGCTGGGAGTTAGTGTGCTTAGTGTTTTCGTGTTATTTGATTTTTGTGTTTAATTTTAATTTTAGTCTTAATTTTGTTTTCAGTTTTTTGTTTAAATTTTATTTTTCTATTTTACGCGAGGTGTGTTGTTTGTGCTGATAACGGTTTATGCACACCCGCCACTCGGGCGGACAGTTACCGTTAATTTTCGAGCCCGAAATTGAGAGAGTAGCTCGGCAGAACCGAGCCCATAACAGAAATTTAGAAATGGCAGATCAAGACCAGAACCAAAACCAACACCAAAACCAGAACAATAACCAGAACCAAGACCCACTCCCACAAAATAAAGCATTTCACCCAGATAACATACCTGACCCACCAGACTTCAATAACCGATACGACCATAATAACTCAGCTCGTGCTTCTAGAACCCGAAACCAAAACCAAAACCAAAACCAAAACCTTAACCAGGCTAAACCAGCAGTCCCATATAACACCCATAATCGCAGAGTTCGGATTAACCTTGATGATGCTGTTCCTAGTATTCCGACAGATGATGAAGAAGAGGGGGAAGAAAATGATGAGAACCGGGGTTTGGAAGTTGAGGAAGAGGTTAACCGGTGGGTTAGAAGGAATCGGGCAGTTGAGCCCAAGAATGAGGGTTTTGAGATGGAAAATGAGGGAAATCAGAATTTGGGTGAAGAGGTAGAAGAGCCGGTGAATCGAATACGGGCTGAAGCGGTTAACAGAAATGGTTTGGGTCGAAACAGAGCGAATCGGGTGGAAAGGCCCGAAATAGTTCGGCAGATTCAGGTGAACAGGGGTGGTGTGGTAAATCCCGAGGGACGAAGGAATTTTGTAGACTCGGTTCAGACCGGCTATCTCAGATGGAGCATCCCTGTTGGTTCCATAGGTACGAGTGTAGGGACAACCGAATTTTAAGTCTCGGCCGTCATACATCAACATTGTACCTCATTTTCATGGGATGGCTTCCGAGGACCCGTATTCTCATTTGACTGATTTTTCAGCTATCTGCGGGTTGATTGGTGATGGTACTTATGATCAGGATGAGGTTCGGTTGCGGTTGTTACAATTTTCGTTAAAAGACAAAGCAAAGAACTGGTTTAACTCGTTACCGATGCACAGTATTGGAAACTGGGCCGAGATGCAGCAGTTGTTTTTAACGAGTATTATTCGCAATCGAAGACAAGTGAGGCCCGAATGGAGATCCGAAACTTTTCACAGTTATCGGGTGAATTGTTCCATGAAGCTTTCACCAGGTATAAGGAGATGATCAGAAAATGCCCACACCATTAGATTGAACTGTGGGAACTGGCGAAAAGCTTTGTTGATGGTTTGACATATGAGGACCGAAAATATCTGAAAGCCTCGTGTAATGGTCAGTTGCTGAACCAGCCTGAGGAGGATGATTGGGATTTTTTGGAGTTTATGTGTGAAGATTCCTAGGCAGAAGCTGCAGCTGAAAGACAAAGACGTGGTAATTCCTCCAGATCAGTTAAGTCAGTCACGAGTGAGTATGAAAGAATTGAAGAGTTAGAGCGTGAGCTGGATGGGTATAGAAAGGGTAAGAAGAAAGACGTCGGGAAAGTTGGAGTGAAATTTCCGGTTTGTGAAGATTGTGTGTAAGCTAGGGCATAATGCAGAAAATTGCCCCGAGTTTTCTAATGACGAGGAGGATGAACTCGAGGAAGTTAATTATGCTTACGGGGATTCCAATGGTCAAGGGTTGAATTCAAACACCTATCACCCGGGCCTAAGGAATCACCCGAGCTTTCGTTACGGGAACGCGTCTACACAGTTGAACTCGAACTTTCAGGGATCGAGCCAGAACAGGTCGCAGGGTAATTACCGTCATGGCGGTTATCAACCGTAGCAAGGTTCGTTTGATCAGAATCGGGGGTATAATAGAGACGGTAACCGGGGTGGAAATTCATTGGGTAATCAGGACCAGCAGAGGGGGTCCTCGGTAAATGCGGATGAGTCTGTGCGCTCAAAGTTGGATGCATTGATGAAGATTATGGCAGATCATAAGGCCGAAATGAAGAAACAGTTTGAGTTACTTGATAAGTCAGCAGAGGCAATGTCAAATAAGATTGGTCAGCTCGCAGCAGATATAGAAAAGTTGCAAAAGAGCGCTGGTCAACTCCCGAGCGATACTATAGTCAACCCGAACCATTACTGCTCAAGCTCCAAGAAGGGAAACAATGTGCACATCAATGCTGTAAGTGTTTTACCTCATTTTGAAATTTTTGTTGTCGAAGTTGATTCACCACCACAGTTTGTTGAGGGGGTGGTGGAAGATGTTAGTGGTGAGGATGATGGTGTCGATCAAAATGAATCAATTTTCCAAAATGAATCAGAACCAAAAACATATGAAATGTCTTTTTATGAAAATTGCACATGTGAAAAATGTTTAAAGGTAAATTGATCAACATGAAAGATGAGGAGGTGGAGAATAATACCACCTCAAGTAAACTCCAAGACCCAGGAGTGCCGCTTTTATCAATTCAAATTGGGAAATTTAAAACTGATCGGGCACTTCTAGATCTTGGAGCATGTGTTAGTATCATGCCCGGTAGTTTATATGATCAGTATGAATTTGGCCCATTAGAAAGGGTAAACACCACTGTGGTGTTGGCGGACAAAACTCATACACTTCCTCGGGGCATGGTGACCAATGTAATGGTTCAGGTGGAGAAATTTTTCTACCCAGTCGACTTTCTTGTACTTGACTATGCAAAACGTGTAAATAATACCCAACCGCAAGTCATATTGGGTAGGCCATTACTTGCCACTGCACATGCGGTAATTGATTGTGCTAAGGGGGTTTTGGGAATTAAGTGTGGAGATCGTGATAAACGGTTTTTATTGTTTGAAAATGCTATTAACCCTCTTGTTGACAAATGTGTATCCTTGGACAATGATCACACAAAAGACGAATGTTTTGTGATTGACAGGATAGATAAGAAGGGATTTGAGAAACAACAGAGTGAGAATGTGGAAGAGAAAGGTAGCCGACCAAGGAAGAATAAAGTGAGACATCCACCCAACCAAAATGATCAAGAGTGGAGACTGAAGATGTTCGGGCAAGATCCTGGCCTATCGGAAGACTGGCAACAAATGATTGAAGAAAAGCGTGCTTATAAAGACGAGGTTGCACGGGAGCGGGCCAGACGGACACCTTGAATGACATACAAGTTTCAAAAGGGTGGTAATTGTACATTTTGTATATTTTTAGTTTCCATTTTGTTATAGTTTTTATATTACTAATTGTATTTCAAGCGTACCATCATAACAAAAGATAAGTGTGGGGATACCGCACCAAGAAAAAATGAGGTTTCAGTTAAGCGACCCAGAGTGCTTTCATGTTCATTTTTCTGTGGTTAATCCAGGTACGTGTATATTATGTTGTGACCGAAATTTGTGGGTGTAGTTCACTATAAACCCTCACGAGACCCCACTCGTCCTCCCGGACTACCAGAAGGTTTAAAGGGCTTGTTGCATATGCTAAATGCAATTGTGATTCCTACGAAAGTGAGTTAGGTCTTTTAACGTTTTAACTTGTTTAACTAAATTTATTATGAAACGACTTAATTTGGCTCGGTAATTGTTTTAATAAAATTAACATAAAATCATTTTCATAACTCTTAAAAGATTGTGAGAAGCTTGCTTCTACACGTCTCGAGATTTTGCAGGTTCAATTGTCAGTTCGGTAATTGGTTGAGACGAAAGTATACGAGTGTTTATGAGAGTTCGCGAGCCGAATGGTCCTCTTCCAGTCTCGTTGATATTAGGTGATTTCAGTTTCATAATTTATTTTGTTTTCGTAGTTTAAATGTTAAAAGTGTAATTGTATAACTGCTAGTAGAGCCATCACATTTGAGCCCCGAATTTTAAATTTGTTTAACAGTCAATTTCAACCCCGTACCTCAAATGTTCATTAATTGTTTAAATATTTTAACATTGAGGACAATGTAAACCTCGAGTGTGGGGATGGGGGAAATTTGAAAATTTTAACCCGATAGTACCTCGAAGAGTGTTCAGAAACCAAAGTTGTTAACTGATAATTATTGTCATTAATGCCAAGTTATAGGTTTCTGGTCATGGTTGGTTTTTCATCCTCTCAATAGTCTTACTCACAAATGTTTTCATAACGAGAAGTTGAAAATGGGGTCGTTTAGGCGGGGATAACGAGTCATGGGGACAGGTACACATGTTTATATCGTCAACCCTATTCCTCCGGTACGTGTGTGAGTTGACCCAAATATATATAATACACATATAATATATAGTACACCCATGTCAATTGAGTGCTTTCATCGATGTTCATGGATTACGGGATCGTAGTTGGCAAAATGCAAAAGTGATAGAGGCAATTAGGTTAAGCCTCGTCTGGATGAGCGAGAGTGTGGGTACTGGGGGGTTGGGCCTCATACATTATACATATGAGCGTGGGTAATGTGAGGGGCGGGGGGTTGGGTCCCTTAGAAAACCTTTCTTAGACTTATTTTTCATTTGTTTAACCCTGACATTATGTTACGAGACGATCCGACTTGCTAGGTTTATTTGTAAGTGTATTTGTCTTGGTTTTTGTATTTGTATTTGTTCCATTATTAAGCATCACGTTATTATGCTAAAAAAAAATTGAGGAAAAAGCCAAAAAGATGTCGGTTTTTATTCAGTTATGTATTCAATAGTTCATTTTAAGTTCGTTTATAAAAAAAATAAAAATAAAATAAAAAAATATGAAATCAATATGTATGTTAGTTTGCTTATTTATAGGTTGTATAATAAGGCAGTCAGTTTGTATAGTAGTTCGTTTATTTAGATGTTTTGTAATAAGCCGGGTCAGATCGTTTGAGCTACTCAAATATTTCCCTTTCATACTCTTACACCTGGCCTTGTTACAACCCTTTTAAGACCTCTTGATTTGTATTTGTGTCAAAGCAGCGTTATGGATGAATATTTGCTTATGAGTGATATTGAGAGCAGAGTGATACTAGCACATCTTTTGCTGGTCCAGATATTAAACCGAGAGAAGAGATGTTATATTATGAGGGGTATGAGCATGTGTGCCTTAACCGGAAACAAAGTACACTTGTCTGGGCGACTCTATTGTTTTTATTATAGCACTTAACCTTATTTGTGAGATGTTTATCTAAAAACAGTGTCAGTCTGGGAAACTGGGTATGACTTTAAACCTTACTAGTATTAATAGCGATAATTTACATACCTATAATGGAGGTCGATGTTTGCTTTAGAGTTTGCTTGAGGGCAAGCAAAGGATAAGTGTGGGGATGTGATGATCGGTTAATTTGTATATGTTTTAGTTCGTTTATTATTTAGTTTTAATCGTTTATTCTAGAACTTTCGATACTTCATACGTGTTTTATTGGATTTCAGGTCACCGGTGTTAAAGTACTCAATTTGGACCTGTTGTGACATGGTATGAAGACCCGGGATGTCCAGCACGCGAAACGAGGAAGTTTAATGAAGTTTGCTGGTGACAAGACCCATCGCGATACGCGATGGACCAGTGAAGACCCCATCGCGTATCGCGATGGGGTGTGCAGACGGAAAAATTAGGTTATAATCTTATTCTTCATCATAAACAACCCGAACTTCGTTTTGACGACCAAGTGACGATTCCAGCAGCTACAAGAGGCGATTTTTACCACCATAGCTTGTGCCAAGACCCTACATATGATTCATATCATCCGTATTGAAGATCCAATGATGTCAAGGCTCGGCTAATCTCCTAGAATCGCACCCGAGATGTATAGTTTGTAATCTTTACAGTTTTTCTCAGGTGACTAAGAATATTATTGTATTATTATTAATGATTGATATATGATTATTGATGTTTGGTAGTTCTAAGTGTTCGGTCGGTTTAGGTTTACGTTAGTCTGAACGATCTGTTACCAGTTGCTAGATAACTGATCATATGACTGTTTGGTCAGATTGAATACAATAAAGCATACAATTACCCATAACCGAGTCACACTGGAAAGGACTGTTTGATAACCAGTGCCGTGTGTAAAGTGATTGTTGATGTCTAAGGTTTTGTCTGATTGATCAGTCTTTAGTTAATCGTTAATAATTAATCTGTTAGGTTGCATGAGATAACTGTAGGTTGTTTACTTGAATTCCCGGGTGTGATTTGTTTGTTAATTACTTGAACTCGTTTACTTGCGTGTTACTTAGTTCTCTAAATTCACTTTAATTGCTTGTGTGATCAGTAGGGGTGAGCAAGATAAGGGTCGGACCCTTGAAACCCGGTTACCCGACTCTTGAAACCCTTAATTAGACCCGAATAAATAATATGGGTCGGGTAAAGGGTATTTAAATTTCACCTTAAAGGGTAAAAGGGTTTCAAGGGTCCGACCCTTTTTCAAACCCTTGACCCGTTTACTAGATAGATATACATCAGATTCACGATTAATATGAAATTTATGATAGGTTTGTATTTAATATATTCCAACTACTAAGAAAAATAAAAATAAAGGGTCATACTACTGAATGGAAACATATATATGGAAATCACGGAATTGTTCTCTACAAGTAATTTGTGAATGTGGATATTGTTTGCATAAGTTCAAATGATTGATAAACTTTCGAAGTTAGACTTTACTATGTTATTTAATGAAAGTATAATTGTTCTAGGATTTATATATTAAAGTCATTTATGAGATATGCAACTAGTAAATGCAGAAAAAGAAGATGTGATTACTGTCTCAAACGGTAAAGGATAAGACCCTTGAAACCCTTATTTATACCCGACCGTTTTATTGGTTAGAGGGTAGGGTCTCGGGTCCACGTTTCTTCCTAAAATGGTAAAGTGTCCGAGTAGGGTATTAGGTAAAAGGGTAGGTTCTTAACCTTTGAACAGTCTTAGTGATCAGCACTAAAAACCAGTTACTTCATAATAGTAAATTTGTACATGAATTACATTGACCGCATACTCCTGGTGGATACGATACCTTACTTATCATATCTAGGTAGTTTAATTAGGTTTTTGATTGACTCAAACGACGGTCATCAATGCCAATGTTTAACTGCAAACAATATAGCTAAAAGTTCTTTCTCATAGATAGAATATACTTGTTGTCTTGGATAAAGGGCCCTGCTTATGAAAGCCGAGGGATGCCCTTCTTGCATCAAAACTGCCCTAATGCCCAATCTACAAGCATCAGTCTCCAACACAAATGGTTCAGAAAAATCTGGTAGGGCCAAAATAGGAGGTGTACACAAGGCTTTTTTCAACTTACAAAAAGATGCACTAGCTTCCTTACCCCATTTTAAACTATCCTTCCTTAGAAGATTAGTAAGAGGCTTTGCTAGGATACCATAAAACTTAATAAATCTTCTATAATAGCCTGACAATCCCAGTAAACCCCTTAATTGTTTGATTGTAGAGGGAACATGCCATTTTCTTATAGCTTCGATTTTCTTTAGATCAGTAGCCACCTCTTCTTTAGTGATAATGTCCCCTAAATATTCCACTGAACTCCCACCAAAAGAACATTTTGACATTTTAGCAAACAACTGATTCGCTTTCAACACCTCCAATACTTCATTCAAATGAACCAAATGTTGTTCGATTGTTTTACTATATACTAAAATGTCATCAAAGAAAACCAAAACTGATTTCCTAAGGAAGGGCTTGAAAGTATGGTTCATGAGTGATTGAAAAGTGGCAGGGGAATTTGTCAATCCAAAAGGCATGACCATAAATTCAAAATGTCCCTCATGTTTTCTAAAAGCTGTTTTGTGGACATCATTAGGAAACATCCTGATATGATGGTATCCCGATCTAAGATCCAGCTTTGAAAATATTGCAGCCCCTGTAAGTCCCCCCGGGGCGTCGCCGATCGATACGAGATCCGCACGAGGTCTAGGAGTGCGGAATCCTACTAGACTCGTTTATTGGTGTAGAAGACGAAGAACACGATTACACACAAACACATACACGAACAAACACATGAATGGATAAACACATCTGCAGATCTTTTATATAATAACCGAAACTCATTACATACCAAAAATGAAAACAAATAACGGCCGACCCGAGGTGAGCTCTACCTCGGGTCGTCCCACACGACTCACCCTCTCGGTTTCTCTCTAGACAAATAAGCTGATCACAAAACACTCTAATTTCTGGATACACAAACCTAAACAAGACACGTATATATATATCGAAACAACTTCGCGGGCTTGGGCTTGGGCCAGTAGGCGAAGTTGTTCTAACTTCGTCGTAGGCGAAGTTGTAACAACTTCTGCCGTAGGCGAAGTTATGGACAGGCGAAGTTGACTTTTAGGCGAAGTTTACTTTTAGGCGAAGTTGACTTTTAGGCGAAGTTTACTTTTAGGCGAAGTTGACTTTAGGCGAAGTTAAAAAAAAATGGTTGGAGTTTTCGTCTGTATGGCCAGGTGTACACGATTATTGTGAGACCGAAGACGTTGTTCCGTCAACGAGTGAAACTTGTTATCTCTTGGTCTTACGTGTGAACAAATACGTGTCAACTCTGGATATGGAGTTGAGGTTGTGAATGGGATATTGATTGAAACTGGATATTGACACATATTTGGGTGTTTGTGGGCAATGAAATTGTTGTTGTTCGAGGATGACCAACTGAAGAAAGTCAAATTGAACTGAAGGTTTTCGTCATTACTGGATTGCGGTCAGAACATATTATTTATGTTATTTTCAAGGCGTTCGAGAATTAGATCCTGAAACGTGATGCTTATTTATTAAAGTGAAAATTCTGGAACAAGTTGGATTTAATCGGGAATTAAAGTGTTTATGTTCTTGATCGTTATCCCTGGTGATTGAAGATGCTTCATCTAATAAGTCTTCTATTAATGTAATATGATAGTTATTTTTGACAATAGCATCATTTAGCTTCCTATAATCAATACACATTCTCCATGTATTGTCTTTTTTCTTAACTAAAACAACAGGAGCAACAAAAGGGCTTGAACTACCTTTAATTACCCCGGTGTCCAACAGTTCCTTAGTCATTTTCTCAATCACATATTTTTGAGCCAATTGATATCTATAGGGTTTTTGGTTAATTGTGACATATTCATCCTTAGAGATAATCTTATGATCAAAAGCTCTATGAGGAGGTAAATTTATGGGAGTTTTAAAAACCTCCTCAAATTCTTGCAATAAAGAATTCAATTTTTCATCACTTACAGTATTAGAAACCACATTTTTATGCTGAACCTGGTCACTATCGTCAACCTTTAGGCTGCACACATGACCCTGCTCTACTTGCCCCTTTTCTGATAACAAATGTTGCATAACTTCCATGGAACAAAGAGACAGTTTGTTATTGTGACTACCCTTCAGTTGATAAGTTTTGTTACCAACTCTGAATGGCATAGTTAAATCCCTAAAATTCCATACAATAACCCTGATGGTAGAAGCCATTGTATTCCCAATACCATATCATAAGAGCGCAATGAAATAACCAACACATCTGCTTTAAACCATAAGCCTTGCATCTGCCACTCAAAATTCCTACAAATCTTCTTACAAATCAGTGGGACACCATTTGCCACACCCACCTTCATAGGACTAATATCCTCTAAATGACAATTCCATTTAAGAGCCAACTGTTCATCAATGAAATTATGGGTAGAACCTGAGTATGTTAGAATATGCAATGTTTTAGTAACAATATTACCTACAACTTGCATGGTTGAAAAAGAAGGCACCCCTGTGAGTGCATGGATAGAAATAAGAGGATCATTAGTTGTGGTATCAATAATAGGTTCTTCACTTGGCATATATGCATTCTCATCATCATCATCATTAATTTCAAGGCTGTAGAGTTGCTTATTTGGGCATTTAGAAGAAAACTTCTCTGGGCACCAAAAACATTCCCCTCTTAATCTTTTGGCTTCCATTTCTTTGGTAGGTAGGTTAAGTTTATTTTTGTTGGTGTACAGTCTCTGGTTAAGAGGTGGAGATGGTATGATTAGTGTTTACATGTGATTTAAAAGTTGTATTTGAATAATTTGGTTTGTAGGTAGAAACATGGGTAGGATTGGAATAAAATTTGCCAGGCTGGTTATAATAGGGTTTGGGTTTAAGTAACAAAGTTTTGTTAGCCATATCTTGTTTCTTAAAAAATTTATAGGCTTCCTTCATATTTTTTGGCTCAAACATTCTGACTGGCCTGCTAACTCAGGTTTCAATCCATTTAAGAATATGCTAACAACATATTCTTCACAAATACTCACCCTTAACAAATTCTCATCATATTTTTCACAGTACTCTTCCAACTCCCCTGTTTGAACAGTTGAAGTTAAAATACCCATTGCATCATTATATTGGTTAGTTGAAAACCTTTCCAATATATTGCCTAAATACTCAGCCCAAGTGACTGTTGCTATAAGTTTAGTTAATTGTCTGACAAATGATGAATGACATTTCATTACCTTACTCTCAAGATTAATAGCAGCATATCTTACCTTGAAGGCTTCTGGAGTCTCATCAACATCAAAGAAATGTTCACATTTGCAAATCCAATCTTCCACTTCCCTTCCATCAAATTTAGGGAATTCAATATTCCATAACCCATACAATCGTTCTGTTCTAGCAATGGTATTAAGAGTATTATCCAAATGATTGTCCCAATTATTATTTGGATGTGAATTAGAATTGTTTAAATTAGTTTGATTCTGAGAGAGTTTTTCAAGAATTTGCCTCATTTCATGGAAAGATTTGTCTGTTTTTTCCATAAATGCATCGAATTTTAACAATGAAGTGGTGTGATCTTTGATTATTTTCTCAATATCTGATTGGCTTCTTGTTTTTGTCATGATTCGTATCTGATTATTATTGTGTTACAAAATTTGATTGAAGAAGAAAATGAATAGAACTTAGTAGATTAATCACAATTGATCAATCCAAGTACATAAATGAACATATTAGGAACAAAATTGAACGAATTTGATCAAAAACTAATCGTGATTGATCAACCTTAGGAATGGGTGATGAATTGGAGAAGATGATCGGAATAGTGGTGGTTTAATGGTGGTAGTCGGAGCTCCGAAGAGGGTCGTTAAGCTCTGATACCAATTTGATATGTGGTAATTGAATAGAGAGAGAGAGAGAGAGAGAGAGAGAAGAAGAACAACAAAATTCAGTTAAACCATCAATGAATCTCATTTCTTCCCTTTCACCGGTATTTAACAACCATTAACTACTAACCACTCAACTAACAATTTTCACTACAGATCCCTCACTATATTGAACTATTACAATCTGACTCACACATTAACTAATTACAAAACTAGTCCCTGAACTATTATCACGCATGTATCATAGTTAAATCGTAGGTTTTGTATCAACCATCTAGATCTTTACATGATTAATTCTAGACTTTTAAATGGCCTAGTTTGATGGATATAAATCCCGTATAAAACATCGGTTCCATTACAAATTTATAATTACTTAATTGTAAAAGTAAAGGTATATGTTTTGACCTTTACATGGACCATATAAAGGGTTTTTAATATTGCACACGATCCATGTAATTATGAAATTAAGTATGTATGAAAATGGTTTTACACAGACCGTATAAGACGTCACCGTGTAATCTGTCAAAAAAATACAATTTTGCTTGGTTTTGATCCAAAACTTCATCTTTAAACCATTTTAACCATTCTAAAACATCATATTAATTGATATTTTTTGTTATTAATTATATTCATTAATATTATATCAAAAAATGAAGCTAGTTATTAAACTAATTAAAATGAGTGTAAAGTAAATGACAATGTGAAAATGTAACAAAGTTTGTAGAAGTAAAGTAATTGTAAAAGTAAATGACATTGTGAAAATGCAACGAAGTTTGTAGAATGTTGTGCGACACATGACAGTTTGGTTCAGTTTTGAATTACAACTGGACTGATCGTTTTGGTTAATAAGATACATGTACAAGGAAAAAAAGTCAGTTTTAAAATCTAACAAGTTTGCAGTACGTGTATAAGATGCATTGTTTACTTTATATATGGTGAGCTGCAAGGCTGCCATTGATGTATTGATTGATATTTCATTCTTTCTTGATCATGTTAATGATGATTCTTTATTGACCATCTTCATTTAGTTACCTAGTATTTCTAGAATATCTAGTTAACTAGTTGGCCTGTTTGGTTCGTATAATCTAGTATTGTGGGTCCTTTATATAAAGTTTTATTCAAGGGGCAAAGATTCATCAATACACAAATATATTATTTTCCTCTCATCAATTTATGTTTCACCAATTAGGCAGCCTTGTGAGTCTTTCAACAAATTGCTCAATTTGAGTTATAACATCTTATTCATATGTTTTCAATTATTTACTGTTTTATTTTTGTAAATGACGGTTAGATGATACAATTCTTTACGGTGTGATTGTTGTGTTGTAAGTTGAGATATATCTTTGTGCCACACACAATTACACAAAATTGAGACTGAATCACAATAATCAGTTTAGCCTTACGACTTAACCAACAATCATCGAACTATTTGGTTTGGTTAAATTGGCTATGGTTCAGTTATTGAAGAAACACTAACCGGACCCCGGGCAGATTACGGGTAACCTGGGGGTTAGATAGATGTTTCCCACGAGGGGTTAGACCCAGAAAAGATGGTTCTTCTGATAACCTGCAAAACAGACACCGTGAGCTTGTCACTGAGAAGGGGGGGGGGGTTCCTCCTTGTGACCACCCTCCGGCGTGAGAATCAGACTAGATTGCTCTTTAAATATAAATGTATATTAAGAGATTGCTAGAGCAGATATCAGGTATATTATGATGATAATGTGATAAGATATGATAAGATGAGATGATCATACCATTTGTGGTATTTATAGCCGAAGGTAGGTTTCCAAGGAGGTGTGGCCTGCTGAATAGTATTCCTGTTCTACCAACTGTGGCCTACGCACGTGCCCTGCTGGTAGTTGGTGGGTAGGCAGCGGCTGACAATAACCAGGCCTGCTGTGTACTATTCCTTTTCCACCAACTGCCGGCTATGCACGTGGTATGGCAGGAGTTGGTGAGTAGGCAGCGGCTAATAGTGACATACAGTACGGGAGCATGCTGCTCGCCATACTGTTGTCAATAAGCTGTCGTATCTTTAGTCAGATCTTTTGCCCATACCTCGTCAGGTACAGTACAGAAGATCTTCCCGTATCGTACGGACTGGCTTTTGGGCGGGAGTATTCCCCCTCCCGCCTTTGTGCGGGATTGTTCCCGGCTTTGCTCATTCCTTCAGGTGACAGTGATTGAGAGCTAAGTGCCTTGGGCGTGTAGCCTTGCTGCGCGGGTGGCCTTCCCTGATGGCTTGTATCCGCAGCTGCGGGAACAGGCCGATTACTTCACCATTGGGAGGCATTTCCTGCGGGAACAGCTTGCGTACTGCGCGTAAGGACGTCACGTCTCTGAGCATGGTGGGTCCTGCGGATCCAGTTGGTTTCTGCGCAGACGTCCCTCTTTAAGGTGAGTCTTGCGGGTCCAACTGGGCTCTGCTGGGACCTACCTCTTCAAGTCCCCCCAGTCCAAATTTCTTCTCATGAATGTTTAATAAAGTGAGGTGAACTTTTGGACTTAAGCAAAGGGTTTTGAAAAGGGTTTAGTTTTAAGGTTTTCTATGGGGATTCTTCCCGCGGAAGTCCTTGTCACTTGCAGAAATTCCCGACTTTCCTGCTTGATCTTTGGGTATGATGCGGGTAGGTCTGTAACCTTCTCGCAAGTCAGGAGCGTTGAGTCCCACTTGTGTGGATTTTCCATGAGGTTTTGGTAGTTTTGAACATAGTGATCAATTATGTTAAAACCACCAATTCCATCTTGGAGCTTCAAACAACGTAGTTCTCGACGTTCCCGCTATGCGGGGATGTTATTTCCGTTTCCGCAAGCATTGCCCAGAAGAGCCTTCTTGGTTTCAATTCCCTACGGAGCGCCAGGTATGTGAAGGGTTTTGCCTTAACACTGTACGCGCGCTCGTCTTACGGTTACTTTACTTCCAAGGTATTCCTGGCGTCCATTCCTTGCGGGTGCTAGGTATGTGAAGGGTTTTACCTTAACACTGTACCCGCACCCGTCTTGTAGTTACTTGGTTGCCGAGGTATTCTTGGCTTCAATTCCCTGCGGGTGCTAGATATGTGAAGGGTTTTGCCTTTACACTGTACCCGCATCCGTCTTATGGTTACTTGTTTGCCAAGGTATTCTTGGCTTCAATTCCCTGCGGGTGCTAGGTATGTGAGGGGTTTTGCCTTAACACTGTACCCGCACCCGTCTTATGGTTACTTGTTTGCCAAGGTAAGGGGTATTTTCCCGCTTACTTTTGAATCTTTTTGAATTTTGAAATTCGAAGAGTTGGTGAGAGGATAAGAACAGTCCAAACCTCTGAAACGTCGTGCGACGGTTTCTTCTGACTGTGTCAGGACGTGCAGGAAGTTATGGCGACGTGACAGTACATGGTCATTCCAGACGCCTTTTCAGGCGCGTGGGCGCGATTTTTCGGGCGCGTGGCCGCGAAATTAATGGTACGCGTCCTTTCAACAGTTGTTGCCAGCTTGCTCTTTGCCACATGTCATAGTTTCATTGCACCTTCGATTTCTCTCTCTTCCGCATTAAATGCATCGCATTAATTGCGATTAGTATATAAAGGGGGAGAGGGTTCTTTGTAATCCACACTTTCACTTCTCTTCATCTTCAAAACGATTTCCGGCGAATACTCATCTTTTCAGTCGAGCATTCCCTTGAAATCGTTCTCTTCTTTCATATCTGCAAGATGTCGTCTCGTGATCTCGAATCTACAGCCGATGACAAGAGTACTGCTGGCGAGTGCCAGTGTGCTTTGCCTGTCGATCTGTATCAGTACGTCGTCAGGAAGTTCATGCTCGAGTCTCTCGAGCCTGAGTTTCCTGAACCCCATCAGACGGTGTACGATGCCCCCAGAGGCAAGATCGGGGTATATGCTGCATTCTTTGTTTATGGGAATCTTAGGTTCCCATTGACAAAGTTTGTGTACCGTGTCCTGGAGAGGCACGGTGTGCACCTGACCGAGGTGCACCCGATGGCGATTGCCGAGATTCGGCACTTCGAGTGGGTGTGCCGGATTCTGGGCATTGAGCCCTATGTTGACCGCCTGATGACCTTCTACTCTTGGAGGTGCATCCAGGGGTGGTATACGCTGATAACCCGGATTAAGGGTTTGGAAATTTGCGCAACCGAGCGCAGTCTTCGCTCGTGGAAGCGGGAGTTCTTCTACATCTCCGCTCGCGCCATCCCCCTTGCCATGAAGTTCAAGAATGGGCAAGCACTTCCCAGCCTTCACGCCTCCAACTACGAGGAGGCGGAATGGTTTTCGAAGATATCCCGAGTCCAATCTCCGGTTTACCGGTTTGCGGAGTCCGGGATGGTGATGCTCGGGATGAGCCGGGTGTGGAAGGATGCGGATGCGCGAAAGATCCCGATCGTCCTCGAATACGGTTTGAACTCTGTTCCTTACGGTATGCTCTGCTTCTTTTTGTTGATTTAGAATATCTTCTAACTGTTTTTCTTTTATTTCAGAGGGGAACGACTTGCAGTCGCTCCTGTACCCGCGGGAGGCTGACGGTCCCGCTCGGATGGGTACTCGCGCTTTAGACGAGAACGAGTTGCCCATCCTAGAACAAACGGCGGATCGGTTCGTGGAGGTCTACCCGTTAGGCCACGAGATCCTGAGCGCCAGGCGGCCAGGTAAGGCGCTATTCAACCCTCGACCCCTCAATGTTGAAACCTCTGCTGGAATTCCTCTAATCGTATGTTCTGATGAGGAATCCGCAGATGGTCCTCCGTTAGTTCGGAAGAAGAAGGCTGCCGGCGGGAAGGGGAAGGAGAAGGTGGCCTCCACTGCCGATCCGGTGCCTCGGTCTGATTCGGAGACCGAGAGCGAAGAGGTGGCGGGGAATCCCGGTGGTGATAAGAGCACCGCTCCGGAGGCTGCGACTGTCACCTCCGGAGAGCCCAGGAAGACGACGGTGAGCGGCGCAAAGAGGCCGGCTCCATCGGGTTCGTCCCCGCCTCTCCGTACCTTTAGGCTCAAGAAAACCCGTAAGTACAAACTTCCTTTATCTTTAACTTCATAGTTTTCCATCATTAATACTTATCTTCTTTATGCAGGCGTGGATGTTGACGCATTCCAGGGTGGAGCGCAGAGGAGTACCTCTCCGCCCATGACGGTAGGCTTGGTCAGCCTACCTGAGGCGACGACCCAGGCGGCTGCGCCTGCGCCTGCTTCCGCTGGTTCAATTGCTCACTCCTTTGAGCCGACTGTTCCAGCTGTGATGACGTCACCGCCGGCTGTGAGTGCCATTTTTACCGCATCTTTCACCGAGCCGGCAGTTACTTTTGCTGGGGATTCCGCAGCGGCGACCGCGGCGGCCGCGGCGGCTTTTACCATGCCTCCTCCGTCATCGGCAACGACGGCCGATCCTTCAGGTATGCATGGGGCTTATCGCCAACCTCTGCCTCCTTCCCATCTGCCTGACCTCTTGGATGGATTTCCCTTGGGTTCAGGTGATGGGTTTGGCGGCTATCGGCCTGTTATTGACCCTACAGGTGCGTAGGGTTCTTTTGGCCTTTTTTATATATTATTATTATTATTTTTTTTTATATATCATCTTTTCCTAACTGCTTTTTGTTTTTTGCAGTGTCGGATTCCAATGAAGTGTATGTTCCACGATGGAACATTCGCCGAGGAACAACCCTTCGCACACCTATGGAGTGCGTGGAGTGGGCTCGTCACGCTGCTCCCAGTGGTGCGTTGGGGGAAGCCATGGCTAGCTACCAGGAGGGTAGGCTAACTAATGAGCTTCGGGTTCTCCTGGCCCGGATGCAGCCGCGCGTCGAGCTGCTTTGTCGTGAAAACGACAAGTTAAAAGCAGCTCGCCTTCAGGAAGTAGCTCAGGCGCGGGCTGTCCGGGAGGAGAATAGGAGGCTCTCCGCCGCGGCTGCGGAGAAGGAGAAGGCGTTCAAGGCCCTCGAGGTTGAAGTTCAGGCCCGGCTCGAGGCCCGTTCCAAGGCTGCCCAAGCTGTTAACGAACAGCTTCGGCTGGCTAAGGAAACTGCAAGGAACGCAACCGAGAGGGCCACCAAGGCTGAAGCTGTTGCTGAGCCTCTACGCCTGGAGAATGAAGAGCTTAAAGCCAAATTAGAGGCTCTCCAGCAGGCTCATGATGCCTTGGCGATGGAGGACGCGAAGAAGCTCCAAGAGATCCTGGACCAGAGGGGCGTGCTTGACCACACTGAGCGGAAGCTAAAGGGCGTCGAAGAGGCTGCTGCAAAGGAAGTGTTGCTTGCCAACCTTAATAAAAGTGAAGCCGAACGCGCCTGTACCCAAGCTCAAGCCGCCCTCCAAGAAGCTCTGGTTGCCAAGGAATGGCTTCTTCGAGAAGCGTTGTCTCAGGTAAGCTTTTCATGTCTTTACGCTTTTCTTTGTAAATAGAAAAGGTTCTGATACTTGTATTTTCTTTTTTGTAGGTTGTGCATCGAGTCTTCACGGAGACGTCTTACGACGATGCTATGAGCGCAGCCCTCAACGCTTCTCACGAGGATGGGGAAAAGGCTGGCTTCCTGCTTGGTCTAGGGTTCGTTGAGAAAGGCATCCCGCCTTCCAACTTCCCTTTGTATAATGTTGATACTGAAGCTGTTTATGACCAAGCAGTGAATCAGTATGCCGCCTTCCCGCATCCGGTGGTGGAGAAGGTGAACCAAGTTGCTGCTGCTGATGATGGGCTGGCTATCCTTAAAGCTTTCCTTGAACTGCCACACTCTACCGATGGTGCTGGTCCAAGTGGAAGTGGCCCTGAAGCTTGATCCTGAAGATCCCTTCCCACTGCTAGGATAGATTTAGCTTGTATAGATTTATTTTCTTGTAGGCGGGTAGTTACCCGGCCATTCTTGTAATGAATCATTGTGAAATATAAATCTTTGTGCGGGTAAGACCGCTATTTTCATTGGATTCCTTGCTTTATAAACGTTATACGACTTGCATACTTAGTTTAAATTAGCAATTTTCCAAGTGTTTTAGAATAAGTTAACCTTTGAACGTGGTAGATAATAGGTTGAAGTTTTGCTTCCTCTTTCGTGATTGTGCGGGTAGGACCGTCACTTGCACTTAGTAGGATGGCTAAACTTTACCATCTGACCTGCGTGGAGGTTTTCCTCATCTTTTTTGAAATTTCTAAGTGTTTAGGATAAGTTAACCTTTGAACGTGGTAGATGATAGGTTGAAGTTTTGCTTCCTTTTTCGTGATTGTGCGGGTAGGACCGTCACTTGCACTTAGGATGGCTAAACTTTACATACATCTGACCTGCGTGTAGGTTTTCCTCATCCTTTTGTTAGAAATTTTGTTTTGAATAAGTTTTCCGTTCGACGCGCGGTTGTCAATAGGTTTGGTTTCCTCTCATGATTTGTGCGGTTAGGACCGGCACTTTCATTTAGTTGGCCAAAGCTTACCTATGACTGACCTGCATCAAGGTTTGCTGTATTTTGGGTTTATGCGGGTTTTGCCGCCTTCCCCACGCAACGACTTTCCACGTAATTATGCGGTGAAAACCAGCATATCCGTGTTGAATAAATTAACCGTTCGACGCGCGGTTGTTAATAGGTTAGTGTTCAGTTTCCTCTATCATGATTCATGCGGATAGACCGGCACTTTCATTTAGTGGGATGACTGAACTTTTCCCCTTCAACTGACCTGCGTGAAGGTTTGCTGTTTTTTGGGTTTATGCGGGTTTTGCCGCCTTCCCCACGCAACGACTTTTCACGAAATTATGCGGTGAAAACCGGCATATCCGTGTTGAAAGTTCATAAAAGTATTAAATGTAAAATCATCAGCGTCGATGTTCTAAGGAGAATCATTTCCATTAAAGTGGCTCTTGGCCTTTTCTTTACAAATTTGGAATTGATCTACATGCAAACTGTGTAATTGAGCTCTCTTCCATGTTGTTGGGATGGGAGTGCCATCGAGCCGATATGCACCTGGTTCGGGATCTCGTTCTTTACGCAGCATGTAGTCTCCACATTGACGCTGCAATTTTATTCGTGTTTTCCCCAGCTGGGGTTCTACACGCATCAGCCTGCTCAGCGTTCATTGCGCCACGAAGTGCGCGAGCGTCCCATCTCTGACAAATGCTTCGACGATGTCCTTTACGTCTACGCATTCTTCAGTGTTGTGGCCTTTTGTCCTGTGAAAGTCACAGTATTTGCTCCGATCAGCATTGTGACGATGTCGGATTATTGGAGACTTTGGCCATGGGAGCTCCTCAGTGGCGAATATCTCGGTGACGCTTTTGGTGAGTGGCGTCCATCTAGAGTTCTGGCTTGACTGTACGTTATCCCTTCCGCCTAACCGATGTTGCAAGCCGGATGAGGTGTCAAAGTTTACCCTTGACTGCCAAATGCCTAGCTTTCGCTTTTTGTTTAGTCGGGCGGCAAGGACGTTGTCTTCTCTTGTTCTCTGGGTGTAGAGGTTTGTGCTCTGGGGGAGATCTCTACCCAGTTGCTTCTCAGTTTCCGCAAAGCGTTTAGCTGCTGTCATGATGGCATCCCATGTGGATGGCAAGCCATCTTTACCCGTTAAGGTGCGGATGAGCTCTGGGTCGTTCGCGCCCTGAATAAAAGCAGCGCGAACAAGATCTTCGCTAATGTTACCCAGACTTAGCTTCTTTGAGTTGAAGCGAGTGATGAAATCTGGCAAAGATTCATCTTTTTCTCTAATGCACTTGAGGATTGTCCATTACTCCTCGGTATACTTTCGTTGTTGGCTGAAGTGCTGGCTAAACTTCTGCTGGAAGTCTGCCCAGTCGTAGATTTGGTTGACCGGTAGACGATCGAACCACGCTCTAGCTGGCCCAACAAGCGTCATTTGGAACATGTAACACCACGTAGGTTCCGTCCAATTGCTGACGGTTGCCCCCGCTATGAATCTGTTCAAATGATCATATGGGTCAGATATACCATCGTATGTGCCTATGTTGGACATTTGTTTGGCACTTTTTGGAGCAATTGCTTCCGCAATGTCTCTTGCAAATTTGGACGTTCCCGCATTTGCAACAGTTGGTCTAAATGTTTTGGAGAAGTCACGTGGGCTTCCACCTGGGTTTTTTGGTTTGAAGGCTTCTCCAAAACGTCTTCTCGGTTGGGAGTCCGTTTCCTTACGCTTCCCTTTTGCCCTATGGCGAGGGTTTGCGTCGGTGTCGGATTCCTCCGAGTCATCGTCCAAGTATTCTTCGAATTCGTCAGCCTGTTGGACGGAACGCAAGCGTTCGTCCAACTCAGCTTGGAATTCCTTCTGACGTGCCTCCGCCCATGCCTTAACTTCATCGAGTGTTTGGCGGGGGAGTCTTGTTCGTTTCTCTAACTGGGTATCGGTGAATCCCAGTGAGCGATTATTTACTGAACTTGCCCCAGCTTGGGTAACTGGGGTAGTGTTCGTAAACTTTACTTCACTTGCCCCGGCTTGGGTAACCGGGGTAGTGTTTGTAAAGACTGTGTAGCCGGTATTCCCCCCAGGGTTATGGTTACCGGAGTTTCTTTAACCATCTTTCAAGTTTGAAAAAACTGAAGAAAAATGAAGTTCTAGCTTTTATGCACGGATGGCGCCAATGAATAAACACTAACCGGACCCCGGGCAGATTACGGGTAACCTGGGGGTTAGATAGATGTTTCCCACGAGGGGTTAGACCCAGAAAAGATGGTTCTTCTGATAACCTGCAAAACAGACACCGTGAGCTTGTCACTGAGAAGGGGGGGGGGGTTCCTCCTTGTGACCACCCTCCGGCGTGAGAATCAGACTAGATTGCTCTTTAAATATAAATGTATATTAAGAGATTGCTAAAGCAGATATCAGGTATATTATGATGATAATGTGATAAGATATGATAAGATGAGATGATCATACCATTTGTGGTATTTATAGCCGAAGGTAGGTTTCCAAGGAGGTGTGGCCTGCTGAATAGTATTCCTGTTCTACCAACTGTGGCCTACGCACGTGCCCTGCTGGTAGTTGGTGGGTAGGCAGCGGCTGACAATAACCAGGCCTGCTGTGTACTATTCCTTTTCCACCAACTGCCGGCTATGCACGTGGTATGGCAGGAGTTGGTGAGTAGGCAGCGGCTAATAGTGACATACAGTACAGGAGCATGCTGCTCGCCATACTGTTGTCAATAAGCTGTCGTATCTTTAGTCAGATCTTTTGCCCATACCTCGTCAGGTACAGTACAGAAGATCTTCCCGTATCGTACGGACTGGCTTTTGGGCGGGAGTATTCCCCCTCCCGCCTTTGTGCGGGATTGTTCCCGGCTTTGCTCATTCCTTCAGGTGACAGTGATTGAGAGCTAAGTGCCTTGTGCGTGTAGCCTTGCTGCGCGGGTGGCCTTCCCTGATGGCTTGTATCCGCAGCTGCGGGAACAGGCCGATTACTTCACCATTGGGAGGCATTTCCTGCGGGAACAGCTTGCGTACTGCGCGTAAGGACGTCACGTCTCTGAGCATGGTGGGTCCTGCGGATCCAGTTGGTTTCTGCGCAGACGTCCCTCTTTAAGGTGAGTCTTGCGGGTCCAACTGGGCTCTGGTGGGACCTACCTCTTCAATTTATGGGTCCTTTATATAAAGTTTTATTCAAGGGGCAAAGATTCATCAATACACAAATATATTATTTTCCTCTCATCAATTTATGTTTCACCAATTAGGCAGCCTTGTGAGTCTTTCAACAAATTGCTCAATTTGAGTTATAACATCTTATTCATATGTTTTCAATTATTTACTGTTTTATTTTTGTAAATGACGGTTAGATGATACAATTCTTTACGGTGTGATTGTTGTGTTGTAAGTTGAGATATATCTTTGTGCCACACACAATTACACAAAATTGAGACTGAATCACAATAATCAGTTTAGCCTTACGACTTAACCAACAATCATCGAACTATTTGGTTTGGTTAAATTGGCTATGGTTCAGTTATTCATTCACCTTTAATGACATGCATCGAGGCAATGTTATGGTACCAACTCGTCAATATAAGTTTGCTCGTGTATATAGAATTCTCTACGAGAAGTTTGCTAGTGTACGAATGACATGCATATGAAATCCTTTACAAGAAGTTTGTTTGTGTATCATAGATGAACCCAAATACAAATTTAAGTCGTAACAAACATGCTTGTTTGAGTGAGTCATAACAAACATGCTTGTTTTCTTGTTTGCCATTAATTTGTGCGTTTTTAAAAAACTTTATAAACTATGTTTTTTCTCATAAACTCCAACCAATCAAATGCTTGTGTTAATTATATTTACATTACAAAAAATAATTAATCATTGGGTAATGATTGAATCAAATGAAATGCTATCCATTAGAGGTGGCAAATGGGTTGAGTTGGGTCGAACGAGTCATGGGTTGAAATAAGTCATGGGTCAAAACGGGTATGAGTAAAAACGAGTCAATTAAAAAATGGTTGTTTTGGTTTGGGTCAAAATAGATTAGGGTCAAACCGGGGTTTTTTTTTTTTTTTTTGTTTTTTTTTTGTGAACGAGAATAACGGCGGAAACATTTTTGTTTTTTTAGATTTTTCGTTTTTTACTTATATTTTAAGTTATGATTTTTTTAATTATTTTTTTTAGAGGTTTTCTATTAAGATCAAAAACCAAAAATATTCAAAAATAATAATAAAAAATTATAACTCAAAATATAAATCATAAACAAAAAAAGTAAAAACACTAAAATGTTTCATACGTTGTCCTCGTTCCATATAAAAAAAACCATCTAGAATCGAACCGAAACCGAAAGAATCGATGAAAATGAAACAAAGAAACAAAAAGCCAAAACCGGACCACATCAATCGAAATCGAAAAAATCAATCAAAACAAAACTTAAAGAATTCAAACCGAACAAAAACAAAACTTAAAAAACGAACAAAAACGAGTCCGAAATCGACCAGAAAGAAACCAAAACCCAACACGTCACGGGTGAAAACTCGTGTTGACTTGAAACCTGAACCGAACCCGTTCCGATCTGAAACCCGTTTCGTGCCGAAACTTGTCTTGTACGAAAACCCGTTCCGATCCGAAACCCGTTTCGTGCCGAAACCTGTCTTGTATAAAAACCCGTTCCGATCCGAAACCCGTTTCGTGCCGAAACCTATCTTGTACGAAAACCCGTTCCGATCCGAAACTTGTCACATGTCCTTAAGACACTAACCAATATCGACCCATTTCTTTGAACTTGTCGACCCATTTGACTCGAAAATAAAAGGATGGAATTTCAAATGACTCAATTTAACCCATTTATTTAGAACATTTTACCTAAACCAACTCATTTAACTTTTAAAACAACTCAAATTGACTTATTTAAAAGGGTTTGAATCAAGATGCTTATCCCTACCATCCATTAAACATTTATATTTAAGTATAACTCTATTGATGACGTGACGCCATATAACATATAATTCTTCATATAAGAGGATTAACAGCACGCATGGTCTAATTCATGACATATACTAATAATATTTTATTGTGAAAAAACAAAAACTAAACGAGAACTATTTATTTTCTGGAATTGTGTGTGTGGTCTCTATCTAGCATCTGTTGATATATTTTGTGGGGACGTATGGGATGAGGAAATGGACAAATAAGGGTGTGTGAGGAAAGCAGATTCAGATCTGCTTAAAAAGGAAAAATATTAATGTGGCCCACACTCAATCTAATACAGTATTACATTAAGATGGGCTTGATCATTCTTTGGCTAAATGCCTAAATGCAGTGGGTGACGTTTTTGGGTGACAAATGAGCGACTTTGGGCGCAAACAAACCCCCTCCCATGCGGCGATTTGTGGGGCGATAAAGAGGGAACGAGAACTATTTTTCGCATGTATTGTGTGTGTCTATTATTATTATATATGTGTGTGATATATATATATAGGGCTACAACACCAACACCATTAGACTATGCGTACTGGGCGAGAATTGAGGCGAAAAATGGGCGAGGAGGGCTAGCGAAATGTGGGGCGATAGGGGGGGGGGGGGGGGAGAAACCTTTGTCGCCGGATGTTTAAAGAAAATAATATTAATTTTAATGTTTTGACTGTTGAACGGTCATAAGTTTTTAAAAAAATAATAATAATATAAATACCAAACCAATTCAACCTATTTTTATTTTATTTTTTGATATGTTTTTTTTATTTTGATTATAATTTATGTTTCTTTTATTTAGTTAATTTAATAAATTGTAAATAACCTAAAGGTTTTTGTTTATTTACTTTAATTAAAAAAATAATAATAATAAAAAAAGGTGACGTGGCACTGGAGGGGCTACAAAACCATTACACCCCAAAAACAAATTCCTACCGTTTGCTGACTGGAAGCTAGGCCTATAAACGAATCGAACGTTCGGTGAATTATTCGTGAACCGTTCAGCGGGAAGTTCGTTTATGTTCGTTTATTTAATAAACGAACGAACATGAACACAAAATTTGTGTTCTTTTAATTAAATGAACGAACATGAACACATGTTCCGTTCGTTCATTTATGTTCATGAACGTTCGTTTATGTCCGTTTATGTATTAATAGAAAAAAAATTAAATATTATCTGGATATGTCATCTGCTTAAAGGTATTATATTTGTTAATTTGTGTTCATTTATGTGTTTTCAGATTTAAGTTTGTTTATGTTTGTTTGTGTTCATTCACATTGGTTAATATATGTTTATTTATGTTCGTTTATCTTTGTTTAGTTATGTTTGTTTAGATTTTAAACAAACGAACATAAATGTCCATTTTTAAATAAACGCACATGAACATAAATATTTGGTCGTTTAATTATAAAGTTAAATGAACGAACACGAATATGCCCTTGTTCGTGTTCATTTGATTCATTTACGGGCTTTCAATATTCACATTGATGAATACATCGGTCTTATTCTCTAGCCTCTACCGATTTTATTTGTGTTCGTTTGTGTTCGTGAACACATTAATTTTCTTAATGAACGAACACGAACATAAAATCTCGTTCGGTAGGTGTTCGTGAACACAATATTTTCTTAACGAACGAACATGAACAAGGCCTTGTTCGTGTTCGATCGGTTCGTTTACAGCCCTACTGGAAGCCACGTGTCAGAATTCGTCCAATTTGTAGCCCCTCCACTACGCATAGCCTTATACCCAAAAAAACATAAAACCTATAACTTGCTGACTGGACGCCACATGACGCAAATCACCCCATTTTGTAGTCCTTCCACGACACATAGCCTTATTAGATGGGAAATTATATTTATACATTTCTTAATGTTGTATATTAAAAATAACAAGTATTTAGTATTTACGACTCGTACGTGCCACACCCCGACCAAAGGCGGCGGAACATGTCGGGGCGCAACGTATTGATTGGACAGTAGCTCAAAAGACACTAATTAAAGCGACAATAACTATTTAATTTCATTAACATTAAAACAAGTACACAAATTCAATATTGTACATAAATATCCTAAGGTCAAACTATTGTCTTCAATCTTGAATAATATCAACTACTTGTACCTGTAACATGTATGAAAATAAAGTTTGTCAACACGAATTTTGGTGAGAATACATATTTCTTTATATATATATATATATATATGGAGAGAATTCACAATTCATATGTAAATGATTACTATTACAATTCTTATGAAAATGTAAACAACTAAATAGATGTGGATTCGTTCTTATTGATACGAAATCAAAGTACTTGGGTAAATGTATGATCATACTAGATGAGGATAGATGAGGATGAGATACCAACCACCAAACATAAAATAAACATTTAAACACATAGAGCATAGTCATGGACATTGCAATCATCACACATAAACATATAACGAATTGTGTTTGAAATACATGTATAAATAAAACAAATGAGTAAAATTGAATAAGGTATACATGCTACCCCCAAAATATAAAAGATGGGGGTGTGTAAACTCCCCTAAACAAGAGGATTAACAAGGATGGGATGACGCTAAACAAAAATTAAGATAAAATCGGCAAGCTCCTCGGGAAACATCAACGAAGGTTTCTAGTTGTTCACGATAATATTAATTAATAAAAAAATAAAATAATAATTATAAACATGACTTATGACGGTTTTGGGATTTGATATGGTTGGGTGAAATATTAAAATATTATTAGATACACTTTCGTTAATTATAAGGATTATTATTATATTTATATTTGTTGTTGTCCATGTATTATTATTATTTTTATTATTATTAGTATTATTATTGATTTTAATGAATAAAATAAATATTATATACAATAATATATTAACGGAAAGATACGAGATAAAATAGTTTGAGCGTGGGTAAGATATCAATACGTCTCATTTAAGCGATTGATAAAAAGAATTTATTGTTATTTTATTTATTATATATACAACATATATCTATATATATGTATATTGCATGGTTAGTAAAAGTTCAATGACACGAAAAACATTAAATTCGGAGTTCGTTTCTTGAAGAAAATGCATATTTAAGTATATATACATGTATTAATATCAAAATCTTTGATTAAAAGTAAATAAAAATAAAAATAATAAGTAAAAACATCAAAACCGAGCCTGGGGGATTCAAACCCGCGCCCCAGTCCGGTTTAACACTTTAAAAAAACACACTCAGGCCAGCGCGTTAGTTTGATAAATCATGGAAACTTTAATTATAAATGCATTAAGCGCAGTTTATGTTCCTCCCCAAATCAAAAACCTAGAATTTAAATCCGTTTAATTGATTATCGTTGATGTAACAACTCGGTTTTCAAACTTATAAGCTATATACGTGAAACAACGTGAAAATTTCGAGTTCAAGGTATCAACTTTCCAAAGTCTAGGGACTAAAATTGCCAAATTCCAAACCCCAGGGTTAAATTGAAAATTCTGATTTCCTGACCCATCGCGCTACGCGATGAGTCAAAGGAGAGCCCTATCGCGTACCGCAATGGGGTACCTGACACATATTGACACGTGTGCCACGTGGCACTGGTTATCGCCACGTGGCAACACTGCTGCCACGTGGAGCGGTGCCTGCCACGTGTCGACACGTGGCAGGTCTACGCTGTGAGTCAACAGACCTATATCGCGATACGCGATAGGTCTGCCCAGGGACCTATCGCGTAGCGCGATGGGGACCAAAATTTTGTCTATAAATAGCGGCCAAGGGCTGCTCATTTTCAACATCCCAACTCAGCTTTCACTTCTCACCACTCTCTCTAGCTTACCTCGATAAACGTGCCATATTTCATCGTAAAGCGTGTCCCGAACCTTCATTTGTGTACCGACATTTCCTTGAAGTTTGTGTCACCCTCCACCCACATACCAAGAAGGTGTTTGTCGTTATGGCGATGACTCTCGAAAAGCGTGCCATCGTGTGTTGAAGATTGGCGTTCGTTGATTTGTTCTAGAAAGAAGCGGCGTTGGAGTGCTGCTCGAGTCCCTAGGGTTTCTATACGCTACTAAGGTTAGGCGTAATAACGAATTCAATATAATTCAGTATTATATTAAAGGCTTGAGCCTTAAGTCGAGGTTATACTCGATACCTCGATAAAAGAAAAGAAATATAAAAATAACAAAGAAATGAATAAAAAAACTGTGTATTGAATATTGTGATTACATATATATGTGTGTAAGTATATATGTATATATAATCTTTGTTATGAAAATATTATTTAATGAATAATGAGTATTCTTAAATAATAAAAGAAAAAGATTACGTTTCTTGGAGAAGAAGAAACGTCGGGTTTTTAATATAAACTAAAGGTTTATAATTTACTTTTAAACTAAAGGTTTTCAAGTAAATAAGAATTGAACTAAAGGTTCAATCGAGGATTGAAAAAAAACACTAAAGGTCTTAAGCCGGATCGTGTATCCGACTAACAAATATTTATACTCGTACTATATGTGCGAGATAAAGAAAGGGAAAGACCCTTGGACGGCGAGTGAAGCCGATCCTAAAGCAAGAAGGTGAATACGTCCCCAAACTTTTACTTATTTAAAAATGAGTCAACTTGTTTTATGAAATTGTTTACAAGGAACTATGTGTTCCTAAAACCGTTATGAATAAGGGTATAAACCTAGCCCTCAGGCTGTGGTATACGTATGCCTGGATCCTTACATAGGTGGTACTATGCGATGTATGGGCATGATCGCACCACCCTTGGTCGTAGGATGCTCTCCTGCAGGGAGTACGACCGTTGTGTATATTTACGAGTACTGAACTAAGTCGAACGCAGCGGTGTTTGCTGAGGTAACCTAGAGTAAAGGCTCATGTTTATAATGTGTTATTTGACTTTGTTATTCCTAAGCCACGTTGGGCCGAGGCAGGCGTAGTCTCGAGGGGTAATAAAGTAAAAGAAATATTTTTGCGTCAGCGTGTTCACCTACATTCGTTGCTTACGTATTTTATTACATTTTTGCAGGTGAACAAAGTTAGAGCTTGGAAATAACGAAGTACTAGTATCCGATGGCTCGGATTCCTTTTGTATAAAGTTTAATATGGTGGTTTGTAAAACTTAAACAAGTAATCTTTTTGTAACAAACTTGAACGGGTATTTTAAAATTCCCGTCTTTTGATAGTATATATAAATTACACTTTCGATCCTTAAAGTTTTATAAGACTTCCGCAAACTAACGCAACTCTGATTTATTTAGAAACACGATATCAACTTATGGGTCGCACTCCTAGGCCCTAGATGGGGGTGTGACAATACGTTACCCGATCCGTTTTAGTTTCTGGGAAATCTTTGTCAATAAAATATCACGTTTATCGATTATTATAATATTATTGGTTAAATATTTATTTAATATATAAGATAACTTTCAAGATTATTCAATTTCAACCCAAACTTAAACTTTTACCTAATTATATTTCCATCTTCAATCCTCAGGGACTAAACTGCAAAATTCTATATAATATGATTCAATAACCCATCTGCCCGGATCCATTACCCAAGCCCGTGGCCCATATCGTATACCCGTTTACCCAGATCACATCTTGCACCCTAATCTTCGTCCTAAACATGGAAATCGTTATCGTAAATCGTTTATACGCGTATTTCGACCCCCACCGACGCTCTTAATTATGTTAAATCGATCAATCATATACATATTGCTTATTTTATTGAACGACTCAAACCCGTTTCCAAATATACATGTAATCAGGCATTTTAATACAATTAAAACTACACATACTACTCTCATACCATCTCGATCTGTAACCCTAAATTGAATTATACTCTAATAGCCTACAAGTATCGTGTTCATGATTGGGTTTGGCCGGCTTTGCGTGGATCAAATTAACCGTCTTCGGATCATCGTTAAGGTAATAAAATACATCATTAAGCTCGTCGTTCACCATACTACAATAACCCTATGGTTGATAGATCAATTACTTACCGGATAAAACAATTAGGAAGTTAGGGTTCATTCGCAAAAACTGGTTCTTCGACGTTCTGTTTATCTTCATTTTTATTTGGTGTTTGTATCAACTGGTTGGGTGGTGCAGATGGCTTTGGGCTGGTGTGTGTTGGAAACGGCTGCCGGGGCGGGTTCTAGCTCCGGCAGCCCGTTTTTTTTGGAGTTTATTTTATTCTTTTATTTTAATTTAATCATTATATTAATATGCTTTAATAATTAACTTACGTTATAAATATATTAATTAATCATTATTTATTTCAACCCGAAATCCTTGAGTAAATTTTTATCAATTAATCTCGTTAAGTTCGTGTGTGTGTGTGTGTGTATATTATATACTAAACGTATTAAATAGATTCTTTTTATAAAAGATTTAAACAAAATATTTATTTATATTCTATTACATATTACATTTAATTAATAACACATTATTATTATAATCATCTATTTATTTACTCCTTAGTATTTTATTTACTCAAATAATTATAAGTATATTTTATATTAAAATTATTTATTTAAATTATGTAGTTATAAGTCTAATTATGTGATTTTTATCAAGTATATGTAATGATGATTTTATGAAATAATAAAAGTAACAATTCTTTAATATTATAACAATAATAATGGTTTGCCATAATATTAACAATAGAAATTAATCGTTCGATCAATAAACATTCTAACCACAATATTCGACTCAAATCACATCGAAATCTTAATTTATTAAATCGTGTTATATCTCTCATAATTAATTTATATTATATTTAACTAGGAATCCTTGATGGTATATCCTGAATGATTTATCTCTCTCTCACCATCATCATTTATATTTCGTTCATCCGATCAGGTGAGTAATCACTCTCCTATTTTACTTGTTTTCAAATGTTTTGGGGACACTTGCATACCATTTATCAGATTATTTATCTTATTATTTTTCAAACGTAAACTGTGATATTTGTGTAGTGTATCAATTGAATGACTGTCTGATACTTGCTATTTGCTTACTTGCTTACTCGAATCGCATTCGGAGAGGTCCAACATAATCTCATTATAGTATGATCATACGACCGTCGTAGTGGTCGGAGCCCGATCGCATTGGCAATGGTTTCACCGACATCTCATTACTTGTTTAACGATTTCATTGTTTATACTCACAGATAACAGTTTTGCCTATTTTTATTCATTTATATCATTATACATTATTACCATTTTTGTTTGTGTCAAAACTGGTGATCTACTCACTCAACATATGTTGTTGACAAATATATATTTTGTACGCATTTGCAGGTTATAGATTTGGATTGCTTATCGAACTGAAGCTCACGTAGAGATGACTTTAGGATAAAACATATACAAGAAAAGTTGGTTTTGTATTTGTAATTTTCTTTATTTTGTTGTATATAAATGTTTGATAATAAATAAATCAATTAGATATTGTCGCCTTAAAATTCCATTATAGTAACCTCGAGAGCTGTGACAATCATTTCACGCCCCGACATTTCCGTCTTAGGTTGGGGTGTGACAGTTGATTCAAATTGAGTTAGGGTTATCAATTATTGACTAAAAACGACATAACTACATAAATTAATTACTAGAAATGATGATGGATTATGGGAGATCGATGAACTAGGGTTTGCGGCTCAAGTTTGAGGTTAATGATGGTCGGGACGGCTTCAAATGATGGAAGTGACTTATGGTTTATGGTTGTGAGGTAATAAGGGATGTGTGGGCAAGTTTAATTGTAAATTGATCGAGTTTATATAGTGTTTTAAGGATGGCTAAGCCGCGGTTCGTCATTAACGAGTCATAGCTGTCATTGGCTGTCAATTTGCCAAAGTTTCCATATAGATTGTTAGCGTGGAGATTAAGAATCGATTAAAATAACCAATTCCCGGATTATACGACCAAATTGGAGATAATCGCAAACGGGGGGGGGTGACGGTGATGACGGGAAGGCAGAAAGGAGAGAAAAGGATTGGGTTATTTTTTTTGCAATCTGGTCCTTGATGTTTGGGTGTGGAGACAGAAGAGGCAAAAACAAATGTTATGGGTAGTTTTCGTACTAATCAAATAGTTAAAAAGATTCAATTAATAAACATAATCAAAACCGAGTGTCGGGTAATAATTAATTATCAAAATGATTAATAAATTAATGACGAACAACGATAGTCCGAGTAATAATAATATTAAATAAATAAATAAATAATTTAAAACTAGTCGGGTTTTCGGGTCCGAAAATTAACGAATGTTACAGTACGTTGCGCCGAAACCGTTAAAAACAAATACAATTTTTAAGCATTAAACTACTAACTATATTTTATATAAAAAACAAATTTTTTTATGTAAGTCACTTGTTATATCAAATATCAAGGACTTGATAATCTCAAAGTATATGTGCAAAATTCAAATGCGTTGTAGCGTGACGGTAAACCAAACAAAAGTTAGACACAAAAAGGTTGAACCAAGGAAGCACGTTACAACGTGTTAACTTGCAATTCAATCCAGTTTGAATTATTATAGTATAATAATAACAATAGTTAAATATAAAGTATATGGTTTATTAAAATTAAAATTAAATCATAAGAGTTATCTTGTACTTTTGTTAATAATACGTATGAACCAGTCACATACTACATCATCCACTAACCACCAATGGAATCAACTTAAATTCATCAGTGTTTTCTCCTTACATAAATTTTGCAAGTTAATATATATATATATATATATATATATATATATAATGTTTTTTTCGTTTGTTTAAGTATGTAAAACTAATATAAATATTCAGTTATATTTGAATTCAAAAAAGTTACTAAATTTGTATAAATGAACAAATCACGTGTATGAAAATGACGCTTAGCTTAAAAAAATAAATAAAAAAAACAAAATTATCAATTTATCCTTGACTTAACGGATAAAATAGATGAGGTTAGAAAATATAAACTAAAACGACAAGTTTTAGAAATTTGAAGTAGTCATTTACATTAAATTCAAAAACCGTATTAAAGTTACGCAATTAAACAAAACACAAGTCTTAAAATATCACTTAACTCTAAAACCTTTAGATTTGAAGAGACGTGGATCGACTCACTGGTAGACGATCTACTTTCCTCGGGTGTGATTATGTTTCTTCACCGATGGTTTTCTTGGATTTGTGTTCTTCCACCTACAAAATGAACAGCACCGTTAACTTACCCCTCAGAAAGGGACAGAGGGGTCCTCTTTGGGGTAACCCTCCGGTGTGAGAATAAGTATCTGTAGGAGATGATAATGTTATAAGAGTAAGGAAATCTGGAGAGTATTGCTTAATAGCTGAATACTCCGTAGATTTCTGTGATTGAGAGTGTAACTGTTTGTGAGTGAATGTGATTGAATATGATTGAATGTGAATGAATGAGTATGTTACTGGCTGTAACTGTCAGTTGTTGGATGATGTTTTCCTTGTGGAGTTGATGCTGTATTTATAGTGCTAGGGTTTCCACTGATTGGGCTCAGCCTTGTTGGCCTCCTCCAATTGCTCTGCGCCACGTGTCCTCTGGGACACCTGATGCTTTCTCATTGGTTGTAATCACGTGATAGCACATGTGTTATGCTGAGTTGTCCACCTTTCATTTGGCAGCTGTCAACATCAGCATATTCTTATTCCTTAAAAAGATACCTTCTGGAAGGTTGTCTGACGTGCACAATCAAGGTTGCCCTAATCCTGATTTGGATAAGGACGAGGTTGATTATGTGCATGTGTGATATGCGCCAATCCTGAGGATGCGCGAGGTCTTCTCTTTATTCTCACGCGCAGATGTTTCATGCGCAGATGTGATATGCACGAGCATGTGATATGCGCCGCGCGCTGATGCGCCGCGCGCATATGTGATATGCGTGAGCATATGTGATGCGCGAGCATATGTGTGCCTGGGCATATGATGCCTGAGCATGTGTGGTGCCTGGGCATATGATGCCTGAGCATGTGATGCATGAGCATATGTGATATGCGCCATGCGCATAGGTTTTGGCTTTGTGACTTCTTAATGTCTTGATTTCAAGCCTCTTGTCTATATCTTGTGGGTTGACCCGCCCCGCTCGGTGTTGAGGCGGGTACATACCTCTTCAAGATTCTTTTATCATTTTTCAAAATCCTTTTTGTTATACTTGCTAATCCTTGTATATTAAGAAACCAACGAGTAGTTATAATCATCGTGCCTTTTAATGGTAAATTTGTTTTATAAAAGTTACATGCGTTCAAACTTCATAGGAAAAATATCAAAATACAAAATTACCGAATAAAAGACGAACAACAAATAACAAAATTGCAACGTAATAGCGACAAAATAATAACATATCAGGTCACATTTTCATCCTTCTAATAATGGGCTCGTATTTGAGTTATATATCGGAACCGGTTGCTATCCAAACAGGTTTTGACTTTTATTGATTATACCTGAAACAAGTTCCGATTCATATTCGGTTTCTATCTGGTTTCGATTCCTGAAAATAGTCTATTTGTACACCTCTACTTATACCAAAACTAACCAGGTTGACAATTGAATTTGTTTATATTTAAATAAATAGCTTATAATATTAATTTATCATAACCCATTTACAACATGTCTAATCGTTTAACATTCTTACAACTTGATTACAATCTATTTAAACCAACAAACCGCTTCGACTCTCCAACCGTTTATATAAATGACATGCACAGGCATTCAGGCATGCACATCTATATGGTCTAAAATCTATCTACATTTCGTATTTCGGTTTGTCTTTAACAGGAATACATATATGAGTTTGTTGGGATTCACAGCCCGAACCTGTCAACTCATTAACCTGACAAGATTTTAATTTGACACTCCTATTTAATTATGAACTTATAACAAATTCAATCAAACACACATCATAAAAATATAAAATGAATAATAACTTTATACAATCCATCCTAAATCACTATGAATCTTGTTATCAGTCACCATAACTAATCATAAAAACACTTAAATAACACGATAAAACATAATAAGAATATAAAAACATGGTAAAATGGCCAAAATCAATATTAAATTGAAGAAGGCAACATTTTAGTTTGTTAGTTAATTTAGTTTAGAAGATACTTTTAAGATATAGTTAAATACATATATTTAATTTAAAAAACACACACACAAAACATACTTCCGAAAAGAACAAATTGATTAAACATGTTTGGGATCTAAATGTCATCATTGAAAGGTCAAATTTCCCAATACTCGCACGTGACTGACTTCTACTTCTTCTTCTCGGGTTATATCGCCTCTTAACTTATCCCATCACGTGACTTCGTTTCTTTTATTGTTTGTTTATATAGTAAAAAAACAAGGTTTATTTGATGTAATAATATTAACGAGTTAGATAAAACTTTACTTCGGTGAAATAATTAGGGTTTAAATCTCATGAATAAAAGATATGAAACTAAAAATATCATTGGATTTCTATCAAGAAAGAATCACTTGTGAATTTTAATCAACTCGTTTGATGGAAGGTTAACTCTTAGACAAGCTGGTATTTTGGTCATTGGATGGATACGGGAAACACGAAATTGTAGATTTGGCAAGGCTTTTCTATCTTGTGGGCTTAGGTAGTAGTGTTTTTACGGTGGGTCATGTTGCATCAAAAGCTGCTACATGCAAAAATGACCAAACACGAAAAAACCTAGCTTGACAATCTACACGTGTTTATACCATTTACATTTGATTTTTTTTAGTATTATAGCTCTGAGACTGTAGAACTACGTAGTTGTGTCCAACGAGAAATGAAAAGTAATGTTATGGCCCCACATTCTATGAATGTCATTTTTAAACGACTTAGCTTTGATATCCAAAAAGGACTAGTGACGCAACCTGTTGCCCGGTAGCCTCATGACCTTATGTATTGTTTTAAACGCTACTTTTTTAACGAAAATACCATTGAACGTTACATAAAACGTCATTAAAAAGAAGCACGGTAAAATATGAAATTAATATAACTTAAGTTACACTCATGATTATCGGATTTTTGATTGTGTTATCATCAAAACAAATTTAGAACTTTATTTTCGAACCGAATTTGAATGTATTATTTATTCGATACCAAGTTATATATTATTATATATTATTTAATGATTTACTTAATTTATTTATAGTTGTTATATATTATTTAGAGTTCATTTTAAGCCAAAAACACATTTGTCCTAATTTGAGGAGGAAAAAGACAATTTATATTGGGAGGCGAGTCAGGTCAACATGTTGGTCTCTATGTTTGGGATTATTATTTTTTTGTTCAATTGTCATTTAATTACTAGAAACTTGTACCCTTAATCTTTCGTTAATGATACTTATATTAATCCCGGATAAGGTTACTCACCTTTGGATTTTTTATTTTCTTTAATACCATTATGAAGTGTTTTTTGGTGGGCGTAGATCTAAAAAAAATAGTACTTAACTAGATAAAATAATTAGTGATGAAACTAAAATGAAAACGCGAGGAGGGTGTTCAAAATTTTCGGGAAAAAAAACCGCATTAACTTACATTATTGAGCAAAAGAAGAGGGGGGGGGGGGTACTTCACCGATGCCAAGGATTATTTTCAAAATAAAAATAAGTTTGAATTAGACTGTTAACACCCATATAGACTTAAACCGATATAATGCATGGTATGAACATACAAGTAGTTACATTATGGAACTGAACTTAAACTCTAATAAGATTTAAAAAACCGTAAAAAAATATTAGTATTCGGGAAATAAACCAAATTACCAAAAAGAATTAAACAAAATTAATTAAAAATTACAAAAAGGAGCTAAATAACAACTTTTCTATTTGATCATAATTCTATATAACTTATAGCTAATTCAAGCCAAAAACAATATGTCAGATGAGACTAACCGGTGTACACTATAACCATTTACGCATGAGAGGATCCCATCTTATGTGGCATCCTACGTAGAAGGTGTCATGCGCGTGACACACTTGGAACACCACCCCTCCCCTTTGTTGGTCACGTGTGACGTGAGGATGGTGATCATGCTCACTCCCGTCACACACTCTCCCTCTCCTTGTATTAACTAAAAAAATAGAAAATGGAGAATGAGGAAATGGTGTATACTCCTAGGTTAAAGGGTGATGCTAAATAATAAGGGGAAAACTGATGTGACACAGACGTGACAAGTGAAAAAAATTGTGTTAAGGAGTGTATACCCGTAACTTAGATAATACAAATTTTATATTCAAGTGATCTGAAAAGTAATGCCATGTTAGTCTAGTTGCCTAAAAGCAACCAACTAGTGACTTTAATCCTAGCTGAAAGCTGAATTGTTGTTCTTTAAGTAAGCTTGTGACCGTGTGAATTGGCCCTTTCCTATTTGCACTTTTATAATTTTCATATATATTTTCTTAATTCTTATATAAGTTTAGAATAATAAGTTGAGAACACAGTAGATAACTCAGTACCAAACTATCGGTATATAACAGTCCCAACTAACGAGCTACCTTCACTCCTTCAGGTCAAACTTGACTGGAATGTTTATGCAAGCCAACTAACGCGAGCTGAATTATGTACGAGTTTTAATTATGAGCAAAGTGCAAGCCACTTCATACTAACAATAATAATGACAACAGCTATTAATTAATAAAAAGTAATAACACTTAACAATAATTACTGTAAAAAAAATTATAGCTTTAATGTAAAGTGTTTAAAATCAAAGTTGTGTTTGAATAATAAATATGAATAGCCCTCAAACTTTTTATTGTATCACCAACAACAAATAGCATAAAAAATACAGACAAACTTTTATTCAAAATAACAAGCCTTTACCAGAGAAAAGGCCATGAGAGATGCTGCAATACTAAGCTTGCAAAAAGCTTGCATACTTGGCACCAAGGAAAAGCCTTTGGATGCAGAGTAAGGCGTTTTTGGTGACCTCAGCGTTCTCGTGGTTCATCAGTTTCATGACCCGCTCTTTTGCTTTGAGGTCAGTGACTATGATCCGGCCCGCAGGATGGTACTGAATAAACTGGGACAGATCAAAGCATGCAACGGCTACTGCCCGTGGATCACTTGATGTTTCCAGTATCGTGAGCAAGATCCGTAGGGTCTAACCAAAAACAAATCATATATTGTCAGTTTTGCAAAACATATTTAGAACTTAAAAAGACAAAAAAGGGACTAAGGTAGGAGTGTTAAACGGGTTGTTTTTGTGCGTCGAACCCGAACACTAGGGGTGTAAACGTCTAAAAAGTCGCTTGTGAACTACTTGAGATCGGCTCGCTAAAAGCTTGAATCGAGCCGAGCTCAAGCTGGCTCGTGAGTATAAACAAGCCTTCATTTATGTACATTTTATTCAATATATTAAATATGTATCTATCTGATAGTTATTATTATATACAAAATTATGAAACAAATAGCTATATAATATATAAAACTTAATATATAATTATTATAAATATGTATATATAACTAACTATAGATGTATATAAATTAACTAATATATAATAAACAGCCAAGCTCGAGCTTTAAAAGTAGAGCTCAAGCTCTAGTAAATTAAACGGGCCGAGCTCGAGCTTAAACAAGTTTGGGCTCGGCTAGGTTCGTTTACATCCCAACCGAATGCGACACGAACCCAGAAAACGTTTCGACGCATGAACCCCAAATTTTATTTATTTTGTTCTTTTTTATATTAATAAAATTACAGATTTACGATAAAAATTACAGTTGTGCATAAATTAATTACACTTAAACTCTAAACCTAGATTTTCATTTCTACTTTATATTTTAAGTTTTAATATAAAATACCTAATCGGTTTAACTTACCGACATAAAATACATTTAACAAAAATAAGTATTAAATCAAACGGGTCAACTTGAACACAACCTGTTTAGCTAAAAGTGTCCATGGGTTTGACTCGAAAACAGACCCATTTAGACTAAACCCAAACCCATGAATCTCGCGTTTAGGTTCGTGTGGTGTCAGAAATTAACACCCGGAGTTTTATTAATACCTGGAAATCATTCTCTTCAAAACACGTAATATTATCTCGCCAGAAAAAGGGATCTTTATGCATAGGAGACCAATCAAGACGACCGATAAGGACTTCCTGTTTGTACTTCTCAAAAGAACTCAATTTCTTAATTTTATCTTTCAACCCCTCTTCGAGATTATTTAAAGCATCCAAAAGGTCCTATGAAGCAAAAAAAAAAAAAAAATTAAATGGACAAATTGTATAAAGAAAGTAACTTTAAATTAAATGGACAAATTATACATACAAAAAAAGTAATTTAAAAAACTGACCTCATCACTCCAGGCTTGTGCTTTCAAACTTTGAACAATTTGTGGAAGTCCAAGATCTACCATCTGAGCTCCAAAAGATCCTTTTGAAAGCAAGTTCTTGAAAGTCAACACTATCAACCTCACAACCTAGTAATCATTGACCACTCAAGAGTGATAAGGATTTATATACAATTTATTATATTTGAAATAAAATTAACATATATGCAAAGTCAAAGGAAGACCTTCTCTTTTGTTGAACTTTTGACCACCTCAGTCAACCGTGGTAAGGCTCTAGATGTAGCCAAGTACTCGATTGCAGGTTCATAGTAAGACAAAAGCCAAACACAGAGGCATGTTTCATACAGAAGCTGTTTGACCACAGCAGATGTTACTTATGTTCTACAAAAAGATTTTAAAACATTAATTTTAAGTTTTTGTGTTTTTAACCGTTATACCTGAATTGATTGCTGAGTGGAGGCTGGCGAAATTAGTGGTACAAGCAGCTTAACACCATCTGCTTGAACAAATGAAGACCTAACAACAGGTTCCTTTAACAAAGCTGCTAGACAGTTGATAGAAGCGGGAATGCTGCGGTTTGGGTGAGAAGGTTTTTTCAGCTGTAAAAAGAAATCTTGTTACCCAAGCAACTACTAATCAACTTTTTTATATAAAGAATTATCTTACAGAAAATACCTGAATACAAAGCCACTCGACTAATCCTTTCAAGACATCAGCACTTGAGGTGGTTTTCTTCTTTGAATCTGCAGATTCTCCACTTGCAGTCCAACCATTCTTGTTTGGCCTAGCACTATGATTACAGAAAGAGTATATTAATAAATTTTAGAAAAAGTATGACCATCGATGAACCCAATGTAAAAGGTACCTTACTACTAAAGTAAGTATCTTAGAGCTCTTCTCTTGATTGAACCAGCTACCTTTCCATAACAACCTGAGGTGCAAAAGGATTTGAATTAATATGTGAAATGTGAATAATATAAATATATGTGACAACACATTAAAATCAGAATATTGAAAGAGAGCAACCTCATGAAAGGTTCATAAATATCTTCATCTGCAAGAGATTTGTCATGAAACAGCTTTGCTCTACTGGGTTTTGCTGCAAGTATAAATACCAAGTAGGTCAATGATTGCAACCATAACAAGATTAGAAATGCTGATATGGCACCCATATGATTTATTTGGCTGGTTACCTGTAAGCATCTCATCAATTAAAGCCAACACATATTCGACAGTCTCCTCTTTCTGTATGTCACGCAAGATGCCGATGAACACACGGATATAAGATGGACCATCCTGTGACAAATGTCCTGATATATCAAAATCTAAATTTGGTAGCCAAATATGAAGTACGTGTAAACAATCGTTAAAGATGATGCATGACGTGATAAAACTTAATAAAGAACAGGAATGTCCGTTTGAAGGATATATCACCATGCATTATGCGAAGAATTCAGGAGAGAACAACAAGCAACTGATGAACGGAAATGATATGATAGATTCAAAAGTTCTCAACGCGTTATTTAGTTATAAAAGGTTGGCTAAGTTGCTCATTGTTCCATCTTAGTCTTAGCTGATAATAATGCCACCATTATTATAGGAATATCGGAAAAGAGAAAAGAGAAAAAAAAACGTGAGTATTCAGAACCTAGGGCTCTGATACCATAAAAGAGATTATGGTCAATAATTCTTGATTTCATTGATTTACAAAGGCCCTTTAAATAAAACATAGGAAGAGATATACATGAATATGGAAAAGATATACAAGGCAAATATTAAGCAACTAATTAAGCTATATCAATTCCTATAATAATGGTGGCATTATTATCAGCTAAGACTTAGATCAATATGATGGAAACATGATAAGAACATAAACTACAGTAGTAAATAGTAATCTTTAAGAAAGTGATGAAACCCAATGAAATTTTGTTTAAAATTATATGAAATTACTAATGATGTTAAAAGTCATCATGCTTTTGAGAGGCACACACAATGAGGTATAGGCTTGGAATGAATATATACAAGATAAAGTTAGACACTTGTAGAGAAGAACAAAAGGCAATATTATCTTAAGATGGTTTGGTTAAATCGAACATAGGCCTTTAAATACACCGGATGTCAAGATGAGCATATATCAACAGGATGTTAGGATAGACATTGCTTTAGAAAGCCAGTAACTGGAGCTAAGTTACTAACATACCTTCTGTTGCTTACGACTTTTTACACAGAAGCTTAAGCAGACACCTAATAGTTATATTCTTACTTTCTTATAAAAACCATTATTCATATTTGAAACAATATTGAAAAATTATAAGTTATAGCATTAATAGTAGACATGTGTTTGTAGATTTTACAGTCCTAACTTTGTGAATGGTATGTTACAATATTCTAGAAACTGCACCGAACAACCGAAATTTGATGTGAACTTGAGTTATATGCAATTAGGAGACAAGGGAATTCATATCAGCAGAAGTTTTGAAAGAGAAATAAATATGCCCGTAAACTATTTTCATAAATTCAAGTTCTTAACAGAAACCAGATGCTAATTCGACCACTTAGTCTACTTCTAGAACAATAAATGTAAAAATGAAACTAGAGTACATCAACAATATAAAGTAAACAGACATTTAAATGACTGGCATATACCAAAGAAGTTGGCAATGGAAATGCATGACTAGCTCAATATAAAACTTGTTGAGGTTGGGAATTTGTGGTAGTGTTGAACGCATGCCCATAGAACTAGTAATATAAGAATCTAACAAGTATACCACCATTTTCTTTTTATTATATTTGCACACACGAAAAGAGGATGAACATAAACAAATGCAAGCTTACATTCTCAAGCAGTGGTGCCCTTTCATTTTCAGTCTTCTTGTCATAGCGTCTTAATAGCTGAAGTGTCGTCCCTGAGATCAGCTTAGTTGTCATGTAGGTCTCCCATGGGATGTCCCTCCTCAAAACCTTAACACAAAGCATAATAATAGCATGTAATAAGTGATAAAGACGCTTCTAGATATGATCAAAGCACTAGTCGCCCATCCAATTAATTATTCCAAATGAGGATTAAATCATACTTCAAGTATCACGGCTGTAAAAGAACCGAACCAAACAAGGCCTTGTTTGTGTTTGTCCGTTAAGCTTTTATCAGACAAGCGGACGGTTCACAAACAGCTAACTAAACGAAATTTCTTGTTCGTGTTCGTGCTCGTTCATAGGGAAATGAACTTGTTCGTGAACGGTTCATGAACACAAACAAGGTTTTATTTGATTTAGCTAACCAAGAATGGCCGGTGTCAACGGTTCGGTCCGGCTAGGGTTTTATTTTTTCTAACACTCATACTCATAATACTAATTTTACAGATAAACTAACACATAATACTAGAGGTGGCAATGGGAGTGGGTTGGGTTGGATTTAGGTGATGGGTCAGGATGGGTATGGGTCAGGATGGATTTTTAAAATAGAGGGTTAGGATGGATTGGGTCAAGATGGGTAAAACTAACCCATCTTGACCCAATTGAAGGTTGACATACAAAAGATTTTAAATACCCCACAAAAAAATATTCAAAAAAACTATTAAAAAAAGAATAACTCAAAATATAAATAAAAAACGCAAAATGTAAAATAACTAAAATGTTTCCCCCATTATCCTCGTTCATAAAAAAAAAAAAAAAAAAAACGTTTTCTACCGGTTCAGATTCGAGTTTTTCAGGGGGGCTTTTTCAGTTCGGTTCGGTTTTGTTTTATTTTCATTTCGGTCGGTTTCGGTATCTGCTCGGTTTCAATGATTTCGTTTTCGATTTCTCGGTTTCAGTTTTGTTTTAGTCAGATTTTTCGGTTTCATTTCGTTTTTTTTTGTTTTGTTTCGATTCATTTGTTTTATTTTGGTCGGCTACGTTTCAGTTTTTTTTTATTTTGTTTTGGTAAGTTTTTTTATTGCATTTCCCTTTTTTTTTCGTTTTGGTCAGTTTTTCGTTTTCATATCGGTTTTTTTGTACCGTTTTGGTCGTTTTTCTATTTCGGTTTAGTTTCGTTTCAGTTTTTTTGTTTCGTTTGGTCGGTTCGGTGTTTTTGATTCGTTTTGGTCCGGTTTTTAAATTGCATTTAGTTTTTTATGTTTCCTTTTGGTCAGTTTTTCAGTTTCAATTCGTTTTTTTGTTTCGTTTCGGTCGTTTTTCTATTTCGGTTCAGTTTCATTTCGGTTTTTTGTTTCGCTTTGGTCGGTTCAGTGTTTTTGTTTTATTTTGGTCAGGTTTAAGTTGCATTTCGTTTTTTTTTTGTTTCGTTTTGGTCGTTTTTTTATTTCGGTTCAGTTTCGTTTTGTTTTTTTTTTGTTTTGTTTCGGTCGATTCGGTGTTTTTGTTTCATTTTGATCGGTTCGGTGTTTTTGTTTTGTTTTGGTCCGCTTTTCAGTTGCATTTCACTTTTTTTTTTTCGTTTTGGTCAACTTTTCGGTTTCATATCGATTTTTTTGTTTCGTTTTGGTCGTTTTTCTACTTCGATACAGTTTTGTTTCGGTTTGGTCGATTCGGTGTTTTTGTTTAGTTTTGGTTAGCTTTTCGGTTGCATTTCGCTTTTTTTTGTTTCATTTTGGTCAGTTTTTTCGGTTACATTCCCGTTTTTTTTGTTTCGTTTTGGTCGTTTTTCTATTTTGGTTCAGTTTCTTTTTTGTTTCGTTTTAGTTAGTTTGGGGTTTTTGTTTCGTTTTGACCGTTTTTTGGGTTTCGGATGAGTTTTCTTTCGCACATGATAGTTTGGGTATTTTGAATTAGATAAATTTTGGATAACTTGGATATTTTGTTTTGACCCATTTTAACCTATAAATGAAACTCACTTGTATATTTTCAACCCATCCTGACCCACTTGAAGAATATTTATGATCCATCATAACCCATTTTACTTTTAAAGTTTATCCATCTTGATCCAAAACAATCCATTTGGGTTGGGTTTGCCACCCTTACATAATTAAATTAAAAAAAAAATCATTAAAAACCTTCAATAACCAACATAAACGGATGTAAACGAATACATTATCGAACGCTCATGATCACAATTAAACGAACAAATGCAAATGAAACTCCCACCAAATTGCCAGTTCACAAGCCCTATCAATAAGTATTAATTCTCCCCCCAGCTATTTGTAAACATTATTAATAAGGATACAAAAAAACTTGTAATTAGCAATTCATTCCACATCAGATTGATCAATAAACAGCGTTTGTAGTCAGTCACCGTATGATATAAGTATGTATAACGGATAATTAATCAATCGAATGAAATCACGGTTAATATTTATAATTGAGTGAAGATCTGAATTGAATCAGGAAGCAATTTTAAATAAATAGACGAATGTGATGATGGATTAATAATACCTGATCGGAATTGAGTTCTGCTTGATCGATCGGCATTGACGAGTGGTGTGGTGTGGTGTGGTGTTGCTGTGTTTCAGATCTTAGGATTAATCAATCAATCGCTTTGTTCACGTTCTGGTGGTAAACATAAAACAAATGATATCTTCTATTCATTTTTAACTTTTTTAAATCAAGTTTTTTTAGATGTTTAATAATTATTTATTTTTTTAACAGCTTTAACCATTAGACTAGAAAACTAACGACTTACAAATCTTATGAACTTTGTATAAATATTAAAGTAAGCAAAAAAATTTAAGTCTTATTTATTTACAGTTCTTTGGTGATAGTGTTGACTATTGAGCCTACTGTCATCTTCTTACTTTGTGTTTCATCGCAATGGTGGATTGGGATGCTATTAGCTATTGGTGTCGGATACCTTCAATCTATGCTTACTATGTACGAGACCTTCTTAATCTTCACATCACGATCCCGTTCAAGATATGATGCTTTGTTATCTTGTTACGAAACATCGATCCATTAAATGGCCAATGCAATGGAACAAGAGTGGTCTATAAAGGATTTCAGCCAAATGTGATTGACGCGAAAAATAGTCAATTTCTAACTAGACAAAGTTTCTTCATGTCGATAAGCGAAGCCTAGAGACAAACTACTCCCCACGTCGGTATTTGCTTACTAAAGCCGGTGTTTTGCCTTGATCAAACAAAAACATAAAGGTATTGGTGCTTCGTCCTAAAAAATCACCGCACCATGTGTACACACCCCAAATATTACATTTCAAGTTGTATAGTAAACCATCATATCGTTCTTTTTTTCAAATAATTCATCTCAAGTTGCATAGTAGAGGCCGTGGTCAAGATGATGAAAATGTTTATTGGAAATTGTTTATTGCTTCCAAATAAACAACCTAATCAGAGACTAACATCAGTTTTACCCTTGTCACATTCATTTTGTTTCATATCTTAAGTCGTATGCTGATATTTTTTCTTTTAATAAACGTGCAACTATAACTACTGCATAAACAACATATCGATTCAGTTAAGCTTTAACATTGTTTTTTTTACAACTAATCTTCATCTAAAATAACCGTGTACCATGGAAAGCATGCCAAAAATTACAAAAATATATATCACGGCTATACATGAACCCCATATTACTTCGATTCAAGATGTTCATACAGATATACTTATGTTTAACATATTATAGTCAGGATCCAACCTAAGTGTGTAGGCCAATGTAAAAGTGTAATGCAAGCAAAGACTCTCCTTTTCTAAAAAAAGATTACCCGCACGCATTGTCGCTTCTTTCAAAGAAGCTACAATAAAAAACCATAGTGATCAAACTGTGGCACAGTAAATTCTATCCGATTACTTCTAGATACCCAAATCCTTGTTCAAATATCGTAGTTCCATTTTTGTAAGTTTATGTTTTTGCAATATCGACAACTTGGTTATATGGACCCCCCCCCCCCCCCTAAGACATGCCTATACGAATCTATCCACCACAACAACTAGATACTTATTCAACACATGACCTGATGCTGTTGGATTGTACTTACAACATTCAAATGAATATATTCTCCTACATGTAAAACGTGTCCATGGTAAAACAAAATTATACAAGTCTGGTTTTGAAAAACAATTGGATTCCTAAACGAATACCAAATTGGATTCCTTCAAATGAATAATTTTGCTTTACCATGACCGCATTTTACATGTAAGAGCGTATATTCATTTGAAGGTCGTAAGTACAGTCCAACAGCGTCATACTGTGTGTTGAACACGTATCTAGTTGTTGCGGTGGTTAGATTTGTATAGGCGTGTCTTAGGGGTTCCAAATAACCAAGTTGCCGATATTGCAAAAACAAAAACGTACAAAAATGGAACTACAATATTTGAACGAGGATTTGGGTATCTTGAAGTAATCGGATAGACCGTAGTGTTCCACGGTTTTGATCACCATGGTTTTTTGGGTTGTAGATTCTTTGAAAGAAGCGACAATGCGTGAGAGTAAACTTTTTTTTAGAAAGTAAGGAGAGTCATTGTTTGCATACACTTTTAAATCGGCCTACACACTTAGGTTTGGATCTTGACTAATATGTCGACCAAAAGTATATCCGTGTGGACATCTTGAATCGAAGTAGTACGTGGTTCATAGGTAGCCATGGTATATATTATTTTTGTACCTTGCGGCATGTCTTCCACGCAATCTTGTATCTACATCACAAGGTGTTATACATGGGTCATTTTGATGAAGGCTAGTTATGAAAAAACAATGTCAAAACATCATTTATTCGATATGTTGTTTATAAAACAGTTATATAATTAGTCGCGTTTTCGGTTACCACCATATTGGTAGTCAAATTAAGTACATGGTCAATGTTTTCGGTTACTTTTAAACAATTAATATGAACATGCGGGCACACATGTACTTGTGGCATAGGCTGTGACTAAATGTACAAATTAGGGAGGATGGTATATACTTCACTACACATTCAAATTGGACAACGTGTACAGACCAGGCAAACACAAGTGATGAACATAAACTTACTTGAAGTGACGATGTCGGACAGGGGATTATGAGCGCGGATATGTGTTACAAGCTTCGAGAACATGCAGATTTCATTAATACGGCCAATGCTGAAAGAAAATTAACCGCGTAAACAATTTGTTCAGAAACAAGTCAGTATCTAGGTTGACAAGTATGGCAATGTATTTTAGAACAATATTAATCAAGTTTGAAACACTGATTAAAAGCATGACTCTTTAGTGTCAACGTTTAACTAAATATCAAATGCGCGTAAACATTATTCTGAGTTAACAAATGTTAAAAACATTAATTCATATTTTCGATATTTTTACTATGGACGGTCTTTAAAAACGGAATATTCCCGTGGGCGATGGTCTATGTATATTTTGTAAAAAAGTCCCGGAAACCATATGCTCGTATTCATACAACTTCTTATATTCTTTCATAACAATCATACATTCATACCGGTAGCTCTTTAGAGCAGAACTCGGTTTATTTATTATCTTTTAACCGGCCACCGGGTGGAGCTTGGGTTTTGGTTTATCTCACTCTGGGTTACGTTCTCCTAACAGGTCAATTCAGGTTATCTTTTATCTCATAAAGGGCTGATTCGGGTAATCTTTTATCTGTAACGAGTAAGACAGACAGTAATTTTACATTCAACTAACGTATTTCAAAAGACTAGAACAACCTGTTATTGATAGAGTGCACTTTCAATAAGAATAAAAAAGACATCACTAAACACAACAAAACATGTATTACATATATAAAAAATAAAAAATAAAATAAAATCGAAGACTTACAACGGGTAGGAAAGACAACACCCTTGTACCACCAACAGTTTCAAAGCTTTCGATAATACTATTATACCTGAGAAACGATACAGAAAACCAACATTGCATAACAAACTAAAATAACCATTTGTTAAGCCAACATTATAAACACACATAATACATGCATAAAACGACAGTCGACCACTAATATATAATTAGATCATGACCACAGTTTGAGGTGGTGTAGAAAGTAGTTCATTTCAACACTATTAACAGATAGAAACGGTACTAAAACATATAAAGATCAAAAAACCCAAACACAACGTACCTGCGGTTTTGGGGTCACACTGTATGAAAATGAAAATGATTTATGAGAACATTTGCATGTACTTAAAGAAGAAGTGTAACGGCAGAATTAAAGTGAACGGATGTTACGGAGATATTTGAATAGCAATAAATTTAATTTAGTTTAATTTAATTGATGAATTATTATAAGTTTATAACAGCGTGATTATTGGGATTTTCCCAAAAACGGATGAATATATGTTCAAGAAACTAAAGATCCATGCAAACAATAAGTTGTGACTTGTGATTATATTTATATGTTTACGTTACCTTATAAATTTTGATTTTTGCTGTTTACTAAAGATTACAACATAGTAGTTTGCTGTTGTGATTTTTTCTATTATTTTTTGTTATTTGAAAATGAGCCACTAGTATGTTGTTGGTGTACATGTCATGCTATTAATATGCTTGATTTTATTCATGGTTCAATACATTTTTTTTGCTATATTTAATTTATGCTGTTATCCGACCTTGGCAAAATATCAAAATGTTGTTATAGATAACACCATACAAAAAAAGTAAATAAAAATATTGAAATAATTATTGGGAAATAATACCATTTACAATTTACAAATAAGTAACTAACACGGGCTTCAAAGTACAACAAAGTAAAGGAAAATACACATATCACAGGGGTTTGAAACCATTTCCTCAACTTATTACACTAACACTTTGTCAATATTAAAACCCCCATCAACTCTTTCGATCCATCTATAAACGTTTTGTCGTTGTTAGTAAGCAACAAGAATGAATATTTCTCCTGTCAATTTATCGATTGAAAGAGGTTTAATGTGAGTCTTCCATATTATCCACAAAACAATAGACAATACTATTTGGATCGACTCTCATTTCTTTTGTGAACCACTGCTTCTTTGGAATCTCCATAAGTTTCGCCACCGAAGAGATATCTATGGGCTAGCTTGCAATGTTAAGCCATTGCAACACTATGCCCCCAGATCAATTTTGCCACTTCACAAATAACCATAATATGTTCTGAGGTTTTCGCTATACATCCACAAAATACAAAATTTGAGATTTTAAAACTAAACCTCTCATTGATAGCGCCACCATGGTTGTGATTCGATCTTGTAGTAAACTTCACATAAAACCATTTATTTGGATTGGTAGCTTTTTTAATCATAAGTTGAGACCAATTCTCACGTGACCTATGTTATCAGCCACCCTTCTAAGTTCCTTCACCATAAATTGATTCACCGATGCATTATCTCCTTTTCCAATTTCCATAAACACTGATTCTTATAATTTGAGAAAAGCATATTAAAAGTGTTCGAGTTGATTAAAAGTGGTTAATCTGGTTATCATAAAAAGGTTTACCATATTAAAAAAAACGGTTATTGAAGAGGTAGGTCCCAGCAGAGCCCAGTTGGACCCGCAAGACTCACCTTAAACAGGGACGTCTGCGCAGAGACCAACTGGATCCGCAGGACCAACCATGCTCAAGAGAAGTGACGTCCTTACGCGCAGTATGCAAGCTGGTCCCGCAGGAAATGCCTCCCATGGTGAAGGACTCCGCCTGTTCCCGCAGCCTCGGATACAAGCCATGAGGGAAGGCCACCCGCGCAGCATGGCTACACGCACTAGGCACTTAACTCTCCCCAGTTTCACCTGAAGGAATGAGCAAAGGCGGGAGGGGGAAAACTCCCGCCTAAATGAGCCAGTCCGTATGATGGAGGATCTTTTGTGTGATACCTGACGAGGTACAGACAAAAGATCTGACCAAGAATGCGACAGCTCACTGACAGCAGCATGGCAGACAGCACGCCACAGCACTGTGACCAATAGCCGCCGCCTACCCACCAACTCCTGCCATACCACGTGCCTAGCCTGTAGTTGGCAGAAGAGGAAGAGTGCACGACACGCCTGCTCTGTGTCAGCCGCTACCTATCCACCACTCACAGGCAGGGCACGTGCATAGGTTACAGTTGGTAGCGTGTTGGGCCGGCTAAACCCCTTGGAAACCTACCTTCGGCTATAAATACCCCAATGGTATGATCATCTTATATTATCATATTATCATCATATATACCTGATATCTGCTCTAGCAATCTCTTAATATACTTTTATATTTAAAGAGCAATCTAGTCTGATTCTCACGCCGGAGGGTGGTCACAAGGAGGAACCCCCCCCTTCTCAGTGACGAGCTCACGGTGTCTGTTTTGCAGGTTATCAGAAGAACCATCTTCCAAGGGTTTAACCCCTCGTGGGAAACAGCTCTCCAACCCCCAGGTTACCAGTAATCTGCCCGGGGTCCGGTTAGTGTTTCTTCATTGGCGCCATCCGTGCATAAAGCTAGAACTTCATTTTTCTCCAGTTTTTTCAAACTTCTAGAAAGATGGTTAAAGAAACTCCAGTAACCACAACCCCAGCTACTGGAGGGAATACCGGCAACACAGTTTTTACAAACACTACCCCGGTTACCCAAGCCGGGGCAAGTGAAGTAAATTTTACGAACACTACCCCAGTTACCCAAGCTGGGGCAAGTGCAGTAAATAATCGCCCACTGGGATTCACCGATACCCAGTTTAAAAAACGAACAAGACTCCCCCGCCAAACTCTCGATGAAGTTAAGGCATGGGCGGAGGCACGACAAAAGGAATTCCAAGCTGAGTTGGACGAACGCTTGCGTTCCGTCCAACAGGCCGACGAATTCGAAGAATACTTGGACAATGACTCGGAGGAATCCGACTCCGACACGAACCCTCGCCATAAGGCAAAAGGGAAGCGTAAGGAAATGGAATCCCAACCGAAAAGGCATTTTGGACAAGCCTTCAAACCAAAAAGCACAGGTGGAAGTTCACGAGACTTCTCCAAAACGTACAGACCGAACGTTGCAAATGCGGGAACGTCCAAATTTGCAAGGGACATTGCGGAAGCAATTGCCCCAAAAAGTGCCAAACAAATGCCCGACATAGGCACTTATGATGGTATGTCCGACCCAGACGACCATTTGAACAGGTTCATAGCAGGAGCAACCGTCAGCAACTGGACGGAACCCACGTGGTGTTACATGTTTCAAATGACGCTGGTGGGGGCTGCTAGGGTTTGGTTTGATCGTTTACCGGTTAACCACATTTACGACTGGGCAGACTTCCAGCAGAAGTTTAGCCAACACTTCAGCCAGCAGCGAAAGTATACCGAGGAGCAATGGACAATCCTCAAATGTATACGGGAAGAAGATGAATCTCTGCCAAACTTCATCACTCGCTTCAACTCAAAGAAGTTAAGTTTGGGCAATATCAGCGAGGATCTTGTTCGCGCAGCCTTCATACAGGGCGCGCAGGACCCAGAGCTTATCCGCACCCTAACGGGTAAAGATGGAATGCCATCCACATGGGATGGCATCATGACAGCAGCTAAACGCTATGCGGAAACGGAGAAGCAACTGGGTAGAGACCTTCCGCAGAGCACAAACCTTTACACCCAGAGGACGAGAGAGGACAACGTCCTCACCGCCCGATTGAACAAAAAACGGAAGCAAGGCATTTGGCAGTCAAGGGTAAACTTTGACACCTCATCCGGCTTACAGCACCGATTGGGTGAAAGGGATAATGTAAAGCTGCACCGGAACTCCAGATGGACGCCACTTACCAAAAGCGTCACTGACATATTTGCTACTGAAGAGCTCCCATGGCCAAAGCCTCCAGTAATCCGACATCGTCACGATGCTGATCGGAGCAAGTACTGTGACTATCACAGAACAAAAGGCCACAACACTGAAGAATGCATAGACGTAAAAGACATGGTCGAAACATTCGTCAGAGATGGGACGCTCGCACACCTCGTGGCGAAATAAAAGCTAAGCAGGCAGGCAGGTGCGTGTGGAACCATGGCTGGGGTAAACATGAATAAAAAATCAGCTTCAATATGGAGACTACATGCTGCGTAAAGAACGAGATCCCGAAACAGGTGCGTGTCGGCTCGATGGCACTCCTGTCCCAACATGGAAGGGAGTTCAATTACACAGTTTGCATGTAATCAATTCCAATTTGTACAGAAAAGGCCAAGAGCCACTTCTAATGGAAATGATTCTCTTTCAAACGTCGAAGCTGATGATTTACATTTATACTTTTGTACACACTAATATGCCGGTTTTCACCGCATAATTACAAAAAACGTCATTGCATGGGAAGGCGGTCCTACCCGCACGAACCCAAAAAGCATGATAAACCTTCACGCAGGTCAGTTGAAGGGGAAAAAAGTTACCATATGAAAGTGCTGGTCTATCCGCATGAATCATTCGAGGGAACTGCACCAACCTATCAACAACCGCGCGTGGGACAGTTCAAAATTCTTAAGAGGAAAAGGTAAACCTATACGCAGGTCAGATATGGGTAAAGTTATGCCATCCTACTAAGTGCAAGTGACGGGTCTACCCGCACAATCACGAAAGAGGAAGCAAAACTTCACACCTATTATCAGCCACGTTCAAAGGTTAACTTATCCTCAGCAGGCAAACCTTCACGCAGGTCAGTTGAAGGAGTTCAATTATTCCATTAAATGAAAGTGCCGGTCTATCCGCACGAATCATGAAAGGAATATGAACACTAACCTATCAACAACCGCGCGTCGAACGGTTAAAACAATCCAACACTGGTGACGGCATTCACATTACGTGAAGTCGTTGCGTGGGAAGGCGGTCTTACCCGCACGAACCCAATAACGTGGCAAACCTTCACGCAGGTCAGTTGAAGGAGGAGTTCAATTATTCCATTAAATGAAAGTGCCGGTCTATCCGCACGAATCATGAAAGGAAGATGAACACTAACCTATCGACAACCGCGCGTCGAACGGTTCAAAACAAAATTCTTAAAAAAGTAAGAAAAACCTACACGCAGGTTAGATAAAAGTTAAAGTTTAGCCATCCTACCAAGTGCAAGTGACGGTTCTACCCGCACAATCACGAAGGAGGAAGCGAAACTTTAACCCACTATCAACCACGTTCAAAGGTTCTTATTCTAAACACTTGGAAAATTGCTATTTTAAACTAAGTATGCAAGTCATAAGTTTATAAAGCAAAGAATCCAATGAAAGAAATAACAATCGTATATTTCAATGATATATTACAACAGTGGCCGGGTAACTACCCGCCTAAAAGAAATCTATACAAAGCGAAGTCTATCTTAGCAGTGGGAAGGGACCTTCAGGATCAGGCTTCAGGGCCACCTCCGCTTGGACCAGCACCGTCAGAGCGCGGCTGCCCAAGGAAAGCCTTAAGGATGTTTAGCCCATCATCAGCAGCAGCAGCTTCGTTCACCTTCTCCACCACTGGATGCGGGAAGGCAGCGTACTGGTTCACAGCTTGGTCATAAGCAGCTTCAGTATTAACATTGAATAAAGGGAAGTTGGAGGGCGGAAAGCCTCTCTCAGCAAACCCTAGACCAAGCAGGAAGCCAGTCTTCTCCCCATCCTCATGAGAAGCGTTGAGGGCTGTGCTCATCGCATCGTCATAAGAGGTCTCTGAAAGGACCCGACGCACAACCTACAAAAGAATACAAGTTAGAACATTTTCTAATTACGAGCGGAAAGCGTAAAGAAAAAGATAAAGATACCTGAGGCAACGCTTCTCGAAGCAGCCATTGGAGGGTAGCTTGACTTTCTTTGTAAGCACGTTCGGCTCCGCTCTTATCAAGGTTGGCAAGTTGAACTTCCTTGGCGGCAGCCTCTTCGACGCTTTTGAGTTTCCTTTCAGTGCGGTCAAGCACCCCCCTCTGGTCAAGGATCTCCTGCAGCTTCTTGGCATCTTCCATTGCCAAGGCGTCATGAGCATGCTGAAGAGCCTTTAATTTGCATTTAAGCTGCTCATTCTCTTCGCGAAGCGGCTCAGCAACAGCTTCAGCCTTGGCAGCCCTCTCAGTTGAGTTTCGCGCAGTCTCCTTGGCCAGCCGAAGCTGTTCATTCACAGCTTGGGCAGCCTTGGAGCGGGCCTCTAGTCGCGCCTGGACTTCAACCTCGAGGGCCTTGAATGCCTTCTCCTTCTCGGCTGCGGCAGCGGCCAACTGCCGGTTCTCCTCCCGAAGAGCCCGCGCTTCAGATACATCTTTGGCGCGAGCTGCTTTTAACTTGTCGTTTTCACGACAAAGCAGCTCGACGCGGGGCTGCGTCCGGGCCTGGAGAACCCGAAGCTCATTGGTTAGCCTACCCTCTTGGTAGCTAGCCATGGCTTCCCCCAACGCACCATGAGGAGCAGCGTGGCGAGCCCAGTCCACGCACTCCACAGGGGTACGAAGGGTTGTTCCTCGGCGTATGTTCCATCTTGGAACATACACTTCATTGGAATCCGACACTGCAAAAGAAACAAAGGCAGTTAGGAAAAGATGATAAAAATATACAAAGGAAAAAGAACCCTACGTACCTGTAGGGTCAATAACAGGCCGATAGCCGCCAAACCCATCACCTGAACCTAAAGGAAATCCATCCAACAGGTCAGGTAGACGGGAAGGTGGCATAGATCGGCGGGAAGCCCGGCGCGTACCTGATGGTCCGGCCATCGGTGCCGGTGGCGCAGGTATAGTGGCAGCCGCTGTGGTAGCCATTGTTGGCGCCACCTCCTCAGCAACAGTAATCGCCGGCTCCGTGAAAGATGCTGTAAAAATTGCACTCACGGCCGGCGGAGACAACTTCTCAGCTGGAACAGCCTCAGGAAGGCTGGAACCAGCGGAAGCAGGCACAGACGCCTGGGTCGACGCCTCGGGAAGGCTGACCGAGCCTTCCCTCATTGGCGGGGGAATACTTGCTCCAACTCCACCCTGGAATGCGTCAACATCCACACCTGCACAAGCAAAAGTGTTAGAAAAATTTATTTGAAACAACAAATCTAGACAAGAATTATGGGGGCACTTACGGGGTTTCTTGAGCTTGAACGTACGGACAAGCGGGGGCGAACCCGATGGAGCCGGCCTCTTGACACCGGTAACCGTCGTCGTCGCTGCCTCCCCGGAGGTAACAGCTACAGCCTCCGGAGCGGTGGTCTCCTCACCACCGGGCTCCCCCGCCACCTCTGCACTATCTGACTCCGAGTCAGATAGGACTACCGGGTCGGCCGTAGAGGCCACCTTCTCCTTGCCTTTCCCGACGGCAGCCTTTTTCTTCCGCACCAGTGGAGGACCTTCTGCGGATTCCTCAGAAGAAGAAATGTCAACTCCAGCAGCAGGCACAGCATTGAGAGGTTCAGGGTAGAAGATAGGCTTACCTGGCCGTCGGTGGCTCAGGATCTCTTGGCCTGGCGGGTAAACCTCCACGAACCGACCCGCGGTCTGCTCTAAGATGGGCAACTCGTTCTCGTCCAGAGCACGAGTACCCATCCGTGCGGGACCATCTTCCTCCCGCGGGTTGAGGAGCGACTGAAGATCGTTCCCCTCTGAAATCAACAAGAAAGTTAGAAAAAATCGAGGTCAGCAAAATGAAACAAGACGTACCATAAGGGACAGAGTTCGAACCATATTCAAGAACGATCGGAACCTTATCCGCATTCACCGCCTTCCACACCCGGCTCATCCCCAGCATCACCATCGCCGACTCCGGAAAACGGAAAACCGGGGACTGGACCCGGGATATCTTCGAGAACCATTCCGCCTCCTCGTAGTTGAGGGCGGGAAGGTTCGGAAGCGCCTGGCCATTCTTGAACTTCATGGCGATGGGGATGGCGCGAGCGGATATGAAGAAGAACTCTCTTCTCCATGAGCGAAGACTCCGCTCGGTGGTACAAATCTTTAAACCCTTGATACGGGTTGTAAGAGTATACCACCCCTGGATGCACCTCCAAGTGTAGAAGGTCATCAGACGGTCAACGAGGGGCTCAAGGCCCAGTATCCGGCACACCCACTCAAAGTGCCGGACCTTGGCAATGGCCATGGGGTGCACCTCTGTCAGGTGCACACCGTGCCTCTCCAGAACACGGTACACAAACTTTGTCAACGGAAACCTAAGGTTTCCGTAGACAAAGAATGCAGCATAAACCCCGATCTTGCCACTAGGGGCATCGTACACAGTATGGTGGGGTTCAGGAAACTCAGGCTCGAGAGACTCGAGCATGAACTTCCTGACGATATACTGGTACAGATCGACAGGAAGAGAGCACTGGCATTCGCCAGCAGTCTTCTGGTCATCAGCATCATGAGAAGGCATGGTGGAAGAAAGATGAAAAGAGATTTCAGGGTAACGCTTTACTGAACAGAAAAATTCGCCGGAAATTACTTGAGAAGAAGAGATGAAAGTGAAAAGTGTGAATTGCAAATAACCCTCTCCCCCTTTATATACTAATCGCAATTAATGCGGTGAATTTAATGCGAAGGAGAGAAGAAATCGAAGGTGCAATGAAACTATGACACGTGGCAAAAAGCAGACTGGCAACAGCTGTTGATAGGACGTGTGCCAGTAATTTCGCGGCCACGCGCCCGAAAAATCGCGCCCACGCGCTTGAAAAAGCGTCTGGAATGACCATATAATGTCACGTCACCATAACTTCCTGCACGTCCTGACACAGTCAGAAGAAACCGTCGCGCGACGTTTCAGAAGTTTGGACTGTTCCTATCTTTCCACCAACCTTTCGAATTTCAAAATTCAAAATTTAAAAAGAAGCGGGAAAATACCCCCTTACCTTGGCGAACAAGTAACCATAAGACGGATGCGGGTACAGTGTTAAGGCAAAACCCTTCACATACCTAGCACCCGCAGGGAATTGAAGCCAAGAAAACCTTGGCGAACAAGTAACCATAAGACGGATGCGGGTACAGTGTTAAGGCAAAACCCTTCACATACCTAGCACCCGCAGGGAATTGAAGCCAAGAAAACCTTGGCGAACAAGTAACCATAAGACGGATGCGGGTACAGTGTTAAGGCAAAACCCTTCACATACCTAGCACCCGCAGGGAATTGAAGCCAAGTACCTCGGCAACCAAGTAACTATAAGACAGGTGCGGGTACAGTGTAAAGGCAAAACCCTTCACATACCTAGCACCCGCAGGGAATTGACGCCAGGAATACCTTGGAAGTAAAGTAACCGTAAGACGAGCGCAGGTACAGTGTTAAGGCAAAACCCTTCACATACCTAGCGCTCCGCTGGGAATTGAAACCAAGAAGGATCTTCTGGGCAATGCTTGCGGAAAAGGAAATAACATCCCCGCATAGCGGGAACGTCGAGAACTACGTTGTTTGAAGCTCCAGGATGGAATTGGTGGTTTTAACATAATTGATCACTATGTTCAAAACTACCAAAACCTCATGGAGAATCCACACAACTGGGACTCAATGCTCCTGACCTGCGAGGAGGTTACAGACCTACCCGCATCATACCCAAAGACCAAGCAGGAAACTCGGGCATTTCTGCAAGTGACAAGGACTTCCCATGGAAAACCTTACAAAACCCTTTTCAAAACCCTTTTAAGTCCAAAAGTTCACCTCACTTTATTAAACACGCATGAGAAGAACATTGGACTGGGGGGACTTGAAGAGGTAGGTCCCAGCAGAGCCCAGTTGGACCCGCAAGACTCACCTTAAACAGGGACGTCTGCGCAGAGACCAACTGGATCCGCAGGACCAACCATGCTCAAGAGAAGTGACGTCCTTACGCGCAGTATGCAAGCTGGTCCCGCAGGAAATGCCTCCCATGGTGAAGGACTCCGCCTGTTCCCGCAGCCTCGGATACAAGCCATGAGGGAAGGCCACCCGCGCAGCATGGCTACACGCACTAGGCACTTAACTCTCCCCAGTGTCACCTGAAGGAATGAGCAAAGGCGGGAGGGGGAAAACTCCCGCCTAAATGAGCCAGTCCGTATGATGGAGGATCTTTTGTGTGATACCTGACGAGGTACAGACAAAAGATCTGACCAAGAATGCGACAGCTCACTGACAGCAGCATGGCAGACAGCACGCCACAGCACTGTGACCAATAGCCGCCGCCTACCCACCAACTCCTGCCATACCACGTGCCTAGCCTGTAGTTGGCAGAAGAGGAAGAGTGCACGACACGCCTGCTCTGTGTCAGCCGCTACCTATCCACCACTCACAGGCAGGGCACGTGCATAGGTTACAGTTGGTAGCGTGTTGGGCCGGCTAAACCCCTTGGAAACCTACCTTCGGCTATAAATACCCCAATGGTATGATCATCTTATATTATCATATTATCATCATATATACCTGATATCTGCTCTAGCAATCTCTTAATATACTTTTATATTTAAAGAGCAATCTAGTCTGATTCTCACGCCGGAGGGTGGTCACAAGGAGGAACCCCCCCTTCTCAGTGACGAGCTCACGGTGTCTGTTTTGCAGGTTATCAGAAGAACCATCTTCCAAGGGTTTAACCCCTCGTGGGAAACAGCTCTCCAACCCCCAGGTTACCAGTAATCTGCCCGGGGTCCGGTTAGTGTTTCTTCAGTTATTAATATTGAAGATTGAAGATGAACATTATGACACCAATATTACCCGGGCATGTTTGCGGATGGAGTTTGAAAACTTATTAATTTATGGGCTTTTTTAAAAAAGCAAAAGTGTTTGACATTCACAAAAGTCCATTTTATTTCAGTTTTTTTATAAGATTAAAAGGTTAATTTCTAAAAACTACAAATATTGTCTTTTGAAAGAAGTCAATAAATAAATAAACTATTTTCAAATTCAAAAACAAAAAAATGCAAATAAACATGGATAATCAATCACTTTTGCCCTCGTGGTAGGAAGCTTTGGTTCTTCAATGAATGATTTAAGATAGGCCTTTGCGAGGTTGTTATTCCGAGCTCACCGAGGTTTTCGTCCCATCTCATCGAATGTTACGCCAACAACTTATGCTCTTGTCGTGACATAACTATTAAGTGTCAGTCGACAATATGATTTCCCTGGGTAACAACCAAGGCAAACTCTGAAGCCGCGTGAGCCTAGTCAAGATAACATAGTCTGACTAAAGTGAAGGCATTGGGGCTCTCCATTTTTAAGTGTGGACAAATAAAACAGTTAACCGAATCAGTTTGAAACCAATTATTTAGAATCTGGTTTGAAAGCTATATGTTCAAAACCGGTTTGTAATTTATTTCACCAAACCTGAACCGAAACCGATTTAACCTGCTCAAAAAACTAGATTCAATCTGAACAATCTCAAAACAAACAACTCACAGTTCCTCTACTAGCAAAATAATCAAATGGCGAACGCTGCGGACGTAGACGCACTGGACTTCGAGCCGGACGACGATGACCTCATGGACGAAGACGCCACCGTAGACGTCGACTCTCCTACTCACATCCCCAAACTCAAATCCGCCATCACCACCGCTGGATCCGGTCCTAAGAAAACCAAAGGCCGTGGCTTCCGTGACGAAACCGACACCGGACGGACCACTCGTATGTCCGGCCGGTTCGATTCGCTCGATTCAGATGGTGGACCCGGTCCTGAACGATGTTAGTTATTAAACTTATTATTATTATTATTATTATTATTATTATTATTATTATAAACTTGTATAATATCTTATACATATTGTTAGTTAGTTAGTTTGTTAGACGGTTAGAATTTAAGGTCAAGTTTGTGAATTTTGTGTAGTCTTTTTTAGGATTTATAACGAATTACAGTATTTTTTTAGTTAGCTGCACAGATGGAAATTAGGGTTTCTAAAACATTGTAATAGAATTATAGCTCAAACTATTGTAAAATTGTTTATAATTGGTAGGCAAGGTTGCAAAAGTCGTTAGGCAGCCGACTGGGGAGTTGGGAGTACTCGGAGAGAACTCGAACATGGTTAATATAAAGATAATTAAATTTTGGATATCATGTATTTGTCAAAATACGCATAATTCACGTCAAAAAAGGTACCTAGCTGACTCAACGACTTTTGAATGACTTTTAACTGACTTAGAGAGAATCCTAACCCTACTTTTAACCGACTTTTAGAAATTCCTAGCCCGATTTTGACCGCTTTCGACTAATCCAGGCCGAGTTGAAGAAAGTCTCCAAGGTAGGGCTTCGAGGACTGTCTAGTTCACCTTGGAATCCGACTTTTGCAACAATGATGGTAGGAAATGAGTTTTTTTTTATAGCCGGTGTTACTTGGTCTTGACATTGATTTCACACAAGTGACAGAAAATACGTAGCAAAAGTTCCATGGAAAGTTTATGGTAAAAAGAAATGGTAGATAGTCTACTTAAAACTGAAAGTATATAGAGAAAAAGAGTAATATACTAGTGTCTAGTGCTAGTTTTATAAAACTGAAGTTGCATTTCAGGATATAGTATGAATAATGTTGATACTTCAATTGTATATTGCATGATTTTTCTAGTAAAAAGAGAAGGTCTATATTCTTTTTTGTTTGTGTTTTTATTCTCTCTTGTGGTTTGAGATCTATGTGGTTTCACATAATGAAGAAAAATTAGGTCTTTAATGGTAGGTGGAGTTTACTAAGAATAATAATATTAGCAGTTTGAGATAGTGTTTAGAAGTAATATCTATTTTCACCCTTTTTGAAGCATTTATAACATAGGGATCATTTTCGGGAAGTCATTTTGACCTATCTACTTGATCCGGAACGTAAGTTTGTTTTCTGTTTTGTAGTACTTGATAAATACAGATAGTAAAAACAGAAATGGTATGGATCACTAGCATTGGCTTTAGTCACCAGAAAATAATTAAATTAAAACATATAATGAGTACAAACAGTTAAAACTAGATATCTGGTAACTTTGATTATTATCAAGTACTCGTTTGTTATTTTTTTTATATAAAAGATTAAGACTTGATGACTTTTAACTACAATTTATGAAAGTTGCTGTTTCTGTGTCTCTAACATGCTGCTCCTTAGCTATTTCAAAAATGTCTACTACTTGGTGTCAGATTTCATACATATAATTTTCTGATAACTGCTTTTAGTATAGTTTGTTAATGTGTTCTAGATTACATCTATATACAATTTGGAGCTTGTTTTATGTATATACGTAACTCAGAAAGTATTAGCTTTACTGAATCTTTATACATGGCGTATGTAGCAATTGAAGGTTGGATTATTCTTGTTACCGGAGTGCATGAAGAGGCACAAGAAGATGACCTACAAAATGCGTTTGGAGAGTTTGGGGAGATCAAGAATTTGCATCTAAATCTTGATCGTCGTACTGGATTTGTTAAGGTAAAGAATTGTTTAAAAATAATCTTTAGTTTACTCATTTATTTTTTCGTGGTTCATGAGATGATATTTATTGTTGGTTATCAGGGTTATGCACTGATCGAATATGAGAATTATGAAGAAGCAGAGAAAGCCATAGCCTCAATGGATGGAGGTGAACTTCTTACCCAAACCGTCAATGTTGATTGGGCTTTCAGTAGAGGCCCTTTCAAAAGGAGAAATAATAGGAGGTATGTCTTATCATTTTTAAATTTTTAATCATCAAATGCATAATTTTTCATTATTTAATGTAATTAATGTGTGTTTGTTTTGTTACTTTTATGTGTAGATCGCCACATGGTCGTCGGTCAAGAAGTCCTAGAAGGAGATTCTGATTTCGTATGCTTCTAAAGCATCATGGTACGGTCTCGTTTATGGTTTAACCTTTGATCGATGCGTGTAATTTGTACCGAGTAACTGCCTATGCAGAGAGGATTGTTTTCCCATATCATATGTTTTTGAAAATTTTACTTTTCAAGGAAGTATTTTATTTCTTTGTTAGATGTTGGTAGTATTGTAATTGAAGGTTTTTGAATTATTCTCCTAACTATGATTTTGTTTTATTGTTTTTGGCTGCACTAGATTATGATAAATTGGATGTATTTGATCTGTTTTTGTTATTGAGTTGGCCAATTTAAAGGTCTCGGGTTCAAATCCAGCTTCCACCGGTTTACTGTCTTACGGTCTTAAACCTAGTTGAGGCAACAAATGGCACATTCATACTATTTTTCAAACAGAAGCATATATTTTTACAATAGAATTATGCATTTACACATGATCTATGGCTGCTAATGCTTGCATGTTTTATTGTTTTTTTTTTGTAATCCTGCTTTATGTTCTTTTAACTATTATTATATGTACATTAACTGTTAATACTTTTGATCTGTCATCTATCTTCATGTTGTCACAGCCGTCCAGTAGATGCCATTGCAACGGGCTGTCGGGGTTCCTATCGTCCGCCACCACACCCACCGTAAATCTTCTGTTCTCTGGATTTCTGCCAACTGCAACACGAACACATAACAAAACCGAGTATGAATTACAATACGTTCAATTCTCCTTACTAAAGTTGAAACGAACATGCGTGAAAAAATTATGGTTTTACCCTTCCGTCTCTTAGCTCAAATATCACTGAATATTCTGTGAATGGAATCGGTCGAGAAGGCGCCACCTGTATAAACGGTTCCAATTTCTGTCACGCTTTTTGTAACGGATAATGTAAAATGTTAAATAGATACAAGTAAAAGCAAACCTTTGGATCACAATCTTCGGCTTCTTTTTGGTATTCCTTACGAATCTTAACCCGAGTTTCTTGGTCAACACACACTTCCTCCTCGCGGTTTTCACCAACAATGTTTTCCTTTGTAGGGAACCCACAGTCACTCCATTTCCAAACAGTTTGATCCCAATACCTTATATACACGTTCCCGTCCGAACCAATTAAGAACAAGTGGTTCCCCACTAGGCATGGGCCAGTTGAGCCGACTAAGGTAACCCCAGGAGATGGCGAACCATGTTCAACCCAACCCCAGCTGTCAATTGGATTCCAGTAATACTCAACGAGCATACCGTCTTCAGATAGCATGAAAAGGGATCCGGATATTGAGTGTAATGAACCCCTCATAGCTGTCCCGGGTTGTCTTGATAGCACCATGTGTCGTGACTGGTGGTGCCCGTGCCATAGCCCGGTCACCTTGTTGTACTGGTACAAGTTACCATCGAGTCCAACCACGAAAACTATGTTTTCTCTGAATACTTCTTGGTCTATGATACTCGCGATCTTTGTGTTTGATGGGTTTCGACAATCTTTCCACTTTAACTTCTTCAACGCAACCTGCAATTAGCATACTTTAACTCGTTTAATAAACAACTCGCGTTCGGGTTGATGTATTTGATCTAAACCACACGAGTTGCAAATTTACCGTTAATTGTAGCAACCCTCCAGTTCTGCTAACGAAAAACAGTGAGTCTTCGGGTGTAACTTTAGGAGCTTTTGACGGAGCCACATCCCAAGGCGGACCTCCGATCACCTGTCTCCCCTTCTTCATCGCCGAGCAGTTTATCCACGTAAACTCATTACCGGCTCTTTCTCCGGTAATCAAATCGTTATTTTCATCCACCAAAAACAAACTCCCATTATAAGTCCCAAGTGCACCTTTCATACTCATATGATGCCCATGCTTAAGCCAAAGCCATGCATTTTCAATATTCAAATACTCGTAAATCACCCGGTCTCCGGTTACAAGAAAGAACGACCGACCCTCATGCATAACACGTAACCGGAAATTCAAATTTACCAAACTTTCCCGGTCAACATACGCCTCATCTTTTGACTTACTTCCCAATGACACCAAATAATAATTCTCATGTCCTTTGTTTCCCGATCGCCTCCTGAACCCAGGTCTAGTGGTTTCATCGTCGTTGATTTCGTCTTTTACGCCAGAAATGCAGTTTAACGGGCCACGATCCTCCGTGCAGTATTCTGCGTTCCACCCTTCGCTCTCTGGTGCGTCTATTATTGACCATGTGTACTTTGTAGACACCCGTCTTCGGTTTACGGGTGGGCTCGGGCCTACACCGTCTCCTCCGGTCATTGATTGGTGGAGTTCCCCGAGCCTTCCGTCGTCTAAAGGAAATATGAGCCTGCCTGCTTGAAATTGCAGCCCGGAGACGGCTTTGGCCACCTTAGCATGCGGAGGATGCGCATGATTCACCCATGTTTTTTTGCCTGTCTTTATACGAGCAGTCAAGATGCATTTTAGCAGAGTTTATTAGGTTTATTTGTTAGTCGTTATATAAAGAGAGATGGTTTTAAGCTAGGGTGTAAACCAGCTGAGCCGAGGCAAGTCTTACGAGAGCTCAAGCTTGGCTCTCAGCTCATAAATAGTTTTTAAGCTTGATCTCGGCCTGTTTATTATTTATTAATAATTAATATATATACACATTAATAATCACTTTTTATATATACTTGGATAATAACTTTTTATATAACATAATACATATTATTTAGCTATTTCTATCATAATTTCATATATAATAATAACTATTCTATATATATATATATTTAAATATTAAATATAAGTTATATAAATAATAGCCTCGTTCAGGCCCGAGAGCTTGATATGCTTGGGCTCGTTAATTAAACAAGCTTACTTTTAGGCTCGACTCCTTAAAAGCTCAGCTCGATTCGGTTTGAGCTTTTAGTGGGCCAATCTCGAGTAGTTCACAAGTGGCTTGGCTCGTTTACACCTCAATTTCAGCTATTTAATACACATATATGATTCACCAATACGATCTTTCAGTTGTTTTGGATTCTTACGTAAACATACCTTCTTGCTTAGAGATGTTGTATTCTACGACGGATCCCGTGGCTGTCGTTAAAAACAAAGAGACCGAACTCGAGTATGTTTCATCGACCGTCGCGAGCGTCACGGATGTGAATTGTTGATCTTTCGGGCTTCCATGGACGACCCATTTCCATTTCCTCTGATGCAGTCTTCTTTCAACCAAATTCCCACCCTGTAATTTGGTAAATTTAAATCATAAAACTTGTGGATTACATGAAAAATGTTGACTTTTCCGATGAACTACTTTGGTTAATAGAAAGAGTGAGTCGGAATGAGGCCCGGTTCTTCGGTGTGCTGTGCAACTAGTCAATGGTGTTAAAGCAGTGTCGTGTGTCGAGTCTTGGCTCCATATATGTTTCTTCCACAATGGCTTTGAAGACAGGTCAAACTCGTACAGATCACCGGTTGAGCTGCATTTTGGTAACAAAGATCATCATGGGCTCAACTGTTTTAAAGTCATGGAAACAAAGAGAGGACCTTATAGTGAATATGACTTGCGGTCTAACTTCAGCAGCGTCAACTATGGCTGCAACATCTGCACCAGGAGGCTTGCCATGGTTCATCCAGCTGCTTACATTGTGGATTTGCGATATAAGTTATATGAAGAAAAAGTTAAAAATTAAAATACCATTTTCGATAATAAAAATAATAATCAAGAATAATGAAAACCAAACCTTGGTGTGTTGATCTCACTAAGCTCTAATAGCAGCCCGTTTTTTGTGCAGAAGTAGATCTTCCTGTTTTTCATTAAAGAAGTCAAAACGGGTTGCAAAGGAGGTTGAAAAATGTTCGACTCATTTTTTAGCGAAGGTTTACTTGACCCGTTTAAGTTAAAAGGTTAAAACAATATGTTTCAGACCCAAGTTCATTATTTTGAGTTTAATAATTAACTAACAAAAAAATATTTTGGCTCAAAGTTTCAGGCCCAAATTCACTATTTTGCGCAACTTTTTCGGCCTGAAAATTTGAAGCCCAAATAGCAAAACCGTAAACACTGAACAGTAACCATTGTGAAAAAACCAAAAACTGAATTTCCTGTTTTTGGAGTTTTTGGTTCGACTTGAGCACAAAACTGACCCAAATGCACACCGCTAAAGACAGAAACAAAATCGACCCGTTTAATGAAACGGGTTGAAATAACAACCTCTGCTCTCGATCATACTTACTCCCTATCATGTGATATAACTCCAGATTTTATTCGTATCGCGATGCTAGAATCTTGAATTGCTAGGAACTCGATCCATACCGGCTGCGAATTCTCACTTAGCTGCATCTGCAAGTTAAATAACAAAATTAGGTTAATAATATAAATTACTAAACTTTAAAGATTGATTTAAAGATTTAAACTTTAAACTACCTGATATAATATTCCAGCCTCAGATATAGCAAGAACTGTATGTTTGACCAAGAACACAGAAACTGCATGACCTGCTAGTAATGGCAATTCATGAGGTGCAATAACCCACTGAATCCCATTCCAAAACCGCTCGTAAATCGACCCGCTCATACCCGTGACCCAAATCGAGTCATCCGACATTTTCGTCACCGAAATTCTGTTTCTTGACCCCAAAGTCCCAATCTTTCTTTCATCTACTTTGACTTTCTTCTTTCTTTGACCAAGACTCTTGCTTGAATCTTGTTCTTGATCTTGATCTTGATTCGGTTCGATGATGCCGACTTTAGTACAGTTATCATTAACACATGATATAAGATCATAAGTTGATTTCACTTGAACCCATGTTTTTGATTCCTCTTCAAACTCCCAAAAAATGTTTGTTTTTTGTTCAAATTGTTTATTGGGCTGTTGATGGAACCATGAAGATGATGAAGAACATGATAAAGATTGAATCTTGGAAATGGAAAGTGATTGGATGATGATGATGATGATGGCACATAAAAGAAATGATCTTGACATGGTAAGTTATGTGCATGAGCAGGGTATCGTATCACTCAAATTAGATACAGAGATATGTATGTATGTATATATGTCTTATGAGAGTAAAGATTGGTTTAAGTTGAATCTTTGTTTGTGAGGATTCCATCATGGGCCATAGCATACTGGAAACTGAATCTTCCTTCCCCAAATAGCTTGGCAAAAACAAAGATATTATATGTGTGTGTATTATTATAATATATATATATATATAGAGAGAGAGAGAGAGAGATTAGGTGTGGGGTTTACAAGTGCTTTAGATTGTATTCAGGACTTTGATATCACTTTCATCATTTTCTTTTATGATGAGAAAAATGATAGATATTGAGTAGTTTTAAGTTTGTTGGGCATTCCATAATTAGGATTTTTATATACTCTTATTGTGGTATACTGATTGTGGTGTACCGGTAAGAGGTTTAGGTTATATGGAGACTCAAGTTTGATATTTATTTGTGATACTTTGAGTGAGTCTTGACAATGAAGTATTTGAGCAATGTCTTGTGAGGTTGCAAGTTCGAATCTCGGGTCCACCCAGGTTTTAGTCCAGCATGTGTTACGTCAGAGAGTTCTACTCTCGTAATGGTACAACGACTGTTAAGTGTCAGCCGATGGTATGGTTTCCTGGGGAAATGTTCAAACCAAACTTTGAAGCCAACGTATACCCGGTTAAGATTACATAGTCTGACTAGAGTGGGGCAACGAGCCAACGAGGCTCTCTCAAATTAGAGAGTGCGGTGACCTACCATAAAAGAAAATCGCCGTTTATATAATAATAATAATAATAATAATAATAATAATAATAATAATAATAATATAGGAATGTTGATAGATACCAATTTTAAATTTAAAAAAAAACTTCAAGAGTTCCATAAGCATTTTCACTTATAAACATTTACACTTTAACAGCGTTTGGTTGTTATATAGAACTGGTTTCGTAATAACTATGCGCACATAGTATTTTAATAGTTGATATTTAAGGTCACGTTATAACAAGGGATGTTAAAAGCGTCTAAAAGTATGTCATGTCAGCTATTATATTAACCATGCGTCCATTATTTGAACACACTTATTTTCTCATTCTTCGTAAAGACAACATCCTAACAATTGGTGAAAGATACTTGCACCAAATGCTTAAAATTAATGACTTGATTGCCCTCAAAGATGATCAAGAATACCCATTGAAGATTCTTATTTGTATATATTTATGAGACATGTTCTTGTCTATTTTGCTTGATTGTATAAAATGAGTTTGAGTATTTATTTTCGAACTTTGCCATAAATGTTACGCTTAATTATCTTAATTCTTTAACTTGTACCATATAGGCATATACTCACTGAATTACCTACGAACCAAAGGCCTTGATAGTAATGGTATCGCGGTGTGTTCATAACGCCATGGTAATTGGTATCTCTCGGTATGAAGTTAACTTCGAGTCTCATGATAAATACTAGTATAGATTTATAAACAAAATTAGAGAGTGTGTAACTTTGTAAGTTACCAAGTTCTTCAAAAATTCTATGTAAAATTTAATATTATTGTTATGTTGCATGGAAATATTTTATGAAAACATAATTCATTAATAATTCTACACACATACCATAAATCATAAATAATTAATAAACTAGTGTTTTTATATTACATCACGAATCTTTTAGAGGCTATTTATTTGTTTACCTAATGTTATGACTTTATTCACTTGCTTTTAACCTAAATTATATTGACGTGGCTAATCACATACTGACATACATATGGTTGAAATACTTTTTTCATAAGTTAATACAATACAAACAATGAGCATTAGTTAATAAAGTCGAAGTACAAGTTTTTTTATTTTATTCTTTTAATAAATATTGAACTCTTCAGTATTTTACGTCTATTAAGATGATAACGTGAATGGAGTAAAAAAATATTTATAATGAACATTTAGCATTAATATATAGAGTATGAATAGAAGCCTTTTTAAAATACAAATCTAGTATTTGCTAAAAGAAATTGAGCAATTTAGAAAGTACATATATATTTTTTGAACGATCAACAAAATATTATTATTCGTAACTAAGAAATGGAATAGCAAGATGCTAACCGGCCTGACACATGTTGCACCACTAATAATTCTTTTTAGAAAATATATCATTGCTATGATATAGGTTTAAAACTAAAAAGCGTTTTCTAATTTTCTACTAAGATCATCCGTAGTGGGGTTAAGTTATGGCGTTTCGGCCTGACACATGTTTTGAAGTCATAACTTTCACTTTCTTAATCTAACGAAAAGGTAAGTTTATATCCGCTTGTGAACAGTTAACTTATTTTTAGTATAATCAGAAGATTGTCAATTGTTTTGAATTGATATAAATAAAGAGAAAGTTTCTTCTTCAATAGATCAACATAACATTTAATAGCAAAGTGATATTAAAGCTATCACCAGTTAAATTCTTGGTATGATTTATTATTGACTACTATGTTAAATCAAGTTGGTGAATTGATAAAACAAGATTGAAAACAAACACAGAATTTAAGTTTGAATAACTATTTTAAGTTGAAGTAATTAATAAAATCAATGACAACGGGAAAAGGAATTGAACACAACGAAATGGCGGTGTACCTCCGGCGTTATCATTCAAAATACTGCCCATAACATGGCAATACGGGTGGTCTAAGACGAAGCCATTATGGGAAAAGGAATTGAACACAACGAAATGGCGGTGTACCCCCGGCGTTATCATTCAAAATACTGCCCATAACATGGCAATACGGGTGGTCTAAGACGAAGCCATTATGGGAAAAGGAATTGAACACAACGAATTGGATCCACTTAACATGATGGGTCTTCCAAAGAATCTTGAAAGAAAATACCGTGGGACCTACCTTAGTCATATTATACTTTTATGTTTTTATATTGTTTGCCATAAATAGATGGTTCATTGTAACTTTTATGATTTATCCACTAATTGTGGATAGGGCTGTTCACAAGTCGTGCTCGAGTCAAGTCAGGGTGGTTTTGAGCTTGGGCTTGAAATTAAATGAGGCATCTCAGCTAAGGCTCTAGCTTTATTTTGAAGCTAAACGAGATTTAAATCGAGCCAACGAGCCGAGCCTAGGTCGAGCCGAGCTTGATTACAAAAATGAGCCAACTCAACTCAGAATGTTTCAAATCAAGTTTTTTTAGTTAGTTTTATTCGGGCTTTTATCGAGCGAGCCCGAGCTTCGAGCCTCGAGCTTTTCAAACAGCTCTATTTGTGGAATCGATCTGAAAATCAATCTAAGTTATTAATATTTTAAAAATCACATAATATCCATCTAAGAAACACTAATGGGATCCCCAGTTCTCATCTACGCTGCTACGTTTCACGTCTATGTCCAAAGAAAGTTAGAGGGATACACACTTCATCTACTATTTCTTAAACTTCAATAAATTCGTTTTTTCAAAACAATGTTAAAAGTTTTAGTATATTTATTTTATTTTAGAAAAGCTTTAATGGTTTAATTAAACATGACGATGGATGATTTATCGCACTGTTAATATTTTTGTGATTAAAGAATGCTGTTTATTTTATTTGAAAAAGATATATCATGTTTTCATTTTCTGGTGGTTTGTATTCAATTTTTTCAGATCATCAATATGTTTTTTAAAACGTTATATATTTATAGCCCAATATTATGATGATGCCAGTATTTTTCTTGTTTTTTTTTGTTTTTAAAACATTTATAAGTTCAACCAGCAACATCTTTGAGAGTATATAAATATTAGAACACATTAGTTACATTGTTATTCAGAATTTGACTAAAATATATTGTGAATTTGAAAGTCTTCTATGGGTAGCTACTGGTCACATGGTAGGAAGGTTTCCACTTTATACTAGTCAATCGATGCTAGCTTCCGATTTAATGCAATCTCTTTCACACATTCCCTCTTTGAACTCTTTGACACATACACATTTTGTAAATTATTATTCTCACATTGTGTAAGTATACCTATCACCCAAACACGACTACTACCCTAAAATTTACCTTTCTTTGACGTCTGATTATATGTTGTAAGACTCTATTATATACCGAGGCAGTTTGTAAGGGTGATCATCATACATTGCCCTTAATGGGGTCCTCGGTTTTCAGGTGTTTGGTCCAAACCCAAGGAAAGTCCGAAGAAAGATGAGAAACCTGATTCCGTTATAAAAGAACTTAAACCTAATTGAATGCATAATGCGTATAATTGTTCAGCCGTTCACAAATGACCCTAAAGGCCCAATACAAATAAACCCAATAACTTATTATGCTAACAATATCGAACTTCATTGACCACCATCATCTTCGAAATATGTTCTTCAATCAGCACAAACATGTAAGTTGTTTATGAGTTATCTTGATTATTCCTATAGTCTTCATTCTTTTAACTGCTCGGTCAAGGGAAATTCATCAATACGAATACGAGTATACGGCAATACCTTTAAACCAAAGCTCTCTTCACATTTAATTTAATATAAGCGATCATTATATTTTGTCTTAAATAAATTATGTCAGATTCATCGCCAGTAATACAATAAATTAACCATAATCCATTCAGCTAACGCATCCCCAAACGATAATCCATTACACACATCTTAGCAATTAACAAGACCCAAATCAGAACCTGAGGCAGACACACAACCCGACCCGCCAAACCTTTAACGGTCCGGTCCTCGGTCCCCCTTTTCGAACATACACAGGTTTCGACTTCCGATCCGGCGCTAACTTTCCGTCATAACTTTAATGCCATTGTGTAATATTAATATTAATAAAAGGATCAACCTTGCAACTTCTTACATTAATATTCTCATGTACAACATTTCCCCAAAACCCTTATGCAAACCCTCATCGCCGGAACCACCGTGACTGCCACCACCTCCGCCGTCTCCGTCGCCACCGTGTACTCTGCTCACAGGCAAGTCCATCGTCATTTATTATTATTATTATTATTATTATTATTATTATTATTATTGTATATCTAAATTGATCTTATATTAAACACAGGATATAGAAACAGAAATGGAGCATAGAGTAGCTAATTCATTAATAATGACAGTAAATGAAAAGAAGTTTATTGAAAGTGGATTGCTTTCAGACATTAGAGTTGATGGTAGAAGACCTTTTGATTATAGAACCCTAACCATCAGGTTTGCCAGGTAAGATTGATTATTCTAATTCACATTTTTGCAGGGGTGTGCATGGGTCGGTTCAGTTTGGGCTAAAACCGAAATGAGTTTTTCAAAACCATTCAGTTTTGGTTTTTTTGATTTTGCCATTTGGGTTTGAAATCTTTGGGTCGAAAAATATAAGTTGGCCCAAGATAGCGAATATAGGCATGGTTTTTTTTTGTTAGTTAATAAAAATTGATTCTTTTATACATTTGGACTTTATTATTTGGGTTGAAACTTGAAACTATATATATGAAACTATTTTAAATTACTTAAACTGTAAAATAAAAATCTATAAATTCGGTTCATTTTTCTTTTTTTTTGTTTTTGTTACACGCAAAACCGAAACCTGACCGAAAGTTTGGTTTATACGAAACTTATTGTCGCCTTTTGTTTTGTTTTTTTTTCCGGTTTTGGATGGTTTTTCGGTTTCATGCACACCCTTACATATTCTTGTTAAAAAGTTAGAAGATGATTAGCTTGTTGACACGGTTTGTAGTGAAGATGGTTCATCAGAGGTGCAGCTTGGTCAAACTCAAGTTATCGGTTTTGTCACTGGTCAACTCACACAACCTTACAGAGACAGGCCAAACGAAGGGTCGTTTGCTATTTATACCGAGTTCTCACCAATGGCTGACCCTTCGTTTGAACCGGGTCGTCCTGGTGAGACCGCTATCGAACTAGGTCGAATTATAGATCGTGGTTTAAGGTATCGGTTTATTTGTATTTCGTTTTAACATTATCGTGCCTGGTATATGTATTTGATGAGATTGAATAAATGTTCTTGCAGGGAAAGCAGGGCAGTAGATACAGAATCACTTTGCGTTATTGCAGGGAAGTTAGTATGGTCAATACGGATTGACCTTCACATTATAGACAACGGAGGGTAAGTTTTGAAAACTTAGACAAATCCAAGAGGTTGTAAATCATTTTTTGTTACTAATTATATTTGTTTTTAATCGAAGATCGTTTTTGTGATATTAGAAATCTTGTTGATGCTGCAAATATTGCTGCTTTGGCTGCTTTATCAACATTTAGGAGGCCCGAATGTACATTAGGAGGAGACGATGGTCAAGAGTTGATAATACATTCACCTGATGTGAGTTTTTTCTGCATTTGTACTGGATTTTTATTTTATTTTTTATGTTTGTTGATATTAAAGTTGACATCAACATGTTGTTTTCAATGTTGTACTCAATAAATTAGGTTTAGTGTATGTACATTGTACTGTTAGACAGTCTTTATGAATGATTGATATAGAGGTGGCGTTTTTGACCCATTTACTTATGAATGGGTTGAATTGGGTTGTGTGACATCTTAAATGGCTCAAGTAAGAACATTTAACTAAATATGGAATCGGGTCAAACAGGTCAAAAGTTAACATGGTCTATTTTTAATGCATTCAACCTCCTATATTGTTTTTATTTAAACATTTAGAAATTTATTGGAATAATTAAACTGTCATGTGTGCATTGAACAGGAGAGGGAGCCACTTCCATTAATACTTCACCATTTTCCAATTGCAGTAACATTTGGATTTGTCGGTCAAGAAAACACAGTGGTATGCAAAATGAATCTTAAATGCTATTCTCTCTTACCTCATAAACGGGTCAGACCGACTCACACGATTGGATTTTTGTAATTTAATTGATGGTGTAGGTGGTTGACCCGACCCACTATGAAGAGGCGGTGATGGGCGGGTCAATGACTGCTACACTCAATACAAACGGTGATGTTTGTGCTATTCAGAAAGCAGGCGGTGTTGGCGTGTTGCAGACGGTTATTATGCAGTGTTTGCGTGTTGCTTCTGTTAAAGCTGGTGATATAACAAGCAAAATAAAGGATGCTGTAAGTTTTATTAATTTCACTTTGTGTAATCATAATATTAAAAACAAAAAACTGATCTATTTGCGAATATGCAATTTCAGGTTGAATCGTATAATACACAAAGATCGTTAAGGAAAATAAAACGCCATAATCCTGATCAACAGGGTTCTGCCGATGTGGCAAAGCGTCACATGGAAAGATTAACAGTGAGTTCAGATCAATCTGGCATTGCAAGCGAGTTCAATAAACACGATAAAACAAATAAGAAAAACAGCATATCGAAGGGTTTTAGTGGTGCGCCCGCAAGTTGGTATGGTTTCCGTACGAAAATCTGAAATATTATTATTATTATTATTATTACTATTATTATTATTACCATTACTATTATTATTATTATTATTATTATTATTATTATTATTTTATACCGAGTTTACCTTTCGATGGGTTTTGTAACACATTTAGGTTGAAACGTACCAGTTTTAGTACGAGTTGAAACGGGCCTGGTCTAGTTAAATTGACCCAATAACAGATTTTTTCATAAATAATTTGTCTTATTATATGATGTATATATTATGTCTTGTTTATTTTTTTAGGGACCCATACTCAAGGGGTATCGATGGCGATGAATTGAGAACTTCTCTAGCTTCTCGTGGTATTTAACGTTACAATTTTTTTAAAAGAATAGTAACTTTTCGTCACCGACATGTATTCTTAATTTATTGTTTTTGGGTAAATTTGCAGTTACACCTCTAGACAAGCAGAAAGAAGAATCAAGCCAAGTGAATCCCGAGAAGAAATCTAGCCCGGAATCTTTTGATACCACCAACTCATTAGTTTCGACACACGAAGTTGGATTAGTGAAAAAACAGTCAAAGACGCTGAAAGATGCAGTAAAGCCCAAGCACAAGAGGAAAAACAGGTCGAATGCTAGTTAGATCAGCACGGCCCGGGCCGGGCCGGGCCTTTTTTTGTTCAAACTGTACTATATATTCAATTAAGCACGTGTGAGACGCCTTTAATATTAATTAGACATTGATTTTTTGAAGGGGCATTTTTCGGATTTAATTTGGACGGTTTATGATTATATTGAGAAAAATAAAGATTACGATAAAACTAAGAGTTACAATTGGATTTTTTAGGTATTTAACTAATTATAAAGACGAAAATGTAATGCACCGTTCAATAACCATTTAAAAAAAATAATTTTCGTAAGTTTATCTTGTGTTTTTGTATTTCACTTTGTTTTTCAAATGCAATATCTATGTATTGCCCTTTTCTAAGTTCAAAATTCTCGGGGTCTGGCGTTAAAAAAATATTAGGGCACGATTAACTTATCAATAAACGTTATATATAAAATGTACACCCTAGTTGCGTCCATGATTATATAATTATGTAACAAAAATTAGGGTTGACCAAAGCTTAACCATTAACCAAAACAATTAACTGATATCCGAGATTAACCGATGGTTATGGTTAACAGGTTAAAGACTTAAGGGGAGTGTCCCGTAACCGAACATTAACCATACCGAATCGAAAATAATTAACATATTTAATTGAAGGAAGAAATAAAAATTGAAGGTATCACAAGTAAAAAATAATCAACAGATTATTGATATTTGCATCCAAATTTCATATTTATTATTCTTTTTATAAAAAACAGGCCTAAAAGCTTGTTGGGCCAAAACAATTACTTATATTTTTCTAAAGGTGGGCTGGCCTTGATCCTTGATCTTTAGAATTCAAAAAATCATTTGACCAACTAGCTTCAAATGTTGGTTCAATTAACCGAAACCGAAGCTCGGTTATGGTTAGGGTTATTGTTATTGTTAAAGGTAAAAACCGAACCGAGATTTGCACCCCCATAGGCCATATCCAATATTTCTAAACATATCATCAGACATTTAACTAGTATAAAATAGATAAAAGAAAATATCAAATTATCAATCATATATGACAATAATTAGATAACTATATAAAACTTATATATGAACATGAAAGTATGTCTCATAATAATGAATGTGAGAAGAAAAGTTGTAATGGGAAAAGTCATGACATGGACAGGGTGTTTTAATCAACGTTAAAAGATAGGTGCAACCACAAACCGATATATATTATTATTTGATTAATAGCATTCAATTATGTAACATCAATGTATCTTTACGTGTAAACAATAGGGAGGCCCATGGACCTAGATCAAGACCTTTATTGCACCTTCAGGCTTGAGGAGGGCATCGTGTCTAGAAAATATCATTATAACGTAATGCCACCGACGGAGAGTGTTCGCGACTAAGATCCAATGGTCAAGTTCACGACATTTGGGTGCAAGACGACATTTGGTAGCATGGGCGGATATAGAGTATTAGAACGGTGGGCCAAGGCCCACTGTACAGTTTTACAATTTTGTATTAATTATAAGGTAACTAGTAATATTGTATAATTAGTAGTGTAATGGATAGCATAGTTTTCTTTTTTTAAGTTTAAATACCCACCTTTTAAAACATCAATTTCAAGGCCCAAACCAGTTAAAATTTAAAACTAACTCTAGGTGGCTGATTTTCATTTATGAAAGCATCGTGCCAATTTTGAATGAATCACAGAATCAGCCTTTTGGCTCATTGTAAAGCCCCAATACCGGTGCTCCACTTTGAGTTTTAAATTTATTCATAAACATAGTTATAAAATCAAAGCGAATAAACTTTTCACGAGAGACTTAAAACTTTAGTCATATATTACAAAACACAAAATTCTTGTTTAAAACATTCAAATCTGTCTTAATATAACACCATAACATAATACTTTCATAACTTCCTTCTCTATATGTCAACCAACTCAGTCCATGCCATGTGCCTCTCTCAAGTCAACTCCTTCATCCTATTTGCTTGCATGCATATTAAAAGTCAGCTACGCTGAGTGAGTTCTAGTTAATCGGACAACATACATTACATTTACATACTTATCTATATGTATCCGAAGATGCATATTACATACCTAACCTGTTTACCTTTCTTTCACACACACACACATACATAATTTCATTCTTTCATATTTTCCTTCTTGTTTTAATTTACTTCATACATACATAACTATTCCTATGTTTTAAAGAGTCTTTCGCTCTATAATCTTCGCAGATATTATTAGAGCCTGCAAACCTTTTAACCTTTACAAATATTATTAGGGTCTGCAACCCTTTAACATTCGCAGAATTTAGAAGAGTCTGCAACCCTTAAACCTTCGCAAATATTATTAGGGTCTGCAGCCCTTTGACTTTCGCAGATATTATTAAGGTCTGCAACCTTTTAACCTTCGGAAATATTATAAGGGTCTGCAACCCTCGTAACCATACAACTATGCAACCATACAACCATCCTTTCAGATATTATAAGGATCTGGTCTCTGCTTTCCATGCAACCATACATACATTTCTTATATATATATATATATATATATATATATATATATATATAACATACATACATACTCCTAATATTTTCTACATTCATAAATCATTCATATATCATACCCTTACCACTTAAGGTAAGTGTATTAACTAATCACATAGGAGTATGCACGTAGCCCTGAAAGACATAACAGATAAAAGGGGCTAGAAACTCACATGGGTCTTATTTCTTTTTGGATTGATTGTAACACATTTCTTTAGCTGGGCACGACTAACTGTTTATTAGATATATGTGTTAATTAACTACTTTCTATCTAAGTCTTATTACTCAAGTCATCAAGCTAATATGACTTAAGGACAAACGAATCGAACCGAATAGGCCAACCGAATCGAACCGAATAGGCCAAACAAATCAAATATCCCAAACGAATCGAAACGTGTATTCCAACGAATCATATCGAATATTCAAACGAATCGAATCGAGTTTCTTACATTCGAATCGAATTCTTATGAACGCGATTCTAAATAGGTTTTTGTGCATTTATGCCCTAAACGTTATTTTTCGGCCTGTCTTACAACTACAACGAGTTCCGGGCCATAACAACTTACCCTCTTGCTTTTACACAGCCCGAACGTCACTCGTTCATCCCGAATCGCACCCGCTAACTCGTTAACTGTAAAGTTTATGTTTTTCTTACACTTTATGGTCCGGTTTACTATTATATCAATTTTCAAGCCATACCAACTTCATTTACTCATCTTTTTTACGAATCTAACCATATTCGTTTAACCCGAACCTAGCCAACTACCATTTTACTGACAAGTTCATTACTTTATCAATAACTGTGATCCGTTCTATCATCCTACCAAGTTTCACGCAAATTCGTACCGAAAAGTAAACTTTTTTTTTAATAAAAACGTACCTCTAATGTTTATGTTTGAAATCACTCGAATCCCAAAACCATAAACGAACTCGGAATTGAGTGATTCAAGCGGCCATGCGATTGGGTCACCAACGCCGCTTATTTTCGCCGCTGGAATCTCTGCCACAGTTGCCGGAAAATCCAAACAATTTCCAGAAAACTCATTTTCCACTGTTACGTCGTCCTTGATAAAAACTAGACTTCCGTATCTCTGATCGAAGATCTGACTAGCAGGAAACTTCGCTTGTATTCCATGAACACTTAGTTAAAATTTGAGACCGACCGACGGTTAGATCTCCGGGAATCGTCAGATTTTTTTGGATTGCTCTCACAAAAACGGGATTTTGGTAAAAAAAAAGGAGGCTAGAGGTAAAGATGATTATAAAATGAAATGACGGCTACTTTTATAAGATAGAAGAGGGTTTCATTTTAACTTTTCATCTAATGACACTTAACACCCTCACTAACGAAACTTGGGATGTTACACTCATAAACACTGCTCGACTTCTCATCTTCTGCGTTGTTGTCGCCGCTTCGTATTGTTACCCTCCTCAACCCCCCCCCCCCCCCCCCCCCCCGCGTACAATAATTTTCTGTATCCTTTTGTGTCTAGTAGCAAAGAAAACCTACGTGATGTACAATATAATCTCGATAGAAAATACCCCTTTTGATCAACAAAACATAATATTCGTTTAACAAAGTTATTTATTTGTCAATAGAAGGTTTGCAGGACATTAAAAGTTTTGAGTGTCAAAGAAAATTATTAATTTAGCGAGATTATTAATTTATCAAGGTTATATTGTTAAACCATTTATTCTTAACATCTACTTCTAGGATTGTAAAGAAATTGAATATGCATTGAACGTTTACGGAGAAGTTAATGAATTAAAAATTCACTGAATTGATTGTAAACCGTTCTCTAGAGTTTATTTATTTACAACTATCGTGAATACCTGTGTTACGCAACCGGATAACTGGTGTTATATCTAATATGGCCTGTGCAAGCCCATTATTATTGTGTGCAATACATTTCATATCATTAGATACAAATTAAGATATAGAAGGGGGCCCATGTGATTTCCGACTTAAATAATAGCGGCTCGACCAAAATAATAACTTTAATCTAGTATGATTTGTTATAACTTTAACAAAACCCCATTAAAAAACAACTTATACATATTTTAATAACTATGATTGCTCTTTAGGGAGGAAAGAGCACTCCTATAAAATACCCATGCATTGACCGATTATGCATTGCCACCTTATTTATACCGTTAAATACTAACAAACTACAAATTTATTGTCAGCACCTACCCAAATGTGTAATAAATTAATTATTAATTCATTTAATTTTCCAACCTTTGTCTTGGAATCAATTTTATGTGGTAATTGTTTCGGTCAAAAATTGGCAAATCAACTTTTGATCAAATTAGTGTGTGAGATGAAGTGCTTGTTGATAATAAGATTGAACACAACGATATAATTACGAGGGAAAAAACCCTTGATTATAATAATCTTACGTCGGTCAAAAATTAACAACGTAATCTTTGGTCGAATTACTTCGGTCAAAGATTAAGAACGTAATCTTTGGTCGGATTCGTATGTGATTATGATAATCTCCGGCACAAAAAAACCCCGGACGGTGAAAACTATCACCGTCGACTTTATTAATAACGAAAATAGGTGATTACAAGTGGTAGAGCTGATAAGTGATCGTAAGCTATGTGATACAATGTTTGCTAGTAAGCTAAGTCGTGAGAGTGTGTGTTCTAGTGACATTATCAGCTTGTTTGTATAAGATAAGGTTACAACTGTTATCCCGAACAATCCGGAAACCCTAGACTATTTCCTCAATAATCCGTTGCATGCCCACGTTCCATTTGACGAAGTTCAAGCACTAGCTGTTGTAAGTCCACGTTCATATCAGCATATTTAACACGTGATCTTATCTGCACAACAAAGAAAAATAATATAGGACAATTGAATTAGTCAAACCTCATCCTCGGAATATTAGCGTTGACGGGATAACTCAAAATCCTTGAATTGTAGCTCATCCCGAGGATAGAAAATTTACACCCAACAATTGCCCCCAATTTTTACAGATCATGCGTGACAGCTGTAAAAATTTCAAATTTTGAAAAATAAGATATCTTCTGCCAACTGAAAGGACACGCACGCGTATTGAGGAAACCCTAAAACCGACTTTCCAAGTTATAATCAAACCATTCCCCAATCTCAAAATAATACTTCATCCACCGATTCATAGTCAGGTCAGTTCCTCTCTCTCGTCTTCTTTAATTTCTTGAAATTTTCTTCTGATCCGAACGATAATGAGGAAGAGAACCCCCTCGAGCGCCCAATCCTTTCTCTTTCACAACCTCGGACGATTTTGTCGATCAAGCTCATATTCCGGCCACCGATGAAGACCAGTGTCTTTTTAGAGATCTAGACATTAGATTTCTAAAAGACTCGGGTTTACTACCTGCTGAAGCTATTATTAGGCCCTATGATCCCAAAGTCAAGGCTGACTTTTCCTCCAAAACCTAGATTTGCTTTTTTCATTACCCCTTTTCGATAGGCCTTTCATATCCGTTTTCCCCGCTTATCAAAGAGTTATTTAATGTTACTGGATTATCTTATTCCCAAGTCATGCCGATGGTGTGGAGAGACTTGGCCACCGTAGATCGATTGAATAAGACCCATAGGTTGTCGATTGGTATACCTGAGATAGCTGCCACCTATAATCTTCGTACACACGGGTCTTTCCGCTACTGCCTTCAATCCAAATCCAGCCGTCTTTACATGGTTCCCAAGGTGTCCATTAGTGACCCTGACTGGAACAAAAAATTCTTTTTCGTCCGTCGTGACTCTATTCCCGATGGAATGAACTTGCCTATTAAATGGGTTCACAAGGGTAGGAAATCTTTAGGATAGATTTTCTTTTGCAAATGTTTTGTGTTAATATGGTTTCTTTGTTGGCAGTTGTGTTTGAGGATTTGGTAAAGTATAGGAAGGATACAAATAGAAGGCTTAAGGCGTTGTTTAAGATTCCACCAGAGGATAGGGAGTTCTGGTTAGAAGAAGAAACGGGAGAAACAAGTGTAACTTCTGCAAAGTCTGTTGAGAGCATGTCTTCTGGTAAGTTTTTTGGGTTTTTCATGAAATCCTTAGGATTTTACTTTCTTGGGAATAACTTGATAAATTGTTGTATAGGGATGCCGAAGCCAAAGTCTTCTTTCAGCTTAGTTGATCTGGACGATCTCGTTGAGGATAGGACCGTGGTAAAGCAAGAACACTCCAAGACCGCTTCTCCGATAGTGAGAGTTCCGAAGACCCGTCAGAAAAGCGCTGCACAGAAGAAGAGGAAAGCCACTACTTCAGCCGAGACTGAGCCCTTTGCCGATATGAGCACTACTGACGTTGTGGAGAAGCTGCAAGCTCTTGCCAACTTTCTTGGGACAGTAAGTACTTTCTTTTATCCTGAAAATTACTGCAGAAAACTTATGTTAATTTGGGGATAACAGAAAACTAAAGGTTACCTTCAGAGATCCTAGGATGCTGAGTTGGCTCAAAAAGATGCTGAGGCTAAGGTTGCCGATCTTCTGCATGCTGCTGACATCAAGGATAAGCTGCTCAAAAAGAAGGATAAAGAGATTTTGGATCTCAGAGCCTCATTTGAGTTGGAGAAGACTGAGTTCCTTGAAGAGGCCAAGAAGTGTGCAGCCACCAGTATCCTGGAGTCGATGATCAAGATTTCAGAGGAAGTTCAAGCGAAAGGCTACACGATGGATTCCTGGAACTTTGTGGCTTGGAGGAAGAAGCTGAAGATGCTGAGGGGTGAGAAGATTGAGGAAGACGATGTGGCGGGCACTTCTGAGGTAGTCAAGGAGGCTGGTGCTAGTGAATGTGACATCTGCCCCGATCCGACCCGACCCAGGTACCCGTTTCTCTGACCCGATCTCTTTCTTTTATGATTTAATATTTATACTTATATTTTACTTTTAATAATAATATATATTTTTCTTCCCGCCTCTTTCTCTCTCTTTCTTTCCGCCGTCCCGTCCCTCTCCTTCTCTCTTTCCGCCTTCTTTTCCCTCTTGTCGCCGTCCCGCCCTTACGCCTTGTTTCCCTCTTTTTCTTCTAACTCTTTGCTTGTCCTTTGTTCCTTCCCGCCTAAGGTTGTCTGCGCAGCTCCACGCGCCAGACTCCCTTACAAGGAATCCTGCGTGAAGACCACCTGTACAGCGATTCGCGAGACGAACTCTTCTCACAGCGCGCTAAGAATTGTAATTCTTCTCGCAGCGCAAACGCGCTAAGGATTTGTAGTTCTTCTCGCAGCGCGCTAAGAATCGTAGTTCATCCCTCGACGCGCGAAGAATTATAGTTCTTCCCGCGGCGCGCTAGGAATTTTAGTTCCTCCCGCGGCGCGCTAAGAAATGTGATTCTTCCCGCGACGCGTTAAGGTTGGTTCTGTCTGCCTTCGCGCTCGCGCACTTTTGCTTTCGCGCTCGAGCCTTCTCGCGCTAAACCCTTGAGTTTTCTTCTGTTTAATCTAGCCGTTTGCTTTTGTGTTGTCTTATCTTTTGTGCTGTTGACCTAATCTGCTTCTTGTCTGAAAAGCCACTTTTGGCGCAGCATGCGCACCAACCCCATTGGTTGGCAGAAAAAGTGACTGACATAATCTTTTGAGATCTGCTTTTTCCATGCTTGACCAGTACCTTTATCTGAACCGCCCATGCTTTTTACTGTTCCCTGTCAGCTTTTCCTTTGTCCCCTGCAGCTGCCATATCTTTCCATATCTTTTGCTTTTGGATTCTTATGCTTTTTGATATCTTTTGCTGGATCCTGTTAAAGATCTTTTCCCCTTTCTCTAGGGATTGTGTTCCCTAGGGTTTCTCTATAAATAATAGTATTATTTTTCCTAACACTACACACACAAACACTTAATCTCTCCTGTTTTCCTTGCTCTCTGCCGCCTCCCTCTCTGCCTCCGTCTTCCTCCCTGTTCTGCCCTGCTTTTCCGGTAATATATATATATAATAATTTACTTATTAATTATGCTAACTTATAATCTATGCTAACTTATAATCAAGACTTAAAACAGATCGTTAAAACAATAATCTTTATTTATAGGTTAACTTGTGCTTGTTTAAAGTTGGTTCTTGCTTTATCTTACACCGCATCGTTTATCAAGTGAGTAATCTCGTACCTAATCCCTTTTTGCTTTTAATGTTTTGGGATGATCATGTGTTCATACAAACTTAGAGTCTTAAACTTGTTTATGAACTTTAGTCGCGCAGTATCCCATGTGTTGAGGACGTTTACTTGGCTGTTTATTTGTATGTGTGTATCATTAACCGCTTTGTTCGGCCTATTCCGAAGTTTTCATGGATCCATTAGATGAACACGGGAGACCTATCGTTTACGGTTTTCTTTGTTTACACTTGCACAGATGTTTTCTCGTTTTTTGTGCTCAATTGGGAGCACGGATTGAACTATGAACTATGAGCTATGATCTATCTAGGCTTGATCACAATCTGATTGCACCCTTGTTAAACACCAGACATACACGTGTTGCGCGCAGATTTATTGTTATCTATGTATTGTATTAAACTTGATTTCTCACCAACACGCAAGTGTTTGACGTTTATTTTAACACATGTTCAGGTTTGCAGTAGCTGTTCTGGAGCTTGTGGACACATAGGAAGTTTTCTTTATTTTGGACCTAGATTAAAATGTATCAAGACAAGTTTTTGCTGTTCGAATATTTTGATTTATAATATATTGATTTATGATGATTTATGTTATCTTGTGTTTACTCTGCGCGTGCGCGAATGAATGTATTTATTAAATATTGACACCCAATAGTGTCACGAGTAATGAAACAATATGTGGCGCCCCGATGTATAATCCGCCTTTGGTCGGGGTGTTACAGTGAAGAGGTGAAGGAAACCAAGGCTGGTGAGGTGACGGAGTCGGAGAAGAAGGAGGGCGACCAGGTTAAAGGTGATAAGGTTTAGGCCTGGTTTTCAAGTGGTTTTTATGTGTTTTTGATGGTCGTTTGGACATTTTTTTTTCTGGTTATGTAAGGATAATGTAGTATGCTTAGGATAACGGTTTGGGTGGAGGGATCCTGGTTCAGGACGAAGCCCAAACCTTATATTTCCTGCTTTAAGACAATATGATGGTTCAGGTGGATGGGCTCTTTTTTGAGTGAAACCTGAATCATCCTTTTCCTGCACTTTTAATATTAGTAGAATAACCTTTTATGACTTATGTTGGTGTTTTATCTTCGTTCATGTTATCGAATTTTCACAATAAAGTTGATTTCATTAGAATTTAGAAATCGAAGTGAGATAAGAAACAAAATTTAGGTTTAAGTTAATGAACCATCATAAAGTCATAAAATTCATTAAATAGAAGGAAATAAAGAACATTGCAAAATAGGAAGTCATACCAGAATTATTTAGTAATCAACTTTGATAAGGTATAGACCACTTCGTTCTTGTTAACAAGATTACCTCTCAGGTTGTTCTTCTAATCATAAGGATATCTTGCAATATTATCCTGAGAATAATTTCACAAATTCTGGCAACAAGGCCCAAATATACTGGCGACAAAGACTAAACTAGCGACAAGGCCTAAACTGGCGATAATGCCCTTGAGAAGAGGTGAAAACCCCTTAAACCTTAGGATTAAACTGGCGACATGGCCCTTGAGAAGAGGTGAATACCCCTTAAACCTTAGGATTAAATCGGCGACATGGCCCTTGAGAAGAGGTGAAAACCCCTTAAACCTTAGGAACCGGTACGTCTACCATAAACTTGAGATTCAAACCAATAGCTGAGGATAACGTGGTAACAAGTCACTATATTTCATGTGCTGGCCCCGTCTCTCAAACTACGGCCGAATAAACGTGCGCTACAGGCGATCTTAAGAAGAGGTGAAAACCCCTTAAACCTTAGAAAGTATTGAATAATACCTTAACTGGCGACAAGGCCCTTGAGAAGAGGTGAAAACCCCTTAAACCTTAGACATAAACTGGAGACAAGGCCTATATATACTGGCGACAAGGCCCAAATTGACTCCATTCCATGTGGGGATACCACATATCTTCAAGCTACAAAACAATCAATTCTAAGTGAGGGGTGGGTGTTAGCCTTGCTAACACCCCTCCGATGCTTAAGTCAGTACCAGGATAGAAGAATAATAATGTTGAAAAATAAAAAGATAAATTAGAATACGTACCTTAGTTGTTTAACATTACTGTTAAATTATCCTCGGGAGAGAAATCTTACATAAAATATTTTTTGAGGTGGATAGCGTTCCAAGCCCTTGGTAGTAAGTCACCATTCAAAGTGGACAATCTGTATGCCCCCATTCCTTCTTCCGAATCTATCAAGTAAGGACCTTCCCACCTTGGTGCAAGCTTTCCATCTGTAGGATTTGTAGTATTCTGAAAGGCTTTTCGGAGAACCAAATCCCCTTCTTGAAATGAACCCTGATATTTTTGTTGTAGGACTTTGCTATCTTCTGTTGATAAGAGGCCATTCTGATCTTTGCTAAATCCTTGAGTTCTTCTACTGCATCTAAATCTTCAAGTAGACTTTGAGTGTTATCTTAGGAATTTTGATGACTGAATCTAGCTGTAGGGATAACCATCTCTGTCAGGATAACTGCTTAAGCTCCAAACACCAATGAGAAAGAAGTCTGACCAGTAGCATTCTTTGAAGTGGTCCTATCTTCCCAAAGAACAAAAGGTAGTTCTTCGGCCCACTTTCCTTTCTTAGACCCCAACTTTTTCTTCAGGTTGTTGATAATGATTTTGTTGCTTGATTCTGCCTGTCCGTTAGCCTGAGGATGGACAGACGTTGAAGTGATCATTTTGATTCCCCAACTGGCACAAAATTTGGTGGTTCTCTTGCCGATGAACTGCGAGCCATTGTCACACACTATCTCTGCCGGGATTCCAAATCTTGTCAGAATATTACGCTTGATGAATGAGATAACTTCTTTCTCTCTAACTTGAACAAAAGACTCAGCCTCAATCCACTTCGAGAAATAATCTGTCATTGCCAGCATAAAGACTTTTCCTCCCGGAGCTCTTGGTAGCTTTCCCACAATATCCATACCCCACTTCATGAAAGGCCAAGGGGATATAATAGGATACAATGGTTCAGCTGGCTGGTGGAGAATGTTGCTATGTCTCTGGCATGCATCACATTTCTGAGAATAATTCATAGCATCCCTCTTCATCGTTGGCCAGAAATATCCGGTCCTCAGGATTTTAGAAAATAGTGCTCTGCCCCCAGTGTGATTCCCACAGTCTCCTTCGTGGATATCCTGAAGAACTTCTTGAGCTTCTGTCTTCTCCAAACACCTAAGATATGGTCCTGCAAGAGATTTTCTGTATAATACATCATTCATTATAGCATATGGGATTACCTTTGTGCGAAAAGCTCTTGGGTATCCTTGGGGATAACTCCATCCTGGATATATCTTCTGATCTTGATTCTCATATCTTCACCATTTTCTGATATTTTATTGACACCTTGTTCTTCTATTGTTGGGCTCAGGATATGTATGATGGGAATCTTGACACCTTCAGGTATTCTGAAGTATGAAGCTAAGTATGATAGGGCATCTGCTTCAACAGTCTCTTCTCTAGGTACCTGTGAAATATCAAACATTTCGAAATATTTTGCTAGTTTTTTACTAGTTCTAAGTATTTCATTAGTTTTTCTCCTCTAACAGTATATGAACCATTAAAATTATTAGTTAATAATAATGAATCAACATGTACTTGAATAAACCTGATTTTCATGTCGATTGCTAGTTGTAATCCTGCTATCAGAGCTTCATATTCTGCCTCATTGTTTGTGGCTTGGAATCCGCAGGATATTGATTGAGGTATAATGTCCCCCTGTGACGATTTCAGCAGGATCCCGAGACCTGTTCCTCTAACATTTGAAGCACCATCAGTGTATAGCGTCCACTTATCTTTGGTTTCTTGAAGTTGTTGGACTTCCAAGTTTGCTTCTTCTTTAAGTTCACTGGTGAAATCAGCCACAAAGTCTGCTAATGCCTGGGATTTGATGGCAGTCCTGGGTTCATATACTATATCATATGCACTCAGATTTACAGCCCATTTTGCCATCCTACCTGACATTTCTAGTTTTCTCAAAACAGACTTAATAGGGTAATTAGTTTTAACAAGAATATGATGAGTTTCAAAATAATGTCTAAGTTTAGTAGATGCCATAATAAGTGCTAAAATTAATTTCTCAAGATAAGAATACCTGGTTTCAGCATCTAATAAATTCTTACTTACATAATAGATGGGATGTTGTTGACCCTCGAGGTCTTTAGCTAAAACTGCACTCACTGCATTATTTGATACAACTAGATATAGAGATAGAGGTTCACCTTCTTGGGGTTTTACCAGTAGAGGAGCAGAGGAGAGATAAGCTTTTAAGGACATTAAAGCCTCCTCATGCTTACTGGTCCATTCGAATCTTTTGTTTTTCTTCAGGATATCATAAAATTCCTTGCACTTTTCTAAGGATTTGGATATGAATCTGTTGAGTGCTGCTATCCTGCCAGTCAGTCTTTGAATATCTTTGACTGATGCTGGGGATTTCAGGTTTAGGATAGCTTGTATCTGCTATGGACTCGCCTCTATCCCCCTTTTGGTGACCATGTATCCTAAGAATTTGCCAGCATTCACTCCGAAATGACACTTTCCAGGGTTCAGCTTCATGTTATATTTGTCGAGGATATCAAATGCAGTCTTGAGATCCTGGAGGTGATCCTCAGCTTTCTTGGACTTCACCACCATATCATCAATATAGACTTCCATCGTGTCCCCCAGTTGCTCTTTGAACATCATGTTGACTAACCTCTGATAGGTTGCACCTGCATTTCTAAGTCCAAAGGGCATAGCAATATAACAATAAATACCTGTGGGAGTCATGAAGGCTGTGTCTTCTTGATCTTAAGGTTCCATTTGGATTTGCTGAAATCCTGAGGATGCGTCCATAAACGTCAGCATCTCGCGGCCGGCTGTAGCATCTACCATCGAATTGATGTGTGGTCGAGGGAACGGATCTTTAGGACAAGCCTTATTCAAGTCTGTGAAATCCACACAAACTCTCCATTTTCCATTCTTTTTCTGCACAACTACTACATTTGCTAACCATCAGGGATATTGAACTTCCCTGATCATATTTGCCTTCAAAAGTCTTTCAACCTCTTCTTGGATAATTATGTTTCTCTCAGGTGCAAACTTTCTTCTCTTTTGATGGATTGGCCTGAAAGAATTATCAATCCAAGTTTATGTGTTATAATATCTTTGGAAATACCTATCATATCTTCATGTTTCCATGCGAATGTCGACAGTCTTGACTTGAGAAAATCGAGCAATTTTGACTCAATATCCTCAGGAATGCTGGTTCCCATCAGCACTTTGACTTCAGGATCCTCGGGATAAGGAAGTACTTATTTGATTTCTTATTCCCTGGCCTCCATTACGCCTCGTGCTGGTTTCTGTAATTGCTACGCCTGCTGGGGTTTGGCAGTACATTTCATAGAGGATGTGTAGCAATTCTTTGCATCTTGTTGATCGCTGATGATTTTGATAACTCCCCACGGACTTGGGATTTTCACACATTGGTGATAGGTGGAGGGGACTGCCTTCATGTCGTGTATCCAGGGCCTGCCTAATATGATATTGCAACAAGACAAACAGTCAATAACACAAAATTTTTGTATTTTATTTACCCCTTTCACGTGTATTAGGAGTTTTATTTCCCCAATAGTGCTCTTAGTCTCTTCGCTGAATCCAACCAATACTGAGGAACTGGGAACGATCTCATCATCAGGAATATTCATCTTTCTCATCACATCTAATTGAATAATGTTGACAGAGCTTCCACCATCTACGAGGATCCTGCGCACATAATGGTTAGCTACATATAACGTTATTACCAAACTATCATGGTGGGGATCCTGAATGTTGACTCTATCACTTTCATCGAAGGTCATGGTCTTTGTTTGAGTGAGAACGGATGTCTTTGTTTGTTTGTCAGCCACTTCTAACTTCCTCTGATCAGCATTTCTTTTTGCAGCAGAATAAGAGGTTCCACAGATGTCGGATCCTCCGGATATGAACATGATTGTTTTTGCATCCGTTGGTGGAGAAGTTGGCTTTTCAGGAATATTTTCAGGATTTTGTTCCTTTCCATTCTTCCGGCCAAGTAGCTATTTTAAGTGGCCTTTGCTGAGAAGATAACTAATCTCCCTTCTGAGTGCGATGCAATCATCAGTCAAGTGCCCAAAGTCTTCGTGGAAGGCACACCACTTTGATATGTCTTTGTAGGCTCCTTGTCTTTCCGTTTTCTTTGGCCACCTGGCTTTTTCACCTAAATCCTGCATGGCACACATTAATCCACCAATATCAACAGAAAAACAATATTCAGAAACTTTAGGATATTCTTCATCATCCTCATCATCTACTGCATTGATCCTGGGGTTATCAGGCTTGTAGTAAGGCTTTGACCGATATGATTTTCCTGGGGATTCGGCCTTTCTGTTAGTCTGATCGTACTTCGGGATACCGATCTTATAGTTTTTCTTATCATCTTCTAGCCTGATAAACCTCAGAGCTCTACTTCTTGCTTCATCTAATGACCTGCATGGAGTCATAACAAGATCATCATAGAAAGAGGAGCCCTTTTCTAACCCTAGCTTAAGAGCTTCCACTGCTGAAGCCGGGTTTAGATAGAGGTGCACAAATCGGTTTTTTTAAAAAAACCGGTTCGGTTATTAACCGGACCGGTTTTTTTTGGCCCGAAAAAAAACCGGTTCAGTTAATAACCAGACCGGTTAATAACCGGTTTTTGTATGTCAAAACCCTAACCGGTCTAACCGGTTAGGACCTGTTTAGAAACCGGTTAGAAACGGTTAATAACCGGTTAACCGGTTTTTTTTTTAAAATAACCGGTTTTTTTCATAATAACCGGTTTTAAAAAAAACCGGTTTTTCCATTAACCGGTTTGTTAACCGGTTTTGGCTCTAAAACTTGTAACCGAAATACGAACCGGCGGTTTGTAAACCGGTCAAACCGGTTTTTAAAAAACCGGTTTTCGTAAAAACCGGTTTCCGGTTTAAACCGGCAAACCGGTTCCCGGACCGGTTTTTTTGACCATCTCTAGGTTTAGATTTGGAATTTCCAACGACTCCTTGCTAAACCTGGTAATAAAATCTCTCAAGGATTCCCCAGGATTTTGGGTAACCCTGTAAAGATCACCTGTCATTTTCTCAAATGTTCTACTGTAAGAAAACTGGTTATTGAACAAGTTAATTAAATGAGAAAAAGAAGTGGTAGTATTAGGAGGAATACTCAGTAGCCATTTCATGGCTGCTCCAGTCAAGGTAGACCCAAATCCCTTGCAAAGACATGCTTCCTAGATTTCCATAGGGATTGGGTTGATCTCCATACGCTCTCTATACTGTGCAACATGTTCCTCGGGATCCGTTGAACCATCGTACAGTTTCATATTTGGGGTTTGAAACCGTTTTGGGATCTGTACGTCACCAATTGATGGTACAAATCGGGATATTCTGTGACTATCAGTGGGAACTTCAGCTATGGTACGGGTAACACCGGGAACATTTGATATCATGTCCTTAAGCTTTTGTAATTCTCGGGCTAAACTTGAACTTATGCCTGCATCCTGCAAAAATCCTTAATTAGCATTAAAAGGAATTGTATTGAAAGTGTTACCCTGATTGATATTATGAGTAACGGTTTGGGTGTATTAGCTGGCATTCCCGAACATAGTATTTCCTGGAGTAACAAATGGAGTGGCCGAAGTGTTAGCCTGCATCGGGATGAAGTCTCCCTGGTGCATCTCAGAGGACCCTGCAAATTGCTGAGTTTGAGCAAATGGCTGCTGAGGATTGAAGAATCCTGATGAAGGTACACCTGAGAATCCTGCCTGTTGCGGAAATCCTGAGGATACCACCTACTGATAAGGACCTGAGGATCCTCCCTGCTGCGACAATCCTGAGGATAACGCCTGTTGATAAGGACCTGAGAATCCTCCCTGCTGCGACAATCCTGAGGATCCTGCATGTTGAAACGACCCAGCAAAGGATGCATGCAAGTATCCTTGGGATCCAGATGAGTACAATCCCGCAGACCCTTAGTGCTGGAAGAGAGAGGATCCAGGGTTGTACGCCATGGTTGACTCCAGACGCACCAATCCTGAGGATCCTGGAGGAGTGTAATCTAGAGATCTCGGGATTAATGGCGTGAATTCTTCCGCCGGCTTCTTGGCTTTTCTGATATCTTCCAGTTCCTTCACCCGCATCTGGTTGGTCTTGTTCTGGCGATCCATCTGTTCCTGTAACCGCTTATAAATAGACAAAAGTGCATTATTAAATACCATAACGGGATACTGGGGAGACGGTCTCGATCCCGAAAATACTGGAGTGGCAGTTTTCTTCTGAATGTTGTCAGGTTTTTTCGGAATAACAGCAGCAGAAGGAGGAGGAGGCATGGAAGGTTTCCCGGAGGAATCTGAGGCTGCGGCAGAAGAAGAAACAATCTTTGGTTGGGAAGACATGTTGTGGATATTGAAAGTAGGGTTTAGTTTGAGAATTGATAGTGAACAGCACCGTTTGCCCCATGGTGGGCGCCAAATTGTTTCGGTCAAAAATTGGCAAAGAAACTTTTGATCAAATTAGTGCGTGAGGTGAAGTGCTTATTGATAATAAGATTGAACACAACGATATGATTACGAGGGAAAAAACCCTTGATTATAATAATCTTACGTCGGTAAAAAATTAACAACGTAATCTTTGGTCGAATTACTTCGGTCAAAGATTAAGAACGTAATCTTTGGTCGGATTCGTATGTGATTATGATAATCTCCGGCACAAAAAACCCCCAGACGGTGAAAACTATCACCGTCGACTTTATTAATAACGAAAATAGGTGATTACAAGTGGTGGTGCTGATAAGTGATCGTAAGCTATGTGATACAATGTTTGCTAGTAAGCTAAGTCGTGAGAGTGTGTGTTCTAGTGATATTATCAGCTCGTTTATATAAGATAAGGTTACAACTGTTATCCCGAACAATCCGGAAACCCTAGACTATTTCCTCAATAATCCGTTGCATGCCCACGTTCCATTTGACGAAGTTCAAGCACTAGCCGTTGTAAGTCCACGTTCATATCAACATATTTAACACGTGATCTTATCTGCACAACAAAGAAAAATAATATAGGACAATTGAATTAGTCAAACCTCATCCTCGGAATATTAGCGTTGACAGGATAGCTCAAAATCCTTGAATTGTAGCTCATCCTGAGGATAGAAAATTTACACCCAACGGTAACTTTGTCATGAAATAAAGTCATGCACCCTACCCACATGTGATGGTGACAGTGTTTTCATGTGGTTTGAAAACCATGCTCCATACCCGCACTGGTGCTCCGTCAATGTATTTTTAGTAGTATAGATAAATAAAAATAAATAAAATTTATGTCATTAAATACAGTTAATAAATAAAATAAAATAAAATAAATAAAACTTATGTCATTAAATATGGATTGAATGTAATGGGATATTGACTAAAAGATTATTTTACTTCTCTAAGAAGTTGTAATTACTTATAGTAAATGCATTTAGTATCGTAAGATATGAATAAAATGTTGTATAAATCTTACGATGAAAAAGTACTTACCATGTAATTCCCATTTCCCAATATATTTATAATATAGTATAAATAAAAGGGTGTAAAACTCTTAAAATAAAATAGCTTTTAACATGTCATTCTCAATTCCATAAACAAATGAACACGAACACTACCTTTTATTAATTAACAAAAAAGGTGAAAAAACACTTTTTTTTGTTAGATTGTTAGGTTAGAGAACATCCATTGAAAATCATATTTCCCAAACTATTTGCTTTAAAGAAAGATAAGGATATACTAGTCATGAATTGCTATGAGTGGAGAAATAATAATATTAGTTGGAAATGGAGGTGGTGAAAAAGCTTAAGTCGGCTCAACTTCAGAGTGAGTTGTATAATTGTTTCATCTCGTCAACGATGATTTCTTTAAATCTGGATACATGGTTGTGGAAGGGTTCAGATGGTACTTGCTCGGACCTTTTGGTGAAATCTTTTAGATGGGAACTTTACAATATCGATTAACAGGTGCAAGCCTTCAACTTATGGCTTAAACGGATACCCATTAAGGTTAATTGTATTATTTGGAGATTGTTGATTGATAGAATTGCAACTAAATATGCGCTTTCATCATGAGGGATAACATTGAGAGATTTGCATTGTGTATTTGGTTGTGGTGGCAATGAAACTGCACAACACCTATTTCTTGATTGTAAGGTTATTAAATAGATTTGGTGGACTATACACGATTGGGTCAAGTTGCCTAGATATACCAACTATGAATCGGTGAAAAATATAATTGATTATCCTACTAAGATTATAAAGAACAAACAGTTATGTCAAGTGGTTCAATCGATATCGTTGGTAATATGTTGAATGATTTGGTTATCGAGGAATGATTGCATTTTCAATAATGTTCCCTTTGTATTGTCAAAAATGGTACGTAATGACATCAAATCGGCTTCCTTCTCGAGGAATAAACAAAGGAGCAAAAGGACGAGTCTTGAATAGGAGATGTTGTGCAAATTCAACTTTGTGGATTTCCCAATTTAATTGGTTGTTTCCCTTATATTAGTCGTTTAATATTGTTTCAATTTTTCTCTTGTATTAGTCATTTAATATTGTTTGTATTTTTCTTACGTTTGTTTTTGGGCTACTTGTGTTTTGTAGGTGGTCCTTTTGTATTTACAAATATTTGGCCTTTCAAAAAGAAAAAAACCAAGATTATCCGTAATGGGGCATTATAGGAGCGGATAAAGCCACTACACCAACCCTCGGGCATTATGGGGGCATGAAGGGGCATGAGCGTTTCTACAATAACGATATATGTGGTTTGAAGTGGAAATGATTAAATAAACATTACAGAAGATGTTACCATTACACATGTTTTTAGTTAAAGAAAATGATGATAATGTGGCAAAAAAACGTCCGCTTAAGAAACATTAACCATTGGCGTCACGTATGACCTAAAGGAAGGAATCAGACACAATTTCCAAATTAGACCGAAATCAAAGAATGCTTTGATAAAGTCTAAGGATAGCTTGATTGTTACTTAAAATAGAAAGAAATCACATATATTTTTGAAAGGTCAAACTAAAGTTGTTGATGATGATATCACAGATGTATATTTAAGATAAGTATGGTGGAAGACGACAATGTCAAAGCATCAGTTTTTTTGTTTGTTTGTTTTGTTCTGTAGACATCTAAATAAAAAAACATACTAGTTTTTGTCACCTTGATTAGCCTTAGCTATCCACAAATTCTATTTTTAGTACGCTTACCCTTCAAAATGAATATCGTTTATATACATTGTGTCATAATCCAAGTTTAGTTAGAGGTAAATTATTTGTTAGGTGAATCCAGTGTAACTATATATTTATTCAAGTATATTATATTTATTCATATCAAAGTGAAATCATAATGAACACTGATATATGTTAAGAGGTGTGGAGTGCACGGTCATTGAAGACCATTATGATTTTCATCATCAATGGACCTGTTCCAAGGGAGTTGCGCGCCCCTTTGGTAGGGGTTAGGGAAAATACACTACACATGGTCCAATGGGCTAAGCCCCTGTAGGGGTCTTGTCGATGGCGTGTTGTTCTTTGGTATTAGCCATCAAGTTGATAAAACAGAAGACTTATTAGTCATCTATTTCTTTCATAAAGGTTTTGCGATAAATTAGGGCGATCCTAGGAAATTGGTAAAAGGGTTAAGCATGAGAACAAAGGAAATTACAATTCCTCGGTATTATTAATTATATCAAAAAACTTTAAAGAAATACAACTGTGAAAGTTGTTCTCCGGTAGCGCTAGCCACTCATATAGATCCAAATGCGAAGTTTATGAAAATAAAAGTGCAACAATATATATACAATTTGAATACTAGTAATATTATTTTTGCTGTTAGAAAGAATTTTATATGATATTATGATTCGTGAGCTCATCATGTGTGGAGTGATCTCGGTTGATTTTGTTCGGCACAACACAATCTTGTTGATCATATAACCGTGGGGTTAGTTGAAGAATATTCAATGCACAAGTTGACTATCAGGATAGGTTTAATATACATCAAAAGTCTCTTTTGCTAACATGTTCAATTCCCTTATAATAAAACATTAGAAGCTAAATTCAATGTGAAAATCTAGCATGTAAAGATTGAAATACATGTGATGTATCATATCAATGTATGTCTTCATACATATAAGAGTGCCTAGGCTGAATTTTAATTTCTTAATAATCCTTTTAAAGAACTACCCACGGGAGTATGAAGTGTTGCCGTTTCAAGAAGCTTGGACTTGGATTTATTTGCTTATATGCACATGGCTTATAAATGTTATCAAGATTATTTGAGTACGAAGAACTTATGCATATGCTATCTTTATGACTTTATGTATTTTAATGGAAACTTGGATTTAAATAATTTCAAATTTGAACTATTAGGAAATATAATTCTCAACTAACGGGTTGATTGTTGATGGTCCCATCTTTTAACATATTTTTTCCTAAAGAATCAAGGTTACCAAAGAAGACAGACCCAATGCAGGACCTAACAGGTTGAGTACTTGATGAAAGTTGCTTCATATATAGATGGTTGAAAGAAAATGGTGTGGGAACTGATCTCCTGTTATCATCAAAGTTGCTTCATATATATTAGGATGATCGATAGAAAATGGCGCAGGAACTGATCATTTGCTATCGTCAATAGTAAATGATCATTAATCAGAACTATGGTCAACAGCATCAAGGACAAAGCAGCATACAATCACTATCAACAACTATGATAACATCAACTCCAATCAACATCAAATTTGGGATCAATAGTAACCGAGTGATTAGCCAAGTTACTGTTGACAGAAGCCAATCATCGACAAATTACCACTAACAGAGTCACCACTAATGGTATCAAATTAATTGCCAACCGACACAAACTTCATGAAGAAACGTGACATTTCAACTAAAGTGTTGTGATGTTTTACCAACTTTTTTTTAAATGGTAACATCTACACTACTCCTTAAATACGTTATTTTCTAAATTAACTCAATGCTTAATGATTGAATATGAGACTTCTCATCAAAAGACATAAGCTTCTATCACCAGACCAACTATCCAAGTCACTTGTTTTCCTGACTATAAAACAGAAGTCTTTAATTGGTCTATTTTGATACACATTTTCACAACATAAAACACATCCGCATTCTTGACTTTTCTAGTACTATTTGATTAGTATTTTAGGAGTACAAATTAGCGAAATTCTTTTAATCTTACTATGACTAAACATGATTTAGAAAATTTTATCCACACGCTTACGAACTACAAAGTTTTCAATTCAAAGCTTGTTTTTCTTTTTGATGAATACAAGTTGTTTAATCAGGATCCTGTTCGAACATGTTTGATAAGACGAGACTACTTTCCGTACATTGTACTATTAATAACGAGCATCAAATACCATATAATGAATCTACACTGGTCATTAACATGTTAAGCAACCTAATTCTGATTTATGGATGTCACGAAGACAAGATGAAACATGCAAAGGCACGTGATTCACTGAATGCATTTATGCATCTGTAAAATGTATATTTTTTCAGTGGATAGTAATTGTCATTTCATACTAAGAAATGTCTAGAAATGCAATTTGCATTTTAATATTCTTATAATTTAAATATATGTTTTCAGTAGATAGCTATTATTATTTTTGTGTCTGGTAGTTTTTAATAATATTTTGAAAATTTCATTATAACAATTTATTATTACAAGCGTACTTACAAAAGTTGTTAAGTGCTGCCAGGTCTGCCGACTATGAATTGTGAGTACTTGTTCTAGCTAGAAAGTATTCGGGAATTACTTGCCAAGTACTCGGCCTAGCTTGGTGGGGAATCACTACAAGAAAAGTGAGCAATAGCGGCGACACCTTTAGCGGCGACACCTACTATTAGCGGCGACTCATTTCCCTTAGCGACGCACAAATAGCTGCGACTCATTCGCGTCGATTTGTCGCCGCAAAAAGCATTAGCGACGAAATTTTTGCCACCATTGCCCCTTTTTTAGTGAATAATTTTATGGATTATTCATTGAATACTCGGCACAAATTTTACAACCATGATTATAGCTAATATGATTATAGGTAATATTAAGATGTTAATATGCTTATTAATTAATCAATTGGATAAATGCAAGTCACACATTTTTTCAATTACGAAACAAACATACTGCTACCCCAATTAAATATACAAACAAATGTAATAATATAACTACTAGAATAATATAAACACTTGTTAACTTTTAGTTTATATAAAGTTATAATCATACTAGAGTCTAGGAGAGTATATATAATAAGGGAAAATTGCCATTTTAAATTGATTTAATAATTTCAACGAAAATTGGTTTTATTGGCCATAACTAGAGGTGTTCAAAAAAACCGGTTACGGAACCGGTTTGGCCGGTTCAACCGGAAACCGGTTTTTTAAAAACCGGTTTTTTTAAAAACCGGTTTGACCGGTTTACGTAACCGGTTTACGTATCGGTTATACGTTTTGGAGCCAAAACCGGTTTTATAACCGGTTTTTTTTATAACCGGTTTTTTTTAATAACCGGTTATTAAAAAACCGGTTAACCGGTTTTTAAAATAACCGGTTTATTACCGTGATATAAAAAAACCGGTTAACCGGTTTTTTAATAACCGGTTAACCGGTTAAACCGGTTTTCGAACGTTACCAAACGGCTTTATAGCCGTTTTTTTTTTTTTTTTGACCGTTTTTTAGCCGTTTTTTTTTTGTTTTTTTACCATTTTACCCCCACAAACATATATAGTTTAGGTTGGGTATTGGTTAGATCACACTTGATTATACAACTCCAAACGCTCTAAACGTTTATTTCATACGCGATTATACAACTCCAAACGCTCTTCTTTCGTAGTCGTTTATTTCATACTCGAGTATACCACTCTTAATTCGTAGTCGATTATCATGGCCTCCCAAAGTGCTGCTTCATCGGTCAACATGGGTGCCTCGAACACGGGAGAAACCGTCGTTCGGGTCATCCCCACGAAACGAAACCAAGATATTTGGCAACATTTCGACCTATGCGAAATGTCTAACGGAACCCAAAAAGCTAGATGCAAACATTGTTTGAAGTTTTATAACAAAGAAGCAAACTCCAGTTTAAGAGCTCATGTAGAAAAGCCCTCTTGCAAGGTCTTGAAGGACGAATCCGGAAGTAGTTCGCAGCCGGAGATGACGAATCAAGGAACGGTGTTTACGTACGACCTTGAAGCGGTACGTCAACAGTTTGGCAACTTTGTGATTCAACAATCACTTCCTTTCAACCACTTCGACAACCCTCAATTCACGGAGATTTACTATCCAACAAGCCCCATTGCTTTACCAAAAATTGCTGTCATGTGCACAAAGTTGACTGAAATTCATTGTAGGGGTGCACCTTATTTTGATATGGGTGCAAAAATGAAAGAAAAATTTAGAAAATATTTTCAACAACTACCCGCTGTTTTGACCTGTGCGGCTGCGTTAAACCCTTGCATCAATGTTGGTGGTGTTGAAGCTTTAATAGAAAAAATTTGTGATGAGCTAGAGTTAAACGACGATCAAAACCCCCATTATAACCAAACTTTAAAGAATGCTTTCAACACCACCTTGGCAAACATGTATGATGTTTACCTTACAAAACACGGGTCGTCTTCCCAAATTCATGACTCGTTAAGAGCTGTTGCCCAATCCCAATCCCAAACCGACCTTGAAATGGGGATGTACTACATGATTTGGGAAGACGCCGGTAAACGTCAAAGGGTAAACACCCCAAGCAGTGAACTTGGAAGGTATGGTGGTACCAACTTTGTGAAACACATGACTCCGGATGAATTTAGAAGTCTTGATATGCTGGCTTGGTGGAGAGGTAAGGAGGATGAGTTTCCGATCCTCGCCGCCATGGCCAAAGATTTACTAACGGTCCAAGCTTCCACGGTAGCTTCGGAGTCTGCTTTTTCTGTTTCTGGCAGGGTTATATCGATTAGGAGGACTCGACTCACTCCACCAGCTGTAGAGATGTCGATTTGCTACAAGGATTACTTGGACTCTTTAGATAGGGCACAACATCAACGCTCACTCGAGGGGGAAATGGAGTATGAGGCGGCCTTGTATGAAGACGAGGTCAATCAAGGACACACTCAACCAATGACCGATGAAGAAGCCGCGTACGACGATTACCTAAGGAATAGCTCGGGATCGGGTAGCGAAGAAAATGAGTAACAAACATCAACTTGTTAATGTAATCGTGTCTAAGCATTCTTTAATGTTTGTATTTTTGAGTTACGAATATGCGATAACGATTTAATGTTTGTATTTTTAATGTAAAAGCTATAAATGAAAGTTATGTGTTTTTAATCTTCCAAGCAAAGAATGCTAACAACGAAACCCTAAACCCTAAACCCTAAAGCAAAAAAAAAAAAAAAAAAAAAAAAAAAAAAAAAAAAAAAAAAAAAACCGGTTAACCGGTTAGACCGGTTATTAAAAACCGGTTGTAAAAAAACCGGTTTAATAACCGGTTCTAACCGGTTTCTAAACCGGTCCAAACCGGTTTGGCCGGTTTGAGTTTTCATTGACAAAAACCGGTTAATAACCGGTCCGGTTATTAACCGAACCGGTTTTTTTCTGGATAAAAAAAACCGGTCCGGTTAATAACCGAACCGGTTTTTTCAAAAAAACCGATTTGTGCACCTCTAGCCATAACTATCGTCTTTTGATCACTGCTGGTCCCAACTAACGAATTGGCTGCTGACGGTTCTAACTTTCAACGTATATGTTCTTAACGGTCCACGACTAACAAATTTATAACGCCGTTAGTTTCAGGTCGCCGGAAAACCGTTTTTGGCCCGGAACACACACATTTTTCCCGAAAATGCAACAATTTTGTCTTAAACATCATGGTAACTTTGTATCGTATCTTTAAGAACCTTTTTCAAGTAAAAACCCCAATTGTTGAGGTCGTTGGAACCCTAGAACCATCGTCGGAATTAATTAATGGCGCTTAAGTGACGGTGGTTGGTTCGCGGTGAGTCAATTGGTGGTGGTGGCGATGTTCAGGTGGTATTTTCGGCAAAAAAAATTGAGCTTCCCGGCCAAAACGTTTTTCTGGCGACCTGAAACTAACGACGTTCGAATTCTGTAAAATACATTAAAAGTTGGGACCATCAGTGACCAATTCGTTAGTTGGAAACGGCAATAACCAAAAGACAATAGTTGGGACCAATTAAAACAATTTTCCTAATTTCAAATGTGATATGTATGTTGGTAAATGGTAATAATATATACCGACAATTTATGCAGTAACACAACTTTTATTTTCGTTAACAAGGGAAATCCCACTTGCATAATCTTGATAAATTTACAATCTGTTTACACTTGATTTATAGTCGACCGATTTCGCTCACAAAAAATTACGATCACACATTTTCTCAAGGTTCGGGAGTTACTGTAGCAAAAAAGTAACAGCTTGTGAAAATGACATTTACATGAACCTATAATGATGCTAATAAATATATTGAGAAACAACAATTGCTTATCATTTTGGTTGGACTAAGACATTTTTTTTCACCCTTCTCTCCTCATCTTAAAAGATGAAGCTTTTACCAAACCACGTGTATCAAAGTGTGTATATAAAAGTAAGATTGGCTTGAGGTGTACGAGTAAACCGTTTAAATAATAATAATAATAATAATAATAATAATAATAATAGTAGGGGTGCACGATTTAATATATTCATCAATGTGTACATAAAAGATGTTTCTGTTCAAGTGATTGAAACATTAGTCCCGTGATGAACAAATATATAGATTTAGGAGTAGAATTGGAAATTGTGAGTTAGTCGCTCAAAAAATTAATTAAAGCTCTTATAACTAGGCGCACGATCAAATTTATTAATTTACACGAAGGGCTTTCTTACAAATGAGTTGACATTGAGTAATTAGGCTTTCTTTTAGTTGAAGTACATGATTTCAAGACTTACAATAGTTCACCAGAGATTCCAATCAATTACTTGGAACACATTTTTTTTGGGAGAACAATAACAACAAAAAAAAAATAACTTATTTTTTGAATCTTAAAAATATTTAAAGTATAAGCTAATGATTAAAACGCAATGCTTATTTTATGTTTTCTAATGTTCAACAAAAAATATAAACAAAATTCATTTATTTAATACGTCATGTGCAAATCATAATACTTTACAAAAACAAGAAAAATATAAACAAATGAGTTTAATAGTTTTTTTTATGTAAAATAACATATACATTATCTATCTATATCTATACTATATATAAATGTATAGCATGAGTGAGGGACGCCTTAAATTTTAAGAGATATTAAACTTGTTGCTTTTAGTACATAGTATAATGCATAAAATTAAAACATTTTAGGGGCAATTTTGTATTTTGACAATTTTGTCTTTTAGCAAAAGCAAAATCTTACGGTTTATATTTAATTTATTCAAAAATAAATGAGAAAACTACTGTTTGCGTCCCTGTGGTTTTAGGGAGGAGACACAATGAGTCCCCAAAAGAAAATTTGAACTGCTTGAGTCCTGTAGTTTCAAAAATGAACTATTTGAGTCCGTGTTGTTACTTAACTATGTTAGCTTCAAAAGTAGATTCGACATTTCACTTTTATATATATATATATATATATATATATATATATACGTTGTCACTCTGAGTCCTTGAACTTTCATAATTGGTCACTTTGAGTCCATTTCACCTTTTAACAAAAACAAATAAACTTGACCAACTTTTTAAGCAAACTTAACGAACTGAATCATTTTTTTTAACAAGTAGTTCATTTTGTTTAACAAAAATAAACGAATCAAACTTGTTTTTTAACAAAAATAAGGGACCCAAACTTGTTTTTTTACAAAAAGAAACAAACCAAACTTATCTTTTAACAAAAATAAATGAATCGAACTATTTTTTTTCTACTAAACTAAACGAACCGAGCCACTTTTTTTAACAAGCCGTTTAGTTCGGCTCATATTTCTGTTAAAAAACGTCTGGTTCGTCTATTTTTGTTAAAAAAATTAGTTTAGCTGGTTTTTTTAAGTTTTTTTTTATTTTTGTTAAAAAAAAAAGTTCGATTCATTTATTTTTGGTTGATTATGGTTTGGTTAGTTGATTATGGCTTGATTGATTATAGTTTGGAGGTTAATTATGTAATTTGGAGGTTATTTTTAAATAGGGACTAAAGCGGAGCAATTACTTAACCACAAGGACTCATATGGATCATCAAAAAGGGTAAACTAGTAATTTCAGATCTGGCAGGGACTCAAATAGTTCATTTTTGAAACCACAGTGACTCAACCAGTTCAAATTTTCTTTTGAGAACTCATTGTGCCTCCTTCTTAAAACCACATGGACGCAAACAATTGTTTTCTCAAAATAAATACAAGTTTGGTTCTTTTATTTTAATCACATTTTGTTAATTTATATAATAGTTACATATATACCCCTTATTTTAAACCAACTACCCCGACGACGTTTAAACGTTTATAACTTTTTCACACGCAAATATTTTTTTTAAAACATTATACCATTAAAACGAGTATTTTATTCTCTTTAATTTTATTATGGTATTGCAATACTTTTTTCATTCAAAAACTTAACGTGTTACGTGATTACTATTAAAGATCGGCAAACGAATTGGGCGGGTTCGGCCGTTCGGGTCATGGGTCTAAAAGGTTAAGGTTGGAATGAGTCGATACAAAAAGGTTAATTCGGTTTGGGTTAGGACGGGTTTGGGTTGAAAGAAGTCGAGTCATAACGAATTTCGGTTAACAAATTATCAAGTGGAACGGGTTGCGGGTCAAGACGACTTTCATGTAGCGTTAAGTGCGCACCAACACCTGTCTGAGCGTGCACAATCGTTGTGTGACGTGCTTACTAACACTTGTTAAGATTCCAATGTCGAAATACGAGTATAATATCGTCGGGTTACGCTCGTATTATTATGAAGTCACGCACATACAGAGACAGTAACACCGGTTACGCATCCGATTTCATGTTTACGTGCATACCTCGCCGCATCGCGCGGACACGCAACTAGTACTATATATATAAATAATGGCAAGAACCTCTTAACTTTTAAGAGGTCCAATCTGTAATGCAATATGTACAAGTTTCATTGCATAAAATTTAAATAAAGTTGGGGTACTTTTGACTACACACAAACCACCACTACCCGTAAATTATAATTGTTATTTATAATTACAATATATACCCCTTAAAACTTACAATATATACCCTTAAACTTTAGTTAACTTTTGTTATATTTAGAAATGTTTACACATTTTTCCCTTCATCTTTATCAAAAAAATTTACAAACTTACATTATTTTTTGCGTTCGTCTATATTTTTAAATATATAATGTTCTTAAAAAAACCGAACCAACCATTACAACGTGCTTATTTTTGTCGATGTTTCGATATAAAAAAATTTCAAAACCGATTTGTAGATTATAATGTACAAATCAATAAAGCATTAAAGTATAACTTAGATATACAAATAAAAATCTATAAAATGTTTATAAACACCCCCGGTTCTATTTTACATTATTAACTATGAAATTATAAAACCAACTCTGCCAATAATTTTTTCATACGTTAATATTTTTTTAAACAAGCGGCACCATAAAAAAGAGAATTTTATTTTCTTTAATTTGAGTATAATATCGTCTTACGTTTTTTTAGTTAAAAAAAGTTAACATTAACATAGTGGTTTTTGCGATCCAGTTTTGATAGTTTCTAAATAAACAATTAGTAGCGGTTTTTGATCATCGTAAACTGAAACACTACCGTTAAAAATTGAAACTAAACCATTATCAACGGTATGTGTTCCCGCTAGAGGTGCACAAATCGGTTTTTTTGAAAAAACCGGTTCGGTTTTTAACCGGACCGGTTTTTTTTATCCAGAAAAAAACCGGTTCGGTTAATAACCGGACCGGTTATTAACCGGTTATTATTGCTGAAAACTCAAACCGGCCAAACCGGTTTGGACCGGTTTAGAAACCGGTTAGAACCGGTTATTAAACCGGTTTTTTTATAACCGGTTTTTAAAAACCGGTCTAACCGGTTAACCGGTTTTTTTTTTTTTTTTTTTTTTTTTTTTTTTTTTTTTTTTTTTTTTTTTGCTTTAGGGTTTAGGGTTTCGTTGTTAGCATTCTTTGCTTGGAAGATTAAAAACACATAACTTTCATTTATAGCTTTTACATTAAAAATACAAACATTAAATCGTTATCGCATATTCGTAACTCAAAAATACAAACATTAAAGAATGTTTAGACACGATTACATTAACAAGTTGATGTTTGTTACTCATTTTCTTCGCTACCCGATCCCGAGCTATTCCTTAGGTAATCGTCGTACGCGGCTTCTTCATCGGTCATTGGTTGAGTGTGTCCTTGATTGACCTCGTCTTCATACAAGGCCGCCTCATAGTCCATTTCCCCCTCGAGTGAGCGTTGATGTTGTGCCCTGTCTAAAGAGTCCAAGTAATCCTTGTAGCAAATCGACATCTCTACAGCTGGTGGAGTGAGTCGAGTCCTCCTAATCGATATAACCCTGCCAGAAACAGAAAAAGCAGACTCCGAAGCTACCGTGGAAGCTTGGACCGTTAGTAAATCTTTGGCCATGGCGGCGAGGATCGGAAACTCATCCTCCTTACCTCTCCACCAAGCCAGCAAATCAAGACTTCTAAATTCATCCGGAGTCATGTGTTTCACAAAGTTGGTACCACCATACCTTCCAAGTTCACTGCTTGGGGTGTTTACCCTTTGACGTTTACCGGCGTCTTCCCAAATCATGTAGTACATCCCCATTTCAAGGTCGGTTTGGGATTGGGATTGGGCAACAGCTCTTAACGAGTCATGAATTTGGGAAGACGACCCGTATCTTGTAAGGTAAACATCATACATGTTTGCCAAGGTGGTGTTGAAATCATTCTTTAAAGTTTGGCTATAATAGGGGTTTTGATCGTCGTTTAACCCTAGCTCATCACAAATTTTTTCTATTAAAGCTTCAACACCACCAACATTGATGCAAGGGTTTAACGCAGCAGCACAGGTCAAAACAGCGGGTAGTTCTTGAAAATATTTTTTAAATTTTTCTTTCATTTTTACACCCATATCAAAATAAGGTGCACCCCTACAATGAAGGTCACTCAACTTTGTGCACATGACAGCAATTTTTGGTAAAGCAATGGGGCTTGTTGGATAGTAAACCCCGGATAAACTACTTGTGCAAGATTTAAAAATTTGAAGAACCTCCGTAACGATCTCAATCAATAACCAGTTTCTAGGATCGTACGGTGCACATTTACCCCTATTTGACAAAATTTGATGAAACGCAATTAACGATTGTTTTTGTTGGATGGCTTTCTCAAACATTTCACAAGTCGAGTTCCATCTTGTTGGACAATCCCAGTTAGGCCCCAACCATTGACAGTTAGCTTCTTCACAAAATTTTTTGTATCTTGAAAATGTTGAATTGTTGCTAAAAACATCTCGTAACATTCTTTTAAAATTGTTTCTTTGCGTTTCGATCACGTTTAACCCATCTTGCACGGCCAAGTTGATAATATGTGCAATGCATCGGCTATGAAAAAACGCTCCATCACAGATAGGTTTATACTTTAATTTTAAATGGCCAACCGCGGCCGTATTGTTGGACGCGTTATCAAACGATATTGAAAAGATTTTATCTTCAATCTTGTATTGTCGAATGACTTTATCCAAGAGTTTAAAAATATTTCTACCCGTGTGCGGGTAATCAAACAATTGAAACGCAACGGTTCGTTTCATCATTTGCCACGACCGGGGGTCAACCCAATGAGCCGTCACACAAATGTATGAGTCGGGCGAACCATTAGGTACCGACCACACATCCGTGGTTAAGTTCACACCAGTTTGTAAGTTTGAAAAGTATGAAATTAGTTCGGATTTAGCGTTTTTCCATGCTTTAAGCATATCTCTTCTAAGGGTCGAACGACTTACGTGTTGGTAGCGTGGTTGAACATACGTTTGCATCATCTGCGTGAATTGAGGGTTGTCGAAGTGGTTGAAAGGAAGTGATTGTTGAATCACAAAGTTGCCAAACTGTTGACGTACCGCTTCAAGGTCGTACGTAAACACCGTTCCTTGATTCGTCATCTCCGGCTGCGAACTACTTCCGGATTCGTCCTTCAAGACCTTGCAAGAGGGCTTTTCTACATGAGCTCTTAAACTGGAGTTTGCTTCTTTGTTATAAAACTTCAAACAATGTTTGCATCTAGCTTTTTGGGTTCCGTTAGACATTTCGCATAGGTCGAAATGTTGCCAAATATCTTGGTTTCGTTTCGTGGGGATGACCCGAACGACGGTTTCTCCCGTGTTCGAGGCACCCATGTTAACCGATGAAGCAGCACTTTGGGAGGCCATGATAATCGACTACGAATTAAGAGTGGTATACTCGAGTATGAAATAAACGACTACGAAAGAAGAGCGTTTGGAGTTGTATAATCGCGTATGAAATAAACGTTTAGAGCTTTTGGAGTTGTATAATCAAGTGTGATCTAACCAATACCCAACCTAAACTATATATAGATGTTTGTGGGGGTAAAATGGTAAAAAAACCAAAAAAAAACGGCTAAAAAACGGTCAAAAACACAAAAAAACGGCTATAAGGCCGTTTGGTAACGTTCGAAAACCGGTTAAACCGGTTAACCGGTTATTAAAAAACCGGTTAACCGGTTTTTTTTATAACGGTAATAACCGGTTATTTTAAAAACCGGTTAACCGGTTTTTTAATAACCGGTTATTAAAAAAAACCGGTTTTTTTTATAACCGGTTATAAAACCGGTTTTGGGTCCAAAACTTATAACCGATACGTAAACCGGTTACGTAAACCGGTCAAACCGGTTTTTAAAAAAACCGGTTTTTAAAAAACCGGTTTTCGGTTAAACCGGCCAAACCGGTTCCGTAACCGGTTTTTTTGACCACCTCTAGTTCCCGCTGCATCGCGCGGGCACCCGTATAGTAAATAGTAAAAGACAAATGATAGTTATCTCAGTAAAGTCATTATTTATAACTTTTAATATTATGTTAATATAAGTTGGTTACTATAATCCTTGATAATATACTTTTGTACATTTCATATATTAATTCGTTTGTTTGCTAGAAGCTAAAAAATAATTCGCTAAAAAATAATAAAAAATTTGATATCATGTTTAATACTTTTCATGAGATACGTATGCATATATATACACACATGTTTATTTAATTAACACATGGGGTCGCTTACTAGTTTGTATGTAAAATGTAAGTTTAAAAGGTATATGAATTATTGATAAAAAAAAATTAAACAGTTAAGTCTTGAATTATTGATACTAGCTAATATTGAATTGTATATCATATTAAATGTTAAAAAGGAAAATTCAGTTAATGATTTGTGGACAATTTTCAAATTGATAAGACCCCGCTATGGGGCTCCAACTGCTGACCTAGCGGGCGTTGATGGGCGCGTAACATTGCGGTGGGGCGCGGTCCAACCAAGGGCGCGGTGGTGCCCAACAAGCCAACGGCCGGCGCGGATGGCGAAAATAAGGTGGGCCCCCCTTCAGCGGCTATATACCTTCGTTCCATACAAAACCCATCAAGCCAACGGCTGGCGTGGTGGTGCCCAGCAAACCAACGGCCGACGCGAATAAAACGGAGATGGTCGGAGGTCGGAGGTTGTCGGAGGTGGTCGGAGGTCCAGACAAAACCCTTTTCGTCTCAGATTTGCTTCCTTTTCTTGACGAGATTGAGATGGAGATGGTTGGAGATCTTTGTTTTGGCAGAGGATGAGGTTGAGTTGTTGAGTTTGATATATAGGGTTTGGGTGTTTGGTGTTTTGGCAGGGGATGAGAATGGGTTGGGTGTTTGGTGTTTGGGTGTTTGGTTTTTTAGTTTTATAAAAAAAAATAAAAAATTAAAGAGGTTTCGAAGCCCCCGCCCCATAGAGGGACATCTTCGGGGTGGGGTTTTGAAGCCCCCAGTGCTCACGTGACGCTGACGTGACACTGAGGAGAGGCTTCGAAGCCCCTCACCATAAAGGATGGCCTAATAGTGGTCCATCCCGACTATGCATATGGAAGTGTCACCTACAAGGATAAGTATATTCTCTGAATTAGAGAGAAAACACTATTGGATTTTTAAATAATACATTTTTATTCCTTCTTTTTACTAGATTTTGTCTTTCATCCACTCACCCGTTTATACAAATTAGACAAACAAAAATATTGAACGAATAGGCTTTTTAATGGGTTGAGTTGATTATGATTATATATATGTCAAAGTTACCATCAAATACTGAATGGTGTATATGTATCGGTAATATTTAGGGGTGACAATCTTGACTCATGGGTTGAATGGGTTTATCAAAATGTATAAGATGGGTTAGAATGGGTCAAACTAAAAAAGGAAAATAATTGAAACGGGTCATAACGGGTTGACATTTTTCGTTTTTTTTATGGAACGAGAAAAACGGAGGAAATTTTTTTGGTATTTTTACTTTTTAAGTTTTTGATTTATATTTCGAGTTATAATTTTTTAATTATTTTTTTTGAAATATTTGGTGAAGGGTTTTGAAATGGGTCAAAATGGGTTGAGATTTCAAAACCCATTTCAAAACCCTCACCAAAAAATTTAAAAAAAATAATTAAAAATTATAACTCGAAATATATATAAAAAACTTAAAAAGTAAAAATACCAAAAAGTTTTCTCCGTTTTTCTCGTTCCATTAAAAAAAACCCGAGAAATGTCAACCCGTTTTGACTCGTTTCAATCATTTTCTTTTTTTAGTTTGACTCATTCTTACCCATCTTATACATTTTGATACAACTCATTCAACCCATGGGTCAAGATTATCACCCCTAGTAATATTTATATATGTATAACAGGTATATACTAGTACAATATCTTCAGGGCCGGCTCAACGAATGTGAGGGCCTAAATCGAAACAAGATTTGGGGCCTTTTCATAACAATTGTTAAGAAAAAAAATTGATTATTACACGTTTTGAACTCGTAATCTATATTTTGTAACAACCAAGCCTTCCTTGACACCAATACATTAATTTGAGTTTACTATACTAATTATAATATATCTATACATGATGTTTTTTTTTGGATTTGGAGGCCTTAACTGAGTGTGGGTCTAAAGCCCTAACTTGTTTTCGCTGTCCCACGAGCCATCCCTAAATATCTTCATCATTTCAATCAAATTAATTGATAGATCGACACACATTCGTTACGGTAGAACCAAAGATCTTTTAATCTAACGAGCGCGTTTATTATTTAACACACAATCAATTTTTTAAAGAGAACTACAACAACCTTATACACTTATACGTCATACTTATTAGATGTAGTGGAAAATACAAAGAGAAAGAATTACACGTTTAATTAAATAAACATTTGCCTATTACATTTAAAATAACATGTCATATATCTATACAATTCTCTACTTGAAAGTGATTACGTATATTATCAATAAAAATTACAATAGTTGATTTAGGGTGCTGCTAAACATACCCCTTTACACCATTTTTACTAAATATACACCCCCTTAACTTATTAGATAGATTACTATTACCCTTTAACATTATTTATATACATATTAGTCCCTACAACATATTTTTCACTTAATAATCTTCAATACATATATCAAATTAAAAACTATCAAGTATTACTATTAATTTATTTTTTCAGTATTAATATTGTAAATATTTATAATATATATTTTTTTAATTTTAATAGTATATATATTTATAATATCCTTATTTTACCTCTTTATCTTTTACAAAATAAACCCGAAACTCGAAAACCTAAAACCCTAAACCCGAACCCTAAACTCTAAACCCTAAACCCCAAACCCGAAAACCTAAACCCTAAACCCGAAACCGGAAACCCAAAAACCTAAACCCTAAACCCGAACCCTAAACCCTAAACCCGAAACTCTAAACTCGAAAAAATGCAACTTGTAAAAAAAATATGAAATCCTTGTTTTTGTGCTAATTTGGTAATTATATAATTTTAAGGGGTAATATTAAAGTTGGTTTTTCCAAGGGGGGGGGGTATGACAAGCAACCAGGGGGTACATTTAGCCTGACCCTTGATTTATAATCAAGTGAATATATACGTTGTTTGTAAATATCACTACTAGAAAACAAGTTATTTTTCTACAAAAAATTCATACAAATATCCTAAGACAAATAGTTCCAACAAAATTACAACAAAAAAATAAAGTCCAACTTTGCTACAATATTATCTAATAAAAATTATGTTAAGTCAAAATAGTTTTTGTAAGAAAGTTATAAGAAGTTAACAACCACATGTTTTTGTAACAATTTTGTCAGAAAAGTTGTTGGAAAACGGTTGAAAACGCTTTTCAAGCATATGTTTTTCCAACACAACTTTTTTGTTGGAAAACTGTTAAAAAGTGAGTTTTCCAACATATTTCCTAAGAAATCAGTTGTAGAAAAACGTCTCTTTTTCTAGTAATGTATATTTTCCAGAAAGCCAAGGTGGTTTAGAGGAAAACTACATTAATGCTTCAACCTATTTTGTGTCGGATTTTTAAATATATATTTTTTCATGCTCCATAAAAATGATATTGATTTAATAATAATAAATCAAACATAAAGCATAATACTATTCTTCACCAAGAAAAATATTCAATTTACAATTAATGATTGAACCGATGACAGTTATTGAGATCCCTAAGTTTCCGTAGATCTAATTTAAAAGACTTAAAACAAAATGTTAAAGTCATTCAACCACCATCCAACTAACCATTGCTTTCAAAATAAATGCATGGCCATGCTAACCTAGCTACTTCCACCTCAAATATATATCAACTTCAAATTCTAAAAACAGGTAATAAATATCTCCCAAACAGGGTTGTTTTTATTCTTCATCTTTGAAAGTGAAAGCTTCTTTCTAAAGATGAACATAGAAGTGGGAAATCATGGCGGTGGCGGCGGTAACAACGGTCGAGTGGCTGAGCATGGAGATGGTTGTGATGAAGGTGGTTGTGGAATGAGTATAGGCCCAAGTTTGAGTATGAAAGAAAGGGCATGTTATTTGGTGTGGCAAGATCTAAGGGTGATGCTTCCGAGCTCAGGCGATGGACCAACCAAACGGTTGCTCTATGGCCTTAATGGATTCGCCGAACCAGGTTGAATCATGGCTATTATGGGTCCGTCTGGTTCGGGAAAATCCACACTACTTGATGCTTTAGCAGGTTAGTTTCATCCTAGTCTCAAATATGTATTTTTTTCGAACAATAAAATTTTATAAACAAAACCAAACATTCAAAGAGCAACCTCCACAACCGCAGAGAAGCCACCAACAAAACCACAAAAAGAACTACATGAACAAGAATTTACATCACTTCGTCCAATATATATGTCTATTTAAAGATGTAACTAGTTCAAGTTTCTTATTTTTAAATTATTTAAATATATTTTGATTTGGATTGCTACGTATATAGGTAGATTAGCAAAGAATGTGGTGATGACCGGAAATATTCTACTAAATGGTGAGAAGAAGAACCTAAGCTATGGTGCTGTGGTAAGTAACCGGATGTAACTGCTATAAAAACAGATATTTGCTATGGTGATATTCGTAGCAAATAACTTTTTCTATGGATTTGGTTTGTAGTTGATCGATTCTATGATGAAGTTCGTTAATCTTTGTTATGACGGAACGTATTTGCTATAGATTTAGCAACAAAAATAGTTATTTAAAATATATGTTTTTCGGATTTTGGTACGGATTTTGCTATGGATATTATTGAAGTATTTTTTAAATAATTATTGTATCCATTTTGTGACGGGTATTATTAAATTTTTTATGTTTTTCTTGGCTTTGCTATGGATTTTGTATCTAACAGAATATATCCGTAGATGAACCGAAGCAAAATGTATCCGTAGCTAATCTTTAGCAAAACTAGTGAACAATATTTTTTTATAACAAAATTCTGTATCTACATGTTTTAGTATATAACCTTAAATAAACATCAATTGACTAAAGTAATATACTCGTAGGCTTACGTGACACAAGAAGATGTTCTAATGGGGACCCTCTCGGTTAGAGAAACAATCACTTACTCAGCTCATCTAAGGCTACCATCAACATAAACTAAAGAGGAGATCGAAGACACGATCGAGGGGACGATAATGGAGATGGGACTAGAGGATTGCGCGGATAGATTAGTCGGAAATTGGCATTTGAGGGGCATAAGTGGTGGTGAGAAGAAAAGGCTAAGTATTGCACTTGAAATCCTTGTAAGGCCAAGACTTTTGTTTCTGGATGAACCAACAAGTGGTCTTGATAGCGCCTCTGCATTTTTCGTGGCTCATGCTCTAAAAAGCGTCGCCCGTGATGGAAGAACCGTCATTTCTTCCATCCACCAACCGAGCAGTGAAGTTTTCGCATTATTCGATGACTTATTTCTTTTGTCAGGAGGCCAAACTGTATATTTTGGAGAGTCAAAGGAAGCTATAGAGGTTAGTACTTGGTAAATGTTAAAAACCAAACATACTGTAATATAACAAACACCCTTCACTAGTAAAACATGTTTCACGACAAGATTTCCGACTCGGGTATTTTGCGATTGTTTTTCGAGTCGTAAATTCCCCTCTGATTATTCTAATAAGATCATATAAGAATAATAACTCGGACTTTATTACTATCATTTTTTTTCTAGACATGTTACATTTATGTCACACAAGACATAAGTGACCATATCCATATTATCCTCTCATGTTTATTTTACACCACTGGTTTTTTACAGTTTTTTGCCGAGTCTGGATTCCCATGTCCGATCAAAAGAAACCCGTCCGACCATTTTCTACGTTGTATCAATTCGGACTTTGACATTGTAGCAACTACACTGAAAGGATCATCGAGAATATACGTATGTTTTTCTTGTTTTGGCTACCATTTGTTCGCTTTAATGTTGTTTATATCAAACAACACAACTCCTTAAATTTTGTTATCTTTAACATGTTTTGTTCTTGTAGGAGGGACAAGAAGAATCAGACCCTTATATGAATATGGTAACAGCAGAGATTAAGGCAACGCTAGTAGAGAAATATCGGTGGTCCAAACAAGCCGCGAAAGCTAGATCAAAGATTAAACAACTCGCGGCAATGGTAAGTTTCTCGAAACTAAACCACTTTATTTCTGTTAGCCGAGTTTATTATCTATTAATTAATAATTATAGTTATTATATTGATCATGTTATCATTATCTCATTATCTTATAATCTGATTACTGATTTCCATTTGTAGCGCAGAACTGAGACCTATGCGAGTACCGCAAGCCAAGCAGGATGGTGGAAGCAACTTAGCACATTGACTGGAAGATCTTTTGTGAACATGTCAAGAGATATGGGATATTATTGGTTACGTATAATTATTTACATAGTTGTGTCTATATGCGTCGGGACGATATTCTACGATGTTGGTACTGGTTATACCGCTATACTAGCGAGAGGAGCGTGTGGAGGTTTCATAACCGGGTTTATGACCTTCATGTCCATCGGAAGCTTCCCTTCGTTTATCGAAGATATGAAGGTAGACTATTAACTATATTTATCAAAAAGTAGTATCAACATTTTTTTTATTCATGAGAACCTGTTACTGAAAAACTTACTTGTTACACATGTGTTAAGATCTTTACTAGGGAACGACTCAACGGATACTATGAGGTGGGAGTATTTATACTATCGAATTTCCTATCGTCGTTCCCATTCTTGGTGGCCGTTTCCTTTGTCACTGGGACGATCGCATGGAACATGGTGAAGTTCAATCACGGATTCTCACGATACGCTTTCTATTGTCTCAATATATTCGGCTCAATTGCGGTGATAGAGAGTTGTATGATGATTGTAGCATCACTAGTTCCCAATTTCCTCATGGGGCTTGTAATCGGGGCCGGAGTACTAGTAAGATCACATCTTATAATCGTATAATACACGCATGTTTCGTCTACAAAACATTATAAGCTAATTGTTTTATATGATACACAATTACACAGGGTGTTATGATGATGACCTCCGGATTCTTTCGCCAACTTCCTGATCTTCCAAAGCCATTTTGGCGCTACCCGATTTCGTACTTAAACTATGGATCATGGGCAATACAGGTACTTACACGTAACAATCTTGTTAAATGCAAGCCCGTGCCCGAGATTTTGAGTGCTCAAGACAAGTATGGAAAATGGGCCTTATATAAATTTTATTTTCCGAAAGACTGACAATAAAGGCCCAATTTATCACTAATTTATTAGAACAAATCATAATGGCTCAAATCCTTTATATAAACGTAGGCCCTTAAATAAACATAATTTTATTAAAAAAAATTCAGGCTCCAACTGAAAATGGGCCTGACAAGGCTGTCGAGCTTTGTGTGGGGTGAGAGCCGGTCCTGGTTAAATGCATTCGTTTGTTTGTATTAGTATAGGCATCATGGTCCAGTTATGCCGTTTTTAATAATTCTAGGCAAGATCACTAAGTAGAATTTACGAATGCGACAAACCAAACTGGCCGATTTTACTAGTTTGATTGTTTGAACCGATTATTTTATGAAACATATTAAATTTTTAGCTTTGTAAAGACACTAATATTATAAAGTTAGTTCCATATCCAATTTTTTCCAACTCCAATTCCTAACAAATTCTAATTAATTAAAAAAGAATTCCATTAATCAAATTGTTGTTTATCTAATCAAGGAAAGTGATTAATTGCAGGGAGGATACAAGAATGATTTACTAAACTTGGTTTTTGATGGATTACAACATGGTGACCCGAAAATCACGGGTGAGGAAGTTATTAGAAAGCTTTATCGATTACCATTGAGTCACTCTAAGTGGTGGGACTTGTTGGCAGTATTTGCGCCTCTTGTGAGTTATAGAACGATCTTCTTTCTAATTCTCAAGTTGAAAGAGAGAGCGATGCCATTTTTCCAGTCATTGTACGCAAAGAGAACGATACATCGTCTTAAAAGACGTGCTTCATTCGTGAAGTTCCCCTATTCAAGACGATACCAAACACTTCGCTCTTTAGCATCACAAGAGGGCCTTAGCTCACCAATACCATAACTTAACAATATTGTACATTCAAATTTTCATACTCGGGAGCAATAAAGTGATCTACACACATACAACTTATACAATACAAAGATATTGTAACAATTGGTATTATCAATGACTAGATGCCATGACCTTGTATATTAGCGGTCACTATAATAAATCAACAATTACTTTAGCTTTGTTCCAATTAAGATAGTAACCGAGAATGTGTATGTTGATAATTTTTTCATGATAATAATGGAAAACATGAATGATATGATAAACCTATGACAATATGCGTACCTGGTACAACACAAAGTGTAACCATAACAGAGGAGTATGATCCGGACGACATGATTGTCAACTGGGTCAAGTTCCCTTAAGGATGTATAGTTAAAGATGATATTTATGGTTTATGGAAAAACTGTGAATGACAGACAGAGAGGAACACAAATTCATTTTGTGTTTGTGATTCGGCTATGATGATATGCTTAATTGCTCCCCTTATATACGGCCAAAAGGAAACTCTTTTATTAGCTAGTAAAGGGTAATATGGTTCGTCAACAATTACCAAACTAATATATAAATATATAATAAGGTAGGATTAATTATTTTGATCTATTATAATATAAATGATAACAATGATCATATAAATAAATATACATAACATATATTCATTCTTAATGATCATTATTTTTCAGTTTAAACTGCACTAATAACCATTATTCAGTATCACTATGCGCCAATGGTCATTATTCAGGATCACTAATAGTCATTATTCAGTTGTGAGTTTTATGGCTATAAAACCATATCAAATACAACATAGCAAAAATACACAAAAACAATGTCACTCTAAATCTCTCTGCTACCACATTGCTTTGTTTTCATCTTAGGCAGGTAATCAAGTCCGGCAGTACGTTGTTGTAACACCCCGACCAAAGGCGGATTATACATCGGGGCGCCACATATTGTTTCGTTACTCGTGACACTATTGGGTGTCAATATTTAATAAATACATTCATTCGCGCACGCGCAAAGTAAACAAGATAACATAAATCATCATAAATCAATATATTATAAATCATAATATTCGAACAGCAAAAACTTGTCTTGATACATTTTAATCTAGGTCCAAAATAAAGAAAACTTCCTACGTGTCCACAAGCTCCAAAACAACTACTGCAAACCTGAACATGTGTTAAAATAAACGTCAAACACTTGCGTGTTGGTGAGAAATCAAGTTTAATACAATACATAGATAACAATAAATCTGCGCGCAACACGTGTATGTCTGGTGTTTAACAAGGGTGCAATCAGATTGTGATCAAGCCTAAATAGATCATAGCTCATAGTTCATAGTTCAATCCGTGCTCCCAAATGAGCACAAAAAAACGAGAAAACATCTGTGCAAGTGTAAACAAAGAAACCGTAAACGATAGGTCTCCCGTGTTCATCTAATGGATCCATGAAAACTTCGGAATAGGCCGAACAAAGCGGTTAATGATACACACATACAAATAAACAGCCAAGTAAACGTCCTCAACACATGGGATACTGCGCGACTAAAGTTCATAAACAAGTTTAAGACTCAAGTTTGTACGAACACATGAACATCCCAAAACATTAAAAATAAAAGAGGATTAGGTACGAGATTACTCACTTGATAATCGGTGCAGTGTAAGATAAAGCAAGAACCAACTTTAAACAAGCACAAGTTAACCTATAAACAAGATTATTGTTTTAATGATTTGTTTTAAGTCTTGATTATAAGTTAGCATAATTAATAAGTAAATTATTATATATAATATATATTACCGGAAAAGCAGGGCAGAACAGGAAGGAAGACGGAGGCAAAGAGAGAGAGGAGACGGCAGAGGAAGAACAACGGCAAGGAGCAAGAGAGAACAGGAGAGTTTAAATTAAGTGTTTGTGTGTGATGTGTTAGGAAAAATAACATTATTATTTATAGAGAAACCCTAGGGAACAAAATCCCTAGAAAAGGGGAAAAGATCTCAAAAAGCAAAAGATTCCAAAAGCAAAAGATATCAAAAGATATGGCAGCTGCAGAACGATCCTTAGCGCGTCGCGGGAAGAACTACCATTCTTAGCGCGCTGCGAGAAGAACTACAATTCTTAGCGCGTCGCGGGAAGAACTACCGTTCTTAGCGCGCTGCGAGAAAAACTACAATTCTTAGCGCGTCGCGGGAAGAACTACCGTTCTTAGCGCGCTGCGAGAAGAACTACAATTCTTAGCGCGCTGCGAGAACAGTTCGCCTCGCGTATCGCAGGAACAACTGGTCTTCACGCAGGCTTCCTTGAAAGGAGTCTGGCGCGTGGAGCTGCGCAGACAACCTTAGGCGGGAAGAAACAAAGGACAAGGAGAGTAGAAAAAGGAGGAAACGAGGCTTAAGGGCGGAACGACGGCAAGAGAGAGAAAAAGGCGGGACGACAACAAGAGGGAAAAGAAGGCGGAAAGAGAGAAGGAAGAGGGACGGGACGGCGGAAAGAAAGAGAGAGAAAGAGGCGGGAAGGAAAATATATATTATTATTAAAAATAAAGTATAAGTATAAATAAATATTAAATCATAACAGAAAGAGATCGGATCGGAAAACGGGTACCTGGGTCGGGTCGGATCGGGTCAGATGTCACAGTCTCCCCTACTTTAAGAAATTTCGTCCCGAAATTTATCTCGAAGTAGGTTGCGCAGAGAACAGGTGCGGGTACTTGATCTTCATCTGATCTTCCCTTTCCCATGTAAACTCGGCTCCGCGCTTGGACTCCCAGCGAACTTTCACTATAGGGATGCGACTGCGCTTGGTTTGCTTAACCTCGCGATCCATAATCTCAACAGGCTTCTCAACGAAATGCATAGTTTCATCAACTTGAACTTCATCAAGTGGAATGTGAAGGTTCTCGTCAGCTAAACACTTCTTGAGATTGGATACATGGAACGTTGGATGCACATTACTGAGCGCGGGCGGCAGGTCAAGTCTGTAGGCAACTTTTCCTACACGCGCGAGAATTTTAAATGGTCCAACATATCGAGGAGCAAGCTTACCTTTCTTCCCAAAGCGGACAACACCCTTCCAGGGCGACACTTTGAGGAGAACAAGATCACCAACTTGAAATTCGAGAGGCTTTCGCCTGCGATCTGCGTAACTCTTCTGTCGGCTTCTGGCAGTCAGCAGCTGATCACGGATCTTGGCGATTTTATCGGTTGTCTCTTGAACAAGTTCGGGTCCTGTGATTTGAGATTCACCCACTTCGCTCCAACAAATCGGGGAGCGGCACTTACGACCGTAAAGTGCTTCAAATGGGGCCATACCAATACTGGAATGATAGCTTTTATTATAAGAGAACTCGATCAAGGGCAGGTGCGAATCCCAATTACCTCCAAAATCAAGAACACAAGATCGGAGCATATCCTCAAGAGTTTGAATAGTTCGCTCAGACTGACCGTCAGTCTGAGGATGATATGCCGTACTCATGTCCAAGCGAGTTCCTAGCGCAGATTAGAGAGATTTCCAAAAGCGAGATATAAAACGGCCATCGCGATCGGATATGATGCTCAAAGGAGTACCATGGCGGCAAACAATTTCCTTGACATAAAGCTGCGCGAGTTGCTCAACACGGTAGTTTTCACGAATGGGCAGAAAGTGAGCAGACTTAGTCAAACGATCCACTATTACCCAAATGCTATCATGTTTGCTTGCTGTCAAAGGTAACTTGGTAATGAAGTCCATCGCTATACTTTCCCATTTCCACGTAGGAATTTCTGGTTGTTCGAGCAAACCAGATGGGCGTTGGTGTTCAGCTTTTACCTTAGAACAAGTCAGGCATTTAGCTACGAACACAGCAATATCCTTCTTCATACCGGGCCACCAATAAGTAATGCGCAAATCCTTGTACATCTTATCAGCGCCGGGATGAATAGAATACCGAGATTTATGCGTCTCACTCAGGATATCAGCGCGAAGATTCTCATCAAAGGGAATCCAGATGCGATTAAGATAGCAAAGAATTCCACTCAGATTAGGGACAAAGTGCGCTTCCGCGCCACACGCTAACTCGGCGCGAAGGTTACCATTACTGATGGATGCGCGCTGCGCGTCACGAATGCGCGATTCAAGGTTGCTTTGGATCGGCGCGAAGTGAAGCTGCGTGCGCGGCAAGATACAGTTAAGCTGGCAGGGTTTTCGGCTGAGCGCATCGGCTACCACATTAGCCTTACCAGGATGATACCGGATCTCACAATCGTAATCGCTGATGAGTTCGTTCCATCGGCGTTGTCTCATGTTGAGTTCCTTCTGATCAAAGATATGCTGAAGGCTTTTATGGTCAGTGTAGAGGATACACTTAGTGCCATAAAGGTAGTGTCTCCAGATCTTCAAGGCAAAAACAACTGCACCAAGTTCGAGATCGTGAGTTGTATAATTCTTTTCATGAACCTTAAGTTGCCTTGATGCGTAAGCGATAACCTTGCCTCGTTGCATAAGAACACAACCGAGACCTTGGTTGGATGCATCGCAATACACGACAAAATCATCATTACCCTCAGGTAGCGCAAGAACAGGAGCTTCACACAACAATCGCTTGAGCGTCAGAAAGGCTGCTTCTTGCTTCGAGCCCCAAATATACGGTTTACCTTTGCGCGTTAGAGCCGTTAAAGGCAACGCGATCTTTGAGAAGTTCGAAATGAAGCGTCGGTAATAACCAGCTAAGCCCAAAAAGGAACGGATTTCAGAAGGAGTGGTCGGCGTAATCCAGTTCTTGATTGCTTCAATTTTGGATGGGTCGACATGAATACCCATCTTGTTCACAACATGGCCAAGAAACTGTACTTCATCAGACCAGAATTCACACTTGGAAAGCTTAGCATAGAGCTGCTCGGTTCTAAGCTTTTGCAATACCAATCGAAGATGTTGCTCATGCTCGGCCTTGGTCTTGGAATAAATCAGAACGTCATCGATAAACACAATCACGAATTTATCCAAGAAAGGCCTACACACCCGGTTCATTAGATCCATGAAAACGGCGGGTGCGTTGGTTAAACCGAAGGACATGACCAAGAATTCAAAATGGCCATAACGAGTTCGAAAAGCAGTCTTCGGAACATCTTCATCGCGGATGCGCAACTGGTGATAGCCAGAGCGGAGATCAATCTTCGAGAAGCAAGAGGCACCTTGGAGTTTGATCAAAGAGGTCGTCAATACGCGGTAAGGGATACCGGTTTTTAATGGTGAGTTTGTTCAACTCGCGGTAATCAATACACATGCGAAACGATCCATCTTTCTTTTTGACGAACAACACCGGAGCACCCCAGGGCGAAGAGCTAGGGCGAATGAATCCTTTAGCAGTCAACTCTTGAAGTTGGCTTGCCAATTCTTGCATCTCAGCGGGCGCAAGACGGTAAGGAGATTTAGCTACGGGGGAAGCACCAGGGATAAGATCAATACGGAACTCGACTTCACGAGCGGGAGGGATACCAGGAAGATCATCAGGAAAAACTTCAGGGAAATCACGCACAACAGGGATATCGCGAAGCTTCTTTTCTTCAGCAGGCTTAACCACATGGGCTAAGAATGCAATACACCTTTTCCGCATGAGCCTTCGGGCTTCGGTGCAAGACATGAGTTTAAGACCGCGGGAGGGTTTTTCGCCGTAGATATGAAGATCACCATTTTCTCGAGGTATGCGAATCAACTTCTTGGCGCAAATAACTTCGGCGCGATTATGCGTAAGCCAGTCCATACCAATAATAACATCAAAGCTTCCAAGAGGCATGGGGATGAGGTCGATCAGAAAATCGTTTTCGTTAAGGTTAAGCGTGCAATATTTAATCACTGAGTTAATTAAAACAGTTTCACCATTAGCCAATTCAACTGAAAAATTTTCTTTTAAGTCGTTGCGCGGTCGCGCAAGCTTCAGCTCAAACGTGCGAGAAATAAAACTTCGATCGGCGCCAGTATCAAAAAGTACAGAAGCATAAAATCCGTTAAGCAAAAATGTACCATTAACTACGTCATTATTCGCTTGCGCTTGGTGCGCGGTTATGTTAAAAGCTCGTCCGCGTGTCACTTGGTTCGAAATCTGGTTCACCGGATTCGCTTGCGTGATTTGCACTTGTAGTCTCGGGCATGCGTTCCGAAAATGACTGGGATCACCGCAGTTATAGCACGACCTGGGTCGTGGGTTTTGGTATGTTGGTTGTGGGTTCTGCAGGTAGGCTGGTGGTGTTGGCGCAATTGGGTTGGCGGGAGGGACTCTACAGTATTCGGCAGAGTGACCAACGCGGCCACATCGGTTACATTGTCGACACGGGGTTTGGGTTGGGTGGTGAAGTCTACAGGTTGGGCAAAAGGGTTGATTTCCTGTGTAAGGTTTCTTAGTTGGCGGGGCAGGGAGTGCTGGATTGGTTAAGGCATAGTTGTGGACTACAGGAGGTGTTGGGTAGGTTGACAGTGGGTTAGGCGCGTAAACTAGAGGTTGGTAGATGGGTTGCTGGACAATGGGCGGGTTGGTAAGCGCATAGGCCTTGCGCCTGCGCTTGAGGTTGTTACGGTTTGAGGGTTCTGGTTTGGTTTCTGTTGGTTCAGGAACAGTCTTGGTGAGTTTGGTCTTTTCAGATCCCCGCAGGAACAGGGTTCCTGCTCTGACATGGTTGTCGCTGAGCACAGCGGCCAACTCGATGGCGTCAGAGAGGGTTACTGGGTTTCTGGCCCATACAGAATCTTGAATTTCCATGGGGAGACCCCCAAGGAATTTCTCGATGGCTCGGCGGGAAGGGGTAACAAGGTGAGGGACAAGCAGGCTTAGTTCATGGAAGCGCGTCGCGTACTCGCGCGCTTCACCGCTATATTGCTTAAGATTCCAAAATTCTTCCTCCAGGCGCTTAACTTCGTTGGGAGGGCAGAATTCTCGCGTCAGAATTTCTTTGAATTCCTCCCAGAGCATGCTAGAAGCAGTTTCTGCGCCACGCGCATGAGCTACTCCATTCCACCATGTAAGCGCTCTAGATTCCAGGACACTGGAAACATATAGGGTTCGTCTGTCAGGAGGGCATTGGGTATGGAGGAAAGTGTTTTCTATTTTCTCAAGCCACTGGAGCATCACGGTGGCTCCTTCAAGACCTGTGAACTTTGGAGGGTTACCCGCGTTAAAGGACTTAATGTTGTAACCAGAGGTCTTAGCATTGTTTTGGTTTAAGGCTTGGGCTATTGCGGCGGCCATTTCCTGGGAACGTTGCAGCGAACGTCTGCGCGAGGCTTCTCTCCTCAGATGGCGGCGAGATAGCGGAGGCATTCTATAAAAGTTTTAATTTTAGTTAATATCTTGGTTTTAGCGCAAAGTATCATCTTAATAAGCTTGGTTTCGCGGAGTCAGTTACTGTCAAAAGTTAAAGTAAAATAAATGACCCAAAATGCAGACTTAATAAAGGTAACAAATTCGAATCAAGAATCGACAATTCATGTATCACCATGACTTTCCGAATTCCCAATTTAAAATATACGAGCAAACGAATATTGGGGATTGACGATTCATGTATCACCATGACTTTTCAATCTTCAATATAAAATATACAAGAAAATGAGAATTGGAGGTTGACAATTCATGTATCACCATGACTTTTCAAGTCTCCAACCTCAGAGCATAATCGTAAATGGAAATTGAAAATCAACTATTCATGTATCACCATGACTTTTCGGATTTTCAAATCCAACAAACGAATATGTAAGTAAAATCAATAAAAATCGAAATTCAACAAAAATCGAAATATCGCGGAATAGAACATAAAATCATATACTGCGCAAGCGCGAGCATATTCATAAATAACGAGTAATTAACAATAAGCGTGCAAACATGAGATTTCTCTCATGCGCGAGAAGGGACTCTTAGGTATTCTAGGCCGTTACGTCTAACCACCTATCTTAAAGTCAACGAGCTCTGATACCAATCTGTAACACCCCGACCAAAGGCGGATTATACATCGGGGCGCCACATATTGTTTCGTTACTCGTGACACTATTGGGTGTCAATATTTAATAAATACATTCATTCGCGCACGCGCAAAGTAAACATAAGATAACATAAATCATCATAAATCAATATATTATAAATCATAATATTCGAACAGCAAAAACTTGTCTTGATACATTTTAATCTAGGTCCAAAATAAAGAAAACTTCCTACGTGTCCACAAGCTCCAAAACAGCTACTGCAAACCTGAACATGTGTTAAAATAAACGTCAAACACTTGCGTGTTGGTGAGAAATCAAGTTTAATACAATACATAGATAACAATAAATCTGCGCGCAACACGTGTATGTCTGATGTTTAACAAGGGTGCAATCAGATTGTGATCAAGCCTAAATAGATCATAGCTCATAGTTCATAGTTCAATCCGTGCTCCCAAATGAGCACAAAAAAACGAGAAAACATCTGTGCAAGTGTAAACAAAGAAACCGTAAACGATAGGTCTCCCGTGTTCATCTAATGGATCCATGAAAACTTCGGAATAGGCCGAACAAAGCGGTTAATGATACACACATACAAATAAATAGCCAAGTAAACGTCCTCAACACATGGGATACTGCGCGACTAAAGTTCATAAACAAGTTTAAGACTCAAGTTTGTACGAACACATGAACATCCCAAAACATTAAAAATAAAAGGGGATTAGGTACGAGATTACTCACTTGATAATCGGTGCAGTGTAAGATAAAGCAAGAACCAACTTTAAACAAGCACAAGTTAACCTATAAACAAGATTATTGTTTTAATGATTTGTTTTAAGTCTTGATTATAAGTTAGCATAATTAATAAGTAAATTATTATATATAATATATATTACCGGAAAAGCAGGGCAGAACAGGAAGGAAGACGGAGGCAAAGAGAGAGAGGAGACGGCAGAGGAAGAACAACGGCAAGGAGCAAGAGAGAACAGGAGAGTTTAAATTAAGTGTTTGTGTGTGATGTGTTAGGAAAAATAACATTATTATTTATAGAGAAACCCTAGGGAACAAAATCCCTAGAAAAGGGGAAAAGATCTCAAAAAGCAAAAGATTCCAAAAGCAAAAGATATCAAAAGATATGGCAGCTGCAGGGGGCAAGATAAAGCTGACAGGGAACAGTAACCAGGCATGGGCGGGTCAGATAAAGGTACTGGTCAGGCATGGAAAAAGCAGATCTCAAAAGATAATGTCAGTCACTTTTTCTGCCAACCAATGGGGTTGGTGCGCATGCTGCGCCGAAAGTAACTTTTCAGACATAAGATAGGTCAGGTCAACAACACAGGAGATAGGACATCACAAAAGCAAACGGCTAGATTAAACAGAAGAAAACTCAAAGGGTTTAGCGCGAGAAGGCTGGAGCGCACGCGCGAGGGCGAAGGCAGACAGAACGATCCTTAGCGCGTCGCGGGAAGAACTACCATTCTTAGCGCGCTGCGAGAAGAACTACAATTCTTAGCGCGTCGCGGGAAGAACTACCGTTCTTAGCGCGCTGCGAGAAAAACTACAATTCTTAGTGCGTCGCGGGAAGAACTACCGTTCTTAGCGCGCTGCGAGAAGAACTACAATTCTTAGCGCGCTGCGAGAACAGTTCGCCTCGCGTATCGCAGGAACAACTGGTCTTCACGCAGGCTTCCTTGAAAGGAGTCTGGCGCGTGGAGCTGCGCTGACAACCTTAGGCGGGAAGAAACAAAGGACAAGGAGAGTAGAAAAAGGAGGAAACGAGGCTTAAGGGCGGAACGACGGCAAGAGAGAGAAAAAGGCGGGACGGCAACAAGAGGGAAAAGAAGGCGGAAAGAGAGAAGGAAGAGGGACGGGACGGCGGAAAGAAAGAGAGAGAAAGAGGCGGGAAGGAAAATATATATTATTATTAAAAATAAAGTATAAGTATAAATAAATATTAAATCATAACAGAAAGAGATCGGATCGGAAAACGGGTACCTGGGTCGGGTCGGATCGGGTCAGATGTCACAGTTGTTGCTTCAAACTGGCATACCCTAGGAACATACCGCAAATCTGTTTAAGGGAATGATGTTGAAGCCCGGTTCATTGTTACCATTTCTTGCTTTATTTATTTATTATGCCAGATTATCATTCAGATTTCTAACAAACTTAAACAGATTTTATCAATTGTTCAGTATTTCGTTTCAAAAAGGAATCCCAGCCCATGAACAATTCTGTTTCTGCGATCATGACTTTTGATGTTGCCGTCACAACCACTTTGGATGCACCACTGCCATGCAGTTACAACGCATGCAAAGAAACAAGAAAAATTCACCGGTGTGAATTTCAAACAGTGGCAGCAAAAGATGTTCTTTTAACTGACCACGTTGAACCTAGAAAGGTTCTTGACTGAAACTGTTCCCCTAGTTGATAAAGGAGAAATGGATGCGCAATCAGTGAGTGTGGTTCATGCGTTGAATCATTCGCATTTCTTATGCAAGAATTATGTTTTGAATGGTATGGTGGATGCACTTTATAATGTGTATTGCAAAGCCAAGACTGCCAAATTATAGGAGTCTTTGGACCGCAAATACAACACAGAAGATGCGGGTACTAAGTAGTTCGTGGTGACTAAGTTCTTGGACTTTAAAATGATAGACTCAAATACTGTCATGAGCCAAATCAAAGAGTTTTTGAGTCTATCATTTTATAGTCCAAGAATTTAGCCACCATGAACTTCTTAGTACCCGAATATTCTGTTTTGTATTTGCGGGCCAAAGACTCCCATAATTCTTTGGCAGTCTTTGCTTTGAAATACACATTGTAGAATACACCCACCACATCATTCAAAAGATAATTATGGCATAAGAAATCCGAATGATTCCAAGCATGAACTATGCTCACTGATTGAACATCCATATCTTCTTCATCAACTTGGGGAACAGTTTTAGTTAAGAACGTTTCTAGGTTCAATGTGGTCAGATAAAATAGCATCTTTTGTTGCCACTGTTTGAAATTCACACAAATGAATTTTTTTGGTTTCTCAGCATGCTGCACTAGGCAGTTGTGCAACCAAACTGGTTGTGACAGCAACAACAGAAATAATGATCGCAGAAACAGTAGTGTTCATGGGTTGAGATTCCATTCTAAAATGAAATACATGAATAAATAACAAAATATGTTTAAGTTTGTTAGAAATCCGAATGATTATCTGAAACAGTAAACGAATAAAGCAAGAAATGGTAACATTGAACTGGGCGTGTGTTTGAAAGAATTCCCTTAAATAGATTTGCGGTCTATTCCGATGGTACGCCGGTTCGAAGCAGCAATGTACTACCAGACTTGATTACTTGCCTGAAACGAAAAGAGAGCAATGTTGTAGCAGAGAGATTGAGAGTGATATTGTTTTTGTGTATTTTTTAACTACTGCATTTGATCTGGTCTTATATCCATAAACCCCATAGCTAAATAATGACCATTAGTGATACAGAATAATGATCATTAGTACATAATAATACTAAATAATGGCCATTATTGCAGTTTAAACCGGAAAATAATGATCATTAATAACCATTACTGATACTGAATAATGACCATTAGTGCATAATAATACCAAATAATGGCCATTATTGCAGTTTAAACCATAAATTAATGATCATTAATAACCATTGCAAAAAATAATGATCATTAAAAACTACCTCACTCGGCCCAGGTTTTCGGAGCTGCATCTGTGTTCATGAGCAAACACGAGTTCGAAGAAATTTCAGGTCAAGAAACCCATTTTTTGCGTGAGGGTAGGACTTGTGGTAAAACATATCATAAAACTTCAAGGAAGTAATAAATGTTTTACCTTATAAACAACTACTCACTGTGTTTCCACACTAATGTGGGACAAACTTTACTACATTTACATTTAAGACTTTCATTCACACTCACACCAAAAACTTCCGACACAAGTAGTGCGATTTACTTAAAACAAGTCCAAAGTTAATATAGTGTTTGCTATAGAACATAAAATTCAACACATGTTAACCAATAACGTGATCTAAAAGTCACTTTATTACAAGAGAACAATAACAAAATATATTGAACATGTTTTATGGTTCAAGCACATTTTTTAAACCATGTAAGAAAATATAGTGTTCGATACAATCTATTCTCGTACTGCCAAAAAATACAAGATGGGTAAGGAAACGAGTATGATAATAAGGGCAATATTGGCGGTTTCTTTTTAGATGATTTGGAAAGCTAGAAACGAGAAAATATTCAAGCTCAAGGAATACTCGATAGATAAGTTGGTAAGTGATGTTAAGGCTTACTCTTTGCTTTAGATCACAAATAGATGCAAAAGAGCGAGTGTGGATTGGGATTCTTGATGCAAATTTAATTTTGTGAAATTCCCTTTGTAAGTGTTTACGGTTTGTTTTTTTCCTTTGTTTTCTTTGGTTTTAATTTTTGTCCTCTGGGCCCTTGCTTCTTACTTGAGTTCGTTTCTTAGTTTTTTTAAGTTGGCTTTTAAAACAATGTAAGGAAATTTAGTTATTCAAGTTTTCATTCTTGAGACTATACAATCATAATTATCCTGAATAATAAATTTAGTGTTTTATGTCTTAGATACAACTTTTAATCTTGTAGTATTATTAGATATCAAATATACTTTTTTGGAGAACAATAAACATAAATTTACTCTTTTTTCTATATTTTAAATAACAAAATTACCTCTATAGCCTAATATAAATTACTAGTTTGATCCTCCCGTGTTCCGGGGGTTTATTTAAGTTTTTGTTTTTAATCGTTTTGCTATTTTATGTTGATTTATTTTATTTTTTAACGCAATTTTGTTTTAATTTAATACACATATATTAGTTTGTTATTATAAGTTTTAGCGTTTGGGTTTTTTCAATTGAGATGTGTAGGTTTTTTTAGATTTTTAACGAACAAACATAAACGAATATGAGCATGTTGATTTTTTTAAATGAACAAACATGAACACAATTATGTGTCTAATGAAAAAAGGGACGTTGATGTAGTTGACGACGGTGGGTAGTATCGGAAGTTAACCGACGATGGGGATGATAGCCCAGCAACGGAGAACATGTAAAGAAGATAAATTAAATTAGGGTTTGCTTATAAAAGTGTTTACCAATAAATGAGATCTTATAACCCATTTTAGGGCTATTAATGTAAGGTCCCGATCCCGGTGCCCTACATTGGACGTTGAATTTACTCATAATCACAGTTTTAAATATCATAGTTAATTAAAACTTTCGCGGAATAATATAAAAGTCAACCATTCATCACAAATATTCATAACTTGTCTTTTTAAAACATAGTATCAAAACATCATGACAAATCTTCAGATGTCAGCCTCTTCAATCTTGTCATGTGTCCCGTTCAAACCAGCTGTCTCAGTCTGTTAGCTTGCGTGCATACTAAAAGTCAGCTACGCTGAGTGAGTTCTAGTTAATCAGACGACATACAATACATTCACATACTTACATATGCACCCGAATGTACATACCTCCATATTTACTTACATACTTACACACATACTTTCATTCTTTCTTTCATACTTACATACATACTTTCATTCATACATATACGTTTAAAGAGTATTTCACCCTATAACCCTCACCGATATTATTAGGGTCGGTTCCCTACATTCGCCGACATTATTAGGGTCGGTTCCCTGCATTCACCGACATTATTAGGGTCGGTTCCCTACATTCGCCGACATTATTAGGGTCGGTTCCCTACATTTAGTACATTGTACCATACCTGTCTTTACATATATTTCTTAATATTACGTTCAATATCCGAAGATCGTTCACGTACCATACATACCTCATTTATATATCATATATATATATATAGTCATATCTTTGACCATCACCTGGCAGCACATGCAATAACCGAAAATCGTTCATGTACTATCATCATAACATACATACATCTTTCACTTATCATATATACACATCAATCATGCCTTTAACTATCACTTGACGTTACATGCAATATCCGAAGATCGTTCATGCATCGTTAAACAATCATCACACACAAATCATACAAGGCATACACTTACCACTTAAGGTAAGTGTATTAACTATCACATCAAGTATGCACACAACCCCGAAAACATAACAATGAAGTGGGGCTAGAAACTCACCTGAATTTGATTACGTTCACCGTTAATTGTTATTCCTTTCCTTAGCCGTGCATGACTAACTGTATAACAATTACACGTATCAATTAACTATCACTACCCATATCGCTTTTCTAGTCTAATTATAACCCACAACGAACGGGGGTCCGGGGGCAGCGCCCATGGCAGCGGGGTTCTAGGGACGGCAGCCCCTAGCAGGGTCCAAGGGGCAGAGCCCCTGGCTGGGGTCAAGCTGTCTTAACACATTTTCCATTAGAATTTTGAATCATTAATCAATTTGCTAACTTAAAAGTCCAAGGACTTCTTTGTAATTAAATCATTCTTTTTCTAAGTCCGGGGGCCATTCTGTAATTCCTTCAAAGTCTAGTTCGTTATTCCGATCTTTAACGAATTGGGTTCATTCGTTACTTCTGTCTTTCATAACGAATTGGCTAATTCGTTATTTCATAACGAATTGGCCAATTCGTTGGCCTTTATAGCGAATTTGTCCTTATAACGAATTGGACTTATAATGAACTGGACCTTATTCGTTTGGTCTGGTTAACGAATTGAACTTGTTAGCGAATTGAACCCTTATAACGAACCAGTTCTCATAACGAATTAGACCTTGTAACGAACTGGTTATCATAACGAACTGAACCTTGTCGAATTAAGCTAATTCGTTATCTTTCCCTAACGAATTACTTGCTAGTTCGTCCTTTCCCCGCTAACGAACTAGAGTTAGCTCAGAGAATGAATGTCAGAAACATTCTCTGACATTCCCTTACCTCGTATACTTTTCCGGCGCCGTCGTCACCGGAAAACCGCGATTTCGCCGGAAAAACGAGATCTCACTCGTTTTCCACCGTTTTTCGTCCCGTTCGATCCAGATATGAGCTAGGGTGACCCCTAAGCTCATCTTAGGTTCGGTTTATACCCGATTCCACCCGGATCTCGCGACTTTAACGGTTTAAAGGTGTCGGCTCGTCGTTTCGCGACTAGATCTAACGGGTTTGGATCTCTACAATATCATACTATCATTACCTTGGGTTGATGCTCGGTTTCTTGGTGATTTCGGCTAGAGAGAGAGCTTAAGTGTGTGTTTTTTGGGTGGTGTATGGAATATGTGTGAAATGAATGATTAAATGGGTAATTATGACTTGTATAATTATGGATCATGGGCTTAAGCCCATGGTCTTTTCTTCTTTCCTTCTTAACCCAAGTCTATAACCCACATCCATTAGCCCAACACTAGCCCGACTCAGTGTAACTCATATTTTATTAACCGACGAGAAAACAGGTGGTTACAATTAAGGTTTGGTAAGACCCATAACCCGTATAAGTTATTCTTTAATGATTAAGGGTTTTTTTCACAAATAAATGAAATGTTAGAACCCGTTTAAGGGTTATCTGGGTTTAGTGAGACTCATGACCCGTAAAAATTATTGTTTGATTATGAAAGAGTTTTACAAATAGATGAGATGTAATAACTCATTTAAAGACTATCCGGGTTTGGTGAAACTCATACCTGTGAATTCGGGTCAAATGCATGAGAAGCCTCTATTTAGAAATTAAGCAATCTGGTGGCTCTAGAGGATGAGGGGAACAACATGAATGTGACACGTAAGATTTCATGATAGAAAATTATATAAATGGTGAGATAACTTCGGCCCGAGATAATAACAATGACACATTGATAGTTTGATACCTTAAAACAGCTTACGAACTGGATCTATAAAAACCCACTGGGCTTTTGTAATAGTGGAACATTGATCTTTTCGACTTGTACAGTTGCACTACTAATAATCAGGTATTTAATAATTAATACATGAACTTTGCCACTTGAACTAATTTCATGTAGTGGTGCTCTTCGGGTATCCTTAAAGTTTTGAGTTTCTCGGGTTAGCTTTCTCGGTTTTGAGAAATTCAAATCCAGAATCGAAATCCAGACCTAATCTCTCCCATGTTATTTGGGTTCAGGATTTATCGGATTTTGAGTATTCTTGACTTATAAATCTAAGAAGACAAAAAAATAAATAAAATGTTAAAATTAAAGCGACGTTATCATCTTCACTTGTAATGTAAATAAGCAAATATACAAACAAAAGTCAAAAAAAATAATCCGTAAACAAATTAAATTAAAAACTTAATGACAAAACTATAATAATAATAATAATAATCAACATCTTCGTTCTTCACGTTCAATTCTCCGTTTCTTCCTTCATTTCCAACGCTATATTGAAAACAAAGCCAAATAATAAGTGTTCTAATTATTAGATATAAATGAATAAGAGTTAAAAGTAATAATTAAAATACCTTTATCGATTTCGTGTCTCAATCTTTTTTAGTGAGGAGTTCTATACCATACATAAACTAATTATAACATAGAAATAGAATAGCCATAGTAGTTGAACTCTGTGGACTACTAAACAAATGAATTCTCTAGAGAATTAAATATAAGACGTCTAAGTATTAGGGTATTAAAGGTTAAACGGATTTTTAGAGTTTCTCATGTTTACCCAAAACCCCTAAATGAGTAACAATAACCAACTCAAATTAGAACAGTTCGAGTTCCATGGATACGAGTACTTTTAGGTTCATGTTAAAAAGTTTCTCGGGTAGATTTTCAGGCTGCAAATAAAGTGATAAACCTAATTTCAAGTAAATTACTTCCTACACAGACAATCATAACGATTGCTTTAGCTATAATACATATATCAATTATGTAACTGAATAGCCGTCTTATGGGTTTTTTATATATATATATCCCTACTTAAAACTCATTATTTATTGAACATGTACATATATAGTTAATCATACTCCTTAATGTTGTTTGATCAACCATTAACTTTTTTTTTTTTTTGGGTTAAATTTTGAATTTGTGAAAATGACTAATCCAAGAGAATTCATGATGAAGATATAAATGTTGGGAATCTTGGTCTTATGTCAAAGCCATACATCATTAATAAGAAATAAATTATAAAAATGGAGAATAAGGTGCAAATTAAAAAAAAAAATTGAAGGTACGAGTACACATGTAAGTTTTAGATCTAGATGATGGCTTTCCTTACACATGACAACATCCATGTGACCCCCCTTTAAATTTTCTTTTGTTAGTACAAAGGCAATAATAAGCTATTTAACATCGTTTCGTTAAAAACTTAAATTAAATCGAATTTAAACAAAGTCGATCCCAAACTCAAGTTTATGGACTGGGCTTATATAAACACGCTGGGCTTTTGTATAATAGTGGAACAGTGTTGTTTTCGGTAGGGGTGTCAAACGTGGCGGGTTGGCAGGTTGGCGGGTTAACAGGTTGCGGGTTAGTGGGTTAACGGGTTGAAATGTGTAACCCGAACCCGAACCCGACCCATATTATTATTCGTGTCAAATATGCCAACCCTAAACCGCACACACATAAATTCGGGTTGACCCGAACACGACCCGTTTAACCCATATTTTTTAAACAAGTTAATTTATATAATTAGACATACAAATTATAATCAAATCAAAACCATATATTGCAAAATTCAAATGAAATTTAAGCGTAAGTCAATTTAGATATAGATGGATTTGACGATATGTTCATGCATATTGGTGAATGAATAGAATAAATGCATCTTGGGTAATGAAATTCTGGTTGAGAATTTAAAAGTGTCGTTCACGAAAAATAGAATTTAAGAGGAGACCTAAAAAGGTAATACGAGGAATGAAAAATGATTAAATTCTTCAATACATTTTAAAACAAAAGGGGGAATATAAAATTAATTTTATAATATCTAAAACTAAACGGGTTAACAGGTCAACCCGTTTTTATACAGGTCAATCCGAACCCGACATGTTTAGAAAACGGGTCAACCGGAACCCGACCCATTTTTTAAACGGGTCGTGTTAGCCGACCCAAAACCTGTGTTTTTCCGTGTCGGGTTTGGGTTGGGTTTCGGGTCTGGTCAAGAATTGACACCCCTAGTTTTCGACTTGTACTATTTATTTGATTTTAATAATCAAGGTATTTAATAAAATATACATGAACTTTGCAATTAAGGTTACATTACACATGAAATATCCATCCCTTTGTTAGAAAGATTAGTTTTTGTTGGTAACCTATTCAATCGAAGTCACCGTATAAAAATATTAATTTTTTTTTTTGAGAATACTCCTATTCCAAATAGTTTTCATCTGTTCTTTAAATTTTTTTTTATCATAAACTCTTGTTCATTTTCAAACTCCCAAGCCCATGAATCATTATTTTTTGTCCCCTTGTGTTGTTCAAGCAAGTTTAGAAATGACATAAATTGTTCCTCTTCCGCTCTCTATGTCACCCTCGACCAAAGACGGAACATGCCGGGGTGCAACGTGATTGGACAAATACACAAGACATTATTAAAGTGAAAATATTTAATCAACTCATTTATGTCACAAATCAATAAACAACACATCTTGGTCATACAAACAAATTGAACACAAGTAAACAAATATATTGTTCGTTTTACTAATATCCTAATAGTCTTGGTAACGTTTTCCGACAAGTCCTCAAGTCGATAAAAGTCAAACCTGTAACAATGCATAAAATAATATTTTGTCAACACGTATGTTGGTGAGCAATTTCATAGTTGAGTATATATAATATGAGCGAAATCCACAAACGTATATGAGACTATAAATAAAAACATCAATCGTGGCATATAAAACATATGTAAATGAGGATCCTTTCTACTCGGTAACAACCGACATACTCGGATAATGAGGCCCTATTCTACTAGCACAAGGCTAAGTAGTTAGGGGAGCGTATGATCATACTTAATGAGGCTCAACAACATAAAAATAAACACTCGCGCACGTAAAGAATATGAGGCATATAACACACAAAAGAGCAAGTATTCCAAGTATCATATACCCTAAAGTTTGTGGTTTGAGAAAAGTGTATAATAAATCATTCTGGTTTGAATAAGTATGCGTGTTACCCCCAAAACATAAAAGGGAAAACGGGGGATGAAATGTACTCACCTCGATTGACGAATCGAAAAATAATAAATGATCGAAATGTAGAAAGCTTGTGAACGAAACAAACGAATCCAACTTGAAAGCTAAATGAAAACGAATAAATAAAATATATTAATGAACTTGAACTTTAGTTGAAACTTCATTTGAAACATTGAACGAGAAGGTTCGGTTGTTAATCGGGTTATCGGTTAATTTGTTAACGATTAGGGACTCGTACTTAATTGGTAATTTAAAATAAAATAATATTATTTTATTGGGGTTTTTAAATAACTAAACCAATATTAAAAGAGACAAGACGGGTTTTAAATCAAGGGTTCGGTTTTATAAAAATGAATTGATAATCAAGTTTACAATAATATTATTAATGATAAGATATTAATGATAATAACAATTCTAAAAGATATGTTGGATATATATATAGATATATAAGATAATGATGTTAATAATAATAACAATAATTATTTTTAATAAAACTAATATAGTATAATAATTATAACAATAATTATTATTAATAATACTAATGTTAATAGTCATAGAATAGAAATCTTGGTATTAGTTAAAGTGTTGTTGATAAAAATAATAATAAATAATATTGATAGTAAATAATGATACCATACTTTATGTTGGTTCGATTTCTAAACGAATTTACAAAATAAGTATAATAATATTACTGTTAATAAATAATGATAGAAATATGATTTTTAATAAATAATAATAATATGGTCTTTATTAATAATAATAACTTAAATATTTATAAGAATAATAATAATAATAATAATATTAATGATAAATAAATATAATAGTAAGTTATATGTAATAATACTAATAATAATCTTTACGTAACGATATTAGTATTAATAGTAACAATAAATTTTATAGTATGAAAATATACTACTAAAACCGGCTAGGACGAGACCCGAACCCGAGACCTCTCGTTCAACAACTTATGTACAAACCAACCGAACCAATATAACAATTGTTAATTTAAACCCATAAGAAAATAACATATATTCATTTCCCGGGTTTTCATCTTTTCCCCAAGCCAAATCAACTCCATACCCAAACCGACTCGTTTCAAAGTATATAACCAAATATATATAATCGGTTATTAACGAATTTAAATCTTAAATTCGATATATGAAAATTAATAACACCGACACCCAAATTAATTTACCTATTAGGTGATCGTGAGGTCGTGGTTCTACACCGAGAAAAACCCGAGCCGAAACCACCGGAGATTTGTGACCGCGGCCGGAGAGAGAGAGAGAGAGAGAGAAAGGAAAAAGAGAGCCGAGGGAGAGAGATAGAGAGAGAGATGGAAAGAGAGATAGAGAGAGAGAGACGGAAAGAGAGATAGGGAGAGAGAAAGACGGTGCACGGCGGTACCGGTGGCCGGTTTTCCGGTCACCGGAAAAACGTGAATAGGGAGAGAGCTCGCCGGAATTTCGAGAGAAGAGAATGAGAAGGTGCTGGAGGTTGCGTCGGAGGTGTTTGGGGTTGGAAGCCGCGTCGTCGGAGTCGCCGGAAAAACGGCAAGGAGGTGGAGGTGGCGGCTGGGTGATTTGTTTGTGATGTTAAATTTAGGTTTAGGGTTTTTGTGGTGATGCGGTGGGAGGTGGTGGCCGGAGGTGGCGTCGCCGGAGCTCGCCGGAATCGACGTCGCCGGAAAACGGCTCAAGAGAGGAAGTGGCGGCTGGGATAATTATATGGTTAGGGTTAGGGTTGTTAGTTTATATAGGTGGGTATAAAAGTTACATTTTTGGTCCCTCAAGTTTCAATAATGGTTTAATATGAGCTTAAAGGTTTCTAATGCTTATAATAACTTAACGAAAATTAATTTGAACCCCTTATGTTTTTCTTAACGACACTATAATGTGACAAACATCGTTTTATTTATGAGCGAAGTCAAAAATATTATTATATAATAATTAAATAAGTTCTAAAAATGTTGAGTCGGTTTTAAAATAAGGAATAAAAGTATATAAACTAATACAACGCGAGACTCAAATTTGACGGATGTCACACTCTATTCTGATTTTCCGCGTCAATCCCAAATTCGCATATTGGGTATGTTTGGTAAGGAGCTTTTAGAATCTTTTAGGAGCTTCAAGCTTCAAGTTTAAAAAAAAACTAATATTCAATAAAAAGTTTTGTTTGGTTAAGGTACATGCCAAACACCTAAGCTACAAGCTATCAGCTTCCAGCCATCAGCTCCGGCTAAAAGCCACCAGGAAGTTCTGCAAAACATACCAATTATATTTTTCCAATCCTTGATAAAGCACTTTTTATTCTTAATAAATCAAGCTCCGTGTATTTTGACAAATCTAATGATCCAACCATAAATGACAGATCCCAACCCCACATTCATTTTCATGGTTGATAGAGAAATTAAATCTTTATAATTAAGTAATGTAAGCTTTTTGCTTCCATAGCTCGTGCCTTGTGCCACGTTTTCTTTGTTAAACACATCAAAATTATTACAAGCATATCCGTGAATCGACTCAATAATCTTTACCCAAATGAAATTATGATAATTATAGAATCTCCATTTCCACGAAAGAAGCAAAGTCATGTTTATGGCAAAAATGCTACTAAAACTTAGCCCATCTTTAGACTTGTCATTAGTTACCAAATCCCATTTAACCATGACAACTTTTTATTTTCTTTAGTTCGCCCCCAAAATATTAGCCCTTAACCCTTAAAAGTGGAATTCCGGCGGCCGAAAACAAAGATAAATAATACGTTGAAAATGAGCTGAGAATCGATGTTAAAATTAAAAGAGTTGTTCTTCCACATGTAGATCGAGAGTAAGTTCGTCTTCTAGGTAGCCAACTTATTCTAGTAAATTTCGGATGATATGCTCCCAAGCTTCTTCACTCGACATTTTTTTGCCTTCCAAGATATTTAAACGGAATAAATCTGGGGTTGAACCCGACTAATCCGCAACCAACCGACAACTATAATTATTTTTTATCTATTGCACATCTATTGGTTACGTAAATGAATGCCTCCCGGAGTGGTAGATCTAGGAATTTTCCCTAGTGGGTTTATTGTTTTTAGATACTCCAATTTCATACGACTGGACATATTTGGGGTCGGTTTAACGATTCGGGTCGAGTAAGGTTCATCGCTAATAAGAATACAGTACAATAACAAAAAACAAATATCGTCATTAGAATTTAGAATACACATAATATAAATACAATGTCTTTTTGAAAAACCATTCAACAAAAAACCTTATATAAGCATGACTGGTTAAAAATGTTGAAATATAGTCGCCACAAAAATCTTTGAAAGCTACAATCGGTCCAAATAAGAGACCATTAAGATTTAAGTATAACACGTTTAAAGCACCAATAAAATTCTAGCCGACTCAGAAAAACCTATGCAGAAATTTAGTCTTCTATGTACGTTATAAATAATATGCAAAAATAAGTCAACATGCTTTTATATGTACGCTTTAAATAACAATGAACTGATAGCAGCCGATTTTGAAACAATTAAATACAGAGAACGTTTATAGGGATATGAGTTCAATGCTTTAAGCGCCGTTCAAAAAGAAATGCATAGTGGAGAAACCTTTTTGTTTAGGGTTGGAAACCCTAATTTTTAACTACTAAATAGAAATGGTGGCACCTTCAATTTTTTCCATTATTTTGAACAAAACTTCACTTTTAAAACCGGGTATCCCGACAACAACTATTTGATACAACCATCTTGATTTTTTATTTTGTTTTTAATTTTAAAACGACTAATAGGACCATGTTGATATTTTTTCTTCTTTTTTCTAAACGACATATTGGAGCCCTATCAGGACCATGTTAGGACCAAATTGATAAAACTATAATTAAATGGAGGTGTGCAAAATGGGGCTACATAGTGACATTTTCTCGTATGGGCAACACCAATCCATCCCATGGTTGTGACCCACAAATATAGCCTATAAATACACGTGTTGGTGGGGAATCGAACAGGGGTTGGATTATGATTTACTTTGTGTGTGGGTTTACTCAAAATTTTATACGTGAGTTCACTCTAATATTATATACAGGCGTTTTAAACATTATATGTGGTGGCGTTGATGGCCAAAAGACAAAGGACATGCACTAATCAGCCGGTGTCCGAATGGTTGAGTGTTATGTGTCTTATGTCTAAGGCTTGATGCAAAACTACTATCAAGCCGGGGGTCTCACCGAAAACAGCCTCTATATTCCTAGGTGGTAGAGATAAGGTTGTCTACATCTTACCCTCTACCCTCCTCAGACTCTACCATAGTTTTGATATTGGTAAGATTTACTGAGTACAATGATAATGATGTTTTATTGGAAATCCGAAAATCAATAGGTTTCTATAGACCCATAATCTATATACTGCTAGGTCCGACCCTGCCGTCCCACACTCACATTTGTTATGCAATACATGCAAGTGTCTAATAGTGGTTCTCTATTGCTGGATAAATAACATTATGTGTTGAATATGTTCGTATATATATATATATATATTGAAACTAAAACTCCAATTTCATACGACTGGACATATTTGGGGTCGGTTTAACGATTCGGGTCGAGTAAGGTTCATCGCTAATAAGAATACAGTACAATAACAAAAAACAAATATCGTCATTAGAATTTAGAATACACATAATATAAATACAATATCTTTTTGAAAAACCATTCAACAAAAAACCTTATATAAGCATGACTGGTTAAAAATGTTGAAATATAGTCGCCACAAAAATCTTTGAAAGCTACAATCGGTCCAAATAAGAGACCATTAAGATTTAAGTATAACACGTTTAAAGCACCGATAAAATTCTAGCCGACTCAGAAAAACCTATGCAGAAATCTAGTCTTCTATGTACGTTATAAATAATATGCAAAAATAAGTCAACATGCTTTTATATGTACGCTTTAAATAACAATGAACTGATAGCAGCCGATTTTGAAACAATTAAATACAGAGAACGTTTATAGGGATATGAGTTCAATGCTTTAAGCGCCGTTCAAAAAGAAATGCATAGTGGAGAAACCTTTTTGTTTAGGGTTGGAAACCCTAATTTTTAACTACTAAATAGAAATGGTGGCACCTTCAATTTTTTCCATTATTTTGAACAAAACTTCACTTTTAAAACCGGGTATCCCGACAACAACTATTTGATACAACCATCTTGATTTTTTATTTTGTTTTTAATTTTAAAACGACTAATAGGACCATGTTGATATTTTTTCTTCTTTTTTTCTAAACGACATATTGGAGCCCTATCAGGACCATGTTAGGACCAAATTGATAAAACTATAATTAAATGGAGGTGTGCAAAATGGGGCTACATAGTGACATTTTCTCGTATGGGCAACACCAATCCATCCCATGGTTGTGACCCACAAATATAGCCTATAAATATACGTGTTGGTGGGGAATCGAACAGGGGTTGGATTATGATTTACTTTGTGTGTGGGTTTACTCAAAATTTTATATGTGAGTTCACTCTAATATTATATACAGGCGTTTTAAACATTATATGTGGTGGCGTTGATGGCCAAAAGACAAAGGACATGCACTAATCAGCCGGTGTCCGAATGGTTGAGTGTTATGTGCCTTATGTCTAAGGCTTGATGCAAAACTACTATCAAGCCGGGGGTCTCACCGAAAACAGCCTCTATATTCCTAGGTGGTAGAGATAAGGTTGTCTACATCTTACCCTCTACCCTCCTCAGACTCTACCATAGTTTTGATATTGGTAAGATTTACTGAGTACAATGATAATGATGTTTTATTGGAAATCCGAAAATCAATAGGTTTCTATAGACCCATAATCTATATACTGCTAGGTCCGACCCTGCCGTCCCACACTCACATTTGTTATGCAATACATGCAAGTGTCTAATAGTGGTTCTCTATTGCTGGATAAATAACATTATGTGTTGAATATGTTCGTATATATATATATATTTTGAAACTAAAACTCCAATTTCATACGACTGGACATATTTGGGGTCGGTTTAACGATTCGGGTCGAGTAAGGTTCATCGCTAATAAGAATACAGTACAATAACAAAAAACAAATATCGTCATTAGAATTTAGAATACACATAATATAAATACAATGTCTTTTTGAAAAACCATTCAACAAAAAACCTTATATAAGCATGACTGGTTAAAAATGTTGAAATATAGTCGCCACAAAAATCTTTGAAAGCTACAATCGGTCCAAATAAGAGACCATTTAGATTTAAGTATAACACGTTTAAAGCACCGATAAAATTCTAGCCGACTCAGAAAAACCTATGCAGAAATCTAGTCTTCTATGTACGTTATAAATAATATGCAAAAAAAAGTCAACATGCTTTTATATGTACGCTTTAAATAACAATGAACTGATAGCAGCCGATTTTGAAACAATTAAATACAGAGAACGTTTATAGGGATATGAGTTCAATGCTTTAAGCGCCGTTCAAAAAGAAATGCAAAGTGGAGAAACCTTTTTGTTTAGGGTTGGAAACCCTAATTTTTAACTACTAAATAGAAATGGTGGCACCTTCAATTTTTTCCATTATTTTGAACAAAACTTCACTTTTAAAACCGGGTATCCCGACAACAACTATTTGATACAACCATCTTGATTTTTTATTTTGTTTTTAATTTTAAAACGACTAATAGGACCATGTTGATATTTTTTCTTCTTTTTTTCTAAACGACATATTGGAGCCCTATCAGGACCATGTTAGGACCAAATTGATAAAACTATAATTAAATGGAGGTGTGCAAAATGGGGCTACATAGTGACATTTTCTCGTATGGGCAACACCAATCCATCCCATGGTTGTGACCCACAAATATAGCCTATAAATATACGTGTTGGTGGGGAATCGAACAGGGGTTGGATTATGATTTACTTTGTGTGTGGGTTTACTCAAAATTTTATATGTGAGTTCACTCTAATATTATATACAGGCGTTTTAAACATTATATGTGGTGGCGTTGATGGCCAAAAGACAAAGGACATGCACTAATCAGCCGGTGTCCGAATGGTTGAGTGTTATGTGCCTTATGTCTAAGGCTTGATGCAAAACTACTATCAAGCCGGGGGTCTCACCGAAAACAGCCTCTATATTCCTAGGTGGTAGAGATAAGGTTGTCTACATCTTACCCTCTACCCTCCTCAGACTCTACCATAGTTTTGATATTGGTAAGATTTACTGAGTACAATGATAATGATGTTTTATTGGAAATCCGAAAATCAATAGGTTTCTATAGACCCATAATCTATATACTGCTAGGTCTGACCCTGCGGTCCCACACTCACATTTGTTATGTAATACATGCAAGTGTCTAATAGTGGTTCTCTATTGCTGGATAAATAACATTATGTGTTGAATATGTTCGTATATATATATATATATATATATTTTGAAACTAAAACTTTATTAACTACAAAGGCAAGGCCTCAAACCGAGGACCAGAAAAACACCTTACAAACAATACAAGGGGTATTTCACCCAAACGTTCCAATTCGCTTTTTTTACATCTAGTTCTATGATTAAACCAAAAAAAGGTCAAAGCCTTCACCAAAGCCACAATATCTATCACTCTCGGCTTTGCCCCAATAAAAATTTTCTTGTTGCGCTCCGTCCAAATAGCCCAACACGTCACCATAAAAATGCCTCTAACAACCTTCTTCTCCCACTTGGAACTAAAAGCGATATCCTTCCACAGGAATAAATCTGCGATAGATTGAAATTCATACCTGGAAATCCTGCACCACAACCAAATGCTACTCCAAACTCCGAAAACATACTAGTTTTTATCCCCGTATTATGGGAGTTGTTTTATATTATTTGTTTTTAGTATTTATATATTTTTTGAATTTTAATTTTATTTATTGTATGTAAGTTAAGAATATACTTATGGTTTGATAATAAAAGGTTTTACAAATATATGAGATGTTATAACCCGGTTTAAAAGATATATGAGTTTGGTGAGACCCAAGACCCGTTTATTTTTTTTACCATAAAATTGTTTCTTATTTATAATAATATATTTTATAAGTATCATATATTAATTTCTAATATATCCCTATTTTATAGGATTTTTACATTAAATATTTGGTGAGATTAAGTTTTAATTTAATGAGATGTTATAACCCGTTTAAGAAATATATGTGTTTGGTAAGACCCATACCCATGAATTCGGGTCAAATGCATGAGAAGCACCCATTTAAAAATCAAGCAATCTGGTGACTCCAAAAAATGAGGGGCGACCATATCGTGACACCTAGGATTTTTGGGTTTTCGTTTATAAATATCATAGATAGATAGATTGATATAATTAACCGTACTCCTTAAATGTTGTGTGATCAACCATTAACCTTTTTCAATAATATTTTTATTTTGTAAAAACGATTGATCCAAGAGAATTCATGACGAGGATATAAATGTTGGGAATCTCGGTCATGAGTAGTTAGGTCAAAGCTATATATATAATTGATAAGAATGGAATTATATAAAATAGTCTAATAAATGGAGAATGAGAAAAAAATATATATAAAAAAGGAAGGTAGAAGTACACATATAAGTTGTAGATCTAGATGGCTTTCCCCACACAACCATGTGAGGAATATTGATGAACGAATGAGATGTTCAGGGACCCCTTTAAATTTTTACGAAAGTTGGTAGTGTTGATTAATTTCGTGTTAGAAGATGAATAACGTGTTGTAGTCATAAATCCTGTGCATGTGATTCTATTGTAGGTGGATATGGAATTTGTCATGGTTTTGATCATTTTAGATTTGTGTTTAGAATGCACGGTTACTATATAGATGAGCAGAGATAAAAGGAGTTGTAAGTAAAGAATGAAGTTAGTGTTTTTCTTCCTTATGTTCCTAATGTATATGCGAACAATGAAAAATCATAAATCATGACATAAGAGCAATTACGTCCATCGAATAATTACCATCATAGGTTATTAATATTCAATTATTATAATTATATAAATAATTGTGAGGGTCATTTAATAGAAATTAGCCCCGCAAAAAATATTTTTTAGGTATGTTGATTAATTCCATGCTAGAAGATGAATAACGTGTTGTAGTCATAAAATGTGTACACGTGATTATGTCGAGGTGGATATGGAACTTGTCATGATCTTGATCATTTCATATTTGTGTTTAGGATGCACGGTTATTAAAGAGATGAGTACGTAGAGATAAAAGTAGTTATAAATAAAGAATGAAGTTTGTATTTTTCTCCCGTATATTCTATATTTATATATACACACAAGAAGAAATTCTAAATCATGACAGAAGAGCAATTACGTCCATCGAATAATTACCATCGTATGTTATTAATATTTGATAATTATAATAATATAAATAATTGTGTGGTACATTTAATAGATTAATATATAATATTAACATATAAATATATTAATCTTATAGGGAATTCACAAACATATTGATATAAGCAACTTAACATCGTTTTATTAACAACTAAATATATTCAATTTTAAATGAACTAAATCCTAAACTCAACCTTACTTGATACTAGAGTCTAAGCCCTAATTTTATATACTGAATTTAATTATACTAGTTTTGTTATTAAAATATACTAAGCATTAGTCTGGAAAACAAACAAATTATAAATTAAGCATCTATAAAAGATTCCCGATAAGCATTCAAGAATGATTAAGACTTATTTCTTCCTGGACCGGGAACACAATTGATGACATAAACATTCATACACCAATCTAACAAACATAGTGACTAACTGACTATGAAAATTGTTTTTACATTTAATGTGAAAAGTATTGCACCATAATAAACTGAAGCATGTTCAAAGCGCATTTAAGAACCATAACCGAATCGAAACCTTTTTAAAATGACATGTTTTGGCCATAATCAAATCGATACGTTTTGAGAATGACCCATTTTAACCCGAACCAAATCAATATCTTCTAAAATTGACCCGTATGACCCGAACCAAATCGATAATATTTTAAAAAGATCCGTTGAAACCTGAACGAAATCGATACCTTTTTATATTGACTTGTTGGCCATAACTAAATTGATACTCTTTTGAAACAATCTTAGCTTTTGAAATCCTTTCTACCAAATGTGAATTCATGATTACTGGTTGTGAAGATCCAAAAAAACATATAAAGCCTCAATGACTTCAACCTACTGTAACATCCTAAAATTTTTATAATGTTAAATAAAAGAAAGTTATGTTTAGTGATTTCACGTTTTAGTTATTTAATGTCGAGTAAGGAACGGGTCATGGGCTTAGATTACGTAAGATGGGTTAAATGAGAATGGGCCTTGGGTCCGTGGGCTTGAGAGATATAAATACCCATCCCAAGCCCAAGATATCATTTTATTTCCATCTTTCTCTTTTACACACTCAAAAACACACACATAACCGACCGAGATCCGAAGTCGAGACCCGAGATTTTGCTGGTAGATCTGAGTTGGAAAGGTAAGAACTAATCCCGCAAAGCTAATATTACTGAAAATGGTTAGGATTTGACGGGTTAATCGGACCCGAAACACAACTGCCCAAATCGGACCCCTAAAACATCGATTTTAGGCCGATTTGATGGTTGGGATTTGTAGGCGCCGATCATACGATTCCGTGGGTACCAAAATCGAGTTATTTGGCTAAGAAACGAAGGAGTTATGGGCAAACAGATCTGCAGCGCGACAACTTCGCCTTCATCTGGGCAACTCCGCCTTCAAGCGATGAACTTCGCCTGCAAGCTAAGTTCGCCTGATGAACTTCGCCTGCAAGCCAAGTTCGCCTGATGATAAGTTCGCCTGAAGCCAAGTTCGCCTGATGGCAACTTCGCTGAAATGGTAACTTCGCCTAAGATTTAACTTCGCCTAAAAGCCAAGTTCGCCTGAGGTTTAACTTCGCCTAAAAGCCAAGTTCGCCTGAGGTTTAACTTCGCCTAAAAGCCAAGTTCGCCTAAGGTTTAACTTCGCCTAAAAGCCAAGTTCGCCTGAGGTTTAACTTCGCCTAAAAGCCAAGTTCGCCTAAGGTTTAACTTCGCCTGAAGCCAAGTTCGCCTAAGGTTTAACTTCGCCTAAAGTGAAGTTCGCTTAGAAAATAAATTAAAAACCTAATGGAAAATGTGTTAAGGCAGTTATCGAAAATAAAATTTTTCCAAGCTGACCTGGCAGCTTAACCCCAGCCAGGGGCTCTGCCCCTTGGACCCCGCTAGGGGCTGCCGCCCCTAGAACCCCGCTGCCAGGGGCGCTGCCCCCGGACCCCCGTTCATTGTGGGTCATATATAGATAGAAATACAAAACGAGAAGTAGTAGTTAATTGATATGTGTAAATATTATACAGTTAGCCGAGCCCAGTTAAAGAAAGGAATTACGATCAACGGCGAGCGTAACAGGATCCAGGTGAGTTTCTAGCCCCATTCCTTGTTATGTTTTCGGGGCTGTGTGCATACTTGATGTGTTGTTAATACATTTATCCTAAGTGATAAGTGTATGCCATATGTGATATATGTGATATGTATGAATGATTGCTTGATGGTACGTGAACGATCTTCGGATATTGCACGTACTGTCAGGTTGTAACGTTATAAATATGGTAAGTATGATATGTATGAATGATTGCTTGATGGTACGTGAACGATCTTCGGATATTGCACGTACTGTCAGGTTGTAACGTTATAAATATGGTAAGTATGATATGTATGAATGATTGCTTGATGGTACGTGAACGATCTTCGGATATTGCACGTACTGTCAGGTTGTAACGTTATAAATATGGCAAGTATGATATGTATGTTTATGTGTATGAACGTAATAAAGTTAATAAAAGAAGGAAATAACGGTTGTATGGTTGTATGGTTACGAAAAGGGTACCGAGCCCTAATAATACTCGAGGTATGATGTATGGTTGTATGGTAACGAAGAGGGAATCGAACCCTACTAATATTCGAAAACAAGGGACCAGACCCTAATAATATCTGTGATGTTAGGGACCAGACCCTAATAATATCTGTGATGTTAGGGACCAGACCCTAATAATATCTGTGATGTTAGGGACCAGACCCTCATAATATCTGTGATGTTAGGGACCAGACCCTCATAATATCTGTGATGTTAGGGACCAGACCCTTATAATATCTGTGATGTTAGGGACCAGACCCTTATAATATCTGTGATGTTAGGGACCAGACCCTTATAATATCTGTGAGGTTATAGGGCGAAAGGCTCTTTAAAACGTATGATTATGAATGTAAAGAAAGCATGTAAGTAAGAATGAAGGCATGAGTACTTATGTGTGTATGAAAGAAAGTTATGAGGTTAAGTACGTATGTATGTAATAAGGTATTGTATGGTATTGTATGATTAACTAGAACTCACTCAGCGTAGCTGACTTTTAGTATGCACGCAGGTGAGTAGGTTGAGACAGCTGGCTTGAGTGGAGGACACATGGCAGAAGACTAAAGCCTGGCATCTGAAGATCTGATATGTTTTATAAGTTATGTTTTGATTTTGAAAGACAAGTGGAACGTTTTAAGACATGATTATGAATTGATATGTAATGTTTTATGAAAGTTTTATATTCCGCGTAAAGTTTTAATTAACTCTGATATTTAGAACGGTGTTATTGAGTAAATCCAACACGAAAGTAGGGTTACCGGTGACGGGGCCTTACACCTACTTCAAAGTTGAAACTCATATGAACCTTTCACTTAATTGTGAACCCTCCACATTATTTCATTTTTCAATACACTAAAACCAAACATCAAACAAACTAAATACAAATTGAAATGAAACTAAATTGAAAAAAAAAACTAACTAAAACAAAACCAAAACCAAAATCGAAAACCTAAATAAAACCAAGAAACAAAAACACTGAATAAATTTAAACCATCTAAAACGAAACTAAAAAAGAATCAAACTCAAACGAAACAAATTTATAAAAACTAAAACCGAACAAAAAAAAAACTATCATAAAACTTTGTAAAGAAAAACTCGAACTCATTAAGAAACACATGTATTAATATTATATATTAGATTAGAGTATGTTGAATATAATTAAGTTGAATATAACTTAATTAAAGTTTGAATTATTTTACTAACAAAAGTTTATGAGATTGAATGTTATTTATGGAAAAAATTATTGTTTTAATAGTTTAGTAGACAGAGATACGTTTAGCAAAACTCATTCAATTAATTAATCCAAAACTCAAAAAAAAAAAAAAATCCTTCCTTAGTCTTATTAATTCAATGTATTATATATGTCAGTATAGTAAACTCAACAAAGCACAAGTAACTTCATATTCTGTTTAAAAAAAAACTCTTCCTTCATTTGATCTAGTGAAAAAAACTCTTCATTCTTTACTACACTTGATGAGTGAGTATTAAGTCTCTAATTAAATTAGACTTCTTATTCACCTATAACTCTTATATATATAATAGACTTGGTTTCTCACTTGGAAGATGAAAAAAGAAATATACAAGTAGATAAATATAAGAAAGATATTTGAAGCATGGAGAACGGAGAACAGTTAAAGACCCATATGTTGGAAACAATAGAGTGAATACTTTTTACTCGATTATATCACCATTTTATTCCTCACATTCTTTTTCAAGAACACCAATATACCTGGTGCAATCTCATGTTCGAGAGCCATCTCACGCAGTATACATACTGTTCCAGTTGTACCCTAGGAGACGGGAGACAGACTGTCTCTTTAGTAGAGACCCGAAATATGTTTAATGGGAAGCTTAACATTTTTGTTCATCAATTTTTGCAGTAATGGAATTGAGTCAAAAACCAAAATCTATTGCCACAACAATTAAACTAAGACGAAGATGACGACACTCAATGGGTGGACGACTTAAATCAAAAAGTTTGTATTGAAGATTTTACCGAAGACCTCGGCATGAATCTTAATATTTATATATAAGTTGTACTTTATTTCCTTTTTGGTTTTGTATACGATATCATACTATGGTAGTTCCCTTGTATAACGAGAGTATTTTTTATGTTTATTATTTTTTAACATATATGACCAGATTCCACTATGGTAGTTCCCTTTTATATCCTACAACTACCACCAGATTCCACTACCAAGAATGGTTTCTACGCCATCGACGGCGGTGTACCGAAACGTTGGATAGTAACTTGACAGGGTACGTGAGCCATGATGCCAAGGGTTCTCATCGACCATAAAGTTATAAAATGCAGCCCCACTTTCAAGTTAAGCTTAAATGTTTACGCAACCAGTGGCGAATGATAGTTGGGGCCAGGGGTGGCCCCACCCCCTATGTTTTTGATGACGCAGTAGTGTAAATTTACCGGTTTTCTTCCGACATTTTTTATATGTAATGTAAATTTATCTCGTTTTTAACCGAAAATTTTTTCCCGGCCTCCTCCGTTTACGGCTTTTTTAATGTGTATATTCGTCCAGCCCTCTCAACATCTTCGTCTAAGCTTCGTCACTGAATACAACCCCACTTTCCACTTGCAAGTTCCAACCATTTGGAATTGATCGAATCAATTACATACATATAATTTACTTTCCACTAAAAATCTTCCGTACCACTAGGCACTAGACGAATATGTCATACCCTCATGGGTGAATCAGTTACATATTAAATTTGAATTTTGCAACTACTTGCACTCACCGTTTGATGTAGTTGTCCATGTCGACTCATACCAATTAATATTTCAGGACCTCTAACATTGTTTTTCACTTTAATAATAAATTTTTAAAAAATTGTAAGAATTAATGTGAGATGAACAAGTGACAAAACATGTATTCTTTTATTAAAACCTATATATATCTACATATAAATAAATTGTTAAAAACACATTCATATAATAATAATAATAATACATGAGTCAAACTTGAGTTCGTAAAATCAGTGACGAACTATATATGTAAAGCATTGAAACGAGGAAAGCTCGAGGTTTGTCAGTCTCGGACTACAAATCATCACACCACTAGTTTTATACAAGTATTGATACGTATTGAATTTACGTTGAGAGCAACATCGTTTAGCAGTTGAACTAGCGAGTTTAAAGGGTTGTTTAGCAATCAAGTACTTAACCATTAAAAGATCCGATCGATTAAGAGATAACCTCTGAATGGTTCAATATGTTTCTAAACCTCACCTATAAGAAACTTCATGAACCATTAAAAGGTCTAATCAGACACACTCTAAGTTTAAATTCATGATTTGTAGAGAAGGTGATGGTTTAGAAATTTGAAACAAAAGATTAGGCATAAGAATAAAAATGGAGGACAAGAGTTGATTTATATTGATATTGATGAGGAAATATGAAACTTTGAATTTGAAACAAAGTTCTTTTGCCACTACCTCAAGCATTAATCATCAATGTTAGGTACGGATGGTCACTTGTTTGTTGATGCTCACCTCGCCAAGCCGTAGCCCGTAGGGCATTTTGACCACTCCCAGCCTGTCTAATTGATGATTACTCCACATCCGCGTTCTCAAATATATCTTATACAATTAATAAGATCACACCCCGATTCATGGATCTCTTGGTTCGAGAAAAAAAAAGAGGATCAAACAATCTCTTTTGACTTTTCTTCAAATTATAACCAGCTAGCTCTGAGTTCAAATGACATTTCACCCGTAACCACAACTCATCCGCTGATTCTTTAACATCAGTCGGTTCGGACCTCCACTTAGAACAATAATAATAATAATAATAGTAATTATTTATTAATTATATTATATATTAACAAAAATTGTTAATTCTATCAAGCAAGAATTTTATTGAAAATTTACACATCATTAAATGAATCATACACGGTGTTGTAAGCAAGTTGACGACTTACAGACAGACACTTTTGTAAAACCATCGAAGTTTACGCCCATTGACGGATTCAGGAATTTTTTTCAGGTAGTGCACTACTTTTAGATGCTTCATTTTCATAGAGTATGGTATAAAAAATTCCGAGTCGGTTCAATGGTTCGGAAAAAGTTTATTACATAATAAAAATACGATAAAATAATAAAAAGACATCGTAATGAGAAATTAAAAAACACATAATATAAATACAATAGTTTTTACAATGACCACGAAAAGCTAACGAACCATTCAACAATGCTTTCGTAAGTCAAGCCGAATCATATAATCGGATTCTATATTGTTTTTTATATATATCGGTTCCTTTATCAACGATTATAAACTAACAAATTAAAAACTAACAAATTAACAAATTAAAACTAACAAGCTAAAACTAAAATTCAATAAATAACTTAACAATTAACAACATCAAGAACAATTATAGTGTATAATTGATATAAAGCTGAATTAAGAAAAAAGTTCAGAAAACCGCTAGTATGCAGAGAGTCAAACCCGTGACCTTCAATTTACAAAACCAACCACTTACCAACTAGACCAACGCTCATGTTGTTAGTTGAATGGTTCCTTCCTAATTTCTAAGGTGATTCCCTCTAATATTTTCAATATATTATACGCTGTAATTTTGAAACTCGGGTGGTTCCGGGGAACCACCCATTTACTAGGTAGGTCCGCCATTGTTTACGTCTGGCGTCTTCCGTTTGTTGAGTATACAAAAATTCTATCTCCAAATCGACAAGTATTTGTAAATATAGTTGGTGACTCATTCGATAGCATCACTAAAATTCGAAAAAAAATATCGTGTACCAAACGCTTATGAGCCGTCATGAAAAGTGGGGGATCATCTTGTAACTCGTCACGAACTTTCATTATATTGGTGATGTATAAGTTAGAGCCCCGCACGAACTACACAACTTATTGCCTCATCTTCTCAAGATTAATTTGACTAAATGAATGAATTATCCACATTTATAAAATAAAACTGGGGACAGTTTTTTGAGTCAATTTGATATGAGGATATGAGATGTTTAAATGTTTTTTCTTGTATTTATAGAATTGTATTTAGAGAACTAAACTAGAACTTGTTAAATTAAGCCGACGTCGGTCAAATCAATCTGCGGCTCATGTTGTTTCTCGATTCATGCTTTCACCCAGAATGCCAATAAAACGCCCCACCCGTATTCATGTGGCGGACAGTTTCTCATGATGTGGAGTGAGTCGTTAGCCCACTACGGATGCTCTAATAATAGAGATTAATATAAGTTTGTGATGAATTGCATTTATTTTTTTATTTGCAATAAATCTAATACACAAGTACTATAAACATTGTTTTTGACAATTTTACTAATGTTTTTGGGTGATTTTAAGAGTTTTATAATCGTTTTTTTTTCACTTAACAACTCAGATAAAAGTGAGACCACTCGAATATTTATACTCGATTGAAAGTCTCTGGATAGTTTGATTTTCTCATATATTACTAGAGTTCCAACTTTGGGACCATTTGTTAAATGTATATGTGAATTATCTTATGCCACCACTTCAAGCACTAATGTTGGGTGTGGATGATCACGATGTTGATGCTGACCTCGGCAAACTATAAGGAAATTTGACCACTCTCAATTTGTGCAATCGATGATTACTCCATATCGGCGTTCTCAAACATCCTTTCTTACGGAGATAAGTCACACTTATACGGTTACTATTATTGTTACTCCGTATTATTTATTGATTATATTATATATTCACAAAATAATGTGTTAAGACTATCTTAAAACGATTAAATGACACTTCACGTATCATTAAATGACATCTCATTTCCCGTTCGGTTAATAAAATAATAATATTAGATGTTATTAGATGGGCTTGTGTTGGGTTAAGTAATATGGGTAATGGACTTGGGTTAATAAGGAATGGAGAAAGACCATGAGCTTAAGCCAATGACCCATAATATGTAAACCATTTCCTTTCCTCAATTCATTCATTCACCCATTCCATACACCACCCAAAATATACAGTCAAGCTCTCTCTCTTATTCTCTCTTTCTCTAACTGAAATAACAAGAAGAAACCGAGCATCGATCCGAGGTAATGATATCCGAGGTAATGATAGTATGATAATATATGGATCCAAACCCGCTAGATCTAGTCGCGAAACGACAAGCCGACACCCTCAATCATTAAAGTTTCGAGATCCGGATGTAATCGGGTATAAACCGATCAAAAGGCGAGCTTAGGGATCACCCTAGCTCGGATCTGGATCGAACGGGACGAAAAACGGTGAAAATGGGGCAAAATACATTTTCCGGCCACCGCACGTTTTTCCGCCATGCCGGCGCCGGAAAGGCGGCATACGAGGTTGAAGAATGTCAGAGAATGTTCTGACATTCTATGACCTAAGCTAATTCGTTACGGAAGATTAACGGATGAGCCTTAATTCTTTATGCTCATTCGCTAAGGAAAAGTAACGAATAAGCCTTAATTCGTTAAGCCATTCGTTAAGTAATTCGTTAACGGAGAACTGATGAATGAACCCCCAGTTCGTTATAAAGGCTAGTTCGTCATAAATGTCCATTCATTAAGAAATAACGAAGTAGTCCATTCGTTAAAGGACTGGATGACGAACTGAAGTTTGAAAGAATGACATAAAGGTCCCTGGACTTAAGATAAAATGGATTAATTACAAAGAAGCCCTCGAACTTTATGAGTTAGCAAATAATATAATAATTAAGACTTCTAATAAAAAATGTGTTAAGACAGTTGGACCCTGCTAGGGGCTGCCGCCCTTAGAACCCCGCTGCCAGGGGCGCAGCCCCCGGACCCCCGTTCGTTGAGGGTTATAATTAAACTAGAAATGTGATATGGGTAGTGATAGCAAATTGATACGTGTAATTGTTATACCGTTAGTCGCGCACAGCTAAAGAAAGGAATAACCATTAACGGTGAACGTAACATGACTCGGGTGAGTTTCTAGCCCCATTTCCTTGTTATGTTTTCGGGGCTGTGTGCATACTCAATGTGAATGTTAATACACTTACTTAAATGGTAAGTGTATGCTATTATGATCTATGTGATAGTATGTATGAATGTATGAATGAAAGCTCGTCGGTGCGTGAATGATCTTCAGAAATTTCACGTATCGACGAGGAAGGTAATATTAGTATGCCTTGTGTGAAATATGTAAGTGTGAAAGTACGTAATGAAATGAGTATGTAAGAAAGTATGATTATGTAAAAAAATGGTGATATATATCCTATTTATACATCTCGAATCCTGTGTAAAGTTATGTTTATTTAATGTTTCAAGTTCGATTTAGTTCGTGTTTTGTTTATCTTTTATTATTTAAGGTCATGAGTCAAGTATTTTGTATTTATAGTGTTTAAATCATTTGATGTCTTGCATGTTAAGCTCTAATTCTTTCTATCATTTCATAAGAAGTTTGAGTTCGTTTTGCTCGTTAATGATTACATGATTATTCCACTAAGTGTTTTGATTTGTTTTCACGTAGATGGTGGTTTGAAAGTTAAGGGAAAGAAGGTCTAGAAGGTTCTCAGCGTTACTTGGAGTTCAAGGAAGAATATTGATCAAGATTTAGCAAGATAAATTAATAAAAAAAGAAAATTCGGATTTTCTTCCTGATGCAAGCCACGCCGCGCGACGGGGGAGGCCAATCCCGGTCGCGCGGAGCCTAGGGATTCTGACCAGCCATATTTTGCAAATTAAAGGCCCAGTTCGTTATATATATATATATATATATATATATATATATATATATATATATATATATATATATATATATATATATAAACCTAAACGAATTAACAAGTATTCCCAGCATTTTTGAGAGAGAAATCAAGGTTTTGAAGGAGCTTTGGAGCTAGGAATCAAAGATGATCAAGAGTTTCACGGAGGTGTTCAAGGATCAATTACCAAGGGTTTTATCGCTCTAACTTTGATTCCTTGTTTATTATCATGTCTTTCTTCTTTGTTTATTGTTTGGATTTGTTTTTAATAATGATTCTAGGCTAGACTCCATGTCTACCTATGTTTGATGAACATGTGTTGATTTGATTTTTGCTTTGGACTAATGATTTGATTATGGTTTCGTTATATTAATAGTAAAGACTTGATTTTTCTTTCATGATGCATATGAATGTTTGTTATCTTGATTGATTGTTAACTATTGCTTCACATAGATCTTTTATCTTTTGATTGTGTTCTCAAGATTTAGGGTTTATGTTTAATCATTACTTGGTGTTTTGATTATTATGGTTGAATAAGCCTATTAGATCATAGAAGCTAGTTGATAGTTGGTTAGGGTTTTAAATGTACTGCTAAATTCCAATAGCTGTAAGGTGAGGAGTTGTTCATGTGTCTTGTTCAATCGCATGCTAGGATAGATTAGTGACAATATTCTTGCTTATTGTGTTGATACTTGTTCATGATGTCGTGTTTAGTTTATCAAGTTATCTAGGGTTTAGTGTTTCGTAAGATTGCTTGCTTTAGATACTATTAATTAACCATATTTGATAACTGTGAGGAAATCAATATAACTGATTGCTTAATAATCTAATAATTATTCTTTGGGATGTCATTTGATTCGGTCAAGGGTCCAATAGGGTTTGTTAGATGAATATATTTAGAAATCAGTTTCCATATCATATTAGTTGTCCATTGCTTGATGATTGTTGATGCATGGGATTCTTACATAGGTAGATTCCTTCTCTTATTGGTTTTAATCTTGTGTTTTATTGCTTGTTTCTCGTTTACTTGTTTATTTAATTTCTTAGTTTAATATTAGTTTAAAAACCCCCCTTAAACCATTAATAATAAATAGTCGTGTCGTAAGTCGAGTCTAATTAGTTAATTAACGTAATTTATAGGGTCATGTGGGTTCGATATACCGGATTTACTTAGCTTTAGTACAATTGGTCGGTTCACTTGCCAGTGTTTTGTGTAGTTGAGTCTTAGGTCTAGTTTTTATTACTTGTTTAATTTAGTTAATATTTAATTGACTGCTTTAAGCACATCAAAAGGTATGTATGGTTATAGCACGAATGAAATGTATGGTTTAACTAGGGAACAAACCCTAATAATATCTGCGAATGTAGGGAACATACCCTAATAATATCTGCGAATGTAGGGGACATACCCTAATAATATCTGCGAATGTAGGGAACGGACCCTAATAATACCCGCGAATGTAGGGAATAGACCTTAATAATATCTGCGAAGGTTATAGGGTAGAATGCTCATTAAAACGTATATGAATGAATGAAAGTATGTATGTAAGTATGGAAGTAAGAATGAATGTATGAATGTATGTAAGTATGTAAGGAAAGATGAAGGTAGGTATCTTCGGATACGTATTTACGTAAGTATGTGTCACACCCCCATCTAAGGCATGGGCGTATGACCAACAGTTGGTACCATATTTGTAAATAAATCAGAGTTACATATTAAAAGCGGAAGTCTGGAAAACATGTGGATTTGAAAGATAATATTTACATTATACAAAAGACGGAACAAAAGTTTCAGTTTAAGATTACTTGTTTTAATTTACAAAACCACCATTCATTAATATTTAAGTTTATACAAAAAGATCCGATCTTGAGCACTTCGTTTTTCAAGCCTTAATCTTGGTTACCTGCAAAATGTTAGAAAATACGTCTACAACGAATGCTGGTGAATATGCTAACGCAAAAATATTTTCTTTTACTTAATCACCCCTCGAGACCACGTAAGTCTCGACCCATCTTGGCTTAGGAATAATCTGTAACATTCGTTACTTTTCAAACCCGAAAACCCGACCCATTTTAAATTTTCGGTTTTGTTTCTATTTAAATTCATATACTTTAATAATATTATTAATTAATCTCAATTTTCGTTATATGTATTTTATGTGATCATTTCTATGCAAATATACTTTTTACCATTCTTGTAGTATTGCATACTCATTTAAAGATTATTTATTCATGAACTTTTCCCATGCAAAACATTAGAATAAATCTTGGATTATTATTATTACCATCTTTTTTCATATGTTATTTTTTTATTAACTAATAAAAATAAAGCAATTAATGTTTTAATTAAATAAATTTTACTAAAAGAATTAAAACACTTTGAAAACCTTTTAAACCATTTTGATTTTTGTTTTTAATTATATTAAATATGATTAATTTTCATAAATCCCATAAGACATAACTACTTCATATCTTCACTATAAAAGGAGGACAAATCCTCCATTATTTTCACACCTCAATCCACTATTTTCTTAAGATTGAAAGCACTAACAAGTAAGTTTTATGTTTCCATGCATTTTATAGTTTTGTTTTGATTTAATGTTGAATGTTCATAATTTGTTCTTCATGATCATGTTACTTTTATCATAAAATTTTTATATTTTGGTCTTAAGAATCATTATGATCATGGATATCCAAAATAAACACTTTGATTTTTTCTAAATCTTGGATCAAACCTAGTTATTGTGCAAGAACAAGCATGACTATATATTTATCTAAATCTTTTGATTTGTTGATCATCATAAACTTATATACTTTCTTTTAAATATAATGATTTATAAAAATTTCTTTTATTTAAAATATTTTACAATAGATATAGCATACTTCATATCTTTAAATTAATAATTTAGTAAATTAATTATTGTTTATTTTATTTCAACATAAACTATTATTTATAATTTTCTTTAAGAGATTTCATGCAAAACAATTAAGTTAATTAATTAGTAAATTAATTAATTATGTTACTAGAAGAAACATAAATTGTTTAATCATAAATTGTTATTAATATTGTTATTTAATCTTATTTAATAAGTTATAATTATTTATTTACAAATCATTCTTCAACTAATAAGCACCAAATGATTTATATAAACTTTATTCATTTTTGTTAAACTCATTACAAATCCCCAAGTCCATATTTGCCATAGGTTAATGAAATATATATATTAAAATTAATGTCTCATTCCTAAAACTAATATTATTTAACTTTTATAATCCCAATAGTTAGTCTTTAAATTTTGTATTTCCTTTTTGATTTTAGTTCACGACGTTTAATTGCTTCGATTTCATTTACGTACTTCCGATTTTATTTCAAGTTTGTCTTCAACATCAAGGTAAGTTTCTCACACCCCCTTTTACCCTTTTTTTAACTATTTTTGGGGGTAGCATATATATCCTATCAAAAATTCAATTTATTTATTTATTATCTACAAACTACAATTCGCATCATAGACTTGTGTGTTTACTTGTTACTTTCTCAATTATTACATGCATGGATTTCTTCGATAAGTATGATCATACGCCCCCCCTTTTCACCCATGGACCATTTTTTCTAGTGGAAAAGTGTCACACCCCCATCTAGGGCCTAGGAGTGCGACCCATAAGTTGGTATCTTGTTTGTAAATAATTCAGAGTTGCGTAATTTTGCGGAAGACTTATAAAACTTTAAGTCTTATATCTCAATCCTCGATGAACCTTTAGTTCATTTTCTTTTACTTGAAAACCTTTAGTTTAAAAGTAAATTATAAACCTTTAGTTTATATTAAAAACCCGACGTTTCTTCTTCTCCAAGAAACGTAATCATTTTCTTTATTATTTAAGAATACTCTTTATTCATTAAATAATATTTTCATAACAAAGAATACATATACATATATACTTACACACATATATATGTTATCATAATATTCAATAATCTTTTATTCATTTCTTTGTTATGTTTTCTTTTCTTTTCTTTTATCGAGGTATCGAGTATAACCTCGACTTAAGGCTTAAGCCTTTAATATAATATTGAATTATATTGAATTCATATTACGCCTATCCTTAATGTCGTATAGAAACCCTAGGTACTCGAGCAGCACTCCAACGCCGCTTTAATCTTTTCGACACGCAAATCGAGAAACACCAAATCTCCAATACTCGTCGACACGCTTTACGAGATTCTTCGCCATTACAACAACACCTTTGCTCATATGTGGGTGGAGGGTGGCACAAACTCCAAGGAAACTTTGGTACACAATTGAAGGTTCGGGGTACGCTTAACAATGTATTATGGCACGCTTATCGAGGTAAGGCTAGAGAGAGAGTAGTGAGATGTTGGAGCTGTTTTGGTGTGCAGAAATAAGCTGCCCTTGGCCGCTATTTATAGACCAACAATTGTGTCCCATCGCGTACCGCGCCCAGCTCCTAAGCACCCCGTCGTGTACCGCGACGTAGGGTTGATGACGCAGAGGTGTAGTCTGCCACGTGTCGACACGTGGCAGTCACCGCTCCACGTGGCAGCAGGCGTTGTCACGTGGTGATACGTGGCAGCACATAGTGCCACCGTGTGCCACGTGGCACACGTGTCACATTGTGTCAGACTTCCCTTCGCGTACCGCGATGGGAGTCTCTTCTGACCTGTCGCGTACCGCGATGGTCAGGAAAATCAGATTTTACAATTTAGACCTTCAACTTTGGAATTTGGCAATTTTAGTCCCTAGACTTTGGAAAGTTGATACTTTGAACTCGAAATTTTCACGTTGTTACATCCTCCCCACCTTGAAACAAATCTCGTCCTCGAGATTGGTTTACTCGAACAAGTGGGGGTATTTCTTTCTCATTTCCGATTCGAGTTCCCAAGTATATTCAGGCCCTCTACGCGAGTCCCATTTTACTTTCACTATTTTCAATGTTCTTTTCTTTAATTTCTTTGTTTTCGAATCTTCAATTTGAATTGGACGTTCTACAAATTTTAAGTTCTCATTTATTTCAACGTCTTTTAATGGCATAGCCAACGATTCATCAGTCAAACACTTACGCAGATTCGAAACATGGAATACGTCATGTATCCCTTGCATTTCCTCAGGCAGTCGCAATTGGTATGCAACAGTGCCGATTCGTTCGAGTACCTCAAAAGGTCCAACGAATCGAGGACTTAATTTTCCTTTCTTACCGAAGCGAACAACGCCTTTCCAAGGCGAGACTTTCAAAAGTACGTTGTCACCGACATTGAATTCTAACGGCTTACGACGGACATCGGCATAACTCTTTTGGCGATCACGTGCCGTTTTAAGTCGTTCTCGGATTTGAATAACTTTGTCGGTAGTTTCCTGGACTATCTCGGGTCCAGATAACTGTCTGTCTCCGGTTTCAGACCAACATACGGACGTTCTACACTTTCGACCATACAACGCCTCAAATGGTGTGGTTTGAATACTTGTATGATAATTATTATTATACGAGAATTCCATTAGAGGTAAGTGGTCATCCCAACTTCCTCCTAGATCGATCACACAAGCGCGGAGCATATCTTCCAACGTTTGAATCGTCCTTTCGTTTTGCCCATCGGTTTGTGGATGATAAACAGTGCTAAGGTTCAACTTTGTACCGAGAGCTTGTTGGAAGCTTTTCCAGAAATGAGACGTAAAACGACTGTCTCGATCAGATATTATAGACAGCGGTACTCCATTTAAAGCGACAATGGTGTTTACATAGATACGCGCTAATCTATCCATAGAGTACGACTCATTGATGGGAATGAAGTGTGCAGATTTGGTCAAACGATCCACAATTACCCATATTACATTGTGTTGTCGAGCCGTCTTTGGGAGTTTGGTAATAAAATCCGTAGTAATCAACTCCCACTTCCATATGGGAAGTTCAGGTTGTTGTAGCAATCCCGAAGGCCTTTGATGTTCAGCCTTGACTTTCAAGCTGGTTAAGCATTTCGCAACATGCGAAGCGACATCCCTTTTCATTCCGTTCCACCAATAATTCGCCTTTAGATTGTGGTACATCTTATCACTTCCGGGATGCATCATATATTTAGACTTGTGAGCTTCGTTCAAGATTTTCTCACGCAAACCTCCAACGATTGGTACCCAAATCCTATTGCCGAGTCTAAGGATACCGTCGTCACTTTTGACTAACGAGTCAATGGTGCCATTGCGTTTTTCATCGGAGATTTGGTTTTCTTTTATCGCTTGGGTTTGAGTAGTTTTGATTTGTTCGAAAAGGTCAATTTGAAGCTCTATACGCAAAGCTCGAACCCTTTTGGGTTTTTCATGCTCTTTACGACTTAAGGCATCGGCCACGACGTTGGCCTTGCCTTCATGATAGAAAATCTCGCAATCATAGTCATTGAGCGTTTCCATCCATCGCCGTTGGCGCATGTTGAGCTCTTTTTGATCGAAAATATGTTTCAAGCTTTTATGATCAGTGTACACAGGAAATCGTACTCCATAGAGATAGTGCCTCCAAATCTTAAGTGCAAAGATTATGGCGCCTAACTCTAGATCATGAGTCGTGTAATTCTTTTCGTGTACTTTCAATTGACGAGAGGCGTAAGCAATTACCTTTTTGCGTTGCATTAGTACGCATCCCAAACCCGAATGGGACGCGTCACTAAATACCACAAAATCCTCAGTACTTTCTGGCAAAGCCAAGATAGGTGCTTGAGTGAGTTTTTGTTTGAGTATATCAAACGCCTCTTGTTGCTTCGTTCCCCATTCATACTTGATTTTTTTACGAGTTAACGAGGTTAAGGGAACGGCGATTCGAGAGAAGTTTTCGATGAACCTACGGTAGTAGCCGGCCAAACCTAAGAAACTTCAGATCTCGGTTGGCGACTTCGGGATCTCCCACTTAGAGATAACTTCAAACTTTACGGGGTCCATTTGAATACCGTTGACGTTGATGATATGTCCAAGAAATTGCACTTCGTGCAACCAGAACTCACACTTCGAGAACTTGGCGTACAACTTCTCGGTTCTTAGAATTTAAAGTAATGTTCGAAGATGAATTTCATGATCGGCCTTTGACTTTGAATAAATAAGTATGTCGTCGATGAATACGATAACGAATTTATCCAAATAAGGTTTGCAAATACGGTTCATCATATCCATAAACGCGGCCGGAGCATTAGTAAGTCCAAACGGCATAACCGTGAACTCATAATGTCCATACCTTGTTCGAAAAGCAATATTTGGAATGTCTTCGGATTGGACTTTAAGTTGGTGATAGCCGGAACGAAGATCGATTTTTGAAAAGAAGCTAGCACCTTGAAGTTGGTCGAAAAGATCATCAATACGAGGGAGTGGATATCGATTTTTGATTGTGACTTTGTTTAACGCACGATAGTCAATACACATCCTCATGGAACCATCATTCTTTTTGACGAATAGAATTGGTGCTCCCTAAGGCGACGAACTCGGTCGAATGAAACCTTTCTCCAAAAGCTCATCGAGTTGTTTCTTTTGCTCTTTCATTTCGGTCGGCGCTAAGCAATATGGAGCTTTGGCGATCGGAGCAGTGCCGGGAACAAGATCGATTCTAAACTCTACTTCGTGATCGGGGGGAATACCAGGGAGTTCATCAGGAAAGACGTCCGAAAATTCGGAAACAATAGGAACGTCTTTGATTTCTTTTGGCTTAGACTCTTCAGTGACATAGGCCATGAATACGAGGCATCCTTGATTTAAACATTTGTTAGCCCTAATCATAGAAATTATGCTAACTTGGCCAGCGTCTTTGTCCCCTTCAATTCGAATCGTTCGTTTATCGGGGGCTTAAAGTTCAATAGTTTTGCTATTGCAGATGATATGGGCATGGTTATCGGATAACCAATCCATACCAAGTACAATATCAAAACCAGCCAGACTCATGGGTAACAAACAAATAGGTAACAAATAACCAGCTAGGAGGATTTTTCCGTTTTCAAGAGATTCGGAGATTTTAACGATTTCACCGCTAGCAGTCTCGACGCTTAGAGTTTTATCTAATTTTGTTAATGGTTCGTTTAATAGACTATAGAAATTATAATCTATAAAACTCAAATTCGCACCCGAATCAAACAAAACTCTAGCATAGGTGTCGTTGACTAGAAACGTACCGGTTATGGTTTCTGGCACGTCAGCGGCCCTTTTTGTGTCGAGTACGAAGACTTGAGCGTTTTCTTTCTTGTTTTGACCACTTCCACCCGCACACCAGCAACGGGCTTGTTATTTGGGCACTCGAAACTCAGATGGGCCATTTCATTGCAGTTAAAGCAAGTCATCTTCTTCTTCCAGCAATTGGCAGCATCATGTCCTGTACGGTTACAGGATTCACAGACTTTAGGAGACGGGGCGAAATTGCATCGGCCTTTGTGGTATCTCCTACATGTCTTGCACGGCGTAGAGTTGTTTCGGTTTACGCCCTTTCCTCTAAAATTGGAACCTCCTCCGGTCTTTCCTTGAGCAGCCGTTGTTGTTGGCACCTTCTTGTCCTCTTCTTTATTGCGGACCATGCCGCCCATCAAATAACCATCCAACTCCATTGAAGAGTCAGCGGTTTGAGGCAAGTGAGACCTTACCATGTCGCGGATTTCCCGCGGAAATCCCATATGAATCTTGTGACTTTGCTGGACTCAGGGTTAAACAGCTGGGGAACAAGGCGACAATACTCAAGGAATTTAGTGTTATATTCCCGAAGGTTTGTCCCTATGACCATATGATTAAGGAATTTCGTTTGGATCTGGTCAGTTTCGTGCATGGGACAAAACTTTCCCATCACCATGGCCTTCAATTCTTCCCATGTCAGGCCATACATCACATCTCTTCCCTTACTCATCAGCAGCGCATTCCACCATTCATGCGCTTCACCCTTGAACATCAAAGCGGAATATTGGATCTTTTCCTCCTCAGAACACTTACTCGTGATAACAATAGTCTCCATCTCCTCGAGCCATCTCACGGTTGTGATAGCTCCTTTGTCACCATGGAACTCTTTCGGTCCATAGTATTTGAAGTATTTGAACGAACAACCACTTATCTTGAGTTTCTTGAACTCACGTCTAACTCCGCCGTCGGCGTTAGACTCATGCACACTTTCCTCGACACGAGATGGATTCGGTCGAGACTTTTCGGATTTTCGAGAGGGATGAACGGAAGGATTTGCAGTTCGAGAATGTCTAGATTGTCTAGATTGAGATCTAAACGCGGATTCTTCCCTAACAGCATCTTTAATCATCTTTTGAATTTTATTCATATATTTCTCGGGAATTTCTTCCTCTCGCTCGTTCTCGGGGCCTTTCCCCTTGTCTTTCATTTCTTTTTCTTTACGAGCATTCTCGTTATAATTGCTTTGTTCAGACATTTTCTTTTATCTTTTTCAATTTAGTCTGAAAATTTTACAACGTTTCTTTTTAAAACACTCATTTTATTACACACACATATATATATATATATATATATCATAAAAGATATATATATATATATATTTTCTATTACACATACATATATATATATATCGTTTCAACGATATATATAACTTGTCCTACATTAGAACGTTTCAAACGTTCTTTATTGTACACACATCACATACAAAACTATTTTACACGTAGTTTCCTCATAATACTTCTTTCCACCGTCTTCAATCTTTCAGGAACTTCTTCACTACCTTCGTTAGTTTGTTGCATTTACGAAGGAGTGTTTCTCCAACCTTCTTCTTTTTCTTTTCTTCCTCGTCTACCTTCTTTCTCCAGTCGTCGGTCTCATGCAATGCACGATCCAGATGTTCCTCATACAACTGCGGGACTATGTTGGGGTATCCGTACTGCGGAGGTGGGTCGCGATAACCCAGTGTTACCATCTCGTAATGGTTCCGCGGTTCAGGATACGGAACATAAGTTTGGTCAGATGTCTTGGCGGCTTGATTTTGCTCGCGAAATTCATCGGCTTGCTCTTGAATCGAAGGAATTCTTCCTTGAAATTGCGGGAAGCTTGACGAAGCTTGGTTCCTTAGTTGCTCCAGATATTGAACATACGGATCGACGGAACCGTAACTTGGATTTCTGGAAGTGAGTGATCCATTCATTGAGCTTGTCATCTCATTAGAGTTCTCAGGATGCTCTTCTTCCATTTCTTCCTCGGACTCCTCCACAGGGTCCTCATCATCTTCTTCAGGATCTTCCTCTTCATCGAGATCCTCTTATTCAGTGGGTTCTTCTTCCTCTGGTTCGACTTCCTCCATTAGTTGTGCAGTTACGTTCTCCATTTGGGGCATCTTGAAAGTTCCGTAGGGCATCATTACCCTCATCTTGGGCTTGCGGGATGGCCCTTCGATATTGTTGGGTTGCGAGTTGACTTCATTCATGGTGGAACTTCCAGTAATCCATCGACATGGGTCGGAATGACACTGCATCGAGTCGGAGGATGGACTTCGTGGTTCTTCCTTTATGGTTCGGTTTGAAAGGAAAGTATAGGATGGGTGTGCATTTGGAAAATATCCAGTGGGATAGTTTTGTGGTTCTTGTGATGGTTGATACATTGGTATGATTGGTGGGTGATAGCTGGAATGTCTTGGTGGCTCAACACTTGGCTTTGGTGGACTATCTGGTACTTCTATCGGGTAATGCTTACTTACGGGGTAGTATAAGGGTTTGGACAAGTCTCGTTCCACGTCTTGATCAAAGAACGCTTCATAATATCCATCGCTCATGTTATCCTCGGGGTAAGGTTCGGCTATACCGGCTTCCTTGGACTTTCAAGTAAAATTATCCATAAGAGCTTTGAATGACATCTAACAATTTTGGGTAGTTTAGAATGTAGGGAGGGATAGAAAGGTTACCAGCCTATCTTATCCTTAAAACAAATAATCAAATAATTTCCTATACTTGGATCGAAGCTTGGGTATTGTTTTATGATACCCAATTCGCTAAGATCGATGGCTCTGATACCAAACCTGTCACACCCCCATCTAGGGCCTAGGAGTGCGACCCATAAGTTGGTATCTTGTTTGTAAATAATTCAGAGTTGCGTAATTTTGCGGAAGACTTATAAAACATTAAGGATCGAAAATGTAATTATATATATAATCAAAAGACAGGAATTATAAAATACCCGTTTAAAGTTGTTAACAAAAGATTACTTGTTTTATGTTTAAAAACCACCATATTAAACGTATATAAAAGAAATCCGAGCCATCGGATATTAGTACTTCGTCATTTCCAAGCTTTAACTTTGTTCACCTGCAAAATGTAAGAAAATACGTCAGCAACGAATGCTGGTGAACACGCTGACGCAAAAATATTTCTTTTACTTTATTACCCCTCGAGACTACGCCTGCCTCGGCCCAACGTGGCTTAGGAATAACAAAGTCAAATAACACATTATAAATATGAGCCTCTACGCTAGGTCACCTCAGCAAGTACCGCAGCGTTCGACTTAGTTAAGTACCCGTAAATATACACAACGGTCGTACTCCCTGCAGGAGAGCATCCTACGACCAAGGGTGGTGCCATCATCCCCATACATCGCATAGTACCACCTATGTAAGGATCCAGACATACGTATACCACAGCCTGATGGCTAGGTTTATACCCTTTATTTATAACGGTTTTAGGAACACATAGTTCCTTGTAAACAATTTCAAATAACATGCTTGACTCATTTTTAAATAAGTAAAAGTTTGGGGGGCGTATTCACCTTGTCTCATTAGGATCGGCTTCACTCACCGTCCAAGGGTCTTTCCCTTTCTTTATCTCGCACTTATAGTACGAGTATAAATATTTGTTAGTCGGATACACGATCCGGCTTAAGGCCTTTAGTCTTATATCTCAATCCTCGATGAACCTTTAGTTCATTTTCTTTTACTTGAAAACCTTTAGTTTAAAAGTAAATTATAAACCTTTAGTTTATATTAAAAACCCGACGTTTCTTCTTCTCCAAGAAACGTAATCATTTTCTTTATTATTTAAGAATACTCTTTATTCATTAAATAATATTTTCATAACAAAGAATACATATACATATATACTTACACACATATATATGTTATCACAATATTCAATAATCTTTTATTCATTTCTTTGTTATGTTTTCTTTGCTTTTCTTTTATCGAGGTATCGAGTATAACCTCGACTTAAGGCTTAAGCCTTTAATATAATATTGAATTATATTGAATTCATCATTACGCCTAACCTTAATGGCGTATAGAAACCCTAGGGACTCGAGCAACACTCCAACGCCGCTTTAATCTTTTCGACACGCAAATCGAGGAACACCAAATCTTCAATACTCGTCGACACGCTTTACGAGATTCTTCGCCATTACAAAAACACCTTTGCTCATATGTGGGTGGAGGGTGGCACAAACTCCAAGGAAACGTTGGTACACAATTGAAGGTTCGGAGTACGTTTAACGATGTATTATGGCACGCCTATCGAGGTAAGGCTAGAGAGAGAGTAGTGAGATGTTAAGTACACGTATGTATACACATGGTCATTACTCCTCGCAGGCGAGCGTCACTATAACCAAGTGTGGTGCGATGTGCCCACCGCATTTTACCACATATGTAAGGATCCAGACAAAACGTATACTATAGCCTGAGGGCTAGGCTTATACTCTTGTTTATAACGTTTTAGAGACACGTAGCCTCATGTAAAACCTTTTCATTTAACATATTAACTCGTTTTAAAACAAGTTTATAAAGTTTGGGGCGTATTCACCTTTTCAATTTGGATCGGCTTCAAACACCGTCCGAGGGTCTTTCCCGTTGCTATCTCGCACCTATAGCACGAGTATAACCTTTTGTTAGTCGGATATACAATCTGGCTTAAGACTTTTAGTCTTTTATAATATTTACCTCGATGAACCTTTAGTTCAAATCTCTTTTCTTTACTTTAAAACCTTTAGTTAAAAAGTATTATTTTCTTTTATAAATTAAAAGTCTTTATTTTAATTTATATTATAAATCTTTAGTTTATTTCATAAAACCCTACGTTTCTTTTTATTTAAGAAACGTATTCTTTTCTTTTCTTTATTATTTAAGAATAGTTATTATTACTTAAATAATATTCTATAACAAGGAATTACACATATATATATAATCATATACATATATATAAATACTCATAATTTCTTTCTTTTTTTTTCTTTTTTATATTTTCTTTTATTTATCGAGGTATCGAGTATAACCTCGACTTAGGGTTTAAGCCTTTATAATATTTTATTATTATTTTATTTGGGCGTTATGCCTACCTTCGTTGGCTTATAAGAACCCTTAAATGATCGAGCAGCACTTCGTTGCCTTTTACCATTTTTAACACTTTCTTGATCAACACTTCACTTTGGCACGTCAAATGATGATCACCAATACTTCACCACTCGTCGGCATGCTTTACGAGACGGTCGTCAGAACGTTGGGTTAACACCACCTTCTTTGTTGGAACGTCGTTTGGAGTATGGCACGACAATCGAGGAACGTTGGCATGGAAAATGAGGTAATGATCGAGGGTTGCACGAACTTCGAGGTATGATATATAAGGCTAGAAAGATGTTTTAGTGAGAGAATAGAGAGCTAATTTGGGATGGATTGGAATGAGGGCTTATGCCCGATATTTATAGGCAAAACCAGGGGCCTCATTGCGATATGCAATGGCCCTTTCGCTTAGCCCATCACATATCGCGATGTAGGCTTGGCCAGTCACCACGTAGACCTGTCACGGGGAGACACGTGGCAGGCGTTGTGCCGCGTGGCGGACGTGCTGCTACGTGTCGACCGTTGTGTCACGTGTGGACACGTGGCGAGCCACGTGTTTGTGTGTCAGATAACCTATCGCGATACGCGATGGGTCTCTTTCCTGATCCATCGTGTATCGCGATGGGTCAGGAAAACAGATTTTTCATTTTTAACCCCAAGGTTTGGATTTTGACATTTTTGGTCCTTTGACTTTGGAAATTTGATAATTTGAACTCAAATGTTTACACGGTGTTACATCTTCCCCACCTTGAAATAAATCTCGTCCTCGAGATTGCTTCTTTTAGAATATATGGGGGTATTTCTTCTTCATTTCGGATTCGAGTTCCCAAGTGAATTCGGGCCCTCTCAGTGAGTCCCATTTGACCTTTACAATTTTCAAGGTTCGTCTTTTCAATTTCTTTATTTTCGAATCTTCTATTTGAATTGGTCATTCGGTGAATTTTAGATTCTCGTGTATTTCTACATCTTTTAAAGGCATCGATAGAGATTCGTTGGCTAAACATTTACGCAGATTCGAGACATGGAATACGTCGTGTATCCCTTGCATTTCCTCGGGTAGTCGCAATCGGTATGTAACAGTACCAATTCGTTCAAGTACCTCAAAGGGTCCAACGAATTGAGGGCTTAACTTTCCTTTATTTCCGAAGCGAACGTCGCCTTTCCATGGCGAGACTTTTAATAACACTTTGTCACCAACGGCTTACGACGGACATCAGCGTAACTCTTTTGGCGATCACATGCCGTCTTAAGTCGTTCTCAGATTTGGAGAATCTTTTCGGTGGTTTCTTGGAATATTTCGGGTCCAGATAGTTGATTATCTCCGGTTTCAGACCAGCACACGGGCGTTCTACATTTAGAACCATATAACGCCTCAAAGGGTGCAGTTTGAATACTCGTGTGATAGCTATTATTATACGAAAATTCCATTAGGGGCAAGTGGTCGTCCCAATTCCCACCTAAGTCTATCACACTAGCACAGAGCATGTCTTCCAACGTTTGGATTGTCCTTTCGCTTTGCCCATCGGTTTGTGGATGATAGGCGGTGCTAAGGTTTAACTTTGTACCTAAAGCTTGTTGGAAGCTTTTCCAAAAATGAGATGTAAAACGACTGCCTGGATCAGAGATTATAGACAACGGTACTCCATGCAAAGCAACTATGTTGTTCACATAGATACGAGCTAGTCTATCCATTGAGTATGATTCATTGATGGGTATGAAATGTGCGGATTTTGTTAGTCTATCCATGATAACCCAAATAGAATTATTGGTTGATTGGAGTTAGCGGATGCTATTTTATTTTGAGACTGTTTAAGTTATTAGAAGAATGAACAATTTATTTCTTATGTTTGACGTTATTTTGTATGAACAAGTTGTGTTATTTGGTTGATTAAATGAGATGAATGAGTTATTTAAATATTGTCACTTTAATAGTGTCTTGTGTTCTTAGGCAATCCGTTGCACCCCGGCATGTTCCGTCGCATTTGGTCGGGGCGTGACATCAATTCTATTACCATTAACCCTAAGGTTAATCGGCCAAACGTATAACGATTTGACCGATTGATCAATCTAGGATTCATATAGTTTCTGGGTTCGCGTTTGTATGTTTAAAATTAATCTGTTTCAAGCTTTAATCGGTTAACACCTAAGCCCAGATGACTAGGGTGGTTGTGCTAAAGTTCAGACCGCTGGGGGAGCAGGTTCAAACACCCCCCTCCCCCAAGCCCTTTTGTTTTGGAAACATTTTTATTTTGGTTAATTTATTATATTATATCATTAATTAATATTATAAATATCATAAATAATCCGTATTTATTAAAAACGACAACTTTAACATGTTGTTTTTCCGAGTCTTTACTAAAAGCTTATGTATGTATATGTATATGTATGTACCTATATATATATATAGAAAATAATTCAAATAAAAAACAAGTGTTTTGTAAGAAGTGTGAGAAGAGCTTTAAAATAAAACAAACCACCTAAATATGACAGTATACAATGTAAATACGAAACAATACAATATTTATAAACTACCAATCTCAACCACTAGATCATAGATCCAATGGCTTAGATCTATTCTTATTCTTCTCACAAAAATATTGTTTTTTACATTAACCCTACCCTATATATATATATATATATATATATATATATAAATTGTTAAAAGATCTTAATAATAAAGATTTTTAAATAAATAAAAATAAATATAAGTAAATTAAATATATTTTATTTAAAATAAATGGTTAAGACAAATCTCTTTATCTATCCAAAAATTATTAATATTTATTTGAGCATTTTATTTATAGTTATAATTTTATATAATTAAAATATATTATTATTAAAGTAATAATTCAAAGTAATAAAGTTGACAATAACTTTAAGTAATAATTAATTTTCGCAATAACATACCCGATCATCATATTCTCGAATCTCTATCGAGTTATAGATCCGTTGTTCAATTTATATTTATTTCCGCAATTATTATTACTTAGGATTTCTTGTCTGTAATTCCCGAAGAGCGTGATCTACCCCTTTTCTTATCAAATCATTATCACTTTGCGTATTTGATAAGGTGTGTATTTCACCTTTTTTTACTTATTTTAAACTTTTTTGGGGACATGAGCGTATATTATTATATTTTTACCTATTATATAGTATTCACACTTGCAAATTGTTTAGTCATTGTGTGATATCGGTTAAATGTCTAACTTGCTAGATGTTAATTGCTTTATTTGATCGCATTTGGAGAGGTCCATCATAATCACAGTAATGGTATGAACATACGACCGTCGTAGTAGTCAATGCCCACTCCGCAAGGTAACGGTTTTACCGACACTCATTATTAATTACTCATTGGTTAAATTGTTTATCTCACATGAACAGTTTTGCGTTTTCTTTTATATATTATATTGTATCTCAAATTAACTGGTGTTTTACTCATTCAACCTAGTGTTGACAAAATTATTTGTATTTTATACGCATATGCAGGTTATCGTGTGAATTAATATCAGGAATTGTTGAAGGATCAAGGATTGCTTATGTTAGAAGAGATATTATCAAAACTATAACAAGAATTAGTTAACTTTGAAATTTTGAATTATCTTGTTGCCTTATTTTTTAATTATGTACTTTGTTTTGTTTGGAATTGTTTGAATATTTAATTTACGTGATAGTACCTTGAGAGCTATGAGCAATCAACTCACGTCCCGACATTTCCGTCTTAGATTGGGATGTGACAGATATACTATCAGAGTTCCAACTTTGAGATCATTTGTCCAACTTGAATATGTATGTATTAATTACATTATATGGGTTAAGTAAATCTCACTCAGTCTCCTTAAGTAATATACCCAAATAGATATGCAGTTAAACACACAAAGAAAGCAAATGTATTAGTATTACACATCCATACATATTACACCAACTTCCTGAACACTATTCATGGCAGCATTAAAACTTACTTCGCCACATTGAGTGCAAAATGACACTACACTTTCTTTTTTGGTAATAACATCTTCTCAGACCAGAAAGCCCTTTGTTCTATCACCCCCTTATCTAAGACATTAATCACCCTCACCCACCCATGACTCACCCCACCACCTATATTATATATATCCATGCAACAAAAACAAATCTTAACACAAGCTAGCTAGGTTATTGATTAAGTGAGATATGGAGATAGAAGTGGCAGTGGGTCATGAGGTGGTGGGTTCAATGGATAGTGGCGATGGTAGTCGTGTAGGCGGTGGCGGTTTTGGTGCTTATTTGATATGGGAAGATTTGACAGTGGTGTTACCAAACAATAGCAATAAACCAACTAGAAGGATATTGAATGGGTTGACAGGTTTTGCTCAACCATCTAGGATCATGGCTATAATGGGTCCTTCTGGTTCAGGGAAATCAACACTTCTTGATTCTTTAGCAGGTATGAATATTATTTATTTGGCTATATATATATGTATATTTGTGTATATGAATTGATTCATATACTTATTATTTGTTAATGTCATCATATAAGATTATAACCATATTTCTCTACTACAAAAATATTTTTTTGTTGTCTATTTCAGTGTTTCTTTATTTATTAATATGTAATAACTACTGCTTACATATATGAAGATTTTATAGATGCTATAAAGATTTCACTAGCTTCAAACAGTAAAATTTCTAAATAAGTTTTTTAATTCTAAATTTTAATTTCTTTTTCTAAATTTGAAAAATTGCATGTTTAAATCATAGCACAATAGCCAACCTTCATAAAATGTCACTTTAGCTAAATCAGATTTCAAACTTTATTTAAAATCAACAATCCTCTTTTAAAGCATCAAACCCCATAAAATATTAAGATTGTATAAAAATTTGTATTGTTTGAGAAAGAGTGGGATCCATTTGTCCGCATCTCCGTTCGCTCTACTCACAAACCAAGTCCATGGACTTCACCTCCACAACAAAATAGGTCTGCTTTCTCCAAGTCCTTTGTGTTGCCACATCATCTAGATCTTGGTATGGGAAGCCCGTTGTGGTGCTGATCCTAGGTTCTTTTCCAGGTGAAAAAGACAATAATATCTGATAAACTTTATTATCTGAATATTAAAGTTATAGTTAAGGATAAGAATATAATTGTTGGATCTAACTTATAGTGAAATTTATAATAATTGCTGTGGATATAAAGAATTTTGGTAAGATGGTTTGGTCAAAATAAATACTCCATCTTAGAGATTTTAATTATATATTCTTTGTGTAAGGGATATATAAATATCTAAAAGAATTAGTTGTAAGTTAATTTGTACATATGAAAACGAGAGGAGCCAAATCGGTGAATATCGATTCACTAAAACTTCGTATCAAGTCAAGCTTATACGAGCTCTGATTCGAACTCAGGTTTCATATATAGGTTTCATATATAAGCTTGAAGATTTACGAGTCTGAATAAATCTGCTGTTTAAAGAAAAATATTTTTTTATTTGATATAATACATCTCATTTATACTATAAGTATTATATATAATAAGATTAATTAGATAATATACGGAGGTTATAACGATAAAAGTTATAAAATTTGTGCAAGTATATAAATAAAATAACTAGTAAATTAATAAATAGTAAATTATTTGAATTCGAGCTTGAAAAACAACTTACAAGTAAGGCTCGATTTCTCTGTATAGAGTTTGAAACGAGTCGAGCCGCGTTAAGCTTGAGCTATTAAGTTATGAGTTGAACTAGAGTCTAGACGAGCATGGAAAGTCGGAATCAACTCGACTTGCTTACACTCTGTATAGGAATGACATAAAACCGAAAGTGACGTTGTTTATAGACTAAACTCGAATAATAAAGGAGTTTAATTGGTTGATTTAGGAGTACGTTGTCTAATTGATCGATTGGTTTGAATATTTGAATAACCTAGTTCTCTTATGGGGTTGGTGGCTGGGTGGCCTATTGACAAAGGCAAAATCTTTTAAACACCAAAATGAAATGTTTTGGATTGAAGTCTCCTAACAATAAATAAAATCCTCATTAAAAAAACGTACAGGCTTAAATGTGAATAGGCAATTTGGTCGAAACACAAATTAATGAGTATTAAGTACTCGCACAAAAAAACTTAATTGTGGCAGAGTGGTGGTTTGAGCTCATGGGTGGTCGGTAGGCCTCATTAATTTTAAGCATTTAATCTTTTTGTTTATATATAAACATATAAACCTGGTTTGAGCACATAGAATATGTTTAGGGTAAAATAGGTGGTTACTCAAGGTTCATTAATACTCATCAATTACATAATGTTATGCCATTTACATTATATATTACCATGTCAATGAGTTTGTGATGAAGTGGTAAGGGAGAGACCTGGTGTTCCATGTGGCCCAAGTTCGATTCCTGATAATGAGAGACTAGATGAGTAAGTGACATTCACTAATCGGATCCTTGAACCGAACGGGTTTTATCTCACCGCATTATCGTGCCTTCGGACGAGTGTTCACAACATTGGCCTTATTTGAGAGTTCTCCTGAATCAAAAGACGATTGTATCCCAATGTAATGAATTTAGTCAGTAGTCCATTTAAATGATTCGTCGGCCGCTCAAACAAAATCTCTCTTTAGTACATAGTGTATTTTATAAAATCCATAATCTATTCTCTTTAATATAACATGACTATTATATATGGCTATAAATAAACACACAATACATATTGCGACTACAACGAGGCATCTATCATCGTTACAATGGTGGCTAAAATCATTAACTTAAATCGGCATAGTTTGGGATATTTTTATTCTTTGGTCTTGTAATTCATATCAAAGATTCTAGTTATGATTTGTGTTTTTAATCTTCAACTGTGATACCATATCATATGATGTATGATACTTAAGAGACATAGTTAATTTGTTTGAATAATTAATAATATATTTTCTTGTGTGAATTTCACACAAAATTATGTTGGACAATGAGTGTAGCATCTATTATCAAGCATATGTTTAACCTTGAACAATATTTCATTGTTGTAAACTATAACATATAACATAAGTTTCAAAGTTAATCAGATTTTTTATTCAATGTGTAAATGGCGTTTCGTTTTTACACATTTGCCACCCATCAGTCCTTGATCAACTGATGGAGTTGATTTTCAAATTAAATGCCATAGTTTGTTTCTGATAAAGAAAGAGATATTTTGTACTTTTTTATTAAGTTATATTAAAAGGAAGTAACAACTACTGTACTTGTCACACTGTTCTTTCTTAATGAGGTTCGTAATTGATTTATTACAATCAAAGTAATTTTTATTTATTTGTTCTTTTTAACGGCAAATTTCTGTCAGCTGCGTACTTGAACTAAAAATTACGCTATTATTTCCGTCTATATAATTAATTTTAGTTACAGGTAACCATAGTCCATAGACCCGGTGCTTGTAATTCTACTCATCAAACTTAAGTTACATAACAATAATCCAATTCTACAAAATATGAATATATATATTTAATGTTTCTTGGCCACCTGCATTGGATCACTTCTCTTCTAATAATTTTAATTTGTGATCATTTGAGATGGATATATAAATTCCATTGTAATTTCTGTTGTATGTCTAACTTATATATATATTTTTTATAACTGAATACAGGAAGATTAGCAGGAAATGTCATAATGACCGGAAACATCCTACTGAACGGGAAAAAAAAGAGGCTTGATTATGGTGCCGTTGTAAGTAATGTGTACTGACCGTCTTACATATAATCAAGTTTACATAGTCCTGTAAGCGAACCGAACGTTCGGTGAACTGTTCATGAGCCTTTCGGATGTAAATTCGTTTATGATTGTTTATTTAATAAATGAACGAACATGAACACATGTTCTGTTTGTTCATTTATGTTCATGAACGTTCGTTTATGTCTGCTTATTTATGTTTGTTTATGTATTAATAGAAAATAATTAAATATTATATGGATGACTCATCTACTTAAAGGTTTATATTTGTTAATTTGTGTTTCTTTCAGTGTTTTCGTTTATGTTTGTTTATGCTTGTTTGTGTTCATTTACATTTGTTCATATATGTTTATTTATATTATTTTATCTTTATTCAGTTTGTCCATTTACATTAAAACAAACGAACATAAATGAACACACATGTTCATTTTTAAATAAACGTACATGAACATATATCTTTGTTCGATTAAGTGTTCCTGTTCGTTTAAAGGTAAATGAACGAACACGAACATGCCCTTGTTCATGTTCATTCGATTCGTTTACAAGCTTTCCATGAATACACCGGTCTCAATCTCTAGGCTCTGCCGATTTTATGTGTTCATGAACCGCCGTGAACACATTTATTTCCTTAATGAACAAACCCGAACATAAAATCTCGTTTGGTAAGTGTTCGTGAGCCATTCGTGAACACGTTATCTCCTTAACAAATGAACATGAATAAGACCTTGTTCGTATTCGTTCGGTTCCTTTACAGCCCTGCTTACACATTGATTCTTAACTATATAGGTTATTGTAGAAATTTTAAGTTTTTTAGGTGTGGTACATTTTCTTAATGATGTAGTATTAATTAATGTGACATTTGAGTATGGTTATTGATTAAAAATTTTGAACCTAGGCTTATGTCACCCAAGAGGACATACTAATGGGAACACTAACAGTCAAAGAAACAATTTCATACTCAGCAAAACTAAGATTACCAAGAGACTTAACTAAATCTGAGGTCAATGGAATTGTTGAAGGAACAATAATGGAAATGGGCCTTCAAGATTGTGCTGATAAACTCATTGGCAACTGGCATTTAAGAGGCATAAGTGGTGGTGAGAAGAAAAGACTTAGTATTGCACTTGAAATCCTAACTAAGCCCACCTTGCTGTTCCTAGATGAACCCACTAGTGGCCTCGATAGCGCGTCTGCTTTCTTCGTGGTTCAGGCCCTTAGAAGTGTGGCTCGTGATGGTAGGCGAACCGTTGTCTCCTCTATTCACCAGCCGAGTAGTGAAGTTTTTGCACTTTTTGATGATTTGTTTCTCTTGTCGGGTGGCGAAACAGTCTTCTTTGGTGAAGCCAAACAAGCCGTTGAGGTACTTGTGTTATTTACAGTAGACAGAGGATACCTTATATCTGGCCTTGATTAAGTGGGCCCAATATATTTATAAGAATATAAGGTATCCTCTGCTCTACGCAGTGTAACTTATATATATTTATTTATTATTTTAGTTAAACACTTAAATACACTTATATATCTTAATGACATTTTAAAAGTGGTAATTTAGTTCTTTGCGGATGCGGGTATACCATGTCCAAGTCGACGAAATCCTTCGGATCACTTTCTTCGGTGTATCAACTCTGATTTTGACAGGATCAACGCTACATTGCAGGGTTCTCAGAGACTAAGGGTACATTCTTTTTATCTTTTAGTGTGAAAATGGGTGAATGTATTACTAATGCGACAAGTTGAAAAGAGGATGCGTACGTTAAGCAAAACCCTTTATCTGATTACTAGTAAACAATATCGTTTTATGTACCGCAGGACACCAAAATCATCTGCGCTACAACTTTCTCAAGTTCATCAACCGCGCAAATTAAAGGAATGCTTGTTTATAAATACAAATCCTCAACATACGCAGCGGCTGCAACAACCAGAATAAAAGAAATATCAACCATTGTAATTAACTAACTCTCTTAAAACTTAAAACATATTAAGATATCATTGTTTTAACTGTTTTAAACTGTTTCAAATTGATAGGAAGGTCTAGTGGTTGAAACAAAGGGTACTGGAAGCAAGGCCAGTTGGTGGAAGCAGTTAAAAACATTAACAAAGAGGTCTTTTATAAACATGAGTAGAGATGTTGGGTACTATTGGTTAAGGATAGGGGTGTACATTGCTGTATCTATTTGTGTTGGTACGGTTTTTTACGATATTGGAACAAACTATCACGCAATGTTAGCTCGTGGAGCGTGTGGTGGATTCATTTCGGGTTTTATGATCTTCATGTCTATTGGCGGCTTCCCTTCATTCATCGAAGAAATGAAGGTATATAATTATAATTATATATAACTTGTTGGTAATTTTAGTGTTATCAAGTTCGGAGATGGTATAAAGTAATGATTTATTTTTGTGTAGATTTTTCAAAGGGAAAGGCTCAACGGGCACTATGGCGTTGGCGTGTTTATTCTTTCGAACTTCTTGTCTTCCTTCCCGTTCTTAATGATAATGTCGTTCAGTACGGCAGCGATTACTTACAATATGGTGAAGTTTCATCACGGGTTCTACCGGCAAATGTATGCTTGCCTTGATCTTCTATTGTCCATTGCGGCTGTTGAGAGTTCCATGATGGTTATTGCTTCCTTTGTTCCTAATTTCATGCTGGGAATTATTATCGGTGCCGGTTTCATTGTAAGTTTCATTTGTTCGTTTAATTAGCATTTTATTGACGCAAAGCGAAAGCACAAAGGATAAAAGAGATAATTACAAAAAAAAACTAGTATATTATTGAATGAAATTAGCCCATCAATGGATTGCGCGTTTTTAGACTAAAAAGTAATGAAATCGGAACCCCAAATGATGGAATTTGAGCCTGACAACAGGCCCATGATCGGGCGTGTCAATATCTTTTCGTTCACTACTTATGAGCCTCTAACTCCACCAGTAGCCCAAGTTTTGCTTTATTTATGCTGGGCCATTTCCAGCCCGCATCCCCGTGTCTAGTTGGTCCCAGTAGGAGTCAGCTAACTCTTGGGTTAACCCGTATCATTATATTTCTTGATTATATGTTCACATAAATCCGGAAGCAGCCTCTCTATCCCTATGGGGTAGAGGTAAGGCTGTCTACATTTTACCCTCCTCAGACCCTAACATAGCTTTGCTATTGGTGGGATATACTGAGTACGATGACGATATGTTCACATAAACCATCAATCTTAATGAATACCTTGATTTATAGGGTGTGATGATGATGACGGCAGGGTTCTTTCGTCTCCTACCCGATCTTCCAAATATATTCTGGCGATACCCGGTTTCTTACATTAATTATATGGCATGGGGATTGCAGGTAATAAATTAAGTGTACCTTTTTATCAACTTGTTACCTGTTTGCCTTCTGTATCAACTGTATCAACGTAAACACTACTTTTTAATAAAATATAATACAATATCTAATATTTTAATTCATCTTTACTTCCCAGGGAGCATACAAGAATGACATGATTGGACTAGAGTTTGATGCTGAATACGAAGGCGAACCAAAGCTACCCGGAGAGATAATACTAACCACCGTGCTAGGGATCCAACTCAACCATTCAAAGTGGTGGGATTTAGCAGCAGTGATGGCGATTATTCTCCTTTACCGACTGTTGTTCTTCGTTATTCTCAAGCTGAAGGAACGAGCTAAGCCGATGGTTAGAGAAATTTATACCCGAAGAACGCTAAATCATCTGAAGAAAAGAGCATCTTTTAGGAAAACTTCACCATTTCCTTCGAAGCGACACCAGCCTGCGTATTCGTTGTCATCTCAGGAGGGGCTTAACTCACCACTTCACTAGATTAACTTGGTTATGTTTGGAAGATTTAATTAATGAATCATGTGTTTTGTTATAATATGCATGGTTACAATACAGTTAAATGTAGACAGTTTTATAATATGCAAATTTCCAAGGTCTGAACCAAAAGTGATTTTGATTATTGATGGTTATTTTTGGTACTGTACATATGTGTTAGAAATTGGTCCATAGTTTTATAATGTTGATACTCTTTTACGTTATAAATAAACAATAAAAAAAGGTTAGGATATAAAAATGCACAAACGCTTAGGGCATCTGTAGTGGAGGGGCTAAACACTCCGTTTTTTTTGTGTCACGTCAACACTATATAAACACAAGGGGTTGTTTTTTCTAGTTTTATACATAGTGGTTGAAGTCCCTTGTAATAATTAAATAAATTTTATATTATATAAATAAATTAAGCAGTCAAAAGTAGTTGGTGAAATGAGGGTTTATTATTGGTTGGTTAAGTAAGCGGGTCCTCATAAGTGCCACCAACACGGCAATGCCATTGCCACAAAAACACATGAGGGGTTTATAATAATTGGAAACGCCCACATGGGTAGTGATGTTAGGTTTTTTTTAAGCAAAAACGTTGATGGTGAAGTCCCACTACCGATGCCCTTATGGATATGACTGACCCGAGGTGTACGACCAAGCTTGGTCCAAAAACCTTGTTACTTGAACATTTCTTAAGTCAAATTCGAACTCAATTTTGAATTTTCAAATCGGGTTAGCTTTGGAACGGAATTTCATATTCGGCTTTTGAATGGATTCGAATTTATGATTTTATAACTAAATTATTTGATTAAGAATTATACATGTTACATTCTTTTATAAACAAGTTCATTTTTTTAACATTTTTATCATCAAGTACGTACATTTTAACTAGAATTATTTGTACAAATATTAGTTATACTTATAGTTTAGGTTGCATGTATGAGTAACTGAGTTATGAGGTTTTATTTTGTTAAAAGTTAGTTTTAATACTAACTTCCGATTATGTAAAGGATTAAAATAACTAAAAATACTCGTTTGTAGAACCATGGTTGTAATGAACTCAAAATTTTGAACCAATGAACTATTGATTTAACTTGCAAAGAAAAAAAATAGAAAAAACACTACATTGTATCAAAGTATTTGACAAAAAAATATTGTTAGGCAATCTAGTACACATGAAAATATCAGTAAATATCAGTACACATGAAAATATCAGTACACATGAATATTATGATCAACTAACATAAAAGTATTTGACAAAAAAATAACCCACATTGCATCAATTTCATCCCTTTTGTAAACCAACATAAAATTGTAAATTTAGACTTTAAAACACTACATTGGATCAAAGTTGACAAAATACAAAGAATCATCCTAGGACCTAGGTTGTTGGTTTAGGCTTATATAACCAACACCAGGCCCGCTATATTTGACATACTAGTTAAGGCCCGGTTCTGTTAAGCGACAAGCTTTGTGTCTATCGTTGTCTTGCCTTTTTTAAGGTCGGATGTATGGGTTGAGCTGGATGTCTGTATATGTATTAGCTCAGTTAGATAATAGGTTAAAACCAAACCTATACTTAATATTCTAGTTTCTAGATCGAGCAAAGTGTCATTTTCGAAATCTTACGCAACTATAGTCTAATTACTGTTTTTATTATACATCCAGACCTAGAGGAGTTTTCAAGATTCTAGTCAGTTTTGTCCAAATCATTAACTCCGTCTATTTTTCATAGTTAGATGAGGCATGAGGGGCAAAATTGTCCTTTTGATTTGTTTTTTTTTTAAATTAAGTTAAGGGACTAAATGAAATTTATGGGTGAATGATATAAAATGGTTTTAGTGCAACGGGTCGTTAGGGAACTCCGAAAGGCTTATCATCCACATACAACCAACCTTACCCGAGTTCGAATCCTAAAACATTTGTGTTTTCTCATGTTAGTGGCACACACTTCTGGAATCATACCGGGACCCATGTTATTTATAATAAGATATAAAAAAAAGTTCCCAAAAAACAACATAATTTCTGTATATAAAATATAAGGGTTGATTTTATTGTACTCGATACCATTAAGCAAAGCATCAGTTTCTGGATTGGTTTAGTTATTTTAATTACCGGGCTCTTCAATAATGCTACATGATTTAGTCAGCAATTGGCATTTGAATTCTTCCTAACACAATAATTGAAAAAGAAGGAAATATCATGTTCTAGAAGAGATTATGACATGTTGGATAGAGGTGCACAAAACTCCGAACCCGGAACTGAACCCAATAAAAATACCCGAAATCGGTTTTTTATACCCGGGTTTTTAATACCCGAACCCGTACCCGACCCTACCCGTAGGGTACGTATAGGGTATGCATTTCAGTACCAAAATCCGTACCCGAAACCGGACCCGATTTGTACCTGGTAATACCCGAAAACCCGAACCGGGTTTTACATAAATACTCGGAACCGGGTTTTTCAAATACCCGATCTATACCCGAAAAATACCGGAAAAATAATCCTAAAAGGTGCAACCCCTTAAAAATCCAATATATATCCGAAAAACCCAGAAAAAACCCGAAAATAGGGTTTTTTCAATACCCAATTAATACCCGACCCGAACCCGATACATAGGGTATGGTTTTTAGGACAAAACCCGGCCCTGAACGCGACCCCGACCCGGGTATTGTCAAGGCCTGATCATACCCGAACCCGGTTCTATACCCGAACCTGAATATTTGAAAAACCTGATTTTTGCCCCCCTAGTGTTGGACACATAAGAGACTGTTAAGTGGATATCAATAGTGATAAAAATGTCTCTTTAAAATACGCTTTTAAGTTTGTAACTTCTAAACTCTCGGTTAAAATATAGATTTTATATAAATCCACATTTAATATGTAAACATATCTTTTTTACCAGCTAATGGAGAAAGGGTGCCTTCGGGCAATTACTATCGGGTATGGTACCTGAACCAGGTAATACTGTCACGGCCAATCTTTGTCAAATTATGGTAGCAAAAATCAGTTGTACTACCGGAGCACAATTAGTCGTTGGAGATGGTTTATTACCGTTAGTTTTTTATAAAATCAATTAAATTTTACCTTATAAATTTAACCTCATTCAAACAATTTTTACACAAAAACTTTTATTTTTTCATCATTCAAACTCTCGCAAATTCCATTTGTTTTTTTCAAATCACATGCCACCAACATATCACACCCGGCTCCATGGGCCTAGATGTGTGACCAACATTGGTACATGTTTTGTAAATATATATTAGAGTACTAGTTTTATAGCCCGTGTAACCCACGGGATAATCTAAATAATTAAGTTACAAAAGCAATAATAACGTATATAAAAAATGTATTACATCTATGCTTTTATCATTATACATAAATTGATTTTATTTATATAAAAGTCAGAATTACAGAAATTGTCCTTTATTTTTGTATCAGATTTCACTGGTGGTCCTTTATCTTCAAAAGTAACATAATTTGTCCTTTACGTTTTCAAAATGCTACACCGTTTGTCCTTTAACCCTAACCTAGTTAGATTTTATCGTTAACTCTGGTCATGTGCATTGCACATGAGGGCAAATCGGTCATTTTCCCAATTTATTTATAATAACATTTTAATGTATAAAAGATCTCTCACTCTCTCTCTAACTCTCCTCTCTCTCTCCCTTTCTGCACACACACACAATCTCTCTCTTCTCTACACTTTACCCACACAACCACCACCACACAACCCCAAACCACCATCCAACCATCACAACAGGATCGCCGCGCACTTACTATCAAGAGAAGCGTCGGCCAACACCATCCATAGAACTGCCGGCCACCGCCATTATCACTGCCACCACCCACCACATCACACACCATCTGTCACTGCCACCACCGTCTTCCACCTCCACCTATCTCCATTACCGGAAACCACCACCACAACTTTCCATTCATCAGATCTGTCTTCGATTATTAGGTTTTTGGCAACGATTATTAGGGTCCAATAATGGTCTTAGCGACGCCGGTGGGTTTCCGACAGCAGAGATGGTTGTTGCAGTGGTTGTAAAGGGTTTATGAGAGAGAGTGAAGAGTTTTTTGATTGCCGTGGAGGTGGGAGACGGTGCCAGCGGTGGAAGGGGAAGACGGTGCTGGGATGCCAGCGGTGGAAGGGGAAGACGGTGTCTTCGGGAGGTTGGAGATATGGTATGAGACAGATGTGATGGTGGTGGTTTTCCGGTGGGAACGGAGAGGGCTTTCGTCGTTGGAGAAGACGGCGGTGGTGGTGGCTTGCCGGAGATGGAGCTCGGTGGCAATGGAGGAAGAAGAGGAGACTGTGGGTTGGGTTAATTATAATTTTATATGTATAAATATTTTAATTAAATTGTTTCTAATTATTTTAAAATGTCTTTTTAAATAAAGTATTTAAATGACTAATTTGCCCTCATGTGCAAGGCACATGATCATATTTAACGAGAAAAACTAACTGAGTTAGTGTTAAAGGACAAACGGTGTAACATTTTGAAACATAAATGACAAATTATGTTACTTTTGAAGATAAAGGACCACCAGTGAAATTTGGGGTAAACATAAATGATAATCTGTAATTCTGTCTATAAAAAATGATTTTTTCAAAAATAAACTTATTAAAAAAAATAATGCACGTGCCAAAACATACCATATAACACTTCATCCATTGAAAATTTATTCTCAGTATCATATATGTATAATTGAAAGAAATTTGGCTATGAATCAATTTTGAAGAATAATTCTCATATAATAATAGTTTTGAGCTACAATATAAAAAAGATTTTGATAAGTTTGAGGGGCTTCTCGACTTTGCCAATTGACAAAAAAAATAGTAGGTTAACCTGTTTAATTTTGTGAATGTTTTGCTTCACTTGAGCATAATTTTGTACGACGTGTTTCACATACAACATTTTGATTATTCAAGCCAAAGTCAATGCTAACCTGTAGGTGGCATGTCAGAAGTGTTTGTCATTTTTTTTTTAAATTTTAATGGTCATAGGAAAAATACTCAATGTGTAAAATCCAGAATCTTTTGACTATTTACAAAAATGTCCTTAAAAAAATTCGAAACTCAGTCACATTTAAAATTCTAATTTTCATTTGTTTTACATTTTCAAGTCAAAACTTTGAACCAGTAACAAGTTTGACGATAAATCTATTTGCATTCTCAATTTTTAAAAAATATTAAGATTACCCCCTTTTTACCTGTAACAAATTTGAGCCAAATATATTTAATTTGTACCAAACGATCTATTTACCAACTTTTAACCCGTAACAATCAAATTTAAGTTTCACAAAAAACCTGAAGCAATCCTTGATTAAAAAAAGAACCCAATAAACTAAATATGATAAACTTTATTATATCTGAAATTGATTGGTATATACTATCATTACATTTTAACACATATATTATATATGTATAGTTTACTAAATTAACCAAGAAAATAAATAGATAGATTTAAATCATATATAATTATAATTTATAAATTTATATGACAATCTACAAAAAAAACCAATACATAACTGGATTTATTTTTAAAAAATAGATCAACTTTTAAGCATATATATATATAAACTAATGATTAAAAAAATTACTTCGTAAAGTGAAAGAATATTAGAGTTTTTTTTTGGGTTTTTTTTTATTTACAATCTTCAACAATATACATAGTATAATATATTAATAATAACATTTAAAATTATATTATTTTCATTATCTAACAAACACAGTTTGTTGTTGATTTTTGGATTTCACCAACTATGTTGTGAAATATATTCAAACAATGTATAGTAGTATAATATGTAAATATTTATATTTATAAAAGTATATAGATATAATATAAATAGAGTTTTAAAAAAAGTAAATAATATAATCATGTTATAGATATAATATCAATGGAGTGTAAAAGGAAAGTGAATAATTATTTATCTATGACATATATTAGTTCTAGAGGGAAAATATTTTTGAGGATTAAACACAAACTGACATGTGTCTACAATTATTTTACTTTATTAGAATGAGTAGATTTGTGTAATGAAAGTTTTTTCATTTAAATAACAATATCCAAAATGCCGGGAATTAAATACCCGTTAGTTAATACAAAAAGTGTTTAATATGAAAAACATTCAAAACACATTTGAGCCATCGTCTAATGGCTAACGTCACCATCTTCTAGCCTCTATTCCTAATTACCTGTAAAAACAGTTTGTAAAATATGTTAGCATCACATGCTGGTGAACATGCTGACGTTAAAACAATTTATGTAAACCTTTAGTTCATACTCGAAACAATCAGTGGCCCTATATATCAGCATACTAATTATATGCACATAGTATAGCCAACACAGCCTGAATGTTAGCATATACTAAAATTTGAGGGGTTTGAAATCGCATGCAAACTTTTGTATAAATGACTCATTTGTATTTATGCTTATAAAAAGATTAGACGTATTCACATTTGTTATGATCAGTGTGTCTCACTGTTTTATGTTTTTGTGCGTTACCTAATGTGCTAAAAGTAGTCAAATAAAAATACGTTAAAACTAGACACTAAGTAATACTTTAGACTTTTAAACTTAACTTAAACTACTAACCGGCAAGTGTACCGGTCGACTCTAGTACAACTAAGTAAGTCCGGATATCGAACTCACAAGATTTTTTAAATTACGAAACTCGCAAATTAGACTCGACTAAAAGACACGACTATTTAATAATATTGTTTGGGGGGGGGGGGTTAAACTAAATAATAATAAACTATAAACTACACCCTACTAATTAAATAATAATAAAACATAATGATTACTAAAACCTAATTAATTATTTTATTAATAAACCTAACCCTAATTAAATAAAATATAATAAACTATTAAAACACTTAGATTAATTCAGATGATGGAAGTAACTACCTAGGCTAGATTCCCCTAAGTTATGGCACTCAATTAACTGGGTAACTTAAGTTATGGAACTGAGATCGTAAGATAGACCCTTGACAAAAAAACCCTAATAGGACCCTCGAACCTTCAAGAAGACACCTATGAGTTTCTACAAGTTTTAAGACTCGCCAGTTTTATATATTAAACTTCCTTACGGTTATTTAATTGTTTATGATTAAGTATCTTTATGGTGGAATCCTACATTACATCGCGGAAATCAAAGATAGCTAAGTAGACTCAGTTGACTTAATAGACTAAGCTGACAATCAAACCTAGACAGACTCCTTACGAAGAACTAAATCAAACAATCCTGACCAACAAATACCTATCAGTAACCTATCACCTTACAACTTTCTAGGCTAGCGGCTCACTTTTATCTATTTAATTAGTTTTATTGTTTCTATGATCTTATTCGAATTTAATCACAAACTAGTCAAGAACACACAGTAAATGATCTAATAAAACCTTATCCTATGAAACAATCAACAAGGAAAATGTGAAACGATAAATCCAAGTAAATAAAACCAAAAAATCACACACATCAATTAACTCAAACTCAACAATTTACTTAAAGCATAAAATCCATAACGAATAGAAATCCCAATCAAAATCAAACCAAATAAAGGTTCATCACGACCTAGGTAGTTTATAAAGTTTAGCCTAGCATCATGTAATTAAATTCAAGCAAAGTAAATAAATCCAAAAACATGGTAAAATAATGAGAAACGAAAGATTAAAGGCAATAAAACCCGTAGTCTTCGATCTTGAATGTATATCTCTTCACCGGATGCTCTCTTGCCTTAAAAACCGCCAAGAATCTTGAATAATAGCTCAAGTAAACTCTAAATTCGTCTGGTGGCAGCAGGGTATTTTTCAGGTTAAGGTTAAGGGTGTAGTTATACTGAAATAGGGCCCTTAACTAACAAAATTCGGAAACTTTCGTGAAATAAGGGGTCTAGGCGTCGCGCGACCATGATTGGCCCCCATGGTCGCGCGGCGCGGCGTTTAATAATAGAGGGTCGGTCTGACCGGCCTGGTCTGACCGGTTCTCCTTCCAGTTCCTTCTTGAGGTGTTCCGGCTTCTCGTTTAGGCTCGTTTTAACTCGTTTTTCGCCTTTTTCGATCACGATCAACTTCCGGAACCTACAAAATATAATAATGTTAGTAGTATACAAATCTTGACTAAAAACGAACAAAAACTATTTAAATATTAAATAAAATATACAAGGGAAACATATATTTTAGCATTATATCATTACCTCGAACCTATATTTATGAGAATAGCTTGTATAAATATCAAGATCAGTGATCTCGCTTTAAACATTTTTTCTAATTTTGCTTAGTTTTAAACCTTGATATTTTTTTGTTTGAATAAACCATTTAGACCTGCAGTCTTTTCTGTTTATTTACTAATTATGTGCTACGTTTTTTCTTTACAAGGAAATGTCTATTTTATGTTATTTCTCCAAGAAGAAACATTAACTTGACTATAACTATTGCATGTAAAACTTTATGTTTCTTAGTTATAAAGAAATATTATTTTGACTATAACCTTTTTATATGAAAAGCTTATGTATACTTAAATTTGTTCAAAGTTTAGGTTATACCCCCGACTAAGGTATAAGACATATAATAAAATAACTTACGTAGAACCCCTAGCTAAGGTTGATCGAGAGCACTTCTACTCTACGCCGTGTATCAGGGATCAAATTGTCAGAACTTCGGGGTCGGGCTTGTCGGCACGAATTACGATTTAAGGTGTGTGTGTAAGAAAAGTCTGATGGGATGCAAAGTTGCAATGCCCGACTCCCCCTTTTATAGGCAATTTATGGGATCCGTCGTGTATCGCTATGAGCCGAGAGATAAGTCATCGCGTAGCGTGACGCCCTTGTAATCCAGGAAGTTGCCACATGGCTACACGTGTCTCCGATTACTTAACGTGGACATCGAGTATCTCAATGGTCCAATGGGTAAGTCCTTCGTGTAGCGCGACACCGCCTAAATCTCGGTTTTCTCCCAAGTGATTCGCGTAGAGCTATAGACGTGATCCTTGTCCATTGCGTAGCACAACAGATTTAAAAATCAGTTTTTTTATATTTTGATCCTTTAACTTTTATTACTTGTTAAAATTACCCGAAAGTTTTAGGATGTTACACGACGACACAATAATTTCCACGGAGCGATGATGATGAAGTTGCTTTGGCAACGACTGATGGATGCGTCTAGCAACAACAGTGAGGTATCGTGAAACAAGTCGTGGTGTTTAGTGGCCTATAAACAAAATGGCGGCACCGACTATAGTAGCAAAACAATTTTATTCAAAGCGGAGTGATTTAATAAACATGGTTACAAAATTCTACCGATTCTACTCAACCGCAATTTCCAAGATGGCCGAAGTAGAAACATATCGTCAGTACCGAAACCATATCTCAAACATGGGTTTTAATCACGATGCCCCGTGGGATGTTCAAAGAAATCATCCTGTATTTGTGGCTATGGATCCGACTTATTTTTAGGTTTATTGAATTTTAATAATCCTAACTTAATATTAGACTTTTAATCGGAAAAAGGATATGAGTTGATTGATGTAAAACCTAGTTCGAAACAGTACTCCAAAACGATGAAACAATGCTTAAATTCAGGTGTTTAAGCTTTCAATTAACAAAAATCAAGTCGTTTGAATCATAGTTTCGAGCTTCGTTTTACATCAATTCCACACCCCCCCCCCCACCCACACACATCATCATCATCACTCTATAAAATTTAAACCAAAAAACATTTGGTTCGAAAACACACCACTTTAATACATAGATTTTGGGGGACTAAAAATTACTTTTGTTATTTTTTTAAAGTTTTTGTAAGCTTAAATTAAATCAACCACACTCACTTCGTAAAAAGCGAAAGGTTCTAAGTTTGTTGTGGATTAAAAATAGATTAAAGAATTTGAATGTAGATTGGAATAGATGGCAGTGTTTGGCTTTGTAGCTTGTTCGCGTTGTTTTGTTGTAGCCGGCCTCTGCTAGCTTCTCGGTATGTAGGAGGGGTTTTCGGTCCTGTTTCTATTAAAATTTGCAGTTCAAGAAAAAAAAAACTTAGTAAATCGCAAAACCAGGTTGAAAACATAATACAATTACATAAAAGAGGGGTTTGCACCCATTAATTCGCTTAACCAAACTTACGTTTACTACGATTAGAACAACAAAAAACTAGGAAATAATAGAATCTAAGGATATTTTATCAAAGCTAGCTCATGGTTTATTTTTTGTTTTGTTTTATAAGATAACGTCCTCTACCATTCTCTTTAATAAAAATATAATATAGTATTTTATATGATTACGAATATACGTTGCGATTCACATATAATTTATTTATTTGTTCCTTATCGAGACAAACAAATATTATCTGAACAACATCAACTACTGGTATTCCGTTTGTATGGTTTTCTTGACTTCCATCGTATTCCTACCGGTGTCGTGATGAACCGAACCAATTCCGTCTTAATAACGTCGATGCTGGATTTTGATCATCCGATCCATTACCGAAATTCGTTTTATGGTATTCTATCAATGTCAAATACGTGACGATATCCTCTTCGGCATATCTCTTTCAGTTGCTATACCAAATGCCAGTATTAAAGCGTGACCGTAACAAACCAGACTAATACCAACCGAATAGCGTACACTATAATATAGTTTATTTAAATTTATGAAGAGCTTTATGCATGTCTATATCATATTTGTTTGATAGTGGTTAATTTAAAAGGGCAAGGCAATTTTAATTGACCATGTGTAGTTGCCTTTTGAAGTGGACCTACACACCACAAATTTATTTTAGATGTATAGACAATAATGCAAGTATGCAATCTATGCTAAATCAGTCAATCCAAAAGAACAACTGTAAAATATGATAATAATATAACTATAAGCATCATTCGTGAATGAAGACGATGAGTGACAAGTGTATGCGTGTTAGGTTTTGTAAATTAAAACACTATATGTATTAAATTAGTAAATGAACAAATACACCTTGTATGCATGCATATTAAATTATTAACTATAACTCAATTCAATGTTAGTAACACTCATTATTGAACATATATAACACATACACTATCTAATAACACCTATTAAATTATTAACTATAACTCAATTCAATGTTAGTAACACTCATTATTGAACATATATAACACATACACTATCTAATAACACCTGGTTTCTCATAACTATCATTGAATACAAAATAAAGCGCCATGCATTAACATACCATGACTATTATTGAGTATTTGAGTATGAGAACTAAAAGTCTAAAACATGATAATGTATTTACATGTAAATGAAAAAAAAAATCTTAAAATATTATATAACAGTATTATTATACTCAACTAATGATAAAAAAAAATATTATTATTACAATATAACTTTCTTTGATTTTTTTATAATATAACTTTCTGTAAATAAAATAATAATGTATAGAAAATTATGTATGTTTACAAAAAGATGGTTTAATACAAAAAGCAATATAAATTGGATGTGGTTCAATGATAGAGCACTCACTTTACTAGTGAGAGTTAGGGGGTTCAAACCTCACTATCACTAATTTATTTGGAAGATATAAGGGATGACCCTGGCTTGCCATGGCTCGAGTCCTGATCTCACCCGGTTTTACCGGCTCCTCGTTGTCGTGCCGTTTGGCGGGCGTGGGAGTCAGGTTTTATCCGGTGAATCCCTCAACAGGTGTACCGCTAGGGGCTTTGTCCGTCCGGACTAGTGGCCGGCTCGGCTACCTTTAGCCAATGGGAGCCGCGTACGGAGTACCCGACGTTACTTAATTGGTCGTTAAAAAAAACAAAAAGCAATAATGGGTAACTATTAGGCCGACAAATATACATATGGGGGCATCAGGGAATGATCCTACATGTCAAGCTAGGCTTTCATGCAATGGCTTTCATTTTCCTCTTAAACCAAACATTTTTTTGTTTTTATTCTTTGTTTTTTCATTTCTTTATATTATTAAATAATTGAATGATGTAGAATGAGGAAGAATAAGGATAATGACTCACACTAGGGTTGACGGGTGAAATTGAATGATAGAGAAAAAACTGACGTGTCACAAACGTGACGAATGAAAGGAAATGACCAAAATAAGCAATACCCCTTTGCCGTAACCCTATTCAACAAACATGTAAATCTATAATATCTTTTGGTTTAAAATAACTTTATTTCAAAAGAAAAAATAATATCATTCGGTTAAAACAATTCTAAATTATAAATGTTTTACCATGAAAAACAGATAACTCACACCCTTCACATCTAGTCTCAAATCTCCATCGATCATTTAACATTTTAACTCCAAACTGTTTCTTGCTCACTCCTAGTCCTGTAAACGAACCGAACGTTCGGTGAACTTTTTGTAAACCGTTTGGCGGAAAGTTCGTTTATGTTCGTTTATTTAATAAACGAACGAACATGAACACAAAATTTGTGTTCATTTAATTAAATGAACGAACATGAACACATGTTCCGTTCGTTCATTTATGTTCATTAACGTACGTTTATGTTCGTTTATGTATTAATAGAAAATAATTAAATATTATCTGAATATGTCACCTGCTTAAAAGTTTTATATTTGTTAATTTGTGTTCATTTATGTGTTTTCAGATTTAAGTTTGTTTATGTTTGTTTGTATTCATTCACAATGGTTCCTATATGCTTATTTATATTCGTTTATCTTTGTTTAGTTATGTTTGTTTAGATTTTAAACAAGCGAACACAAATGTCCATTTTTAAATAAACGCACATGAACATAAATATTTGTTCGATTAATTATAAAGTTAAATGAACGAACACGAATATGCCCTTGTTCGTGTGTCACACCCCACTCTAGGGCCTAGGCGTGTGACCAAAAGTTGGTACCTGTTTTGTAAATAAATCAGAGTTGCGGGTTTGTTTTAGCGGACGTCTTTAAAAAAAATATTATTATATTGAAAACTTATTAAAATCTCAGGTTTAATTACCCGTTTAATATTTCAATTACATTTCTTTGGAAAACATAACTCTTTTATAATATTTTTAAATAAAATATCTGAGCCACCAGATAGCATCTAATGACTATAACTCCAATCTTCTATTCCTTCTTGCTTGTCTGTTCTAACCTTTCTTGTTTCCCTGTAACATGGGTGGGAAAATACGTCAGCACAAAGCTGGTAAATAACGCTGACTCTAAAATATCTTTTCAATACCTTTGTGAAACCAACAATAATACTTTTGTGACTACTCATTAGGCACCCAACTAAATTGGGATCAAATTACCCTAAGTATCATGTACAATTAATTATATACACAATATCATTTCTCTGAACAGTCCCGTAGACCTTCAGAGGCATGTTGATGATATGCATGGCCTCGGGGAAATGCCGAGTCACCATGTATGTTTGGATCCAGACACATGTATACTCTTAATCAGAGTGTCCGTTTCTTATTATTGTACACAAAGTTTTAAGGATTCGTAAATCCTATGCAAACACTCTGACTCAATATAAAAGGTTTGGGGCGTATTCACCTTGTCTGTTCATAATCAGTTTCTGATACTGATTCCTGTTTTCTGTTCTCTTCTTCTTGTTTTGTTACCTCGGATCTATAGTACAAGAATAACATTTGTATAAATAACTAGATCATCGATCTAGCTTTAGACCTTTAGTCTGTTTTGTATAGCTTTAACCTTGATAAAAGTATTTGTTTATTCAAAACATTTGGTCCTCTAGTCCCTTTGTTTGTTTATCCTTTACACACGATGTTTCTTCTTCAAGAAGAAACATTACTTTATAATATTATATTTCTTAACAATAAAGAAATACTATTCAATTATATCCCTTGAATAAACTTGCTTACGTTTCTTAATCAAGAAGAAACTATATTTTAATTATAACCTTTGCTTAAGAAAAGTTATTTTATTCTTAATCGTAATCAAGGTTCGGGCTATACCCTCGACTATGGTCTAAGCCATTTATAATAATAAAATAATAACTTAGGCAGAACTCCTTACCTCGCACGGTATTCGGAGTTTAGATATTCCTAAGTTTATACGGGCAGCACTTCTACTCTATACGCACGTTTATCGAGGCGTTCTTGATCCACCTTCTTTGGCACGCAAATCGAGGCAATGTTCGGTGATTGTCGGATTATTTTTGGATAGCACGCACTTCAAGGAAAACACCGGGTATTTGGCATGGATTACGAGGTGATGATTGTCGGGTCGGTGGCACGCAAAACGATGTTCGGCACGCAAACCGAGGTAGAGAAAGTGCAAATTCTAGAGAGAGAGAGAGTAAATGTGTGTGTGCAAATGAGCCGTGGCCTGCCCTATTTATAGCCAATTTTGGATCCCATCGCGATACGCGATGGGCTCCTTTCTTCCTACATCGCGTATCGCGATGCCTAGCTTTCTGAGGTTATGCCACGTGGCCTGACACGTCTGCCACGTGTCGCCACGTGGTCTGACACGTTCTACCACGTGTCATGGTGTGTTGCCACGTGTCGCCGGAGTGCAACACATGTTGATGACTCATCACGGCCCATCGCGTATTGCGATGGCCGTCTCCTTGGACTCATCGGGTAGTGCGATGGGTCCATAAATATTACTTTTCGTTTTCAGTCCTTCATCTTTTGTAGCTTGTCGTTTCAGGTCTAATTCTCGTTGTCCAAAAATAATAAGACGGCTCGTGCGCCATCAAAGCGCCACATTGAGCCCAACGCCGTCGCCGTCGCCGTCGCCGTCGTCCTCGTCCTCGCCCGAGCCCGAGCGCGTCGGGTGCTACGCACCCTCCGCTAGGGCTACTTGGTGCATTATATTCATAAAAGAATATTACTATGGAAAATTTCTTCCTTATAAATAGCTTCCATTTCTTTACCACTTTCCATGTGGGTTGGATTCCATCTTCCTTATTTATACCTTAGTGCAATGCTTCAACTTTCTTACATCTTCCAATGTGGGATGGAGTTTCATTCATGTAAGTAAACTTAACTTAGGAAATATTTTTATTTCCTTATTTTTCTTATAATTCCTATTTAATATTTTCTCATGTCTTGTTTTGATATTATTTTTGATCTCTCAACTTTCCTAAGTTGTCAAATTTGGATCAAAAGTTTGGGGGATGTTACATCGTGTTCATACGATTCATTTACGGGCTTTCAATATTCATATTGATAAATACATCAGTTTTATTCTCTAGCCTCTACCGATTTTATTTGTGTTCGTTTGTGTTCGTGAACCGTTCGTGAACACATTAATTTTCTTAATGAACGAACACGAACATAAAATCTCGTTCGGTAAGTGTTCGTGAACCGTTCGTAAACACAATATTTTCTTAACGAACGAACATGAACAAGGCCTTGTTCGTGTTCGATCGGTTCGTTTACAACCCTACTCACTCCTAATTTCAACACCACAAACTTCTTTTTGTCATTATTATATATAATAATTTGGAACTTTGGTGCTGCAAAGTCTCCGTTGGGTCTTTGCGGCACCTTATGGGCGGCTTTTCTTTTTTTATTTTTCTATTTTTTTAGTTCAAGTCCGTAATATATATAATACATATTGATCAAAAACCAATTTTGTGTATGTTTTGTTTTGGTTATGATATCGTAACAGACGTGACGGAAGCCTTTCAAATTCGCGTAAACTCAACGCATTTTGTTTTAGTTCTATTATCATAGCAAAAATAACAGAATCCAACCAAATGCTATTTTCTTCGTTTTGGTACCTTAACGAATGTGACGAAAACCGACTGAATTCGTGTAGACTGACCGCTTCGACCCCGGGGATCGATAACGGTTGGGTTATACCAATGATCGAGATTTTTTTTGTTTTGTTTTAGTTCCAATACAATAACACACGTAACCGAAATCAACCGAATTTGTGTTGACTTTGAGACTGACAACGCTGGGGTTTTATCACCACCCGAATTTTACCAACCTGCCTCAGCGCAACGCGCCGATTAAAATACTAGTTCAATATATTTACTATTTATTTGTTAAACTGGCTAAAGTTGATAAAGACTTTATTAGGTATATCCACAACAGCCATTTAAAAAAAAAGAGGGTATATCCACAATGATACTTTATTAGGTATCTTTTATAATAAAGCTAAAAGAATATGTTTACTTTTGTCACTTTCCATCTCCTTGGCGAACAAGAAATTTAGTGGGTGTATTTGGATTGTCTAATAGTGGAAATAATAGCTCCAAAAGTGTAAAAGTAACTAATGACTAATGAGTAATGAATATGAAATAAAACATAAAAATCTTAGACTCGATTGATGGTTATATTTTATAAGTGTAGCAGATAATGTTATTAATTCATCTCTTAAGATCTTAAAAAGTTATAATAAATCTTATTTAAATTCTAAACTTAAACTAATATGTTTTATTTAATAGTCGTCCTCAATCCTGAATTCTCATACCAAAGCAGAAGAATAGTGGTAACATTGACATGAGAAAAACTAGTAAATTTATAAAAACATAAAAATTTAAACAAGAAAACCTGCGGTAAGTCGGTAACAAATATTGTCTATGGATCGATCTACGACATATAACATACAGATACCTGAATGACATAAACAATTGCACGTACGAGTTACTGATCTAGATATCATTTACGGGGTTTGCACTCTACTATGTGATCGTCACGAACCAATCATGACTAAAACGGCGTTGATTAAGGTGAATGACCTAATGATACTGAATTTGTGTGTGTTTGAAACATCGAAAGTTGCGAAAATGGGACGGCAAGTGCGGGAATTTGTCTAAGACATGAGAAAGTAACCTTGAAATGATTTATATGTACCTGTATAGCTATTGTTTACTTAAAAGAATTAATGGGGATTCGAAGGTGCGAAGCACCTTAACTCACACATGCGCGTATTGTGGGTGCAATGTGGCACTATATGTTTTTTTAAGAGGCTTGGACTAGAGGATCATGTTCATAGGTTCAGTCACTTCTTTTCAAAAGACTGTTTGAGAGTTGCGTTTATATATTTTGAAGGTGCTTTCAATTTAGATGCTTACAAACTACTTAAGAGTTGGAGGTCTAGAAATTAAAACAGATCAAATGTATCCAAAGGAGGTATTGTGTTTGTGGCAATCTCATAATAATAATAATAATAATAATAATAATAATAATAATAATAATAATAAACCTTTTGAGTTTTGATTTATAGTATGGTTATTCTTTGGAAGGGCTAAGTTAGTTGTTTAATAACAAATCTATAAAACTAGGTTTAAAATCCAAATTGAATGTTATATACTTTATAGTATTTGGATTTTAAACATAGTTTAATAACATAACTACATAAGTCGTAGAATCAACGAATAAATGATAAACCTATATAATAATTTTCATCTCACTTGAAATGGTATATATATATATATATATATATATATATATATATATATATATATATATATATATATATAGGGTCATGTTATTCATACACCCCTTCTAGAAACTCACACACCCTTTATACGATCGTATAGGACCTAAACGATCGTGCGGAATAAAAAAACAAAAAAAAGTACATGACCTTCAGATGCAGTGTACGGAGTTTGACTGTGAGTCATACGATCGTATGAAACAAAAAAAAAATAAATAAAAATTGAACGACTTAACCGTGCATGTTAAAACCAAACGTGATATACATGGCTACACCAAGAATGTTGTGTATGAATTGGCATAGTATTCATCTAGCAAATTGGGTTTATGCTACATATTTTTTCCTCTAAATACACGTGTCTCGTGCCGAACGAACAGGACAAACAACTAGTTATACATTATAAAACTTTATGTTGATATGCCATACTGAATTTGCAAATATAATATATATGTTTGTAACAAATATATAAAACTTCTTTAAAAAGTTGCAAATTGTTAAAAAAAATTAAAAAAACAAGTCATACGATCGTATGGTATCCATACTATCGTATGGAATGTTCCTGGACAGCAGACAAAGCCTGCGAGAATCTGACAAAAGTTGAAGTCCTATGCGATCGTATAGGACCCATACGATCGTATGTGTTCAAAGAGTGTGTGAATAAGTCAAATGATGTGTGAATAACCAAAGCCTATATATATGAAATATGTATAGATAGGGGGTGAAGGTAGAATACCGACAATACTAGGCTATCATGGTCAAGTTGCCTTGTCCTAGTCTTGGTCTGGTCATAGACCATGTGTGCAAGTCCAATTATATATTTTGTTCTCACTTCATTGTTAATAAATATTTTAGTACCTTTTTAGTTTTTACATTTAACCAAAAAAAATATATATCCTAAAATCTAAAAATTAGAATGAGGCAGCATCACTTTGGGTGAATATTTACGATGAAGGATTTGAGGTAGGCCTTGTAAAATATTGTTAGTTCAGATTCCGAACTCACTCAGGTTTTCTTCCCACAATGTTCTACGTCAGAGAACTTTGCTCTTGTGGCGTCACAATGACCAGTGGCGGATCCAGAAAATTTTGCCAGTGGGTGCAACAAACGGTCTACATAGAACTGGTCAAGTCAAACTAAAACGGGTCAAACCAAAATGGGTTAGGTCAAATGAAATTACATTAAATAAACCACGTATAGAAATGTAAGCAATAAATTTCCCCAAAACACAATAAGAAAATACATATTACAGTTAATAAAAACCCTTGCATTATTGTTACGACACAAAGCGCTCTTATGTACAGATAAAATTTAAAGTTAAATTGTGTAGAATTACAAAAAAGAAATGATACTCTAAATACTATCATATTTTGGTCTAATTTTTATAATGGTCCGATTAAACTAAAAAAATATATCACTATATTAATAACTAATTGATAAAGTTGTTAGACAATTAAATAATCTAAGCTTAATTGTTATTTTGTGAAAGAAAAAGTACACTTGTGTTTGAAAGTTGGCTCGGAAAGTTGAGTTTGGGGCACTAAAAAATACACGAATGGGGCACTTGGGGTCTTTGAACCTAGTATAGTAGAAGTTTATAAAAGAAAATACGAATTTGAGGGGGTGCATACACTCCCCCTGGCTCAACACTGAATCCGCTCCTGACAATGACTGTCATGTGGCAGCCGACAGTATGGTTTCCTGGGGAAACGTCCAAGCCAAACTCTGAAGCAAGCGTATGCCCGGTTAAGACGACATAGTCTGGCCATGAGGCATCAAAGCTTCCAAATTTAAAGAATGAAATAGTCTACCAATAAAAAAGGTCGTCGTCGTTCCAGAAAAAAAATTAGAGTATATTCAATTTGATAACTATAATATTTTTTTTTCCCTATATAGTTTTTTGTTGAAAATGGTCCATGCATATGTTCATAATTTGTAGAGTGAAATCAGGGTCCCCCACCCTTAAATCGCCCACCGGTCCACCTCGTTATTGTCCAAAAGGACGACGTGATAGCAAAGCCATATAGAAATCTCAACCTCAAATAATTGTTTATTGTATATATAAATAAAGTTGAAAGTTAGATTATTGATTAACAACAATGCGAAAATGGTCCATACTAATTAGTTTTCCATGCATTAAAATGCGTGGTTTTAGAAAATATATATATATATATATATATATATGATAGAACCGGCTCAACAATTTTGAAGAGTCTAAACGAAGTAAAAAAATTGTGGACCCTTTAAAAAACTTTCTGGTGTAAACCACCATATTTTTGCTGAGGTTGAAATCGACAATAATAACAAGAAATAGCAATGCTATTTTAGTTTAATGCAAAACCTTAACAACAAGCATAATGCATTATGTGTTATCATTATCAACTAAGTTAATAGCAAAAAAAAAAAAAGATAATAGCAAGTAAATTACCTTAATCGTATTTTATGATACTTAAGAGAAATGATAAATGGAAATTGAAATTAGCTAAATACCAAACAATGACAAACAACAATTTAACAATGTATGACTTTTTGTTTGAAGGTGGGTCATGGGCGTTATTTTGTTAATCCAGTTTCATTTGTTTTTGGTCTTCTACACATTTAGGATGAAGATTATTTCTTGCGGTCCAATTCCAATACATATATGTAACCATTTTAAAAAAAAGGGAAATTTGGGGGCCTAAGCCTTTGCCTAGCCTTCTAAGTCTATAGATCCGGCCTTGATATATGAGGATAGACTCATCTTACATGGCTAGTGGTTATGGGTACTCGAGGTGGAGGCAATGGTGACCGTAACAGGTGTTATAATCTAGCTTGTGTAAAAGCAGGCCAAAAGGAGATCAACTTAACATTTGGCCCTAATCACAACGTTAAGTCCTAACTTTTAAACATTGTATGTTTGAGATACGAGTAACATGTTTTAGTTATAATGCTAACTTTTGTTCATATTCTATTTTCTTTTCTTTTTTTTTTAATATACAAATACACTTTTTAGTTAAAAAAATTATATATATAATTTACAAATTACTTATACGATAAAGAGTATACGTAAATCTTAAACGTTTAGAAAGAAAAAGAACGAACTATGAACAAATATATAGAGAATGAGACATGTCATAAGAAGTGTTTCTCGGTATAAACAAGATCACATAAAAGTCGCGCCAGATCTAAGACTATTTTTTTACAGGTTACCATGATGAATGAACCGGTGTCGCTTTTCATATATATATAGATGGAAAACAAACAACGGATAGTATCTGGTTGTCCACCTCTATATTAAAGGTTTTTTCGGCTGTCAAACTTCATATATCTTATTTAAAGACAAAAAAATAAAGTGAATGAAATAACGAATCTAAGCTAAACAATAAGATAAGAAACAAGAGAACCCAAATATAACAACAAATATTTACATTAAAACTTTCTCCTAGTACAATAAACCGAAAGAGGATAGTTGATAACTTGATACCACAAGAAATCAAGAACAAGAACACTTCCAGGACTTAAAACACTGATCTAAACATACCAAGATCTAGTACCAAAATATGTACATGTGGGGATTTCAGATCAGAAGGTAACCAACCAACAATTAGCTAGCTAGATGCACTTGTTTCCACCACCACAACCGTTGGCTACATCTTTCAAAATCTGCTTGATGACCCCACCTCGTGGTGGAACGGGATCTCTCGTTCCATTTGTCAGCATCTCACTCGAAGCCCACATCGTTAATCGGCTCGTGTGACCAACAAGCTTGGTTTGAAGCAGATAATTGGGAGGATGTGAAGTGAGGGGTGCTAAAAGAGAGTTGCAGCCACACTATTATATATAGCCAAGTTGATAATTAATACATGAGCGTTACATCATAATTATCGAAAATTATTACGTAATCCTTTCTATAAGTTAAGCCTTTTGTAAAGTTATATTTTGTGGTAATTTATTTATTTGGATACAAAATTAAAGAAGCACGTTTGTAATAACGGATTGCTTTATTTTACTTTGTTTTATTGGTTGTATTATTTTATGTTTAAAATGGCCACTTGAACTTGCCAAGACATGTATTATGAGTTATGACACCTTAAACAAATCCAACATAGTTATGTGCATTAAGATGTTCTATTATTAAAGAGATGTTGCAAATAAGAAATGTTTTGTCTCAAATATTATTAACATGTTTTGGGTGCATTAGACATTACGGATGAGATTGAGAGGAGAACTATAAAGTTAAGTGTGCTTTAGTGAAAGCAATTCTAGGAGTGGTAACCTACTCGGGATTTTCTAATCATGCTATTAATAACAACATCTGTGAGTTGCTTATTAGCAAAGGGGATAAAATTTGTTTGCATAAAAAAGTAAAAAACCATATGTTACATATTTGATCATAGTTAATTGATGGTTGTATGCAAAGCTGCTCAGTCAACAACATTGAGACTAGCAAGCCTAAATGAAACTGAGCTGAAACTAGATTACTAAACCGCTTATGTGTGCTCTTGTTCTTACTCCAGTTTAGTACCGTTCTACCTTGATTTCATGTTGGATGGGCCCACAACGGGATTCATTTTATTTTTATGAAACAATATGGGTTTAACTAAGTATTATGCTTAAGTCGCTAGAGTAAAACTTCAAGCATGATTCTATATCAGTACCACATCGAAACCAAATTGGTACTATGTGATCAGATAGTTGATACTGTTAAGCCAAAAATATATATAGCTATTTTTGGCACTTGTATTGTAATTATTTGGTGAATATTAGATAGTTATGTTTGATTGTATTTCCATAGAATGCTCCTGATTTCCCTCCATCTTTGTATTATTTATAGCTTTTACATTATTCAATAAAATCAAGGAATTATATTTTCTTACATGGTATCATACCTAGCAGTCTGATCTCGATCAGGCCTTCATCCTTCCTTCACTATTTCCAGCCAGTTTCCCTATCATGGGTGACAAATCTGACCCCAAACCACAACCTCTTCATCCCGTCTACACGGTAACGAACATACAACACAAAGTATGTCCGCTTGACTGTACTAAGGTCACATACCCTACATGGGTCAAGCTTTTTAAGCTTCATGCTATCTGGTACGATGTGCTTCACCACATTGACGGTTCGCTGGCACCAGATAAAACGTCTGCTGAATATTCACCGTGGAAGAAAATCAGTGCGATCGTTTTGCAATGGATCTACGGAACGCTCAAACGCAATCTGCTAGTTCGTGTTCTTGAAGAAGAATCTACGGCACATGAAGCCTGGGAACGAGTCAAGAATCTGTTCCTGAACAACAAAGGTCCGCGAGCAGCCGCGTTACAACACGAACTCACCAACCTAACTCTATCCGCCATGACGGATCTTGAAGCCTACTGCCAACGTGTCCGCGAGCTCGCAGACCAACTATCGGCAGTCGGTTGCCCGATCAACAACACCCAGCGGATTATTTACCTGGTTCGCGGATTGCCGCGTGAATACGATGCCACTGCCTCCATCCTCAATCAATCCCTTTCACCGTGGGAAGAAGCCGTTGAACGATTACAATCCGAGTCACGTCGGATTGCGGCCCGTGACACCCTTTCCCCTACCCCTATGGTAGCCGCCACCGGACAACAATAGTCGGCGTGACAATTCCAATCGCCGAACCAATCAACCTCGTGAGACCAACCCACGCCGTGAAAACAGTCGCCGTGATAACAGTCGCTTCAACAATCCTCGTGGTCAAAGTCAGTCACAATTTAGGAGGCCAACAAACATCACAGTTCTGGGCTCCCCCTCCACCCTCTTATGGGTCTTATTGGGCTCCCCCTCCCGTCTTGGATTCAACATTGGAATTACCAAACCCCAAGGCCCAGCAACAACCCCTCAGCCCAGACACAACAATCCTCGGCACATGCCCACTTAACCGAAACTGACCCGCTTGAACCGACTCGTTTGGCGAATGCTATTCATGGTCTATCTATGGCTTCGGGTGATGATCAGTGGCACATGGACACAGGTGCATCGTCTCATGTCACATACGACCAAGGTAAACTCAATACATTTTCCTCGCATTCTCCAATATCGTCAATATTTGTAGGCAATGGCAACCGAATTCCAGTTTTAGGATCGGGATCCTCCACTATTCCCACATCCTCCAAATCACTACACCTAAATTCGGTTCTTTATAACCCTACCTTTATTAAAAATCTTATTTAAGTTCGTAAATTCAATACTGATAATTGGACCTCCATTGAATTTGATCCTTTTGGCTTTTCTGTGAAGGATTTCAAGGATGGCACGATCCTGAGTCGTCACAACAGTATGAGTGACCTCTACCCACTCACCTCAAATGAGTCCGCCACCGCTTGTTTTGCTTCCGCTCAAGAATCTCCATTTTGGCACCACAGAATTGGACACCCAGGCCAACCCATTATGGAGTTTCTTCGTTCAAAGAATTTTATTTCATGCAATAAAATAAACTCAACATTTGTTTGTCATTCTTGTCAATTGTCAAAACATAAACGTTTGCCATTTTTGGATTCCACTAGTCGTACTTTTTTACCTTTTTTCTATTTTACATTGTGACTTGTGGACCTCCCCTATATTGAGTAATGCAGGTTATAAATATTACATGGTTTGAGAGATGATTTCACTCAATTTACATGGGTTTATCCTTTAAAATTCAAATATGAAACATTCACTAAATTTACCCAGTTTCATCAATTCGTTGCAACCCAATTCCACCTACCGATTAAATCATTTCAATGCGATATGGGGGGTGAATTTGACAACACCGATTTTAAGAAATTTGCCACCCAAGATGGCATGCAATTTCGTTTTTCGTGTCCTCATACTTCCCAAATCTGAGCGCATGATTCGACGCTTAAATGAGATTATGTTCACTCTACTTACTCATGCCTCACTTCCCTCTTCGTTTTGGGTCGAAACCCTTCACACGGCTTCATATCTTCATAATATCCTTCCAACAAAATTACACAACAACCAAACTCCCACCTCACTACTATACTTACGTCAACCGTCATACGACCACCTTCGCGTATTCGGTTGTTTATGCTACCCAAATCTCTCTTCTACTCGTCCGCACAAACTTGCGCCATGTTCCACACCGTGTGTCTTCCTTGGCTACCCGGCCAATTACCGTGGCTAGCGGTGCTTAGATATTTCCACCGGCAAAACCATTTTTTCACGCCACGTCACCTTTGACGAAACAAAATTCCCGTTTGTTACCCACTCTCAACCTCCCCCATCTCACTCCTTCCTTGACCCCTCACCTATATTTTTCAGCCCACCCATATTTTTCCCTACTGTTGACACAACCTCTCACCATCAAACTCCAACATCACACAACACTCTACATATAAATCCTCCCAGTCCTTTACGTCACAATAACCCAACAACTAACCAACCTTCTCCCAACATGCAACCACCACTTTCGTCTCCCACTTCCCAACCACACAACTATACGGACCCCATATACCCTCCACAACCCCCTCCCACCACATCCTCTCACTCCATGCAAACTCGATCCCGATCCGGCATTTTTAAACCTCGTCAGCCCATGTATCTTAACACAGAAACTTCCCCACCCACTCCTATATCCCCTCTACCCAAGTCACATCTTACCGCCCTCACCGACCCTAACTGGAAGGTTGCCATGACTAACGAATATGAAACTCTAATGGAAAATAATACGTGGGAACTTGTACCGAGACCTATCGATGCACCAATTATACGTTGCATGTGGTTATTTAAACATAAATTTCACGCCGATGGAACGTTGGAACGACATAAAGCTAGGCTTGTCGTTAATGGAAAAAGTCAAACCGTGGGACTTGATTGTGATGAGACGTTTAGCCCCATTGTTAAACCCACTACGATACGTATAGTACTAAGCTTAGCTGTGTCAAAGGCGTGGCCTATCCATCAATTAGATGTTAAAAGAAACGGTATATATGTTTCAACCGCCGGGGTTCACCTCCAACACGCACCCTAAATTTGTTTGTAAACTTCACAAGTCTCTATATGGCTTGAAACAAGCCCCGCGGGCTTGGTATCAACGATTTGCAGGTTTTATCTCAAAATGTGGATTCACAAGTAGTGTTTGCGACACTTCGCTCTTTATTTATCGAAAAGGAGATCAAATGGCTTATCTACTTCTATACGTGGATGATATTATCCTCACTGCCTCTAGCGATACACTACTCCACAACATCATAAAATCACTATCTGCGGAATTCAAAATGACCAACCTCAGTAAGTTACATCATTTTCTCGGTATCGCAGTTGAAAAACAACAAACATGTCTGTTCTTATCTCAAGCAACATATGCGGCCGACATTTTGTCTCGTGCCAACATGTCAACGTGTAAGCCCGCTAGCACTCCGATCGAAGTTGGGTCTAAACTTAGTGCTACTCATGGTGCGTTATTTGCCGATGGCTCTTTATATCGAAGTCTGGTCGGTGCACTGCAATATCTTACTATTACCCGCCCCCCGACTCCCGCAGGTCAACCTCCGGCTACTGTGTGTATATGGGTGGAAACTTAATTTCTTGGTCCTCGAAACGTCAACCTACAATCTCTCGCTCTAGCGCCGAAGCTGAGTATCGAGGAGTCACCAACACCGTAGCCGAGATAAGTTGGATTCGTAATCTCTTGCTTGAACTGCAGGTCCCAGTTAGACACGCCACGATTGTCTATTGTGATAACATTTCTGCCGTGTATCTATCTTCCAACCCCGTGAACCATCAACGAACCAAACATGTAGAACTCGACATACACTTTGTAAGAGAAAAGGTTCGTCTTGGCACTGTTAAAGCTCTACACATTCCGGCTGATTACCAATATGCGGATATTTTCACCAAGGGACTACCTAAACATCTATTCCAACGATTTCGTTCCAGTTTATGCCTCCGATCGTCTACGGCTTAAACTGCGGGGGACTGTTAATCCAAAAATATATATAGCTATTTTTGGCACTTGTATTGTAATTATTTGGTGAATATTAGATAGTTATGTTTGATTGTATTTCCATAGAATGCTCCTGATTTCCCTCCATCTTTGTATTATTTATAGCTTTTACATTATTCAATAAAATCAAGGAATTATATTTTCTTACAGATACCACATCATAACTTTTCTTAGATACTTTCTCCGTCCCTCTACAAGTGTCATGGTTTGAAAAACATAAAGTTTAAGAAAGTTTTAATGATTGCGCATTTTTCTTAACAAATGACTATAATGCCCTTGACATATACAAAAAGACAAAATTTAAGAAAGTTTGAATGCTTGCATTTTAAAGGGTAAGTTTGGAAATTAATTAATAAAGTTTGAAAATGAACATTTGTATGGGACAAACTAAAAAGGAAATGTGGACACTTTCAAAGGGACGGAGGGAGTATTATCTACCTAAAAGGTAATTTGTCATAAGTTGATTTTATATCAGTACCATATCGAAACCAAATTGGTACCATGCAACCAGATAGTTGATTCCACTTCATAACTATTCTCAGATATTGACTATTGACAATTAATATAGTAATCAAGAAATGGTTACAGGTTACGTATTAATCCTCTTGTATATAGTATTATCATTATCATCATCGCAATCAGTATATCCCACCAATAGAAAAGCTATGGTAGGGTATGAGGAGGGTAAGATGTACATAACCTTACTGTTGGAAATTTATTTTAAGATGAATGGATATTTATTTATTATTTTAGTGAAATTATTAATAAAACTCTTAATATGGTGAATTAAAAATAAACTCTTGAGTAGAGTTTTATTTATGTCACTTAATGTGTTTTATTAGAGTTTATGTCTCAAATTAAGTGAGACTTTTCACTCATCCATATCTCTTGTATAAGTTTTTCTAAAGTGAATGAGAGAAGATTTGGAATAAAAAATGATGATCATCAAGAAGACTTTGTATAATTCTTTTCAAGAAATATTAGAGATGAAAAACTCTCTAAACTTCATCTTTATATTATCAAGTTCAAGCACACTAAAGTATCCGGTGTAGCCTCGAGAGCGTAGCCTTCCCCGACAGTCTGAGAAACAGACTTGTTTTCTAAGTAGAGGCGCGGAATCTGTTTTAAGGGAAGCTTGTTAAACACGTGCCTCAGCCTCAACCGTCAACATTTTGTTTGTTTTTTTGTTGTAGTCAAGGTTCTTAGTCGAAGACCAAATATGATAAAAACACATGATAAAGATACTACATGAAGACCTGCTAAGCTACCCGCTAAAGACTTTGGATCATATCAGTTTTGAATATACAATTTTGTATTTTTTTAGTTTTGTAAACGGTATCGTAGTATAATATTTCCCATTACTAACGAGAGTATCGTTAGATTTTATTTTTATTTTATTTTTTAAAAGAAATGTGACCCATGTCCTACAATCTTAAAACAGATTTTGTGAGATTGTTGCTACAATCTTAAAACCTTATTTGTAATATAAGGATTTTGGGTTCACGAAATGATTTAAAATAAAAGTATTTAGAGATTATAACCTTATAAATATTTAGTTTTGGGAAATATCATGTGTAGTACAACATCGATTTTAGATATTTTAAAAGATTGGAGTACAATTTTATATCTAAAAAAATACTGCGTTACAATAGAAATGTTTGATTGCCCTTTTGGTTTAGAAACGATTTTGTCATCGTTTGTATTCTAACTATAGTGTTAGAAACGGTATTGGAAAACCATTGGGATTTTATTGGTTTTGCTTTAACGATTTTTGCAATCGTTTATGTCTAACATTTGTGTTATAAATGGTTTTTAGTAAACTATTCGTTTCTTGTAAACGTTAATAATCTAACGTGCACGTTAGATTGGGTTTATCGGTTTGTGTAAACGTTTCATTTCTTAACATGTGTGTTAGAAATGATTATTTTTATAAAATAGTATGGTTTAAAACGTTTGTCCAAACGTCTCGTTTCTTAAAATGAGTGTTAGAAGTAGTTTATCTTATATAAACTAATAAGTCTTATAATGATTTTTTAATCATTTATTCCGTAATGAGTGTGTTTTATAACGGTTTATGTAATCCTATATTTCTAACGAGTGTGTTAGAAAATAATGCACGAAGACATCAATTGGATGCATTTTAGTGAATGAAATATAAACATAGGCTTCCATGTTTATGTTATAGTGAAATTGTACATATGAGACTCTCATGTGTGTCTATTAAAATTCCTCTCATTAAGTCACCAATAATCATAGACTTAATTAAGTGTTAATGAAAACATTAACTAAGTGTTAATGAAAGCTTTAACTATGTATTAGTTAAGTGACTCTTGGACTAACAAGGTTTTATGAACTAAATGTTTCATACTATAATATAGAAAACAAATAGTTTAAAAAATGTTTTGTCTCAATGTTTAATTTTTGTAATAAGTGTGTTAGAAAGAGTTATTTTATAACTTTAAACAACGCTTGTCTAAACATTTTAATAGTCTAACGTGTGTGTTAGATATGAATTTATTCGTGAATACCGATGGTTTTAAACGGTTTCAAAAGAAACAAATTATTTAATAGAATAAACGATAAAATAAAACTTGGTGTTTTTATGAACATAAGTTTTGTTAAAATTTACAAAGTGCATGTAGATAACAACTTGTTGTTTTTATGATTGTTTAAGAGTATGGTTTCAAAATTGAATCGATGATATGAGGATATGTGTGCATGAATTTCTATTTGAGGGAGTACCTTAATACATAAAATGATATCATTGAGATGATTTCGATTGAATGATGAAAGTGTTGAAGTTAATAACACTATTTGATGTCTAAATGTCGTATGTGTATCCATTGATTGAATTTTTTTAAAAGATGTTTTACGCTTTATGTTGTAGTTTCGGTTGTATTATTATTTTGTGTTTAATGTCTTCGGATAACACATGCAGTTTTACAACCAAATACAACAATTTTTATTGTGACATATAAAATTCTTTTATAGGATTTTTTTTAAACGCATTTAAAAAAAAGATTATTTTAAATTGATAGTTCAAAAAGAATTATGCATAAGAAACAACTTGTGAGTTGTTACGTTCACTAAAGTCTATGACGACACATCAAATGTATAACCACATCATGAGAGGGTCATGAAATAACGTAGTGAGTGTATTAAGATGAAATACACAAGATTATTATATTCAAATCTTTGAAATTCACTAAGTGTGAATTATAACATATTAACTAATATATGTTAATGAGAAATTAAACTTCTTAAAAATTATCTAAGTGTGAATTAGAACATATAAACTATATCTTGGAAATTCGCTAAGTGTGAATTATAACATATGAACTAATATATGTTAACAAAAAATTAAACTTCTTGGAAATTCAATAAGTATGAATTATACCATATAAATTAATATATGTTGATAGTGTATTTAGCTCTTTGGAGATTCACTAAAAGTGAATTGTAACATAATATCATTAATGTGATATTTATATCATTGGGTATTCATATTTGAAAATTCATTGAGTGTGAATCATAAGAGATCTATTATGTTATTGTTGTAATTGAATCTTAATAGATTTATTACAATATGCTTACAATAGCGATGAATAGATAGATGTTTCTACTCCCATCCATTTTGAACTATGTGAAAGTTTGTCTTTTATTTTGAGATAGTATCTCAATATATAGTTTCAAGAGACAACAATGAAATGTATAAATCACTTTATGCTAGTGTGAATTCCAAGAGTTTGAGTATCAATCTAGTTGACTTTATCTCAACATAATAGTGATTGTAGACGAATAGCATTCATTTTGTTGGTAATAAATGTATTCATCAAAATGATTCGGATTAAGACTTATAATTAAGTCAATGGTGATGCCTTATAAATCAAAGGAAAAAGAGTTACGTTCCTTAAATGAATGAAAAAAATATTTATTTATGTTCTATATACAATAACTTGTGAGACTTTCCTGAATATTAAGGTTTGGGGATTGTGAATAAGTCTCATAATTATGTCTAAACAAAGGGTTGCGTGTTTCAAAGTGATATTGTACTGGCTGTGAAGGATCAGAATGATGCATCTTCTGTTCACATGCCAAAGTATTGTAGTCTAAAGCATGCTAGACTAATACTTGTTAATTATGGTGCTTTATGGAGACTAATTAACGCGAAAATTTGAAGCATTAAAAACACAAGAATTGTGTATAGACAAAATATAAAGAAATTTTCATTCAATATAAGGTAACAATGTAATTTATGAGGATCTTGAGAAGACCTCAACTTTCTAGGGTTGCCTTTAATAGTGATTTAGAATCCTTCTAAGTTGGTGATGTTTGATAACAAACTTTTGACGAGTGTCACTTTATTAGTAAGTAATGATGAACTCATTGATACAAAGACACGGTCTTGTTCAAATCATGAGTGTCAAGTTGTCTTCATAAGTAAAGTTAAACATACTATATCAAAATGCAAGAAATGTGGGGGGGGGGGGAGTCATTTATTTAAAAGTGTGTAGAAATGGTAATTGATATGATTTATCAAACTTGTGTAGAAAGGAAGAACCTTTCTTTACCCCATTATGTTATCCAACAGCACCTAATTGTGGATGTGTCTTGCATTTGAACTTGAAAGGTTTAGCAATGAGAATTATTATAATCCAATCTAACATTGCAAACACACGACTTAGTGGAGAACAAAAAGGTCGTAGTGCATAATGGAGATGTGTTTGCCTTAATGATAAGTGTATCTTACAAGACAAATATTATAACCAGAGTCAGGTGGCCACTGAGGTTATAGTCTTAGAAAGCTGACAATAGGCAAAATTAATTTATAAGTTTAAGAACACATAATGACAACTGATCTCAACTATGCAAGTTATCTGTAGTGACTAGACAGAGTCAAAGATAATGTTATGGATCCAACAACCTGAGGGTTTATTAGAGATCAAGTTGTGGAATGAGACTAAAGCCCATGAAAAAAGGGTATATAAAGGAAACACTACGTGAATATCGACCTTCGGCCACACATGTGGTCTGGGCGATTTGCCACACTTCAGCTTAAATATGTGGCTAAAAGGTCTTTGACCATGTTTGAAAACCTTTCAGAATGTTTTGGCCACACATATTATTCTTCATGTGACCATTCTATACCTACTCAAGTATTTTTCGCCACACTTTGAAAAAAACTGTGACAAAAACTAGCCACATTATAAAAACGTGTGGCGAAATGTGACCTACAGTCATAGTTTGTTTGATCTTTGATACATGTGACCAAAAACACATGCATTAGTCACAAACTGTGACATTTAACTAGCCACATGTTTTAATAGTGTGGCCAAATGTGACAAACGGCTACTGTATTGGTAAGAGATGTGTCTAAAAGGTAAAAGATATAGCCACTTATATTACGTTGTGTGACCTAATGTCACATTTTCTAGCCACATTTTTAATAAAGTGGCGAAATATGACGAACAACCATTGTATTTATTAGTAATGTGGCTAAAACGCTTATAATATATGGCCACTTATACGAGGTTGTGTGACCAAAGAGTAGTTTACTTTTATTTTTCCTAAGTTTTTTATTGTCACGGATACACTTATTATGTGTGGCTATAGGTGATAAATTGTCACACTTAAATATTTTTAAGTGTGTCCAAAAGTAATTAATGGCCACTTATAGGAGGTTGTGTGACCAAAGAGTAGTTTACTTTTATTTTTCCTAAGTTTTTTATTGTCACGGATACACTTGTTATGTGTGGCTATAAGTGATAAGTTGTCACACTTAAATATTTTTAAGTGTGTCCAAATGTAATTAATGGCCACTTAGACGAGGTTGTGTGACCAAAGAGTATCTTAGTTTTATTTTTTATAAGTTTTTTATTGTCACAGATACACTTATTATGTGTGGCTATAAGTGAGAAATGGTCACACTTAATTATTTTTAAGTGTGTCCAAATGTAATTAACAGCCACTTATACGAGGTTGTGTGACCAAAGAGTATGTTAGTTTTATTTTTTCTAAGTTTTTTATTGTCACAGATACACTTATTATGTGTGGCTATAAGTGATAAATGGTCACACTAAAATATGTTTAAGCGTGTCAAAAACGTAATTAATGGCCACACGTTGATTTGACGAGTGGCGACGTCACCATTGCCTTTACAGTTTCTTGTGCCGCTAAATTCAAATTGTCAGGGAGATGTACCGCCGGGTTCCGATGGTGTTTAAATACCAATCACAATCACAATCCACAAATCACAATCACAATCCATAATCACAATCCACAATCACAATCACAATCCACCTTTCTTCTGATTATAATTTCCGATAATGGCTTCATCATGGGTCGAACGTGCACCGGGTGCTCATGCCCCCATCTACTACGACCCCATGTTTTTCATCATACGATTCCACTTTTCTTCCAGCACTGTCCAGAGGAATCGAAGGGTGAGGTATGTGGACTATGTCCACCCTCACACCTTCACGTACCAACAACTTAACAGAATGGTTAGGTGGCTTGGGTACACAACTGCTGATTATTTCAGCATTGATATGGTAGTGCCGGGAATCGAGGTGGCCTACATCGAGTTGAACGACTTGGAGGACTTCAAGGTGGTGTCCGTTTATGGGGAATTCCGTAGTCAGGTGAACCTTCGCCTCCAAAGGCTTAGGGACTCCACCTATACCTCGGATGGCATGTACGAGAGGATCATGCCCTCTCATACTCCAGAAGAGAATCCGGATGGAGATTCGGATACTGAATCTACAGGGAGGTCTACGATGGATGTCGATGTAGGTTCTGAGACGGAGTCGGATGCTAGGAGCTAGTTAGTTTTATGTAATTTGGTTTTCTATATTAATGTAAATGTTATTATTGTAAATGTTATTATATTTTGGTATTAATATGTTATGTGAATTGATTAATCATATTAAATTTTTTTTTAATACATAATCACTTATATTATGTGAATGTTATTATTGTAAATGTTATTATTAACTGTAAAGCGTGGAGCGTTTCCAAAGCGTGATATATATAACTGGTGGCTGAAATTTAATGACTGATTTTTTTTAATACCTAATCACTTATATTATGTGAATGTTATTATTGTAAATGTTATTATTAACTGTAGAGCGTTGAGCATTTCCAAAGCGTGATATTATTAACTAGGAGTTATTATTGTAAATGTTATTAATTATTAACTGTAAATGTTATTATTATATTTTGGTTTATGTGTATGTATAGCGTATTGGATGTAGTTTTTTTTAATTAACTTTAAAATAGATGTTATTGTGATTGAATAACAAAATAGACCTAAAATTTAATTTTTGGTAGTTGAGACAGTAATTTATTGTAGTTCAGTTGATTTGTAGTGTATCTAGTAAGATATACTAGTTTTTTTTATTTTAATTAACTTGAATGTAGGCTATCATTACATAAATATATTTTCAAGATTTTGGACAGGTAGTAGGTATAAATGTAATTAATTTCCAAAAATAATTAGCTTCTGTGCGTTTCCAAAGCATGTGGAAACCATTTTGACAGATAGTATGCAGTTATAGTGTGTTATACACTCAACAACCAACTATATAACAACAGAGACTTTAATGACTGCAATAAAATTGGTGACTGAAATTTATTACACTTCTATATATGTTATGTGAATTCCAAACTTGGCCAAGCAAAAAAAATCTAAGGATTCCACAGATCTTAAACTTCCCAAAGATCTTAGATTTTGATAAAATCCTTTCCAAAACTCAATGCCATCACCAAATCTTAAATCTAAGGTTACTGGTGATGGCATTGAGTTTGGAAGCGGTTTTTCAAAACTGAATTTTATTTGTTTAAAGGCTTCTTCAAAGTCTGGAGGGTACAATTTTGGTATGCAGGTTAGTGAAAAGAAGGGCATAATGGTCTTTTTTTATAAAATGAGTTGATAATGTTTTGCAGGAAACCAACTGTTGAAAAGTATGTTGAAACATAACCAAATAGAGGTTGTGCAAGAAACAAAACCATCAGACGAGAAATGATGACTGTCACCGAACACCCTAGACAACATGATGCATTTTTGGGCTTTCTTTGTATTAATGTAACTTTGATATAGTACGAGTCAGTTATGAGTGTAATGACTTTATTGATCTTACTATGGTACACTACAAGTCAATTGTGACTTTTATCAATGTAACATGATGTATGTTTAAACTTGACACCAATTACCCAAAATAGCCAGAAGATGAAATGAATTCAACAAACCGGCCTGTACGTATAAGTAGTAATATTATTAAAAACAACCAATATTTCTTTAGTTTGAATTAATAAGTACAAAGTAAAGAATGGTGATAACATGTATCACAACTATATTTAAACATTATTTACATCTAACTAGCCGAACGAACACAACTGTTGGGTCGACAACCCCGACATCGGTGTCAATCTCCATTACGAATAGTTGTAGGCTTTTTCCCGGGCCTCCAGTAATCATCCGGGGACTCATTACGAAGCAGTTGATTTGGTTGTACAAGTGGCAATGTATTACCCTCATGAGGGAAAGTTACTGTACTAAATTCCTCATTGACCTCGTCATACGAATGCCTATAATTCTTGGGTGGAGTCATGAGGACAACATGCTTTTTTCTATCCAGCTGATCTTGAACATAAAATACCTGGCGTGCTTGCGAGGCCAATATGAACGGATCATCCTTGTGGCCAAATTTGTTTAGGTCGACCGACGTGTAACCAAGAATATCATGTTTGACATGTTTATGGTCAACCCATTGGCACATGAAGTCCGGAATTCTTTTAGTATGATAATCTAGGACCCATATCTCTTGCAAAATCCCAAAATAAAAGTTTTGTCCATACGTCACCACGTCTTTTTTGATGCGCATGTCATCCGCCTCTACACCAACCCCGCTGTTCTGGTAAACTCTACCATCATGAGATTTTGTACGAAATTCAAAACCGTTGATGTCGTACGAGTCGTATTTGTAAACGTTGTTGTGTGCTCCGTGTGCAATCCACTTTACGGTTTCCGATACAGAACCTGGGGAGCCCGCTAGCTCTCTTTCAACCTAAATTTCATTACAAGGATTAGATTCTTCACCTACATTGCAGAAACTATAAAATAATTTTAAAAATTATAGAAGACTTAATAAATTGATCTACCTTGTCGCGTAACCAGTCACCAAACTTTAAAGAATGCTCCTTCTCCAACAATGCTTGTCGTTTACTAGGCAATTGGTTTTTCAAAGAGGTCTTGTGTTGTCTGCAAGTAAGAGTATAATATATTGCGAATTAATATATATATATACGTATATATATATATATATGTATATATTAATTTTGGGTACGTTTGCTTAGCGTTTTAGGTTTTTAGCTTTGTTTTTTGCCTTTGAACGTCTCGCGTAACTACTGTACGTTAAGGCATTAGCGTACAGTAACTGCAGCCTATATATATATATATAATTTAGAGTATATATGTTAGTAATACTTACCCGATATACGACGCTATTTCAAGCGTATTCTGCAGCACATAGAAATGTGCTCTCTTGAAAAGATCAGGAGAAACTTCAACTGATTTAACGCCTGTGACAGGAATTGTCTCCCCATTATCATCATGCTTATCATGTGGAATACCAACAGTACTCTTGATGTTTTTTTGGTATTCGCTCAGAAACTCGATTGTTTCTTCCGCAATGTTCTCCTCAGCAATGCACCCTTCTGGATAAGTTTTGTTTCGCACATGCCCTTTGATAACCTTCATACACCTTTCAAAGGGATACATCCAACGAAAGCATGGTGGCCCACATAATTTTATCTCTCTTACAAGGTGCACGGTTAAGTGAACCATGACATCAAAAAATGATGGCGGAAAGTACTTCTCCAGCAGGCACAATGTAACTATTTTCTCTTCCTGCATCTTATCAAGCTCTTCTACAATGATTTCTTTGCTACAAATTGACTTGAAAAAAAAAACAAAGCCTGATTATAGCATTTCTCATTTGTTCTGGCATGATGGATCGTATTGCAAGGGGCGGAAACTGTTGCATAAGCATGTGATAATCATGTGATTTAAGGCCTTGTAGCTTCCTTTCTTTAAGATTCACCAAACTAGAGAAGTTAGAACAATACCCTAGTGGAGCCTTCAGTTAATACAGTGTTTCAAGAAACATGTCTTTTTCTTGCGCTGATAATGTGAAGCATGCTGCAGACAGTTCTGTATTGTTGACTTTTTCTTTCGGTTGCAACTCCTTTTTAATCCCTAAAAACTCCAAATCCTTTCTAGCTGCCAATCCGTCTTTTGTCCTACTGGGAATGTTCAGCAACGTCCCGACAATACTTTCTGCCACATTCTTTTTAACATGCATCAAATCAATACAATGTTGGACAGGTAAATACTTCCAATAGCTGAGCCGTTGGTACCATATGTTGAACTTCTTCCAATATTGGTGCGGCGTTGTGTTATCCTTTTTCCTCTTACTCCCACTTAGGGATTCAGATCCCTTTCCCCATTCATTGTTAATGTTTTTGACCTCATCGTATATCTCTTCCCCTGTCATAGGCTCTTTAGCGGTTCTCATCTCTTCTTTTCCGTTGAACGTCTTTGTTTGTTTTCTGAAAGGGTGGTCATGTGATAAATACCTTATGTGGGCAGCATAACTCTGCTTCTTTGTGTGATAAAGTCGAACACACTGAGTGTCGCACCGACACACCACACAACCTTTGAATCCACTGTAAGGGCAACCACATAGTGTACCAAGAGCAGGGTAATCATTAATCGTCCATAACACAACTGCACGTAGTGTAAACATTTCTTGTTTATATGCATCATATGTTGGCTCCCCGACCTCAAATAAAGATGTTAGATCGTCAATTAAAGGCTGTAAAAACACATCAATATTGTTTCCTGGAACTCCGGATATTAATAAGGAAAGCATGATGAATTTTCTTTTCATACACATCCAAGGTGGAAGGTTGTAAATGACTACTAAAACAGGACAGACACTGTGGTTTCTGTTTCCTCTATGTATGTCGACCCCATCAGTGCAAATCCCTAGACGAAGATTTCTTGGATCGCTTCTGATGGTATCGGAGTACCTGTCATCTATGGCTTTCCATGCTGGTGAATCTGATGGGTGGCGTAAAACACCGGGTTTATTGGTACTTGTGGCGTGCCATGTTAAATTCTCTGCTGTGGTCTTTGATTGAAACAGGCTCTTGAATCGTGGAATAATGGGAAAGTACCGCAGTACCTTAGCGGGCGTGTTTATGTAAGTTTTGTTAGTCTTCTCATCCACCTTCCACCTTGACTTGTTACAAACTGGACATGCTTCCAAATCCTTGTAATCCTTATAGTAAATAATGCAGTCATTGATACACACATGTATCTTTTCGTATCCTGAGCCCATTGCCTTCATCATCCTTTTGCCCTCATACATATTATTTACCATTTCGTTATCTGCAGGTAGCATCTTTTTCAACAATTTCAGAAGTTCATCAACGAACTTATGAGATACCCCGTGCTTGCTCTTCAAGTTGAGTAGTTGTACTAATGCAGACAACTTGGTGAAGTCAAGACATTCTTTATATAGGGGCTTCTCAGCGTCAACAAGTAGTTGTAGAAACTGTTGATACTTCTTGTCGCCTTTGAAATTGTCTATTGTAGCATTTACCGTTTCTACAATTTCACAGGCATCTGTTGGAATGTTGGTGTCAACAAACCCAACATAATTATCATAATTAGTTGGAATGCAGGTGTAGGCAAACCCAGTATTATTAACATTAGTTGGAATGTTGGTGTCGGTTTCTCCATGTTTTATCCAAGTAGTATAACTCTTATCAATTCCAAACCTGTACAAGTCATGTTCTACATCGTCTACACTAAGAGATATGTGGTTCACACACCGAACACATTGTCACACCCTGCCATGGGGGCCTGGGAGTTTTATGGACAAATTGGTACCATGTGTAAGCAGCGGAATATGATTGAAAAAGATAAGTTACAATATGTGTACTAAGTATTTATAACAAGGTGTAACTACACAACTATCTCTTATCTTCTCTGACACTGCTGCAATCCGTGTTGGGTTCTAATAATCTCATTGGCATCTAATCTTCTTTGTTCTTGTTCGACTTACGCCTCTATCTCTAGTCATGCTCATTACAATGCTAATGCAAATCACTATCCACAAGGTACCTGAATACATGCTAAAAAGTGTCAACTAAAAAGTTGGTGAGTTCGTGAGTTTAGCTCACATACACATAAAAGAGTTAATTAATAAAAGCGCGCAAGTTTGCGTGTATGTAAGTATAAAGCAAGGTGCACATCAATAAAGTCCAAAATCAAACCTGAAACTAGAATAAGTATCCCCAACTCATACTAGAAGTTAAACCGTCCCGGATTATCACCCTGCTAAAAGCAATAATCAAACACGTAGGTTATATGCCGCAACGATCCGCAGATCTCAGTGTGGTTTACCCAACATAGGGTCACTGTGCGTGGGGGTCTCCCAAATAGTACTACCCATACAAGCCTCCGGCCCATTCCCTCGGGCTAATGATTGTGTAAAAGTTGGGACAAAATTTAGCAGTAAAACACCTCTTGATAAATATCACACCATAAGTAAAACCAGCATGTATCCAGCCCAAAAAGTTTAAGTAAAAAGGGCAGCACGAACTCACCTCAGTCCGTATACAATATGTATATGAAAGATAATCAATGAGCTTGCACTATGCTAGAAATCACCAAGTACGCCTAGTATATATATTAATCAACAATAAGTTATCGAAGAACAGTGTAAAATTCACTATTGGTAATGTGTACCGGTTAATTCTAAGTGTTTTCCAACGCATTTGGTTCTCGATGAGTAAAGTTTCCTTTTATGGGAAGTTTGTATATAAATAACTTAATAAGATTCATGTTTTGTGTTTAGGTATACAATTCAACTTCTGGGAGTTTTACTTACCTTGGTTCATTTGTCGGGTTTCGACAAATTTTCCATTTTTGGAAAGTTTGGGGTTTCAGTTAGGTTTCGGGTTACTGTATGACCAAAGAAATTATACACATTTCATTGATATCAAAATTTTAATGATCCTTATTTAAACAGCAATGCCTTGTATTTGAAAAAGTTGACCGGTGTTGTCTGTTCTTAACGATGTGTGTTAAAAGAATAGTTTAAATAAACGAATGCTCTTGTAACTAAGACTTCAAATTTCCAGAAACATATATTATACAAAAACATGTTATTTCTAGGTCTGATTATTCAGCAAGTTTGGTGTTGTACATGTTTAGTACCCGCACTTTCGTTTAACGTTTGTTTCGGCAAAAATCGGGTTAAAGACTTAGTTAATTTTGGTAAAATAAGTAAACACTCAAATTAAGGTTTTGTAAATTTATACTTACTGTTAGAAATCGAAAACTTCATAATTTTGTATTATTCAAGATGCTTGTTTGGTTTTATGTCGTTTTACCGTAAGTCATGTTTAAACGTCAGCTTTTGACAAAAATGGTGTTGTATGTATTGAAAATGGTTTATATCGTTACCACAAAGTATTTCAAATAAAAATTTAAGGGAAAAAAATGCTTTTATATTTTTGAAGCATTTATGTCTTTATAAAGTCGGCTCGTTGTCGGTTTTAACGAAACAACGAGTTTAAGCTTGCAAACGGGTCGTTCTTCTAAACCCACTTATCCTTTAGTATCTTATAACTTATATTTAGTCATTTTAACTTATAATTTTCTGTATTAACATCATACTTTTATATTTCCAGTTTTTTTTGAATATTAACTTGTTTCCAAAAATGCCCCTTCGATATATTTTTTAACAAAAACTCACTTTCGGTTATCAAACTTATTAAGACCTGCTATAATACATGAAAACAAGTTGTTCCAACGTTCCATGGGCTTAAAACAGTATTTAGGGCTGCACTAATGATTACGGGCACTGTTTTGGCCCGTTCGGGTTCTAGTTCGATTTTAAAGATGATGATTTGTGTAGAATGGTTACGGCCAGTTTGTATATCAGTAAAATAATATGTTTTGGACTGCAGAAAGACATCATATTGTTACTTAGGTTGCACGGCTTGTTTCTTATTAAAACGGGTTACCAGAGTGCCGGTTCGGATGCTTTTTAACACACGGTTTATAGGTATCATTCGGGCTGATTTATGCCACGTTCAGAGTTTAAAATAAACATGTTTTACTTAAAACTTTCTGTTTTAAAATCAATATTTTCTGTTTCATAGTTTCAGTTATATACCCGTCCTATTTTTATTCCAAGAATGCCCTTAGCCACATTTATTGATTAAAAACTGATTCCTCACCACAAAACGGTTATGGACCATTATAATACATTGAAAATGACATATTAAAACTTTCATATTGATATTAGGGTGTTGGGAACCCAAACAGTGGCTTCGGTTTGGGCCCGTTAGCGCCTTTATGTTATATTTTTAACAAAACTCAAGTTTGGTTATCAAACATTTTAGGACCTGTTTTAATACATTTAAATAAGTTGTTTTTAACATTTCATAGGTTTAAAAAAATGTATTAAATCTGCACTAACGAGTAAGAGTCTGGTTTTTGGCCTGTTTGGGTCCTAGCTCGGTTTAAAAGCAATGTTTCATGAAGAACAGTTTTCAGTCAGGTTATTATTCTTCAATATATTATATTTAGGTCTGCAAAAATATGTTATAATATTATTTAGGTTGCACGGTTTATTTCTTAGTTAACGAGTTATCAAAATGTTTGTTTAAAAGGTTTTTAATACACGGTTCAGTATTAGTTTTGGAGGCTGGTCATTTAGGGGTTTTAAGGACAGCAACAAAGCATCTTAACTTTTGGAACTTATGCTAACAGTCCAGAAGTTAATACGATTGCTTATTTCTTTGGTTTTCAAACTAGTTCGTCCTTAAACGTGTTACCGAATGGCCGTTAATTTTTCCACGGTTTTGGGGCTGATCTTTTACAAGTTTAAGGACTTAAATAATTTGTTTTAACTTCTAAAAAAATTATGTTAAGCATCCGGAAGTTTAAAATGGTCATCTATCAGTTTTGTTTTCTATTTAGTTCGTAATTAAACGAGTTACTGATGGCCATTCATTTGGCCACGGTTGTGAGGCTGCACATAATATAATTTTAAAAGTTCTAGACCAGTTATATTATATGTTCTGAATGTCCATTTTACTTCAACAAATTTAAATATTTAGTTCATATCTCGCTTGTTTGGTTCAAAACTGGGTTTCTCGTTTAGGGTTTTATATTTAATAAAATTCAGTTTCGTACGGGTATGGGTTTAGGTTCTTGAATGGTTTACTGACCAATACATGTTTTTGGTTCATCATGTAGAGGGCTGATCGTTCATAGGAACACACCTGGTTACTCGGAATTAAAATGAAAAGAATGTTAAAACAATCATTCGCGGTTACCTCGAACAAGTGAGCAGGTTCCACGGGTTTGGCTATGCGAGTTTCTAAGATAAATCTGTGAGTAGAGAAACGGAGATCAGGGCTGGAAATTGTTAACATCACATTAGGAGTATACAACAGCATGTATTAGGGATTCAAACAATAACAAGTTACCCGAGTTGTTGATCTTAGATGGGAACTCCGGTTCTTAGAGGGCGAGCAGAGAATGATTTTGCAGATGAGTGTATTGTGATGGTGATTATAGGGGAATTATAATAGATTAGAGATCTTGTTACAGGAGATGGGATAATGAGGGGCTGCATGAAGCTTTATTGGGAGCAGAAGAGGTATATGCTGAATGGAGGTGCAGAGAATGTCGATGATAGTGACCGGAGGCACGGAGGGCGGCAGTTTCTATTGGGGCAGAGGAATTATGCGTACAATTAAAGCAAAAGAGTAATAATAGGAATTATAATATGTTTATGTCTTTTACATGATATAAAACATATCCTAATGGGTTTTTATAAAATTCAAATCATAGCTTCAGGTGCTTCCGGTAATATACATCTTACAAATCTTATCATTCGGTTTTTGTTTCGCTTGGTTCGGTGACCATATGGTAAAATAAGAAATTGTTTAATGTTTGGATGTTATATTTTGGATACCCAATTAAACTGGATAATTGTTGAATGGTTCGTATAATTTTTGCAGTTACCAAGTTCGTGATTGTTTTGGGTTAAACGAATCCCGGTTTTGTTTGATTAATTTGAGCTGAGCCCATGTTATAAATCGTGGTATTATTATCAATCTTATCTGTATCTCCATCAGGTTCTATATAATCAGTGGGCCGATCCCGTTAGTTATCTTAATGGTTCGGGCGAAACCTATTGACGTACAGTTCACTTCGACAATTCAACCGACATCTCACTCGGTATCCAATAATAAATTTTCTCTTTTAAAATAAATAAAAAAAAATTAGCCCCATTTTTGTGGTTGTTACAGTCTTCCCATCTTATAGGAAGAACACAACGGTTTAGTAACAAAGGTAATAATTTGTCTCTAGAGCACTTTATTGCCCAAGAGGAGGTTTTGAAAAGTATTAAAGGTCAAGTTGAAGACGCCCTGTTCGTTATAATTCTCAAGATCTGATTAGAATGACGTGGTCAAAACGCAGGTAGACATGCTTCAACCGGGTATGTAGACTCTCATATCAGGTTTCATTACAAGATTTTCTCCTAGGGGTAATTGGATAGATTCAATGAGTGTTTTAGGCTGTTATGAGAATTGTTCAATAGACTAGATTTTTGAGTTTACGGATATAGAAAATGTTATATCCTGGCGCCTTAATAGAAGATATATCATCTCCCATTTCGAGGATTTGGTCCAACAATGAATGGATTCTACCAAGAGTAAGGTAATTTAAGAAATTGGCCGAAATCAGTATTCTTCCCAAAAACTTAAATGGTTGTATTAAAGAACGCCATGTCGAACCGCTACATATCGTTAGGTTCTTGATTCTCCTCCAAGTAGTAAAAATAGGATAAAACTAAGAGTGTTCAATCTGGTATAGCATATTTATGTGAAGCGAATAGAATTTCAAGGATGTTCCTAATGATTGTCGGGATGGACTCTATTTAGTTGTTCGCGGCTCTATGAGAAGTATCGTTTCGAGAATCAACTTGAAAACGAAAATTAATGAAATTCGTTGTTTTCAATGAGGATATAGGGATGTGAGTACACAAATATATATATATATATATATATATATACATATATGTATATATATATATATATATATATATATATGTATATAACGAAAATATGATGTATTCCAAGAAATGAAACAATACTATAGTTGTGTACTTTCTAAGGCTGGTTTCATGCCCCCATTGGGAACCAACCTCGTACCACGAGGTTAGTAGGTATAGTTATTACGCTTTAGAATGGATGAAAGACGGAGTGTGCTCATAGGAGTGAAAATAATATATAGAAATGAAGTCACTGAGTTGGACTTAGACTGAGGATTCGTCATAGGTGTCAACAACTTCCTCCACTTAGGCTAGTTTAGCCTTAGAAATGTCGCACGAAGTTATCTATAGGCAAAGTGAATAAGATATCACGAGGAAGTTGATTCAAGTCACGTTTTTTTTTCTTTTTTTTTTACTCCTGGTTTAGTAGACTTAATTATGAAAATATACTTATTAAACATACTATATTTATAATAATTTATAAAGAGTATGTATGAATTTCATAAGTTATGAAAATAATTTGTGTGCCTCATTTTTATAGAAAGTCTGTAACGTTAAATCATTTGAATTAGGAATGTATGGATGAAATGGTCATTAAGCCGTCATCTCGAAAAAAATTAGATAAGACGTTAAGTCATTTTATTAAAAAGTTAATAGATAACTTCCAATGAGGAAAAAGTGTTCACGAAGAACCAGACTTTTGGTTTATTTAAACTTCGGCACTAAATTTGTAAATCATCCGAAAAATTTACTTATTTAACAAAATTCAGAAAGAACTTCTATAATCATTTCATTAAAGTTTTGTTCAGCTTTAATAAATCTTTACATCTGGTTTATAGATTTTAAGAAAACTTAGTTATCTCTAACAAAATTTGAAGAATTAAACTAGTTTACAATCAAAGTTAACATAAAGACATCAAGATGATTATAGTGGCCCTATACAGATATGAAGATAAACTCTTAGAAATATAGTAGAGCTAGAATATATCTAAGAAGAGTTAAGGTTTCCAAGGTTAAGGATGAAAATAACGCGAGTTGGAATGATCCTTAGTCTAGGTTTGGATAATAGCTAGCAAGTTCCAGACTCCTATAGTATATCATTGCATACCGATTACCTCACCACCATAGGTTAATCAATAAATCTTGCTATGACAAAATGGGAATTTAAGATTTTAACATTCAAACCTACAAGGTAGTAGTGTGTCATGAGGTTCATGAGGTGTTCGTAAGGATCATTTGCATAATCATTAGAAGCAAAGAATTTACAAAGGATACAGTATATGGGAAAGGTTCCTAACTACCATCTAATGGTTACAGTAGAATTTTTTTTTTTTGAAATAGCTATAGAGATATTGTAATAAAGGAACATATTTTAAACGCATAGTTAAAGGAAAAGACAAAACAGTACCAAGGATTATGTGTACATTCCCAATGTGAAAGTTAGTAAATTATTTTTCCAAAGAAGTAATACCCAAAATTTTCATTTTTTTAATTCCGAGGGTTCGGTGGAGCGACACCATCCTTGATGAAGATGATCCTTGGAGACTAAGTGTTAACATGAAATGGTTGGGATAGAGTTAATATGAGTGAATACATAAGAAGTCAATACTTAGTGTTATTAGATTGTTTAGTGGTTCTAAATATCATTAGCATAAGTTGTTTTGAGTTATATGTATAAGTGGTTTATCAAAGACAATTCCTCATATATCCCTTTCGGTAATTTTTGTAACATGGGTAGCAGATCATGCACAGATGTTACAAACTTTGGACATGTTATATGGGTCTAATGTGTATTGAAGGTGAAGTCAGAATGTTCTCACGTAGAGTGTGTTTGTTAGACATATAGGTGGCTTATCATTATCGAGGCGTGTGCACGTTAGGAAACTTGGCTATAAACCAGAAGTTATAGGTTGAGGATTGTTTTAGAGTATATAATGAGGTTGGTGATGCTCATTTGTATCTGATCGAGTTTTCTAATTCCTAACCATTATATCCTATGTATAATGTCATCCTCATTACAAAATATGAGTTAAGACAAAGTAGTTGTCATGAATTGAATGGTGTCAACGTGGAGAATGTCGGGCTAGTTCCTTGAAAGTTGTTGATCGTAGCCGTAGAGTTTAGGGACGCATCAACAATTGAATGAGTGATCGGTAGGATATGTGGAAGGTGTCTCCTACATTAATAAAATAGAGGAAAAATAAATCACATCTTCCACACTCCTGCCAAGTCGCAATGTTTCCACAGATGCTAGGCTTGTCTACTATATTGTTTAAAAATCTTCCTAGTGTTGATGTCGCATTAGATTAGAAGTTGTGTATGACGGAAGGTCAACCAACACATATGTGTCAAAAAAGAAGAAATGTCATCTTGTCATGTTTTGAATACATTCACTCCAAAGTCACTTAGGATAAGGAGAGGAACCGATAAAGTGGCGAAAGAGTTCATTAAGCTCTAAACGAATGGTTTCGTCAAGCCCTCATTGTTGATAACTCAAAAGTGCTTTTAAGTTTTGAATTAGCGGCGTTTTTTTTGTACATATATATTCATGATATTTTGTAATAGTTTGTTAGGAGTGTTGGTTAGCATAACAGGATTACCAGAATTCACGCGCACGTGCAAATTTATAATTACGTTGATCACCCATAATTATAAATTTGCCTTGCATGGTCATTTTAGTTTTCTTCAAATAGGTGTTATTTGAATTTTTATTCATATTTTATAGTTTTGCATTACCCTAAGCAAGCTCTTATAACAGTTCTAGTAATGCAATATGGGCTCCTATGTTACTCAGTTTATGGCTTTCTATGGGTAGGGATGAAGGTAAATCACGTAACCTTCTTTTCTAAGTACAAAAAATAATGTTTAACACAAAAACGGGGTCGAAGTCCCCAAATAGTCCCGAGCATAACACGCTTCGATTAACATAAAATGGCTTCTCAACATAAAATGCCCTCTAGCAATGGCATATACCTTCGAGCATAACTCGCTCCTATCAAATTAGTGTGCCCAATAAACAACAATACTGATCATGTATACATAAAGGTCTTACAAGTATCCATAAGAAAATGATAGTTTATCTTGTATGCACACCTTCAAATCAATCAGGTTATCACTTAGTTGTTAATCTTATAAATGATGTCTTAGAGTTCTATAAGCCAAATCACAGAACTAGTCAATTCCAATAGCCAACCCTTAGAGTTCTATTGATCAAACTTAAGTGTTATCATATACTTAATTGTTCAAGGTCTTTGCAGCGTCAGAGTCTTAGCGGGTAGGGATCCTTAAAGCATTTCGGTTAAAGCTTAGAAATCTCTACTGAATTCTAATTCGCTGAAACCTTTGGCTCTGATACCAATCTGTCACACCCTGCCATGGGGGCCTGAGAGTTTTATGGACAAATTGGTACCATCTGTAAACAGCGGAATATGATTGAAAAAGATAAGTTACAATATGTGTACTAAGTATTTATGACAAGGTGTAACTACACAACTATCTCTTATCTTCTCTGACACTGCTGCAATCCGTGTTGGGTTCTAATAATCTCATTGGCATCTAATCTTCTTTGTTCTTGTTCGACTTACGCCTCTATCTCTAGTCATGCTCATTACAATGCTAATGCAAATCACTATCCACAAGGTACCTGAATACATGCTAAAAAGTGTCAACTAAAAAGTTGGTGAGTTCGTGAGTTTAGCTCACATACACATAAAAGAGTTAATTAATAAAAGTGCGCAAGTTTGCGTGTAAGTAAGTATAAAGCATGGTGCACATCAATAAAGTCCAAAATCAAACCTGAAACTAGCATAAGTATCCCCAACTCATACTAGAAGTTAAACCGTCCCGGATTATCACCCTGCTAAAAGCAATAATCAAACACGTAGGTTATATGCCGCAACGATCCGCAGATCTCAGTGTGGTTTACCCAACATAGGGTCACTGTGCGTGGGGGTCTCCCAAATAGTACTACCCATACAAGCCTCCGGCCCATTCCCTCGGGCTAATGATTGTGTAAAAGTTGGGACAAAATTTAGCAGTAAAACACCTCTTGATAAATATCACACCATAAGTAAAACCAGCATGTATCCAGCCCAAAAAGTTTAAGTAAAAAGGGCAGCACGAACTCACCTCAGTCCGTATGCAATATGTATATGAAAGATAATCAATGAGCTTGCACTATGCTAGAAATCACCAAGTACGCCTAGTATATATATTAATCAACAATAAGTTATCGAAGAACAGTGTAAAATTCACTATTGGTAATGTGCACCGGTTAATTCTAAGTGTTTTCCAACGCATTTGGTTCTCGATGAGTAAAGTTTCCTTTTATGGGAAGTTTGTAAATAAATAACTTAATAAGATTCATGTTTTGTGTTTAGGTATACAATTCAACTTCTGGGAGTTTTACTTACCTTGGTTCATTTGTCGGGTTTCGACAAATTTTCCATTTTTGGAAAGTTTGGGGTTTCAGTTAGGTTTCGGGTTACTGTATGACCAAAGAAATTATACACATTTCATTGATATCAAAATTTTAATGATCCTTATTTAAACAGCAATGCCTTGTATTTGAAAAAGTTGACCGGTGTTGTCTGTTCTTAACGATGTGTGTTAAAAGAATAGTTTAAATAAACGAATGCTCTTGTAACTAAGACTTCAAATTTTCCAGAAACATATATTATACAAAAACATGTTATTTCCAGGTCTGATTATTCAGCAAGTTTGGTGTTGTACATGTTTAGTACCCGCACTTTCGTTTAACGTTTGTTTCGGCAAAAATCGGGTTAAAGACTTAGTTAATTTTGGTAAAATAAGTAAACACTCAAATTAAGGTTTTGTAAATTTATACTTACTGTTAGAAATCGAAAACTTCATAATTTTGTATTATTCAAGATGCTTGTTCGGTTTTATGTCGTTTTACCGTAAGTCATGTTTAAACGTCAGCTCTTGACAAAAAGGGTGTTGTATGTATTGAAAATGGTTTATATCGTTACCACAAAGTATTTCAAATAAAAATTTATGGGAAAAAAATGCTTTTATATTTTTGAAGCATTTATGTCTTTATAAAGTCGGCTCGTTGTCGGTTTTAACGAAACAACGAGTTAAGCTTGCAAACGGGTCGTTCTTCTAAACCCACTTATCCTTTAGTATCTTATAACTTATATTTAGTCATTTTAACTTATAATTTTCTGTATTAACATCATACTTTTATATTTCCAGTTTTTTTTGAATATTAACTTGTTTCCAAAAATGCCCCTTCGATATATTTTTTAACAAAAACTCACTTTCGGTTATCAAACTTATTAAGACCTGCTATAATACATGAAAACAAGTTGTTCCAACGTTCCATGGGTTTAAAAAAGTATTTAGGGCTGCACTAATGATTACGGGCACGGTTTTGGCCCGTTCGGGTTCTAGTTCGATTTTAAAGATGATGATTTGTGTAGAATGGTTACGGCCAGTTTGTATATCAGTAAAATAATATGTTTTGGACTGCAGAAAGACATCATATTGTTACTTAGGTTGCACGGCTTGTTTCTTATTAAAACAGGTTACCAGAGTGCCGGTTCGGATGCTTTTTAACACACGGTTTATAGGTATCTTTCGGGCTGATTTATACCACGTTCAGAGTTTAAGATAAACATGTTTTACTTAAAACTTTCTGTTTTAAAATCAATATTTTCTGTTTCATAGTTTCAGTTATATACCCGTCCTATTTTTATTCCAAGAATGCCCTTAGCCACATTTATTGATTAAAAACTGATTCCTCACCACAAAACGGTTATGGACCATTATAATACATTGAAAATGACATATTAAAACTTTCATATTGATATTAGGGTGTCGGGAACCCAAACAGTGGCTTCGGTTTGGGCCCGTTAGCACCTTTATGTTATATTTTTAACAAAACTCAAGTTTGGTTATCAAACATTTTAGGACCTGTTTTAATACATTTAAATAAGTTGTTTTTAACATTTCATAGGTTTAAAAAAATGTATTAAATCTGCACTAACGAGTAAGAGTCTGGTTTTTGGCCCGTTTGGGTCCTAGCTCGGTTTAAAAGCAATGTTTCATGAAGAACAGTTTTCAGTCAGGTTATTATTCTTCAATATATTATATTTAGGTCTGCAAAAATATGTTATAATATTATTTAGGTTGCACGGTTTATTTCTTAGTTAACGAGTTATCAAAATGTTTGTTTAAAAGGTTTTTAATACACGGTTCAGTATTAGTTTTGGAGGCTGGTCATTTAGGGGTTTTAAGGACAGCAACAAAGCGTCTTAACTTTTGGAACTTATGCTAACAGTCCAGAAGTTAATACGATTGCTTATTTCTTTGGTTTTCAAACTAGTTCGTCCTTAAACGTGTTACCGAATGGCCGTTAATTTTTCCACGGTTTTGGGGCTGATCTTTTACAAGTTTAAGGACTTAAATAATTTGTTTTAACTTCTAAAAAAATTATGTTAAGCATCCGGAAGTTTAAAATGGTCACCTATCAGTTTTGTTTTCTATTTAGTTCGTGATTAAACGAGTTACTGATGGCCATTCATTTGGCAACGGTTGTGGGGCTGCACATAATATAATTTTAAAAGTTCTAGACCAGTTATATTATATGTTCTGAATGTTCAGTTTACTTCAACAAATTTAAATATTTAGTTCATATCTCGCTTGTTTGGTTCAAAACTGGGTTTCTCGTTTAGGGTTTTATATTTAATAAAATTCAGTTTCGTACGGGTATGGGTTTAGGTCCTTGAATGGTTTACTGACCAATACATGTTTTTGGTTCATCATGTAGAGGGCTGATCGTTCATAGGAACACACCTGGTTACTCGGAATTTAAATGAAAAGAATGTTAAAACAATCATTCGCGGTTACCTCGAACAAGTGAGCAGGTTCCACGGGTTTGGCTATGCGAGTTTCTAAGATAAATCTGTGAGTAGAGAAACGGAGATCAGGGCTGGAAATTGTTAACATCACATTAGGAGTATACAACAGCATGTATTAGGGATTCAAACAATAACAAGTTACCCGAGTTGTTGATCTTAGATGGGAACTCCGGTTCTTAGAGGGCGAGCAGAGAATGATTTTGCAGATGAGTGTATTGTGATGGTGATTATAGGGGAATTATAATAGATTAGAGATCTTGTTACAGGAGATGGGATAATGAGGGGCTGCATGAAGCTTGATTGGGAGCAGAAGAGGTTTATGCTGAATGGAGGTGCAGAGAATGTCGATGATAGTGACCGGAGGCACGGAGGGCGGCAGTTTCTATTGGGGCAGAGGAATTATGCGTATAATTAAAGCAAAAGAGTAATAATAGGAATTATAATATGTTTATGTCTTTTACATGATATAAAACATATCCTAATGGGTTTTTATAAAATTCAAATCATAGCTTCAGGTGCTTCCGGTAATATACAACATCTTACAAATCTTATCATTCGGTTTTTGTTTCGCTTGGTTCGGTGACCATATGGTAAAATAAGAAATTGTTTAATGTTTGGATGTTATATTTTGGATACCCAATTAAACTGGATAATTGTTGAATGGTTCGTATAATTTTTGCAGTTACCAAGTTCGTGATTGTTTTGGGTTAAACGAATCCCGGTTTTGTTTGATTAATTTGAGCCGAGCCCATGTTATAAATCGTGGTATTATTATCAAGCTTATCTGTATCTCCATCAGGTTCTATATAATCAGTGGGCCGATCCCGTTAGTTATCTTAATGGTTCGGGCGAAGCCTATTGACGTACAGTTCACTTCGACTATTCAACCGACATCTCACTCGGTATCCAATAATAAATTTTCTCTTATAAAATAAATAAAAAAAAATTAGCCCCATTTTTGTGGTTGTTACAGTCTTCCCATCTTATAGGATGAACACAACGGTTTAGTAACAAAGGTAATAATTTGTCTCTAGAGCACTTTATTGCCCAGGAGGAGGTTTTGAAAAGTATTAAAGGTCAAGTTGAAGACGCCCTGTTCGTTATAATCCTCAAGATCTGATTAGAATGACGTGGTCAAAACGCAGGTAGACATGCTTCAACCGGGTATGTAGACTCTCATATCAGGTTTCATTACAAGATTTTCTCCTAGGGGTAATTGGATAGATTCAATGAGTGTTTTAGGCTGTTATGAGAATTGTTCAATAGACTAGATTTTTGAGTTTACGGATATAGAAAATGTTATATCCTGGCGCCTTAATAGAAGATATATCATCACCCATTTTGAGGATTTGGTCCAACAATGAATGGATTCTACCAAGAGTAAGGTAATTTAAGAAATTGGCCGAAATCAGTATTCTTCCCAAACACTTAAATGGTTGTATTAAAGAACGCCATGTCGAACCGCTACATATCGTTAGGTTCTTGATTCTCCTCCAAGTAGTAAAAATAGGATAAAACTAAGAGTGTTCAATATGGTATAGCATATTTATGTGAAGCGAATAGAATTTCAAGGATGTTCCTAATGATTGTCGGGATGGACTCTATTTAGTAGTTCGCAGCTCTTTGAGAAGTATCGTTTCGAGAATCAACTTGAAAACGAAAATTAATGAAATTCGTTGTTTTCAATGAGGAAATAGGGATGTGAGTACACAATATATATATATATATATATATATGTATATATATATATATATGTATATATATATATATATATGTATATATATGTATATAACGAAAATATGATGTATTCCAAGAAATGAAACAATACTATAGTTGTGTACTTTCTAAGGCTGGTTTCATGCCCCCATTGGGAACCAACCTCGTACCACGAGGTTAGTAGGTATAGTTATTACGCTTTAGAATGGATGAAAGACGGAGTGTGCTCATAGGAGTGAAAATAATATATAGAAATGAAGTCACTGAGTTGGACTTAGACTGAGGATTCGTCATAGGTGTCAACAACTTCCTCCACTTAGGCTAGTTTAGCCTTAGAAATGTCGCACGAAGTTATCTGTAGGCAAAGTGAATAAGATATCACGAGGAAGTTGATTCAAGTCACGTTTTTTTTTCTTTTTCTTTTTACTCCTGGTTTAGTAGACTTAATTATGAAAATATACTTATTAAACATACTATAGTTATAATAATTTATAAAGAGTATGTATGAATTTCATAAGTTATGAAAATAATTTGTGTGCCTCATTTTTATAGAAAGTTTATAACGTTAAATCATTTGAATTAGGAATGTATGGATGAAACGGTCATTAAGCCGTCATCTCGAAAAAAAATTAGATAAAACGTTAAGTCATTTTATTAAAAAGTTAATAGATAACTTCCAATGAGGAAAAAGTGTTCACGAAGAACCAGACTTTTGGTTTATTTAAACTTCGGCACTAAATTTGTAAATCATCCGAAAAATTTACTTATTTAACAAAATTCAGAAAGAACTTCTATAATCATTTCATTAAAGTTTTGTTCAGCTTTAATAAATCTTTACATCTGGTTTATAGATTTTAAGAAAACTTAGTTATCTCTAACAAAATTTGAAGAATTAAACTAGTTTACAATCAAAGTTAACATAAAGACATCAAGATGATTATAGTGGCCCTATACAGATATGAAGATAAACTCTTAGAAATATAGTAGAGCTAGAATGTATCTAAGAAGAGTTAAGGTTTCCAAGGTTAAGGATGAAAATAACGCGAGTTGGAATGATCCTTTGTCTAGGTTTGGATAATAGCTAGCAAGTTCCAGACTCTTATAGTATATCATTGCATACCGATTACCTCCCCACCATAGGTTAATCAATAAATCTTGCTATGACAAAATGGGAATTTAAGATTTTAACATTCAAACCTACAAGGTAGTAGTGTGTCATGAGGTTCATGAGGTGTTTGTAAGGATCATTTGCATAATCATTAGAAGCAAAGAATTTACAAAGGATACGGTATATGGGAAAGGTTCCTAACTACCATCTAATGGTTATAGTAGAATTTTTTTTTTTGAAATAGCTATAGAGATATTGTAATAAAGGAACATATTTTAAACGCATAGTTAAAGGAAAAGACAAAACAGTACCAAGGATTATGTGTACATTCCCAATGTGAAAGTTAGTAAATTATTTTTCCAAAGAAGTAATACCCAAATTTTTTTTTTTTTTTATTCCGAGGGTTCGGTGGAGCGACACCATCCTTGATGAAGATGATCCTTGGAGACTAAGTGTTAACACGAAATGTTTGGGATAGAGTTAATATGAGTGAATACATAAGAAGTCAATACTTAGCGTTATTGGATTGTTTAGTGGTTCTAAATATCATTAGCATAAGTTGTTTTGAGTTATATGTATAAGTGGTTTATCAAAGACAATTCCTCATATATCCCTTTCGGTAATTTTTGTAACATGGGTAGCAGATCATGAACAGATGTTACAAACTTTGGACATGTTATATGGGTCTAATGTGTATTGAAGGTGCAGTCAGAATATTCTCACGTAGAGTGTGTTTGTTCGACATATAGGTGGCTTATCATTATCGAGGCGTGTGCACGTTAGGAAACTTGGCTATAAACCAGAAGTTATAGGTTGAGGATTGTTTTAGAGTATATAATGAGGTTGGTGATGCTCACTTGTATCTGATAGAGTTTTCTAAGTCCTAACCATTATATCCTATGTATAATGCCATCCTCATTACAAAATATGAGTTAAGACAAAGTAGCTGTCATGAATTGAATGGTGTCAACGTGGAGAATGTCGGGCTAGTTCCTTGAAAGTTGTTGATCGTAGCCGTAGAGTTTAGGGACGCATCAATAATCGAATGAGTGATTGGTAGGATATGTGGAAGGTGTCTCCTACATTAATAAAATAGAGGAAAAATAAATCACATCTTCCACACTCCTGCCAAGTCGCAATGTTTCCACAGATGCTGGGCTTGTCTACTATAATGTTTAAAAATCTTCCTAGTGTTGTTGTCGTATTATATTAGAAGTTGTGTATGACGGAAGGTCAACCAACACATATGTGTCAAAAAAGCAGAAATATCATCTTGTCAAGTTTTGAATACATTCACTCCAAAGTCACTTAGGATAAGGAGAGGAACCGATAAAGTGGCGAAAGAGTTCATTAAGCTCTAAACGAATGGTTTCGTCATGCCGTCATTGTTGATAACTCAAAAGTACTTTTAAGTTTTGAATTAGCGGCGTTTTTTTTGTACATATATATTCATGATATTTTGTAATAGTTTGTTGGGAGTGTTGGTTACCATAACAGGATTACCAGAATTCACGCGTACGTGCAAATTTATAATTACGTTGATCACCCATAATTATAAATTTGCCTTGCATGGTCATTCTAGTTTTCTCCAATTAAGTGTTATTTGAATTTTTATTCATATTTTATAATTTTGCATTTTCCTAAGCAAGCTCTTATGGCAGTCCTAGTAATGCAATATGGGCTCTTATACGTACAATAAAAGCAAAGGAGTAATAATAGGAATTCTAATATGTTTATGTCTTTTACATGATATAAAACATATCCTAATGGGTTTTTATAAAATTCAAATCATAGCTTCAGGTGCTTCCGGTAATATACAACATCTTACAAATCTTATCATTCGGTTTTTGTTTCGCTTGGTTCGGTGACCATATGGTAAAATAAGAAATTGTTTAATGTTTGGATGTTATATTTTGGATACCCAATTAAACTGGATAATTGTTGAATGGTTCGTATAATTTTTGAAGTTACCAAGTTCGTGATTGTTTTGGGTTGAACGAAACCCGGTTTTGTTTGATTAATTTGAGCCGAGCCCATGTTATAAATTGTGGTATTATTATCAAGCTTATCCGTATCTCCATCGGGTTCTATGTAATAAGTGGGCCGATCCCGTTAGTTATCTCAATGGTTCGGGCGAAGCCTATTGACGAACGGTTCGCTTCGACTATTCAACCGACATCTCACTCAGTATCCAATAATAAATTTTCTCTTTTAAAATAAATAAAAAAATTAGCCCCATTTTTGTGGTTGTTACACACGTGGACATGAAATATAAATTGGTGGTGATGTCTCCTTGCAATTACGAACTGCAAAATATATAAATGCCTTAACATCATCTTTATATGCTTTACTGCACCTGTCACCTACTGACATCCAAGACTTATCCATCTTCCAAGAATTTTTTTATTAACTGTGTCATCAACGATATATATATATACACACACACACTAATTAACGCCAATAAATGTAAATGACTAAAAGCAAAAATATTTGGTACTCACCTGAGATTAATGAAGCTGTTTGGTAGGATTGATATTGATGAGAGTTCAATAAATACACTAGCAGATAATTTATTAGGGTTTGGTGAGATTTTATTTGGTTCAATAAATACTAATTGATTTGGGAGTCTTTCAGAAGATAACTCGATTAATTGGCGGGTAAAAATGAAAATTTTAAACTTCTAAATGTCGGTATATAAATATTAGAAGAGGTTCTATTACGTTCTCAGGGTGTAGCTCAAACGGTTGAGGCGCTTGTGATTAAACATAGATTGCAAATATCGGTGGTTCGAAACTCTGGAGGGAACAATTTTTTATTAATTTTTTATAATAACCTCTTTTTAATAAAATATTATAATAACCTCTTTTTAATGCGTGATTTTGGAAACACTCAAACTAAACTACACATTAAGCCTTTAAATGCGTTCAGAGACATAAAAATACATCATAATAGCTGGTCTAAAATCATAACAAAGTTTCTTAGCTTTTAATTACAAAACTAATTAAAAGCCCTAAAAACAACAAGAAGCAAATAAAATACAATATCTTCACTTTTTTTTTCTGATTCAATCATTGAAGCTACACTCCTTGCAAGTTGATCCTCTAATGACTTATTTTCCCTTATCAAGATAGGAATTGTGTCTGTACATCTTGTGCACACATCAGATCTTGTGGACGAAACACAATCAGACCATGTAAAGATATCACATTTTTTGCCCTAAGTTAAAAAATATAGAGTTTAGGGTCAACAATTGTAGATGAATTCCAAATTTATTTGCAATTTCACTAACCTGAGATGCACAATTGTAGAACCTCCGACCTGGATTTTTGGTGGTCCTTGATGTTCTTAGAATGGCTTCTTGACCACAAAAACAATAAACCTGAGATCGATTGCTTCTAATACTGGATGTGGTGGTCCGCGATGAGATTTATTCCATGGTGAAAAAGGAGTTTTTATTGAAAGGAGTTGTTGTACAGTAGCTTTTTAGGATATTTATATATGTCTTTGTACGGTAGCGTGTGGCAAGCGTAATTGACTCTTTTGAACAAATATATACCATATTTTAAGCTAATTGATTACACGCATTTTTAACAAAGAAATATGAGAACCATTAATCCTTGAGTGATAGAATTCCACTCCTTGCCATTTCTCTTTCGATGTTGTCTGAAAACACATCCAGTCTTTCTTTGTTTGTGAAACCCCTTGACTCAGAATAATGGTCACTTGTCTGTATAATAATTAAAATGCAGATGAATAAAGCGTTTATTGTGCGTTTTCTAATAGTGCAAACAAAATAGATTAATTTGTACCAGCACATTGCTTGAAGCAAAGAATCTGAACGGTGATGCTGCAGATTTTTTCTTTTCTTCATAGTTCATTACATAGCTGAATGCATCCATTGCATTGGCGGCTATATAAATGCCAGGACAGAAGCTTTCACAGACCACCTTGAACGATTATGTGTGAGTGGACTTGTAGACCTCCTCCCAAATGTCTCCAAGACAAAAAATATATATATATACTCTGAAATTATTTCTTCATCTTCCGTGACACCAGTGGATACGTCAACCTCTCTCAGAAGATATGGAGAGTTCAGTGTATCTGGGCTATCACTTGTTGACAATCCGGTGTCAACTGTTAAACATAAAGCATAAGTGTTTTAAGAGCGTTTTAATTATACTAATAATTAATTTAGCATAACAGCATAAGTGTTTTAAGAGCGTTTTAATTATACTAATAATTAATTTAGCCCAAATACCTTTCTGAGCAGCCACTGGACCACCAACACCAACATCTGAATCAACTGCATCAAACAGATGTAATAAGTTTAAAATAACAGCATAAGTGTTTTAAGAGCGTTTTAATTATACTAATAATTAATTTAGCCCAAATACCTTTCTGAGCAGCCACTGGACCACCAACACCAACATCTGAAACTTGTGTTTTAGGGACCACATTATTAGTGAATCTGTTTTCCCATTCACAACATCTAGCAAAGATATTCTCATTTGATGGATGTCTATCCTTTCCTTGACGGACCAACTCGTTGATTTCGGAGCAAATTTTATCAAATTTCTTCAACTTGTTATCCATTGCCTTATTCCAAGACTGTAAAAAGAAAATATAGTTATTGTTAATTCAAAAACATTTTCAATTTATCCAAGCCAGTTGTAATGGAGTTAAATAATAGTCAACAAGCACGATAGGCATTTGCAAACTTAAAGGTGAATAATCGCTTACATAATCATCCAAATCTTGTTCAGTTGTTTGATCGGCATTATCTGTTTCAGATGCACTTTGACCATCTGTTTTTTAATTACATATAATGTTGTATTACATAAAATGCATGTAGAGATAAGAAGTGTTTTTTAGAAGAAAATAACAAGTTTAATATCATATTCTTGTTTCTCCTCAGCTGCAGTGTTTTCTTCAACTCCAGGCTTACCGGCAGCACTAACCGTCACAGCAGCGGTAGCAACAGCAGCCGCAGCAGCAGTCTCATCAAGTCTCTTCCCGGCAGCACTAACTGTCACAGCAGCAGTATCAGCAACAGCAGCATCAGCAGTCTCATCAAGTCCCTTCCCGGCAGCACTAACGGTCACAGCAGCAGCAGCCGCATCAATCCCTTTCCCGTCAACACTAAACGTCACAGCAGCAGCAGCAGCAACCTCAGTAGCATCTTCTTCTAAGGGAGGACCATTATTCTCCAAGTATTTTTCCATGTTATTAAGAGTAGTTGTTGTTAGGTAGTTAACTGCAGGCGTTGTGACGGGAGTCCCAAATGGACCATATTTTTCTGGTATTCATGCGTGTAAAGCATCACAAGGAAGGTCATCGGACCGTTGTATTGATCGTTGATACCTCTCCATTCTTCCTTTTTCATTTTCAAGTTTTCAATAACATAGCTGCACCAATCCATATTTGGAATATCCGAGGTTTTATCAATTGCGGAGATGAATCGTTGATTGACTGTTGTTGATTTTGTTAAAAATCCTATACAGGTGTTGAACAACACAAGGAAATTAATCTTAAACAGTTCACCAACTCCTTGATCCGCGGCCAATTTGTCTTTCACATGCTTTATATTTATTCTTGAATTTGTCGGGAATTGATTTTTTGAACAAATATGTAGTAACATCTTCCCCCAATCTTTGTTTTCCCCACCGGAGCAACTTTTTTAGTCTTCCTTTTATCAGTCTTGTTTTTTTGACAACTGAATCACCTACATACAATAAAACACGGGGGTAGGGGAAAACAACACGAATCACAAGGAAACAAAAAACTCTTATTAAACATCACAATGATAAATTCTCATACCAAAGCCATAACACGCTAATCATACGCATATAACATGCTTTAATATTATACATAGATTTAAAAAAACAAAGATATGTATTACAATAACAACACTCTTATCAAACGCATTAATACATAAGAAGATTCAAACAAATGCTTACATTTTAAGATTAAGTAAACCTAAAACGCTAAAAAATCATAAAGTAACACCTGTTCCATCTTCATTCTGAGACCTATCGTGCTTTTGCTTCGTCCATGGTTCCGTTCCAAAAGTATATGAGTTAGGGTTCTTCATTTTGGTTCCATTCCAGAATAATTAAACCACTCAAGCTTGTGCTTGTGCTTGTGCTTCACAGTAGAAAAGAATCGTCGACAGTTTTTAGGAATTTTGACTTACTTATCCACGTTCCAGAAGTATATGAGTGACTTACGAGGGTAGTTATTTGACCCTTTTAAAAGAAGACGCGTGCTTTTAATTTTTAATCGTACGATTAGTATTTTATAGTAGCAAAAAATATATATATATAATAATAGTGGGTGGTGGTGGGTTCAGGTGGTCATGATGGTGGTGGACGGTGGCGGAGGTGCGGTGGTTCGTGGTGGTGGATGTGTGGTGGTGGGCAGTGGGTGGTGGTGGCGGATGTCGGTGGTGGTGGTGGTGGTGGTGGGTGAGTAGGGGTGGTGGTGGTGGTGGTGGTGGGTAGTGGGTGGTGGTGGTGGATGGGTATAAATAAATGTATATATATTTATATATAATATTAGTGGGTGGTGGTGGTGTGGTGGGTGGTTGTGGTGGGTGGTGGTGGAGTGTGGTTAGTGGTTGGTGCTGGGGGTCGTTGTGGCGAATGTGGGCGGTGGTGTGTAGTATGATTGCGGATATGTAATACACGAGACAATGACGTTGCTATCCCGTATGATAACCATGATGATTGGCCCAATTATGACGAGACGATGCTAATATAACTACCTGGGTTGGTGGTGGTTATCATATTGATGCTGCTAACCTATATATACGGTTTGCTTACGCCAATCCATACGATGGCGACTGTAGCTCGTACGACGAACATGACATCTATGATGATGATCACACATATATATGATGAGGACCAATTATATGTACCTATATGACAATACGCCACACAGGCGTGCGCGCGCACACACACACACACATATATATATATATATATATATGTATATGTATATGTATATATGTATATATAATATATGTTGATGATGATGGTGACACCGATGTTTAATGACATGTAACCCGTATGATCGACGACGACCATGATAACGTATACGATGGTCATATTGATGGTAGCATGTACGACTGATGATGTCATTTGATGACGACAACAATTCATAAGATGGTGCCGACAGTGATCGCTAATATTGGACGTTTTGTTTACGATAACCCATACGATGCTGACTACATCTCGTACATAGCAATCGGATGATGATGATGATGATGATGCTAAGGATGATGATGGAGATGTGTGACGATGATGACGACACTGATAGCGAGATATATGTTACCCGTATGATCAACGCCGACTACGATAGCCAATACAATGACCACGTTGATTACCCGCATGTCTGATGATGATGCCGTTTCATGGTGATGGTGATCGATGATTATGATGATGATGATAACCACTATAATACATGATAACGATGATAAATTTATGATGTTGATCATCATCATAACACATATGGTGATGATGATAACCTAGAAGATGATAATGATACAAAACTACATATGATAATGATAACACTAGAATGTTATGAGCCTCTCTATTACGAAGTTGTAAATCTTATCCAGAAAATCTTACTAACTGTTAAGATAATACTTCAATAATGGATAAAATTTCAAATTTATTTAAAAAATACGATTTATTAAACGAACTCAACTTTTAACGAAATTTAATACCGGAATGTTAGTAAATAAAATGTAACATCCTAAAATTTTAATGATGAATAAAGGAAGTTATATTTAGTGATTTCGCGTAATTAATTAATATCGGGTAAGGAGCGGGTCTTGGACTTGGATTAATTGAGATGGGTTAAATGAGAATGGGATTTCAGGGATATAAATACCCCCAAAATCCCAAAATATCTTCATTTTTACCATACTCTCTAACACTTCCAAAACACACACACCACACACCTCAACCGCCGGCGGCCGGAAGAGAGAGGCGAGATCCGAGAGTGTGAGAGAGAGAGACTAGTTGTGATTAAGCAAATAAACAAGACCCAAACAAGCTCAAAAAGGTATGATTCTTGATCTTTGAAGTTTAAAGATCCGAGCTTTTAGTGTATAAACGACTGAAAATGGTCGGGAAGCGTAGTGGGTGATGTTGAACCGTAACAAGGGTGTTAAAATCGCTCGAAATGTTGGACAGAAACCGAAACTGCGGCTATCTGGGCAACTTCGCCTTCATCTGGGCAACTTCGCCTGCAAGCTAAGTTCGCCTGATGGAAACTTCGCCTAAAGCTAAGTTCGCCTGATGGCAACTTCGCATAAAGCCAAGTTCGCCTGATGACAACTTCGCCTAAAGCTAAGTTCGCCTGATGACAACTTCGCCTAGAGCTAAGTTCGCCTAAGGTTTAACTTCGTCTAAAGCTAAGTTCGCCTAAGGTTTAACTTCGCCTAAAGCCAAGTTCGATTAGAAAATAAATTAAAAACCTAATGAAAAATGTGTTAAGACAGTTAATGGAAATAAAATTTTTCCAAGCTGACCTGGCAGCTCGACCCCAGCCAGGGGCTCTGCCCCTTGGACCCTGCTAGGGGCTGCCGCCCCTAGACCCCGCTGCCAGGGGCGCTGCCCCCGGACCCCCGTTCGTTGTGGGTCATATAAAGATAGAAATACATTATGAGAAGTGATAGTTAATTGATACGTATACTTGTTATACAGTCAGCCGTGCACAACTGAAGAAAGGGATTACGATTAACGGTGAACGTAACCGTGTTCAGGTGAGTTTCTAGCCCCATTTATGTGTTATGTTTTCGGGGCTGTGTGCATACTCGATATGTTTGTTAATACGCTTATCCTAAGAGATAAGTGTATGCCTTATGTGAATGATATGATATGTAGGAATGATTGCTTGATGGTACGTGAACGATCTTCGGATATTGCACGTACTGTCAGGTTGTAACGCTATGTGTAAGGTAAGTATGATATGTATGCTTATGTGTATGAACGTGATAAAGTTAATAAAAGAAGGAAATGACGGTTGCATGGTTGTATGGTTACGAAAAGGGTACCGAGCCCTAATAATACTCGAGGTATGATGTATGGTTGTATGGTAACGAAGAGGGAATCGAACCCTACTAATATTCGAGAACTAGGGAACCGAACCCTACTAATATTCGAGGAAAGAGGGAAACCGAGCCCTAATAATACTCGTGGAAAGAGGAAAACCGAGCCCTAATAATACTCGAGGAAAGAGGGTACCGAGCCCTAATAATACTCGAGGAAGGAGGGTACCGAGCCCTAATAATACTCGAGGAAGGAGGGTACCGAGCCCTAATAATACTCGAGGAATGTAGGGCGTAATGCTCTTTATAACGTAAAATATGAAGGTAAGTTAATACAAAAGAAAGTAAGAAAGTAAGAAAGTATGAAAGTAAGAAAGTAAGAAAGTATGAAAGTATGAAAGTATGAATGAAAGAATATAATGTTATGTGAATGGTATGATTATGTGATTATCTAGAACTCACTCAGCGTAGCTGACTTTTAGTATGCACGCAGGTGAGTAGGATGAGGCAGCTCGCTTGAGGAGACACATGGCACTGAACAAGAGTCTGGCATCTGAAGACTTATGATGTTTTAATTTTAATGCTTTAATGTTGAAAGACAAAGGATGTTTTGAGACAAGTTATGAATTATGTAATGTTTTATGAAAGTTTTATATTCCGCGTAAATGTTTTAATTAACTCTGATATTTAGAACCGTGTTTATGAGTAAATCCAACACGAAAGTAGGGCTACCGGTAACGGGGCCTTACATAAAACTAAAAGTAAGACTATGTTTTTATACTATTTTTTTAAAAAGTTACAAAACAAAAAACCAAAATATATAAATAATTAAATGTGTAGAAATAAATAAAACCAAAATTCAAAACCCTTTTAACTTCAAAACCCTAAATCGACTTTTACTTCGCTTTACTGTAATTCGTAGACATCGCTTATCCTGGTAAGAACATAAAAATGTCACGTCTCAATAATGGAGTTAAGTTCCTGGTAGATATCGACAGCGATTCCATGAGTAGGATGGTATGTTAATGTTATCTGGTTAATTTTTTTTTTGAAACATTTTACAGTTTTGCAACATATACATTCTAAGAACATTTTTTGTGTTACTTATAGCTCATTCCTAAAACTGTTCAACCAATGTTTGCTGACATGAAATCGAATACCGGCTGTTATTTGATTTATGATCAAAGTGGTAGAACGTTTTCTGTTGTTATAATCAAAGTACTTGATGACTTTTATTTTGGAACCGGTTGGACTGAATTAATCAGAGAATGTTGTATACAAGCTGGAACATATGTTGTTTTTGAGCTTAAATCAAGATCTATGTTAAATATGTTTACTTTCAAAAGAAACGTAAATGATCAATCCGGTACTATGATATGTATTCCACTCAGAAACCGACATGTCCATTACTTGGTAAGTTTTAATTTCTGTTTTTAATGATTGTTTCGAAATTCAAATGTCTTTTAATTAACATGTTTAATAGGATTTCCCTGAGTGGTATGTGATTCAAGAATTTGGTGACAATTACATGAATTCGCTTTTCGAGCTTATTGCTCCAGATAGATATAAGTTTAAAGTTTCATGTCTTTGGGATGGAATGGGTTGTAGGCTAGAGGATGGATGTATTGAGGTTTTTAAACAAACCAACTTGAAAGGTGGTTCATTTGTTGTGTTTGAAATTATATCAGATAAGACATTTCATATTAATGTCTTTCATGAAGATGGCATCGAATTTATCCTTCCAGGTCCAAATCAGCTGTTTCTCAACTATCAATTAAGCAATCAAGGTAGTTCCTCCCAAAACCCAATTCATCTTGATGAGCAAGATGATGACTCTAAAATCGTCTTCCACATGAACGTCACCAAGAAATTGGTAAATTTAATTTTTAAATTTCTTTTTTATTTACAATTATATTTGAAATTTGCTTTTCACAGCGTCTTCCGCGTCACATTGCCACCAAGATTGATGCCTATGATGGAATGCCAATCACTTTGGTCAATCCCGAATGTCGTAAAAAAAAATGAGACTTCATGGTGAACTGTCGGATCTGAAATTCAGATATCGGTTACCAAAATGGAAAAAATTCAAGGTGGAAAATGAAATACAGATTGGTGATAAGTGCAGATTTGAATATGACTTCAATGAAGCTACGTTGTTTGTTTCAAAAGTTAATTAGTGATTTGGTGGTGTTTGGAACATTTGGGAAATATTTGGTGACGTGTTTGGTGAATTTTGGAACATTTGTGATTTGGTTGGTTATTTGTATATGTATGGTTGTATTGATACACTTTTTAGTTTATTGTGTTGAATGTTGGTTGGTTAGCTTTTAAATGCTTTAATTTTATAGTTTCTTGTATCATCTATTTTGTTATTCACTCTTATTTTGTTTCATGGAATGTATTGTAATGGTGCCTTTTGTATGAAAACTTTTAATGAATGGTAATTATGGTTAAATTTAAATATAAAACAAAAACACTTTGTTAAAACACACTATTATGCTTGTAACACGCTAATATACATAAACATATATAAATATCCTAATACGCAATACACGCTTATCCAACCATCTTCTATCAAAGTGCCTATTTTCAGCCACAGGTTCTCTGCCGTAAAAACAATGCCAATAATCTATTGGTTCTTAATTAAAAAGGAGGCAAAACTCAAAAAGCTCCAAAATATTGGCTCCAAATATTCAAAAACTCCAAATTATATTTAACACTCCAAAAATCAAATTACACTCCAAATTATTAAAAAATTTTCCACTCCACAAATCAGCCGACAGTGATTTATACTCCAAATTATTAAAAAACAATCGAAGATGAAGCTTATAGATGAAAGAATCGAAGAAGAACATGTTTTATACTCCGATGAGGAAGCCAACTACGACGACAACGCTCAATCAGACGACACTGAAGGCTACTCCAGCGAGGAAACCAACGACGATGACGGTCAAGCAGACGAGGTTATAGGGACGATGGTTATCGAACCCCTCAACAGTTTGGAGGCTATCGAGCCCCTCAACAGTTTTACTACTACGAAAAAACCTACAAGGGGGTTGACGAGGTTACCTAAGCTGCGTACCCAATATGCAAACTCTGGTGGTGTCAAACTAAAAGTGGAGTTTGATAATCTGGGTAGGTTCACTGGCCAAAACAGATCAAAGTTTGCATGTTTTATAGGGGATGTTGTAAGGGAAATAGTTGGCTTGAGACATTTAAGTTGGAGGGAGGTCACAAAGGAGCTTAGAGATAAACTGTGGGAACAAATAACGGTTATTCTTAATTTTTATTTGTGCATTTTATATTTTGAGAAGTAATTTACCTTTATTGTATTATATTATGCATAAATATTTTGAGATTGAGGCGTCTCACAGGCCTTCTGTGATGAATCGGCTCGGACACCTTCTTCGGGATTTCAGAAGAAAAATGTATGCCAAATACATTATGCCGAGCATCGGTAAACCTCTGAAGCTGAAGGCGATACCCAAGGGACACAGGACGATGATTAGGCAAGAAGACTGGGATCGCTTCGTTGAGTACACACAATCAGAGCTGTTTCTGGTATAAATCCTCTACTCTGCAAACGTAGATTGATCGACTATATATGGTTTATGTTTTTTGTTTAAATATAATGAAATGATTATAATGTGTGGTTGAAAAAAAAATCGGCTTCATCAAAGGGAGCTCGAGCAAAGAATGTTTTTGATCATCACATGGGACGAGGGGGTTATACCTACCTTCGAGAGAAACTGGTAATCACCGTCAGCTGCTTTCTCTCTAGTTCAATGATTTGTTGGTTATGTGTCTAACGCATGACCGTCAGCTGCTTTCTCTTGAATATTTTACTAGGTCAAAAAGAAGGAAATTGGACCGGATGAGATCCCCGGCCGTGCATTAATGTGGATGAAAGTAAGGGAGGACAAAGATGGTGCATACAAGAATGCTGTTGTCGAAGGCGTGGCAACCAAATTAGAATGTTTTAGTATTAAAATTTTTAAATCATGTTAAAGTCAATTCATTGCCTTATATTGGTGTCAAAAAAACTTGAGTCTGTATAACTTGTCTCAACACTTTATGTGGATACATCAGCGTGTTACAAGTGTATTATAATATTTGTTTTCTTGCAGGCTCAGCATGAAGAGCAGATCGCCTCCGGAGCCCTGGCACTTAAACCGTGCACAGATGCCGTCACCTTAGTGCTTGGCAAAGAGAAAGGTGGGTTTTTAAAAGGGATTGGGTACAGATTGACAACAGGTAAATATTGGGGTGTGAGTCAGGTAAAAGGCTCGTTTAAGCAACGAATTGCCCAACTTGAGTATGAGGCGGTGCAGAGAGATGAAGTGGTGAACAGGTTGACGACTCTACTTGAATCCACGAGTGCTATGCTAGCAAAACGTGAGAAGGAACAGTTAGCATTTGAGGCCAGGTTCAGACATCTCGAAGGATTGTTGCCGCAAATGTCGACAAGTCAAGTAAGTGACGTATGCTACATATTATTAATGCATTCGACATACATAATTGGCACTGTTTTTATCATAATTCGTAGGTAAATCCTGTTCCCAACCAGGTTGGTTCTAACCAAAGTACTAGTGCTGTGGCGCAAAATAAAATGCCATGACCAGTAAGTATCTGACAGTTTCTTTGTTTTTTACAACTTTCCATGTGATTTTTCATTTTCCGTAACCTAATAAATTGATTTGTAGGCCAGTTCTGTGGGAAACATCTTAACCTCAAGTGAGGTTGTGCAACAAGAATACGCTTCTCAGGTAACCATTTGACAGTTTGATTGATTTGTTTTAATAATTAACTTTCCATGTGAGTGTGCCGATTTTGCATAAGTTAATTGTAGCCCAAGTCTGCAGATAAAATAGCTGTCGAAACGGTACCCGCTCCCCATATCGCGATATCAGTACTTATTTGACAATTTCAGTACTTTTTATAATTCGTTTCCAATGTGAGTGTGCTCATTTTCTATTACCGAATTGCAGGCCAAGTCTGTGGAAAAAAGTGTTGACCAAACGGTACCCGCTCCCCATATCGAGACATCAGTAAGCATTTGACAATTTCATTACTTTTTATAATTCGTTTCCAATGTGAGTGTGCTCATTTTCTATTTACCGAATTGCAGGCCAAGTCTGTAGAAAAAAGTGTTGACCAAACGGTAGTCGATCCCCATAGCGCGACATCAGTAAGTAAGTATTTGGCAATTTCAGTTTTTATATTTTATAACCTAATAAGTCCTAACAATTCCAATTTCTGTTATATTACCAATGAAGCCTGTAGAGAACAATGTTGACCAAGCATCAACACAACTACACCACACTCCGAATAGTAACGGCTCGAAAAAACCATCAGTAAGTATTTGGCAATTTCAGTTTTTCCTTTAATTGTTGATTGATTCATTGAATGGTTTTTAGGTAAAACGGAGAAGCCGTAAAAGAAAAGTTGATGTATCTACTGATGAAGCTTCCCCACCTGCTGAAATAAAGGTATGTACTGCGCGAAACATTGTTAATTTCCCACCAACATGGGTATGTACTTATATATTGACTTCAACTAAGCCATCTTAATTTCACATGCTGATTTATAGGTGTATGAGTGTCGTTTGTGTGTGCATGACAAGCGTAACAAGGTGGCAAATGGTAAAGTTTATTGGTCACCGGTTCCACAACAGTTGCATGGAAAAGCAATCCCGGAGGGTTGTTATAAAGTTAGTATTGATGAAGTCATAAAGGAACAAGCAATTATTCCTTGTGAGGCGGGTGAAATTGTAACTGTTGGCAACGCACGTGGTTCTTTTGTTGCTTGGCCAGAACACCTAATCTTATGTGACCGGGAGGTTTGTTCCCTTTTAACTTAACCGAACAAATATCTATGTTCTTTTTCATTTAGTTTAAAAAATGAACACTTGTGTTCGTTTATGTTCGTTTGTTTATAATCCAAACTAACGTTATTGAACAAAGATAAACGAACTTCCCGACGAAAGGTTCACGAACAGTTAAACGAACGTTCGGTATGTATGTATGCATACTATTTTGTTCTATTCAATTACAAAATACGACATTAGTTATACATATTTGTTTTTCATATTCTGTTGTTCCAGCTACCACCACTCCCATCCTCAAAAGAACCGGACAGAGCTGGAAAGAAGGCAAAGACAAAGTACACAACGATAAACCGGGTGACCAAATAGAAGACAAGGAGCAGTGCCAAGAAAACCGACGCCTTAGCTAGTATATAGGTAGTCGTTATTTTTGTATTTTGTAAGATATTTTGCATATACATTTGCTTAAGTGAATATTATTGTTAATATAATTTGTTTCTAATTTGTTTTGTCATGCTTGCTTATAGCTGTTTTATATTATTGCACAAAAAATAAAAATAATTATATATTACCTAATTACACACAATTTGGCCACATAAAACACATTAAATAGGTGTGGCCAAAAGTACCTTAAATTACAAAAATTAGAGTCTATAAATGACCATTAGCCACAACATAAACATTTTTGTGTGACGAAAAGTATGATAATAGCCACACTTTATATTACAAAAGCATTATGTGTGACAAACGGTAAAGACAATGGCCACACCACAAACAACAAAAGAGTGTTTGAGTGGCAACTTCACATTTTTAGCCACATTGACAACAACCTCCAGTGTCTATATGATATTATCAGCCACACAGTACCTCACTATGTGTGACGAAAAGTTTGACAATAGCCACACTTTAAATTAGGAAAAGCATTATATGTGACAAACGGTAAAGACAATGGCCACACCACAAAAGAGTGTTTGAGTGGCAACTTCACATTTTTAGCCACATTGACAACAACCTCCAGTGTCTATATGATATTATTAGCCACACAGTACCTCACTATGTGTGACGAAAAGTTTGACAATAGCCACACTTTAAATTAGGAAAAGCATTATGTGTGACAAACGGTAAGACAATGGCCACACCACAAACTACAAAAGAGTTTTTGACTAGCAAGTTCACATTTTTAGCCACATTTACAATAACCTCCAGTGTCTATAAGTTATGATTAGCCACACAGTACTTCACTATGTGTGACGAAAATTTTTACAATAGCCACATTTTATATTAGGAAAAACATTTTGTGTGACAAACGGTAAGACAATGGCCACACTATAATCTACAAAGGAGTTTTTGAGTGGCAAGTAAATATATTTAGCCACTTTTAATGTAATATCCAGTGTCTATATAATATAATTAGCTACACTATTATTAAATTTAAGTGGCCATTGCTTTGCTATATCCACACGGTATAGGTCACAATGCACGCTTAACACAACCCTATTGGCCACATTATTATAAAATTCATGTGGCTGAAACATTAATTCATGTGGCTATATACGCGCAATGGTCACTCATAGTAAATACTCATGTGGCCATTTTCTACCGTTTAGCCACACTTATTGGAGAGGCTTCTTGATGGCCAGCAACTAATGCCTGTACCCTTTAGCCACACTTATTACCACATAAGGCCACCAAAAACTGTGTGTGGCCATATCATACCCACGGTGTCGCGACCTTTGGCCACATACGACCTGAACCAAATGTGTGTGGCTAAAGGCCTACGGCCACACTTTTTTCGTGTGGCTGAAGGTCAATATTCACGTAGTGAAACCTAACTTAGTTGACTGGAGATCCCAAGATCTAAGTTCAATAGGACAACCTAATTATATATCTAAGGGTGGTCACTGTGGGGGCGTAGCTTATGTATAAGTTGACACGTAAGCTGATATATATATATATATATATATATATATATATATATATATATATATATATATATCCTCTTAAATTATAAAGGGAGTCTAATTACTTCCTAGTCCATTCCTATAACAACAGTGATATTTTGTGAGGCTAGGCATAATATATGGTTAATGATTTGTGTAAATCATTATAACCTTAGTGCTTTTAATGATTTGTGGATAATCACCTATGCGAAAGAGAAGTGTGGTCACTTCGAATGAAATTGTGGGGTGCGCAGTTCCTAGAGCTTTCAGAGAACCATGCTAGTGTTCCAGGACCATAATGGACACGACAATGAGGGGATGTGCCTGGCTATGTGAAGTTTATTGTCGTCTACACAAAAGGGGGTTTGTTCAAGGACATCGCGTCTACTAACCGCTAGGAGACTAAGCATACTTCACAAAGGAAGTTCAAAGCTAACACCTACCAATCCTACAATACATAACCGTTGAGGCTTCATTGGATATTTTATGTGCTTTGATCAATCTCCATTCATGTGGGGGATTGTTGGAAATTTATTTTAATATTAATGGATATTTATTTATTATTTTAGTGAAATTATTAATTAAACTCTTAATATGGTGAATTAAAAATAAACTCTTGAGTAGAGTTTTATTTATGTCACTTAATGTGTTTTATTAGAGTTTATGTCTCAAATTAAGTGAGACTTTTCACTCATCTATGTCTCTTGTATAAGTTTTCCTAAAGTGAATGAAAGAAGATTTTGAACAAAAAATGATGATCATCAAGAAGGCTTTGTATAATTCTTTTCAAGAAATATTATAGATGAAAAAATCTCTAAACTTCATCTTTATATTATCAAGTTCAAGCACACTAAAGTATCCGGTGTCGCCTCGGGCGCGTACCATGGGAAACTGACGTGTTGTCTAAGTAGAGGCGCGGAATCTGTTTTAAGGGAAGCGTGTTAAACAAGTGCCTCAGCCTCAACCGTCAACATTTTGTTTGTTTTTTTTGTTGTAGTCAATGTGCTTAGTCGAAGACCAAATGTGATGAAGACACAAGACAAAGATACTACATGAACTCCTGTTAAATTACCCGCTAAAGACTTTGGATCATATCAATTTTGAATATAAAATTTTGTATTTTTTAGTTTCGTAAACGGTATCATACTAGAATATTTCTCATTACTAACGAGAGTATCGTTAGAGTTTATTTTTATTTTATTTTTTAAATAAAATGTGACCCATGTCCTACACTTACTTACCTCTATCCTTTAGGAATAGAGAGGCTGCTTCCGGTGAGACCACCGAGTTGATAGTAGTTTTGTATCAAGTCTTGGACATAAGGCACATAACACTCAACCATCGGGACACCGCCGATTGGTGCATGTACTCTTGTCTTTCGGCTATCAACGCCACCACATGATGCCTGATTAACCTTCCGTCACTTTTAATGTTATTTCACGAAATCTTACAATACTAATAAACAAAAATAATGATGCCTAGGTGTCCTAACCACATTCATTCCTATATTAAAATTCCATACTAATCTTCTAATCTCTCTTCTCCTTAATCCATGCTATCTATGGGTCATTGGTGAAAATGGTTTGACCCATGAGTTACATCTCAAGAAATAATGCATACATGAATGACTATTTACAATAATATAAAGGGCAAAGCGAATACGGTGCTGTTAGCCGTATAAGCTTGTACGATAAACCTATCAAAACTACGTAGTTTTGACTAAAACTAATTAAAAGTTTTTTAATTTAATATTTTAGTATTTCCAAAATTAGGTCAACTGATTTCTCCAAAAAGTCGTTCATTCTTCTCCTGTCATCCCATTTGTGATTATCTCAAGGTGTCGTACTTCGATTTTCCCAATAAATGAAATCTTAAGTTAACAATGATATTCACCATATTGTTATAATTGGATAATATTTTCATCTTGATGCTTATCACATGTGACATGATTTGTTTGAAGACCTCAAAACAACTAAACAACTTAAAAAATATTCAGTAAATCTTCAGAGAAAGTATTATTATTTTTTCTGGTGTATTATGAACTCAATGAGGTCTAGGGATGAGCTTGGGACAGTACCTGTACCCGTACTCATACTTATATCCTATTGTACCCGTACCGAAAATCAATAAAATCGTGTCCCAATACCCGTACCAAAATTTTCGGTATGGTACGGGTACGAGTACGAGTATTTCGGGTACGGTGCCCGCTTATGTACCATTTTTCTTTTATATATCCAAATCTCTAATGATCTTTAAACCGACACCGGTATGAGTAACAAACAATATGAATTAGTCCGGGTAATGATATGTTTACAAGTAACAAACAACATGAATTGACTTGAGTCCATGTTTTTTATGATATATAATCTAAATGATGTTGATGCTTGATGGCTGATGATGTTTCATGCTTTAACAATTGGTTGAAGTGAGAAGAAGAATGAAATACGGAGAATTAACCTTAATCGTTATGTGAAATATTAATATTAATTATAATGATAATGATAAGTTTGATTATTATATGGAGAATTGAATAAGAGAATTTATTTATAGATAGAAAATATTGAAATTACATAAAAATCTCTACACATTCCAAACGGGTACAATATACCGAATGTACCCGTACCGTGCCCGTATCTGTACCCGATTGTACCCGTACCAAAATTCAACAAAAATGAGTACCAATACTCGTACCGAATATACTAAATCGGTACGAGTACGGGTATTTGGGACAAAATGCTCATCCCTAATGAGGTCCAGTGACTTCTTTACGAATAGATGTAAAGAATAATTAGTGTTCAACGGGGACCATAATTTGGTTTAAAGATTGGGGAAAAGATTGTAGTTAAACAAAATGTTGATGAAAATGGAAATGATTTTAATTGAATAGTGGATTTATATACAAAACTACGTAGTTTTGATAGGTTTATCGTGCAAACTTATACGGCTAATAGTATCGTATTCACTTTTCCCTTACTATATATATTAAAAATGAGATTTGCTCCTACCCACACAAACACTATTCGTATTTACATCAGTTCATAAATGTAACGTGTCTGTTTTTTGGTTCTACATATAATAATTTGTTGTATATTGTAATGACAGATTTAGTTCTTTTGTTTAGTTTCGATGTCATAACCTGATACAGGTTGCTTTCGTGTTGACTTGCTGAGCGTTTATTGCTTAACGCCTTTACATATGTTTCTTTTGTTTGGTTTAATGGTCCCTCGCGAAGCACGGGTGTCCTAAATCCTAGCATATATGAAAAAAGTAACTTTATTTTATTATTAGTTACTATAAATAACAGGTTACATGAACATAATAATAATAATAATAATAATAATAATAATATAAGGTTAGTACGTTTATAAATGAGTCGTTATATTCAAACATCAGCCCATGATGTGTTGATAAGTCTATATGAGTTGTGTTTTTTTTTCTGGTTTTTTATTTTTATCATTTTGTTTTTTCCTTTTTGTTATCTTTTATATTATTTTATTCGGTTTGTTTTTTGCTTTTATTTTTCCATTAGTCATTTATTTTTAAAACATATATATTTTTCAAAATATTTTTCATTTTAAATCAAGTTTCGGTAAAAACCAAAGTAAAAGTCGAGGTGTGACTGTTCATACTTTTGAATATACCGACCTCAGAAATAATACATATTCAATTTTAAAAATTTTATATGTTTTAACTATAGGCAAAAGTGAATAGTGTTGAAAGAGGTAAGAACTAGGGTTGTTCAAAAAGCTCGAGGCTTGAAGCTCGGGCTCGTGGCTCGCTCGAATAAAATTAGCTAAAAAAAAACTTGATTTGAAACATTCTGAGTTAAGTTGACTCATTTTTGTAATCAAGCTCGGCTCGACCTAGGCTCGGCTCGATCATGGCTCAGATTGTTGGCTCGATTTAAATATCGTTTAGCTTCAAAATCAAGCTAGAGCCTTAGCTGAGATGCCTCGTTTAATTTCAAGCCCGAGCTCGAAACCACCCTGGCTCGACTCGGGCTCGACTCGTGAACAGCCCTAGTAAGAACTACTATGCATTGCCATACATAAATGATAAAAATATTCAAGTATGACAACTACAACACATAAATGTAACATCCCGAATTTTGTAACGGTAAATAAAAGAGGCCTATGACTTAAAAAAGAGTGTTAATATTTAATTAATATTAAATGTAGAATAATCATGGACTTGGGTAATTAAATGGATTAAGATGGTGGGATGAGCCTTAGGTCCATGGGCTTTAAGGGATACAAATACCCCTTAAACCATCCTAAAACCCTAACTTCTCATTCCATCTTTCCATAATCCCTACACACACCCAAAACACACACACTAGCTACATATACACGGCCGAGAAAGAGAGTGAGATCCAAGGCCAAGCAAACGTGATTCTTGATAGATCCTTCAATACACAAGATAAATACAAGATCTAAAGTCCATAACTAAGCCAAACAAACACGAAAAGGTATGTTTTGATCTTAAAGTTTACGTTTTTATAAACGTTTAGCCTTGAAACTTGAGTCTAGAATAGATCAGGTATAAACGAAGCATAAAGTTGTAAACTTGATAATAAACATGAGTGTAATGAACCCGAAAATGGAAACAGATCGATAAAATAAACCCTAGATCTAGTATTGAACGTTTTTAGCTTAAAAGATCAAACTTTATGATTCGTTCGGGTCAAGTCTTATCTGAAAATGGTCGTGGGAACATTTACGGGGATGGATAACATCATATTAAAGGTCTGCATGATGAAACGAAATGGACAGTGGGTTAATATCAGAACTGGTAGCTACAGCATGATAACTTCGCTACCTGCAAGTTCGCGTGATGTTAACTTCGCTATGTGCAAGTTCGCGTGATGTTAACTTCGCTATATGCAAGTTCACATGATGTTAACTTCGCAACATACAAGTTCGCCACTGATAAGTTCGCTCCAGTTAAGTTCGTCTGTAGTTAAGTTCGCGTAAGTGAAGTTCGCTTAACATGTATGTTCACTTACATTTATGTCCGCTCATAAATGCAAGGTGACGAATCAGATAGCGAATCAGGCTTAATTCGTTATGAAGGATGAGTTAACGAATTAGAGAAATAACTTAAAATTCTAGTGAAAAATGTGTTAAGACAGTTAATGGAAATAAAATTTTTCCAAGCTGACCTGGCAGCTTAACCCCAGCCAGGGGCTCTGCCCCTTGGACCCCGCTAGGGGCTGCCGCCCCTAGAACCCTGCTGTCAGGGGCGCTGCCCCCGGACCCCCGTTCGTTGTGGGTAATAATTGAACTAGAAAGACGATATGGGTAGTGATAGTTAATTGATACGTGTAATTATCATACAGTTAGTCATGCACTACTCAAGAAAGAAGTAACCATTAACGGAAGAAGTAACCGGGTTCAGGTGAGTTTCTAGCCCCACTCCTTGTTATGTTTTTCGGGGCTGTGTGCATACTCGATGTGTTTAGTTAATACACTTACCTTAAGTGGTAAGTGTATGCCATATATGATATATGTGATAGATATGAATGATTGACTGTCGGTACGCGAACGATCTTCGAATATTGCGCGTACTGTCAGGTTGTAAATGAAGATCCGAATGTTATATATGGATGATGTATGATCGTTATAAATGAATGCTTGTCGGGGCGTGAACGATCTTCGGATATTGCATGTACCGACAAGGAGCGTGATTTTTAATTGAATGATGTGAGGAACGCCTAGAGTGTTCTTATGCTATGATGTATTTATTGTATATGCGAAGTAAGTGTATGCAGGTACAGGAATGGTACGTGAGTTCTACGTCTGACGTAGTAAGTTAGGATGACAAATCCCTCTGACTTCTGTTGGACATCGACTTGGCAAGTGATGGCGTAGTTAAGGACTGTGGGTCTTATATGTGATATATATGATAGATGTAAACGTAGATAGGGACAGTGGGCCTTATACGTGTTGTAGGTATGGACGTCAACGTAGATAAGGACTGCGGACCTTATACGTATTGTAGATAGGCGTCAGCACAGGAAAGGACTGTGGACCTTATACGTGCTATATTTGTGTTGTGGTAGCATAGGGGAGGACTGTGGACCTCGTACGTGCTATGGTTTAGGTTGCAACATAGGGAAGGACTAAGGACCTTGTACGTGTTGTTATAATAGGATGGTATAGGGAAGGACTGCGGACCTTGCACGTACAAAAACTTGTGAACATAGGTAAGGACTGCGGACCTTTTACGTGTTCACGACCTTGAGTACAGATATAGACGGCGGACTATGAACATACTCCCGGTAGTCTGAGGTTAGTGATTGTAGATATGTATGTATGTATGGTAGTAGGGTAATTGACTAAGTATGGATATGTATCCTCGGGTATGTATGCATGTATGATATACGTATGTATTGTGTGTCGCCTGATTAACTAGAACTCACTCAGCGTAGCTGACTTTTAGTATGCACGTAGTTATACATGTTTATCGAGATGGCATGAGGATGACACGTGGCATGGATTGAACGGTTGACATCTGAAGATAGAAGAAATGATGTTTTAAATATGGTGTTTTATGTTATGGTTTTAAAATAAAGATTAAATGTTTTGTAACAGATGATTGATGTTTTATATTCCGCGAAAGTTTTAATAAACTCTGATTTGTAGAACTGTGTTTATGAGTAAATCCGACGCTAAAGTAGGGCTACCGGGAACGGGGCCTTACAATAAACTAGATATTGTGTTTACTTATGCGAACTACATTATATAGTCTTTCCATCATAAGTAATGTGTTGGTTAGGATGATTTGTAATCCCTGATGAATGTAAGAACGTCGTTGATATCATCAAAGCTTCGAAGACTATACAAACCGTGATGAAAGTTGGTTAGGATGATTTGTAATCTATTTAAGTGTACGTTTGATCATCATTCTCAAGCTAATATGTTGTCTCATTCAATTTAGTAATAAACATTAAGAGCTTTGTATGCAAACCTCAAACGCACAACACAACTATAAAGTCTCTAAAAGAGAGCAAAGAAAACTTGACCTTTTCAAACAAGCACTAAGTGGAGCATATTATCAGACATTCTTTTATCTCACTGAAAGCTTGCTCGGCCTCGGGCGTCCACTTGAATTGGCTTTTCTTTAAGCAATTTCTCAATGTGTTGATGAATGGGGTAGATTTGCTTGCATGGTTTGCTAGGAATCTGCTAATTGATACCAATCTACCATTCAACTTTTGAACTTACTTCATTGTGGATGGTGAGGGCATGTTGAGGATAGCCTCCACCTTCTCTGGGTTCACCTTGAAACCATCCTTGGTGACCATTACACCGAGAAATTTCCCTTCTTCCACGCCGAATGTGCATTTGCTCGGGTTGAGCTTCATGTTTACTTCCTTTAGGCGCCGAAGGGTTTCTTCGATGTCTTTGAGCATTTGTTTTTCCTCCCTGCTTTTAATCACCAAATCATCCACGTAGACTTCTAAGTTTTTTCCAATCTGCTCGTTGAAAACTGCATCCATGAGTCTTTGGTAAGTGGCACCTGCATTCTTCAAACCAAAGGGCATTTTTGTGTAACAGAAAACACCCTTGTCAGTTCTGAAAGCAGTCTTGTCTTCATCCTGTGGTGCCATTTGAATTTGGTGATAGCCCTTATAGGCATCCAAAAAACATTTGAGCTGAAATGGCGCCACAGAGTCCACCTTCATGTCAATGTTTGGGAGGGGGTAACAATCTTTTGGACACGCTTTGTTGAGGTCCTTGAAATCAATGCACATTCTCCATGACCCATTGCTCTTCTTTACCATCACAGGATTGGCTACCTATGTTTGATATCGTATTGGGCGAATGATATTCGCGCGCAGTAGATCTTCTACTTGCTCATTCATGGCCTTTGCCTTCTCGTCTCCCATGACTCTTTTCTTTTGAGCAATTGGCTCTACAGACTTGAATGTGTTGAGAGAATGCTGCGCCAGGTCTCGCGGAACCCCAGTCATATCAGAATGTCGCCACGCGAAGACTGACATATACGTTGTGAGCAATCTTTTCATTCTCACTCTTGTGTCATCTGATATCGTAGCTCCGATTGTGACTGTTTGTTCTGGGAATTTTGGGTTGAGAATCCATTTCTCTGGCGCATTGTTTGCCACTGGAAGCTTCATTCTCCCTTCTCGAGGTATACTTGTTACTGCGCATAAATGATCTCGATACACAAATGTTACTCCTGTTGGTGTTGGGAACCCCAACGCGCCATGCGCTGGTGACGGTATGGCGTTGAATTGGGTGATCGTTCCTCTACCCAAGATCATACTATGGCATGAAGTGGTGGGCAAGACCAGGAAGTTGACAATTTCAGCTCGCTTGTGCTTCTCATCCCCCATAGTTAGTTCGAATTGTATCTGACCTAGGGGGTGAATAATTTCGTTTGAGACACCCGAGATTGGTGCACTCACAACTTCGAGCCTTGCTTGGTCTTCTGGATCCAACTTCCTGAAACATTGTTCATACATGATGTCTGACTCACTACCGGTGTCCACCAGGACTCTTGACACCTCATAATGAGCGATGTGTGCAGTGATGACTAGAGGACTGCTGATAGACGGGCCTCCTCTGATTCTTGGAAAGATTACTTGTTGCTCGCGCCAATCCCCTTGGATTTGCGCGCGTCTCTTCCTCGATCTTTGCCCTTGTCTTCCTCCTTCAGCTACACAGATTCTTTTGAATTTTTTACTGGCTGAGGCTTCGTCTTGTTGTTCGTTCTCTGGTCTTGGATTTTTTACCAGGTGAGCCAACTTGCCTGATTTCACATCTTTTTCGATCGCATCCTTCAAATGATGGCATGCATCGGTGTTGTGCCCTGTGGATTTGTGAAACTCACAATATTTGCCACTGTTTGGTGGTCCCTTATGGAGTAATGGCCTGGGGCTTTTAAACTGGACATTCTCTGTGTTTAACACTTGCGAAGGCGTTTTGGTGAGGGGAGTCCATATTCTTGGTAGAGGTCTGTTAGGCTCTCTGCCGCCTTCCTTCTTGTCACCCTCTCCGCGATTAAGAATGTCTTTTTGGGGTTGGGGTGAACTTTGTTGCGCTTGCTTTTCTGCGGGAGAATAATTGGTTTGTTGCAACCTGGACCATACGGAGTTTTGTTTGCCCCTCCTTTCATTGTTGCGTGGTGCTCCTGTTTGATGCCCTTTATCTCTTGCTCTGTCTTGGGCAATTTGTTTTTCATTTCGCGCGAAGACTCGCGATGCTTCCATAAGCTTAGCCCAAGTGGTTGGCATGCCTTCTCTGCTCACGAGAGCTCTGCGGAGTTGATCACTGCGCGCACCTTGTATAAAGGCCACGCGCAAGAGTTGTTCAGTGATGCCTCCAATTGCAAGAGATTCCTGATTGAAACGAGTTATGTAGTCTTCAATGGTTTCATCATTCCTGCGCACGCAGTGCATGATGTCATCGGGGTCGCGCGTGTGTCTGCGCTGCTGTACAAAGTGAGCCTGGAACTTTTCCAATAGCTCTTCGAACCCATCGATTTGTCCTGTCGGCAAGCTTTCGAACCAGACACGCGCTGCGCCCGTGAGGCAGCGAGCAAACATGTGACACCATGTTGGCATCGTCCAGCTTTCTAGGTTTCCAGTGTTATAAAAACCTTGTAAGAAATCATCTGGATCTGTTGTACCATCGTACTTGCCTAAACCACTTGGCATCTTGGTTTTGTGTTGAATGGGAGCCTTCGCAATGCGCTCAGTGAATTTTGAATGTTTTACCAAGATGGCTGGCCTATATGGTGTGGTTACGTCTACTTGCTCTTTCGCTTGTGGGTTGTATGGTGTGTATAAATCCATATCAGCTTTGGCTCCAGGCGCTATGTTCATGTGCGCGCGAAGCTGTGAACCCCCTGCATGAGTATCTCGCGTCTTCCTTATGCTGTGCACCTCTTCCTCATCACTAATATCAGCGTGTTCGGTGTGAACAGAATGACCGTCTTCCGGCGCGCGCGTCTTTTTTGTTGTTCCCTGAATGCTTTGTTTATCAAATGCGAGCCTTTGTGTTAAATCGGCTAACTTTTTGTGTTTTACCAACTCATTGTATTTGTCCATTAGACGCCGTTGTTCGTTTATGAGCCATTCTTTAGGGTCGTTGGTTTCAACTTCCGGACCCATTGGTCCTTTTTGTTTTATACCAGTCAGATTTTGGAACGTGAGATCGTTTGGGGGAGTTTCAGTCTGGCTATGAGGTGTTGTGTTGAAGGGATGGTTACTGGTGGTGCGCGCAGTGTCACGCGGCGCCCTCAGAACCTGATGTCCCTCATTAACATCCTCAAGCTCATTATCCTCCAGAACTTGATCATTGTTTCGAACACCAGAAACCATGGTGAAGATTTTCAGAGAGAAAACTGATGAAATAGTGGTTTTGTTGCCGTTGTAACAGGTGATGGCGCCAATGAAGAAGCGTGAATCGACTTACTTGTGTACGATCAACGTTCCTCGGGTACGAGTATGCTATATCACCGATGGTTTTCCGGTATATGAGTTCTTCCACCTACAAAACGAACAGCACCGTGAACTTACCCCTCAGAAAGGGACAGAGGGGGGTCCTCTTTGGGGTAACCCTCCGGTGTGAGAATAAGATATTGTAGGAGAAGATGATAAGAATATGAAAATGAGTAAGGACTTAGAATATATTTTCTTGCCTGGCTCCAACTGTGGAGGTGGTGTGGTATTTATAGTATTAGGGTTTCCAATGATTGGGCTCAGACCCAATTAGGGCCTTTTTGGCCTCCTCCTATTGCTTCGCGCCACGTGTACTTAGGACACCTGGTGCTTTTTCATTGATTATTCTCTGACCAAGGTATTTTACCTGACCCATGTGCCATCACGTGGTGGCACATGGGTTTTGCTGAGTTGTCCACCCTTCATTGGCAGCTGTCAACATCAGCACATTCTTTATTCCTTAAAAGATACCTTCTGGAAGGTTATCTGATGAGTACAATCATGGTTGTCCTTATCCTGATTTGGATTAGACTATTGTCTCATTTGTTGTGTTGTCCTTTATGCGCCTATCCCGGGGATGCGCAAGGTCTTCTCTTTATTCTCACGCGCAGATGTTTCATGCGCAGATGTGATATGCGTGAGCATGTGATATGCGTGAGCATAAGTGATATGCGTGAGCATGTGATATGCGTGAGCATGTGTGATGTGCGTGAGCATATGATATGCGTGAGCATATGTGATATGCGTGAGCATGTGATATGCGCCACGCGCATAGGTTTTGGCTTTGTGTCTTCATGACATCCTGATTTCAAGCCTCTTGTCTATATCTTGTGGGTTGACCCGCCCCGCTCGATGTTAAAGCGGGTGCATACCCCTTCACGACCCATCATTTTTTGCCAAGTATAATGAAAATATACGACTATGAAGTGCCACCAATCGTCGTATGGTGTTTTGACTATTTGGTAATTTGTACAACCACTCGCCTGATTCGCCCTACGAACCAACTAGAAACGACAAATGTTCGATAAAACATCAATGATCCATAATTACCTTATGAAACCTTTTTGTAGATGTGTCAAAACTTCTTGCATGCAATAGGATTATTCGTCATATACTCACTCATATCCATTTACATTTATATGGAAAACACGATCAAGTTTTCGCGTTTGATTTGAATTCATCCACAAAAGTAACATTTATATGATAAACGGCAAAATGTTCTACGTAATCATTTGTTCCCGTACGATAGAATTTGAGCAACAATATTCGACGTAAAGTGGAAATGCAACACATAAGTCTCGTAACTCCTAGTTAGAGCGGTGATGTCTTAACAACGTGGTTATAGACTCTATTACATCCCAAAAGATGGCTAGTTATGTGATTATTAAATGCTTTTATTTTTTCTTTTTGTCTTTTTATCACTAATTACATTTGTTTAGTAGTTGATCATTTAGCATGATTCTTCAAGGTACTTGTTTGTATATTCAAATTTTAATAATTTAATTACTATTTATAACCTCAAATTGCACTGTGCACAGATGAAATTCCGAGTTATAATAGGTATTCAAACCTTAAAACTTACCAACATATTTTGGACGTATGGGTTGTGAATAATAAGACTCAACATTTAAACATTTAAGCTACTATTGGACTATATTATTGTTTGACATTGTTAGTGTGAGCCCATAGACACACTTTAGGTTGTCTAGGATTTTGTTAGAATAATCTCTATATATTGTATGACAACCTTAATCAATAGAAATCGAGTATTACCATTATCTAGCTTACAAACACATGAAAAAATGAATAAAATGATTAGCCAATGATAAGACGTCTGAAAGGTCTCCTAAGGAACCTAGGTTCAAACCTTCATTGTAAAATCTCGAATCAACATTGTCATTTCAAAAAGTAAATGAATATTACGACTACGCTATATTAGGATGAGTAATATATAGTAACTGAACGTAACGGTTCGTCACCATAAATTTTAGTCAAGTGCAAAAAACCTAGCCATTAAATATATTTATGGTTTACAAAACCATAGATTAATTATAGTTTGTTATTGGTGAACACATATACTATGTACTCTACATCTACTCTATAGTCTATACTACTAAACTAAAGGATTGTTGATTACATCCATATATAATAGAACATTCTATTTGACTATTATAAATGTGTGTCAAATTTTCAAGTCTGATTATAATAAATAAAAGTGATCACAGTGATACCTGCAACCCTTAAAACCACATATAAATGGTCAAAAGTATCACTAGTAAAGTTCAAGTGTACACACATCGTCATATCATGTCACATACTCACTTTCTTATACTTCGTACGACAAATAACGGATAGAGAAAGAGAGGGGCTGGATTAAATTAGTAATAACTTGAAATATAGATATGTGCAACCGTCCTAGAACATTCTGTTTAACTATTATAATGGTGTGTCTAGATAAAGTCTATTCAATAAAACAGGGGCACATATCATTATTTTCTTTTTTATTTTTTTGTTATCTGTGTATGTATGTATGTGGTTTGAATAAAACTTGAAATTTGAATTCAATAAAGTCTATTTCACCATTGAATATGTGATGTGACCTAGAATTGTTCTTATAGTTTTTACATATATTAATAAAAAGTATATATTATCGAAGCCCTCTTTCTTTCTCTTAAGCTTATTTAAGAACCACACAATATGACTAGCCTTCCGATCAAAATAAAGAACTTTACTTAATAGTGAAGAAATCCATGTGACATCAAACTCAAATGAGAAGAAATATCACCGGCCTGCAAATAGATCTAATCTTAACCTTCGAGTTTAATGATTTAGGCATGCAAGTTTTTTTTTTTTTAATTGTTAATTATACAACTCGAATTGTTTAGCTCCAACATGTCGTTTGTTATCAACAGGCATATATCAATACTGTAAAACTAAAAAAATATATATATTGTAAGTTAGTAACCTACAAAACCACAACCAGTGAACCAGCGTAATTTGTTTATCTAAATTAAGGGGTGAACCAAATTAAAGCTCAAATCAGGCTGGTGGGTCAAAAATGGAGAGTTAGATAAAAGGTTAAGCACTTAAGCTAATTGCGCGGTCGACTCAATTAATGTGAAAGCCTAAGTTGAAATAAGATTTTGGGGCTTTTTTATTTTACAATTGTTAAGAAATTTTTTTGCTTACTACAAGTTATGTACTCATGGCCTATACTTTAATTACAACCAAGCTTACCATCACACCACACCAATACATTACTTTGAATTTACTTTACCCATTATAATTTATCTATATAGTGCTATTCACCTTGCTAAGAACTCTATGTACCATAAGAGAACAAAACATATTGATGTGAGGTATCATTAGATAAGAGATGCTATTGAAGACAAGTTGTTTGAACTTGATACAGTTCACACCGATGATAATTGTTCCGATATGTTGACCAAAGTTTTGGCAAGGGAGAAGTTGAAGATATGTTGCTCACTCGCCGGGGTGGTGAGTTCTTTCTCATAGACAAAAAGGGGGAGATTTGTTGGGCTATTTTTTGTCTATGAGAAAGCCCAACTCATCTCTAATTACATGGTTTTATTTATTTAATTATATATAAATAAGAAGAAAAAAATGTGATATTCCCTTTGTTTTTGGTCTCACGTGACAAGCCAACAACACCACCATAAGTTACATGTTATGGTTATTTTTATTGGATGGACTTCACTGGCCCATTTAATATAATATAGTTTTTCTTGAAGAGAAATCTACACAGCAGCCGATATAACTCTAAATATATATTAGAGAATTATTGTTTAGGTTTTGAGTTGTTCTGCAGTTACACATACATACCAAAAGACTTGAGATTATTTTGTTCCTTTTCTGTTGTCGACAAAACTAGTTACGAAGAGAAGTTTTGGGTGCTCAAGTTTTGGTGTTTGTGAAGAGATAAGAGACGTTCTAGAGATCGGGTATTTTCTCATTGGTGTTACCTCTTACTCGTTTGTTTTATTCCATATACTTGATGTTAGATTGTACACAGTAAATGATGATTTGTGTATGCCTCTAGTTTTACCTAGAGATGAACTTTTGTATTGCTCGTTATTGGTGATAGTGAATGTGAAGCGGCTCTAGTAGTCCCGTGGTTTTTACTCTCGCCTTGAGAGGTTTTCCACGCTAAAATTTATTGTGTCACTTTTACTTTTAAATTACCCTATTTGTTTGCATCCTTATTGGTTCATTCGGGTCGGGAAAAAGTTTAGCCAAACGAAGTTTAATTCCGCAATTTTTGTTTACCGTTCGTGGCTAGGTGGTCGTTTTTCCCAACAGAGTGGTATCAGAGCTTCGGCTCTTGTTCTTGGGTTAAGACTTGTTTGAACGATGGAAGCTAATACGGGTAGGGTGGTGAGTTTGAATGGTTCCAATTATCATGTTTGGAAAGGCAAGATGGAAGACTTTCTTTATGTGAAGGATTATTATTTGCCTGTTTTTAGTATCGATAAACCTGAAAATAAAACTGATGAAGAATGGAATATTTTGCATCGGAAGGTTTGCGGGTATATTCCGCAATGGGTTGATGATAATGTTATGAACCATATTAGCGGGGAGAGTCATGCTCGTACTCTATGGACCAAGCTTGAAGAGTTGTATGCTCGGAAGACCGGGAACAATAAGTTGTTCTTGATTAAACAGTTGATTAACTTGAAATACCGTGATGGAACTCCTGTTACTGATCATTTGAATGTTTTTCAGGGTGTTATTAATCAGCTTGCAGGTATGGGTATTAAGTTTGAAGACGAGATACAAGGTTTGCGGCTTCTTGGTACTTTACCGGATTCTTGGGAGACTTTTAGGACATCGTTGTCCAACTCCGCAGCTAACGATATTATTACTATGGAATTGGCTAAAGGTAATATTATAAATGAAGAGATGAGAAGAAAGTCACAAGGTTCCTCTTCACAGTCAGATGCCTTGGTTACCGAAAGTAGGGGGAGAAGCCATAGCATAGGTCCGAGTAATAGACCAAAGCACCGCAGTAAGTCCAAAGGGAAGTTTGAAGAATATGAGTGTCATCATTGTGGTAGAAAGGGCACACGATAAAATATTGCAGGCAACTGAAAAAGGAGAACAAGAAGGCTAATTACAACAATAAAAAGAACAACTACAAGAAAGATGACGGTGATAAAGGTACTTCTGAAACTAACACTGCCAACGAAGAGTTTTGTATTTGTTGTGATTATGATAGGGTGAACATTGCACATGATGATTCGAGTTGGGTTGTTGACAGTGGTGCTACTTGTCATGTGACATCACAAAGGGATTTTTATTCGTCTTATACTCCTGGTGATTTTGGGAATGTCAAGATGGGTAATAATGGGCTATCAAAGATCGTTGGTGTTGGGGATGTTTGTTTGAAGTTTGATACTGGGATGGATTTGGTTTTACACAATGTGAAACATGTTTCAGATATTAGACTTAATTTGATCTCCGCAGGCACATAGATGATGATGGTTTTCACAATACCTTTGGTGGTGGAATTTGGAAACTCACTCGTGGTTCGTTGGTCGTGGCAAGAGGTGAAAGAACTTCAAAGTTGTACATGGCACATCCAAAGATTTCCAGAGACTCGGTTAATTCATTGACAAATTCTGATGCGACTGATATGTGGCATAAGAGACTTGCTCACATGAGTGAAAAGGGGATGTCTATTTTATTGAAGAAATATGCCTTGTCCGGTGTGAAAGATGTTCATTTGAAGAAGTGTTCTCATTGTATGAATGGTAAGCAAAAGAGAGTTTCTTTTCATAGTCATCCGCCTCATAGAAAAGAAAGCATACTTGACTTGGTGCATTCAGACGTATGTGGTCCTATGAAGACTAGAACACAAGGGGGCTGCTTATATTTTGTCACATTTATAGACGATCATTCGAGGAAGGTATGGGTTTACACTTTAAAGTCTAAAGATCAAGTATTTGATGTGTTTAAGCAGTTTCATGCCCTAGTTGAGAGACAGACTGGAAAGAAGCTCAAGTGTGTTCGTACAGATAATGGAGGTGAATACATTGGTCCTTTTAATGCTTATTGTAAAGAGAAGGGTATTCGACACCAAAGGCCACCTCCTAAGACACCACAGTTGAATGGTTTAGCAGAACGGATGAACCGAACCTTGGTTGAAAGGTTTAAGTGTTTGCTCTCCCATGCAGGGTTGCCTAATTCCTTTTGGGGAGAAGCTTTACATACAGCGGTACATGTTATTAATCTTACTCCTTGTATTCCTTTGCATAATGATGTTCCAGACAGGGTTTGGAGTGGCAATGTGGTTAGTACACCTCTTACTCCCAACTTTAAGTTAACTGAAAAAGATTGCCCAACTTTTGAGAAAGAGATAAAAGAGATGGATGGTGTTTCATATGCATCAGCAGTTGGAAGCTTGATGTATGCAATGGTATGTACACGGCCTGATATTGCCCATGCAGTAGGTGTTGTTAGTCGGTTCTTGGCAAATCCGGGTAGAAAGCATTGGGAAGCAGTTAAGTGGATACTTAGATATTTACGAGGTACTTCCAAATTGGGTATAACATTTGGAAATGGGGAGCCGATGCTTGTTGGTTACACGGATTCTGATATGGCAGGAAATAAGGACAACATGAAATCCACTTCTGTATATTTGATGTTATTTGCAGGGGGAGCCGTGTCATGGCAGTTAAGACTGCAAAAGTGTGTTGCTTTGTCTACTACCGAGGCAGAGTATATGGCAGCAACAGAAGCATGCAAAGAATTATTGTGGTTGAAAAGATTTATGCAAGAGCTTGGCTTTATGCAACAGCGCTACGTGGTTCTTTGTGATACTCAAAGTGATATTCACCTTGCTAAGAACTCTATGTACCATAAGAGAACAAAACATATTGATGTGAGGTATCATTGGATAAGAGATGCTATTGAAGACAAGTTGTTTGAACTTGATAAAGTTCACACCGATGATAATTGTTCTGATATGTTGACCAAAGTTTTGGCAAGGGAGAAGTTGAAGATATGTTGCTCACTCGCCGGGGTGGTGAGTTCTTTCTCATAGACAAAAAAAAGGAGATTTGTTGGGCTATTTTTTGCCTATGAGAAAGCCCAACTCATCTCTAATTACATGGGTTTATTTACTTAATTATATATAAATAAGAAGAAAAAAAATATGATATTCCCTTTGTTTTTGGTCTCACGTGACAAGCCAACAACACCACCATAAGTTACATGTTATGGTTATTTTTATTGGATGGACTTCACTGGCCCATTTAATATTATATGGTTTTTCTTGGAGAGAAATCTACACAGCAGCCGACATAACTCTAAATATATATTAGAGAATTATTGTTTAGGTTTTGAGTTGTTCTGCAGTTACACATACATACCAAAAGACTTGAGATTATTTTGTTCCTCTTTTGTTGTCGACAAAACTAGTTACGAAGAGAAGTTTTGGGTGCTCAAGTTTTGGTGTTTGTGAAGAGATAAGAGACGTTCTAGAGATCGGGTATTTTCTCGTTGGTGTTACCTCTTAATCGTTTGTTTTATTCCATATACTTGATGTTAGATTGTACATAGTAAATGATGATTTGTGTATACCTCTAGTTTTACCTAGAGATGAACTTTTGTATTGCTCATTATTGGTGATAGTGAATGTGAAGCGGTTCTAGTAGTCCCGTGGTTTTTACTCTCGCCTTGAGAGGTTTTTCACGCTAAAATTTATTGTGTCACTTTAACTTTTAAATTACCCTATTTGTTTGCATCCTCATTGGTTCATTCGGGTCGGGAAAAAGTTTAGCCAAACGAAGTTTAATTCCGCAATTTTTGTTTACTGTTCGTGGCTAGGTGGTCGTTTTTCCCAACAGCTATATCCGTGACAATCTACTTTATGATCTGACCTCTCGTTTCATTTGCTAGAATCTCGTCGGAAACCCACATCTTTTAAAGTTTAAACTTTAAACCAACGAGCGTGGTTTCAGGCAGGTGGATAAGAAGTGAGGGGTGCCAAATAACACTTGCAGCCACACAATATATAGGCCAAGTTCACAATATGACATCAGTAAGGTTACGCAATAATTCATATATAATTTCAGCCTTTTGTGAACTTTTATTTTGTTGCGTGTTTTTTATGATACCCATGTTTAGACTTCCTAAATTATTTTTAAGAAATATGTTAGAATGCGCGTGGTCAGATGGCACATTAAAACACTACGTACCACAGGATCGTACAAGAGAATCGATAACCAGTACCGACGTGGTCAAATGGTGGTAGCCGGGATTAAAATTGTACCAAAACTCTTACCAGTGGAAGTGTAAAATAAACAGTTTAGTTATGTAACATTAGTCCAGCATAGATGGAAATGATTCCCTTTCTTATCCAGAACGAGATTCATTTATTTAACGAAACTACATCGTTTTAGTGAAAGAGTATTCAATCACTAGTGCGGTTCAATTTTGACTAAAAATAGGTTTCAATCACTACATCAAATGACAAAAGTTCATGTCATGTCTATATATTGGTCCCAGATTGGGTATTATACTGCCCAACTCTCAATTCCATTATATTTTTAACTGGTTATATTGCACATGTTCACAATTTTTTCGGTGTTATCCGAAGACCTAGCACATTCCAATCGTAACAAACATTTTGTCAAAATTTGATTCTGAGAACATTTTTGATCGAGTTTAATGTTATAATGACAAAGTATCTTTCTTTGCATTCTAAACCAAGATAGTGCATGTTTAAGATAAAAGCTCAACTCGTTTTAACTTATGAGTAAAAAATGACCGACTTCCTTAAAAGAAACACAAAGCATGAAAATCATTTATATATATATATATATATATATATATATATATATATATATATATATATATATATATATATATATATATATTTGTCTATGTAAAATTGTAAATACATCCAATCTTTAATGTTCCAAGTGTAAGACCAAAATCATTAGATCCTTTTCAATATCTCCAAAAGATATTTCACATGTATTTACGTTCTTCAGCATTATATCTTGATGGATTGTACTTTCATAAAATGCAACATTAAGCTAAAATGCAACATTCAAAAAGTAAATGAGAACTTAATGTTAGGCATCATTTTAATAAAATAAAATAACTTTGATATAGCTACCTACTACTGCTACTATTGAAAAGTATAAGTTACTGAGAATGGCAAGTAAAACGCATGACTTGGTTAAACATGACCAAAGTGTCAAAAGTTGGAGGCATGGGATTGACTTTTGTTCTCTAATTGACTTTGCAGTGTATCAAAGTCAATTTTTGCTTCCAAATACTTGCACCAAACTATAGACTAAACATATATATAGGGGATAGATCTTGCGAGAAGTGATATTACAACGAGAAGTGCGAGAAATGAATGTATAACTCCATTAATCCCTAATTTCACTTCCTTTCATAAGATGTTACATACATATATGTAGGTTGGTTATATTTATGTCTTAATTACACATTCAAACCTACCTACAAACATATAAATGTATTGAGCCGCATTCAAACTTATGTACCTACACACATACAAACATATGTACCTACACACATACGTATGCACCTACACAACGCACCTACACATAAGAAAGGAAGTGAAATTATGGATTAATGGAGTTACACCTTCATTTCTCGCACTTTTCGCTGTAAAAAAACTTCTGAAATGATTATATATATATATGATTGATTTCTTTTGAGAACCGTTTTGACTTTTAAGAACTCGAAAGAACTCAACGTAACAATATTTTTTTTGAATTTTTTTTACACATGTGTAACTAACATTTAAACTTGTATAATCATCAGAAATACGTATTTTCTCTCCTGATTCAGTTTTAATTAAATTTAATCCCAGTCACATATTTCATATCATTTAATTAAATGTGTGGTCCAAAATTAAGTTTTCTAAATTTTTACAACTCATCAAGTTCTCAAAATATATCTCCTCTATATATATACACAAACACGTGCAAAAGTAGGTTAGAGATGTAATTCTTACATTAATAATTGATTTTGGTGATTCTAATAATTTAGAGAAATGAAGATAACATTTGACCTGTTTGACTGGATCAATCTATTTCCTTATTTAACTAAGTTTTGCCCATTAGACCCCACTGGAGTTTGACCCAATTTGAAGTAAAAAAGTCAAAATTGCAACCTGAAATAAACATTGTATAAGCAACTTTGGTCAAATTTCTATGTCATGTAACCATCAAGCTTTGAAAATATTGAATTTTGGTAATCTTCCAAGTTGATGAATTCAAAGGCATCACAAGTTATCAACACGTCAACCGTCATATCATCATTTTGGACAGGTAACCACGTAAATTACCTCAAACAAAAAATCTTGTAGTTGGATAATAAATTAAAAAAACAAACATTGTAAAGAACGGAAAATTACAGAGGTCCCTTAAAATAGATTTCAGGCCACCCAGGTGAACATGTATGTCTCTCAGGGTACAACCGCCGTAGCAAGATGTAATGCCGGAATTAGCCTAGCATGAGAGACTATACCTCGACTATGCCTGAAACAAGAGTGTGAAGACTCGAGAATGTCGGAAATTCGTTAAAGTTTGTGCGAGACTAATCCAACTCAAAGGTCTTATTTGAATGCAACATTAAATTGATGAATTAAGTTTGATATGAATGCAATCATTATGATACTTAACTACGAATGAACACTTTTGACGGATGGAATTCGGGTGGCCACACTTGAGCTAGACCCGAGACATGAGTTAAAAATACTAAAGACGGCTCTCAGGAAGCTCGCTCCTCGCCTGGTCCCGTCCTTGGCTCCGGACGCGCCACGTGCTCCGCACACTTGCAACTGCCACTGAATGTGCCCTGTCGTTCAAAAATACATTCTTGTGAACCCTTTTCACTTATAAAGCACTTGAAGTTGATCATTACACCGATATGGGACAAACCCATTTTTCATAGTTCAAGTCTCAAACACACAACTTAATTCATTATGATCTTCTCACATATATGCACACGAACATATCAAAAAATAATAATATTAGTAACTGATGCAAACAATTATCTACGTTCAAATAAGTGAAAACATATTTTCACTAAGTGGAGTGTACAACCCATCAATTTTGCCAAGTATAATGAAAACATACGGCTATGAAGTGCCACCAATTGTGATATGGTGTTTCGACAATTTGGTAAATTTGTACAACTACTCGCCTGATTCACCTTACGAACCAGTTAGAAACGATGAATCCTCTTCTCTGTGAAGAGTTTCCATATGCTTGAATAATCATAAAGTATCAATGATTCATAATTAATTACCTTTTTGTCTGTAAGCTTTTAAATAAGTTATGAAATTGGTTTGTAGCCGTGCCAAAACTTCTTGTATGAAATAAGATTATTAGTCATATACATGTACACCAATATGGAAAACTCTATTAATTTTTCACGTTTGATTTGAATTCATCTGCAAAAGTTACATCTATATGATACACGGTGAAGTTTTCTAGAAAATCGTATGTTCCAGTTCCAACACGATAGAAATCTAAGCAGCGATTTTTCGACATAAAGTGGAAATGCACCACATTAGTCTCGTAACTCCTAGATAGAACAGTGATGTCTTTACAACAAGGGCGACTCTGAGAAAGCAAAAGAAGTTTTGGGCCGAAGGTGAATAATTTTTTGGACCTTAAGTAAAAAGAGTATTTTGTTGGGTTTAAACAATTTAATTTTTATATGGGTTATATGGTTATAATTTAGGTTGTGTAAAAAACTTTTGTATAAAAACAGGATTAAACATGTCTTAATTGAGACTATAACCCATAACCTTTTGGTTGGGATAATACCCATTGTTTTCAGACCAGACCAGACATCGACCCAGATGCCTTACCGGGTCACTGATCGGACCGAACCGGAAGGTCGAACCGAACATTGACCCGGATGACGTCATAAATAATATAACTATATATAAACTAATTTAATAATTTATAAACATTATTTTATAAACAACTTATAAATAACAATTACTAAAATATTAACTAGCAGACACCAACAATTATATAATAAAAATATATTTGACTAAATAATACTTACAACTGTACAATCTAAATAATCTTTCAGTAATATACTATTGAATAAAAAGATTATTACGCATAAGGTTCGGATTAAATTTAATGCAAACTGAAACTTTAAGGATGAAAAGGTAATTAATTCAAAAAGAAAGAAAAGAAAATGAAATATGAAATCTAAAGTGAAAACAATCACACGTTTCACTCTTAGTTTAACCTAAATCTACCCAGACGGCATCATCATAAATCATTTTCTTCTCTCCACCTCATAGCTCATTTGCATGTATGTAACTTTAACCTTAATCTTCTTTCAACAAACCATACCAAACTCTTCTTCTTTTTATTTTCATATGTAAGCCCTAACAAATTCTTACGACATTTTCTCTCTGTAACAAAACAAAACTCTAACAAGCTTTCTTTATTATAAACTAAAAAAAAAAAGTGTTTTTCCGGTTAACCAGGCGGATCACGGGGTCCGGTCTGACCGTCACCCGCAAAACCCGGTCAGGTTTTTAGAAAAACGAGCCAAATACTTTGACCGGCCCGGTATAGGGACCGGGTCTCCGGTCAGATCGGTCCGACCAGCTGGCCACAGTGGCGAAGCTTGGGCTCGAGCGTCGGGGGGCCGAACTCAAAAGGTATTTAAAAAAAATCATAAACGAGGGAGACGGCTCAAATTTTTAGCCGAAAACGGGTAAATTTAAACTACGTATAAAACTTTCGGGAGAAAAAACGGATACATTTACACTACTGCGAAAAAAAATAGGGAGGTCGGGCTCATATTTTCGAGCGAAAATGAGTAAGTTTACACTACGTATTAAATCTTCAGGCGAAAAACGAATACATTTACACAACCACGAAAAAAAATACGGAGGTCGGGCTCAAATTTTTGGGCGAAAACGAGGAAGTTTACACTACGTATTAAATTTCGGGCGAAAAACGGATACATTTACACTACCGCGAAAAAAATACGGAGGTCGGGCTCAAATTTTCGGCCGAAAACAAGTAAGTTTACACTACATATTAAATTTTCGGGCGAAAAACGGACACATTTAAACTACTGCGTAAAAAAACAGAGGGGTCAGGGCCACCCCTGGCCCTAATGAATATTCGCCATTGGCTGGCCAGGTGGTAATACCCATTTGCCACTAAACAAGATAATAGTTATGTAATTGAGTTTAAACATTAAATATGCATATTGTATTTAACAAAAATATAATTATAAAAATTGGGCGTAGCCAGGTGTTGGGCATATGACCGTTGACCACCCTGCCACCCCTAAGGGTCGGCCTGCTTTACAACATGGTTATAGGACTATATTACATCACAAAATAAGGCTAGTTACGTTATTATTAAATGCTTCTCTTTTCCTGACGTTTTTTTATATCTTATTTATATTTGTTTAATTAATAGCTAGGCAAGCCTCAAATTGCCCCTAGCACAGAAGAATTCCGAGTCATAATAGGTATTCAACCTTAAAGTAGTGTTTGGTAATGTGGAAATGACTGGAAGAATGGAATGTTCAAAACCATTGTCACAGCCGACGTCTGACCACCAATGCTACCATCGTTTGACTACTACCACCCCCACCACCACCATCGCCATCACAACCACCGATCATGTCGGCTGAACACCATTGCTACCACCACCATTGTCGTCACCGGATCTACCACCACCGCCGCCATTGCAATATTTATATTTTGGTATAAAAAAGATTTTTTTTAAACAGGAGTATTTGTATTATTTCTATTTAATTCCTACATTTTTTATTTACCGAACAATATAAAGTAATAATTCATTTCACACTCATTGTCTAATTAAATAAGACAAAAAAATGGTAATAATCTATTTCATTATTTTGTCCATTTCATTTCTTCTCCATTTACATTCCCACTCTATTCCATTACATTCAATCAAACGTAGCCTAGGGTAGTGTTTAAATTTTCTATTGAAGACATCTCCCGTGTTTGAGTCACGTTCACTTTCTTCGTGGTGAGATGGGTTATGGTGTGATTTAGATTTGATTGATTATCGGGTTTAAACTGTGTGATGGGATTGTCTAGATTCGCTTTTCGATTAGATTCGGCTCTCACGCTTTTCGTGATCATTTCTTTGATTTGATTGATTAATTGCTCAGGAATTTGCTAAGCATGTTCAGTTCATGCACGGTTGCTTCTTTCTTGAGAAGCTTCCGCATTATGAGTTTTTTCTTGGTTCGACATTATGAAATAAATAAATTCTTTTCTTGGAACACACATCTTTATTTATTATATATATATATATATATCGTTACTGGTACACATAAAAAACACACAAATATATATATATATATATATATATATATATATATATATATATATATACCTTACGTTCACACTAACACTTTTACACTTAACAGTTATTACAACTTAACACAACGAACTATCGTCTGAAAAGATCTTTAGTCTTTCATGTAGTTCTTGATCATCTTCTTCATTTTGTTACACTTGTGAAGCAGTTTGTCTCCGATCTTCTTCTTCTTGCTACTATCAATAGTGACAGTCTTCCTTAATTCGTCTGTTTTGTGCAAAGCTTGGTCAAGTTGTTCTTCTTGAGACTGCGGCCTGACATTCGGGTATCCATATTGAAGGTGGGTCACGGTAACCCATCATTACAATGTCATAATGATTCTTCATATACTAGGATGAAGTTTCCTCGGATGGGAAATTGAAGAAAGCTTCAGCTGCTGCTTCCTGTTGTCTTATCTCATTTGCTTGTTCAAAGATAGTGGGAATAACACCTTGAAAAGGATGGAAGTCAGGTGGAAAAATATTGATCCCTTGGATATATTGCACATATGGGTCTTAAGGATCGTAGCATGGAGTCATGTGAAAGAAAGGGTGTTACCAAGCTTCATTAGGTGGACAGTCACATTTTGAATGGTCTAAAGGTTCTTCCCTTATGGTGCTCACCTATTTGGAGATCTCTACCTCTTCTTCTTCCCGGTTCTTCTTCATCCATGGCCATTGCTGAATTAGTCACTTTGGGGTCGATGTTGTATTTCTCATATGGTTGAGTGACCCTCATTTTTGGCCTTCGAGAAGGGCCTTCATAGGAATTTGAATGGGAGTCGGTGGGGTTGTAACGGGTGTTCCAAAATGCCATCGTCCTTGATCTGAATGGCATTGCATCAAACTAGAGGATTCAGACCCGGGTTCGATATTGATTTGCTTGTTTCTTGCGTCTCCTTGGACGGATGATATGTTGGAATGTCGGAAGGATGATAATACGGAATACTCGACGGATGGTAGTTTGGAATATTTGAAGGGTGATACTCCTGAATGCTTGGCGCATGTTGCGTCAGATCACTTGGTATGTTGATAGGTAGCTGCTCGATACCGGGAAAATACACTGGTTTAATGCAGACTATCAGGTGTTCTCGGCTGAAAAAGTCTTCACTCATATTGTCTTCGAGGAGTATCGGTTCGGAATGGCCTTCCTTTTTGATGTCTCGGATAACGTCGTCTATTATCTTCTTGAATGACACCTACGGAGGGTTTAGAATAAGGAGGGATAGAAAGGGTTACCAACCTATCTTATCCCTACTATATAAAACAAATTAATAATAATACTTATATACTTGGATCGAAGCTTAGGTATCACTAAGTTATACCTAATTCGCTAAGATCGATGGCTCTGATACCAACCTGTCACACCCCGACTCACGGCCTAGGCGTGTGACCCAAGTTGGTACCGTTTTTGTAAATAAATCAAAGTTACGGTTTATTTACGGAAATTTAGCATGGATTTAATTATTAACATTTATATGTACATTCAAAATACGGGATTTTAAAATTACCCGCTAAATTTATAAAAAGATTTCTTGTTCATTAAACCACCATTTACATATATTTATCAAAAAGATTTATCCGAGCCATCAGATCGCCTAATGGCTACTTCGTCACAAGCATCTAATCTTCATTACCTGTAAAACAGTTTAAAAATACGTCAGCAACACATGCTGGTGAATAAGCTGACGCAAAAATATTTTATTTACTTAATTACCCCTCGAGACATAACTTGGGTCTCGTCCCATCGTGGCTTAAAAGTAATCAAGTTAAAAACTAAATCACAATTATAAACTTAAGATCAACTCGAAATCGCTCAGCAAACACCGCAACATTCGAGATTACTTAGCTACCATCAGTATACACGTGATTACCCTCTCTCGGACATTACTTAGGTCCGACCCGTCATGGCGGAGACATAACAAAGTGTGGCGCGGTGTGCCCACTGTCTAACCACATATGTAAAGATCCGGACAAACGTACACAACAATCTGAGGGCCAGCGATTACTGTTGTTCATAACGTTTTAGAGATACGTAATCTCATGTAATCAATTCAATCTGACTCGATAAAACTTAGTTATAAAAGTTTGGGGCGTATTTACCCTTTTGCTTAAGCAGCTTCATTTCACTGATTGAGTTCGTCTTTCTTGTTATCTCGGACCTATAGTTCGAGTATAACCATTTGTTATTACTAAATCAACGATCTAGCTTAAGACCTTTAGTCTTTTTTGCAAATCATTTTTCTTTATTAAATATGTTTGAACCTTTAGTTCGACTTCTTTAATTTTCTAAACACTACGTTTCTTCTTCTCGAAGAAATGTATACTTTATTTCTTTATTTATTTAAGAAACTCAAATAATATTTGTATTTAATAACAAAGAATTATCTCAATATCCTTTATTTATATTTTTCTTGGTATTTAGTTTCGAGGTATCGAGTATACCCTCGACTAGGGTCTAATCCCATATTAATATTATAATAGTATAATAATATTTTACTCGGGTAGAACCCCTACCTCGATTAGCTTAATAAACACCAAGACTTTTGGCAGAACTTCTGCACTTGCACACTTATCGATATGTTCTTGATCAACCTTTCTTGGCACGCAAAATCGAGGCGACGTATTGTGGTTGCCAGGATGCGTACGTACTTCGAGATAGAATGTCGGGTTACTTTCGGGTGGCAAGAACTTCGAGGATTTGTCGGTTGAGAGCACGAATTACGAGGTAACGACCGTCGGGTCGATGGCACGGAAAACGAGGTAGTGAGAGAGTATATTAGAGAGAGAGAGGATGGTGTGATGAATATGAGGTTGGTTTCCCTATTTATAGAGGTTGCCCAGCTGACCCGTCGCGGTACGCGATGGCCTTGGAAGGGATCCATCGCGTATCGCGATGGATATACAGCCATTTTATTATTATACTCAATTGCGATACGCGATGGAGTTTCTAGACGTCGGTCGCGTGTCGCGATGCCTCCCAGTAGCCGTGCCTCATCACCAAATAGCCTTGCCACGTGGTGCCACTCGTGTGACACGCGTCACGAGTTGTCAGACCTCGTCATCGTGATACACGATGACGAGCTGGTTTTGGGTGATCGAATATCGCGACACCGCATATCTTAGGTTTCAGTGACATACCAATCCCGGTACGCGATGGGTTGACTTTCTGATCCATCGCGTATCGCGATGGTTCAAGAAAATTTGAGCGCTACCCCTTCCGTTTATGAAAGTTTTTATATGTGTTCTCACCTGTACCCCTCAACGTTTTTATCCAAGCTCCGCCACTGCCTAATTGGTCCACTTTGCGGCACCTAATTAACCATTTAATATTTTTTTGGTTTTAAATTTTTTTTGTTTATAATATTTTTTTTATCTAAGACATTTTGTGTTTGACGATTTAGTGTCGAAATCATCCATAGCGGCCCAATTTCGTCTTGATCGTGCGCTTCTATTTTCTTTTAATGTCTTTGGTTTTGTTTTTTGGTACATCATGATTTTTTTTAAATATGTTACTTTGTTGTATTTTGGCTCGAATTCGCGTTGGTTTATGAGTGCAGTGAATAGTGTTTTTGTTTAACGCCATAAGTCTCGGTATCGGTAGAATTCACGTTAGGGTGCGGCCGCAACGCAAGGGTTTTGTTTTTTAATATGTTCATAATTTGTTGTATTTATACGTTGACGAAGTTAGTTTTTTGCTAACTACACCGTTAGCCTGACCCAACGCGTCTGGTGTCTTACCTAGTTTTTTTTATTAAATTAAATTACTATTTATTTGACTAATATCAAAATATATATTAAACAAAATAAAAAAATAAAAATTGTTAGTTGAATAAAACATGGTTTACGTGATGGTTCACTCTTAATAACAAAAAAAAATCATTTATTTCTTTTACTTTTTTAAACATTGTTTGTTTGGTAGAAAATAAATACGTTTCTTAAAAGAGCATTTATGTTCAGGTGACAATCTTCACGGAATAATGAATAATAAATATATGTCATCCTTCGGTTATAAAAACTTCTGATGGAATTGATTTTAATCTATTGAAGTTCATCAAATGACAAGTGACACATATCTTTTCCAATTAGTAATCATCACCTCTTCATAATTGCCCATTTTATTTTACTTGTAGCTCATAAAATCCACCGTAAAAATGCCCCCGATCAGAAACACCCAAGCCAAAAAGGAGCTCACTCCGGCCGAAATCGATCAGCTCCACCGCTCCACCCTCGGGTAACACAATAGCTTTATTTGAAATTCTGTATCTGTTAAATTAAGGAATTTTCATGTTCATACTGAAGTGGAATCAATTTAATATGTGGCAGAGAGTCGCATATCAAGAAGTAAAGAAGATAAAAACTGTGGACAAAAAAACCTTACACGATCCATAGAATTGTGCAAGCACTACGACGACCAAGTGTCTGAGTTGGGGGCGGTTGAGAAAGGAATCTCTAAAAAAGAAGTTGAATTGACTTTTAGCCCCTCTTGCTGCTTACAACTTAATCGGATGTGTCGTCCCTGCAAAAATCTGATGGCAAAAGTAGTGTTACTACCATATGATATTTGATTCTGCTTAGACTGTGATACTAGAAGTGATGTTTGCCTGATTTTCCACACCCATAGAACCATTAGCATCAAGGTCAATATCCCAAAAGAATTTGTGCTTCTTTTAACAAAATTAAAGTTTCAATATATGCAATTGCATGCCCGAGATGTAATCTTGATTTTAATGAAGTTACTTTTGTATTATATACAACAAAGAAATTTGGTGTCGCAAAGCCCCCATTGAGCCAATTTGTGGCACCCTGTTGGTCAAAGCATTTTGTTTTCTTTTTTCCTTTTTTTTAGTTTCGGTCTATAACGAACGTACCGAAAACCGACCAAACGTCAATTTTATTTTGTTGTAGTTATGGTGTCGTAACGAACGTGAAGAAAACCGACCAGAGTTGCGTAGACTCGCTGTGTTTTTTATATATCCGGTACCGTAACAAACATAACGAAAACCGACCAAATGTCGAGTTTGAATTTCTTTGTTTTAGTTCCGGTATTGTAACGAGTGTGATGGAAACCAATCAAATTTGCATAGACTCACTACCTCCCTCCAAGACTGGGATCAACAACCGTCTGGTTTAATCAACGCTCGATTTTTAACCACCGACGCCACCCCATTGGTCCATCACCCCATTTGTTTTATTTTTGGTTTTAGTTTCGGTACAATAATGCACATAGCTGAAATCAAACAAATTCATGTCGACTTACCGCCTCAACGCTTTGTTTTTACCACCGTCCCGGTTTTACCGATATGTCCGGCGCACCAGGTAAAACACTAGTTAATTATATTTTGTTATCGGTGAACACAAGGAGTATGTACCCTGCACATGTTCTATTCCTAAACGTCATAACCAACTATTGTTGATTACGAAGAAAAGCCCGGATATATTAGAACATTATGTTTGACTATTATAGTTGTTGTGTCTACTTTTCAAGCCTGATTATAAAGAAATAAGCGTTTACAATGATACGTGCATGTCACATCTCAACTTAAGGCCTAGGAGTGTGACCAATAGTTAGGGTACCTGTTTTGTAAATTAATCAAAGTTTAAGGTTGTAAAGCGGAAGTATTTGATTAAAATATTAATATATTTTAAAATTCGGGAATTAAACACGTGTTAGTTGTTACCAAAAGTGTTTCACTTATAAAACCATAATTTACATTATTTTAATAATTAAAACTTCATCTGAGCCATATGATCGTCTAATGGCTAATCAACATCTCCCATCATCTATTCATGATTACCTGTAAAACACTTTATAAATATGTTAGCAACACATGTAGATGAACACGTTGACACTAAAATATTTTATATACTTAATTATTCCTTACGGATATCTTATGACTCGGCCCATCATTGCAAAGGAAATAAATAAGTTTGAAAATTTTGGATAACTATTATAAAGTTAATTTCAACTCGAAACCTCTTAGTAAAGTGTTCGATTACTTAGAAACTACAAATATACACTAGACCCGTCCCCACTCGAATATTACTTAGATCTGGCCTGACGTGGCGGAGGAATTACCAAGCGTGGTGCGGTGTGCCCACCCACCGATCACATGTGTAAGGATCCAGACAAACACATACAATAGCCTGAGAACCAACGATTACCTTTGTTTATAAAGTTTTAGGGATATATAATCTCATTTTAACATTTAATGACTCGATTTATAAAGTTGTAAAAGTTTGAGTGTATTCACTTTGTTTTGGTCAGCGCTTTCACTAATTTATGTTCTGGAGTTATCTCGGAACGATAGTACGAGAATAACTTTGTATAAATATCTAGATAAAAAGATCTAGCTTCAGACTTTAGTCTGTTTTGCATAACATTTACCTTAATAATATATTTTATATAAAATATGTGGGCCTTTAGTCCCTTTTTGTCCATTTATGTGATATGTTTCTTCTTTATGAGGAAACGTATATGCTAGGTTTCTTCTTTAAGAAGAAACATTAATTTGACTATAATTCATGTATATAAAACTTTTATGTTTCTAAATTATAAATAAACAATATTTTAACTATACCCTTGACTTATGAAAAACTATATTTAACTTTTATGTTTGTTTAAGGTATGGGTTATAACCCCAACTAGTGTCTAAGCCAATATAATAAAATAACTAAGCAGAACACCTACATTAATGTAGGTATTTTGGATGAAATACCTAGGCTTAGAGCGGGCAGCACTTTTACTTATATTTGGGTATTGAGAGAGAACAACGCCAAAACTTGCACGTACTTCGAGAAACAAGGCTCGTTGGATCGCCGAAACCATGGCACGTACTTCTAGGTTATGTGTGTGTTATGTGAGGTGGGTAGGGATGTCTGGATGTAGAGCCCGGCCTCCATATTTATAGGAGAAATTTTGGGTTTGGTCGTGCATTGTGAAGGGGTTTAAAAAGCTTTGTCGCGCATTGCGATGGATGCAAGGAATGGCCATCGTGTAACGCGATGCCGTTCACTAGGCCTGATTCATCGACATATAGACATGCCAAGTGTCACCACGTGATGCCACATGTGGACATGTGGTTGAACACGTGTCACGATTACTTAGCCTAGGTTGGTCGCGTGGCGCGACACCACCCTTCCTGGGATTTTGACAGATTCAAAGAAAGAATCGAAATTGAACGGTGAATGAAATCACAAAAACGAAACGAAAGCTCCGGGATGGTGACATATTGCTAGAAAACTTGAAGATGGAAATCGGGATCCAAGGGTTAGAGCATAGAGTGAAAGGGCACTCGCAGGAAAACTTGAAGGTGACCGGAACCAGTGTCGGAAACACGTGGTGTTAGAGGTGGAGGGACTTAAACTAAATGCATCATAAGCCACAAGGACTCAAACGAATATTATTTGAAGTTAGTAGATAAAGGACGATATTGCTCTTGATGTGGATGGAAAATCCGTCGTCAACACAACTAAAGAAGCGTGCACTTTTGCACGCCCAAGAAGTTTGGGGGTACAATACGCGTAGTTTGAGCGTTAGACCTACAAAGTGTGCATGACCATAAAGCACAGGGGTGCAAATCATAATTTTTTATTTATTTTAAGGTTTTTTCATTTATAACTAGCCTTCCACCATAACGTGGTAATTCCTAGCCTGTTAGGAAGATATTAAACTTGTTTAATAATAAGCATGCCATATAATTTTATAATTTTTTTAAAATAATTAAAATTAATACGCTAGGCTCTATCATTTCTCCTTCTTGATGCATGAAACATACAGCATAGTCATGGGCAGTTCTAAGGGTAGGCGATGTGGGCGTCCGTCTGGGTTTTTTGGGGGACACAAATCTTTTTAAAAATTCTAGATGTTACGTATAGAATACCCAAACGCTTATAATTCCACTATTTTTATAACATCCAAACACCTTTTAAACCCACTTTTTTAAATTACCCAAAAATTATACACCTATTAAAAATTTAAAAAAGGTCCATTACTTTAAATTAATCAATAGAACTTAAATAAATAAATAAATAATGAAACAAATAGGCGGGATAACAACGTCGACTTCATACACCAGCAGTCGCTGCAGCACCTGCATAAAAGAGTTTTTTAAAATTGTAGTTATTGAAATCATATTTACGATCCACAATGTCCCAAGAAAAACTTAGTGGGTTGGCGATCATGACTATTGGAGAACGGGATATTAGAGAACATAAACTGCGAATAGTTGATTCACCTATTTGCTATCAAAAATGTTATGAGAGCTTCACAAAACATAGGTTAGCTATTAACATATTTAGTATGTCATAAACTCATTCTAATATCATCATTTTGTTAATTGTTATGTTTATTGTCATAACTTTAATCGTTGTCCAAAAAGAAATTGTTTACATTATTTAGTACGTTAATGTTTAAGGGACATATTTTTTTCCTGCTCAGTCGAGGTATGTGAATTCTCAGGGCCGGCCCATAACATAGTTATATAACCATGAGATATAAAATACTTAAATGAGTTATATTCATGTTTAATTATTTGTGTTAATCGCATCGTCACTAACCTTAACACAATTAGATATGTTTTGCGGACCCTATCTCCAATGATTACTTAATGTTGAAGAAAAGCATGTGGCATCCACTCAAATAAAAAGAAGTATCATATATGTGGATGTATAAATCTAATCCCAACCTTCGATATTCAATAACTATAACCTTTAGTTATGAAAATTTTGTTAATCTTAACTTTACAACCCAAATTGTTTACCTCCAACTTGTCACAGTGTCACTTGTATCAAGACAAATACATCATGAGATATTGACCGGTCACGCCAAATATATCATGAGATATTGACCGTCTAAGTTGTTTATTATGTGTGGGCCGAATTAATATGTCAAAATTGGCATGTTTAGAATTCTATGTATAGATACGAAGTTGTCTAAACCGCTCGATGCATGACGATCACTTGGAAAATGCTCGATCGATTTCGACTCGGTTTGTAAACGAGCTTATCAGGTAGCTTCGGATTGTAAACTAGCAAAGTACGCTCAGTTCAATTTGGTTGGCTCGAATTATACTTTATACACACACACAATTTTTAAACCATTTTAAAATTTCCATTTATAGTTTTTACAGATTCAAATTTTCACGCTATTAGAAATTTGTTTTCTTGTACATTATATCAAACTTGTTTCTTATAAATTTGCAAGCTACTATATACATAAAAAAAATCAGCCAAGTTGATGGATTAACAACTAAATTTTCAATATCACAACCAAAACACGGCTCAACATATCAATATATCATTAATTGTATGAATGCAAAGCGGATTTGGTCTAGATACATACATGGGTGAAACTTCCCATTACAACCAATTTTGAGTCGGTAAAAGAAATTCTTGAATATCCTAACAAGCATAAGAAGAATAGCTAGGAGTATATAACCATTCAAGCAATCTCGACAGTTACATGTTGGATGATACGGAAATCAAAAAATTAGAAGATCTTCAACAATAAACATTTACAAGTGGATAAGTTGGTTAACATCATCGAAGCAAACTCATTTTTATGGTTCAAGTATAGGAACAAGAGAATGGACTTGCAGTGAAAGAAGTGGTACAATTTTAACTTTGAGAACTTTCTGTTAGAGTTGTCTTTTTTTATTATTATTGAAATGTAATTGGCTTGTTATTTGTACTCTTCTAAGTTGCGTTGTCGCTTTTCATTTATAATATTGGCCTTTCAAAAAAACAAAGTTAAACCCGCCAACTTGTTTAACACCCAAACTATCATGTATTATATATATCATAAAAATGCAGAACACCACATGAAATTAAAAAGTAGAACACTTGATCTACATACATTAGTTATTGAAGGGGTATGCACCCGCCTTAACATCGAGCGGGGCAGGTCAACCCACAAGATATAGACAAGAGGCTTGAAATCAGGATGTCATGAAGACACAAAGCCAAAACCTATGCGCAAGCGCATGAAACACCTGCGGGTGGCGCATATCACATATGGACACAACACACACATTTGGTGTGAGAATAAGAGAAGACCCTGCGCATCCCCAGGATAGGCGCATAAAGGCCGCGCGTAAGCGACACACAACAAATGAGACAATAGTCTAATCCAAATCAGGATAAGGACAACCATGATTGTACTCATCAGACAACCTTCCAGAAGGTATCTTTTAAGGAATAAAGAATGTGCTGATATTGACAGCTGCCACTGAAGGGTGGACAACTCAGCAAAGCCCATGTGCCACCACGTGATGGCACGTGGGTCAGGTGAAATACCTTGGTCAGAGAATAATCAATGAAAAAGCACCAAGTGTCCTAAGTACACGTGGCGCGAAGCAATAGGAGGAGGCCAAAAAGGCCCTAATTGGGTCTGAGCCCAATCATTGGAAACCCTAATACTATAAATACCACACCACCTCAACAGTTGGGAGGGGGCAAGAAAATATGTTCTAAATCCTTTACTCATTTTCACATCCTTGTTATCTTCTCCTACAATATCTGATTCTCACACCGGAGGGTTACCCCAAAGAGGATCCCTCTGTCCCTTTCTGAGGGGTAAGCTCACGGTGCTGTTCGTTTTGTAGGTGGAAGAACTCGTATCTCGGAAAACCATCGGTGATATAGCACACTCGTACTCGAGGAACGTTGATCATATACAAGTAAGTCGATACACGCTTCTTCATTGGCGCCATCACCTGTTACAACGGCAACAAAACCACTATTTCATCAATTTTCTCTCTGAAAATCTTCACCATGGTTTCCGGTGTTCGAAACAACGATCAAGTTCTGGAGGATAATGAGTTTGAGGATGTTAATGAGGGACATCAGGTTCTGAGGGCGCCGCGTGACACTGCGCGCACCACCAGTAACCATCCCTTCAACACAGCACCTCATAGTCAAACTGAAACTCCCCCAGACGATCTCACGTTCCAAAATCTGACTAGTACAAAACAAAAGGGACCAATGGGCCCGGAAGTTGAAACCAATGACCCTAAAGAATGGCTCATAAACGAACAACGGCGTTTAATGGACAAATACAATGAGTTGGTAAAACACAAAAAGTTGGCCGATTTAACACAAAGGCTCGCATTTGATAAACAAACCATTCAGGGAACAACAAAAAAGACGCGCGCGCCGGAAGACGGTCATTCTGTTCACACCGAACAAGCTGATATTAGTGATGAGGAAGAGGTGCACAGCATGAAGAAGACGCGAGATACTCATGCAAGAGGTTCACAGCTTCGCTCACACATGCACATAGCACCTGGAGCCAAAGCTGATATGGATTTATACACACCATACAACCCACAAGCGAAAGGGCAAGTGGACGTAACCACACCATATAGGCCAGCCATCTTGGTAAAACATTCAAAATTCGCTGAGCGCATTGCGAAGGCTCCCATTCAACACCAAACCAAAATGCCAAGCGGTTTAGGCAAGTACGATGGTACAACAGATCCAGATGATTTCTTACAAGGTTTTTATAACACTGGAAACTTAGAAAGCTGGACGATGCCAACATGGTGTCACATGTTTGCTCACTGCCTCACGGGTGCAGCGCGTGTCTGGTTCGAAAGCTTGCCGACAGGACAAATCGATGGGTTCGAAGAGCTATTGGAAAAGTTCCAGGCTCACTTTATACAGCAGCGCAGACACACGCACGACCCTGATGACATCATGCACTGCGTACGCAGAAATGATGAAACCATTGAAGACTACATAACTCGTTTCAATCAGGAATCTCTTGCAATTGGAGGCATCACTGAACAACTCTTGCGAGTGGCCTTTATATAAGGTGCGCGCAGTGATCAACTCCGCAGAGCTCTCGTGAGCAGAGAAGGCATGCCCACCACTTGGGCTAAGCTTATGGAAGCATCGCGAGTCTTCGCACGAAATGAAAAACAAATTGCCCAAGATAGAGCAAGAGATAAAGGGCATCAAACAGAAGCACCACGCAACAATGAAAGGAGGGGCAAACAAAACTCCGTATGGTCCAGGTTGCAACAAACCAATTATTCTCCCGCAGAAAAGCAAGCGCAACAAAGTTCACCCCAACCCCAAAAAGACATTCTTAACCGCGGAGAAGGTGACAAGAAGGAAGACGGCAAAGAGCCTAACAGACCTCTACCAAGAATATGGACTCCCCTCACCAAAACGCCTTCGCAAGTGTTAAGCACAGAGAATGTCCAGTTTGAAAACCCCAGGCCATTACTCCATAAGGGACCACCGAACAGTGGCAAATATTGTGAATTTCACAAATCCACATGGCACAACACCGATGCATGCCATCATTTGAAGTATGCGATCGAAAAAGATGTGAAATCAGGCAAGTTGGCTCACTTGGTAAAAAATCCAAGACCAGAGAACGAACAACCAGACGGAGCCTCAGCCAGTAAAAATTTCAAAAGAATCTGTGTAGCTAAAGGAAGAAGGCAAGGGCAAGGATCGAGGAAGAGAAGCGCGCAAATCCAAGGGGATTGGCGCGAGCAACAAGTAATCTTTCCAAGAATCAGAGGAGGCCCGTCTATCAGCAGTCCTCTAGTCATCACTGCACACATCGCTCATTATGAGGTGTCAAGAGTCCTAGTGGACACCGGTAGTGAGTCAGACATCATGTATGAGCAATGTTTCAGGAAGTTGGATCCAGCAGACCAAGCAAGACTCGAAGTTGTGAGTGCACCAATCTCGGGTGTCTCAAACGAAATTATTCACCCCCTAGGTCAGATACAATTCGAACTAACTATGGGGGATGAGAAGCACAAGCGAGCTGAAATTGTCAACTTCCTGGTCTTGCCCACCACTTCATGCCATAGTATGATCTTGGGTAGAGGAACGATTGCCCAATTCAACGCCATACCGTCACCAGCGCATGGGGCGTTGGGGTTCCCAACACCAACAGGAGTAACATTTGTGTACCGAGATCATTTATGCGCAGTAGTAAGTATACCTCGAGAGGGGAGAATAAAGCCCAGTGGCAAACAACGCGCCAGAGGAATGGATTCTCAACCCAAAATTCCCAAAACAAACAATCAAAATCGGAGCTACGATATCAGATGACACAAGAGTGAGAATGAAAAGATTGCGCACAACGTATATGTCAATCTTCGCGTGGCAACATTCTGATATGACTGGGGTTCCGCAAGACCTGGCGCAGCACTCTCTCAACATATTCAAGTCCGTTGAGCCAATTGCTCAAAAGGAAAGAGTCATGGGAGACGAGAAGACAGAAGCCATGAATGAGCAAGTAGAAGATCTACTGCGCGCGAATATCATTCGCCCAATACGATATCAAACATGGGTAGCCAATCCTGTGATGGTAAAGAAGAGCAATGGGTCATGGAGAATGTGTATTGATTTCAAGGATCTCAACAAGGCGTGTCCAAAAGATTGTTACCCCCTCCCAAACATTGACATGAAGGTGGACTCTGTGGCGCCATTTAAGCTCAAATGTTTCCTGGATGCCTATAAGGGCTATCACCAAATTCAAATGGCACCACAGGATGAAGACAAGACTGCTTTCAGAACTAACAAGGGTGTTTTCTGTTACACAAAAATGCCCTTTGGTTTGAAGAATGCAGGAGCCACTTACCAAAGACTCATGGATGCAGTTTTCAACGAGCAGATTGGAAAAAACTTAGAAGTCTACGTGGATGATTTGGTGATTAAAAGCAGGGAGGAAAAACAAATGCTCAAAGACAACGAAGAAACCCTTCGGCGCCTAAAGGAAGTAAACATGAAGCTCAACCCGAGCAAATGCACGTTCGGCGTGGAAGAGGGGAAATTTCTCGGCGTAATGGTCACCAAGGATGGTTTCAAGGTGAACCCAGAGAAGGTGGAGGCTATCCTCGGCATGCCCTCACCATCCACCATGAAGGAAGTTCAAAGGTTGAATGGTAGATTGATATCAATTAACAGGTTCCTAGCAAACCATGCAAGCAAATCTACCCCATTCATTAACACATTGAGAAATTGCTTAAAGAAAAGCCAATTCAAGTGGACGCCTGAGGCCGAGCAAGCTTTCAGTGAGATAAAAGAATGTCTGATAAATTTGCCTGCGCTCACAGCTCCACTACCTGGTGAAACTTTAATGTTGTACCTGTCAGCAGGAGAGCGCGCCATTGGCGCAGTATTATTGGTGGATCGCAAGGGAATCCAAACACCAATTTATTATGTAAGTCGGGTGCTGACAGATCCTGAGACGCGCTACACCATCATAGAAAAGTTAGTTTTATCACTGACGCATGCGTCGCGCAAGCTTCACAGATATTTCAATGGTCATCCTATTGAAGTCCTAACTGATTATAACATCCAGCAAGTCTTGTGACGTCCCGCGCTCTCAGGAAGGCTGACAAAATGGGCGCTGGAATTAGGGGAGCACACGATCACCTATAAGCCTCGTCCAGCAATCAAGGGACAAGTCTTAGCTGATTTCATCGCAGAAATCCCTGAAGGAAAAGTCGAAGAGGCTCAGCGCGAAGTAGACCCTCCGCAAGCCAATAATGAAGAAAACGTTTGGAGATTATTCACTGATCGAGCTTCAAACAACGAAGGGTCCGGCGCAGGCCTCAAACTGGTGGATCCAGAAAATCATGAGTATACTTACGCAATCAGGTTGGATTTCAAGAACACCAACAATTAAGCTGAGTATGAAGCCCTGCTGGCTGGTTTGCGCATCGCGCACAAGTTCAGAATTAAAAAGCTAGAGGCTCATGTAGATTCATACCTGGTAGCAGCACAAGTCAATGGCCTTTATGATGCCAAGGAGAACACCATGCCTCTGTATCTAGAGCAGGCAAAGAAACTCACCGAACAATTTTACTTTTTCAGAATCATACACATTCCGCGCAGTGGAAATAAGTCTGCCGACGCGCTAAGCAAGATGGCATCAACCAGCTTCGATCATTTTGGCAAAGATGTCAGGGTGGAAGTAATGAGCAACCCGTCAGTGGGAGCGAAGTCTGTTCTTGTAATTTATACAACACCTTCATCATGGATAACTCCAATAATGGAATTCTTGAAGGAGGAAAAGGTACCAGACGATCGCGCACAGGCGAGGAAGATAAGACACAAGTCGTAGAACTACGAAATGCTCGATGGTACGTTATATCGACGCTCTTATCTTGGACCACTCATGAAATGCCTAGACGCTGAGGAAGCAAGCTATGTGATCAGAGAGATACACGAAGGAATCTGTGGAATACATGCTGGCCCGCGCATGGTGATCGCCAAGGCAATGAACGCAGGTTACTATTGGCCAGGCATGTACTTGGACGCGTTAAAAGAGATCCAAAAATGCAAAGCGTGTCAGAGCTATGCGCCAAATACCATGCGGCCAAAGAACAACTTGATTCTGGTGACCTCTGCATGGCCTTTCCACAAGTGGGCAATCGATATTGTGGGTCCCTTACCACAAGCGCCAGGGCGAGTAAAGTTTTTGGTAGTGGCAGTAGACTATTTCACAAAATGGGTTGAAGCCAAGCCACTGGCAAAAATCACAGCCGAGGCAATGAAGCAATTTATTTGGAGCCACATCGTATGCCGTTTTGGCCTGCCCATGGAAATCGTGAGCGACAATGGCAAACAATTCACTGACAGGAAGATATCCAGTTGGTTCAAGAAATTGCACATCAATCAGGTCTTCACTTCAGTATACCACCCTCAAGGGAATGGCCAAGTGGAACGCGTGAACCAAAGCTTGCTGAATGGGCTGAAGAAAAGGTTGGAGGGAGAGTCCCATGCATGGGTCGAGGAGTTACCTAATGTCCAGTGGGCGCACAGGACACTAAGCAAAACCAGCAATGGCGAGTCCCCGTTCAGCCTAACCTATGAAACGGAGGCTATGATTCCAGCAGAGATTGGATGCCCATCCTATAGAGTGCTCATGATGAGTAAGACGGATAACGAGCAAGAAATGAGGTTGGATCTCAATTTACTTGAGGGACGCAGAGAGGCGGCTATCATCAGTGAAGCCAAATACAAGAAAAAGCTAGAAAAGTACTACAATCAGCGCGTGAAAGAATGCCACTTCAAGAAGAATGATTTTGTCCTTCGGAACAATGAAGCTGGTCGCGCAATACCCCCGGGAAAGATGTCTCCCAACTGGGAGGGACCTTATCAAGTCTCGGAAGAATTGGGAAAAGGTGCATACGCTTTAAAAGATTTAAATGGAAAGAAGATCCCGCGCACATGGAACGCAGCACAACTTAGAAAATGTTTCATGTAAAAGTTGTCAAGTTTCTAATCAACGCTTCTTCAGTTATGGACCCATGGTTACATTTATTTTATGGTATTAACCAAGTAGCTAGCTACTTCTTTTCGCCACTACAGCCGTTGGCTATATCTTTTACAATCTGTTGTATGACACCGCCTCGCGGTGGAACCTTAACCTGACCCTGACCCTGACCTTTCGCTTCGTTTGCTAGAATCTCACCGGAAACCCGCATTGTTTAAACCAACAAGCTTGGTTACTTCTAGGCTGGTGGATGAGAAGTGAGGGGTGCAAAAACACTTGCGGCCACAATATTATATAGGCAAGATTGCCAATTATGACATCATTAATGTGATGCAATAATTCTTCAATAGTTTCAACCTTTTGTAAAGTTTTTTATATCGTTGCACGTTTGTTTATGAAAAAAGTCAAAAACATACTTAGACTTACGTGGAGTCAAATGGCATGTTCAAAAACGCCACCAAAGGAACCTACGTGAGAATCCATGGGTACGAATGGAGTTGAAATATTGGTTTCGATATCCAAACTCTGAAGAAAAAATATCAATTATAACAAAAACTTTAAGAATATTAAAAATATTTCGGATATTTGAAATACTCGAAAAATTTACTGAAATAACCAATAATTATTCGAAATTTATAAGCAATATTTATTATTTGATAATTAAAAAATATATTTCGGCTAATTCAGATATCCACATATCTACAAATTTTCAAAAGCACTATTCAAGTTCGAATACAAAAATTTGGATATCCAAGATTCAGATAGTTCAGATTCGGAATTTTTTCTACTCGTGGTAGATGTGCACAAATCGGGTAGTTTTAGGAACCTGAACCGGGTAGGATCCATCGATCCGGTTCCGGGTATGGTCAACAAAAGTCAAAACCGGGTCGGGTAAGAACCGGTTCCGAGTATAGTCGGTTATTTGATCAGGTTTTCCGAGTTTTTACAGGTTTCGGGTCGGGTTTTGACCAGGTAAAGGTGGAACCGGTTCTGACTAGTCCAGGTCAGATGGATCCGGTTCCAAATACATGTCTGGAGAGAAACACAATACCACGGCGTGTAGGAACCAGTTTCGGGTCAAGTCTGTAACCGGGTATTTTGTGCACCTCTGTCTCATGGGATTTAAGTTGTACAAAAACTCCTACTAATGGAAGTGTAAAAAAAAGCCCATGAGTGAAGAATTGGGTTTCAGTGACTAGCGCAGCCGTATTTGACGAAGAAATAGGTGTCGAGTGTCAACCACTACATCAAAAGTCAAAAGTTCATGTCATGTCTATATATTATTTGGTCCCTCTCTATTTAGATATATTTTAAACTGCTTGTTTTGCCCACCTTCGTGACTGTTCTCTATGTTGTCCAAAGACATAGCACGTGCCGATCGTGACAAAGATTTTGTCGAAAGTTGTCTCTTTGACCATCTATGATTGAGAACCAAATCTTTGGGCTTGTCAGCCCAAAGTTCAATAAGCAACTTTAAAATCTCAACCCTTACGGTTTTCCTCACTTTTCTTTAGAGGTGCATAAATCGAGTATTTCTAGAAACCAGAACAAATTCCTATCCTGGTTTTTCAAACTAGGTATTTGCCCGATAGTTATTAAAAGCTCTTGCTTCTTACACATAGACCCATTTTTCAGGCAATGTTCAATAAACGCGCTTCGGCATTGTCTAGGACAGGAACATGTATGACAAAAGTCGAGCAAAAGAAACACTATTAATACTTAGATCTATGAGAGGTCAAAGAAATTACATTCAATATTTTTTTGAAATTACACTTGAATCTAGACTGTTTCAGAACTTTTGATGCTAATTAAATGAGTTTATTGGAAAATTAATATAATTTTTCATATACATAATACTCAGTATATTTATTAATTTATTATTCAAGTGCGGTTTTTTCTCAGACCCTTGCTTTTTTTAGCATTGCGCCTACGCTAAGGCGAGACAAATGCACCTTGAGTGGCCTAGAGCATTTTAATAACTATGATTTCCCCCCACCACTTTTCTTTATCAAAAAATTCTTACATGAAAACTTCCTTGTAATTTAAATCGTTAATTTATTTTGTCATTATCTTCTTACATAGAACGATTATACTATATAAAAAAAAATCTTAATATTACGTGATTATGTAAATAGATATATAAAACTGAATATGCTAAAAGACTTTATATCCTTTGGATGACTACAAAGTCTTACACTTACAGGATGCATGGCTTACAACTTGGTAACCAAAATGTTTAGTTGTCACAAATTGTATTTAACCATATACTATGCCAGCAAAACAAACCAAACACTCAACTTTTAGGGCTCCCTATAATCTAAAGCTACTATGACCCGTTTGAGTCGTCACCAGACTCGACCATTTTGCCAGGCTTCGTACTTTAAAGTTTATTTTACATCTAATATAACGAAAAGTCAATATTATGATAACTGAGTTAAAACTATAAATACCACCCCTCGGCCCATTGATATGCTGCTTCATCCACATGTGGGTCAAATTTCGGTTTAGAAGATATTATAAATGGTTTACAGAATGCATATTCATCAGCCTCAAATACATTCAAAACTCATAATCATGTCAAGATTCAGCAAAATCCTAACACATAAAGTTCTCATATCCTTCAGTTTCAAATTCACTCGCAGTAACAACTAAACGACTACAAAGTATATAGATACCGTCCAAATTTAAAAGACAAGCACCAGAAACATGAAATCAAACAGTTTATAAAAAAATTGAATAAAAAACAATCATTAAAGATCAAACCTTTATCAAGAGTCAAGAAAGCGTCTGCAGCTTCCTCAATCGTTTAATTGCAGGCGAGGTCGTCTTCATCACCTTCCTAACCTTCATCTTCTTCTTCTTCGCCTTCTTAACAACAGCCGGCATCTCTCTAACCGGTCCAGGTGGCACGCCTTTCTTTAAAGCACTTCCTCTAGGCGTAACCGACGGTGGGATTCTAAGACTTTGAGGTGGCAACGGACTCTGCGGCTTCCACACCAAGTTGTTTTTAGAAAACCTAACTTTTTTCGCACCCTTTTCACCGCTTTTCAAAGACGGCACGCTGTGTTCGATAACGTCAGCGTTGTTTGCCTCGCGACGTTCAACATTCTTTGCTCGTTTTCTCTTTTTCGAAGGCTTGTTACTTGAAATAGTGATTGTCGATAAGTCTTCATGTAAAGTTGACTCGCCGTCTTTCTCCATACCTTCTTCTTCAGCTACCTTCTCAAACTCCTTCTGAAGATTCGAACTGAAAATCTCGGTAAATGTAATATCATTAGTCTCGTTTGTGATAATCATGTTACCGTTACCGTTACCATTATCTGCACTCTCCTTAACCTCCGTCTTCTTCTTCTTCTTCTTTGAAGACTTCTTAGAACCACTTTTCGGACCCTCCAACAACAAACCCGAGCCCGCAACAATCGGGACCAAATCCGGAACCTCCTCATCGACATTTTCAACTTCAACCGTCGGAAACTGAACATCGACACCCGAAGCTTCCAACTCCTTCTCCAACTTCACAAACTCCTTATTCAACCCAAACAAAACCTTCCGGTTCCCTTGAAAACACTCACTCGACGACCCCAACTCATAAAACCTACCCGCAAGCCCTAACTTCAATCCCACCGTCCCGAAATTCACAACCGCACTATCTATACCTTCCACCCCACCCGTCTTCTTCTCGAGCAAACTCTTACCAAACTCCAACAACTTATCGAAAACATTCGTCTTAATTTTCCCAACCAACACCTTATCTTGACACACACTCATCGTTTTAAACAACGGACTCAACAAAACATCCAACACGTCACGATTAACCGGCAAATACCCTTGCACTTCATCAAGAAACACCGCGGCGATATGATAATTAACCCCATTCCCTAAACACTTCCTATCGTTCGCCAACAACGACTTGTGTTCATAAACATTCATAACCCGTTTACACAATTCGATATCCCACGCGTTCCTTTTAAGCAAATTAAAACTCGAGTTAACGAAAAACCGAATAAGCAACAAAAACTTATCTAACCTAAGGACATCAATACCGGACCACTCCCGGCGTAAAGTGGTTAAAAAAACTGATAAATAATTAAGTGCTAATGGGACGTCTACGGTTAATAACATGTTTGATAGTTTGGTATTGAGATTGGTTTGTACGGGTAGCTTATCGGCGTGCCAGATGCAGTAGAACAAGCCTTTCCAGAGCTTATTCATGTCTTCATCGGAGATACTGGGTTGTGTTGGGAGCCAAGTGGTGAGGTGTTTGAGGGCTTTTGACCTCACGGCGGTGTTGCAGGAGGCTAGGTTACGGATTGGGAGGTGTGACGGTGGTGGTACGACGGCGGAATCGGTGGTTGTGGTAGTGGTGATCTCCATTTGGGAATTGATACCCTAAGTTTGAAACCCTAGTTTTGTAAAGTGGTGTATTGAGTTTGTTGAATGTTGTTAAATAGTATGTGGGTTATTCTTGAAACTGGGATGTAAACAAGCTGAGCTGAGCTAAGCCGAGCCTGAGATTTACTAGGCTTAAGTTCGGCTTGTTTAACTTTTAGAGAGCTTGAGCTTAGATTGTTTCGAGCCTCAGAAATATAGCTCGAGCTCAGCTTGTTAATAATATTTCAAGCTCGAGGTCGGCTCAGGTTCAGCTCGTTTACTCTTTATTAATTAATTGTGTATACATTTATATTCTCTCAGTCCCATTAAGAGTGTTCATAATTCTTTTTTTATTTGTCCAATTACAAATGTCAACTTTCAAAATTTATTATTCAATTTTTCAATTTACCCTTAAACACGCAAAACTAGTATTAATAAACCATATTGATGGAACCAATTTCCAAGGTCATTATTGTTATTTAGTAAATAAAAAAAGTAATCACTTGATCTATTTTAAACTTTGTTTTTTCAAACAAAGACACCTAAAGCGGTACGAATGAAGTAATTATTTTTATATTTTTTTAATTATAAATTTAAGATAATAATATATATTGTTGAGTTATTTTTTATAACATTATATATATATTAATTAATGACTATTATATACATATATAAACACACGTATATATTATAAAATGTATAAGCATGATAGGTTCGTTTAGCCTCTTAAGCCGGCTCAAGCTCAACAAGTAAAGATCGGGCTCGGGCTTGTTTATTAAACGAACTTATTTTGAGCTTGAGGTCAGGCTCAAGCTCGTTTAGGCTCATCTAGTCAGCTCGATCGAGCATTTTCACAAACCGATCTTGAGTGGCTCGGGTCGTTTGCACCCTAGTTGAAAGTAGTAAATATATAATTGTTACTAGTTTCTTTGTAAAGTATTGTTAAAATCTTGTGAGAAATGGAAATAAAATATGTGTTTTATAATCCAAAGAAAAATAATTAACATATAGAGCATGAGTATTCAGGGTTATAGTGATTTTGATGGATGTTAAGTAGTTCATCTTCAAGAGTTTATGCTTACTATTAACATCTGAGTAAGTTGGTGATCACATGATAAGCTTCTCACTATTAAGGAAGTGATCACATTCTGTCAGACTATGCAAATGCTGTCTCTCAAAAAATCATGTTCGGATTTTTTTCCGTTATCTACCGTTGATCATGTCCATTACGTTACGATTGATTAACCGGCTTTTATACTCACCCAATTGCATGGTACTAGAATCCACACTTTCAAATCATAAGCATATAGAACTATACTGTCACAATAATAGTTTATTTTATATTCAAACATTTTAATTTAAAAATTAAAAACAAAATCTATCCAAAGCAATGAAATCAACTAGAAACTCGAACGAAACATTAAACCGTCTTAAAACCAAACCAAGTCAAATTTAACAAATCTTGAAAATTCTAAGGAATCAGCCACCCCCTTGAGACTAACCACAAAGAACTCGAATCATGTCGGCTAATCTGCATCTCTGTCGTCATCAACTAAACTTCTTCGACGACATCATGAGCCTTCTGAAGCCCGACCAAACGTGCATAATCCACCCACCTGTTTCAAACATTTGAAAAACTCCTATTAATTAAAAAAACGGATAACAAAATTATACGACGAAATATTTTAACGAAACTTACAATAATGAACCCAAATATGTGTTTCCTGTCCTGACAATAAAGCAGGCTGCACTCAACATTAACTTGTGTTGGTGTAACAAAGGCTCTAGAAGCCGTTGTTCGATTACACCTGCCAGAAGCTGATACCTGTCCCCAAACATTTTTTGTAACATTATTAATGTTCCATCTTCAAATTATCAAATAATGCTAATAAGTTAAATTACCGGAGATTGCTAGAAACCGCCATATAAACACCGTAACCCACACTGGTGGCTAAAACGGGAATATTCTCGAGCTCATCGTCAGACGATTTCTGAACAGCCTTTTTAGCATTTATCAGTGTATTTGTCATAACCGTGCCAACCTGTACACCATTTTCAAACCGATCAGAAACTGATGTCAAACGAGTCAACCCGATCCGTTACCCAACCCGCCTCATTTTGTCGGTTCAAGATAATATGAAGTGTATATCAAAATACCAGTGAGGATGCAGTGCCCACAGCAAAAAGCTTTGATCCGTTACGCTGAAAAATAAAAATTAAACTTTTAACATGAATGATTATATAAAACTTAAAAAAGAAAAGAATGAATCATACGGCTATAGCGCCCAGTCTCTGAAGTAATGTATATGATGTTCCACCCAAAGCAATCTGAAAATGATCAAAATAATATTATTTAACAAATATTCAAGATAGTTAAAAGAATTAGCATATATATTTAAAAAAAAGAAGAAGAAGAAGAAGAAATAACCTGGAATGCGTTATCGGGACAGTTGTAAAAGAACTTGGCAAACGCCCTGCATTTACAGATATGGCAGGTCGAAGAGAGACAGTAGGGGCAGGAAGGTAAACAAGCATGAAATCTGCGATTACAGCCATCACCTGGGCAAAATACAAAATGGGTAGGTCAGCCGGGTCGGGTCAAAATGGATTCGGGTTGAAACATGTCAGGATAAAATCTTTTAAATGAAGTTAAATTTAAGAAGGTTGTAAATTTATACATGGGCTTCAGACGTTTTTTAAACCATTTGACATGTTACCGTTCTAGCTAAACTTTTTATTTTGGCCTGTTTGAAATAGAAGTCATAGAGCACAACCCAACCCGACCCATTCATAAAGTAAATGTGTCAAAAGTCATCAATATCAAAGAAAGCACTGTAATTTGACTATACAACTAATGTCTGATTGTCTGATACTCTGATGGGGTCATTTTGGATTTTTGGTTAAGTATTGTTATTTTAACTTTACAATTTTGTTTTATAAAAAACATTTTTTCATATTTTCCTAAATTTTAAAAATTACTAGAGTGACAACCAATAATTTTAATGCCTGCATTTAAAACTTAATGAATTTGGAAAAAAGGTAGAAATATAAAATCAAGAAAATTCAATATTTTACTTTTTTTAAATGCCAAGAACGAATCATTTTATCAATTTTCTCTAAATTCTACAAAAAAATCAAGCACACAATGATAGAATATATAAAGTCTCTATTTATGAAAGTGACCTGTTTTGGCACATTCCCAACCCGCCCCTCCCGTTTAACTACCAAGTAACAATTTTTAAAATCTGCATTTAATAAATTCAAAAAAACTTGAGAATTTGTGTATGAAAATTTTATTTTTATAATAAATGCAAAGACCAAAACGACAACTTTTATAAAGATTCATTTCTTAGAAAACTAGCAAATCAACCCGACCAAACCTGCTTGATCCATTTATGAAAGTGACATGCCGCCAACCCGCCTTCCCGTTTTATTACCTTAACTTGCCATCCATTGAATTAAAGCTGTGAACTTGTCAAAATGTAACGATTAACATACCACATCAGCAAAAACAATTTCCAGCTCCTTGGAGAAATTTTCTTTGCGTTTTTCATATTCTGCAAGAGTCTGTATACATACATCAAATAAGAAATTATATAATAAATTGTTGTTTCATTAAATATATTTTAATGAAAAGAGACATCGAAATATATTTGGCACTTTACATAATAAAAGCACAGTTGTTTTTGGAAAAGACAATCAAAACAAACTGAGTCTGAAACAAATGTCTGTAACTATAAATTTACAGTCACTTCCGGCTTTTTTAAAACCTTTGCATAACATTAGTCATTTAGCTAAGGCCAGCACCAAGGCAAAACAGTCCGGATCCAAAGACCGAGGAGCAAAGAGAGCAGCATCACGAACAGAAGATGCAGGATATTCATATTTCACATAGGTTTATAAGATCAAGTACCCAAAACTTAGATACAAAAAAAGCTCTATATACGATTCAAAATATAAACAGCCTGAATGCAAAACCTAAAAATCTATATGTACAAAATCCTTATGCATGTTGCGCCTCAAGCGGGTTTACCAGTTGTCCCCTCAAACTGTCAGAGGCGTGGGGGCTTCCGCCTCGGGCCTACAAGTGCTTTTTAGAACCACGAGTAAAACTCTATAACTGAGTATACAACTTCAAAATCTTTTTAACATTTTTCATCCTAAAATAACCAATTGGTACTATGATGATACTCAAAGCACTAGTGAAATACCAAACACACCCTAAGACACTAAAACATTTAGTGCAAGTCACTCTTGTGTCCAAACAAACCTTTCAATTGTCCGTACTAAAAAGTAACATCAAAGTTCAAACATTTAGCCACTTAACCAAAATTTCTTCAAATATTATTATTCTCGTTGAACAAGACACCAAAACTCAATTAAATCTAACACAAAAACAAATATAATTAACATTGAACATTAAAAATTGATAATTAAGAAGACTTAAATCGGGAATATCAGTGATATATCGGTCAATATAGCCAATATTTTACCAAGGGACCAATAACCGACGATATATATATCAGTGATATCGCCTGCATAGGAATGCACAACCTAAAAAATATATATGTACAACATCCTCATGCACAAAATATCCACATCTACAAGAGACATGCCTCAAGCCGTTTTTACCGGTTTTTAGAACCAACCGATATTATGATGCTATGACATTACTAGTGAAACACCAAAAATCACCCTAATTCTTGAAATATTATTATTCTCAACATCATTGTAATAATGCAGATTGAACAACACAACAAATGAACAAATCTTATTAAACTAACATAAAATAAAATAAAAAAACACAATCTAATTAAGATTTACAAAAAAATAAAATATTATTCAAAAAACATTTAGGTCACCACCAGAATAATAAAAATAATAAAAATAATAAAAACAATAATAACAATAATAATAATAATAATAATAATATAGTACCTTAGTAAACATCCCAACGCCGCATTCCATGGCAACTTTGGCCAAGAACAAATCATCCGCCAGCAGCCGCTCTTTAAACCCACCAAACTGCATCAACCATTTCAAAAACGGCGACGTTTCCATCTCCAAATACCTCTTCACCACAGATCCCGGTATCCTCCCCGCCTTCACCGCCGCCGCCAAGTCCGCCGGAATATTCTCCAACGTCCGACCCACCTCCGCCAACACCATCATCACCTCCGCCTCATTCCCATCACCACTTTTTCCATCACCACCACCACCGTTATTATTATTATTGTTGTTGTTGTTTCCGGTACCATCACCGCCGGAAAATGCTAATAGTGGAAAGTGGTTGAGACGGTGGATATTATTATTATTATTATTATTGGTGGTGGGTTTTGATATTGATTTGAAGGAGAGAGAGGATGAAAGGTTGAATCGGAATGATATTATTGGGATGTGGGGTTTGAATTTGGAGTAGTCTTTTGAGGAGGTGTAGCCCATGGCTGACATCGCCGCCGCCGACATGGTGGTGGCGGTGGTGGTGGTGGCGGTGGCGGTGGTGTTAACTGTTAAGGGTTTACAAAAGTTGGAATAATAATAATAATAATAAAAGTGGGCGTTAGTTTCTGTGTGTGTGTGTGTACACTTGGGTTGGTGGAAGGTGGCTGGCAGAGTATAGGTGGGTTTCGTATTAAGACATATATAGTAATGTGTGTATATTTTTTGAAATGAAACAAATTTGATAGGTATTGTGGTGATTCAATGTCAAAAGGTTTTTGTCACTTGGCTAAACCTAGTGGTATGAAACCCTTAAGGTTGTTCTTTATGGTGGGAGGCATTAAAATTCTTAGAGTCGGCTCAACGAATGTGGAGGCTTAAATTAAAACAAGATTTTGGAGTCTTTTCATAACAACTAATAAGAAAAAAAATTGATTATTACAAGTTTTAAACTCATAACCTATACTTTGGTAACAACCAAGGCCTACCCACCACACCAATACATTACTTTAAGTTTATTATACCCATTATAATATATCTGTATATTATATTTTTTTTGGATTTGGAGGCCTTGACTGAGTGGGGGCCTAAACCATAACTTGTTTTCGTTGTCCCACGAGCCACCCCTGAAAGCCTTTTCAAAGTTTTCAAACTGTCACGTCATCGTCATGTAGAAAACGCCCTTATCTATATATGTGTGTGTGTGAGAGAGAGAGAGAGAAAGAGAGAGAGAGGGAAAGGGAGAGAAAAATGTGTAGCGCCCACAAATTTGGTACAAAGGCGACGACCATTGTGACGTCGGGCACCCCCTTAAGTGCCCCTGGACCGGGCCCCTTTGTGCCCCCTTTTCACGCCTATAGCGAAGGGTCTATGCGCTTTCAAGTTATCTCCAGTTATGGGAAAAAATTCACCCGCTTGAAGGCTTCAAGATCGAACTAAAGATCACATATATCTCAGTCTTACTTCACCAAGTCACTCATACACGCACCAAAATGTTATTAGGGGAAATTGAACCTGGATCTACGTTAAAAAGCTTAGACTTCATACCATACACCATGTTGGAAAAGAGAGTATAATAATATAAAATATATATTTTATAAATATAATAATAAACTAATATGAATAAATAAATGGAGAGGAAAAGGTTAAAAAAGACCACGTCCGGAGATTTCGGAACGTGGCAGCTAGCTACTTGCAGTTGATACTGACGGTGTTTCGGTCGAACCAACAACCTGGTCTTTTGACAAGTCTTAAATTGGAAATTTAATGAATCAAAAATTAGTTGTATGCCATTGGTTTCATCGGAATGGTTTGGGTTTATACCCTAGTTATTACAATATCAATAAATGAGTCTTATGGTTACTAAAGGATTGGAATCAAAAGAAATGGAGTTTGAATTAAAATATCTTAAGAGAATTGTAATTTTGATTTTATAATAAATAATCATGTTCAAATAAAAAACAAAAGGAACTCTGAGATTTATCAAAAGTTGCAAGATGGTGGTGGAGTTGATGATGGGGGTGATGGCTTGACGGTCTATAAACGTTTATGTTTATCAAGACTATAGTAATCTTATCTTAAATATATATAAACGAAATATTTAAAAGCTTTTTGGTTACTCTCTACATTATCTCAAGTCAACAGATTGTTTTATTTGTAGATTGAGATCTCTCATGCATTTGACCCGTTCACGGGTATGAGTCTCATCAAACCTAGATAGTTCTTAAACGGGTTATAACATCTCATTAAATTAAAAATTAATGTTACCAAATAATATTACCAAATATTTGATATGAAAATCCTATAAAATAGGGATATACTAAAAGTTAATATCCGATTTTTATTAAAAAAGGATATTATTTATAGTTAAGAAATAATATTATAGTAAAAAATATAATAAGCGAGTCATGGGTCTCACCAAACCCTGATAGCTTTTAAACAGTGTTATAACATCTCATTAATTTATGAAACCCTTTAATCATCATACCCTAAATATTTTATTAATTTCTTTACAATACAATAAATAATATTAAAATCCAAATATATATATATATATATTAGAAACGAATAATTTAAATCAACCCTCGTAATACGGGGATAAAAACTAGTTATGCATATATAAAAGGTATTTAACAATTTCACAATCATGCTATTCAAACATAAATATTTTTCACGGATACATAGATCATTGCTCTATAACAAATTATCAATGTTGTTCAAACAATCATTTGAAATTCAACTTCAATACAAGTATACAACCCTCCTACAAATGCCCCAAAGTATATTAACCTATACAGGCCTCTTTTTACATGTAATGTGGATGAAATCACTAAGAGATATCAAGTATTCATCTACATTAATTGTTAGCAAATATCCTTTTGAGATTTTGGAAACTTGAAAAAATTTAGTTGTATTGTTTCAATCCCAATCTTTGTTCTCTAACCGTCTTCATTATATGTCACACTTCTCAAACCTAACATGATAGTTCATTTTATAAAGTCTAGACTAACAAGAGAATATATAAGATAACTTTAGTCATTATATACACCTGACACTCATGATATCATATCCGGTGTCATCTAAGTTTGAAATTTTGATACTAGAAAAGTTAAAACATTATGTTAGAACATAAAAAGTTGTTTTGTTGTGTCAACTTAAAAAAGGGAAAACGGGCATAAGTGAAAGTTGCATTTTGCATTTCTTTTTTTGTTTATGCAAAAAGCATGTATGGTATTAGATACCCTTGTTTCTGTTCTCTGCTTTCTTGCCACACAAAAGAAGGTGAATACCCTTCAAAAACTTATTTGTCAATCCTCTCTTTATCCTTTGACTAAAAAGACGAACCCATTTTGATCATTTGATTCTTTCTTTTAAATAAGTCATTTTAATCATAACCCATATTGATCACAATGAGTTTTTAACTAGAGGATACTTTTTTATACAACCTGTTTCAACTTGAACCCGCTACATGATCCGGCCTGCCCATTTTTATTAGCATTACATATTAGGTACTCAAAAATCATGTAAAAACAAACTGTTTTCTTGATATCAAAATTTCTTTTTAACGAATATATTTGATCATCTATTGTTGGTTTAGATGGCACTTGCTATAAATTCATCTAGTTAATTTTGTTTGACAACTTATCTCTAAGATTATAAAAAATGTATTATAAAATGCATGCAATTCGTAATACAAACATAAAATAAACATTAACTTTATGTTTGTTAGGATAAATGCAACCCCCCCCCCCCCCCCCAATAGTGTTTGAGACGCGTTGAGTCCAATCTTCCAAAGATATAGCATCGTATAGCTCTTAAACCACAACCAACGTTTATCTAGGCAGACCACATGTATCTTCATAATACTCTATCATGTAAATAGTGATTGTAACACCCCAACCCGACAATGGTTGACTTGCCACTTATACGATAATCAGAATTAAGCATCATTTCATTAAGGATTTGAAAATTACATTAACAGAATGATGTTTGACTTTGATTACCGTATAAATGACATGTCAGCCTTTGTCAAGGTGTTACAGTAATGTTATCACTATCAGAGCCACTCTTGGGTTATTTGAGATGGTGGGCCAACCTCATCGAGAACGATTAGGGGGTTGTGATTGTAATTATGCAAAGAAGATTAACACAACCTATTTTAACAGCCTAGCCCAATCTTATATTGGTTGTGACCACGAGAGATTCTTGCTTCATAAGAACCCCCCCCCCCCCACCTCAAATATCGTTAACGCTATATTGGGTGCTTAATGATGGTGGAGTAAAGGAAAATTCCATAGTTAAGAGTGCTCAAGTGGAAGTAGTACGATGATGGGTGACCTTCTAAGAAATCTCTATCGGGGAAAAAAAACACAAATATGTGAGTTCCCGAATAGATAAAACGGACAATATTAGAGGCTGTGTTGCAAAAATCCCGACTAGGCACCGATTAATCCCTGATTAATCGCTAGTCCCCACTTCACTGGTTAATTTTGGGCTAGTCGGCCAATTAATCGGTTAACGGTCAAATGTGGCCAAAATCGACAATTTTCGACTAGATTCCGACCAAAATTAGTGGTTTCCGGCGGGATTCCGACCCAAATTAACTACTTTCGGCGAGATTGCAGCAAAAGCTAGCGGTTTCCAACGAGATTCCTGCCAAAATATGTTTGTGTATGTATAAAATTGGAAATTACATATAAAAATGTGTGTGTGTATGTATAAAACTGAAAAATAAACATTAAAGTCCGATCCGATTAATCCCGATTAATCGCTAGTCTTCACCCACCGTTCGACCACCGACTAGCAATTTTTACAACACTGATTAGAGGTATGAGAAGTCTAATGTTACAGTAATACACATAATTAAAAGAGAATTGTATATGATAACTTTGTTTATTATATTTGTGTGTTGTGCAAGGTAGACGATAACCATAACCCTAAGCCTCTAATACAATGTAATATAGTAAAGTGTCGTATTGATTAGTACTTTGTAATGCTTTACAAATTACATAGAGAACGCAATACATTCCCTAAATACATAATGGGCCAACGAGCTCATAAAAATAACCCTAGTATATAAATGAGAGATGAGCTTCGTATTCTTTAACACGGTATTTTGTACAATTTATATAGTTCTTTTGCATGCATTCATCTTCAAGTCTCAACATAGTGATAACCATCACCAAGTGGGTTCAAAGTTTATTTTTCTAAATGCTTATAAAAAATAAAAATTAATCTTTTGTTCATATTTCTATCGAGAGTTTTTATTGGGTCGGATCAACCTTGTTACTATTTGGGTCACCACAAATTTGAAATTAGAAAACTATTCATTTCAGGGGGTGTGGGATTCCTTATTTTACTTCCCTGTAATTTTTCATTAAGTTAATAAGTTACAAAAGTGTAACTTATGTAATTTTTCCACTCATATAAGTAATCTCAAACACCTTATTATTTCTCAAAAAGTTTATAAGCTTTAAGTTGATGAAAATAAGCAATCTCAAACACCCCCTGTCACACCTCGACCAAAGGCGGAACATGCCGGGATGCAACGTGATTGGACAAATACACAAGACACTATTAAAGTGAAAATATTTAATTAACTCATTTATTTCACAAATCAATAAACAACACATCTTAGTCATACAAACAAATTGAACACAAGTAAAAAAATATATTATTCGTTTTACTAATATCCTAATAGTCTTGGTAACGTTTTCCGTCAAGTCCTCAAGTCGATAAAAGTCAAACCTGTAACAATGCATAAAATAATATTTTGTCAACACGTATGTTGGTGAGCAATTTCATAGTTTGAGTATATATAATATGAGCGAAATCCACAAACGTATATGAGACTATAAATAAAAGCATCAATCGTGGCATATAAAACATATGTAAATGAGGATCCTTTCTACTCGGTAACAACCGACATACTAGGATAATGAGACCCTATTCTACTAGCACAAGGCTAAGTAGTTAGGGGAGCGTATGATCATACTTAATGAGGCTCAACAACAACATAAAAATAAACACTTGCGCACGTAAAACATATGAGGCATATAACACACAAAAGAGCAAGTATTCCAAGTATCATATACCCTAAAGTTTGTGGTTTGAGAAAAATGTATAATAAATCATTCTTGTTTTGAATAAGTATGCATGTTACCCCCAAAACATAAAAGGGAAAACGGGGGATGAAATGTACTCACCTCGATTGACGAATCGAGAGATAATAAATGATCGAAATGTAGAAAGCTTGCGAAAGAAACAAACGAATCCAACTTGAAAGCTAAATGAAAACGAATAAATAAAATATATTAATGAACTTGAACTTTTAGTTGAAACTCCATTTAAAACATTGAACGAGAAGGTTCGGTTGTTAATCAGGTTACCGGTAAATTTGTTAACGATTAGGGACTCGTACTTAATTGATAATTTAAAATAAAATAACATTATATGATTGAGCTTTTAAATAGCTAAACCAATATTAAATAGAAACAAGACGGATTTAAATCAGGAGTTCGGTTTTATAAAAATGAATTGATAATAAAGTTTATAATAATATTATTAATGATAAAGATAGAAATGATAACAATGATTTTAGAATATGTTATATATATATATATATATATATTTATATATAAGATAATAATGATAATAATACATAGTAATACTACCAAATGAGAAATGTAGTTAAAACTAATAGTAGTAGTAGTAATAATAAATACAATAATTATTACTTTCGTTGTTGAATACATTATTATTAGGTTTACGAAATTTTACTAATAATAATAATTATTATGATAATTATATGCCCCATATTAAAGATAATAATTTATACTTATAATATTGTAATACTAATAGTATTAGTGATAAAAATATAACTCGAGTATCACTGACGTTAAACGACAACTAGGCCCGACATGGGTTTTGGTTCAATAAAACAAGTGGATAATATTAACAATAATTGAATTTAATAATATTACTTAATAATCATAATAAAAATGATAATAATAATCATAGTAACAATAATCTATAAATTATGAAAATAATGATAATAATATTTGTTTTGTTAATGTTAACAATAATAATAATAACTATCTTGTTTATTATAATAATAATAATAATAATAATAATAATAATAATAAAATCTAGATAATTAATATCATATTAATAAAAATTGGTAATATTAACTTGAGTAGTTTGTTAATAAAAACAAACCAAGGTTGGTCACGGAGGGAAAATGAACCCGTGACCTCAAGTTTAACACACACTAACTTTCAATACCTTATTCGAAGTCGGAGGTGAGGAAAGGGATGCCGGAGACGAGCTGCTGCCAGAGAGAGAGAGAACGAGAGAGAGAGAGTGACGTGAGAGAGACGGAGTGACGGAGAGATAGGGAGAGCCGAGAGAGATAGAGATAGACGGTGAGATAGAGAGAGATAAAGAGAGAGACGGGGAGAGAGAGAACGGAGGCGGAGAGAGACCACGGCGGCCGGAATTCCAGTCGCCGGAAAAACAAAAACCGACGGGAAGGGGTACCGGCTGCCAGAAAAAGCGAAACAGAGGGGAAGGGATGATGGTGGGGGTTCTGTGGTGGTTTGCTCACCGGAAAACGAGCGGAGGGAGAGAGGGGCTACTGGAGCAGGGCTAGGTTGTGGCGGCTGGGTTAGATGAGTTAGAGTTAGGGTTTGTGATGGTGCGTCGGAGGTCGGTGGTGGTGCGTCTGAGGTTGGCGTCGCCGGAATTGATTCCGGCCGCCGGAAAACGGCTACAAAGGTGGGGTGGCGGCTGGTAGTTTGTTTGAATAATATGGTAGGGTTAGGTTTAGTTTGGTTTATATATGTATGCATATTTTTCACAAAAGGCCCCTCAAGTTTCAATCATGTTTAAAACGAGTTAAAAGGTTTCTAAAGCTTATAACTAGTTTACGAAAATCATTTTAAACCCTCTATGTTTTCTTAACGACACTATAATATGACGAACATCGTTTTATGGTCGAGGTATATAATAATGTTATACAATAATTATATAAGCTTTTAAAAGTATTGTGTCGGGTTTACAATATGAAAGTTTACAAAACGAATATAAATCGAGACTAAAGTTTGACGAATGTCACACCCCCTCACTGTCCTTTTATACCTAATTAACCCTACTCAATATGTAAATACTCAAAGTGACAGACCAATCTGGAGAATCGAGATTGACGTGATAATAAAAGCATTGATCTAGTGACAAGACTAACGTCTAGAAAACTAGGTTGCACGCTTTGAAAAATACATATACCTTGAGTCGGACCCATCAAGAAATACTCTAATTAGAATTGAATAGAAAACGTATACTTATGTATCAAAACGAGTACACTATTGTTATACTAGAAAATTGGTCAAGTTCCTACGTCACTTTCTGTTGGAAATGCGTAGGAAATCGCTATTTCCAACACATTTCCAACAAAATCGGGTATGTGGGAAAAAGCCTCGTGGGAAATGTTTTTTCACGCATTTCCAACACATCACCCACAAAAATATGTCGTTGGAAGTTTCCAACGCATTTCCAACACAAATAGTTTTTCTTTTATTTTTACTTTCTTACGCATTTCCTACGCATATTAATACACATTTCTTAAGCATTTCCAACGAAATTAAATATCATTTTATTTTTAAAGCATATACACTTTTATGCATTTCTTACGGAATCTATTATGCTGTAAATAGTTTTTGTATGTATTCTTCAACACATTTTCAATGCATCTAAATATATTTAATTTATATTTATATTATTTTCTATGCATTTTCAACACGATGATTTAATATTATTTTTTTCTACACATTTAAAAAAAGGGAAAATACCATAAAAAACCAACATACTTTCTGTTTTTGTTCGTTAAAGTCCCTTAACAATTTTTTGCATGTTAAAGTCCCTCAACATGTTAAATTTGAACAAAAATGTGACATAACTTATAAAAACATTTGAGTATATAAATAATATTCTTTTTCCTGGTTGATAATTTTGACACATCTCAAAAACTATTACAAATCCTCAATTTTGCAATGGAATTGTTTACTCAAGATCACATGGTGTGAGTTTTTTCTTTTGATAGTGGAACACATATATTATTACAATTACATCACAAGTATCATTGTATCAAAACGGAGCACTATGAATCTGAATTATTTACGGTGCGTTGCTGCAAGCTAGAACATGTTAAAGTATTGGTTATAGTATTAGGAATTTAGAATGATTTACCAATCATCTTAATTCAAGTTTCGTAAAAAAAATAAAATAAAAAATAGAAAGAAAACATAATGGAGTTAACCGTATAAATTTTTTTTTGATTAATTAGGGATGGATTGGTTTGGATATGGGCTATGAAGTTTGTGTGGGATGTTGAACTCAATTTCTATGCTCGATGTCACTGTTCAGAGTTCTTGTCAATTTCGGTTTTCACATTGTATTAAATGGAACCCTAAAAGAATTTGATAATTTTAATTTTTTTAGTCATATTTAATCAAAACAACGTGGCTTTGATGGGTTCCGCATATGAGTTAGATGTTTAAAAGCCACATATACACTTTCCCATATATATTACATAAGAAAAAAAAACACATAAGCAAAAAAAAATTAGTTTCATATTGTTTTTATGAGTCATGTCATATTTTTGTTCAAATTTAACATGTTGAGGGACTTTAACGTGCAAAAAATTATTGAGGGACTTTAACGAGCAAAAGCAGAAAGTATGTTTGTTTTTATGGTATTTTCCCTTAAAAAAATCTAAAAACAAAACACAAATACAATAACTTAAATTAATGCATTAAAAAGGTAAATATAATTCAAAAGTTTGAAAAGAGCCGAGCTTTTTGAGCTCGAGCTGAGCCGCTCTCAAGATACTTGCTTGGAACGAAAAAAAATCTCGAAACGAGTTGAGCTTTCCTAAGCTCCAACCTTGAATGAGAAATCCGTTTAGGCTTTGTCAAGTCTTTTGTATTTTTGAGTTTATTTATTTTGAATTTATATGTATTAATTTCACATTACAAAATTAAGCTTAATAAAGGTTTTCCTCATCATATATAAAAATATTTAAACACGTATATAAATTAATTAAATAAATAACAAATGATCCTAGCCCGAGGGTTTGGAAAAACAGCACAATAGTGGAGATCAGACTTTAGATAATGAGCTTAAAACGAGTTGAGCTCGAGCTATGGTAACTAACGTTGGGCGGAAACAAATAATTGTAAAGAGAAAGTAATTTCTTGAAGATGGACGACTTTTGTTAAATTTATGAGTGCCCAAACCATTACAAGAGGGCCCTCTCTCTCTCTATATATATATATATATATGTATGTATATATATGCACACACACGAAAACGTAATAAAAACATTAAATGAATAAATATCGAGCTAAATTACCGGTGACAACTAGAAAATGTGTATACTTATTTATGAAAAGTTTTAAATGTTGCGAATCTTTAACAAAAAGTCTAACCGAGCGAAATTAGAGGCTTAATCGAAAAAAATCGTGGGTTTGATAGTTAAGCCAGACCGCCTATAGAGTTTTCTACAAGGTTTGACTCGTCGAGACCTTCTGTTGATCAGTAATGGGCCGTGTAATTCCTCTGGTGGCCCAACGCCATCGTCTTGAGATTCGAGTTGAAATTAGTATTAGATTGGAGAACAAGTTCTCATCTAGAGGCTCGAAAGTGGTGATTGTGGCAGCAGATTAAAGCAACTGTTGACCAATTTAATTGTGATTAGATAGACTAACGCTAGACGCCAATTGAACACGATTCCATGTAGTTAATATGTCATTCAACTCGTTTTTTACTTACTGATCAAAAGTCCTAACTAATACGTCGCAAATTGAACTTGCGAACGCCATTTGATTTAAGGGTGGTGGAGATGTAAAAGAAGATTTCAATTTCTTTCAAATTGGTAAAATTGATGAGAAGTTGTGGCGGAGGTAGAGATGGAGTTGAGGTTAAGTTTGAGGTGATGATTGATGATTATGGTCGTGGTGTGGTTGTGGTTGTTTTACAATTTCAGAGAGAGGGGGGGGGGGGATGCAAACTACATGCTTGAAAATAACAGGGACACAGTTGGAACATCATAATAGAGCATAAAATCTTTTAAGAAGAGTTTTAGACCGAATGGCTCATAATAATACCCCCCTATTATATGAATAATCATTATTGTATTTAAAATAAAGCTATTATTATTAACGCATATACATACACGTAAACCTACACATGTACAAACACACATGCAAATACATATACGCACGCACATACAAACATGAATACACATGCGCACATATACATGTACATACATGCACATACGCACATGCAAATGCATAAATATACCCATACTTCCATGTATGTATACACACACACACACATTAAGGCCGTGGGTAATGGGGTGAAGGAAGGGGCACGGTCCAGGTGTCGGGTGAGGTGGCTCGCGAACACCACTACACCCATCAAGTGGTCAAGGGCACAGAGGAGTCCCGTGGCCGGGACCGTGGGGGCAAAACTTTTTAAAAAATAGTCGTTGGTGGCTTTAAATGTGATTTTTTTTTAATTCAAACCCACTATAAATAACTACCCATTTTATAAAAATAACATACCATTCTCACTACATTTCTCTCTAATAATTTAAAAACCTCTCTGAGTTTCTCAAATTTAAAACCATGTCGGGCTCGGGTTATGGTAATATCAACACACAACCGGAGCCGGCTAAACCCGCAGAATAATCCCAAAAAGGTAAGGAGATGAAAACCGGAGAAGCGGGATTGGTAAAGCTCGAAATAAAATTTAACGAATTGTCAAGCACCCTCCTCTCGATTGGTGAAGCTCGACATACAAAAAATCAGTTCAAGAGTTTGGCATTCTACCTAAAGACTTTAGCCACTTACCGCTATCCGACCAAGCGATAATGTAGGAAGAAAAAGATCTTATTCGGAAGAAATTGACAGAAAAAAAATAAAAACGCCATTTTTATGTATTTTAAATTTATGTTTTTATTTTACTTTTTATTTATGTTTAATGAAGTATTTTAATTTATAATTATGTGCATAACAAAAAATAAAAAATAAATAAAAAACTGGATCAAGATCCTAATCACCTGGACCACTACACCCTCTGGAGCTTGGTTGAGGGGCTTGATCCAGGGTCATGTCATCGCCTACGTGTCGGATTTTGATTGAATCACTTGGGGCTCAACCAAGCCCCATTACCCTTAGCCTAACACTCACATACTTTATATTTTTTATTATGTGCATATTATTAATATTAATAAATTCATAATATTGTCATCAACAACTATAAAGAGACAAAATTAATACTATTAAAAATCAATATAACCAACAACAACAATAATAATAATTTTTATATATAACAAAAGTTTGTAACTATCTGTTCCTTATTATTTGCGTGGAATAGTTCCTACGCAATTCCAACGAAATCTATTACTTGTATTTATTTTGTATATTATTAGTATTAATAAATTCATAATATTAGAGACAAAACTAATACTATTAAAAATCAACATAACGAACAACAATATAATAATAATTTATATATATAACAAAAGGTTGTAATTAACCGTTTCTTAAAATTGAGTTGGATAGTTCCTACGCAATTCCAACGAAATCTATTACTTATATTTTTTTTGTTTTCTTTGTTACGCAATTCTCACGAAAATGTTACATAAAAGCGTACAATTAATTTTTTTGTTGGAAATGTGTTGGAATATTTGCTACGCATTTCTAACACATTTTTTGTGTCACTACTTCCTTTTGCGTAAGAATTTCGTTGGAAAGTGTTGAAAATAGCGTTTGTAAGAAATGTGTTGGAGATTTTTGTAGGAAACATTACCTTTTTCTAGTATATATAGTTAAGACTTAAAGATAATAGCTTAAATATATACATGTCAAGAAAATTAATCATTCATATTTTGTTGGACAGTTTTAGCTAACATTATTTTCATTTAAATATGAGTTATATAATTAGTTATTTTCGGATTTGTTTTCAACTACGTGAGAACTTCACAATGATTCAAATCATGTCTATCATGTCTATATAAGATGAATGAAATATTAATTCTCAAACGTTTTGTAGTTGGAGCAATTAAAGTTGCGGATATTTAGAAGAAAAATATAAAATGAATCAAAGTATGTCAATTTGTCCCACATAGGTGGGAAACTTAAAATGATTTATAAGAAAGCGCATTCCTTAGATAAAGACACAACACAGGTATGGTTCCTAAAGAATTGCGCCTTAACTCGCACACGTGCACATGGCATTTTGATGGCGCATTTTACACTTTCGTGAGTTGCTTGAAAACCACCTTTGTATTTCTCAATGTTTACTTGACATCAATGAATAAAAGTAAATTACCTCTAGAAACTAGTGGTGGACAGTTGCAGTTCTTTCATTAATAATATGAGTTTCTTTTGTGAGAGAAAAAAGTGAACCTTTTGGTTTATTTTGAGATAATTGATCATAGAAAAATACTCACTAAGAAATCAACAAAAACGTGAACAAACTCTCTACTAGCTCCAACTTTCTTTTCCCCGCTAACTTCACCTTTTTCCACAAGTGCTAAGACACCATGAACCGTGTGTAACCATAAACGTGTTAGCCTTTTTTGGCGGTACATCCTACTTAGGTTGTTATATCCAGAGAGAAACGATTTCTCTTTGGGGGTGCTTGAAATATGTTTTAAGAAACCCATGTTTAACAAGAATCTTCATTCACAATCGTTAACGATTAGCTTGTTTGCTCTTGTAGCCAAGGGTACTACAACTCTACAAGAGGCACAGTTTAGGTCTTTATCAAGGACACTGGTTCAAATAACCTTTTTTACATAAAAAATGTAGCTTTATATATATTATTATTTGTTTTTATATGAGATATATTGTATTAAATTATTTCCTATGGATAATGTGAGTTTCAGTATTATTTTATTTTAATATTTTTATATATAACCTATTCTCGTACATAAATTTCATAGAAACACTTCATAAACAAAGAACAATGATAAAAAAAACCTTTAACATTTGTTGAGAAAACAATGTTAATTTTCTGTTAAATCCTTATAGTTTTTAGAAAGACCAACTAAATGTAACTTAAATTGTTATTTGTTTCTCAATGATAATTATATGTCACATACATATCCTTAAACATTTGGTTAATCATCTTAAGTCTAAGTCATATAAATCAAAGTGTTACAAGACATCAAATATGTGGTTGAAGAAATGGATCAAGATCACTAAATATATTGTGAATCAAGAGATGTAAAATATCAAATATAACATGCCACGATAAATACTTACAAGATAAATAATTTTTTGACCCAATTACAAATTTTGTCCTTTAAAATAAGACGAATTACGGTTCGTGTCCTTTTCTAAGTTTCCTTGCAGGCGGTGTACTTTAAACTTTTTTTTCCTACAAGTTTTGTCCTTTACGCTAACTGGGTTAGAAAAAGTCAGTTAAATCCCCTCACGTGAGGCGCATGTGAGGGCATTTTGGTCTTTTTGCCTACCCTGCAACAACTTCTTCTTCATTTACTAGTCAATCAATACAATAGATCTAGCTTTCTACCGGGTTTCCTAGAAACACAGCACGCATGCCCGACCCGGGTTTTCGTTGCTGAGCTTGCTGAGGTGTAGGCCAAGCCAACGACGGCGGAGCTACCGACCGGACATTCCCGCCGTCATGTCGGGCTTTCAGTAACATCATTTGCAAATACTGCTGTTTCACAATTTGTTGTCGTCTTAACTTCTGAAACTGATAAAATTAAACAGTTAATAATAATAATACTAATTATTGCAACTTGAAGCTGTTGATAATGGTGGTTAGCGTTGACAGCTTTATGTTGCTTTTGAGCTAAAGGGTTCTTGTTAAGGTTGTAGTAACGTGAAGCAGCTTCTTCGATCAACCTCATCCGAGCAACTTCTCCGGCAGCAGCGTAAAGAACATCCAACGACGGTTGGTTTAGCTTAGCTCCGGCCGCCGGAGACGGCGGCGACACACAATTAGGGCTTCCTCTGCTTGAACCGTTTTTACACCCACATAACGTCGACTGAGGCGAACCAGCCATAACCCTGGTCGCCTGTAAAACAAAACATAAACCGCAAATGCTTCTCAATCTAACCCAACTCTTAATCGAGTTTCAGTCTGCTCAACAACTGCAACTAATGCCATATGCATCAACCAACTCATATAATTGAACAAGACCGAATCGTAATTGTACCATAATCAAACCAAAGACAACAATGTCTTACTTGACCGATCGAGGCCTGGTCGGTTCGACAGCTGCAACGTAAGTTGCCAGGCCAAAAATCGAAATCCACCTCCCTACCATACCTCCGCAACCACCACACTACCGCCACCAAGGGTTTCGAAATTGAACCCGGCAACAGCACAGAAATGATTGATGGAAGCGAGAAAGAGGTTCGCATCTCAGGATCTCTCTTTTAATCGGATCGTACTTACGATCTAGGGCGTTTAAGAACTGGAACAATTTTTGTTTAGCCCTAATTTGGGAATTAGGGTTTGAGAGTGATGAGTGAAGTAATTAGTGAATTAGGGTTTTGTACAGAAACAGAAGCTTAAGATCTGCAAAATGAAGAAGAAGTTGTTGCAGGGTAGGCAAAAAGACCAAAATGCCCTCACATGCGTCTCACGTGAGGGGATTTAACTGACTTTTTCTAACCCAGTTAGCGTAAAGGACAAAACTTGTAGGAAAAAAAAGTTTAAAGTACACCGCCTGCAAGGAAACTTAGAAAAGGACACAAACCGTAATTCGTCTTATTTTAAAGGACAAAATTTGTAATTCTGTCTAATTTTTTTGACACAAAGTAATTTTTTTTTAAAAATCACGTAAGTATTGACTAACTAGAATATTACTTTAAAATAAATACGTTGAGTAAATCTTCCATGTGATCCTTTATTGAAGATTGCACAAAAATAGATTGAGTCGTAACAAAAAAGGAATACATGGTAATTAATTTTGTTATTACAAAAGAAAGTAACTAATTTAACTTTCATGTGAACTCTCTTATGAAGTGACCGGGTCAACACGACAATTGATCTAACTTGTGGATATAATGAAACTCTGAAGTTAAGGAAAATAAGCATAAAAGACTTGTCCTAACGACTGACCAAGCGTCCATGGTCGCTTGGACTAATTGTGGAAGCAACCGTCGAGCCATCAGTCTTCCACCCTTGTTATTTGTATTTTGGCCTACCCTTGTTATTTGTATTTTGGCCTATAGAGCGAGCCTTGTACATCATTTATCTTCACCCCTTTTGCTCTAACTAATAGACACACACATTTAAATCATCCCTCTCTTGATTCCATCATTTTTCAAGCATCTAATTGAAGAAGAAATTAAATACTAAAAAACAAAAAGAAGAATAACTTCTACAACATTACTTATTCATTATTGTATAACTGCGAGGACATCACTAGTGTTATTCTAATGATTTGTTAGTGTGCTATTCATCGTTTGTTGATGATTTGTAAGAACACTATCATGACATAGTGAATGATTGAAGAGTTGTAAATATATATAATCTTGATATAACGTCTTAAGAAGATGATCACTACCTTTACCTGGTGAAACGTTATATTGCTGATCTCTACCATTTAGGGAAATGTTTAGCAAAACAATTCTCGATTGGAGAATCTTGGAGATAACATATAGTAGTTTAGTGAACATCTAGTTAAATCCTGTATGAATCAGTTTTGTCATCTCTAACCCTTAAACTCTTTATTTATTAAATGTCGCATCTAGGTTTGTAAAAGGAGTTTAACAAACAAGATAACATTTTCATTAAGCTAAAAATTAAGAAAACTTATTCACCCTCTCTAATTTTCTATAATAAAATACAATCATCCGTAAATTAGTGTTGATTAGCGAGGGAGACAAGATGAACTAGTTTCATCTTGACCTCGAGCTTGAACTTAAATGAGTCGGTTTGACCCCAGTTGTTTATTTGCAACAAAGTGATATTCGAGTTTGAGATTTGGTTGTAAATAGATGATAACTATATAATAATTATAAAATTTGGTGCCGCTTGGCCATCTATTCGTCCAAGTGGCACCACACAGTTGGTCACACCAACTTTTATGATTTTGTATCATTTAGTTCCGATATCGTAACGAACATAACCGAATTCACGTCGACAACGTTCGGGTTTTACCAGCGCCCAAGTTTTACCGATTCACCGTCGCAACGCTCAGAATTGACAACACTTAATTTTACCAACGCCGAGGTTTTATTGATTTTTTCTTTAGTTCTGGTATTGTAACGAACCTATCCAAAGCTGACCGAATTCGCGTTGACTTACCGCTGCAACGCGCGGCACCGACAATGTTCGGGTTTTACCTACTCACCAGCACAACACCAGGGGCTGCAACACACGGGTTTAACTGACCGGATAACATGGTTTTAAATATTTAGATTTTTATATGTTAATTTGACGAATTTATATATTTTGGATTTTAACGATTGAGTTTTATCGACGTTGGTTATACCGTAATTGAAATTGACCGAATTCGCGCCGACTCGCCAACGTAACGCTCGGGTTTTCCAAACGAATAAACGTCGTTTTAAATATTTTGTTTATTTTATATATTAATTTGACGAATTTATCTTTCTGTGTTTTAACGATTGGATTTTATCAACGTTGTTTATAGAGTAACGAACATAACTGATATTAATCGAATCCGGTAAAGTTAAAATTCTAGTTATTTTATATTTTTACATGAATTAAAATCGAAGTTTTATTATTGTAGCAAGTGTTAAAAAGAGATATATACACTGGTCGCCACGATACATATCGTCGATGTGAAAGTCTCTGCTGAACCTTGCGACTTGTTACGGTATGTTCACCAGATCTCATCATTTTCCGTTACAAATTGTTATTACTTCATCAATTCCACTTTAATTGATAACTGCATCACCAGATATTCATTCAAATCACACTTTATTTAATAATAATATTAATAATAATCGAAGCTTATATTCAATTTGTTCCAGAAATAGTTGAATCGGAAGGAGACTTGTAGCTATGATCTCGCAGTTCTTCGTCTTGTCGCAGAGAGGCGATAACATCGTGTTTCGTGATTGTGAGTCTCTCTTGCTATCAATTCATCAGTTTCTGTTAGATTTGAGATTGAATTAGGGCTTAATTGTTCGTATTTACTCGTAATTGCTTCCGGTTTACATGTTATTAGTTTCTAGGTTATGAGATGATGCATTTCAAGGCATTTAATTAGTTGTCATTAGCACATTTAGTAACATAATAGGCATACATAAGAAAATACATTGATTCAAGAGTTGATAGTGTATAACTTGATACTATCTGTTTATGAAATCCGGACATGGTGGCGGATCCGGGATTGTTCGTCAGCATGGGCAAAAATCGAGTCACGCCTGAACGGGACAGATAAAAAGAATTACGTTAAATCATAGCAGAAGTTTTCAAACTTTAGGCTTTTAATTGTGTACCTTTATAATATTTTTATGACACATGTAGGAGGGAATGGATAGTTTTTGCCATGCTGGTCGATAGTCAAATAAAGTAAAAAAAAAAAGAAAGAAAGATGTAGTTTGGATATTGGTCCTAAGCAGTTAATGTGGAAAAATATCGGATATCGGTCAAGTACCGATATCTGAGATATTGGTTATTGCGGTGAGATTAGTGGGATATCGGTAATTTTAATATCATGTAAAATTTATGTATATAGCAATTTAACACTAATAATTCATTATACTCTCCTACCATTAACAAGTTAATCTTTTGCAACTTACAAAACACTAAAAATCATAGCAAGTAGGAACTGATTAAGACTTTAAACGCTAACATTGAACACTGAAAATTGATAATTAAGACTTAAAACACTAATACCGGGAATATCGGTGATATATCCGTCAAATATTAGTCAATATCGCCGATAGTATCGGTACTACTATTCTGACCAATATTTTACCAAGGGATTGATGAGCGATATATCGGTGATATATCCGATATATCGGTGATATATCGGCAATATCGACTGCATAGTAACCGATATATCGGCAATATCGACTGCATAGTATTGGTCAATAGGAAAAATGCATCAACTACAAATATGAATTGAAGCTCCGATTTGGTCAATATGAATTAATTTTAATCATTTATCGACTTCATTTTACACTACTGGGCTTAATCTCAACCCTTACTTAGCAGTGTATTTGCTTCTTGACTGGACTTGTGAATTTGAAGGAGCATCTTGATTGGGCATATTCATACATTATACACACAAATTCAGTTTTTTCATTTATTGTAGCTTACATACATGGGATTTTCAATCCAGAGATGATAGTTTGATTAGCTATTTGGCTAATGATCATTTATGCATATTCACCTGTTTTTAAATATAATATTTTCTATGGTTATTTTTCACATATGCAGACCGTGGTGATGTTCAAAAAGGAAGTGCAGAGATATTTTTTCGTAAAGTAAAGTTCTGGAAAGAGGACGGGGAAACCGAGGCTCCACCTGTCTTTGTAGGTACCTTTTGACATGTTATCTGATTATATGTTTGTGTTAAAACACGTCTTCATGTCATATTTGATGGTTAAGCTAGCTGTGTTATCTTAAATCGTCTTTAAGAAGCTATTTATTGTTGAAGTTAATCTTGAAACGAGTTAAAAGAGAAAGTTTTAGGGGCCATGTGAAAGAGTTAGATTAATTAGTATTTAATTAATAGTTTGAATGTTTAAAGTTATCGGTTAGTAAGTTTCTTTATTTGCCTTTTTACCTTATTAGTTTGAAAGTCTAGAAAGTAGGAGTCTGTGCCATGATATGTTTAGGAAGTTAATTGGCATAAATAAATGGTTGGGGGGTATGTAATTAGTGTGTCAAGAAATATATTAAGCGAAAACAGTCAATCTGGTTGAGATGAAACTCGTGATCTTGTGCCTGATATCCAACATTTATGCATTATCTGTATCTCTTACTGATGTACTTATCATGAAATCATCTCCATTTGTTTATTGCTTTCACCTTTTTTTAACTTGATTTGAGCCTGAAATTAGATTTAATATGACTGTTTATGTTAATGTGATGATTTTATATGATGTGATGTACTTGTTTTGTTATTATAGAATGTGGATGGTGTCAACTACTTTCATGTAAAGGTGGTTGGATTACTGTTTGTTGCAACCACTAGAGCAAATGTATCACCTTCTCTTGTATTGGAGCTTCTACAAAGAATAGCACGTGTTACCAAAGATTACCTTGGCATTCTCAATGAAGATTCCATAAGAAAAAACTTTGTGCTTGTGTATGAATTACTTGATGAAGTTATTGTAAGTCTTTTCATCCATTTGACACTGTTAGCTGTATAAAAGCTGATTGTAATGTCTGATTGTTAAAAGTTTTAACAACTTTTGAACACAGGATTTTGGTTATGTGCAAACAACATCGACTGAAGTTCTAAAGTCATGTGTATTCAATGAGCCAATCATGATTGATGCAGCACATATGCCACCTCTTGGTCCAGCTGCCCTATTTATGGTATAACCAATCAAATACTTTATCATTAGTAAATATATTTTCTTTTCAATCTAAGTTACCTGAATTTGATTATCTTATAACTTGCAAGTTGCAATCTTTTGTGAATGCAGCAAGGAAACAAAAGAATGCCAGGGACAGCTGTCACAAAATCAGTTGTAGCTAATGAACCTGGTGGCAGGAGGAGGGAGGAAATTTTTGTGGATATAATTGAAAAAATAAGTCTCACATTCAGCTCTAGTGTGAGTATTTTTTGTTTTGTTATAGTTATTTTATAACACAGATTATGCTCTTTTATGAAATAAGAACATGCTGTATTACTATATTATATTTGTAACTTCTTTCTGATCTCAACAGGGATATATACTAACTTCTGAGATAGATGGCACTATTCAAATGAAGAGTTATCTTACTGGGAATCCAGAAATCCGATTAGCTCTCAATGATGACCTGAATATAGGAAGAGGTGGCAGATCGGTATATGGTATACTATACTATCCAATCAGTTTATTCGTTCATCCAGTTATTGAGTATATATTTTTAGCCGTTTTAGTTTACTTGATATACTAGTTATCATACTGCATTAGTGGTATAGGTGACAGTTTCAACCCATTTATATAGAAAATGCCGTGTTGTGTTGTATTTTGTTGGCAATGGGGCAAAACTGTTGGGTATGATAAAGAAAAAATAGTTAAACTGAAACGTGCCTCAAATGGGTTGAGTAGGTGAAATGAGTCAAAAGTCACCTTAGGTGTCTACAAATGCATACAGTTTCCTAAGCTGTTTTCGCCGAACACAATAAGTAATTATAGTAGAATAGTTTTTTATGCGCAATCGGATCAAAGCAAAACCACAAAGATGTGGTGAACTGCAACGACTCTTTTCTTGTTTATTGATATGAAAATTAAGTCTGCAAAATTACAGAGACCTAACACCTATATATAATGGAAAAACTTGGAGGCTAAGCTATCCGACCAAAATAAATCATCTAGCAATAAAGACTCAATGTTCTGACCTAAAATAAGATAAACTAAAATAGAACTCCAGAAATAAACCAACATTCTTCCCCTTAGTTCTGACATTGGAACTGTCTTGACATCAAAGCAATGTCGGGTCATCCTGTTGAGCCATTTTTGGTTTCTGGTTCATGCATTTATACACAAAGTGACCATAATCTCCACGTTGATAACATTTTATACATGAGTTGTCTCGTCTTTTCATTAGTTCTTGTTGGTTAGTGTTTGAACCAGGTCGACCCTCACAGGCCACAACCTCTTGCCATTTCACCAACTCGACCTCTACTGCCCCAGTTAATCCATCCACGACCTTCACGGCCTTGGTGGCGATAATCATCATTATTTCTTGGTTTACATTGTTCACCGTCACATGTAATGTTAACTTACCTTGTGTATCTTTGTTTGTGTCTCTGGGTTTTACCCGCTCCTCATAAGCTTTAACTGGCTAACTGCCTCTTTAAATAGCATGTTTTCATTCTCTGAACTTCATTGAAGCCACAATTGATAGATATTTTTCCAGCATTGAATTTTTAAGAACTTTCTTACTAGCACCTCATCATCAAGTGTTGATCCAAGGTTTTTGTATCTCAATCATAACCCACTTAACTTAATCATTGATGGTTTCTGACTCCATCTTTATCAGCTCAAACATGTTTGTAAGTGTTTACAAACAAACCTTTTGAATGCTCTATGAAAACGGAGTGCATCTCACACGTCATTTGGGTCTGTGCACTTTGCAACTTGAAGAACATCTTTGGGTATTAACTGATGGATCACGGCTTATGCCATGAACTTCTTTCTTTCTTCTACCACGTCTCGTGTCTCTTGTCACGTGGTCTATGGCCTCTCGCAGACCATGAGCGGCTAGGATGGTCTCCATCATGATCAACTGAACAGTATAGTTAGTCGATGTTAGCTTCGGGCATTGCAATGTCACAGGTCGTGGTCTCTCACCGATCTTAGATCGCTTCACACGATCCTTTTTTTCTTTTCACCCGTGCTTGATCACTTCACACAATCAGTTTTCACAGCTTCTTCCATAACGTTTGAACCAATCAAAGCATGAACACAAAGATTTTCACAACTCATTTCTTGTTTATTGACATGAAAATTAACTCTGCAGAATTACTATTTCTAATGGAAAAACTTGGAAGCTAATCTATCTAACCAAAATAAAATTTATGGCAATAAGGAAACGGTATAAAGACTCAGTATCCTAACCTAAATTGAGATAAACTAAAATAGAGCCCCAGAAATAAAAATCCAAAATAAACCAACAAATTTCTGTTTTCACTCGTTACCAATCTGCCCATCCACCCATTTAGCCACTTTTAGTAGCTAGTAATACTGACATATGAAGTTAAGAATTTGTCAACGAGTATCTGCTTTCAGAAGATCATTAATATGCTTTGTTCAACAGACTATGGTGGTTCTAGTGGATCAGGAGCTGTTATACTAGATGATTGCAATTTCCATGAATCGGTGCATCTTGATAGTTTTGATGTGGATAGAACTTTGGCACTTGTAAGTAACATAATTAAGTTTTAGCTTTTATATACGACACATACCCTGTGTTTTTTGATTGAATATAATTTTGCTCGTGTTTTCCAGGTTCCCCCTGATGGTGAATTCCCTGTTATGAATTATCGCATGACCCAGGAATTTAAGCCACCTTTCCGTATTAACACCCTGATTGAAGAAGCAGGATCTCTTAAGGTAGATCTCTCCTCATTGAAATTGGCTTCGGGTCAAAACGGGTCTACTGGCCCATACTGGGTTGGTACTTGGTAGTTTTATGGATGACATCTTTTAGTGGTGTTTTTCATGTTGTAGTTATGTATGTTATTAGCATATTAGTGTCTACCAAGTATAGTACACTAATGATATCATATGTGTATTTTTTTTTGAAGGCTGAGGTGATGCTGAAAGTACGTGCTGAATTCCCTCAAAATATAACTGCAAATACAGTTGTAGTTCAGATGCCAGTGCCAAAATATACATCCAGGTACATGTCATTTAGCTTCAGAAGTCCTTTTATCATCTTAAATAAAAATATGTTTCTAAAGATAGTGGATAGGCTTGCATTTGTTCGTTTAACTTTAACCGAACAAACGATCAAACATAAACAGGGCTTTATTGTTCATGTTCGTTTATTAAGAAAATGAGTTTGTTCGTGTTCATGTTCGTTTGGGTTCATTTGCTAGTAGCATAAACGAAAGGTTCACGAATGTAAAAGAATAAACATAATTGAACACAGAGAACAAACATAACCAAGTGAACACTAGTTAAAAGTAAACGTGAGTTTTTTAAACTTTGAGTTGTTTAGTTATTTTGAATAGTATTTTAAATATTTAAAATTTAATTATCGTCACAATTATCTAAACAAAAATTTAGCTGAAAATATCTATCATATGACTTTTTATTTTTTCTCAATCGCACGGCTGAAATATCTTAATGTAAATCAGACACTAAAATTTCATATAATATATCCGATATACACAGTTTAAATTTTGTATTAATAATCAATACAACATCGTATCAAACAGTTTGGTCAAATGTTCTATTTATTTATTTTTCTTTCTTTTCCCTTTACCAATTTTAGGTTATTCCAGTAATGCACAACGAACTTAATTTAGCCACAAATATTTTACAACCATCATAATTATATTAAACGTATTCTTTTCTGTTGAAGTAGTAACCTTACTCCCTAACGAGTCAATTCATTCATATGATAATCATATTGTTTTCTCTGTATTTCTTGTTTTGTTCTGCTAATAGGCTAGTTTTCACATTTTGATAAATACTTAACTAAACTAGACTAAATTGTAAGAGGCAATGTATAAATTTCGTATAACGACACTAAATTGTAATTAGTTATTAGCCTAAATATTTTTAATAGTTATCATAACGAACAAACTTAAACAAACATAAATGAACGTAAATGGACGAACGTAAACGAGCATAGATGAATGAACTTTCACGAACATAAATGAAGGAACAAGGCATGTGTTCATGCTCGTTCGTTTAACTAAATGAGCAAAACAATTTTTCATGTCCATTTGTTTATTAAGTTAACGAACGGTTAACTGAACATTTGTTTTGTTTACAAGCCTAATAATGGATAGTTGTGTTACACACACCGGCAATTACGTCATCTGTTTGTAAATTTGTTGTCTCACATTAGTTTAATGAAAAAGAAAACAAATTCATTTGTACACCTTTCATTGTAAAAAACTATCATACTTTCCTTTATTCGCCAAAGTCAATCGGCCCAGCTTAAATTTTCTTATTTGATTTTCTTTAAGATATATAAAATATTATCACATGCAATTTATTAGGTATCTATTGACTATTGAGTTTGAAATCTTCGTAGGGAATACATAATGTGGTTTTAAATTTTAAGCTAAAGCACAAGTTTATAACTTGTTCCAGGGTTTTGTAGTTTGTGGTGCAAGAAAACACATATTTTTGGCTATGATCATTTCGTAGTTTTTGGTTTGATGTTTATAAAGTATTGTTTATGATAAATATATATTTTGATTCTGATATATATGCTATATTTTCCTAATGCAATTTTGTTGGAGTTTTATAGGGTTAGTTTTGAGTTGGAATCCGGAGCAGTTGGACAAGTGACTGATTTCAAGGAACCGAATAAGAAAATCGAGTGGACGTTAAAAAAGGTTATTTCTTGTTAAGTTCTAACTTTCCACAAATTAACCTACAATTTCACCTTTTAATTATTACAAATTTTCATATAGTTTTTAATATCACAATTCTTTCCAGATTGTTGGTGGATCTGAACATACACTGCGTGCCAAATTAACATTCGCACATGAATCGCATGGTATGCTTTCTAGGATTAACATCAAAAACTTTTAAATAATAACAATTTCTTCATAGTTGATGTGTCAAATGTTCTAACTTTCACTATACCGATGGATCACAGGCATTATAACAAAAGAAGCTGGACCTGTCAGCATGACTTTCACTATACCGATGTACAATTGCTCAAGACTCCAGGTAAGAATAACTGTTTTTGAGAGAAAATGCCAACACTCATTGCACAAAATTCTGATCCATTACTTAATGGCCCATATCATAATCCATTAGTTAGTTAATGGGCCATATCATGATCCACTTAGTTGTATCAACGGTCAAATACTGATTCTTCAGACATGATATGATTTTCTTGTAGGTGAAATACTTGCAGATCGCTAAGAAGTCCAAAACTTATAATCCGTATCGTTGGGTTAGATATGTCACACAAGCAAATTCATATGTTGCGCGTATATGAGGTTTGAATTTTGGTTGTAATATCTTGTTTCTCTTCATAGTTATGTACTTATGTGTTTCATTTGTAAGACACGCATAACTTCATCTTGTTTGTGTGACGGTAGATCTTTTCAATGTTGTCGAACCATGAATTTTGTGACCGAAGTTGCCCATGACCCATGAGATGGTATGGTGTTATATTATGAACATTCAGTTTATACACAATCATTATCTTATATACCGTGTGGTAGTAATTAAAAATTGAAATCGGACCATTCATTTAACCTGGCGTAGCCGATTATAAAACCCGGACCGGTTACTCCAAGACCGAGGACTTTGAAACGTGAAAGAGTGGGTTGTTTGACTAACACTAATGGTCCTAACGGCGATTCCCACTATCTACAAAGTATAAAAAAACGTGTCTATCGTCGAGTGCTATTAATAGAGGAACGAAGTGTTGGTTTTGGTGGTTGCTTTCACTTCGTGGGACGACTCATTATTGTGCCACACTATAAGCACTACACCATTTAAATGGTATTATAGCTATTCAATATGGAAGCAATCATTGTATTTCTTAAAGTATATAACACCCAAAATTTGATAATCAATAACTTTTTAAGCATGGGTTTACTTTCATGATATCTCGTGATATGTATGTGGAAAATAATACTTTGATCTCACTTTTAAATCTACACATTTAGTCTCTCATTGTTTTTAAACTCTCTCCCCTTAAGAGACTTTTTTCCAACACATTGTTCATGAGTTTGTTGGATTGGTCATATTATTATTTGGTTCCTAACCCTTACTAATTTTAGGTTTATTCTCAATTATTTTTGAATGTAACAAGGATGGTCCATGAAGAGGAATGTTTGTGGTGTCCATAAAAAAAACAATAAAATTATTAACAAAAGTTTGAGGCCCATTTTTAAAACAATGGCAAAGTGCCAAACTACCAAAATCCTCTTCACCAAAACTTTTATTATTATTATTATTATTAATTTTTTTAGAGAGAACTCTTGTTTTGATCCTTGTATTTGTTGATTTTAACTGTTTTGGTTCAAGTGACAAACCTTTATCAATTTGAGTCATTAAAGTTTCATATAGTAACAATTTTAGTCTAATTGATTAATAGATGAAGGGTATTTTCGTCAAATTATTTTTAAATCCCCTTTCTCTTTCGATGAATAAAAATTATAATAAATGTTAATTAATATTATAATGTTACAGATTATGTTACTAATTGTTATATATTATAAGAAAGCACTTAACTTAGGGCAGCCAGTCTCACTTCACAAAGCACAACGTCTTGCTATTTGCATTCATCCTGCTCAAGCTGCTGAGGATGATGAATGATCCTGGAGGCTCTTCTTATGTATGAGATCTTATAATCTGTAAGCGTAGGTAGAACTTGTGTGGAAGGAAGACACTCGGTAAATTCACATACATGGAGGGGTGAGGCTTAAGTCTACTTTCTATTACAAAAGTAGAGACGCGAAGCGCATGCGGAACGAGCACGATGAAAACGAAGTTTGGAGGAGAAGCAACCAGTCGACTATAAACTATTAATCTTGCTTGAAACCGTCGTTGTGTATGGGAAAGAGGGCTTCTACCTATGCTTGGTTGGGAAAATGTTGAATGGTCCCAAAAGGGACGGAAAAAAGCCACTAGAAAGGTCATCCTATTATAATAATTGTTAACAAATAGTAAATGAGCCGAGCCTAAGTCTAACTCGAGTTTTAAAAACTACCACGAGTCGAGCTAAAGCTTTAGAAATAGAAATCGAAACGAGCCGAGCTCGAGCTCGGCTCGTTTCGATTTCTATTTCTAAAGCTTTAGCTCAGTTCCTGAGTAGTTTTTCAAGCTCGAGCTCGACTTGGGCTCGACTCCTTTACTTTGTTAACAATTATTATTATTCGTTTACTCTATGTTAACATAATACATAACATTATAATATTAATTAACAATTATTATAATATGAATAGATGGAAATACCCTCAACTTGGATGAGGTTTAATAGAGAAGTATGACTCCGTTAATCAATTGGATTGAAATTTTACTATATGAAAATTTAATGACTCAAATTGTTAAAGGTTTGCTGATTGAAACAAAACAGGTTAAATCAATAAACCACAGGGATCAAAACGGAAGTTCTCTCTGTTTTTTTTTATTTTTTATTTATATCATCATACTTTGATTTTTCTAAGTTAAGGGTGTGTTTAGGATTGCTTATTTAAGTGAAAAAAAAACTTTTTGTTAAAGACCTTATTAACTTATGATTTTTTAAAAGAAGTTTGTAAAAAAATGTTTGGATTAGCTTATGTGCTGGGGAAAACCAAAATGACCAATAAGGACACTCTTTTTTAAAAGGAGTGTAATGAGTTTTGAAGGTTGGAAGGGTGTAATAGATAAATCAAACCCATTAAGTTAATGAGTTACAAATTCCTAATTTTTCAAAACCTCTTTATTTTGCATTCTCATTAAGTTAAAATCCATAAGTCCTTATGGTTTGCCGAACACCTTATTAACTTTTCAAAATATTTATAAGTTATAAGTCAATGAAAATAAGGAATCCCAAACACCACTAAGTCTGCGTAGCCCGCTGATCCTTAATTCATGTACATTTAAAAAAGGTTTTTCTCATTGATTATTTATTATTTGATTAGATAACTGATTAAATGATTATGTTATTTATATGCTTTATACTTTATTTATTTTATACGTTGCTAGATTATTTCATTTTCTTATAATATTTAGCTTACTTCCGTATATTTTGTTATTGTTCTTGAAACTTATTGGTTGATGTGAGTTCCATTTTATTTTATCAGTGTAAAAAAATTTAATGTGATGGACGAATTCTCAAAATAACAGTTGAGCAAGATGGCTTCATCTTTTTACCATATGACACGACCTGAACAAACTGATAAAATTCAATATCTAGCAATATTGACGGACCCATGGCATATCCATGAAATTATTTTAGTGTTATTTATACTCTAAAATCTCGATCTTCCCAAAAAATATTAGTTAAGTCTCGCAGTCGTTTCACATAAAAAAAAAACCTTTAAATTTTGTCACTATTTATCAACAACAACCGTCTCTTAAAACTTTTCGACTCTCATAAAAATACTATCTAGATCCGACATATGCTTACATGTTGTAAAAGTTGTAAATATCACGTTCTCTATAAACATGTCGCTAGTGAGCTCATGAGCCTATAAAATCGTGTCTAAAAACCATTTATTGCTATTTTAGGCTATTTTTGCATATATTTTTTTGTTCTAGGAGTCAATGGTGATTCAAACAAGCCTGATTCCTCATTCCACTAAACAAAGCTGGGCTCTTCCCCACCTCGATTGTCCCACGTGTCACGTTTCTTATCGCTAAAATCCAAAACATATGCATTTTCCTTTTTTTTAAAGTAGTCGGCTTAATACTTTAGAAAAACATTTAACACCAAAACAAAAGGCGTGCATCTAGAATAATATTTTTTTAACAAGATGAGTTTAAACCAAGGATCATCAAAAGAGATATTATATACCGGTGGCTTTCAAACTATATATTTCACAAATCCAATGAATAATGTCTAGGAAAGAAAAGCAAATTCCACCTTAAGAAATTGACCAGCTCAACTAATTTGATGGGTTGAATTTGGAATGTGGATGATTATGTGGGTTAATGGTATGTTAGTGAGTCAAATGTTCGTTTTTTAAAAAAAAACTATTATGTGAGTTAAAAGTAGAGAATTTACTTGGATACTCTCATTGAAAAGAAAAGAAAAAAAAGGTATTTTAATAGGGAAAAGTTAAGATTCAAAGGTTTACAAAATGAAAATGGAAAGTGTGAGCACATAAAAAACCTTTAAAAAATATCATAACTCAAAATATAAATACAATAAGAAAAAAATTAGAAACCAAAATGTTTCGCCCGTCACTCTCATTTCGAAAAAAAACACCAAAACGACACAATGCCTAAAATGAGCAAACAACACTGAAGAAACACTAACCGGACCCCGGGCAGATTACGAGTAACCTGGGGGTTAGAGAGATGTTTCTCACGAGGGGTTAGACCCTTGGAAGATGGTTCTTCTGATAACCTGCAAAACAGACACCGTGAGCTCGTCACTGAGAAGGGGGGGGGGGGTTCCTCCTTGTGACCACCCTCCGGCGTGAGAATCAGACTAGATTGCTCTTTAAATATAAAAGTATATTAAGAGATTGCTAGAGCAGATATCAGGTATAATATGATGATAATGTGATAAGATATGATAAGATGAGATGGTCATACCATTTGTGGTATTTATAGCCGAATGTAGGTTTCCAAGGAGGTATGGCCGGCTGCAACAGTGTTCCTGTTCCACCAACAGTAGCCTACGCACGTGCCCTGCTGGTAGTTGGTGGGTGGGTAGCGGCTGATAGCGACCAGACCTGCTGTATACTATTCCTTTTCCACCAACTGCCGGCTACGCACGTGGTATGACAAGAGTTGGTGAGTAGGCAGCGGCTAATAGTGACATACAGTGTAGGAGCATGCTGCTCGCCATACTGTTGTCCATAAGCTGTCGTATCTTTAGTCAGATCTTTTTCCCATACCTCGTCAGGTACAGTACAGAAGATCTTCCCGTATCATACGGACTGGCTTATTTGGGCGGGAGTATTCCCCCTTCCGCCCTTGTGCGGGATTGTTCCCGGCTTCGCTCATTCCTTCAGGTGACACTGAGTGAGAGCTAAGTGCCTTGTGCGTGTAGCCTTGCTGCGCGGGTGGCCTTCCCTGATGGCTTGTATCCGCAGCTGCGGGAACAGGCAGAGTCCTTCACCATTGGGAGGCATTTCCTGCGGGAACAGCTTGCGTACCGCGCGTAAGGACGTCACGTCTCTGAGCATGGTTGGTCCTGCGGATCCAGTTGGTTTCTGCGCAGACGTCCCTGTTTGAGGTGAGTCTTGCGGGTCCAACTGGGCTCTGCTGGGACCTACCTCTTCAAGTCCCCCCAGTCCAATGTTCTTCTCATGCGTGTTTAATAAAGTGAGGTGAACTTTTGGACTTAAGCAAAGGGTTTTGAAAAGGGTTTTTTAAGGTTTTCCATGGGGATTCTTCCCGCGGAAGTCCTTGTCACTTGCAGAAATTCCCGAGTTTCCTGCTTGGTCTTTGGGTATGATACGGGTGGGTCTGTAACCTCCTCGCAAGTCAGGAGCGTTGAGTCCCACTTGTGTGGATTCTCCATGAGGTTTTGGTAGTTTTGAACATAGTGATCAATTATGTTAAAACCACCAATTCCATCCTGGAGCTTCAAACAACGTAGTTCTCGACGTTCCCGCTATGCGGGGATGTTATTTCCGTTTCCGCAAGCATTGCCCAGAAGATCCTTCTTGGTTTCAATTCCCAGCGGAGCGCTAGGTATGTGAAGGGTTTTGCCTTAACACTGTACCAGCGCTCGTCTTACGGTTACTTTACTTCCAAGGTATTCCTGGCGTCAATTCCCTGCGGGTGCTAGGTATGTGAAGGGTTTTGCTTTTACACTGTACCCGCACCCGTCTTATAGTTACTTGGTTGCCGAGGAATATTTGGTTTCAATTCCCTGCGGGTGCTAGGTATGTGAAGGGTTTTACCTTTACACTGTACCCGCATCCGTCTTACGGTTATTTGTTCGCCAAAGCTGGCTTCAATTCCCTGCGGATGCTAGGTATGTGAAGGGTTTTGCCTTTACACTGTACCCGCATCCGTCTTACGGTTACTTGTTTGCCAAGGTTTTGCTTGGCTTCAATTCCCTGCGGGTGCTAGGTGCGTGAAGGGTTTTGCCTTTACACTGTACCCGCATCCGTCTTACGGTTACTTGTTCGCCAAAGCTGGCTTCAATTCCCTGCGGATGCTAGGTATGTGAAGGGTTTTGCCTTTACACTGTACCCGCATCCGTCTTACGGTTACTTGTTTGCCAAGGTTTTGCTTGGCTTCAATTCCCTGCGGGTGCTAGGTGCGTGAAGGGTTTTGCCTTTACACTGTACCCGCATCCGTCTTACGGTTACTTGTTTGCCAAGGTAAGGGGTATTTTCCCGCTTACTTTTTAATATTTTTAAATTTTGAATTTTTGAAATTTGAAAGGTTGGTGGAAAGATAGGAACAGTCCAAACCTCTGAAACGTCGTGCTACGGTTTCTTCTGACTGTGTCAGGACGTGCAGGAAGTTATGGTGACGTGACATTATATGGTCATTCCAGACGCTTTTTCAGGCGCGTGGGCGCGATTTTTCGGGCGCGTGGCCGCAAAATTACTGGCACACGTCCTTTCAACAGCTGTTTCCAGCTTGCTTTTTGCCACGTGTCATAGTTTCATTGCACCTTCGATTTCTCTCTACTCCGCATTAAATTCACCGCATTAATTGCGATTACTATATAAAGGGGGAGAGGGTTCTTTGTAATCCACACTTTCACCCTTCTCTTCTTCTTCTTAGCGATTTCCGGCAAATACTCCCCTTTTCAGGCAAGTATTTTCCCGAAATCGTTTTCTTCTTTCTCTGCAATATGTCTTCCCATGATGCTGAAGCTGTAGCCGACGATAGGAGTACTGCTGGCGAGTGCCAGTGTGCTCTACCTGTCGATCAGTACCAGTATGTCGTCAGGAAATTCATGCTTGAGTCTCTTGAGCCTGAGTTTCCTGAACCCCACCAGACTGTGTACGATGCCCCCAGTGGCAAGATCGGGGTATATGCTGCATTCTTTGTTTATGGGAATCTTAGGTTCCCATTGACAAAGTTTATGTACCGTGTCTTGGAGAGGCACGGTGTGCACCTAACCGAGTTGCATCCGATGGCGATTGCCAAGATCCGGCACTTCGAGTGGGTGTGCCGGATTCTGGGTATTGAGCCCTATGTGGACCGCCTGATGACCTTCTATACTTGGAGGTGCATCCAAGGGTGGTACACCCTGACAACCCGTATTAAGGGTTTGAAGATCTGCGTGACCGAGCGCAGTCTCCGATCGTGGAAGCGGGAGTTCTTCTACATTTCTGCCCGCGCCATCCCCATTGCCATGAAGTTTAAGAAGGGACAAGCGCTTCCGAGCCTTCACGCTTCCAGCTACCAGGAGGCGGAATGGTTCGCGAAGATATCCCGGGTCCAATCTCCGGTTTACCGGTTTGCGGAGTCCGGGATGGTGATGCTGGGGATGAGCCGGGTATGGAAGGATGCGTCTCGGTTTCCCATCCTTCTCGAATACGGTTTGAACTCTATTCCTTATGGTATGTCTTATCTTTCTTGCTGATATGAGTTTGTCTTCTAACTGTTTCTTCTTTCAGAGGGGAACGATTTGGAGTCGCTCCTGTACCCGCGGGAAGCTGACGGTCCCGTGCGGGTGGGCACTCGTGCTCTAGACGAGAACGAGTTGCCCATCCTGGAGCAAACGGCGGATCGGTTTGTGGAGGTCTATCCGCTGGGCCACGAGATCCTGAGCCAACGGCGGCCAGGTAAGGCGATACTCTATCCTCAACCCCTCAATGCTGTACCCGCTGCCGGAATTCCTGACATCCTGTCTTCTTCTGAGGAATCCGCAGATGGTCCTCCGCTGGTGCGGAAGAGGAAGGCTGCCGGCGGGAAAGGGAAGGAGAAGGTGGCCTCCACAGCTGATCCGGTGCTCCTATCTGACACCGAGTCAGATAGTGAAGAGGTGGCGGGGAACCCCGGTGGTGAGAAGACTACTGTTCCGGAGGCTACGACTGTTACCTCCGGAGAACCATTGACGACGACGGTGACCGGCATTAAGAGACCGGCTCCATCGGGCTCGTCCCCGCCCGTCCGTACGTTCAGGCTCAAGAAAACCCGTAAGTACAAACATCCTTGTTTTTGTAGATTTATCATTCATAAATTTATTGTTAACACTTATCTTGTGCAGGCGTGGATGTTGACGCATTCCAGGGTGGAGCGCAGAGGAGTACCTCTCCGCCGATGACGGTAGGCTTGGTCAGCCTACCTGAGGCGTCGACCCAGGCGCCTGCGCCTGCTCCCGCTGGTTCAGTTGCTCACTCTGAGCTGACTGTTCCAGCCGAGTTGTCGTCACCGCCGGCCGTGAGTGCAATTTTTACAGCATCCTTCACCGAGCCGGCGGTTACTATTGCTGCGGATTCTGCGGCAGCGACTGCGGCGGCTGCCACCATGCCCCCGCCACCGGCACCGACGGCCGGCCCATCAGGTACTCATGGGAGTACTCGCCAATCTTTGCCACCTTCCCATCTGCCTGACCTTTTGGATGGATTTCCTTTGGGTTCAGGTGATGGGTTCGGTGGCTATCGGCCTGTTATAGACCCTACAGGTGCGTAGGGTTCCTTTGGCCCTTTTTCACTTATATATTTCTTTTTTTTTTTTTTTTATATATCATCTTTTCCTAACTGCTTTTTTGTTTTTTGCAGTGTCGGATTCCAATGAAGTGTATGTTCCGCGATGGAACATACGCCGAGGAACAACCCTTCGTACCCCTGTGGAGTGTGTGGAATGGGCTCGCCACGCTGCTCCCCATGGTGCGTTGGGGGAAGCCATGGCTAGCTACCAGGAGGGTAGGCTAACCAATGAGCTTCGGGTTCTCCAGGCCCGGATGCAGCCGCGCGTCGAGCTGCTTTGTCGTGAAAACGACAAGTTAAAAGCAGCTCGCGCCAAGGAAGTATCTCAAGCGCGGGCTCTTCGGGAGGAGAACCAAAAGTTGGCCGCAGCTGCTGCGGAGAAGGAGAAGGCCTTCAAGGCCCTCGAGGTTGAGGTTCAAGCGCGACTCGAGGCCCGCTCCAAGGCTGCCCAAGCTGTTAACGAACAGCTTCGGCTGGCTAAGGAGACTGCGAGGAACGCAACCGAGAGGGCCACCAAGGCTGAAGCCGTTGCTGAGCCTTTACGCGTGGAGAACGAGGAGCTCAAGGCCAAATTGGAGGCTCTCCAACGTGCTCATGATGCCTTGGCGATGGAAGATGCCAAGAAGCTCCAAGAGATCGTGGACCAGAGGGGCGTGCTTGACCACACCGAGCGGAAGCTTAAGGGCGTTGAAGAGGCTGCTGCAAAGGAAGTGCTACTTGCCAACCTCAACAAAAGCGAAGCTGAACGCGCCCGCACCCAAGCTCAAGCCGCCCTCCAAGAAGCTCTGGTTGCCAAGGAATGGCTTCTTCGAGAAGCGTTGCCTCAGGTATGTTTAGCTTTACGTCTTCACGATTTCCTTTGTACATAGAAAAGGTGTTTGACACTTGTACATTTTCTTTTGTAGGTTGTGCATCGGGTCTTCTCAGAGACATCCTACGACGATGCTATGAGCGCAGCCCTCAACGCTTCTCACGAGGATGGGGAACGGGCCGGCTTCCTGCTTGGTCTAGGGTTCGTTGAGAAAGGCTTCCCGCCTTCCAACTTCCCTTTGTACAATGTTGATACTGAAGCCATATATGACCAAGCAGTAAATCAATACGCCGCCTTCCCGCATCCAGTGGTGGAGAAGGTGAACCAAGTAGCTGCTGCTGATGATGGGTTAGCTATCCTTAAAGCCTTCCTCGAACCGCCCCGTTCTTCTGATGGAGCGGGTCCAAGTGGAAGCGGCCCTGAAGCTTGATCCTGAAGATCCCTTCCCATTGCTAGGATAGTCTTGTACAGATGTATTTATTTTCTTTTCGTAGGCGGGTAGTTATCCGGCCATTCTTGTAATAATTCGTTTGCGAAATATTAATCTTTTTGCGTATAAGATTGTTATTTCCTTCTTTGGGTTTCTTGCTTTATAAACTTATGACTTGCATACTTAGTTTAAATTAGCAATTTTCCAAGTGTAGAATAAGTTAACCTGTTGAACGTGGTTGATAATGGGTTAAAGTTTTGCTTCCTCTTCGTGGTTGTGCGGGTAGAACCGTCACTTGCACTTAGTAGGATGGCTAAACTTTAACCTTCATCTGACCTGCGTGTAGGTTTTCCTCATCTTTTGAGGATAAGTTAACCTTTGAACGTGGTTGATAATAGGTGTGAAGTTTTGCTTCCTCTTTCGTGATTGTGCGGGTAGAACCGTCACTTGCACTTAGTAGGATGGCAAAACTTTTCCCATATCTGACCTGCGTGTAGGTTTTCCTCATCCTTTGAGGATAAGTTAACCTTCGAACGTGGTTGATAATAGGTGTGAAGTTTTGCTTCCTCTTTCGTGATTGTGCGGGTAGAACCGTCACTTGCACTTGGTAGGATGGCAAAACTTTACCCATATCTGACCTGCGTGTAGGTTTTCCTCATCCTTTTAAGCATTTTATTTTGAACCGTTCGACGCGCGGTTGTCAATAGGTAGTGTTCAGTTTCCTTTCATGATTCATGCGGATAGACCGGCACTTTCATTTAATGGGATAATTGAACTCTTCCCCTTCAACTGACCTGCGTGAAGGTTTGTCACGTTATTGGGTTTGTGCGGGTAGGACCGCCTTCCCACGCAACGACTTCACGTAATGTGAATGCCGTCCCCAGTGTTGCATAGTTTAACCGTTCGACGCGCGGTTGTTGATAGGTTATTGTTCAGTTTCCTCCTTATGATTCGTGCGGATAGACCGGCACTTTCATTTTTGGGTGTTGACCTTTTCCCCTTCAACTGACCTGCGTGAAGGTTTTTTCCTGTTATTGGGTTTGTGCGGGTAGGACCGCCTTCCCACGCAACGACTTCACATAATGTGAATGCCGTCACCAGTGTTCAGAAAAGTAAATGTAAAATCATCAGCTTCGATGTTCTAAAGAGAATCATTTCCATTAGAAGTGGCTCTTGGCCTTTTCTTTACAAATTGGAATTGATTTACATGCAAACTGTGTAAATGAGCTCCTTTCCATGTTGTTGGGATGGGAGTGCCATCGAGCCGATACGCACCTGGTTCGGGATCTCGTTCTTTACGCAGCATGTAGTCTCGATATTGAAGCTGGAATTTTTATTCGTGTTTTCCCCAGCTGGGGTTCTACACGCACCCGCCTGCTCAGCCTTTATTGCGCCACGAGGTGCGCGAGCGTCCCATCTCTGACAAATGCTTCGACCATGTCTTTTACATCTATGCATTCTTCAGTGTTGTGGCCTTTTGTCTTGTGAAAGTCACAGTATTTGCTTCGATCAGCATCGTGACGATGTCGGATTATTGGAGGCTTTGGCCACGGGAGCTCTTCAGTGGCAAATATCTCGGTGACGCTTTTGGTGAGTGGCGTCCATCTGGAGTTTCGGTGTGGCTGTACATTATCCCTTCCGCCCAATCGATGTTGCAAGCCGGATGAGGTGTCAAAGTTTACCCTTGACTGCCAAATGCCTAGCTTCCGCTTTTTATTTAATCGGGCGGTGAGGACGTTGTTTTCTCTCGTCTTCTGAGTGTAGAGGTTTGTGCTCTGTGGGAGATCTCTACCCAGTTGCTTCTCCGTTTCCGCATAGCGTTTTGCTGCTGTCATGATGGCATCCCATGTGGATGGCATGCCATCTTTACCCGTTAGGGTGCGGATGAGCTCTGGGTCATGCGCGCCCTGGATGAAGGCAGCGCGAACAAGATCTTCGCTGATATTGCCCAAACTTAGCTTCTTTGAGTTGAAGCGAGTGATGAAGTTTGGCAGAGATTCATCTTCTTCTCGTATGCATTTGAGGATTGTCCATTGCTCTTCGGTATACTTCCGTTGCTGGCTGAAGTGTTGGCTAAACTTCTGCTGGAAGTCTGTCCAGTCGTAGATGTGGTTGACCGGTAGACGATCAAACCAAGCTCTAGCAGCCCCAACAAGCGTCATTTGGAACATGTAACACCACGTAGGTTCCGTCCAATTGCTGACGGTTGCCCCCGCTATGAACCTGTTCAAATGATCGTCTGGATCAGATATACCGTCATATGTGCCTATGTTAGGCATTTGTTTGGCACTCTTTGGGGCGATTGCTTCAGCAATGTCCCTTGCAAATTTGGACGTTCCTGCATTTGCAACGTTTGGTCTGAACGTTTTGGAGAAGTCTCGTGGACTTCCACCTATGCTTTTTGGTTTGAAGGCTTGTCCAAAATGCCTTTTCGGTTGGGATTCCATTTCCTTACGCTTCCCTGTTGCCCTATGGCGAGGGTTCGCGTCGGAGTCGGATTCCTCTGAGTCATCTTCCCAGTATTCGAATTCGTCGGCCTGTTGTACGGAACGCAAGCGTTCGTCCAACTCAGCCTGGAATTCCTTTTGTCGTGCCTCCGCCCATGCCTTAACTTCATCGAGAGTTTGGCGGGGGAGTCTTTGTTTCTCAACCTGGGTATCAGTGGATCACAGTAGGCGATCATTTACTGCACTTGCCCCAGCATGAGTAACTGGGGTAGTGTTCGTAAAATTTACTTCACTTGCCCCGGCTTGGGTAACCGGGGTAGTGTTTGTAAAACTGTGTTACCGGTATTCCCCCCAGTAGCTGGGGTTGTGGTTACCGGAATTTCTCTAACCATCTTTGTAGAAGTTTGAAAAAACTAGAGAAAAATGTAGTTCTAGCTGGTCCCACGGATGGCGCCAATGAAGAAACACTAACCGGACCCCGGGTGTGACAATCGTCAATTCCAGGTTAACCTCGTTAACTCAACTCCGTTAATTCAAACTTTAAAGATCGTTGAATCTATAACGCATACTTCATTACATTTAAACTAGGGTTTAAATGACGCTTAACATTTACTACATGTGTAGTAGTCTTTCGGGATTTGCACCGAAACGCAAACGAGTTGATAAATAAACGACAAACGTCAAAACACGAACTATGTGATTACTATGTGTTAGGATTATGTGCTATGTGATAATATTATGGTCATGTTAACTTATTGTGCAAGTATGATAGAATGTTCTAGAAAAACAACACTTGGAAAGTAGAGGGATTAGAATGTAACTTGTATATCTATAAATATATTATTAACTTAACCCTAACTATTATTATTATCCTAACCCTAACCTACAAGTTCCGATCGGCTCTCTCTCACCTCCCTTCTCCACGGCTGCCGTCCACAAGAACACCCACATACACCATCAATTCAAGTCTTTGATCCAAGAACTAAGTGCTAGGAAGGTATATTTGATCATCCTTCACATCCTTGTTGATTGAATTTGATGTTTGTTGGGTTAATAACAAACCCTAGCTGGCCGATTCTAGGTGTTATATTGTTCATGTGATTCTTGAATTGATTTGATGATAAAGTGATAACTAGATTGATATTGATACATGATTGATTGTTGTTCTTGATTTGAATTAAAACACAAACCCTAATCTTGTATGTATGGTGTGATTTATATGCATGGATAGTAGTTATGGTGTCTAGAGGGTTATATGGATGCATGATAGTTCATAGATTGTTATGATGTTGAGTTTTGATGTGAACAGATTCTGGACAGAATATATATACGATGTTTAACTGACTGTAACGAAGTGTAAACGTGAAAATTGATTGAGATTGTGGGTACTGCAGTAAACTAGGTTGAGTCTAGTTTCTATAAAGTATAAATTCGTAATTTTTGGATAAGTGGAAGTATACTTTTATGATTTTACAAAAACGTGATGCAAAGCTGAGCTGTTAGACCTGCTGTTAGGTTATATTGTAAATTCTATATCTCATGAACTACGAGGCCAATTGGGTTGGTTCCACTTCTGGAAGTTGACTCACTGAGTTAGGAACCAAACCCAAGTGGTCTTGCATTTATTGGATTTTTCGTTTACCGGGAATTGCAAATAACATTCTGTTGTGCATGAATCTGACTGATATGAGTTTACTGTAGTGTTTTGATCATTATGAGAAATCTATATGGAATAAAAATAATATAAAATATGTTCTGGAAACCTAAGACATGTATGTTTCAGTGGTGATTTTTGGTGAATTAATTGAGATGATATGATCGGTGAAATAGTACAATCTTTCAAGTAGAAATTCTGTCACAATGAAACTAGCTGCTGAGTTGTGTAGGAATGCATGAAATATGATAGTTTTTATATAATTGTTGTATTTTGACCAAAATACCCTTGCGGGGAATAGTTGCTAGTTTGATTGCCATGAATTGACCAAATTGCCCTTATGGGGAATAATGGTTAGTTAGTCTTTGTTTGTTGACCAAAATGCCCTTACGGGAATAATTGCTTGTAAGTATGTTATTAATACATGACACGAAAGTAATTGCTCACTCGTGTATCGTATCACAATTGTACTTGTTTAAATCACACACGGTTCACAAACGAAACACGAAACATGATACGTGCATAGGTATTATGTGCCGAGTCTAGAGACTCGTTAAACGTTCCGATACTTAGAAAATCTCTTTGTTATTTTAGAACGCTAGAGAGTTTTCTACGACGCGCATCACTCGGTGATCTAATTTGGAATATTCTTCGCAAACAGTGAGTTCACTTACCCCGCTCTTTGAACTGTTTTCAAACGTTTTTCACTTGGGGGAGATAACATACTCCGATAAACGCATTTTTGAGATAAACACATATTTAAGATTTTGTTATAAATTATATATATCACTTGTAGAGGCTAAGCGGCACGTAACCCTTGAAGTCCCACGCATCGAACCGGTTAATATTTGGAATAGCGAGTCACTGTTGAGTAGTACTACTGGGTTTGACAAACCCCACCCGACGCTAAGCTCAACTGGAGGTTGAGTGGGTGTAATTTTGGCTAACACTTACCATGGTCTGGGTTGACCTGGTGACGGGCACTTGATAAACAGTCAGCTTCGGTCTCGAACCACTTAGTAATACTTGTTGTATAGATTAGCTACCTATCGATATATAATTTGACATAACATTATCTGGTAACACTTAAACGCTGTAACGTGGTTACACACTTAAACGCCGTAACGTGGTTACGCAAAACATTTAAACGCCGTAACGTGGTTACGCAAAACTTTTAAACGCCGTAACGTGGTTACGCAAAACACTTAACGAAAACGCTGAACTCAAACGCTAAACGATTTATCTTATATAGCTTGTGAACTCACCAACCTCGTGTTGACCCCTTTTAGTATGTTATTCTCAGGTAGCCGAGGCGGGCGCGCGGTTTAGGAGCATGCATTAATTGTTAAACATCTTACTCTGCAAACTTAATTTTAACATTTACATTTGGTTTTAAGTCGTCCTGCGTGACGCAACTTTTGAATTAAGGTTTTACGCTTCCGCACTTATTTTTCATTTAAACGTTTTCTTTGGTTTGGTTATAACTAATGATTCCGATCCTGCCAGTTCACACCCTCTGACGGTAAAACTCCGTTAGTGGATTTTGAGGGTGTGACAGATTGGTATCAGAGCCATTGGTTATAGCGAACTAGAAACTGCATGCATACTAGACTATAACCGCGACGACCCATTAGTTATAATAATACGCACTGCATAGGTTTGTGTAGTCTTGTAATCTTATCTCTTACCTCTTTCGCTCATACGCGCGCGCATACACGGCTTACCTGTAGGAATGTCGACGCCACCCTCATCATCATCCGATTCGATGACGCATGCTCACGGGAAGGAACCTCAGTTACCTACCGCCTCGCCACCCCGCGTAGTCCCGGAACTCGCAGCTCCCGCACCGAAGAGGTACCGCCTATCCGGAAGCCTTTACGAAAACAACGTTAGCTGGGATTGGTACCCTAACATGATCAGACGTATGGTCTACCGTGAACAAGTTCCCCCGTTGCCACACCCGAACCACCCTGCTTATCCCAACACCCTACCACCCATAACCGAACCTGTAGAGAGAGTTCTCGCAGCCGTTGTTTCATGTTTGGAGCGTGATGTGGGTTACATGCGCTACACGAGAGAGAACGTTTCCAGATTGTTAAAAGACGAAACCGAGAATAAGGAGGAGGTTGCCCGCATGGCGGCGGCAATGAAGGATATGCAAGGGGCTAGTGATCAACAAACGAAGGTTATGATGAAGATGCAAGCCGAAATGATAGACTTGAAAGAGCAACTCCAAGAAGCAAGGACCCGAACCGAAATAGCGTTAGAGCGTTGCGATATCCTACAAATGCAGATTGCTCAGAACGCAGCCGACCCTGAGGCAGAGCCTGAGGCCGAGCCTGGGGCAGAGCCTGAAGTAGAACCTGAAGAAGATCCCGAAGAGGAGCCTGAGGAAGATCCCGAAGAAGATCCCGAGGAAGATCCCGAAGAAGAACCGGAGGAAGAACCGGTTGAGGAGGAGGCACACTCAGAGGTGTCCTCAGATGACGACATCTAGTAATGATGATGCTTAGATGGAGGGGTTGTCTCCATCCTAACTATTATTTTTCTATGAATTGAGGATTGATTGGAAATACTTTGTGGCGGATACAATGGTTTTAATCATGAATTTTTATTTAGACTAATGTGTGGTTGTGATGTGATGTTGTCTCTTATTTCTTTCTTACTTATCTTTTCATTACATGTATGGTGTGTTGTATATGAAAGAAAAATTCATGTTTAACATCTTTATACTGTGATTCTAGGAAATGGCTGGAAGAAACGCTGGACGAGGACGTGGTAACATCAGCATGACTGCAGTTGAACTCCAAACTCTGCTGAATGACCATGTCGCGGCCGCTTTAGCCGCACACGTTCAGAATCAAACAGGAGGTCCGAATGGAACGTGTACCTTCAAGAACTACCGTGACTGCAAGCCCAGTACGTTTAAGGGCACTGAGGGAGCTATAGGCTTCCTGCGTTGGGCTGAGAAGGCCGAGTCGGCCTTTGAGATGTGTAACTGTCCCCCTGCCAGTAGGGTCAAATTCGCTGCTGGGACACTTGAGGATTCCGCCCTCACTTGGTGGAATTCGAACGTCCAGATCCTTGGATTGGAACTGGCTAACGCGATGAACTGGGAGGAGTTCAAAAGCATGATGCGAGAGGAGTACTGTCCGAGGGAAGAAATTTCGAAGTTAGAATCAGAATTTTGGTCACTAAAGATGGTAGGTTCGGAGATTGAAGCCTACACTACTCGTTCGCACGAGTTGGCTGTGATGTGTCCGCGGATGGTGGATCCGCCGAGCAAGAGAATAGAGATGTACATTGATGGGTTAGCACCACAGATTCAGGGTATGGTGACGTCTTCCAGACCAGCCACGATCCAACAAGCGATCCGTTTGGCTCACAAACTGACGGATCAGGCTGTGACCCAGGGTGCGTTACCACCGAGGGGTTCGACTGTTAAAGCCCGTGACAACCCGAGTAATGACCACGTCAGCAACAGTAACAACAACAGCAACCCGAACAGCGGGAAGAGAAAGTTCGACAACACCAGATCTTCATCCTCGAACCTCCCACCGCAACAACACTACCGTAAACCCGAGTTCACCCGGAGCTTTAACACTCAGAATCACAACAACAACAACTCCAACAACAACGGTAGCGGGCAGGTTTCGAGCGGATATGCTGGGAAGTATCCAAAGTGCAACAGGTGCAACTATCATCATGTTGGCCAGTGTGACCGTGTCAAGTGTCAAAGATGTGGAAAGATAGGTCACCAAGCGAAAGAATGTAGAGGAGACCTTGCGGCAAAGGGTGCTCCTAAGCAACCGATGACGACTAAGGGATGTTTTGAATGTGGACAGGAAGGTCATTTCCGGAAGGATTGCCCCAAGCTGAAACATAATGACAACAATGGGGGCAATGGAAGTGGCAGTAACGGTGGAGGAAATGGCAAAGGAAGAGCGTTTGTGATTGGATCGGGTCAAGCCCGCAATGATCCGCATGTGGTGTCCGGTAAGTTCCCTGTAAACGATTATTTTGCTTCTATTTTGTTTGACACTGGAGCTGATAGGAGTTTTGTGTCGAAAGCCTTTAGCCAACTTTTAGACCTTACTCCAACCCCGTTAGACGCTAAGTTTCCTGTTGGATTAGCTAATGGTAAAACTGTAGTAACAACTCATATACTTGCGGGATGTAAGTTGAAACTGTCAGGTCATGTTTTTGACATCGACCTTATTCCTTTTACGCTTAGTAGTTTCGATGTCGTTGTCGGCATGGACTGGTTATCCGAGAACCGAGCGGAGATTATATGCCATGATAAAATAGTCCATATTACCACCCCTTCCGGCGAGATCATTTCGGTCCGAGGCGAGAGAAGCGGCATGACCAACAGCATCATCACCCTTATGAAAGCACAGAAGTATCTACGAAAGGGTCATCCGGCAATTTTGGCGCAGATTGTTGAGAAACCCGCGGAGGAGAAACGAATTGAAGACATACCGGTTGTGCGAGACTTTCCGGAAGTTTTCCCGGAGGATTTGCCCGGACTCCCTCCTATTCGTCAAGTCGAATTCCAAATCGAGTTGACACCCGGTGCAGCACCCATAGCACGAGCCCCGTATCGGCTCGCACCGGCGGAACTTCAGGAGTTGTCCACCCAGTTGCAAGATTTGTTGGATAAAGGTTTTATCCGACCTAGCTCATCGCCATGGGGAGCCCCTGTCTTGTTTGTTCGAAAGAAAGACGGGACTTTCCGAATGTGCATCGACTACCGGGAATTGAACAAGGTGACGGTCAAGAACCGTTATCCTTTACCCCGAATTGATGATTTATTTGACCAGCTTCAGGGATCGAGTTACTACTCGAAGATCGATCTACGATCCGGTTACCACCAGTTGAGAGTGCGCGAAGAAGATATTTCAAAGACGGCTTTCAGAACACGGTATGGTCACTGTGACGCATCTATACAAAGTCTCGGTTGTGTGCTGATGCAACTCGAGAAGGTTATAGCCTACGCCTCTAGACAACTACGGGTTCACGAGAAGAACTACACGACCCATGATTTGGAACTCGGAGCTGTGGTGTTTGCTCTTAAGATATGGAGGCATTACTTGTACGGTACCAAGTTTACCATTTACACCGACCACAAGAGTCTCCAACATATCTACGATCAGAAGGAGCTGAACATGCGACAGCGTCGTTGGGTCGAGCTGCTCAAAGATTATGATTGTGCCATCAAGTACCACCCGGGCAAGGCCAATGTGGTGGCCGACGCCCTCAGCAGAAAAGAAACAGATAAACCCAGACGAGTAAGAGCATTGCAACTTACGATTCATGCCAGCTTACCCGATCAGATTCGCGATGCGCAACTGGAAGCTTTGAAAGATGAAAATCTTCCATCGGAACTCATGCGGGGCATGAACAAGCAACTTGAAACCAGATCGGACGGGGTCCGATATTTTGAGAACCGGATTTGGGTTCCACGATACGGAGAGTTGAGAACTCTAGTGATGGACGAAGCTCACAAGTCCCGATATTCTATCCACCCTGGCTCAGATAAAATGTATCATGATTTAAAGGCACTTTACTGGTGGCCGAACATGAAAGCCGACATTGCCACCTACGTGAGCAAATGCTTGACTTGTGCCAGAGTCAAGATTGAATACCAGAAACCATCTGGTCTACTGCAACAACCGGAACTCCCAATGTGGAAATGGGAGCACATCTCAATGGATTTTATTACGGGTTTGCCTAAGACACCGACGGGATGCGATACCATCTGGGTGATCGTTGACCGGTTGACTAAATCGGCACATTTCCTAGCGATTAAGGAAACGGACAAAATGGAAAGACTGACTCGAGTATACATGAAAGAAGTGGTGTCTAGACACGGAGTGCCTGTCTCGATCATTTCCGATCGAGATTCTCGTTTTACCTCACACTTTTGGAAGTCGCTGCAAAGCGCACTGGGCACACGTCTCGATATGAGTACAGCATACCATCCTCAGACGGATGGGCAAAGTGAACGGACTATTCAGACCCTGGAGGATATGTTGCGTGCATGCGTTTTAGATTTCGGAAAAAGTTGGGAACCCCACTTACCCTTGGTAGAGTTTTCGTATAATAACAGCTACCACGCAAGTATTAAGGCAGCGCCGTTTGAAGCGCTGTACGGACGGAAGTGTCGATCACCACTCTGCTGGGCAGAGGTGGGTGACAGCCAAATCACTGGTCCAGAACTGGTACTCGAAACCTCGGAAAAGATTGTTCAAATCCGAAATCGCATGGCAGCAGCACGGGATCGCCAAAAGAGTTACGCCGACAAGCGCCGAAAACCTCTCGAATTTAAAGTGAACGATCGGGTGTTACTCAAAGTCTCACCTTGGAAAGGTGTAGTTCGCTTTGGTAAGCGAAACAAACTCAACCCACGGTATGTTGGTCCGTACCGGATAACTGAGCGCATTGGTCCGGTGGCGTACCGACTGGACCTACCAACAGAACTCAGTGGCGTACACGATGTATTCCACGTATCAAATTTGAAGAAATGCCTATCTGATGAAACCCAAGTAGTCCCTTTGGAGGAACTGCAAGTTGATGAACAGTTACGGTTCATTGAGGAACCAGTCGAAGTTTTGGATTGGGAAACCAAAACACTCAAACACAGCAAAATTCCAATCGTTAAGGTTCGTTGGAACTCGAGACGTGGACCGGAGTTCACGTGGGAACGCGAGGATCAAATGATGAAAAAGTATCCTCACCTTTTTGAAGGGCTAACCAAACACCGAAAACCGCGAAACCCGGCAAACCGTCAAACATCACCGAAGGTATGAATTAAATTTCGGGACGAAATTTCTTCTTACTAGGGGATGATATGACAAACTGAAAATTTTTCTTCTTACTTTTTCAGGCTCTCATCACGACTTGACTCAAATTTTCGGGACGAAAATTCTTTAACATGGGAATGATGTGACAATCGTCAATTCCAGGTTAACCTCGTTAACTCAACTCCGTTAATTCAAACTTTAAAGATCGTTGAATCTATAACGCATACTTCATTACATTTAAACTAGGGTTTAAATGACGCTTAACATTTACTACATGTGTAGTAGTCTTTCGGGATTTGCACCGAAACGCAAACGAGTTGATAAATAAACGACAAACGTCAAAACACGAACTATGTGATTACTATGTGTTAGGATTATGTGCTATGTGATAATATTATGGTCATGTTAACTTATTGTGCAAGTATGATAGAATGTTCTAGAAAAACAACACTTGGAAAGTAGAGGGATTAGAATGTAACTTGTATATCTATAAATATATTATTAACTTAACCCTAACTATTATTATTATCCTAACCCTAACCTACAAGTTCCGATCGGCTCTCTCTCACCTCCCTTCTCCACGGCTGCCGTCCACAAGAACACCCACATACACCATCAATTCAAGTCTTTGATCCAAGAACTAAGTGCTAGGAAGGTATATTTGATCATCCTTCACATCCTTGTTGATTGAATTTGATGTTTGTTGGGTTAATAACAAACCCTAGCTGGCCGATTCTAGGTGTTATATTGTTCATGTGATTCTTGAATTGATTTGATGATAAAGTGATAACTAGATTGATATTGATACATGATTGATTGTTGTTCTTGATTTGAATTAAAACACAAACCCTAATCTTGTATGTATGGTGTGATTTATATGCATGGATAGTAGTTATGGTGTCTAGAGGGTTATATGGATGCATGATAGTTCATAGATTGTTATGATGTTGAGTTTTGATGTGAACAGATTCTGGACAGAATATATATACGATGTTTAACTGACTGTAACGAAGTGTAAACGTGAAAATTGATTGAGATTGTGGGTACTGCAGTAAACTAGGTTGAGTCTAGTTTCTATAAAGTATAAATTCGTAATTTTTGGATAAGTGGAAGTATACTTTTATGATTTTACAAAAACGTGATGCAAAGCTGAGCTGTTAGACCTGCTGTTAGGTTATATTGTAAATTCTATATCTCATGAACTACGAGGCCAATTGGGTTGGTTCCACTTCTGGAAGTTGACTCACTGAGTTAGGAACCAAACCCAAGTGGTCTTGCATTTATTGGATTTTTCGTTTACCGGGAATTGCAAATAACATTCTGTTGTGCATGAATCTGACTGATATGAGTTTACTGTAGTGTTTTGATCATTATGAGAAATCTATATGGAATAAAAATAATATAAAATATGTTCTGGAAACCTAAGACATGTATGTTTCAGTGGTGATTTTTGGTGAATTAATTGAGATGATATGATCGGTGAAATAGTACAATCTTTCAAGTAGAAATTCTGTCACAATGAAACTAGCTGCTGAGTTGTGTAGGAATGCATGAAATATGATAGTTTTTATATAATTGTTGTATTTTGACCAAAATACCCTTGCGGGGAATAGTTGCTAGTTTGATTGCCATGAATTGACCAAATTGCCCTTATGGGGAATAATGGTTAGTTAGTCTTTGTTTGTTGACCAAAATGCCCTTACGGGAATAATTGCTTGTAAGTATGTTATTAATACATGACACGAAAGTAATTGCTCACTCGTGTATCGTATCACAATTGTACTTGTTTAAATCACACACGGTTCACAAACGAAACACGAAACATGATACGTGCATAGGTATTATGTGCCGAGTCTAGAGACTCGTTAAACGTTCCGATACTTAGAAAATCTCTTTGTTATTTTAGAACGCTAGAGAGTTTTCTACGACGCGCATCACTCGGTGATCTAATTTGGAATATTCTTCGCAAACAGTGAGTTCACTTACCCCGCTCTTTGAACTGTTTTCAAACGTTTTTCACTTGGGGGAGATAACATACTCCGATAAACGCATTTTTGAGATAAACACATATTTAAGATTTTGTTATAAATTATATATATCACTTGTAGAGGCTAAGCGGCACGTAACCCTTGAAGTCCCACGCATCGAACCGGTTAATATTTGGAATAGCGAGTCACTGTTGAGTAGTACTACTGGGTTTGACAAACCCCACCCGACGCTAAGCTCAACTGGAGGTTGAGTGGGTGTAATTTTGGCTAACACTTACCATGGTCTGGGTTGACCTGGTGACGGGCACTTGATAAACAGTCAGCTTCGGTCTCGAACCACTTAGTAATACTTGTTGTATAGATTAGCTACCTATCGATATATAATTTGACATAACATTATCTGGTAACACTTAAACGCTGTAACGTGGTTACACACTTAAACGCCGTAACGTGGTTACGCAAAACATTTAAACGCCGTAACGTGGTTACGCAAAACTTTTAAACGCCGTAACGTGGTTACGCAAAACACTTAACGAAAACGCTGAACTCAAACGCTAAACGATTTATCTTATATAGCTTGTGAACTCACCAACCTCGTGTTGACCCCTTTTAGTATGTTATTCTCAGGTAGCCGAGGCGGGCGCGCGGTTTAGGAGCATGCATTAATTGTTAAACATCTTACTCTGCAAACTTAATTTTAACATTTACATTTGGTTTTAAGTCGTCCTGCGTGACGCAACTTTTGAATTAAGGTTTTACGCTTCCGCACTTATTTTTCATTTAAACGTTTTCTTTGGTTTGGTTATAACTAATGATTCCGATCCTGCCAGTTCACACCCTCTGACGGTAAAACTCCGTTAGTGGATTTTGAGGGTGTGACAGATTGGTATCAGAGCCATTGGTTATAGCGAACTAGAAACTGCATGCATACTAGACTATAACCGCGACGACCCATTAGTTATAATAATACGCACTGCATAGGTTTGTGTAGTCTTGTAATCTTATCTCTTACCTCTTTCGCTCATACGCGCGCGCATACACGGCTTACCTGTAGGAATGTCGACGCCACCCTCATCATCATCCGATTCGATGACGCATGCTCACGGGAAGGAACCTCAGTTACCTACCGCCTCGCCACCCCGCGTAGTCCCGGAACTCGCAGCTCCCGCACCGAAGAGGTACCGCCTATCCGGAAGCCTTTACGAAAACAACGTTAGCTGGGATTGGTACCCTAACATGATCAGACGTATGGTCTACCGTGAACAAGTTCCCCCGTTGCCACACCCGAACCACCCTGCTTATCCCAACACCCTACCACCCATAACCGAACCTGTAGAGAGAGTTCTCGCAGCCGTTGTTTCATGTTTGGAGCGTGATGTGGGTTACATGCGCTACACGAGAGAGAACGTTTCCAGATTGTTAAAAGACGAAACCGAGAATAAGGAGGAGGTTGCCCGCATGGCGGCGGCAATGAAGGATATGCAAGGGGCTAGTGATCAACAAACGAAGGTTATGATGAAGATGCAAGCCGAAATGATAGACTTGAAAGAGCAACTCCAAGAAGCAAGGACCCGAACCGAAATAGCGTTAGAGCGTTGCGATATCCTACAAATGCAGATTGCTCAGAACGCAGCCGACCCTGAGGCAGAGCCTGAGGCCGAGCCTGGGGCAGAGCCTGAAGTAGAACCTGAAGAAGATCCCGAAGAGGAGCCTGAGGAAGATCCCGAAGAAGATCCCGAGGAAGATCCCGAAGAAGAACCGGAGGAAGAACCGGTTGAGGAGGAGGCACACTCAGAGGTGTCCTCAGATGACGACATCTAGTAATGATGATGCTTAGATGGAGGGGTTGTCTCCATCCTAACTATTATTTTTCTATGAATTGAGGATTGATTGGAAATACTTTGTGGCGGATACAATGGTTTTAATCATGAATTTTTATTTAGACTAATGTGTGGTTGTGATGTGATGTTGTCTCTTATTTCTTTCTTACTTATCTTTTCATTACATGTATGGTGTGTTGTATATGAAAGAAAAATTCATGTTTAACATCTTTATACTGTGATTCTAGGAAATGGCTGGAAGAAACGCTGGACGAGGACGTGGTAACATCAGCATGACTGCAGTTGAACTCCAAACTCTGCTGAATGACCATGTCGCGGCCGCTTTAGCCGCACACGTTCAGAATCAAACAGGAGGTCCGAATGGAACGTGTACCTTCAAGAACTACCGTGACTGCAAGCCCAGTACGTTTAAGGGCACTGAGGGAGCTATAGGCTTCCTGCGTTGGGCTGAGAAGGCCGAGTCGGCCTTTGAGATGTGTAACTGTCCCCCTGCCAGTAGGGTCAAATTCGCTGCTGGGACACTTGAGGATTCCGCCCTCACTTGGTGGAATTCGAACGTCCAGATCCTTGGATTGGAACTGGCTAACGCGATGAACTGGGAGGAGTTCAAAAGCATGATGCGAGAGGAGTACTGTCCGAGGGAAGAAATTTCGAAGTTAGAATCAGAATTTTGGTCACTAAAGATGGTAGGTTCGGAGATTGAAGCCTACACTACTCGTTCGCACGAGTTGGCTGTGATGTGTCCGCGGATGGTGGATCCGCCGAGCAAGAGAATAGAGATGTACATTGATGGGTTAGCACCACAGATTCAGGGTATGGTGACGTCTTCCAAACCAGCCACGATCCAACAAGCGATCCGTTTGGCTCACAAACTGACGGATCAGGCTGTGACCCAGGGTGCGTTACCACCGAGGGGTTCGACTGTTAAAGCCCGTGACAACCCGAGTAATGACCACGTCAGCAACAGTAACAACAACAGCAACCCGAACAGCGGGAAGAGAAAGTTCGACAACACCAGATCTTCATCCTCGAACCTCCCACCGCAACAACACTACCGTAAACCCGAGTTCACCCGGAGCTTTAACACTCAGAATCACAACAACAACAACTCCAACAACAACGGTAGCGGGCAGGTTTCGAGCGGATATGCTGGGAAGTATCCAAAGTGCAACAGGTGCAACTATCATCATGTTGGCCAGTGTGACCGTGTCAAGTGTCAAAGATGTGGAAAGATAGGTCACCAAGCGAAAGAATGTAGAGGAGACCTTGCGGCAAAGGGTGCTCCTAAGCAACCGATGACGACTAAGGGATGTTTTGAATGTGGACAGGAAGGTCATTTCCGGAAGGATTGCCCCAAGCTGAAACATAATGACAACAATGGGGGCAATGGAAGTGGCAGTAACGGTGGAGGAAATGGCAAAGGAAGAGCGTTTGTGATTGGATCGGGTCAAGCCCGCAATGATCCGCATGTGGTGTCCGGTAAGTTCCCTGTAAACGATTATTTTGCTTCTATTTTGTTTGACACTGGAGCTGATAGGAGTTTTGTGTCGAAAGCCTTTAGCCAACTTTTAGACCTTACTCCAACCCCGTTAGACGCTAAGTTTCCTGTTGGATTAGCTAATGGTAAAACTGTAGTAACAACTCATATACTTGCGGGATGTAAGTTGAAACTGTCAGGTCATGTTTTTGACATCGACCTTATTCCTTTTACGCTTAGTAGTTTCGATGTCGTTGTCGGCATGGACTGGTTATCCGAGAACCGAGCGGAGATTATATGCCATGATAAAATAGTCCATATTACCACCCCTTCCGGCGAGATCATTTCGGTCCGAGGCGAGAGAAGCGGCATGACCAACAGCATCATCACCCTTATGAAAGCACAGAAGTATCTACGAAAGGGTCATCCGGCAATTTTGGCGCAGATTGTTGAGAAACCCGCGGAGGAGAAACGAATTGAAGACATACCGGTTGTGCGAGACTTTCCGGAAGTTTTCCCGGAGGATTTGCCCGGACTCCCTCCTATTCGTCAAGTCGAATTCCAAATCGAGTTGACACCCGGTGCAGCACCCATAGCACGAGCCCCGTATCGGCTCGCACCGGCGGAACTTCAGGAGTTGTCCACCCAGTTGCAAGATTTGTTGGATAAAGGTTTTATCCGACCTAGCTCATCGCCATGGGGAGCCCCTGTCTTGTTTGTTCGAAAGAAAGACGGGACTTTCCGAATGTGCATCGACTACCGGGAATTGAACAAGGTGACGGTCAAGAACCGTTATCCTTTACCCCGAATTGATGATTTATTTGACCAGCTTCAGGGATCGAGTTACTACTCGAAGATCGATCTACGATCCGGTTACCACCAGTTGAGAGTGCGCGAAGAAGATATTTCAAAGACGGCTTTCAGAACACGGTATGGTCACTGTGACGCATCTATACAAGGTCTCGGTTGTGTGCTGATGCAACTCGAGAAGGTTATAGCCTACGCCTCTAGACAACTACGGGTTCACGAGAAGAACTACACGACCCATGATTTGGAACTCGGAGCTGTGGTGTTTGCTCTTAAGATATGGAGGCATTACTTGTACGGTACCAAGTTTACCATTTACACCGACCACAAGAGTCTCCAACATATCTACGATCAGAAGGAGCTGAACATGCGACAGCGTCGTTGGGTCGAGCTGCTCAAAGATTATGATTGTGCCATCAAGTACCACCCGGGCAAGGCCAATGTGGTGGCCGACGCCCTCAGCAGAAAAGAAACAGATAAACCCAGACGAGTAAGAGCATTGCAACTTACGATTCATGCCAGCTTACCCGATCAGATTCGCGATGCGCAACTGGAAGCTTTGAAAGATGAAAATCTTCCATCGGAACTCATGCGGGGCATGAACAAGCAACTTGAAACCAGATCGGACGGGGTCCGATATTTTGAGAACCGGATTTGGGTTCCACGATACGGAGAGTTGAGAACTCTAGTGATGGACGAAGCTCACAAGTCCCGATATTCTATCCACCCTGGCTCAGATAAAATGTATCATGATTTAAAGGCACTTTACTGGTGGCCGAACATGAAAGCCGACATTGCCACCTACGTGAGCAAATGCTTGACTTGTGCCAGAGTCAAGATTGAATACCAGAAACCATCTGGTCTACTGCAACAACCGGAACTCCCAATGTGGAAATGGGAGCACATCTCAATGGATTTTATTACGGGTTTGCCTAAGACACCGACGGGATGCGATACCATCTGGGTGATCGTTGACCGGTTGACTAAATCGGCACATTTCCTAGCGATTAAGGAAACGGACAAAATGGAAAGACTGACTCGAGTATACATGAAAGAAGTGGTGTCTAGACACGGAGTGCCTGTCTCGATCATTTCCGATCGAGATTCTCGTTTTACCTCACACTTTTGGAAGTCGCTGCAAAGCGCACTGGGCACACGTCTCGATATGAGTACAGCATACCATCCTCAGACGGATGGGCAAAGTGAACGGACTATTCAGACCCTGGAGGATATGTTGCGTGCATGCGTTTTAGATTTCGGAAAAAGTTGGGAACCCCACTTACCCTTGGTAGAGTTTTCGTATAATAACAGCTACCACGCAAGTATTAAGGCAGCGCCGTTTGAAGCGCTGTACGGACGGAAGTGTCGATCACCACTCTGCTGGGCAGAGGTGGGTGACAGCCAAATCACTGGTCCAGAACTGGTACTCGAAACCTCGGAAAAGATTGTTCAAATCCGAAATCGCATGGCAGCAGCACGGGATCGCCAAAAGAGTTACGCCGACAAGCGCCGAAAACCTCTCGAATTTAAAGTGAACGATCGGGTGTTACTCAAAGTCTCACCTTGGAAAGGTGTAGTTCGCTTTGGTAAGCGAAACAAACTCAACCCACGGTATGTTGGTCCGTACCGGATAACTGAGCGCATTGGTCCGGTGGCGTACCGACTGGACCTACCAACAGAACTCAGTGGCGTACACGATGTATTCCACGTATCAAATTTGAAGAAATGCCTATCTGATGAAACCCAAGTAGTCCCTTTGGAGGAACTGCAAGTTGATGAACAGTTACGGTTCATTGAGGAACCAGTCGAAGTTTTGGATTGGGAAACCAAAACACTCAAACACAGCAAAATTCCAATCGTTAAGGTTCGTTGGAACTCGAGACGTGGACCGGAGTTCACGTGGGAACGCGAGGATCAAATGATGAAAAAGTATCCTCACCTTTTTGAAGGGCTAACCAAACACCGAAAACCGCGAAACCCGGCAAACCGTCAAACATCACCGAAGGTATGAATTAAATTTCGGGACGAAATTTCTTCTTACTAGGGGATGATATGACAAACTGAAAATTTTTCTTCTTACTTTTTCAGGCTCTCATCACGACTTGACTCAAATTTTCGGGACGAAAATTCTTTAACATGGGAATGATGTGACAATCGTCAATTCCAGGTTAACCTCGTTAACTCAACTCCGTTAATTCAAACTTTAAAGATCGTTGAATCTATAACGCATACTTCATTACATTTAAACTAGGGTTTAAATGACGCTTAACATTTACTACATGTGTAGTAGTCTTTCGGGATTTGCACCGAAACGCAAACGAGTTGATAAATAAACGACAAACGTCAAAACACGAACTATGTGATTACTATGTGTTAGGATTATGTGCTATGTGATAATATTATGGTCATGTTAACTTATTGTGCAAGTATGATAGAATGTTCTAGAAAAACAACACTTGGAAAGTAGAGGGATTAGAATGTAACTTGTATATCTATAAATATATTATTAACTTAACCCTAACTATTATTATTATCCTAACCCTAACCTACAAGTTCCGATCGGCTCTCTCTCACCTCCCTTCTCCACGGCTGCCGTCCACAAGAACACCCACATACACCATCAATTCAAGTCTTTGATCCAAGAACTAAGTGCTAGGAAGGTATATTTGATCATCCTTCACATCCTTGTTGATTAAATTTGATGTTTGTTGGGTTAATAACAAACCCTAGCTGGCCGATTCTAGGTGTTATATTGTTCATGTGATTCTTGAATTGATTTGATGATAAAGTGATAACTAGATTGATATTGATACATGATTGATTGTTGTTCTTGATTTGAATTAAAACACAAACCCTAATCTTGTATGTATGGTGTGATTTATATGCATGGATAGTAGTTATGGTGTCTAGAGGGTTATATGGATGCATGATAGTTCATAGATTGTTATGATGTTGAGTTTTGATGTGAACAGATTCTGGACAGAATATATATACGATGTTTAACTGACTGTAACGAAGTGTAAACGTGAAAATTGATTGAGATTGTGGGTACTGCAGTAAACTAGGTTGAGTCTAGTTTCTATAAAGTATAAATTCGTAATTTTTGGATAAGTGGAAGTATACTTTTATGATTTTACAAAAACGTGATGCAAAGCTGAGCTGTTAGACCTGCTGTTAGGTTATATTGTAAATTCTATATCTCATGAACTACGAGGCCAATTGGGTTGGTTCCACTTCTGGAAGTTGACTCACTGAGTTAGGAACCAAACCCAAGTGGTCTTGCATTTATTGGAGTTTTCGTTTACCGGGAATTGCAAATAACATTCTGTTGTGCATGAATCTGACTGATATGAGTTTACTGTAGTGTTTTGATCATTATGAGAAATCTATATGGAATAAAAATAATATAAAATATGTTCTGGAAACCTAAGACATGTATGTTTCAGTGGTGATTTTTGGTGAATTAATTGAGATGATATGATCGGTGAAATAGTACAATCTTTCAAGTAGAAATTCTGTCACAATGAAACTAGCTGCTGAGTTGTGTAGGAATGCATGAAATATGATAGTTTTTATATAATTGTTGTATTTTGACCAAAATACCCTTGCGGGGAATAGTTGCTAGTTTGATTGCCATGAATTGACCAAATTGCCCTTATGGGGAATAATGGTTAGTTAGTCTTTGTTTGTTGACCAAAATGCCCTTACGGGAATAATTGCTTGTAAGTATGTTATTAATACATGACACGAAAGTAATTGCTCACTCGTGTATCGTATCACAATTGTACTTGTTTAAATCACACACGGTTCACAAACGAAACACGAAACATGATACGTGCATAGGTATTATGTGCCGAGTCTAGAGACTCGTTAAACGTTCCGATACTTAGAAAATCTCTTTGTTATTTTAGAACGCTAGAGAGTTTTCTACGACGCGCATCACTCGGTGATCTAATTTGGAATATTCTTCGCAAACAGTGAGTTCACTTACCCCGCTCTTTGAACTGTTTTCAAACGTTTTTCACTTGGGGGAGATAACATACTCCGATAAACGCATTTTTGAGATAAACACATATTTAAGATTTTGTTATAAATTATATATATCACTTGTAGAGGCTAAGCGGCACGTAACCCTTGAAGTCCCACGCATCGAACCGGTTAATATTTGGAATAGCGAGTCACTGTTGAGTAGTACTACTGGGTTTGACAAACCCCACCCGACGCTAAGCTCAACTGGAGGTTGAGTGGGTGTAATTTTGGCTAACACTTACCATGGTCTGGGTTGACCTGGTGACGGGCACTTGATAAACAGTCAGCTTCGGTCTCGAACCACTTAGTAATACTTGTTGTATAGATTAGCTACCTATCGATATATAATTTGACATAACATTATCTGGTAACACTTAAACGCTGTAACGTGGTTACACACTTAAACGCCGTAACGTGGTTACGCAAAACATTTAAACGCCGTAACGTGGTTACGCAAAACTTTTAAACGCCGTAACGTGGTTACGCAAAACACTTAACGAAAACGCTGAACTCAAACGCTAAACGATTTATCTTATATAACTTGTGAACTCACCAACCTCGTGTTGACCCCTTTTAGTATGTTATTCTCAGGTAGCCGAGGCGGGCGCGCGGTTTAGGAGCATGCATTAATTGTTAAACATCTTACTCTGCAAACTTAATTTTAACATTTACATTTGGTTTTAAGTCGTCCTGCGTGACGCAACTTTTGAATTAAGGTTTTACGCTTCCGCACTTATTTTTCATTTAAACGTTTTCTTTGGTTTGGTTATAACTAATGATTCCGATCCTGCCAGTTCACACCCTCTGACGGTAAAACTCCGTTAGTGGATTTTGAGGGTGTGACACCGGGCAGATTACGAGTAACCTGGGGGTTAGAGAGATGTTTCCCACGAGGGGTTAGACCCTTGGAAGATGGTTCTTCTGATAACCTGCAAAACAGACACCGTGAGCTCGTCACTGAGAAGGGGGGGGGTTCCTCCTTGTGACCACCCTCCGGCGTGAGAATCAGACTAGATTGCTCTTTAAATATAAAAGTATATTAAGAGATTGCTAGAGCAGATATCAGGTATAATATGATGATAATGTGATAAGATATGATAAGATGAGATGGTCATACCATTTATGGTATTTATAGCCGAAGGTAGGTTTCCAAGGAGGTATGGCCGGCTGCAACAGTGTTCCTGTTCCACCAACAGTAGCCTACGCACGTGCCCTGCTGGTAGTTGGTGGGTAGGTAGCGGCTGATAGCGACCAGACCTGCTGTATACTATTCCTTTTCCACCAACTGCCGGCTACGCACGTGGTATGACAAGAGTTGGTGAGTAGGCAGCGGCTAATAGTGACATACAGTGTAGGAGCATGCTGCTCGCCATACTGTTGTCCATAAGCTGTCGTATCTTTAGTCAGATCTTTTTCCCATACCTCGTCAGGTACAGTACAGAAGATCTTCCCGTATCATACGGACTGGCTTATTTGGGCGGGAGTATTCCCCCTCCCGCCCTTGTGCGGGATTGTTCCCGGCTTCGCTCATTCCTTCAGGTGACACTGAGTGAGAGCTAAGTGCCTTGTGCGTGTAGCCTTGCTGCGCGGGTGGCCTTCCCTGATGGCTTGTATCCGCAGCTGCGGGAACAGGCAGAGTCCTTCACCATTGGGAGGCATTTCCTGCGGGAACAGCTTGCGTACCGCGAATAAGGACGTCACGTCTCTGAGCATGGTTGGTCCTGCGGATCCAGTTGGTTTCTGCGCAGACGTCCCTGTTTGAGGTGAGTCTTGCGGGTCCAACTGGGCTCTGCTGGGACCTACCTCTTCAAACACAACGATAAAAAAAAGACACAATATGTCGCAAAATATAACACAATGCTTAACAAAATATAACACACTGTTAAGTAATATAACACAATGTCAAGAAAAAAGATAAAATGTCAAGAAAAAAAGATACAATATCAAGAAAAAAAGATACAACTAATGACGAAAATAAACAAAAAACACAATGATCTTTTTTCCTCAACATTGTGTACTTTTCGAGGGTTTTTTTAGCGAGGAAGATGGTGGAAACATTTTTGTGTTTTCACGTTTTTCATTTTTTTACTAAATTTTGACTTTTGATTTTTATTAATTTTTTAAGGGTTTTCTTGTGCATACAAATCGTTCTCATCATTCTCATTTTTTTCCGTAGTTTTAGAATAACCTGACCCATTTTAATAATATCATATTTTTGCAATTCATCGATAATAATCCCACATTAGAATATTTTTGCCACAAGTCCCATCTTTTACACTATTTTTTCTAATTGGACCTCCTCCGTACAAAAAAAAAACTTAATTTTGAATTTCAAATTGATGTTTTAGGGTTATTTACCGGAAGGAGGATACGAGTTAACTCATGTAAAAACTACATCGAAACTGTACCCCAAACGGTTTAAAAATTGGAAGTTTAAACACCCGAGTTGAAGCATCATTTTGAGGTAAGTTTTACATAAATTGACTCGTATATTCTTCCCGGTCAAAAATCATACAATATCGGCTTGAATTTAAGATAAAACTTAACAGAGTTCTAATGAGAAAAAATAGTGTAAAAGATGGCACTGGTGGCAAAATGTCCTTATGTGAGATTATTATTGGCTACTGTAAAATATTGATCAATGGGGTAGTGGTCCATTGAGAAAGACAAAGTTTTTAAACACATGAGTTTAGGAGAGAGAGAGATTTTATGTTCAAATCTCACATACACTGATGATTAAAAAAAACTTCTCTGCTAAAAAAAATAAGTAAAAATGTTAGATCATCAAAATCCATTTTTCTTAATTAAAAGGGAGATATTACTTGGTCATAGAGAAAATAGTTGATTGTTTTTAATTAAGTGAGAAACTATTTAAAAAAAAAATGTTGATTGTACATCACTTAATAGTCTTATACCGCATAAACGCCAAGAAAGTGTCACTTTATCATTACATCTTTCTTGTGCTTACAACTTACAAGGAAGAATGACGATATAAAACTATATATTATTCGACCAATATAATAATATTTAAGGTGTCACCTTATAAACTACTAAAACAAGCTTCCAAGTCTTGATTAAATAACTTGATAATGAAGTGTGTTATTAGTAAATCATGTTTAAATAGTATATACTTTGATAGTTTGATAACCCTAACCAGTTATAAATTGATAAATAGTCCTCTAATCTTCATTAGTTATGTTTTGAACACTTAACGACATGTTGGTGTCTTTGATAGGCAAGGAATTAAACTACTCTTAACAACATAGGGGCATCAATCACAAGCACTAAAGAATACATCAAATGTCAAACGTTCATATGGGTAAAAAATATGGGGAAAATGCATGATTAGTTTGGATTGGAAGGGGTGAGTTTCCTTTTCATTTTGAACCATCGAGGTGTAATTTTGGTGTACCATGCAACTACTCACTTGCTAGTCTATTGCTTTAATAATACTAGCCATTAAAAAAAATATGTATAGATCAATTTGTATTATCGATCTTTGCATATTTTACACTTGCTGAAGTTTCAGCTACATATAAAGAATTCAACGTCATACACAATGTTTTAGTATAGAGACCAATGATTCAAACAAACTTTGAAGACCAAAGAAAATTTTCGATACTTCCTTACAAATCCGAGTATATTTGAAGAATATGTTATCTTAATTAATTGTATATTCGAATTTTACACAGGTCAATATACTAGATCATTCGTCAGAAAAGACCAAAGAAAATGTATTCGTAATATATATATCATGTAAAATATTCGTTAGTGATCTTCAATCTATTTGACGATCAGTTTGATTCTATATAGGTGTATCATAAGCTTGATCAAAGAGGTTAGTACTACGTTGTAATCTGTAAACTTGTAATGATCATTGCTAACTCACCATTTATCATAAGCTTTTTTTTTTTTTTTTGTCCCAAAGCTTCGTTTTTAACAGGATTGGTTTTGCTATTCAAAAGGGGGTTGCGGCGCAGCTTGTTGCCCGTTTGCCTGTCACTTTTTTTAATCGTTTTAAAGAATCAAAAGAATAAAAATAAAATTAATCCCCAAATTTTTGGACGAATCGTTAAAAGATATGTCACTTTTGCTTTTGCTTTCTAATGTGACCTACATCATTTATCAAGACCTAGACGTACAAATTTATTTCTCTTATCTTGTGGTTACCCATCAACTATTTCCAAAGATATTTATAAAAAGTACTCAAAGTTAATTTCTTTCATTTCGTTTCGTTTTATCAAGGGTGAAAGTGTTACGTTTGGATGTTTAAGAGACTTTGTTTTTGCTACTGAACCATCAACCAGCAACATATCCATGGCATATATGAGCAAAGTATTATAACTAAAACACTGTAGTTTCACAATTTCATCTTCATCACACCCATGGCATCATCTCTAAACTTATCACCATCCTTCCAACATCCTAAACACATCTTTCCACAACTTTGTCCAAACCACAAAACCCTAAAACTCAACTTTCATAGCAAATCAAACTCACCAAACCTCATAACTTGCTCATCACTTCCAATCCTAACTCCAAAACCAAACATCCAAGAATCCAAAAAAGATGAAAACAACTTTCCACTCTTTCAAGAAGATCATAGACCCCTTAACCAAATATGGCCTGAAGTCCAAGGCTCGTGCAACTGGACCGGCTTGTTAGACCCCTTGAACTCCCACCTCCGTCGTGAAATAATACGCTATGGCGAGTTCGCTCAAGCGTGCTACGACTCGTTTGACTTCGACCCACGATCCAAATATTGTGGAACTTGTAAATACCAAGGTGCCCATTTCTTTGAAAAACTTGGTATGGGTGATTATGGGTATAGTATTAGTCGTTATGTTTATGCAACTTCCAATATCAATCTTCCAAATTTCTTCCAAAGATCGAAACTTTCAAGTGTTTGGAGCCAACATGCTAACTGGATGGGCTACGTTGCCGTTTCCACCGATGAAAATGAAGTCCGGCGGTTAGGACGACGGGATATTGTCATCGCATGGCGAGGTAATCAAGAACGAATTGCTAAAACTCACTAAAACTAAAACAAAAACACACATGAAACGGATATTGAATAACTCTCTTTGGATTTTCTGAACCGAACTATTATACGTTACCAAAACGAAAACCCAACGAATATTGAATAATTCTCAGTATATTTTAGATGCATATAACTCAAAAACCTATGTTACACATATCACGTGTCTCTCTTGATAAACCTTTACTCGCAGGACTGGCTCAACAATATTAGAGGCCTAATCTTTCATGACAGTTGTGAAAGAAAAAAGAACCCCCTTGAACCGGTCTTTAGGGTCAACTCAACAAATGTGAAGGCCTAAGTCGAAACAAAATTTTGTGTCATTTTCATGAAAATTGTTAAGAATAAAAATTGCTTATTTAAAGTTTTGAACTCATAAACTATACTTTAATAACAACCAATCCTACCAACAAACCAATATATTACTTTGAGTTACTTTACCCATTATAATATATCTACACATAATATTTTTTTTTTTGGGAATTGGGGGGCCTTAATTAAGTGTGGACCTAAAGCCCTAACTTACTATCGCTGTCCCACGAATCACCCCTGCCAGTCTTGACCTCATGACCTACAACTTAGCAAACTACATGTTTACCACCAAACTAATGCATAGTTTTGATTTTAAATTGCCCATTATATATATATTTATTTGATATATTTTTATTGGATTTGGAGGCCTTAATTAAATATGGGCCTAAAGCCCTTGTTTGGTTTTGCTGGCCCATGGGCCAGCCCTGCTTACTCGGTTGATCCTAATTATTATGGTAATTCTATCTTGGCTAACAAGAAACCTAATAACACCAACTTGACCATTAAGTAACCCATTAAAACACTTTTTTAATTATTGGGTTGAATCTTATTTATCGGACCAAATAGCAATTGAGCCAACAGATATTGTAAGATGATACTCATTACTCATGAATGCTTGATTATTGTTGACTATTACTAAAAACATAATCGTTTTACAATTCAAATTGTTTTAATTACATGATAATCTCTCTCTCTAAATATAATGTATCCTAACAGGTACTGTAACATACCTCGAATGGATTCATGATTTGAAAGATATATTGCATCCTGCTCACTTTAGTGATGATCCATCTATTAAAATAGAATCAGGGTTCTTTGATTTGTACACTACAAAAGAACATTCATGCCATTATAGCTCGTTTTCGGCTCGTGAACAAATTCTTTCTGAGATCAAGAGAATTAAAGAAAGGTATGATGGTGAAGATCTCAGTATTACAATAACCGGCCACAGTCTTGGAGCGGCACTCGCTTTATTAAGTGCATACGACATCGCTGAGATGAAGTTAAACTTTACGAACACCGGTCAGAAGATACCGATCACAGTGTTCTCATTTTCCGGTCCAAGGGTACGCTTAGCCAAAATTATACGGGATAATTACTAAAATAGACATGCTGACCTTAAATAATTTCAAATTAGGCATGCAATACTGTCTTTACCAAAATTTGCATGACCAATCACATCTTGACATATAACTTATTAGGCACACCAAAGATGCTGACACGAAATATCATGTAATCTGAGATGGCAAAATCTTATTATGACACGTGTCACGGGCTACAAAAATGTATAAACAAGGGTTATAGCGTTGTTGTACACTTGTTTTTTTTTTATGTTTCTTGGGAATAAAATTTTGTGCAATAATGATTATGCTAAGGTACCTTACAGTTATTGATCAGCGTATGAGCAACAATGGTTGCTCAGACGTGGATAGTGAGGCTCCACCTTAGCTCAAGCGCGAATGATACTCTACCTTAGCCTAACTATTATTGCACAAATAATTGTCTTTCCCAAAAAGTGTAGGCATTACAACTCATTAGCCTAATAGCTCATTCAATGCCTATTTACAATTAGTTTGGTTAATCAAGTCTATATTGGTAATTTTTTCTGGGAAAATTCTCAAAATAAGCTTTTATGAAAACGTTTTTCAGGTTTTAAGTGTCACTTGCAAGAAATTCCCAAAATAGTTATTATAATCTAGTCGTGACGAGTAGTTTGTAAAACCAATTAAAACTTGACACGTGTCTTTAAACTAACTGTAATGAGCAGATTTACTAATCATTTACTCGTCACGACTAAATAAGTTATATGTCTCGTAATCAACGGTCACGAGTAATTTAAGTTTTTTAGTCGCGGCGAGTAGATTGTAAGGTTAAACTAGTCGCGACGAGTTAACTACTAATAAACTACTCGTGTAGAGAATGTAAACCGAGTAAACTAGTCGTCGCGAATAAAAGACTTACGAATTACTCGTGGGCGTTGATTACGAGGCATAAACTTATTTATTTGTGACGAGTAAATGATTAGTGAACCTGCTCGTTACGGTTAGTTTAAAGGCACATGTCAAGCTTTAACTGGTTCTACAAACTACTCGTCACGACTAGTTTATAATACATATTTTGGGAATTTATTGCAAATGACACCTAAAACCTGAAAAACGTTTATGAGTTTTCATAAACGTTTATTTTGGGAAATTTCCCATTTTTTCTATATATTTAATACTTAAAAAATATGATTTATTTCAGGTAGGTAACTTGAAATTCAAAGAACGTTGTGAAAACCTTGGAATTAAGGTTCTACGTGTGGTTAATGTTCATGATAAGGTACCAAAGGTACCCGGGATTTTCGCTAACGAGAAAACAAAACATCAAAAGTACATAGAAGAGAAGATTTCATTCCCATGGAGTTACGCTCATGTTGGAACCGAAATCGAACTAGACCAAAACAAATCACCATTTTTAAAACGAACAAATGATATTAGTTGTGCTCATAATCTTGAAGCATTGTTGCATTTGGTCGACGGTTATGTTGGTCGAGGATTAGCGTTTTGTTCTATGACGAATAGGGATATCGCGCTTGTGAATAAGAGTTGTGATTTTTTGAAAGAGGAGTATGGAGTGCCAGCGTACTGGCGGCAGGATGAGAATAAAGGGATGGTGAGGGGTGGTGATGGGCGGTGGATATTACCTGAGAGACCGCGGTTGGACTCTCATCCGCCGGATACTGCTTACTACCTTGAACAAGTTCTAAAGTTTGCTGCTAAATCTACTTTGCAAGCACTTTGAGTATGTATGTATGTAATTGTGGTTGTATGCATGAATAATTGTATAATAGCAATTAAGTGAGTTTTAGTACTTATAACATATGTCTGTACAAAGATTATAAATATTTTTTCCTTATTTTTTTTATATGGTGAAATATACATTCAAACTCATAAATTTAAGTTGTAAACGAAGTCACCAGATATCCTAAAAATAGTTAAGTTTTCCATTTCCTTACAATGGGTCATTCCATTACGTCCTCCATTCCTGCATACCAAACGCTACCTTAATGTTGATGGCCAGGAATGAATATCGTTTCTCTTTATTTATAACTAGTTTTTATCCCCCATATTACGGGGTTGTTTTATATTATTTGTTTTTAATATTTATTTATTTATTTTTTAGCAATTAAATTCTTTTAATATCATAGAAACATCCAAACGATTTACAATGAAGTGGCATGTAAGCGGGCAACAAGCTGCGCCGCAACCCCCTTTTGGATAGCAAACCCAATCCTACTAAAAACAAAGTTTTGATTCTTATGAGCCGATACGTTACTATGCACAACTTTCTGAACCCTATTCAAAAGGTCCACGACATCCGGAGCTAAGAAACCAAAAGTGTCAAAGGCAAAGGGGATAAACACATGCTGATAAATAATATTTATTTTTTGAATTATTTTTTTATTGTATGAAAGTTAATAATATACTTATGGTTTGATGATAAATTATTTCATAAATAAATGAGATGTTATCCCCCGTTAAAAAGGACTTAACGACGTTATACTTTTTTTCCGAATTTCAAACTAACTTTTTAGGCCAATTAATCGGAAGGAAGATACGAGTCGAATGATATAAAACTTAGCTCCAAACAATGATCCAAACGACTTGATTTTGATTAATTGTAAGTTTAAACACCCGAATTGAAGCATTGTTTCGTCATTTTGAAGCAACGTTTCGAACTAAGGTTTACACCAATCAAGTCGTATCCTCCTAACGATCAAAAGCCCTAAAACATTGGTTTGAAATTTAGAAAAAACTATAACGCCGGTAAGTCATATTTAACGGGGGACCATTGGGGGCCAACTTTTTTGAATTTGGGACCGCCAGTGGTGATAAAATTAATAGGGATTATTATCGGCCAATATCATTCAATTGAAGGTGAATTTGCTCCCCCAAGTACCGACCGGTCCCGGTCTCGAAAATCGCGAATTCTTGGTACTGGTACCGGTACGGGACCGGTATGAGATCGGGACGATACCGGGATTGAAGGTGAAAGTTCGGGAAATACCGGTCCCGTACCAATACCGAAACTCAAAACTTTGGTACCGATTCGGTACCGACGGTACCAAATCGGTACTGGTACCGGTACCAGTAACGATTTAGCTCATCCCTAAGATGAGGTATTAGAATATTAGAAAATTATGATGAAAATTTGACTATTTTACAACACAATCAACAAATTGGTTTTGACTAATGACTTGTTAATGGGTAAGATGAGAGATTATAATATTAAAAGGAAAAATTATACTAGATTTGAATGTGAAACTAAGCCTCATTTTATGTTATCAGAAGAGCAAGATAAGATAGTTAAGGATAGAGTCAAATGACATGGAGAGATGTTTAAAGTTTGTGATCTTAATTAAGGTCTCAGGGTTGAAACTTGATTAAAGGGGGTTTTCCCACAATTGTGGGATTCCTTCTTGATGGTATTCCAGGTGAGTTAGGCTTGGAGCATCAACATCAGTATGAACGGTTAACGCCACGTCTCATGAAAGCTCGCTCAAGTGTTTAGGTAGTTCCAAACACTTTTAAAAAAAAAGATAGTTAGACCGCCTGTAGTGGAAGGGAAGAGGGACAAGAAGAATGGGAGAATGGGGAGGAACACCAAGTTGAGAAGTGACTGAGAAGAGGAGAACCGAGAAATATTTCCCAGCCAAACATGTGAGGCCGACGACTTTTATTAACTTTTAATTCACATAGCTGTTACCAACCACTAAAACCGTAACACTTTTTTCCAACATCTCTCTCACCATTACACCTCTAAAATATAATACATCTACTTAATAACTTGACACCATGTAACACATTCCTCCAATCACTACGCATGTTCGTGACATGAGAAACATATGATTGTAATTTGAAACGAATAAAGAATAAACTACATGGTGAGCCATACAAATAAACGTTGGATCATGTTGATGTTGTAGGAGTTGACAAAGTTGGTATTATAACTTATCCCAACCCGTTGGTACTTTATGCCTTTATGGGGTATCCAAATCGAAAATTAATAATTAAAACACTAAAAAATATGTTATCATAATTACTTATAATTACTTTCAAAAAATATTAAAAATTTATATGATTCTATAAAAGCTTTTTAAATATAAAAAAATATAACAAAATTTTCTCTCGTCATCATTCACAACAACCAAAACCACTCATAATTACAAAAGCATTACTCACATAAAATAGTGAATGAATTGTGAATGTTATTAATATGAAGAAGTGAATATATGAGCTTTGTTAGATTACTGTGTTCTAGAAAGTAAACATGGCATCAAACCCAACTGCCATATAACCCTTTAGGCCCATGATAGCAGAAGTACAAACCCACCTACAACAGGTACAACATCGACAGCGGAGATATAGTTAAGCAATTGGTACAACTCACTATGTAGAAAGTACAAATTGTATTGTATAGCTTTACCTGAAATTGTAATTATATAAAAAAAATTAACAAATTTTTTAAAATCTCTTGTATAATTTAAACATTTTAAATCCATATCAAACTGTCCCAGTTAAACTAAATCCAAAAATAACAAATACCTAAAATTAGTTAACCAAAATACGCTCATACTTCCAATTTCTCACTCATCTCTAAAACCCGAATCCCCAAATCTCACCTCCAAGTCATATTCATTAAAAAATCACTTCAAAACGTTAAAACCATAATCAATTCTAAATCCTAAAACCCATTTTCACCCGAACCAGATCCAATTCGAACCGTGTTCCAACCCCGCAAACAAAGGTGGCGGTCTATGGGGATTACTCAGCCATCTTCCTCATTCTTCTGATAGTTGCACCCTATCAAAGAACAAATTCGTATAAAAATACCCCAATGGTCATGGTGACTCCCACTAATGGCTACAATCACAAAACACACGCGGGTAGTATAACCCAATTTTCCGTACTCGTATTCGGCAAAACAACCCGATTTCCCCCTTATTAGGCCCTTCGTAGTGGGGCGATAAAATCCCCATTTTGAGGTGATAAAACCCTGGGACACCGCTCCCCCAGGCGACAAAGGGGCGAAATGTGTGTGTGTGAGGGGGGGGGGGGGGATGAATTCTTGTCGCCCTGCTTCACTTTGGTTGTATTATTATTATTACAATTGTTTGTGTGTGATTTATATATTGAGCTACAACACCAATACACCCTCAAAACAAAAACTCACAATTTGCTGATTGGGCACCACATGACGCAAAACACCCCATTTTATAGCCCTCCACTACACACATCCTTATAAAGTTGTGTTTATGATTACAAAGACCAAAAAAACAAAACACCAAGGTAACGTTTGGTATGCAGGGATGACATGGGAAATGGAATGATACTTTACGTGGGAATGAAAAAAGTAATGTTTGGTTGCCCAATGAAATAGAATCACCCATATGAAATCTCATTCCATCAAAACCATTCCTTCTCACCCACCTTTTTTTTCATTCCATTCCTCCCTCACCCTACCTTCTCAACACCACCACCACCACCAAACCGCCACCACCACCAAACCGCCACTATCGCCACCACCTCCACCTCCACCACCACCTTACCACCATCGCTACCACTGCCACCTGACCATAACCGCCACCACCATTGTTGCTGCCTGACCACCACCACGGTCGCTGCCACCCTACCATCGCCATCACTACCAATGCTACCACCGCCACTACCACAACCACCCCGCCTGACCGCCACCACCACCATTTTCTTCGCCGGAGCTACCACCACCGTCGCCATTTCAATTTTTTTTTTTGTAAAAAAATATATTTTGGGAATGAAATATTTTTATTATTTCTATTTCATTCATACATTTTTTTATACCAAATAACATACAGTAATTATTCATTTCATTCCCATAGGTTAACCAAAGAAGGAAAAAGAATGGTAATCATCAATTTCATTCTTTTGTTAATTCCATTCCCTATTCATTCCATTACTTCCAACCAAACATACCCTAAATAACAAAGAGAATACATTATAACTATGAAATCCCTAAGGCTATGTGTAGTGGAGGGGCTACAAAATAGGGCGACTTGCGTTATGTGGCGCCTGTCAACAAAGAGTGAGTTTTTGTTTTTGGGGTATAATGGCGTTGTAGCTCAATATATATATACATATATATTACACACACATTATAATAATAATAAGCACAACAAGCGACAAAAAGAAGTCGCCCCCCACTCCCCTATTGAGGGGGGGGGGGGTTGCGTCGCTCATATATTATCGTCCACTACATACGGCCTAATAAAAGGGGGAAAACATTCTATTTTACATGCATATTTTTAACACGTAGATTTGTCCACATCATCATAGTGTACTTTGCATGTGTACAACATAGGCAATTCCCAAAATAAGCGTTTATGAATACATTTTTCAGGTTTTAGGTGTCATTTCCAACAAATTCTCAAAATATGTATTATAAACTAGTCGTGACGAATAGTTTATGATTACACACGAGTAGTTTGTATAACCAATTAAAACTTGACACGTGTCCATAAACTAACCGTAACGACCAGTTTAACCAATCATTTAGTCGTAACGATTAAATAAGTTTCAAGCATCGTAATCAATGCCCACGAGTAAATAAAAAATCCTTTAGTCGCGACGAGTAAATTTTAAAACTTTACGAGAAACGAGTAGTTTATTAAACTAACTGTCACACCCTCAAAATCCACTAACGGAGTTTTACCGTCAGAGGGTGTGAACTAACAGGATCGGAATCATCAGTTATAATCAAACCATAAAAACGTTTAAATGAAAATAAGTGCGGAAGCGTAAAACCATAGAAACAATGTTACGTCACGCAGGACGATTTAAAACCAATGATAACAGTTAAAAGTAAGTTTGCATAGTTAAAAGTTTTTCAAGCAATGCATGTTCCTAAACCGCGCGCCCGCCTCGGCTACCTGAGAATAACATACTAAAAGTGTCAACACAAGGTTGGTGAGTTCACAAGTTATATAAAAATAAATCGTTTAGCGTTTGCGTTCAGCGTTTTGCGTTACAGCGTTACAGCGTTTTGCGTTACAGCGTTTTGCGTTACCAGATAGTGTTATGTCAATTATATATCGATAGGTAGCTAGTCTATACAACAAGTATTACTAAGTGTTCGACACCGAAGCTGACTCGTTTATTAAGTGCCTTGTCACCAGGTCCTCCAGACCATGGTACGTGTTAGCCAAAATTACACCCGCTCGACCTCCAGTCGAGTTTAGCGTTGGGTGGGGTTTGTCAAACCCAGTAGTACTACTCAACAGTGACTCGCTATTCAAAATATTAATCGGTTCGATGTGTAGGACTTCAAATGTTTCGTTTGCCACTTAGCCTTTACAAGTGATATATAATTTATAACAAAATCTTAAATGCGTTGTGGAGTATGTTATCTCCCCCAAGTGAAAAGCGTTTGAAAACAGTTTAAAGAGGGGAAAGTGAAACTCAATGTTTGCGAAGAATTTCCCAAATTAAATCACCAAGATGCGCGTCACAGAAAAACTCTCTCTAGCGTTCTAAAACAACAAAGAGATTTTTCTAAGTGTCGGAATATTATCGAGTCTCTAGACCCGGCACATAATACCTATGCACATAACATGTTTCGTGTTTCGTTTGTGAATCGTGTGTGACTTTAACTAGTGTATTTGTGACACATTACATGTGTAAGCAATCATATACGTGTCATGTATTCATAAAGTACATCACTATCAATTATTCCTCGTAAGGGCATTTTGGTCGACAAATAACAATTAACTAGCCATTATTCCCCATGAGGGCAATTTGGTCAAATCATGGCAATCAATTAGCAATTATTCCCCGCAAGGGTATTTTGGTCAACAAATAACAATTAACTAGCCAGTATCATGTTTCATGCATTTTTACACAACTCAGCAGCTAGTTTCACCGAGACAGAAATCCTACTAGAAAGATTGTACTATTTCACCGATCATAGCATCTCAATTAATTTACCAAAAATCATCACAGAAGAACATATGTCTTAGGTTTCCAGAACATTTATTCCACATAGTTTTCTCAAAATCATCAAATCATTACAGCAAACTCATAACAGTCAAATTCATGCGCAACAGAATATTATTTGCAATTCCCGTTAAACGAAAGATCCAATAAATGCAAGACCACTTGGGTTAGGTTCCTAACTCAATAAGTCAACTTCCAGAAGTGGAACCAACCCAATTGGTCTCGTAGTTCATGAGATATAACATTTACAAAACAACCTAACAGCAGGTCTAACAGCTCAGCTTTGCACAACGTTTTTGTAAAATCATAAAAGTTAACTTCTACTTGTCCAAAAATTACAAATTTATACTTTATAGAAACTAGACTCAACCTAGTTTACTGTAGTACCAATAATCTCAACCAATTTTCACGTTTACACTTCGTTACAGTCACTTAAACATCATATACACATTCTGTCCAGAAACGGTTTGCATCCAAACTCAACATAATAACAATCTATGAACTATCATGCATTCATATAACACTCTAGACTCCATAAACACCATCCATGCACATCAATTACCCATTACATACATGATTAGGGTTTTTGTTTGAACTCAAATCATAGACACAACAATCAACATGTAACAACATCAATACTAGTTATCAATCATCATTAATTCAACAACAATCATGTTAACACACACCATACAAGAAATCGGCAGCTTAGGGTTTGTTATTAACCCAACAAACATCAAAATCAAGTAACAAGGATGTATAGGATAATCAATTATACCTTCCTAGCACCTAGTTCTTCAATCAAAGGCTTGATTTCTTGGTGTTATGTGTGTGTGAAGGTGACGGCAGCCAAGAGGGATGGAGGGGGTGGCTGATCGGTTTTGGGAGAAAAAAATAAGAGTTAGGGTTTATTATAACATAGTATTTATAGAATACTATGTTACACTTTAGCCCCTCCACTTCTAAGTATTACTTATGTAGCTTAACTAACTTGTTTACATCTTGAGTTAACATTTATAACCATGTTATCACATAACACATAAGTCTAACACATAATTATCACATAATTACTGTTTTGACGTTTTTCGTTTATTCATCAATCGTTTGCGTCAACTCGTTTGCGTCAACTCGTTTGCGTTTCGGTGCAATTCCCGAAAGACTACACCTGTAGTAAGTGTTAAGCGTCATTTAAACCCTAGTTTAAATGTAATGAAGTGTGCGTTATAGATTCAATGATCTTAAGTTTGAATTGACGGAGTTGAGTTAACGGAGTTAACCTGAAATTGACGATTGTCACATCATTCCCATGTTAAAGAATTTTCGTCCCGAAAATTTGAGTCAAGTCGTGACGAGTGTCAGAAAAAGTAAGAAAAATTTTCAGTTTGTCATACTAACCACGACGTTGCGTTTGTTTACCAAATACATTGAACCGGTTAGTTTCACAAAATACTAACCGGAATGGTTAGTTTAATAGGTCAACTAGTCGTTACGAGTAGAGAATGGTCAACGACTGGTTTGCAATCACCATACGAGTATTTTACTAGTAATTAACTCGTCTCAATAAGTTTACATGGTAAACATTACGCATACGAGTAGTTTATATGTAGTTAACTCGTCGTGACTAGTTTGCCTTATTTACATTCCCGATATGAGTATTTTATTAGTAATTAACTCGTCCTGATAAGTTTACCTGATTTACATTAACCATACGAGCAGTTTATTTATAGTTAACTTGTTGTGACTAGTTTACCTTGTTTACATTCCCTATACGAGTAATTAACTAGTAACTAACTCGTCTCAGATAGTTTAACGTAACAATCTACTTGTCGCAGCTCGTTTTACCAGTATTTCGATTTATTTTATAAATTTTTAAAAATTAGTTCTTACTAATTAAAATGAACGAAAAAACACTCTCACACATTGTTTTTACTAAATAAACGAAAAAAACACTACCATACATAGGATTTTGCAAATTATTAGAAAATCGTAACCAAGCCCTCGGCAAAGTACTAATAAATGTTACAAATATTGTTCTCTAATATTTTGCAAATATTTGCCAAATATTGTCCTGCTTACAAATATTTTACTAATTAATATTTTACTTAGTAATGTTACAAATATTGTTCTCTAATATTTTACTAATTAATGTTACTAAAAGCATTACAAATATTGTTCTGTTTTGCAAATACTGTTCTCTATATTTTGTAACATTAATTAGTAGTTTGCCGCGGGCTCGGTTACGATTTTCTAATATTTTGCAAAATCCCATGTGTGGTAGTGTTTTTTTCGTTTATTTAGTAAAAACAATGTGTGAGAGTGTTTTTTCTTTCATTTTCATTAGTAAGAACTAATTTTTAAAAATTTATAAAATAAACCGAAATACTAGTAAAACGAGTTGCGACAAGTAGATTGTTACGTTAAGCTATCCAAGACGAGTTAGTTACTAGTTAACTACTCGTATAGGGAATGTAAACAAGGTAAACTAGTCATGACGAGTTAACTACATATAAACTACTCGTATGGGTAATGTAAATCAGGTAAACTTATCAGGACGATTTAATTACTAATAAAATACTCGTATCGGGAATGTAAATAAGGTAAACTAGTCCTGACGAGTTAACTACATATAAACTACTCGTATGCATAATGTAAATCAGGTAAACTTATCAGGACGATTTAATTACTAATAAAATACTCGTATCGGGAATGTAAATAAGGTAAACTAGTCCTGACGAGTTAACTACATATAAACTACTCGTATGCGTACTGTTTACCATGTAAACTTATCGAGACGAGTTAATTGCTAGTATAATACTCGTATGGTGATTGCAAACCAGTCGTTGACCATGCTCTACTCGTAACGACTAGTTGACCTATTAAACTAATCATTTTGGTTAGTATTTTGTGAAACTAACCGGTTCGATGTTTGGTAAACAAACACATCGTCGTGGTTAGTTTAATAAACTACTCGTTTCTCGTAAAGTTTTAAAATCTACCCGTCGCGACTAAATGATTTCTTATTTACTCGTGGGCGTTGATTACGACGGCTTGAAACTTATTTAATCTTTACGAGTAAATGATTGGTTAAACTGGTCGTTACGGTTAGTTTATGGACACGTGTCAAGTTTTAATTGGTTATACAATCTACTCGTGTGTAATCATAAATTATTCGTCACGACTAGTTTATAATACCTATTTTGGAAATTTTATTGAAAATAACACCTAAAACCTAAAAAACGTATTCATAAACGTTTATTTTGAGAATTTTCCTGCAATTAAATTGGTGAGAAAAGTGAGAGGTTTTTTTTTTATTTTAATATTTGCCCTAATAAATTTGTGACAAACGTGCATGTATAAATGCTAAAAAACTTAAAAATAGTTTAAATAAACCAGAAATTTACAAAAAAAAAAAAACAGAAAATTTCTAAAATAAACCATCCACAAAGTTTTTCATCATTTCTTTCATCTTTTTTTCGCATTTAACTTGTGGAGCACACTCTCGTTCACGTTTGGCCCGTTGCCGTACCTGCTCTTGTTCAAGTTGTTCCAAGCGAGTTTCTATGTTTTTCGGGCCTCTCGTTGCTCTTGTTCAAGTTGTTCCAAGCGGGTTTCTTTTTTTTTTTCGGGCCTCTCGTTCTTTTTCTACTTCTACTTAACTTTTTTGATCTGACATTGTCAATTGATACATAACTAATACATATTAACCAAAAGATTTTTCCAACAAATATACATAATAAAACGGGCACTTATGATTAAAAGAGAGGAGGCGACGCTGCGGTGTTCAATCTGTCCTGTCGGCACCGACAGTCAACGACCATGACTCCGATAGGAGAGAATGGACATTACTGCAATTTCCCTTAACTAAAAACATACAAAATTTTGAACATTTTCTACATGTTCTTTCCCCCGTCCAAGATTTGCTTTTCTCCATGAGATTCAACAGGTTTTGTGTTTACCAATTACTTAAAGAATATTATTAATAATAATAATACTAACAAAACGATATTTAAATACAGCTTTATACCTATATATCTGATGAATAGTTTATTTTTGTAAATTGAAAGATTGCGTACATAAAAAGATTTTAAAACATGATGGAGAAACTTGAACTATATTAAATTACATACTATTGAATAATAGCTCAATAAAAGTTTTTATTTTATTTATTTTTTCCATAAAGTTCTCTAATTTATTCTTGTCTTGTCGATCATCACATAACACGATCAGAACACAAACATATTTTCTCTCAACATACTCGATTATTATTTATAGTATAAGTGTATATATTGGAATAACAAATATAGATCTTGATTAAATCCAAAATTATATGCATTATATTGAAGATTTAAAAGAATAAGACTTATCTCTAACACAACCCAAAATTGTATAAGTTACAATATAGTTTATGTTTGAGATAATAAAGAGCATTGACAATATAATATCGACATACCTTCCTATGTGCAGCAATCCCCACCAAAAAGGCAATTGGCATGTTGAGAAGAAGATTTAGGGAGATAGGTATTTCATGAATCAAGTTTATAGAATAATGAGATATAAAGAGATATATACAGCAGAAGAAAACTTGAAGGAGAAGTATAATCTATATTAAGTATTGATAATGACAATATTAATATATTCATAACAATTTTTAAGATTTTTGGGGATATTGTATGCATTCCTATATATTATATTCCTTCTCAATCATGCCTCACAGAAAATTAGGGGTAGACAATTTAACCGTCATAATCATTAACTGAACTATAACCGTCATAACTGAACCGATTTTAACCGATAACTGTCATAACCAGTGGGTTGGTTTTAATGAAGTTTTGAAAACCGCCAAATACGGGTCGGTTTTGGTTATAGATACTTCCAAACCCGACATAACCAAACCGACCCATTTATTTAACCAAAAATATGTTTGAGATTTATTTTCAACAAACATACTGTTGGATTATACCATTTTGATGTATTCGGTTCAACTTTTGTTATCAAATTAACTTAAATTTCATTGTTAGATTATTTAATGCCATTTTTTCAACATTTGATATTAATATTAGGGATTATATATTTTGTTGAATTATGTCAAGTCATTTTTTCTAATATTTGGTATTAAACTTTTAGGCTCAATAATATTGTTTTGGTTACGGTTAACCGACCCATAACCGACTCGCTTTAACCTTCAAAACCGATTAACCGAAACCGCCATAACGGATCGGTTATGGTTATGGTTATCCATTAACCGACATATCGGTTATTGTTATGGGTTTGGCTCAAAACCGCTCCAAACCGACCCATGCACACCCATACTCAAAACACACATAATACACACACTAATTAAGAGCGAATATTTCTAACATGGACAAGAAGTTATTATGATTTTGGATTGTTATATTTAATTAGCTTAATAAAAAAATAAGAGTAAATTGTGATTTTCGTCCATGTGATTTGTTCAAATATGTGGTTATACTCCATTAATAGTTTCAAAATTACGATTTTCGTCCCTGCGATTACCTGGGTTGTTCGTTCCTCAAAATCATCTTGTGATTATTCTTCCTGTAATCCATCCTCCATTCATTTGGGCATTTCCTCCATGTCCACTATGTACAATCTATGGTTCCTAGCATCCCGTAAAACCATGTCTTTCTTTATGTGTTGTCCATATGTAAGAATAAATATATTATATATTTATTAATATGGTCATCGTTATCATTTATATTATAATAGATCAAAATTATTAATATATCTTATCTTTTTATTCTAATAAAAGACTACTCATTATTGTTACTTGTCAATCTGTTATCAATCCTCACTTTTTTTCCAACTCATTTTAATATATGGTTATTATCTTTTAAACAATTTCAATAAATGAATTCAATTTTTATTAAATGTGAATCTTAACCGATCCATTTATTAACATTGAATGTGAACTAAGAAAATAAGGAAATAACAAAATTGAAGTTGTAGGCACGTTAGAATAAAATTTTAAAGTCACAAGTAATTACAAATTTAAAAAAATAAATGTGCAGCATTGTCGAATAATTTGGATTTGTATAGAAACTATAAATTGTTTTTAAACTAATTAAGATTCAAGCAGCAATGCATAATTTTTTTATATAAAATTAGTTTCAAATTTGGATTTAAAAATTTCTCATATACATTTAAACGCAGGAAAATGTGTATTTTTCTTAATTTTCTCTAGACATTTTATATAAATATTGCAAGCATGGAGAATACCTATTATATATATCTTGAAAATTATAATTATAATCTATATATATAATGATTTACTACATAAACTATTTGTTATTTATTTATATGATTTTTTTTAGTATAAAGAGTTTTAGCAATAAGAAGATTAATATTTAGTTTTTAATATTTTCTTCCATAACTCAGACCAAAATACTTCAGAAATATATATTTTATGGCTTAATTTATATTATTTTCAAATATATTTAATTTCATATGCCTTATAAGATAAATTACTTAACTAAAAGCATTCAAGACGTTAAACCAAAAAAATTGTTTCAATCTCATTACCTATGGATTATAGTAAATCTTTAACCCGGTTATAAGTTAGCTATTTACCACGCTTCCATAAAATCCGAAATATTTGCTTCAATTTTTTTTTTCTATAAGTTAAAATATGTATCTATCGATTAGTTAAATATTCCAACAACTTCCCATAATATTAAGTCATAACACGGGATTAGTATTCAAAACTTAAACATTCCTAATATAATACTTTTAACTATTGTAAATAAGAATCACTACATTCACTTTATGTAACTTTAAATCTTCTAATATTCTGTTAATTCAGAATAATCACTGTTATTTGAACATGCTTTAAGGTTAGTTTGTCTTTGTCATTTTTCTAGCAATTACATTCATATGAAATGAAACAAACCATTTGGTATATTTTTATTTTCGGTTATATAAGTTGCTTGATTATACAATTGTTAATTGTAAAATATAAAATCAATTAAAAAGTTGTCAGACGCATAATATTAATGACAACAAATTTATCATGATCAATCAATTTTAAATTATAAAGTATAATTATCTAATCAAAGTTCAGGTAATCTGGTTCTGGGATAATCATGATTTTTGGATAAAAATAAGCAGATGATCTCAAATGGCATCATATTAATTGATTAAAATGTATGATATTTTGTATGTATGAATATTTTTTTTGTTAGTTTCATGAATACATTATCATTTATCTAGGGTTGGTATGTAGTTGAATAACCTTACTTGTCACACGGAAGAGTTATAAACAAACCTTTATGTTACATTATCAAGAGTTACACGCAGACATGCACTAAAATTTTGATTTTTGATAAACAATGTATACCGACCAATACAATTACAAATGTAGTGTACAAGGAAGGTTTTACTTATTTTTTTAACATATTTGTGTAATCTTAGTTATATAATTTATGTAATTTTAATGTGAATTGTAATTGTATTAACAATATATATGATCATATTGTTGATTGTATTTCACTTAATGATTAAAGTTTAAATTTTTTTCATCAATTACCCGTGTAATACGCGGACCTCAAACTAGTTATATATATAGGGGTGAGTTAACGTATAATAATGACTTATCATACATTAGGTACGCGACATTCCAGAGCATTTGATTAAAAAACGCGTGGTGGAAGTTTCGTAAATAACCCAACAGTAGTTCGCAATCAAATTTCGTCGATTAAAAATCAACTCTAATCCAAATTCGGAACTTGTCGCTCAATCTGATCTAATTTCTAAACTCTAATCATAGCCTAAAGTATGAAATCTCTAAAGTCAAAAACCAAAATTGAAATAGAACGTCCCTGAACATTAAAAATCTTCAAATTGATCAAAAATTGATGATTTAATCAATCGAATTGATGTGTAAGTGGCTTTAGAATCATCAGTCGATTATGAAAATGCAAATTAACACACTTAATTGAGCTATGATTAGGGTTCATGTTTAAACGTTCTGCTCAAAGTTTAAACGTTCTGACCAAAATAAACACAAGAGGCTTTAGAATCATCAATCAATTATGGAATTGCAGAAATAACACACTCAATCGAGCTCTGATTAGGGTTCAAAATATTATGTTTAAACGTTCTGAAACAAAACTGAAGAGCTTTAAACGTTCTGACCAAAAAAGAGCAACTTTAACCGTTCTAATACACTCAATAAAGTTCTGGGTGTTCAAAAAACAATGAACATCTTTAAACGTTCTAAGAAGTTCAGGTTGTTAAAAAAAGTTTAGAAGTTCTGATAAAGTTTAGAAGTTCTAAGAAGCTCTGGGTGTTAAAAAAAGTTTAGAACTTCTGATAAAGTTTAGAAGTTCTAAAAAGTTCTAGGTGTTCAGAACTTCTAAAACTAACAAAAAAAATTAAACACCTATAAACATTAAATTGAACACTGAAATCACTTCATATAATCTCATAATCATCAAACAATCGTCAATCGACCGTTAATTTAATCATCGATTCGATCATATGAACAAAATATGGAATGTCTGCAACTGGGTTTCTGCAAATGATGCTTAAAACTTTAAACGTTCAGTTAAAACCCATAACCAAAACTCAAAATTGATCAATTAAAACTTCAAATTGATGCTTATTTGAACCAATTTCAAAGTTTAATTGGTCAATTAGTTCAACAATTTCAATTGGTCAATTTTATCAACAGGTCGTGACGGAGGAAGATGGTGTACGGTGGACGGAATCATTGGATGGTGGACGGTGGACAGAATCGTTGGATGGTGACGGATTGCTGAACGGACATGTTGAAGGTGGACGAAATCGATGGGAGCAACGATTTGATGAATATTACAATATTCCCACCGCATGTTATTTGAAATCGACGGGGATGCGAGTCGCGTACGTAATGTACGATTAGGGATTATTGTATTGGATCCTTTATATATATATATAAAAGAGTTCAAATAAAAAACAAGTGTTTTGTACTGAGAAGTGTGAGAAGAGCTTTAAAATAAAACAAACCATCTAAATATGACACTATACAATGTAAATATGAAACAATACAATTATTTAGAAACTATCAATCTCAACCACTAGATCATAGATCCAAGGCCCTAGATCTATTCTTATTCTTCTCACAAAAATATTGTTTTTTACATTAACCTTACCATATATATATATACCCTTATTCGCTAATAAAGGGTTTCCACTTGGGTGTATATCTAGAGAGAATAAATTAACATCATAACCTAATTTCATATACAATTTTATGTATCTTCTCTCCTAAATCGGGTTTCTCTCAAGAACCCTAACACCATCCTTAACTATACATCCTAAAGGGGAACTCGAACATGACGACAAACATGTCGACTACATCATACTATGTTGCGGTTACTACTCTTCCTACTGTAACACGGTCATATGTTTATTATTATTATTATTATTATTATTATTATTATTATTATTATTATTATTATTTTATTCATGTTTTCTATTAGTTACATGAGCAACTAATCAACACTATATAGTTAAAACTCGAAATTACACCTAATTATTTCAAGTTCATCTTCAATGGAACTTGATGAACCACATAGAGAGGATGGTAGGTGAACCACGTGTTATTGTACCATCGGTCTCTTATTTAAAAATCACATTTTATTTTCTAAAGCAAGAAAGTTAATGACCATTTTGATATAATTTATTAGTAAGGATGATAATCTCTTTGTTTGCCATTACCTTACCCGCACCAACTTTCCACCTCAAATACTAGTTGTAATGCAACAAATACCCTCCACTAAAACATGCACAGAACCTGCATAAAATCTAAACACACAATAATGAGTAAACAGGAAGAAGAAGAGAAGAAGAAGATGGTGGTGTGTGTGACCGGTGCTTCCGGTTACATAGCTTCATGGCTGGTTAAACTCTTGCTCCATCGTGGTTACACTGTCAAAGCCACCGTTCGTGACCTCAGTAACTACTCCTTTCTTTCTTTCTTTCTTTCTTTCTTTCTTTCTTTCTTTCTTTCTTTCAGTTCCTTATATTAATATTAATTAGTAGTTGACGAGATTTTCAACCAACAAAACTCTGCAACACGTCATAAAACCGTCGGACTGATTACTTTTTATTTCCAACGAGAGTTTTTGGACAAGTGGCAGAATCTGATTGGTTAAAAATCCTATCGAGTAATCATTAAAAGCCATCGTTTCGTTGAGATTTAGGGGTGGACATCTTGGGAATGATATGGTCAAATAGACATTTTTTTTTACTTTGATGATTTACATAGACATTTTGGTCATTTTCCCTTACGCAAATCAATCATTTAGGTGATCCGAAGAAAACCGAGCATTTGCTTGCACTCGATGGAGCAAAAGAAAGGCTTCATTTGTTTGAAGCAGACTTATTAAAAGATGGTTCGTTCGATGATGCTGTTAAAGGTTGCGATGGTGTTTTTCATTGCGCGTCTCCCTTCTTTATTCATACCGATAACCCACAGGTTCTTTCACTTTAATTTGCTTTCTTTTTTTTTCAGGTTTTATGACAAGAAATTTATGTTTTTTTTTTTTTTGTTTTGTTTTAATCTAGGAAGATCTGATTGATCCAGCAGTGAAAGGAACACTGAATGTTTTGAGTTCATGTTCTAAGGTTAAATCCATCAAAAGGGTAGTCTTGACTTCATCAGTGGCTGCAGTATTGTACAATGGTTCACCTTTGACTCCAGAAGTTGTGGTTGATGAAAGCTGGTTTTCTGATCATGAGTTTTGTAAGGAAACAAAGGTGTGTTAATACACCTTTTCACTTATCAAATATTTATGACCAAATTAATCCTTGATGTTTTGTTTTAACTTTTGAGACTTGAACCCAAAACCCTTTGGCTGGTGGTCAACCATAAAAAATAATAACCAAAGCTTGAGCCCAATATTTAAGGGTCCAATTTTTTTTTAGGACTTGACTGCTTTAATTCCATTTGATTCGTACACTTCAATCACAACTCTCTTAGCTATAATTTCTCGAATTTTCTATGGAAATTCAGGGTGTCTTCGAGAACTGTTAAATTTTTCTGGACCGAAGGCGAAAATTTTTTGGACCATAAGTAAAAGGGATTTTTGTTGAGTTTAAACTTTAAACTATCAAATTTTTATATTGGCTTACTTGGTTATGATTTGAGTTGTGCAAATAAAATTTCGTATAAAAATAGGCTTAAATGAGTTTGGTAATGGAGTTTAAACATAAAAAAATACATATATTTTTTTTATAAAAATGTATATAAATTAAAAAAAAAGTTTCGGGCCTATGGGGTGTCAGGACGGGGTGCATCGGCCACACTGCCCTCCTTGTGGGCCGGGCCGGTATGGAATTGCTATATATTTTTGTGTTTTTTTTTTCTTTTTTTCATTTTCCACAAATTGGATGTGAATAGGTGATTTAGAGTTTAACTTCGTTAAAATTTTAGTTTTCGACATGGAGAGCAAAGAATTTGTATACTTGGAATGGTTTTCTTTTCACTAAAACTCACTCGAACATGTGTGCTTTTTGGAAATTGTACTCCAAGAACGGCGTGTTAAGATCCTGAACGAAAAATAGAATTTAAAAAAGGGTCCGGATTTTAGAATCCGGCTTATGAACCCAAAAAAGATTGAGGTCATGAGCACATATAGATAGGATACACATGATATGGTTTGTTTCTTGGTATTTTAGTTATGGTACCCTCTTTCAAAGACTTTGGCCGAAGACGCTGCATGGAAATTTGTTAAGGAGAAAGCAATAGACATGGTCACCATTAACCCTGCCATGGTCATCGGTCCGCTCTTGCAGCCAACCCTCAACACAAGTTCACGGGCCATTTTCAGCTTGATCAATGGTATGCGCGTATGTACACATTCACACTAAACATGACACGTTGAGTCACATATCAAAACGTTTTGCGCTCACACACAAAAACCTTTTGTGCATTCTTTATCTTGTATAATACATAATAGTAAAACAACACAATAAAAATAAAAATTCTTAAATTTGTTAACTAATATATTCACTACAAAGCAGCATCAACATACAGCAATATCACTGTCGGGTGTGTTCATGTCAAGGATGTAGCTAATGCACATATTTTGGCTTTTGAGAACCCTTATGCAAGTGGAAGATATTGCATGGCTGAAAGTGTTGTCCATTTTTCTGAACTAGTACAAATAATACACAAGCTATATCCTTCATTCAAGCTTCCTGATAAGTAAGTTCTTTTAATCTCATTATCTAATTAAAAGCACACAAACGGTTTGTAATCTGACGATACTGGACTCGTTAAAATTGACAGGTCATAAGGACATAACGTTGAATGTGAAGTAAAAGAAAACATGAAAATGACCACAGTGTCCATTTAACCGGTCAAAGAAAATAAAATGTCCCTTTGACAAGTTTCTTCCCATACTGTTCACCCTCAATCTCGTCGACCCATGAACTTTTAATCACTAGCCAACAATATTTTCAATGAACAAGATTCTGCCACGCGCCATAAAGCTTAATTTTAAAAAACTTAATTGTCAGAGCCAACAGGATTATTTAGGAGTCTGGCGAGATTTTTTTGGATTCTGACGAAATTTTCTGGACAAGTGGCAGAATCCTATTGGTTAAAAATACTACTGACTAATAATTAAAAAGTATGCAGATCGACGGGGTTGAGGTGGACATTATGGGAAGAAGCTGGTCAAATGGACCTTTTCTAGACTTTGACATATCAAATGGACATTTTGGTCATTTTAAAGTCTAAATTAGCCACAAATAAACATGAGCATTTTAACATAAATGATATATATCATATAGTAATGAGGTTAATAAATTTGGACATTTGGGATGGCTGTAGGTGTGCAGATGATGGTCCAATTGTCAAGTATCAAATTTCTAATGAAAAAGTAAGAAGCTTTGGGATTGACTATATATCTCTTGAAGATGGCATCAAAGATACCATTGAGAGCTTGAAGGAGAAGAAATTTATTTAGGTATCATCATCCATATGAGTGTTACAAGATAATATATGCTAGTATAACTAAGTTATAGAGTTCTCCATTATGATTCTCTATCGAGTGAATGTATAAGATGATCGACATAATAAGCTATGTATGCGTTTGTGTGAGCACACGAGATGGGATTAGAAGTAACACAAGAGATGAAATAAGTTTGGAATATATGGCTAGTAGCAGTTGAATAAATATGATGAAATTAAGCATAAACATTGAATAAACTGAAGCTCTCATTGCATAAGTTAATAACTTGTTATGGCCAAATGTGTCTTGGTGTAACCCAAATAACCCACCAATGGTAGTTAGTTTTTGTTATAACAACTAAAGCATCAAGAGAGTGAAGAAGTGAAGCTTGACTTAGCATCACGATCATCAAACGGAATATGGTATGATGGTACATTCAAATTATGGTAAAGCTTGGAAACATTTCGGCTCAACCATCCTAGCTTTGCAAAAAAGAAGTCAGAAGCGTTCGTCTTGGTTTACGTACCATGGATTCTTAAGTCGTTAATAGACGAGTTGAATATGTTATAACTTAAAAGACATGATTGTAATTTGTGAAGCAGCCCTTAATTAGTCCATATTTCCTTACAATGAATCAACATCAACAACACTCACTAATATAGTAATATGCATCTATTTTCACCCATTCCATCAATTAATGGTGTCAAATATCATCACATTCTTTCACCTTGTTTATTCTTAATTCTAACTGTGTCACATATACTTGATTACAATGACTAAGTTTTGCTAACAAAATCGCAAATTAAGCGATCTACTTGCAACTAAAATCACAACAATAAAAAAACTAGTTACCTCACAAGTCACAACTTCAATGGCAAAATTTGTAACCGCGATCGCAAATGGATTTTCACTACCACAATAACCATCACAAACACTAAGTTTTGTAGCAGATTTCATGTGTGTTTGATCCCTATGATATGTTTTTGAAGAGGTAGGTCCCAGCAGAGCCCAGTTGGACCCGCAAGACTCACCTTAAACAGGAACGTCTGCGCAGAAACCAACTGGATCCGCAGGACCAACCATGCTCAGAGACGTGACGTCCTTACGCGCAGTACGCAAGCTGGTCCCGCAGGAAATGCCTCCCAATGGTGAAGGACTCCGCCTGTCCCCGCAGCCTCGGATACAAGCCATTAGGGAAGGCCACCCGCGCAGCAAGGCTACACGCACAAGGCACTTAGCTCTCAAACCATTCAGTGTCACCTGAAGGAATGAGCGAAGCCGGGAACAATCCCGCACAAGGGCGGGAGGGGGAATACTCCCGCCCAAATAAGCCAGTCCGTACGATATGGGAAGATCTTCTGTACTGTACCTGACGAGGTATGGGAAAAAGATCTGACTAAAGATACGACAGCTTATGGACAACAGTATGGCGAGCAGCATGCTCCTACACTGTATGTCACTATTAGCCGCTGCCTACTCACCAACTCTTGTCATACCACGTGCGTAGCTGGCAGTTGGTAGAAAAGGAATAGTATACAGCAGGCCTGGTCACTATCAGCCGCTGCCTACCCACCAACTACCAGCAGGGCACGTGCGTAGGCTACTGTTGGTGGAACAGGAACACTGTTGTAGCCGGCCATACCTCCTTGGAAACCTACATTCGGCTATAAATACCACAAATGGTATGACCAACTCATCTTATCTATTATCATCATATTATACCTGATATCTGCTCTAGCAATCTCTTAATATACTTTTATATTTAAAGAGCAATCTAGTCTGATTCTCACGCCGGATGGTGGTCACAAGGAGGAACCCCCCCTTCTCAGTGACGAGCTCACGGTGTCTGTTTTGCAGGTTATCAGAAGAACCATCTTCCAAGGGTCTAACCCCTCGTGGGAAACAGCTATCCAACCCCCAGGTTACCAGTAATCTGTCCGGGGTCCGGTTAGTGTTTCTTCATTGGCGCCATCCGTGCATAAAGCTAGAACTTTATTTTTCTCCAGTTTTTTCAAACTTCTACAAAGATGGTTAGAGAAATTCCGGTAACCACAACCCCAGCTACTGGGGTGACCGGTAACACAGTTTTTACGAACACTACCCCGGTTACCCAAGCCGGGACAAGTGAAGTAAATTTTACGAACACTACCCCGGTTACTCATCCTGGGGCAAGTGCAGTAAATGATCGCCTACTGGGATCCACTGATACCCAGGTTGAGAAACGAAGACTCCCCCGCCAAACTCTCGATGAAGTCAAGGCATGGGCGGAGGCACGACAAAAGGAATTCCAGGCTGAGTTGAACGAACGCTTGCGTTCCGTACAACAGGCCGACGAATTCGAATACTGGGAGGATGACTCGGAGGAATCCGACTCCGACGCGAACCCTCGCCATAGGGCAAAAGGGAAGCGTAAGGAAATGGAATCCCAACCGAAAAGGCATTTTGGACAAGCCTTCAAACCAAAAAGCACAGGTGGAAGTCCACGAGACTTCTCCAAAACGTTCAGACCAAACGTTGCAAATGCAGGAACGTCCAAGTTTGCAAGGGACATTGCGGAAGCAATCGCCCCAAAAAGTGCCAAACAAATGCCTAACATAGGCACATATGACGGTATATCTGATCCAGACGATCATTTGAACAGATTCATAGCGGGGGCAACCGTCAGCAATTGGACGGAACCCACGTGGTGCTACATGTTCCAAATGACGCTTGTTGGGGCTGCTAGAGCTTGGTTTGATCGTCTACCGGTCAACCACATCTACGACTGGGCAGACTTCCAGCAGAAGTTTAGCCAACACTTCAGCCAGCAACGGAAGTATACCGAGGAGCAATGGACAATCCTCAAATGCATACGAGAAGAAGATGAATCTCTGCCAAACTTCATCACTCGCTTCAACTCAAAGAAGCTAAGTTTGGGCAATATCAGCGAAGATCTTGTTCGCGCTGCCTTCATCCAGGGCGCGCATGACCCAGAGCTCATCCGCACCCTAACGGGTAAAGATGGCATGCCATCCACATGGGATGCCATCATGACAGCAGCAAAACGCTATGCGGAAACGGAGAAGCAACTGGGTAGAGATCTCCCACAAAGCACAAACCTCTACACTCAGAAGACGAGAGAAGACAACGTCCTCACCGCCCGACTAAATAAAAAGCGAAAGCTAGGCATTTGGCAGTCAAGGGTAAACTTTGACACCTCATCCGGCTTGCAACATCGATTGGGCGGAAGGGATAATGTACAGCCGCACCGAAACTCCAGATGGACGCCACTCACCAAAAGCGTCACTGAGATATTCGCCACTGAAGAGCTCCCGTGGCCAAAGCCTCCAATAATCCGACATCGTCACGATGCTGATCGGAGCAAATACTGTGACTTTCACAAGACAAAGGGCCACAACACTGAAGAATGCATAGATGTAAAAGACATGGTCGAAGCATTTGTCAGAGATGGGACGCTCGCGCACCTCGTGGCGCAATGAAGGCTGAGCAGGCGGGTGCGTGTAGAACCCCAGCTGGGGAAAACACGAATCAAAATTCCAGCTTCAATATCGAGACTACATGCTGCGTAAAGAACGAGATCCCGAACCAGGTGCGTGTCGGCTCGATGGCGCTCCCATCCCAACAACATGGAAGGGAGCTCATTTACACAGTTTGCATGTAAATCAATTCCAATTTGTAAAGAAAAGGCCAAGAGCCACTTCTAATGGAAATGATTCTCTTTAGAACATCGAAGCTGATGATTTTACATTTATACTTTTCTAACACTGGTAACGGCATTCACATTACGTGAAGTCGTTGCGTGGGAAGGCGGTCTTACCCGCACAAACCCAATAACGTGACAACCTTCACGCAGGTCAGTTGAAGGGGAAAAGTTCAGCACCCAAAAATGAAAGTGCCGGTCTATCCGCACGAATCATAATGAGGAAACTGAACAATAACCTATCAACAACCGCGCGTCGAACGGTAGACTATGCAACACTAGTGACGGCATTCACATTACGTGAAGTCGTTGCGTGGGAAGGCGGTCCTACCCGCACAAACCCAATAACGTGACAAACCTTCAAGCAGGACAGTTGAAGGGGAAGAGTTCAATTATCCCATTAAATGAAAGTGCCGGTCTATCCGCATGAATCATGAAAGGAAACTGAACAATAACCTATTGACAACCGCGCGTCGAACGGTTCAAAACAAAATTCTAAAGGATGAGGAAAACCTACGCGCAGGTCAGATAAGGGTAAAGTTTTGCCATCCTACTAAGTGCAAGTGACGGTTCTACCCGCACAATCACGAAAGAGGAAGCAAAACTTCACACCTATTATCAACCACGTTCAAAGGTTAACTTATCCTCAAAGGATGAGGAAAACCTACACGCAGGTCAGATATGGGTAAAGTTTTGCCATCCTACTAAGTGCAAGTGACGGTTCTATCCGCACAATCACGAGAGAGGAAGCAAAACCTCACACCTATTATCAACCACGTTCAAAGGTTCACTTATCCTCAAAAGATGAGGAAAACCTACACGCAGGTCAGATGAAGGTTAAAGTTTAGCCATCCTACTAAGTGCAAGTGACGGTTCTACCCGCACAATCATGAAAGAGGAAGCAAAACTTTAACCCATTGTCAACCACGTTCAACAGGTTAACTTATTCTACACTTGGAAAATTGCTAATTTAAACTAAGTATGCAAGTCATAAGTTTATAAAGCAAGAAACCCAAAGAAGGAAATAACAATCTTATACGCAAAAAGATTAATATTTCACAAACGGATTATTACAAGAATGGCCGGGTAACTACCCGCCTACGAAAAGAAAATAAATACATCTGTATGACTATCCTAGCAGTGGGAAGGGATCTTCAGGATCAAGCTTCAGGGCCGCTTCCACTTAGACCCGCTCCATCAGAAGAACGGGGCGGTTCGAGGAAAGCTTTAAGGATAGCTAACCCATCATCAGCAGCAGCTACTTGGTTCACCTTCTCCAACACTGGATGCGGGAAGGCAGCATATTGATTTACTGCTTGGTCATATATGGCTTCAGTATCAACATTGTACAAAGGGAAGTTGGAAGGCGGGAAGCCTTTCTCAACGAACCCTAGACCAAGCAGGAAGCCAGCCCGTTCCCCATCCTCGTGAGAAGCGTTGAGGGCTGCGCTCATAGCATCGTCGTAAGATGTCTCTGAAAAGACCCGATGCACAACCTACAAAGAAAATATACAAGTGTCACCTTTTCTATGTACAAAGGAAAGCGTGAAGACAAAGCTAAAATACCTGAGGCAACGCTTCTCGAAGAAGCCATTCCTTGGCAACCAGAGCTTCTTGGAGGGCGGCTTGAGCTTGGGTGTGGGCGCGTTCAGCTTCGCTTTTGTTAAGGTTGGCAAGTAGAACTTCCTTTGCAGCAGCCTCTTCAACGCCCTTAAGCTTCCGCTCGGTGTGATCAAGCACGCCCCTCTGGTCCAAGATCTCCTGGAGTTTCTTGGCATCTTCCATTGCCAAGGCATCATGAGCACGTTGGAGAGCCTCTAATTTGGCCTTGAGCTCCTCGTTCTCCACGCGTAAAGGCTCAGCAACGGCTTCAGCCTTGGTGGCCCTCTCGGTTGCGTTCCTCGCAGTCTCCTTAGCCAGCCGAAGCTGTTCGTTAACAGCTTGGGCAGCCTTGGAGCGGGCCTCGAGTCGCGCTTGAACCTCAACCTCGAGGGCCTTGAAGGCCTTCTCCTTCTCCGCAGCAGCTGCGGCCAACTTTTGGTTCTCCTCCCGAAGAGCCCGCGCTTGAGATACTTCCTTGGCGCGAGCTGCTTTCAACTTGTCGTTTTCACGACAAAGCAGCTCGACGCGCGGCTGCATCTGGGCCTGGAGAACCCGAAGCTCATTGGTTAGCCTACCCTCCTGGTAGCTAGCCATGGCTTCCCCCAACGCACCATGGGGAGCAGCGTGGCGAGCCCATTCCACGCACTCCACAGGGGTACGAAGGGTTGTTCCTCGGCGTATGTTCCATCGCGGAACATACACTTCATTGGAATCCGACACTGCAAAAAACAAAAAAGCAGTTAGGAAAAGATGATATATAAAAAAAAAATAATAAAATAAAAAATATATATATATACAAGTGAAAAAGGGCCAAAGGAACCCTACGCACCTGTAGGGTCTATAACAAGCCGATAGCCGCCGAACCCATCACCTGAACCCAAAGGAAATCCATCCAAAAGATCAGGCAGATGGGAAGGTGGCAAAGATTGGCGAGTACTCCCATGCGTACCTGATGGGCCGGCCGTCGGTGCCGGTGGCGGGGGCATGGTGGCAGCCGCCGCAGTCGCTGCCGCAGAATCCTCAGCAATCGTAACCGCCGGCTCGGTGAAAGATGCTGTAAAAATCGCACTTACCACCGGCGGTGACGTCGTCTCGGCTGGAACAGTCGGCTCAGACTGAGCAACTGAACCAGCGGGAGCAGGCGCAGGGGCCTGGGTCGACACCTCAGGAAGGCTGACCAAGCCTACCGTCATCGGCGGAGAGGTATTACTCGGAACTCCACCCTGGAATGCGTCAACATCCACGCCTGCACAAGAAGATAAGTGTTAACAATAAATTTATGAAGTATGATAAATCTACAAAAACAAGGATGTTTGTACTTACGGGTTTTCTTGAGCCTGAACGTACGAACGGGCGGGGACGAACCCGATGGAGCCGGTCTCTTGATGCCGGTCACCGTCGTCGTCGTTGGTTCTCCGGAGGTAACAGTCGTAACCTCCGGAGCAGTGGTCTTCTCACCACCGGGGTGCCCCGCCACCTCTTCACTATCTGACTCGGTGTCAGATAGAAGCACCGGATCAGCTGTGGAGGCCACCTTCTCCTTCCCTTTCCCGCCGGCAGCCTTCCTCTTCCGCACCAGCGGAGGACCATCTGCGGATTCCTCAGAAGAAGACAGGATGTAAGGAATTCCAGCAGCGGGTACAGCATTGAGGGGTTGAGGATAGAATATCGCCTTACCTGGCCGCCGGTGGCTCAGGATCTCTTGGCCCGGCGGATAGACCTCCACAAACCGATCCGCCGTTTGCTCCAGGATGGGCAACTCATTCTCGTCTAGAGCACGAGTGCCCACCCGCACGGGACCGTCAGCTTCCCGCGGGTACAGGAGCGACTCCAAATCATTCCCCTCTAAAGAAAAGAAACAGTTAGAAGACAAACTCAAATCAGCAAGAAAGACAAGACATACCATAAGGAATAGAGTTCAAACCGTATTCGAGAAGGATGGGAAATCGGGACGCATCCTTCCATACCCGGCTCATCCCCAGCATCACCATCCCGGACTCCGCAAACCGGTAAACCGGAGATTGGACCCGGGATATCTTCGCGAACCATTCCGCCTCCTGGTAGCTGGAAGCGTGAAGGCTCGGAAGCGCTTGTCCCTTCTTAAACTTCATGGCAATAGGGATGGCGCGGGCAGAAATGTAGAAGAACTCCCGCTTCCACGATCGGAGACTGCGCTCGGTCACGCAGATCTTCAAACCCTTAATACGGGTCGTCAGGGTGTACCACCCCTGGATGCACCTCCAAGTATAGAAGGTCATCAGGCGGTCCACATAGGGCTCAATACCCAGAATCCGGCACACCCACTCGAAGTGCCGGATCTTGGCAATCGCCATCGGATGCAACTCGGTTAGGTGCACACCGTGCCTCTCCAAGACACGGTACATAAACTTTGTCAATGGGAACCTAAGGTTCCCATAAACAAAGAATGCAGCATATACCCCGATCTTGCCACTGGGGGCATCGTACACAGTCTGGTGGGGTTCAGGAAACTCAGGCTCAAGAGACTCAAGCATGAATTTCCTGACGACATACTGGTACTGATCGACAGGTAGAGCACACTGGCACTCGCCAGCAGTACTCCTATCGTCGGCTACAGCTTCAGCATCATGGGAAGACATATTGCAGAGAAGAAAACGATTTCGGGAAAATGCTTGCCTGAAAAGGGGAGTATTTGCCGGAAATCGTTAACAAGAAGAAGAGAAGGGTGAAAGTGTGGATTACAAAGAACCCTCTCCCCCTTTATATAGTAATCGCAATTAATGCGGTGAATTTAATGCGGAGGAGAGAGAAATCGAAGGTGCAATGAAACTATGACACGTGGCAAAGAGCAAGCTGGAAACAGCTGTTGAAAGGACGTGTGCCAGTATTTTCGCGGCCACGCGCCCGAAAAACAGCGCCCACGCGCCTGAAAAAGCGTCTGGAATGACCATGTACTGTCACGTCACCATAACTTCCTGCACGTCCTGACACAGTCAGAAGAAACCGTCGCACGACGTTTCAGATGTTTGGACTGTTCCTATCTTTCCACCAACCTTTCAAATTTCAAAAATTCAAAATTTGAAAATATTAAAAAGTAAGCGGGAAAATACCCCTTACCTTGGCAAACAAGTAACCGTAAGACGGATGCGGGTACAGTGTAAAGGCAAAACCCTTCACGCACCTAGCACCCGCAGGGAATTGAAGCCAAGAAAAACCTTGGCAAACAAGTAACCGTAAGACGGATGCGGATACATTGTAAAGGCAAAACCCTTCACATACCTAGCACCCGCAGGGAATTGAAGCCAAATATTCCTCGGCAACCAAGTAACTATAAAACGGATGCGGGTACAGTGTAAAGGCAAAACCCAAGGCAAAACCCTTCACATACTTAGCACCCGCAGGGAATTGACGCCAGGAATACCTTGGAAGTAAAGTAACCATAAGACGAGCGCTGGTACAGTGTCAAGGCAAAACCCTTCACATACCTAGCGCTCCGCTGGGAATTGAAACCAGGAAGGATCTTCTGGGCAATGCTTGCGGAAACGGAAATAACACCCCCGCATAGCGGGAACGTCGAGAACTACGTTGTTGGAAACTCCAGGATGGAATTGGTGGTTTTAACATAATTGATCACTATGTTCAAAACAACCAAAACCTCATGGAAAGTCCACACAAGTGGGACCCAACGCTCCTGACTTGCGAGGAGGTTACAGACCTACCCGCATCATACCCAAAGACCAAGCAGGAAACTCGGGAATTTCTGCAAGTGACAAGGACTTCCGCGGGAGGAATCCCCATGGAAAACCTTAAAACTAAACCCTCTTCAAAACCCTTTGCTCAAGTCCAAAAGTTCACCTCACTTTATTAAACACGCATGAGAAGAACATTGGACTGGGGGGACTTGAAGAGGTAGGTCCCAGCAGAGCCCAGTTGGACCCGCAAGACTCACCTTAAACAGGAACGTCTGCGCAGAAACCAACTGGATCCGCAGGACCAACCATGCTCAGAGACGTGACGTCCTTACGCGCAGTACGCAAGCTGGTCTCGCAGGAAATGCCTCCCAATGGTGAAGGACTCCGCCTGTCCCCGCAGCCTCGGATACAAGCCATTAGGGAAGGCCACCCGCGCAGCAAGGCTACACGCACAAGGCACTTAGCTCTCAAACCATTCAGTGTCACCTGAAGGAATGAGCGAAGTCGGGAACAATCCCGCACAAGGACGGGAGGGGGAATACTCCCGCCCAAATAAGCCAGTCCGTACGATATGGGAAGATCTTCTGTACTGTACCTGACGAGGTATGGGAAAAAGATCTGACTAAAGATACGACAGCTTATGGACAACAGTATGGCGAGCAGCATGCTCCTACACTGTATGTCACTATTAGCCGCTGCCTACTCACCAACTCTTGTCATACCACGTGCGTAGCTGGCAGTTGGTAGAAAAGGAATAGTATACAGCAGGCCTGGTCACTATCAGCCGCTGCCTACCCACCAACTACCAGCAGGGCACGTGCGTAGGCTACTGTTGGTGGAACAGGAACACTGTTGCAGCCGGCCATACCTCCTTGGAAACCTACCTTCGGCTATAAATACCACAAATGGTATGACCAACTCATCTTATCTATTATCATCATATTATACCTGATATCTGCTCTAGCAATCTCTTAATATACTTTTATATTTAAAGAGCAATCTAGTCTGATTCTCACGCCGGAGGGTGGTCACAAGGAGGAACCCCCCCCCCCTTCTCAGTGACGAGCTCACGGTGTCTGTTTTGCAGGTTATCAGAAGAACCATCTTCCAAGGGTCTAACCCCTCGTGGGAAACAGCTATCCAACCCCCAGGTTACCAGTAATCTGTCCGGGGTCCGGTTAGTGTTTCTTCAGTTTTCCTAAGTAAACTCACCAATTAGTTCATGATCTATGCATAGGTATTATTAATAAGAGGAGCATGAACATTTGTTATTTTGAGACATTACAAATCAAATAACCAAAAGCACCATCAATTTTACATACGTTGTTCCATACACAAATTTAACTTACTAAAATTACAACACAACAATTCACCCAATAATACATAATAATCTAGTTACGACAAATACGCGCGGTGGGCATCGTCACACACACCACCGCGTACTTCTTCTTAGCGGCCTCGGTCCCCCTCTTGGGCTCTTCATCTGCGGCCAACGCAACGTTGGCCACAGATAATGCGGCCGCAGCTGCGGCCGCAAACATCATGTCCCTACGGGCACTTTTGTTGCTTCCTTGTTTTTTTTCATCCACCACAACTTTCTCAACCTTTGGGGCATTGGCCATCACCACCATTCCACGGCGGCTGGTGGTGGTGTTGGATGGTTGTTTGGTGACGGTGATGGCGGCTGAGCCACTGAAGAATGATGATGCCATTGTCATTGATGCCATTTGTTTGTGATTTGTCAGAAACAAGTGTTGGGTTTTTAGTTGGAATTGTTTGTGACAAAAGGTGATCCATTTCTTATCCAAATTATGTGGACAACTCAATGGGTTGTTGCCACGTGGATAATGTTTTATCTTGGAGAAAGTCTTAAACTTATGTGGTCTGGTTTGTGTTTCTTAAAATGTTCTCACACATTCGTGAACCGGATCTAAAGAATCTTAGGAGTATTTTTTATTTAAATATTTTACATTAAGCATATTTTGTTTTGTAAAGATAAATTTAAAACAGGATGAAGAAAAATTAAACAGAATTTAAAGATAATTTTTTTTACTAGCAAAACGAATTTTCAATCGGTAAAAAGCAATTACAACGAAATATAATTAGCAAGGTGTTGAAAGTTGAGATAGAGACAAAAATTCAATAAATGTGGTCTTAAGCATAGTCTTAACTCTTAAGTGTTACTAGAGGTGAAGAAAAAAACATGTATCTGGACCTGAAAAAAAATTGGAATCGAGTTTTTACTACCCGAACCCGTATCTGGCCCTACTTGCAGAGTATGAATAGGGTATGCATTTCGATAACAAAACCCATACTCGGAACTGGACCCGATTTGTATTAGGTAATACTCGAAACCTGAACTGTGTTTCTCCAATACCCGAAACCAGGTTTTTTAAATACCCGACTTATCCCCGAAATTATCCAAAAATTACCCTTAAAACTTGCAGCCCCTTAAAAAAACAATCTATACCGGAAAAAACCAAAAAATAGGATTTTTTTTCCAATACCCGGAAATAGGGTATTCAAATACTCAGTTTTATAATATTTGGTTTTATACCCGATCCGGCTCCCATTTTTAAAAACAATAACCGGGCCTGAACCCAACCCGGGTATTGCCTATACCTGTTATATCCAAACCCGGCTCCATACCCCGAAACTGAGTATTAGAAAAACCCGATTTGTCCACCTATAGATAGAGGTGCACAAATCGGGTTTTTTTCTAATACCCGAGTTCGGGTATGGAACCTGTTTCGGATATGATCGGGTATTGGAAAATCGGGTATTGAGAGAAATCGGGTAGGGTTCGGGTAGGGTATTGAGGAGAAAAACTCAACCCTATGTACCCGGATAGGGTATGATCGGGTTCGGGTATTGGAACCGGGTACGACCGGATATTAATACCCGGTTTTGAATTTGTAATTTTTTTATACATTTTTTAATTTGTTTAAAATTTAAATTTGCTTTGTAATATATAAAAATAATTAAAACGATACTACACAAGCCATAAATCCACTTAATTACAAATTATTACTTAGTAATATACATTTTACAAAAGCTTAAACATAAAAGTTGTGAAGTAAAAATAAAAATATACTATAAAAACTCATGTATTATTTTGGGTATTAGAAAATTGGTATCGGGTATCGGGTATAACCGGGTATCGGGTATAGGGTATGACCGGGTCCGGGTATTTACGGGTATAAATCGGGTACGGTTCCGGGTACGGGTATTGACCTCAAAATGCATACCCTATCCATACCCTACGGGTAGGGTCGGTTCCGGTTTCGGGTATAGAATACCCGAGTATGAAAAAAACCGGTTCCGGGTATTTTTTCGGGTCCGGTTCCAGGTACGGGTTTTTTATGCACCTCTACCCATAGACGGTAGACTGTAATACCTAATTGGGCCCAGACCAAAACTGTTGTAAGGCTTCACAACCATCCATTAAGCTTGATTTGTGTAAGAAATGTTACAGCTTATTATGGCATTATGGCCCATGTTTCCAAGTACAAAGCCCATGACAAAATTTTCAAGTACTTTTATTTAGTTATGTACTTATGTTATAGTATCATCTTTTGAAATGATGCAATAATTCTTTTATTCTTTAACAGATTTTTTATAAAAGTGCTGTTTATTTCAAACATTTGATCACAAAGGTGTTTGGTATTATTTTTAATCACAAGAAGGGTTTTCGGGGTTAGTATTGGCGAGTAATGGAACAATAGGGGTGTATGGGAGATCAGAATTGTAAACCACTTATTCGTCACTAGCGATTGCAGTTTAACTCTATTCGCCACTAACAATGGCAACTTTACCCTTATCCGCCACTAGGAATGTCAATTAAGTCTTATTCGTCACTAGCATTGACAATTAAGTTTTATTCGCCACTAGCAATGACAATTAGCTCTTACTTTCACAAATAGCTTGTCATTATCGTATTAGTCTATTATTCGTCAATACTAACCTAAAAAACTCCTATTGTGATTAAAAATAATACCCAACATCTATTAGACCATCTTCAATAAGAGATTCTTGGGTGTTCTTAGAAGAAAAAAATGTGAGGTGGAAGAGAGAGATGATGAGGTGGAGGAGAGAAGTAGGGGTGAGATTCTTTCCTAAGAATCTCTAAGAATTTGATTTGTGAGAGGAGATGGAAGAGAGAGGTGAGAGGAGAAAGAAAGAAAATGTATTTTTGGTGAGCCTATTACCATATGTATATACAAAAACACTATCCAAAAACCTCTTTATTGGTGATCTATTATAATCAAATGTTTGAAATAAGCCCACTTCTAAAAAAAATAATTTTCACATTCTCTCTCCAAAAGTAATATTTCACTCTTGCATTCTCTATGCTCCTCTCTCTCACATTTCATTAGTTCTCTAAACATTGGTATGTGACTTGTTAAATCATTTCAACCACACGTATTAAATCAAGCACTCCTTTTTACATATGTAGCTTGTTATTAAAGTTTAAAGATATGCAAACCTTGGCTCCAAAAATTACTGTTCTTACGCATAAATCTCCAATCTCTTTGAATGGATTTTAAAACCAAAACGACTAAAAATTTGGACTTCTTAAATCAATTCAACCCACACATATTATTAATATAAAATGCCGAATTTTGTTTTTAGCCCTAAGTGTCAAGTGAATTTTAAAACCAAAACTACTAAAAAAAAGGTTTTAGACTTAAATCAATTCAACCAAAACATGTTATATAATAAATGTTGTATTTGTTTTTAGCCAAATTGTCAACTGGTATAAAACAAACAGATATAAACAATTTTTTGCATTTAATAATTGACCTCGTAGTTGGGGTCTTTTTTAAATTCTACACGAGTGGCATATGAGTTTTCGATTAAAGAAATATTAGTTCAAAAAAAGGTACGGTGTATTATGATATAGCATGTGATTTTCTAATTATTAGTGTTTTATTATGGTTATAAAAACTGTATTTTACAATAATAAGTTAACCTTTTTATATAAAAATTTAATCGGGTGGAAGGCAAAAATGAGTAAAATTCAAACTTCGTTATGTGAAGACATATTAGAATCGGCGGAACATATTCTAATCTCTTGTTACACGGCTTTGGTCGTTTGACAATTTATTAGTAATTGATGTATTCCACCTATATATGCTTTTGATGTACGCGACCTCCTCAAAGAACACAAGAGAGTTGACAAAGGAAAAAAGAAGGTACTACAAGCAATAATATTAACGTCTTGGTGTCTGTGGAAGGCGAGAAATAAATCTTTCTTCAATAAGACGAGAGTATTGGCAAATAGAATAAAAGAAGACAATAAACGTCTCTCTTTCCTATGGGTCAAAAATAGAGGTAAAATGAATAGTTTGGATTGGGAGATTTAGAGTGCATTTTCGTTTTAAGGTTACATAATTGTATGTTTATGTAGTTTGGTGAGTTTTTTCATTTTGTTTTGGTGTATGTAATCCGGGAGTTAGCTACTTGCTACTCTCTGATTAAAATTATCTGAAAGAGTAGCATTATGTATAACTTTTCATCCTTGACAAACTATTCACTTTTTGCTAAGCTTTTAAAATATAACTGTACTTCAACTATTTTTTTATATATCATATGTCAAAATATCATCTATAGCCTAAATCAAAATTTTGATATTGTCATTACTTATTACCGGTTAATATATTTTATTAAAAAAATAAAGTTGTCCAAACAAATGTATAGATTATATATTGGAGTATTAAATTCAGGCCTTTAAAATTAAACCAAAAGCATAACTGAACCCAAACAAATATAGAACATCCAACAACAATTCATAGTATGTGCTACCAATATTCCATAAATTAATTTAACCTAGAACTTAATGTTATCGACATTACTTCTAATTTATAGCAATAGCATGCCCCGCAATCGTCGACCTTGAAAGGGGATCATATGTTCGGATTGGTGAGATTTCAGCTGGCTAGTGGCAAACTCACAAACCCTATGACTCCGGTTTAAATAAGCTAAATAGTTTTAATAACGGAACTATAACATATTCTTGAATAATAATCCATAGCATCAATTTGACTGATGACACTCATAAATTTAATTTTCGTTATTAAGTTTAAGGCAATCGCACCTTAATACATAAGTAATTCTACATGTTCATAAAGAACTATTTACTGATTTTTATCTCAATCGAAATGTTGCAAATGGTTTGCAAATGACACAAGTGAAAAAAATCAATAAAAAGATTGTGCTATTTCTTAACGGAAAAAGATAATTGTTGGACATGGGAATGGCAAATACCACGAGGGGGGGGGGGGGTTGGGGTTGAAACAAATTCGTTTAATATCTTATAAAACGATTATGCGAAGGTTCAATGGTCGGAGGAGAAGGATATTGGGGTGGGATTTTGAGTTGCAAGATGGATTTAATGTCAAAGATGTGAGCAAATCGATTGAGAGCATTATTAATTCTAGTGATTATGCCTACCCGATGGAACAAATGGGTTACTTCTTCTTAGGCTATGTGTAGTGGAGAAGCTACAAATAGGTGCATTTGTGACAGGTGGCGCCCAGTCAGCAAGGGGTGAGAATTTGTTTTTTGGGTGTAATGGTGTAGGGGCTACAAATTGGGCCAACAGTATCTTTTTTTATTATTTTCTTTTTATAATTAAACTAATCAAATAAAAACCAATTTCTTCAAATAATTAAATAAAAATGCATTAAAATTAAAAAGAAATACAAAAAATACATAACTAAAAAAAATACATAACTAAAAATATAAAAAAACATATAGCTCGGTTGGCGTACATGTTTAGGTTCGGGTCGGGAAATTGAAACGGATAGCTCGGTTGGTTTAAGTTCATCGGGTTCCATTGTAAGTTCACGTTCTTGTGAACCATGGTGTTGACCGAAAGGAGGGAATGAGTGGTTCGGTTGGTTCGGGTTGTTTCTAGGATTCATTTTACATATATATATATACACACAAACACGACATATATACATATACATATACATATATATATATATATATATTTATATGTATCACTAGTAATATAATAATAATAAACTTTATCTCCTCTAGCGACAAATAACCCTCGCCTTCGCCCAAATCGCCCCAAATTCGCCCCAATTTCGCCTAGGGGGCGTGTCCCGTCCCAAATCGCCCCAACCTTGCGCCTACTACACATAGCCTTAATACACTCCCTACAAAGGAGCAAAGGCTCGAATGTTCCTTTTATTGCTCCTTAAATATATGAATGCTGGCGACTTTGGTCTGATTCGTGTGTGATCGTTAAAAAAAAGGAAAGAAAGAAAGAAAAAGATTGTTGAGGCTATCTTATTCGCGGCTTGGTAGGTTATATGAAAGTCTAGGAACTAGGGTAGCGTTTGATATGCAGTAATGGAGGACGAAATGGAATGACCCATTGTGAGGGAATGAAAAATAGTGTGTTTGGTTGATCAAAGGAATGGAATGACCCATTACCTAGTCCATTCCATTCCCTCTAAAATACCCCAATTTCATTCCATCCATACCTCATGTTTTTTTTTCATTCCATTCCCACATTCACCCTACATAACCTCCACCACCACCCAACATCAACACCCACCACCGCCACCAACCACCGCCGCCACTGCCACCAGCCACCACCATCGCCGTCCACCGCCGCCACCAACCATCGCCATCGGTGGCAGCCACTCATCACCGCCAGCCGCCCGCCGCATATATCAACCATCACCCCACCATTACACATGCCGCCCACCGTCACCGCTGCCCACCACCGCCGCCACTGCCACCAATCACCACCATCAGCGTCCTCCGCCACCCCCACCCACCTCCACAAACCATCGCCATCAGTGCCAGCCAACCACCACCTCCAGCCACCGTCGCATCCATCAATCATCGCCCCACCATCACACACGCCGCCCACCGTCATCGCTGCCCATCACCACCTCCACTGTTACCGCCACCACCACCTCCACCGTTACCGTCACCGCTCCCACCACCACCACCACTCACTACCATTTTAAATTTTTTATTTTATTTTTTTATTACCTACCAACAATACAAAGTAATGATTCATTTCATTCCCATGTGGTAACCAAACATTTCATTGGAATGGTAATAACTCATTCCATTTCTTTGTCCATTCCATTCCCACATCCATTCCATTACCTCATACCAAACAGACCCTAGACGATCTGTCAAGCTAGTGACTTGAAGAGGGAGCTAATTTATTATTCGACAAATATTTTTCTTTTCTTTGGATCATCATAAGAAAAGAAAAATTGAAGATTACTTGGGTCGAGTGGTTCACAAATCTGTTGATCATATTCATATAACTATTAACTTAAATGTTGTTGGTTTTCGTTTGCTAACCATCAACGATATATATATATATATATATATATATATATATATATATATATATATATATATATATATATATATATATATATATATATATATATAAAATGGTTCAAATAAGAATAAGGAGTTTCATAGGAATGGTAAGAACCAACATAATTTTGACATTTGGCATTACAAATGATGGTGAAAGAACAATTCTAGGAAACTATGTCTGTTATAATCACGAAATAGTAATTCTAGAAAACTATGTCGGTTATTGGTAATTTTGTATCTCAATCATTGATTAACATAATCCAATGGATATGATTTATTCCTAGTCTTCTTAGGAAACTACGTATTTTTAGGATAACCCTTCCCTATATATATACACACTAGTTTTTAGCCTGCGTATTACGCGGATTTTGTTAGTTTTTGTTTTAAATTTTTTTGTTATTTTGCTAATGATATTTTTATTTTTAAATAGAGTTTTGTTCAGAGTTAATATTTTAATTTAATTTGGTTCATTTTTATTTAATCTTTTGTAAGGAGGTTTGTTTGGATTTATTACATACAAATTAGTTTGTTCTTCATTCATACAACATTTTTTTTTGTTATAATGAAAATATTTGTCCATTTCTTATTTAGGTTGATTATAATTATATTGTTATACCAAATGTTTATTTGTGTTTGTTTAGGTTTGTTCTATTATGTTCGTTTAACTTAGTGTTCGCTTACACCCGAGAACTGTTCGTTTAGGTTTTAACTGAATGAGCATGAACATACTAAGTTTTTAATGCACAAACATGAACACAAAATATTGTTAGATTATATGTTTGTGTTTTGTTAAAGTTAAATGGTCGAACACGGACATGCGACAATTCGTATTCGCTCGGTTCATTTACACGCCTAATAAATGTCATATTTCATAAAAGATCCTATTGATTTAAAAAAACTAACATTTAGAATTCGTTGAGCTATTATACCTAGTATATGCCATGAAAACTTATATAAATTTTCTAATCGAATATAAGATGTAAAACTAATCTTGAAGTTATTGCCAAACCTACTTTATGTAAGGAAATAAAGAACATATGGGAAAATTCGATGAAAAATGTAATAAGTTCTCCGATGAGAAAAGTCCACCACAAAGTAGAACGAAACATGTGATTAGAAATTTAAAATATATTAAGAGTATTGGTCAACCATTTTTTTTTAGAAAATGAAGCTTTCCATGATCCCATCAATTATTCCAAAATCAACAATAAGATGATACATAACTAAAAAGTGTGTTGACGTTACTCAAATATTGTATAAGTATTATCATATTAACTAAAACACATTTACTTGATGTTACGAAACTGAGCTATCACACGCAATGTTCTGTTTTGGAGAATCCTCCTGTTAGTTTTTAGGTGAGCTTAGCATCATCAGGCATATATAACATGTTAAAAGGCGCTAACGCATTATTTAAACTTTTAGTTATTGATTAGTGTAAAGCGGTTGCCATGTTCATGCAAATCAAATGACGGGCGAGAATCGTCTTCGCTTCCTTGAGTACAAACACATGAAAGGCCTCTACACTGATCATTTCTAAAAAACCACACTTCCTATTATAACCTAACCCGTACAGTATATAATAGATAAATTAAAAAAACACAAGAAGTTGAGAGTTAATTATTAGAGTTATTTTTTCAAATGGGTGGTATTGAAAATTCGATTTACCAAAACAGGTGTTTATCAAAACAGGGATTTTAAAAAATGTTTATTATAATAGATTTTTTAGGTTAAAATAAAAATATACTTTTGTTTATAAGAAAAAAAATCTCTTATATTCTTAACCAACCGCTCTTTCAACCTTGCTCCTCTACCTATATTTAGCGGACCTACAATTGATTGGAAAATAGTAACACCACCTTCTTGAAACAAAGAAAGTTGCATTTTTGACATCTTATGATCAAAACACCCAAATAACATAAAGATAAATAATGCACAAATGAGTTTCTAACCCATTGGGTTGTGTCGGTTAAGTGATTTATTGAAAACCGAAAGTAGTGGGCCGAACCAAGCGAATTTTACATATTGTGATATTTAAAGTACAATCATATTGATGGAAGTACAATCATAATCCAAAAGAATAACTTTTCATGCATGTTTTCTGCAATTTTTAATACATTTTGATAGTCTCTTCAGCCTTATATGCAACATATTGCTCTAATTCTAGCACATCTTGTTTCTTGATGTGCAACTAACTTTGTAACTTGACCCCTTAACCTCGTCATCATCAAAAGAACATATTATTATAAATCAAGCTAAAAATATCTTTACCTCATCTTTTTTAAGAAATTCAAAAAATTCCCTTTTGTGGTTTTTTGGTTTCCAACTAAAACCAAACTTCAATTTATTTGCAATATGCCATTTCTAAGTTGAACTAAAAGTTTAGCTCACATCACAAGGTAAACTTTTTAAACTGGTAAAGGCTATGACATAATCCTAAATATCCAAATATATTAATACGAAGCTACAACTTGATTTTCAAAATGTTACTTCTTATAATGTTTAATTTGTTTTTAAAAACTACTTATTCTATTTCTATATATCAATCATTAACAAATTTAAAACTTACTCGTTCAATGGCTTCACGTTCCATCTCTAGCTTATATCTTTTGTAGAATCTATAAGAAGCCAAAAGTTGTAACCTTGGATGTACCTTGGTATTATGCTACATGCACACCATAAAAATATGTACATCAAATTTATAAAAAGGGAGCTCTCAGCTTTTACAAAATACCTTTTTAACATTAGGATCAACAAACTTTTTATATACTACAAACCAATCACATGCCCACATACATAACCTGGTTACCGATTACAACCAACTTGTTTACACTCAAACTTATTAGCCCTAGCATATTATGGTCAATATTCAGATGAGATTCGAACACCAATAAAAAGAAACGAATTTGACCTGAAAACCGTTCACACAACCCGAATGACACCCCTAGGAGAGTTTGAGTTGATTACTTACACAAACTTCTTAGATCTACAAACACTTTCAAAAAAATTAATGCATCAAAAATTTCTTTCAAACTCTCATCACTTATATGCCTACACCTTCATCAATTAGAGAGATTAAACAACCAATACAGATCGATAAAGAAAAAGACATAAACTTTACCGTGAGTTAGTTTATTACCAACATAAGTAACATGGGCCTTAGCTTGAACTATTGTCGGTTTCGAAAATAACAACATAAGTATAAAAATAAACAAATATACCTTAGTAACATGGGCCTTAGCTTGAACTATTGCCGGTTTCGAATTGACACTCTTCTTCTCAACAACAACCGGTCCACTTTTAATTGAAGTAGTTTGCTTTATTACCATCTACTTTCTTTCTGTAATCATTTTGATGGCCCAAACTGTAGCCCGTATCAGTTTCACACTTGGGTTGAACAGCTGAATCATCAGCATCTTTTACTTCAAGTTCCTAATAACAATAATAAAACAACATGGACCTTTAAATTCAAAACAAAAAAAGTCAGTCTCTAGCACAAAAACAGTCAACTTCCATCGTTGATAGTACCTTAAAAGCATCAAGATTGTTGCTTTCTGCAACTCTTTCAGTAACTGACTCATTAAAACTCCCATTTTCTTCTTTACTTTCACAATTATAATCAGGAATTTGGGCTACTATATCCATGGAGTCATCTTCTTCACTGTAGTTTTAAACCTGTTAATGCGACAATTTTATCATCAACACCCGCAATTGCTACAAAATTCACAACCTTTCCTATAATAATAATTGAAGAGGTAGGTCCCAGCAGAGCCCAGTTGGTCCCGCAAGACTCACCTTAAACAGGGACGTCTGCGCAAAGACCAACTGGATCCGCAGGACCAACCATGCTCAGAGACGTGACGTCCTTACGCGCAGTACGCAAGCTGTTCCCGCAGGAAATGCCTCCCATGGTGAAGGACTCCGCCTGTTCCCGCAGCCTCGGATACAAGCCATGAGGGAAGGCCACCCGCGCAGCATGGCTACACGCACTAGGTACTTAGCTCTCGATCAGTGTCACCTGAAGGAATGAGCAAAGCCGGGAGCAATCCCGCACAGAGGCGGGAGGGGGAATACTCCCGCCCAAATAAGCCAGTCTGTATACTGAAGGACCTTTTACTGTACCTGACGAGGTATGGGCGAAAGATCTGATCAGAGATACGACAGCTCACTGATACAGTATGGCGAGCAGCATGCTCCTGTACTGTATCACTATTAGCCGCTGCCTACTCACCAACTACTGTCATACCACGTGCATAGCCGGCAGTTGTTGGAAAGGGAATAGTACGCAGCAGGCCTGGTCACTATTAGCCGCTGCCTACCCACCAACTACCAGCAGGGCACGTGCGTAGGCTACTGTTGATGAACAGGAACACTGTAGCAGCCGGCCATACCTCCTTGGAAACCTACCTTCGGCTATAAATACCCCAAATGGTATGATCATCTAAACACATTACATTATCACATTATCATCATAATATACCTGATATCTGCTCTAGCAATCTCTTAATATACTTTTATATTTAAAGAGCAATCTAGTCTGATTCTCACGCCGGAGGGTGGTCACAAGGAGGAACCCCCCCCCCCCCTTCTCAGTGACGAGCTCACGGTGTCTGTTTTGCAGGTTATCAGAAGAACCATCTTCTAAGGGTCTAACCCCTCGTGGGAAACAGCTATCCAACCCCCAGGTTACCAGTAATCTGCCCGGGGTCCGGTTAGTGTTTCTTCATTGGCGCCATCCGTGCATAAAGCTAGAACTTTATTTTTCTCCAGTTTTTTCAAACTTCTACAAAGATGGTTAGAGAAATTCCGGTAACCACAACCCCAGCTACTGGGATGAACACCGGCAACACAGCTTTTACGAACACTACCCCGACTACCGGGGCCGGGGCAAGTGAAGTAAATTTTACGAACACTACCCCACTTACCAAAGCTGGGGCAAGTGCAGTAAATGATCGCCTACTGGGATCCACCGATACCCAGTTTGAGAAACGAAGACTCCCCCGCCAGACTCTCGATGAAGTTAAGGCATGGGCGGAGGCACGACAAAAGGAATTCCAGGCTGAGTTGGACGAACGCTTGCGTTCCGTGCAACAGGCCGACGAATTCGAATACTGGGAGGATGACTCGGAGGAATCCGACTCCGACGCGAACCCTCGCCATAGGGCAAAAGGGAAGCGTAAGGAAACGGAATCCCAACCGAAAAGGCATTTTGGACAAGCCTTCAAACCAAAAAGCACAGGTGGAAGTCCACGAGACTTCTCCAAAACGTTTAGACCAAACGTTGCAAATGCAGGAACGTCCAAGTTTGCAAGGGACATTGCGGAAGCAATCGCCCCAAAGAGTGCCAAACAAATGCCTAACATAGGCACATATGACGGTATATCTGATCCAGACGATCATTTGAACAGGTTCATAGCGGGGGCAACCGTCAGTAATTGGACGGAACCCACGTGGTGTTACATGTTCCAAATGACGCTGGTGGGGGCTGCTAGAGCATGGTTCGATCGTCTACCGGTCAACCACATCTACGACTGGGCAGACTTCCAACAGAAGTTTAGCCAACACTTCAGCCAGCAACGAAAGTATACCGAGGAGCAATGGACAATCCTCAAATGCATACGAGAGGAAGATGAATCTCTGCCAAACTTCATCACTCGCTTCAACTCAAAGAAGCTAAGTTTGGGCAATATCAGCGAAGATCTTGTTCGCGCTGCCTTCATCCAGGGCGCACATGACCCAGAGCTCATCCGCACCCTAACGGGTAAAGATGGCATGCCATCCACATGGGATGGCATCATGACAGCAGCAAAACGCTATGCGGAAACAGAGAAGCAACTGGGTAGAGATCTCCCACATAGCACAAACCTCTACACCCAGAGGACGAGAGAAGACAACGTCCTCACCGCCCGACTAAATAAAAAACGAAAGCTAGGCATTTGGCAGTCAAGGGTAAACTTTGACACCTCATCCGGCTTGCAACATCGGTTGGGCGGAAGGGATAATGTACAGTCGCACCGGAACTCCAGATGGACGCCACTCACCAAAAGCGTCACTGAGATATTCGCCACTGAAGAGCTCCCATGGCCAAAGCCTCCAATAATCCGACATCGTCACGATGCTGATCGGAGCAAATACTGTGACTTTCACAAGACAAAGGGCCACAACACTGAAGAATGCATAGATGTAAAAGATATGGTCGAAGCATTTGTCAGAGATGGGACGCTCGCGCACCTCGTGGCGTAATAAAGGCTGAGCAGGCGAGTGCGTATAGAACCCCAGCTGGGGAAAACACGAATCAATTCCAGCTTCAAAATCGAGACTACATGCTGCGTAAAGAACGAGATCCCGAACCAGGTGCGTATCGGCTCGATGGCACTCCCATCCCAACATGGAAGGGAGCTCATTTACACAGTCTGCATGTAAATCAATTCCAATTTGTAAAGAAAAGGCCAAGAGCCACTTCTAATGGAAATGATTCTCTTTAAGAACACCGAAGCTGATGATTTTACATTTATACTTTTCTGAACTAATATGCCGGTTTTCACCGCATAATTACGTCGTCATTGCATGGGAAGGCGGTCTTACCCGCACGAACCCAGCAACGTGACAAACCTTCACGCAGGTTAGTTGAAGGAGAAGAGTTCAATTATCCCATTAAATGAAAGTGCCGGTCTATCCGCATGAATCATGAAAGGAAAATGAACAAACCTATCGACAACCGCGCGTCGAACGGTTCAAAAACAAAATTCTTAAAAAAGGATAAGGAAAACCTACACGCAGGTCAGATAAGGGTAAAGTTTTGCCATCCTACTAAGTGCAAGTGACGGTTCTACCCGCACAATCACGAAAGAGGAAGCAAAACTTCACACCTATCAACCACGTTCAAAGGTTCACTTATCCTCAAAAGGTAAGAAAAACCTAAACGCAGGTCAGATAAGGGTAAAGTTTTGCCATCCTACTAAGTGCAAGTGACGGTTCTACCCGCACAATCACGAAAGAGGAAGCAAAACTTCACACCTATTATCAACCACGTTCAAAGGTTAACTTATCCTCAAAAGGTAAGAAAAACCTACACGCAGGTCAGATAAGGGTAAAGTTTTGCCATCCTACTAAGTGCAAGTGACGGTTCTACCCGCACAATCACGAAAGAGGAAGCAAGACTTCCTGTTATCAACCACGTTCAAAGGTCAACTTATCTTAATGCCTTAGAAATTTCGAAAAGGAAAACCTACACGCAGGTCAGATATAAGTTAAAGTTTAGCCATCCTACCAAGTGCAAGTGACGGTTCTACCCGCACAATCACGAAGGAGGAAGCGAAACTTTAACCCACTATCAACCACGTTCAAAGGTTCTTATTCTAAACACTTGGAAAATTGCTAATTTAAACTAAGTATGCAAGTCATAAGTTTATAAAGCAAGGAACCCAAAGAAGGAAATAACAATCTTATACGCAAAAAGATTAATATTTCAAGAATATATTACAAGAATGGCCGGGTAACTACCCGCCTAAAAGAAAAAAAAACTATACAAATCTATCTTAGCAATGGGAAGGGATCTTCAGGATCAAGCTTCAGGGGCGCTTCCACTTGGACCCGCTCCGTCAGAAGAACGGGGTGGTTCGAGGAACGCTTTGAGGACAGCTAACCCATCATCAGCAGCAGCTACTTCGTCCACCTTCTCCACCACTGGATGCGGGAAGGCGGCGTATTGGTTCAATGCTTGGTCATAAATGGCTTCGGTATCCACATTGAACAAAGGGAAGTTGGAAGGCGGGACGCCTTTCTCAACAAACCCTAGACCAAGCAAGAAGCCGGCCTTTTCCCCATCCTCATGAGAAGCGTTGAGGGCTGCGGTCATAGCATCATCGTAAGAGGTCTCTGAAAAGACCCGACGCACAACCTACAAAGAAAAAATACAAGTATTAGAACCTTTTCTTACAAAAGAAAAGCGTGAAGATAAAACTAAACATACCTGAGGCAACGCTTCTCGAAGAAGCCATTGGAGGGCAGCTTGAGCTTCGTTATGGGCGCGTTCGGCTTCGCTCTTGTTAAGGTTGGCAAGTAAAACTTCCTTTGCGGCAGCCTCTTCGACGCCCTTAAGTTTCCGCTCGGTGTGGTCAAGCACCCCCCTCTGGTCCAGGATTTCCTGGAGTTTCTTGGCATCTTCCATTGCCAAGGCATCATGAGCGCGTTGGAGAGCCTCTAATTTGGCCTTGAGCTCCTCATTCTCCACACGCAAAGGCTCAGCAACGGCTTCAGCCTTGGCAGCCCTCTCGGTTGCGTTTCGCGCAGTCTCCCTGGCCAGCCGAAGCTGTTCATTCACAGCTTGGGCAGCCTTGGAGCGGGCCTCGAGTCGCGCCTGAACTTCAACCTCGAGGGCCTTGAAGGCCTTCTCCTTGTCGGCGGCAGCTGCCGCCAGCTGTTGGTTCTCCTCCCGAAGAGCACGCGCCTCAGATATGTCCTTGGCGCGAGCTGCTTTCAACTTGTCGTTTTCACGACAAAGCAGCTCGACGCGCGGCTGCATCCGGGCCTGGAGAACCCGAAGCTCATTAGTTAGCCTACCCTCCTGGTAGCTAACCATGGCTTCCCCCAACGCACCCGGAGGAGCAGCGTGGCGAGCCCAGTCCACGCACTCCACAGGTGTGCGAAGGGTTGTTCCTCGGCGTATGTTCCATCGAGGAACATACACTTCATTGGAATCCGACACTGCAAAAGAAACAAAAGCAGTAAGGAAAAGATGATAAAAAACATAAGGGAAAAAGAAAGGAACCCTACGCACCTGTAGGGTCAATGACAGGCCGATAGCCGCCAAACCCATCACCTGAACCTAAAGGAAATCCATCCAACAGGTCAGGCAGACGGGAAGGTGGCAAAAATCGGCGGGAAGCCCTGCGCGTACCTGATGGTCCGGCCATCGGTGCCGGTGGCGCGGGCATGGCGGCAGCCGCCGTGGTCGCCGTTGTGGTCGCCGCCGTGGTCGCCGCCTTGTAAGCAGCAGCAGTAACCGCCGGCTCTGTGAAGGATGCTGTAAAAATCGCACTCACAGCCGGCGGTGACGTCATCTCTGCCGGAACAGTTGGCTCAAAGGAATGAGCAACTGGACCAGCGGATGCAGGCGCAGGCGCCTGGGTCGACGCCTCAGGAAGGCTGACCGAGCCTACCGTCATTGGCGGGGGGATACTCCCCTGCGCTTCACCCCGGAATGCGTCAACACCCACGCCTGCACAAAGAAGAAAGTGTTAAATTTATAATGATAAATCTGCAGACATTATGATTGTACTTACGGGTTTTCTTGACCCTGAACGTACGGACGGGCGGGGAGGAACCCGATGGAGCCGGCCTCTTGGTACCGGTCACCGTCGTCTTCGTTGGTTCTCCGGAGGTAACGGTCGTAGCCTCCGGAGCAGTGGTCTCCTCACCACCGGGCTTCCCCGCCACCTCTTCACTATCTGACTCCGAGTCAGAGAGAACCACTGGATCAGCTGTGGAGGCCTTCTCCTTCCCCTTCACGCCGGCAGCAGCCTTCTTCTTCCGCACAAGGGGAGGACCATCTGCGGATTCCTCAGAAGAAGACAGGATGTAAGGATTTCCTGCAACGGGTACAGCATTGAGGGGTTCAGGATAGAATATCTCCTTACCTGGCCGCCGGTGGCTCAGGATCTCTTGGCCCGGCGGATAGACCTCCACAAACCTATCCGCCGTTTGCTCCAGGATGGGCAACTCATTGTCGTCCAGAGCACGAGTGCCCACCCGCACGGGACTGTCAGCTTCCCGTGGGAACAGGAGCGACTCCAAATTATTCCCCTCTGAAAGAAAAAGAAACAGTTAGAAAATTAACTAATATCAGCAAGAAAGACAAGACATACCATAAGGAATAGAGTTCAAACCGTATTCAAGAAGGATGGGAAACCGGGACGCATCCTTCCATACCCGGCTCATCCCCAGCAGCACCATCCCGGACTCCGCAAACCGGTAAACCGGAGATTGGACCCGGGATATCTTCGCGAACCATTCCGCCTCCTGGTAGCTGGAAGCGTGAAGGCTCGGAAGCGCTTGACCCTTTTTGAACTTCATAGCAATGGGGATGGCGCGGGCAGAGATGTAGAAGAACTCCCGCTTCCACGATCGGAGACTGCGCTCGGTCACGCAGATCTTCAAACCCTTAATACGGGTTGTCAGGGTGTACCACCCCTGGACGCACCTCCAATTATAAAAGGTCATCAGGCGGTCCACGTAGGGCTCAATACCCAGAATCCGACACACCCACTCGAAGTGCCGGACCTTGGCAATCGCCATCGGATGCACCTCGGTCAGGTGCACCCCGTGCCTCTCCAGGACACGGTACACAAACTTTGTCAATGGGAACCTAAGGTTCCCATAAACAAAGAATGCAGCATATACCCCGATCTTGCCACTGGGGGCATCGTACACAGTCTGGTGGGATTCAGGAAACTCAGGCTCGAGAGACTCGAGCATGAACTTCCTGACGATGTACTGGTACTGATCGACAGGTAGAGCACACTGGCACTCGCCAGCAGTACTCCTATCGTCGGCTACAGCTTCAGCATCATGAGAAGACATTTTTGCAGAAAGAAGAGTGATTTCAGGAAAATGCTTGCCTGAAAAAGGGGAGTATTTGCCGGAAATCACTAAGAAGAAGAAGAAGAGAGGTGAAAGTGTGGATTACAAAGAGGCCTCTCCCCCTTTATATACTAATCGCAATTAATGCGGTGAATTTAATGCGGAGGAGAGAGAAATCGAAGGTGCAATGAAACTATGACACGTGGCAAAAAGCAGGCTGGCAACAGCTGTTGACAGGACGTGTGCCAGTAATTTCGCGGCCACGCGCCCGAAAAATCGTGCCCACGCGCCAGGAAAAGCGTCTGGAATGACCATGTTCTGTCACGTCACCATAACTTCCTGCACGTCCTGACACAGTCAGAAGAAACCGTCGCACGACGTTTCAGAGGTTTGGACTGTTCTTATCTTTTCACCAACTCTTCGAATTTCAAAATTCAAAAATTTTGAAAATATTAAAAAGTAAGCGGGAAAATACCCCTTACCCCTTGGCAAACAAGTAACCGTAAGACGGATGCGGGTACAGTGTAAAGGCAAAACCCTTCACATACCTAGCACCCGCAGGGAATTGAAGCCAAATAAACCTTGGCAAACAAGTAACCGTAAGACGGATGCGGGTACAGTGTAAAGGCTACCCTTCACATACATAGCACCCGCAGGGAATTGAAGCCAAATAAACCTTGGCAAACAAGTAACCGTAAGACGGATGCGGGTACAGTGTTAAGGCAAAACCCTTCACATACCTAGCACCCGCAGGGAATTGAAGCCAAGTATTCCTCGGCAACCAAGTAACTATAAGACGAGTGCGGGTACAGTGTAAAGGCAAAACCCTTCACATACCTAGCACCCGCAGGGAATTGACGCCAGGAATACCTTGGAAGTAAAGTAACCGTAAGACGAGCGCAGGTACAGTGTCAAGGCAAAACCCTTCACATACCTAGCGCTCCGCTGGGAATTGAAACCAAGAAGGATCTTCTGGGCAATGCTTGCGGAAACGGAAATAACATCCCCACATAGCGGGAACGTCGAGAACTACGTTGTTTGAAGCTCCAGGATGGAATTGGTGGTCTTAACATAATTGATCACTATGTTCAAAACTACCAAAACCTCATGGAAAATCCATACAACTGGGACTCAATGCTCCTGACTTGCGAGGAGGTTACAGACCTACCCGCATCATACCCAAAGACCAAGCAGGAAACTCGGGCATTTCTGCAAGTGACAAGGACTTCCGCGGAAAGAATCCCCATGGAAAACCTTACAAAACCCTTTTCAAAACCCTTTGCTCAAGTCCAAAAGTTTACCTCACTTTATTAAACACGCATGAGAAGAACATTGGACTGGGGGGACTTGAAGAGGTAGGTCCCAGCAGAGCCCAGTTGGTCCCGCAAGACTCACCTTAAACAGGGACGTCTGCGCAAAGACCAACTGGATCCGCAGGACCAACCATGCTCAGAGACGTGACGTCCTTACGCGCAGTACGCAAGCTGTTCCCGCAGGAAATGCCTCCCATGGTGAAGGACTCCGCCTGTTCCCGCAGCCTCGGATACAAGCAATGAGGGAAGGCCACCCGCGCAGCATGGCTACACGCACTAGGTACTTAGCTCTCGATCAGTGTCACCTGAAGGAATGAGCAAAGCCGGGAGCAATCCCGCACAGAGGCGGGAGGGGGAATACTCCCGCCCAAATAAGCCAGTCTGTATACTGAAGGACCTTTTACTGTACCTGACGAGGTATGGGCGAAAGATCTGATCAGAGATACGACAGCTCACTGATACAGTATGGCGAGCAGCATGCTCCTGTACTGTATCACTATTAGCCGCTGCCTACTCACCAACTACTGTCATACCACGTGCATAGCCGGCAGTTGGTGGAAAGGGAATAGTACGCAGCAGGCCTGGTCACTATTAGCCGCTGCCTACCCACCAACTACCAGCAGGGCACGTGCGTAGGCTACTGTTGATGAACAGGAACACTGTAGCAGCCGGCCATACCTCCTTGGAAACCTACCTTCGGCTATAAATACCCCAAATGGTATGATCATCTAAACACATTACATTATCACATTATCATCATAATATACCTGATATCTGCTCTAGCAATCTCTTAATATACTTTTATATTTAAAGAGCAATCTAGTCTGATTCTCACGCCGGAGGGTGGTCACAAGGAGGAACCCCCCCCCTTCTCAGTGACGAGCTCACGGTGTCTGTTTTGCAGGTTATCAGAAGAACCATCTTCTAAGGGTCTAACCCCTCGTGGGAAACAGCTATCCAACCCCCAGGTTACCAGTAATCTGCCCGGGGTCCGGTTAGTGTTTCTTCAATAATCTTTTGCAGGTATGAACATATGAAATAATGACATTGTCCTTTGAGTTTTAAACTAAATTTTTGTGCGCATTTATACAAACACTTGGTGGGCATGTGCATGGTTCTGGGTATACAACAACATCAAATTCAAATATTCAATATTTCAATCACAAAAACATATAATAATAATAATAATAGTAGTAGTAATAAATCCCAAACCCTAGGCGTTCACGAAGAATAATTCAAAACGAAAATTTAAGATTTAGCACACAGAAAAAACGAATAGCTTAAAAAATCATACCTGCATAAGTCACGGTTACTTTGAACGAACTACCAAGAGGAACACATGTGGCGAGTGTTTGTTAATCAAGTGGTGGTTGTTGGAAACTCACATGGCGGATTTAGGATTTAAAAGGATGAGAAGATTGGGGAAAACCTTTGCTTTAACATTGAGATGAGTCTGATATAATCTTCTTTGTGAGGACTGAGGCTTCCAATGGGGAATATAAAAACAATTATATAGATAGTTAGATATTATATTATATAGAAAAGGGTTCAAATAAAAACAAGTAGTTTTCTAGGAATGGTAAGAACCAATAGATTTTTGACATGTGACATTACAACCTATGGTGAAAGAATAATACTAGAAAACTATGTCGGTTATAATGGTAAAAGAGTAATTCTAGGAAACTATGTCGGTTTTTAGTAATTTTAAATCTCAACCATTGATTAACATCATCCAATGGCTATGATTTATTGCTAGTCTTCCTAGGAAATACTTCTTTTTATTATAAACCTCCCATATATATATATATATATTTACATATATAGGGTAGGGTTATTGTAAAAAACAATAGTTTTGTAAGAAGTGTGAGAATAAATATAAACCATTAGATTTAAAAATAAATGGTTGAGATTTAGTGTTTCTTAAAAAGTAAATAGTGTTTTATTTTGGTTAGTAAAATTAATTCTTTTAGGGGTAAAACCGTCCAAATAGTGTTTGGAACACATTCAACTGCCCCTAAATTATAGGTTTTTTTTTTCGATCATATGGTATGTGCCAATATCAAGTACGTAATTTAAGAGTGTTTAAAATGACGGTTGATTGATGGTTAAGTTTAATAATTCAGTGGGTTAATATCCTATTAGGGGTATGATCAATGTCTTTGGTTATGTAACTGGTAAAAGTTTTAAGTATGCTAGGCCATATGTAGTGGGGTGCGAGTTTGGGCGCAAAGGGGCGTGAACACTGCCCCTCCAGCGATTTTTGGGCGAAAAGGGGCTGGGGCGGGTTCTTCTCGTCGCCTGGAAGAAGGGGCGAGTTCTTCGTGGTGGGTCAGCATGTATGGGTATGTGAGTGTTATATATATACAGATATATATATATATATTATATACATATATATTATTATTATATTACTATTTGTAGCCCCTACACCATTACACCCGAAAAACAAATTCTCACCCCTTGCTGACTGGGCGTCATACGGCGCAAAACGCCCTAATTTATAGCCCCTTCACTACGCATAGCCGACATAATTTGGTTTTTAGTTTTGTGTTGTGCAAATAACTTGTATGTAGGGTGGTTATGATCACAGTATTTTAAATATAAAAAAAGAAAAAAATTACGTTACTACCATTGCATATAAATTTATTGAATACCACATGTTAATTATGTATTGGTTCTCATTCTTCTCACAAAATTATTATTTCTTATTTGAACTCTTTATCTATATATATATATATATATATATATATATATATATATATATATATATATAGTTAGTATCATTTAAAAACTCTAAAAAAGTTAAGAACTCTTAGGATCTACACAACCAAATATTTTTTTAATTTTTTTATATATTAACATTATTTAAGAGTAGTTTTATCATATTTTACATAAAAATTTTTGATTACATATATAAATAACAAGTTTACATATATATAAATAACAAGTTTACATATGTGTAAAATTTATGTACTAACAAATTTACATAGGTGTAAAACAAAACATAGATATGTATAAAAACTAGTTTTCAAAATTGTAATCGTAAATATAGATATACAAAATGATAAAACTACACTCAACTAACATTAACATACAAATTTTTTTATAAAAAACATTAGTTTTCAAGGGTTCTTTCAAGTTCTTAAATAATTTAACAGTTCTGTAATGATACTTATCATATATATATATATATATATATATATATATATATATATATATATAGAAAAAGAGTTCAAATAAAAAACAAGTGTTTTGTGAGAAGTGTGAGAAGAACTTTAAAATAAAACAAACCACCTAAATATGACACTATACAATGTAAATATGAAACAATACAATTATTTAGAAACTACCAATCTCAACCACTAGATCTAAGCCCTTGGATCTATGATCTAGTGGTTGAGATTGATAGTTTTTAAAAGTTGTATAGTTTCCTATTTACATGGTATAGTGTCATATTTAGGTGGTATACTTTATTTTAAATCATTCTCACACTTCTCACAAAACAATTGTTTTTTATTTGAACCCTATATATTTATATATATATATATAGGGGAGGGATATTTTGAGAACCATGTTGAGTTTTAAGAACTCGATTCTAGGCCACACATTTAATTAAATGGATTATAATATGTGGTTGAGATTAAATCTGGCAAAAAAGTCAAAGTAGGATAGAGAATAAATATGTAAGTGGTTACACTAACTTTTACGTCCGTTACACATATGTAAAAAGTCGACTCGGTGCGTAAAAAATTATGTAATTTTTTTACGTATATGTATTATATATATTACGCATGTGTAAAAAAAATTCGAAAAAAAATCGTTACACTGAATTCTTTCGAGTTCTTAAAACTCAAAGGGGTTGTTAATTGAAATCTCCCATATATATATATATATATATATATATATATATATATATATATATATATATATATATATATATATGGTTAGTATCAATTAAGAACCCTTAATTTTTGTAAGAACTTTAAGAACCCGTAATAACCTATAGATCATTTGATCAATGGTTCAATGGTTTAAAACAATAATGACATGAGTGTAATTATAATAATCTTTAAAGAAATTAATAAAGAAAAAAGGGTAGTTTAGGGATTTTAGAGAAAATAAGAGAGAAACCGTGGAATTCTTTTCCTAAATATACTCCTCATTTAAAGGAGTATAATAATTCCCTTATTATCTTATTTTGTTTCATCACCCGTTGACACTTAATAAACAACAAAACGTTTTCATAAAAAATCAATCTTTATTTGTTTGTGAATGGCTAACACATTTGATATAACAACGTAGTTATACCTTTTGAATTAGCACGTATGTTAATCATCTTACGTTATCATAAAAAATATGTTTGAATAATTTTATTTTGAAATGATTGCTTAATATCGTACAAGACATTAAATCTAGTAATTTATTTTTGAATGGTTTGAATTTACACATGTGTAACATCTATTTTTTGTCACCTACACAAACGTAAATATTTGTTTTACATATGTGTAAATGTATATTGAATTATGATTCGGTTAATGTAGTTTTTTACCCATATTTTATAATATATTCATGCTTAATTGGTTACCTACAAATGTTTTATATATAAATAAATGATTAGCTTGAAATATGTTTATTTAGTATTTATATACATGTAATTGTTTGCATATATGTAAATATTATTTTATGTATATTTTACTTGATGACTTGCAATCAATATTATTATTTATTTTTTGTTTTTATTGTAACAGTTTGATTCATATTCATAGGGAAAAAAGGGAAAAATAACAAACTAATTGGATACAAGAGGAGAGACCAGAGAGAAATATAATTAAATTAGTTAAATAGTTAAACAGAGAAAAAGAAATGTTTTATATGTACCATTATACCCTTTTTATTTAATTTTTAGTTTTTAAAATCATATAATAATGAGTGGTCTACATTAGTTCTTAGAGAAAATAGGGTTCTCTCTCTCTCTCTCTCTCTATATATATATATGGGTGGGTTAACGTACAATAATGGCTTATCGTAGATTACGTACGCGACCCTCCAGAGCGTCAGATTAAAAACACGCGGTGGCAGTTTCGCAAATAACCCAACAATTGTGCGCGAACAAATTCCATCAATTACAACTCGACTCTGATCCAAATTCGGAACTCATCGCTCTATCTCATCCAATTTCTAAACTCTAATCACAACTTAAAGTATGAAATCTCTAAAGTCAAAAACCAATTTAAAATCGAACGTCGTTGAACATCAAAAAAATCTTCAAAATAGATGAAAAAATGATGATTTAATCAATCGAATTAATGTGTAGAAGTGTTTAGATTCATCAATCGATTATGAAATTGCAGAAATAATGCACTCAATCGAGCTGTGATTAGAGTTCAAAATATTACGTTTTAAACGTTCTGAACAAAACTAAAGATCTTTAAACGTTCTGACAAAAAATGAACATCTTTAAACATTCTGACCAAAAATGAACATCTTTAAACGCTCTAATTCGTTATAATACGTTCAAAAAAGTTTAGAAGTACAGAACTTCTAAACTAACAAAAAAGTCCAGAACAAAAATTTTAAATGCTCAAGTCAAATTCCTACCCTTAAACATTCAAATGTTAACCTTTAAACGTTTAAGGTTACAAGTTTAAACGTTCAGGAAAAAACAGGCAAATATTACTAAGGGTCAACTCCACTTTATATGACCACTTTTCAAAGATACATTGCTATGCCTAAAGCACGTTTCAACTATCAGTTGGTTATTGGACCGGCAAGTTTGACCATGTATAATGAAAAATGTAATTTTTTCTCTTTAATTTGCATATATGATCACCTTTAAAATAAATTGATATTTAAATTTTTTTCCTTATAAATCACACATTTCTAGTTTCTAGTACAATGTACACTTTGGTTTATCATAAATTAAATGTAAAATTTCTAAAATTTATAATGTAACATACTTTAGTCAGCACCGTATGAACAAATTAAAGATAGACTTCAAAGTAAGGAAACACATTATCTAAAAAGTTATATATGTAAAATACATACATTAATTAGCACAGTATGAACACATTCTAGTCAAATATACAAATTCTCAAAATTTGTTTCCAATGAAGATGCAACAACTCGGTTAATAAGAACTAGTAATATTCTGAATTTTAAGCGCTAATACATTAGACAGTTAAACAAAAAAATTAAATTTGTTTACAATTTTGTAGCTTTTATATACAGGATATATGCGCATAAAGTGCATCATCTATAACCATATACTTTGTGATACAACAACCATATCAAAGAGCTTAAAGAAAAATGAAGCAAGAAACTGTGGTTGTGATAGTGGGAGCAGGACCCGCTGGTATTGCAACGTTAGCATGCCTCAACCTTCTTTCTATCCCAAATATTGTTCTAGAAAGGGAAGATTGTTATGCGTCTTTATGGAAAAAGAAAGCTTATGATCGTTTGAAGCTTCACTTGGCAAAAACTTTTGTCAACTCCCTCATATGGCATTTCCGTTGTCTGCCCTACATTTGTACCCAAAAATATGTTTGTATAATACTTGCAAAACTACGTTTATCATTTCAAAACAGACCCATTGTACCAACGTAGTGTTGAGAGTGCGCGGTATGATAGTAGTACACAAAAATGGGTGGTTACCGCCAAAAATAGTGTTTTGGGTTTGGTCGAGGAGTATGTAGATGAGTTTCTTGTGGTGGCAACCGATGAAAATAGTGAAGGCTATATTCCCAACATTTATGGTTTAGACAATTTCAAGGGGTTAGTCATTCACTCTAGTGAGTATGAAATAGGAAAGAAATTTGGAGACGAAAAAGTGCTTGTTGTTGGTGCTGGAAATTCTGGCATGGAAATTGCATATGATTTGTGTAATTGGGGTGCTCAAACATCAATTGTTATTTGTAGCCCGGTAAGCACATTAACACTCTCTTGCGTGACGTTTGAGTTTGAACAGGCGCGTTAAATTAAGATTATTGTGTATATTAGCTTTAATATTCAATTCTTGTTTATTGTAACAGATACATGTGCTTACCAAGGAGTTAGTGCAACTTGGAATGTATTTATTAAAATACATCCCGTGCACTTTTGTAGATAAGATGGTTTTAACGTTGAGCAAGTTGTTATATGGAGATATTGACAGATATGGAATACAAATGCCACGTAAAGGGCCATTTTCGCTTAAAAAAGATACCCGGCGGTCACCTGTAATTGACGTTGGGACAATTTTAAAGATAAAAGCAAGAGAGATTGAGGTAAACATCCTTATTATGTAATAACATTAAATAACGTTTAAACAACTTTTTTAACGGTTGTGTTTTCTTTCTTCCATCTTAAAGGTTATGCCGGCAATTAAAGATATAAAAGACGATCAAATCAAATTTACAAATGGTTAGGAGAAACAATATGATGCCATTGCCTTTTCAACTGGCTTTAAAAGCACCGTGCGCAAATGGCTTAAGGTAACAAATACTAACTACATATTGTTTAATAACTTGACATTTTTTTCTCTTTTACTCTTAAAATTTTTTAAATTAACTAGGATGACGGAGGGCTCTTTAACGAGAAAAGAGAATATGGTCTTTATTGTGTTGGATTTGCGAGTGTCGGCTTATTTGGTATCTGATATACATCTATTTATACATCTCGAATCCCGTGTAAAGTTGTGTTTCTTTAATGTTTTGAGTTCGGTTTAGTTCGCGTTTCGTTTATCTTTTATTAATTTAGGTTTCGATTTAAGTATTATGTGTTTACCGTGTTTTAAATCGTTTGTTGTCTTGCATGATTCTTTCTATCATTTCATGTGAAGCTTATGTTCGTTTTGTTCATCAACGGTTACATGATTACTTCACTTAAGAGTTTTGATTTATTTTCATGTAGATGGTGGCTTGGTGATCAAGGGAAAAAAGGTCTAGAAGGTTCTTATCGTTGCTTGGAAGCTAAGGAAGAGATCTAGCGAGTTTAAGTAATAAAATAACATGAAAATCTCGTAGCCCCTCCAGAAGCACGCCGTGCCGTGCGACGGGGGTGGCCAGGCCCGGTCGCTCGCCGCCTAGGTCTACTGGTTAGCCATATTTTGCAAATTTTAAAGCCCGGCTCGTTTATATATATATACTATTGCAAACCTAGACGTTGGAATACACTTTGGCAGCCGATTTTCCAAGGTTTAGAGCTAATATTGAAGGTGTTTTGGAGTTAGGAATCAAGGAGTATCATCAAGCTTTCATACGGGTGTTCAAGAGTCTATTAAGACAGGTTTTCTCGTTCTTTATCTTTGTTCTTGTTCATTATCTTTCATGATGTTTCTCTTTGTTCTTTGGTTTAGTTATTTATCTTTGATTATGACTTTGCTAGGCTAGACTCCATGTCTACCTAAGTTTTATGAACATGTGTTGATTTGATTCTTGCTTTGGACTAATTGTTTGATTATGGTTTCGTTATTTTAATAGTAAAGACTTGATTTTGCTTTCATGATGCATATGAATGTTTATTATCTTGATTGATTGTTAATTTTAGCTTCACATAGATCTTATATCTCTTGATTGTGTTATTTAGATTAGGGTTTATGTTTAATCATTACTTGGTGTTTTGATTATTATGGTTGAATAGGCCTATTAGATCATAGAAGCTAGTTGATAGTTGGTTAGGGTTTAAATGTTTTGCTAAATTCCAATAGCTGTAAGGTGAGTAGTTGTTCATGTGTCTTGGTCAATCGCATGCTAGGATAGATTAGTGACAATATTCTTGCTTATTGTGTTGATCCTTGTTCATGATGTCGTGATAAGCTTATCAAGTGATCTAAGGCTTAGTGTTTCGTAAGATTGCTTGCTCTAGATACTATTAATTAACCCTAATTGATAACTGTGAGGAAATTAATATAACTGATTGCTTAATAATCTAATATTCATTCTTTAGGATTTTACTTGATGCGATTGAGGGTCCTTTAGGGTTTGTTAGATGAATACGTTTAGAAATCAGTTTTCATATCATGTTATTTGTCCATTGCTTGATGATTGTTGATGCATGAGATTCTTACCTAGGTAGATTCCTTCTCTGATGGGTTTTGATCTTGTGTTTTATTGCGTATTTATAGTTTACTCGTTCATTTAATTTCTTAGTTTAATATTAGTTTAAAAACCCCCTTAAAACATTTATAGTAAATAGTCGTGTCGTAAATCGAGTCTAATTAGTTAATTAACGTAATTTATAGAGTCTTGTGGGTTCGATATTCCGGACTTACTTAGCTTTAGTACAATTGACCGGTTCATTTGCCGGTGTATTGTGTAGTTGAGTCTTAAGTCTAGTTTTTATTACTTGTTTAGTTTAGTTAATATTTAATTGATTGTTTCTAGCACATCAAGTTTTTGGCGCCGTTGCCGGGGACTCTTGGCAATTGCGTTATTTTTTTTAATTGGACATATTTGCTATATACGTGCTATTTGTTTTATTTTCGTTTGAGTCGTAGGAGTCTAATTAAATTTTAGTTTAGTTTAATTTAGTTTTAGTTTTTATTTTTAGTCTACTCACTTAGTCCGTTGCGTCCTTAAGGTTTATGCCACATCTTCGTTCGCAAGGACCACCGTTAGATAATCCGGATTTTTCTCCGTTCAAGACCGAGACCAGCTCGTCAGAAGAGAAACCACCGTCGGAAGCTACTTCTACACCGAAATCATCACCATCCAGTTCGCCACCGGAAAGTCCGAGAAGTCAACCAAACGTTCAGATGGCCGACAATAGAACAATCACTGCTCAAGCCTTCGATGGCTTAATCGGAAACCAATCATGCATACTCGTTCCCGCAATCAACAATCCCAACTCGTGGCAGATTCCGTCATACGTCATGAACAACATCGTTCAAACTAATCAGTTCACGGGGCGTGATGACGAGGATGCACCGGCTCACATTAACCGACTTTACCGCGTTCTTAAAACTTTTAATTTACAAGGTGCTACCGAAGATGCTATTTTCTTACAGCTGTTTCCGTTTTCACTTGCAGGTAGCAGCTACTTGGCTTGACACGCAACCACCTGGCACGTTCACCACTTGGGAAGCACTACGTTCTGCATTTATCAAGAGATACTTCCCACCGGCTAAAGCGGCTATTCTTCGCGATCAGATTCACTCGTTTCACATGGAGCCGGGGGAGCAATATTATCATGCTTGGAAGCATTTTCATAACATGCTAGCCCGTTGCTCACAGAATGGTCTCATACCATGGGCTCTCGTGAAAAAAATTTACAATGGGTTGAACTACGAAACCCAAGTTCGGTTCGACACGGCCGCAGGAGGAAGTTTACTGGAAAAGAAGAATGTCACCGAATGTAACGAGATGTTTGAGAGATTTGCTCAATCCGATTATGCCAAAGAGCCACATCGCGGGAATTCCACTCCCGCCACTAGTACATCATCGTCCGCTCGAGGTGTACACCAGGTTAATCTGGATACTAGTGTGGCTGCTGCTTTAGAATCACTAACCCGAGAGGTGAAGGAACTTAAGGCCAAGGTGGACAGGTGTGAGTTTTTTAGGGGTGGACATGGTAAGTTGGAGTGCCCGGTGAAGAATCAACAGGTCAATTTTGTTGCTGGTCAGACTAGGTTTCCCAACAATTATAATAACAACAGTCAGAGTTGGAACACCTATAAGAACCCGAATCAGAATAATGCTAATTGGCGTCCGTCGGGTGCATCACCCGGATTTCAAAATTCTTATGCTCCAGGACAAGGTCATTATTTTAATAATAATAACACCGATGGTACTAATGTCCAAAATAATGTGCAGGATTCGAATGGTGGAATTGGGCGTTTGGAAGAGATGATGAAGCTAATCTTGGAGAGAGATCAAGTTACACAGAAAAAGTTTGCCGAACATGATTTGCTCTTCAAGAATCAACAATCTTCTATTCTCGATATTCAAAGGATTGTTGGTGATATTGCTCGTCGTTTAGAAGAAAGACCCCCAGGTCAGTTTTCGGGTATCCCTCATACTAATCCGGCTGCTCAATTGAACGCCATATCCACTCGTAGTGGTAGGGTTTTTGGTCCGGAGGTAGTTAGTAGAGAAATTAGGAAAGATAGGGACGATGATTTGATAGATGAGGAGATAGAGGTAGTGGCTCCAGGTAAGTCACAAAATACAACACCGATCATAGAGCCGCAAGTTAAGAAAAACGCCGATAAGAAGCCGGTTGGAGTCCGGCCACCACCACACACCATTGACCTAGCCTATGTCCCGTATCCTGCTCGTCTAAAGAATCAAAAGTATACGAAAGATTACGGGCATTTTCTCAATATATTTAGCCAATTGAATGTCAACCTCCCGTTCGTCGAAGTTCTCCAGCATATGCCTAAGTAAACCAAATTTTTGAAAGACCTTCTTAAAAAAGGATAAGTTGGAGGAGCTGTTGACTGTACCATTAAATGGAGAGTGTTATGTAGTAGTTCTCAATAAAGTACCGGAGAAATTATCCGACCCGGTGTTTTTACCATTCCATGCCTTTTCGGAAGTGATACGACGTGTCAAGCATTAGTCGATCTAGGAGCTAGTATAAACCTTATGCCATATTTTTTGTATGAAAATCTAGACCTAGGAGACCTCACCACTACTCTAATGACGTTGTCTTTAGCCGATCGTTACGTTAAGTATCCGAGGGGTGTCGTAGAGAATTTGCTCATTAAGGTAGATAATTTGGTTTTCCCACATATTTCGTTGTTTTAGATATGGAGGCCGACGAGAGAGTTCCAATTATTTTTGGTCATCCATTATTACATATTGCTAGGGTGGTCATTGACTTGTTTGAAGGTAAGATCACTCTTAGAGCCGGTGATGATAGTGCCACCTATTTGGCTAAGTCCATGAGACATCCGAGTGGTCAAGACGGTCTCATTGATCCATGTCATCCAGTTTACTCGATAGAATCATTTATCTCAGGCATGGATCCTATTCTTGATTGTTCTCGTTCTGAGAGTTTAAGTGTGGGGAAGGAACAAGAGGTTTTTAGTTCTCGGGAAATGGTGAAGTGTGTTGGAGAAAAAGGTGGTGGTAAGCGAAAGATTGAAAGGGTTCGTGGTGTTAAAAATAAGAAGACAAAGGTTGACGAATGGTCGGATCATGATTCGATATCTTTGAGGGCATTGGAGTTCTACCGAGGTGGAGGAAGCTCCACTCGGTCCGCCACGTGATTCGCATAGCATGGGTTCTTGAGTGAAAACTCAAGTGTAGAGTTTGTATAATTTCTTTCATTTTAATTTTTTATTTTCTTTTACTTTGAGTCGCTAATGTAGTTTTGTAGTTCGACTTTGTTTTGTGTTTTTTGAGTTTTGCTAGTTTGAAGACTGAATGAGCTAGAGAGACGATCCCCAAGGAAAATTTATTGAAAAAGACAAGTGTGGGGATGGAGCAGCCGAGCCGTATACTTTTTATTTATTTATTTATTTGCTGCTAATTATTCATGATTTATTTGTTTGTTGGTAAAATACTTTAATTGCTTAATATCTATCATTTTGATAAGATACATTTTTAGATATGTTTGTTTGTTTTTGTTTTGGCCGCTTACGTTCGTGTGTGAGAGAAAGAGTTACCATTTGCTGAGCACGTTCGTAGTTGGAGGGCATTTTTGGAAGAAGACCTTGGCATTATGTTTCATTCGCATATTACCAGCTATGTCTTTTCCATTATCTAGCTTATTAACTCTTTATTTTGCTTTTATTTTTAATTTTTAGATTTTTAGTTTTTTTGTAGTCCGACTTTATCTTTATTTTAATTTTATTTTTATTTTAAGTCGTCCTTATCCTTGCATTGAGGACAATGCAAAATTTAAGTGTGGCGATAGGATATTTGAGTCGTAGTTAAAATTTAACTTTAAAAATAAAATAAAAAAATTTAAAAAAATTAATTAAAAAAATTAAAAATTTTGAAAAATGTCCATTGAATATAGTTTTTTGCGTTAAAGTGGGAGATGATGATATTTATCGGAAATCGATTTTTCAAACTACTAATAATATGAGATAAATAAAAGAAAACGCACTTAACTTGGGATGTGTCGGTAGGCTCAACCTTAAAAATGAAAGGGCAATTTGAAAAAATGGTTAAAACGGAAATCTTTTGTGGGTAAAGCGTTTTGTCCGTGGAAGATAAGTAATGAAAGGTCGGGCCATACTCAAGCCTCATACTATCATACCATTAAGAAACGAACCACAAGGGACACGCTACATGTAAGCCCTATAGATGAAATTTTGCATGCTCACCTATGGTGTTGGATTTGGGGTATTGCTTGATAACGGGGGTATGTCATGTTGTGGGGAGCACTAGCTATTAATTAAATTAAACTTAATTGTATCTAATGGCTGCTTGGTAGATTTTGATGCTTAAGCTTAGGTGGATAAACAATACCCTTGATCGTCTTAATTATTCATGAAAAAAATAGAGCAACAAGTGTTTAAATTCTGCTAATTTTGAGGTTTAAGTCAAGTTGGGGTGGTCTGGTCCGGTAAAAGCTGAAAATAAGCGGGTCTTAATTGTGTAAACCACTGAGTAATATAATTGTCGGATCTTATTTGTCCCGGTAAATAATAATGCATGGGTTTAAGCGGACAACAATATCGATGATCGCGGTTTTTGCTTTCTTCTAAGCTTTAAAAATTAACCTATATGTTTGTTAGACTGTAATTTTCCGATTCTGATCCAACTGCATAAGACTTTTTCAGGGATGAAAAAAGAGTAAGTGTGGGGATATTTGATATACATCTATCTATACATCTCGAATCTCGTGTAAAGTTGTGTTTCTTTAATGTTTTAAGTTCGTTTTAGTTTGCGTTTCGTTTATCTTTTATTAATTTAGGTTTCGAGTCAAGTATTATGTGTTTACCGTGTTTTAAATCATTTGTTGTCTTGCATGATTCTTTCTATCATTTAATGCGAAGCTTATGTTCGTTTTGTTCGTCAACGGTTACATGATTACTTCACTTAAGAGTTTTGATTTATTTTCATGTAGATGGTGGCTTGGTGATCAAGGGAAAGAAGGTCTAGAAGGTTCTTATCGTTGCTTGGAAGCTAAGGAAGAGATCTAGCGAGTTTAAGTAATAAAATAACATGAAAATCTCGTAGCCTCTCCAGAAGCACGCCGCACCGCGGGGGGGGGGGGGGTCCAGGCCCGGTCGCTCGCCGCCTAGGTCTACTGGTTAGCCATATTTTGCAAATTTTAAAGCCCAACTCATTTATATATATATATATATATACTATTGTAAACCAAGACGGGGGAATACACTTTGGCAGCCGATTTTCCAAGGTTTAGAGCTAATATTGAAGGTGTTTTGGAGCTAGGAATCAAGGAGTATCATCAAGCTTTCATACGGATGTTCAAGAGTCGATTAAGACGGGTTTTCTCGTTCTTTATCTTTGTTCTTGTTCATTATCTTTCATGATGTTTCTCTTTGTTCTTTGGTATAGTTATTTATCTTTGATTATGACTTTGCTAGGCTAGACTCCATGTCTACCTAGGTTTGATGAACATGTGTTGATTTGATTCTTGCTTTGGACTAATTGTTTGATTATGGTTTCGTTATTTTAATAGTAAAAGACTTGATTTTGCTTTCATGATGCATATGAATGTTTATTATCTTGATTGATTGTTAATTTTAGCTTCACATAGATCTTATATCTCTAGATTGTGTTCTTTAGATTTAGGGTTTATGTTTAATCATTACTTGGTGTTTTGATTATTATGGTTGAATAGGCCTATTAGATCATAGAAGCTAGTTGATAGTTGGTTAGGGTTTAAATGTTCTGCTAAATTCCAATAGCTGTAAGGTGAGTAGTTGTTCATGTGTCTTGGTCAATCGCATGCTAGGATAGATTAGTGACAATATTCTTGCTTATTGTGTTGATCCTTGTTCATGATGTCGTGATAAGCTTATCAAGTGATCTAAGGCTTAGTGTTTCTTAAGATTGCTTGCTTTAGATACTATTAATTAACCCTAATTGATAGCTGTGAGGAAATCAATATAACTGATTGCTTAATAATCTAATATTCATTCTTTAGGATTTTACTTTATGCGGTTGAGGGTCCTTTAGGGTTTGTTAGATGAATACGTTTAGAAATCAGTTTTCATATCATGTTATTTGCCCATTGCTTGATGATTGTTGATGCATGAGATTCTTACCTAGGTAGATTCCTTCTCTGATTGGTTTCGATCTTGTGTTTATTGCTTATTTATAGTTTACTCGTTCATTTAATTTCTTAGTTTAATATTAGTTTTAAAACCCCCTTAAAACATTTATAATAAATAGTCGTGTCGTAAGTCGAGTCTAATTAGTTAATTAACGTAATTTATAGAGTCCTGTGGGTTCGATATTCCGGACTTACTTATCTTTAGTACAATTGACCGGTTCACTTGCCGGTGTTTTGTGTAGTTGAGTCTTTAGTCTAGCTTTTATTACTTGTTTAGTTTAGTTAAGAATTAGTTGACTGTTTCTAGCACATCAGTATCTCAAATGACGCGAAGAACATTGCTAATGATATTTCCCGATTAGTTCGTGGGACTAATTAACCTTGTATCAAGAAAACGTGGGTGGTTTGACTGTTTTCGTGTACTGTGTATACTATGTGCAATGATTTTGTAATCCATATGCGTATTTCTTATTTTTGTTACGCCTTTATAATAGTTTATATTAATAACATTACATATTATAATAATTTGTGTTGATATTAATAAATCCATTACCATGTTTACATATGCGGTTTAAATTGAATAAATTTTAAGCGATTTTTTTTGAACGAATGATCATTTGTATTACCGACAAACCTTCCAACTTTACTTACAATACAGATTTAAAATGTAGAGTTATTAACATTTATCCACGAATACACTACCTTCATTTTGATTTATGTTAACTACCTTTTTGCCATACTCTACGTGAATTCAAAAGAATCTATTCCAGATCGTATTGATACAATTAAAGACTTTCGGAGTTGGAGGATGAGTGGTGGTGGTCGATGGTGGTGGAGGTAGAGGTTGGTGGGTGGCGATGGAGGTGGCTAGGGATAATATAATGAATAAGAAGATGAGATGGCCTTGTGGAACCCACAAATATATAACACATAAGCATGCCAACTCAGTTAAATAAGGGTACATGTCAGCTTCTCCACTAACGACGTTAGTCACCTATCATGTTGTTGACATATAGCTGAAGAAAATAAGAACCAAATATTACTAAGGGTTAACTCCACTTGTTATGACCTATATTCAAAGATACATTGTTCAGTCTCAAGCCTGTTTCAACTATCAGTTGGTTATTGGACCGACACGTTTGACCATGTATAATGAAAAATGTATTTTTTTTTCTTAATTGGCATATATGATCACCTTTAAAATAAGTTGAGATTAAAATTTTTTTCCTAATAAATCACAACTTTCTAGTTTTTAGTACAATGTACACTTTGGTTTATCATAGGTTAAATGTAAAATCTCTAAAATTTATAATGTAACATACTTTAGTCAGCACCGTATGAACAAATTAAAGATAGACTTCAAAGTAAGGAAACAATATATCTAAAAAGTTATATATTTAAAATACATAAATTAATTAGCACAGTATGAACACATTCTAGTCAAATATAAAAATTCTCAAAATTTGTTTCCAATGAAGATGGAACAACTCGGTTAATAAGAACTAGTAGTATTTTGAATTTTAAGCGCGAAGCATTAGATAGTTAAAGAAAACAATTAAATTTGTTTACAAGTTGTAGCTATTATATAAAGGATGTATGCGCATAAAGTGCATCATCTATAACCATATACTTTGTGATACAACAACCATATCAAAGAGCTTCAAGAAAAATGAAGCAAGAAACTGTGGTTGTGATAATGGGAGCAGGACCCGCCGGTATTGCAACGTCAGCATGCCTCAACCTTCTTACTATCCCAAATATTGTTCTTGAAAGGGAAGATTGTTATGCGTCTTTATGGAAAAAGAAAGCTTATGATCGTTTGAAGCTTCACTTGGCCAAAAACTTTTGTCAACTCCATCATATATCATTTACGTTGCCATTGCCTACATTTGTACCCAAAAATATGTTTATTCAATATTTTCAAAACTACGTTTATCATTTCAACGTAGACCATTGTACCAACATAGTTTTGATAATACGCGGTATGATAGGAGCACACAAAAATGGGTGGTTACCTCCAAAAATATTGTTTTGGGTTTGGTCGAGGAGTATGTAGGTGAGTTTCTTAAAGGTAAGCACGGCCCCGTGCTTCCAAAAGCACGGCCCCGTGTTTCCTAAAAGCACATCCCCATGTTTCCTGAAAGCAAAGCCCCATGTTTCCTGAAAGCACAACCCCATGTTTCCTGAAGCACAACCCCATGTTTTGTTGTTTTCTTTGGTTTTTCTTTGGCTTTTCATTCGTTTCTTCGTTTGAGGCTTGGATTTACCTGAAAATACATTTTACCTGATAAGTAGTTATTTTAACTATATTATACGATAGAAGTTGCAGTTTTTAGAGATTATTTGATGCTAAAAGGATGTATATTTTTATATACATCATTTATCATTTCAGCGTAGACCCATTGTACCAACGTAGTGTTGAGAGTGAGCGGTATGATAGGAGCACACAAAAATGGGTGGTTACCGCCAAAAATAGTGTTTTGCGTTTGGTCGAGGAGTATGTAGGTGAGTTTCTTGTGGTGGCAACCGATGAAAATAGTGAAGGCTATATTCCCAACATTTATGGTTTAGACAATTTCAACGGGTTAGTCATTCACTCTAGCGAGTATGAAAATGGAAAGAAACTTGGAGACGAAAAAGTGCTTGTTGTTGGTGCTGGAAATTCTGGCATGGAAATTGCATACGATTTGTGTAATTGGGGTGCTCAAACATCAATCGTTATTCGTATCCCAGTAAGCACATTAACACTCTCCAGCGTGACATTTGAGTTTGAACATGCGCGTTAAATTAAGATTATTTTGTATATTAGCTTTAATATTCAATTCTTGTTTATTGTAACAGATACATGTGCTTACCAAGGAGTTAGTGCAACTTGGAATGTATTTATTAAAATATATCCCGTGCACTTTTGTAGATAAGATGGTTTTAACGTTGAGCAAGTTGTTATATGGAGATCTTGACAGATATGGAATACAAAGGCAACGTAAAGGGCCATTTTCGCTTAAAAAAGATACCGGGCGGTCACCTGTAATTGACGTTGGGACAATTTCATAGATAAAAACAGGAGAGATTGAGGTAAACATCCTTATTATGTAATAACATCAAATAACATTTAAACAACTTTTTAACGGTTGTGTTTTCTTTCTTCCAACTTAAAGGTTATGCCGGCAATTAAAGATATAAAAGACGATCAAATCAAATTTACAAACGGTCAGGAGAAACAATATGATGCCATTGTCTTTGCAACTGGCTTTAAAAGCACCGCGCAAATGGCTTAAGGTAACAAAAACTAACTACACATTGTTTAATAACTTGACATTTTTTTCCTCTTTGAATCTTAACATTTTTTAAATAAACTAGGACGATGGAGGGCTCTTTAACGAGAAAGGAATGCCAAAGCATAAAAGTCCAAATAATTGGAAAGGAGAATATGGTCTTTATTGTGTTGGATTTGCGAGTGCTGGATTATTTGGTATCTCAAATGACGCGAAGAACATTGCTAGTGATATTTCCCGATTAGTTCTTGCGACTAATTAACCTTGTATCAAGAAAACGTGGGTGGTTAGAATGTTGTCGTGTACTGCCTATACTATGTGCAATGATTTTGTAATGCATATGTGTATTTCTTATTTTTTTTACGCCTTTATAATAGTTTATATTAATAACATTACATATTTAAAAAATTTGTGTTGATATTAATAAATCTATTACCATGTTTACATATGGGGTTTAAATTGAATACATTTTAAGCGATTTTTATTTGAATGAATGATTATTTGTATTACCGACAAACCTTCCAACTTTACTTACAATACAGATTTAAAATGTAGAGTTATTAACATATATCCACGAATACACTACCTTCATTTTGGTTTATGTTAACTACCTTATTGCCATACTCTACGTGAATTTAAAAGTATCTATTCCAGATCGTATTGATACAATTAAAGACCTTCGGAGTTGGAGGATGAGTGGTGGTGGTCGATGGTGGTGGAGGTAGAGGTAGGTGGGTGGCGATGGAGGTGGCTAGGGCTAATATGATGAATAAGAAGATGAGATGGCCTTGTGGAACCCACAAATATATAACACATAAGCATGCCAACTCAGTTAAATAAGCGTACACGTCAGCTTCTCCTCTATCGACGTTAGTCGCCTGTGATGTTGATGATATATAGCTGAAGAAAACAAGAACCAAATATTACTAAGGGTCAACTCCACTTGTTATGACCTATATTCAAAGATACAATGTTCAGTCTCAATCCTGTTTCAACTACCAGTTGGTTATTGAACCGGTAGGTTTGACCATGTATAATGAAAAATGTATTTTTTTTCTTAATTTGCATATATGATCGCCTTTAAAATAAGTTGAGAATAAAATTTTTTTCCTTATAAATCACACATTTCTAGTTTCTAGTACAATGTATACTTTGGTTTATCATAAGTTAAATGTAAAATCTCTAAAATTTATAATGTAACATACTTTAGTCAGCACAGTATGAACAAATTAAAGATAGAATTCAAAGTAAGGAAACAAATTATCCAAAAACTTATATATGTAAAATACATACATTAATTAGCACAGTATGAACACATTCTAGTCAAATATACAAATTCTCAATATTTTTTTCCAATGAAGATGGAACAAATCGGTTAATAAGAACTAGTAGTATTTTGAATTTTAAGCGCGAAGACATTAGACGGTTAAAGTAAATAATTAAAGTTGTTTACAATTTATAGTTTTTATATAAAGGATGTGTGCGCATAAAGTGCATCATCTATAACCATATACTTTGTGATACAACAATCATATCAAAGAGCTTAAAGAAAAATTAAGCAAGAGATTGTGGTTCTGATAGTTGGAGCAGGACCCGCCGGTATTGCAACGTCAGCATGCCTCAACCTTCTTTCTATCCCAAATATTGTTCTTGAAAGGGAAGATTGTTATGCGTCTTTATGGCAAAAGAAAGCTTATGATCGTTTGAAGCTTCACTTGGCCAAAAACTTTTGTCAACTCCTCATATGGCATTTCCGTTGTTTGCGCCTACATTTGTACCCACAAAATATGTTTGTTCAATACTTTCAAAACTACGTTTATCATTTCAACATAGACCCATTGTACCAACGTAGTGTTTAGAGTGCGCGGTATGATAGGAGCACACAAAAATGGGTGGTTACCGCCAAAAATAGTGTTTTGGGTTTGGTCGAGGAGTATGTAGGTGAGTTTCTTGTGGTGGCAAATAGTGAAAATAATGAAGGCTATATTCCCAACATTTATGGTTTAGACAATTTCAATGGGTTAGTCATTCACTCTAGCGAGTATGAAATAGGAAAGAAATTCGGAGACGAAAAAGTGCTTGTTGTTGGTGTTGGAAATTCTGGCATGGAAATTGCATACGATTTGTGTAATTGGGGTGCTCAAATATCAATCGTTATTTGTAGCCCGGTAAGCACATTAACACTCTCCCGCGTGACGATTGAGTTTGAACAGGCGCGTTAAATTAAGATTATTTTGTATATTAGCTTTAATATTCAATTCTTGTTTATTGTAACAAATACATGTGCTTACCAAGGAGTTAGTACAACTTGGAATGTATTTATTAAAATATATCCCGTGCACTTTTGTAGATAAGATGGTTTTAACGCTGAGCAAGTTGTTATATGGAGATCTTGAGAGATATGGAATATAAAGGCCACGTAAAGGGCCATTTTTGCTTGAAAAAGATACCGGGCGGTCACCTGTAATTGACGTTAGGACAATTTCAAAGATAAAAGCGGGAGAGATTGAGGTAAACATCCTTATTATGTAATAACATCAAATAACGTTTAAACAACTTTTTTAACGGTTGTGTTTTATTTCTTCCATCTTAAAGGTTATGCCGGCAATTAAAGATATAAAAGACGATCAAATCAAATTTACCAATGGTCAGGAGAAACAATATGATGCCATTGTCTTTGCAACTGGCTTTAAAAGCACCGTGCGCAAATGGCTTAAGGTAACAAAAACTAACTACATATTGTTTAATAACTTGACATTTTTTTATCTTTGAATCTTAACATTTTTTAAATTAACTAGGATGATAGAGGGCTCTTTAACGAGAAAGGAATGCCAAAGCATAAAAGTCCAAATCATTGGAAAGGAGAATATGGTCTTTATTGTGTTGGATTTGCGAGTGCTGGATTATTAGGTATCTCAAATGACGCGAAGAACATTATTAATGATATTTCCCGATTAGTTTGTGGGACTAATTAACTATGTATCAAGAAAACGTGGGTGGTTTGAATGTTGTCGTGTACTGCCTATACTATGTGCAATGATTTTGTAATGCATATGTGTATTTCTTATTTTTGTTACGCCTTTATAATAGTTTATATTAATAACATTACATATTTTAAAAATTTGTGTTGATATTAATAAATCCATTACCATGTTTACATATGCGGTTTAAATTAGATACATTTTGAGCGATTTTTATTTGAACAAATGATCATTTGTATTACCGACAAACCTTCCAACTTTACTTACAATACAGATTTAAAATGTAGAGTTATTAACATATATTCACGAATACACTACCTTCATTTTGGTTTATGTTAACTACCTTTTTGCCATACTCTACGTGAATTTAAAAGTATCTATTCCAGATTGTATTGATACAATTAAAGACTTTCGGAGTTGGAGGATGAGTGGTGGTGGTCGATGGTGGTGGAGGTAGAGGTTGGTGGGTGGCGATGGAGGTGGCTAGGGCTAATATGATGAATAAAAAGATGAGATGGCCTTGTGGAACCCACAAATATATAACACATAAGCATGCAAACTCAGTTAAATAAGCGTACACATCAGCTTCTCCACTAACGACGTTAGTCTCCTGTCATGTTGATGATATATAGCTGAAGAAAACAAGAACCAAATATTACTAAGGGTCAACTCCACTTGTTATGACCTATATTCAAAGATACATTGTTCAGTCTCAAACCTGTTTCAACTATCAGTTGGTTATTGGACCTACAGGTTTGACCATGTATAATGAAAAGTGTATTTTTTTTTTCTTAATTTGCTTATATGATCGCCCTTAAAATAAGTTGAGATTTAAAATTTTTTCCTTATAAATCACACCTTTCTAGTTTCTAGTACAATGTACACTTTGGTTTATCATAAGTTAAATGTAAAATCTCTAAAATTTATAATGTAACATACTTTAGTCAGCACAGTATGAACAAATTAAAGATAAACTTCAAAGTAAGGAAACAAATTGTAACATCCCGTTTCCCGAATTTCGGTTAATAAAATGAAAATACAAGTTATTATGAGTCGGGCTAGTGTTGGGTTAAATGGATATGCGTTATGGACTTGGGTTATGAAAGAAAGAGGAAAAGACAATTTTCTTAAGCCCGTGATCCATAATTATATAAGCATTTATTACCAAGTAATTCTCATTTTACACACATTCCACACCTCCCAAAACACACACTTAGCTCTCTCTCTTTCTAGCCGAAATCACCAAGGAAAACCGATTCCGATCCAAGGTATGATAGTATGATGTTTTTTGAGCTTAAAACCGTTAGATATGGTCATGAAATGACGAGCCGACACCATTAAACCGTTTAAGTCACGAGATCCGGGTGAAATCGGGTATAAAACGAGCCTAAGATGAGCTTAGGGAACACCCTAGCTCAGATATGGATCGAACGGGGCGAAAAACGGTGAAAAACGAGTAGAAATTCGTTTTTCCTAGCAAATCCATGGTTTTCTGGCGACGGCGCCGGAAAAGTTAATACGAGGTTAAAGGATGTCAGAGAATGTTCTGACATTCTCTGACCTAACCCTAATTCGTTAATAGGAAGTTAACGAATTAGAGGTAATTCGTTAGTGGGGAGTTAACGAACTAGGGGTGATTCGCCAAGCAGTTCGTTAAAGTTAACCTAACGAACTAGACTCAGTTTGTGTTCAAGTTCGCTAAGCATGAGTAAACTAACTAGCTTCCGATTCGCTATGACCATTCGTTAAAGGAGATAACGAATTAGAAGATCCAATTCGTTACGCGAACTGATTCGTTATATGAACTAATTCGTCAAAAGGACCGGTTCGTTAAAAGGTCCAATTTGTCTAATAACCAGTTCGTTAAAGGGTTCAATTCGTTGCAAGAACCAGTTCGTTATGGTAACCCAATTCGTTAACGATAAGTAACGAACTAGAAGTTTAACATAATGACAGAACAATCCCTAGACTTAGAAAAGAATGAGATAATTACACAATAATCCTTGGACTTTGATAATTTATGGAAGATACCTTTAAAGGTTAACGAGTAACGATTAACTAATCGGTAATAATCCAATGAAGTAAAACTGACTTAGATACATGAGACTAATTAACTAGATGATAAGAGGAGCTAGAGCTGTATTTAATATATGTATGATTATACAGTTAGTCGTGCTCAGCTTTGGAAAGGATTAACTATAACCGGTGAACGTAATCGCATTCACGTGAGTTTCTAGCCCCACTTCCTTGTTATGTTTTTGGGGCTGTGTGCATACTCGATGTGATAGTTAATACACTTACCCTAAGTGGTAAGTGTATGCCTTGTATGACTTACATATGATGATTGCTTGACGATGCATGAACGATCTTCGGATATTGCATGTACTGTCAAGTGATAGTTAAAGGCATGTCTGATGTGTACATATGATAAGTGAAAGATGTATGTATGTTATGATGATAGTACATAAATGATCTTCGGATATTGCATGTGCTGCCAAGAGATAGTCAAAGATATGACTATATATATATGATATGGAAATGAGGTATGTATGTTATGATGATAGTACATGAACGATCTTCGGATATTGTACATAAAATTTATAAAGGTATGTAAAGACATGTATGGTACAATGTACTAAATATAGGGAACCGACCCTAATAATGTCGGCGAATGGAGGGAACCGACCCTAATAATGCCGGCGAATGCAGGGAACCGACCCTAATAATGCCGGCGAATGTAGGGAACCGACCCTAATAATGTCGGAGAATGGAGGGAACCGGCCCTAATAATTTTAGCGAATGCAGGGAACCGGCCCTAATAATGTCGGCGAATGTAGGGAACCGACCCTTATAATATCGGCGAGGGGTTATAGGGCGAAATTCTCTTTGAACGTATATGTATGAATGGAAGTATGTATGTAAGAATGAAAGTATATGTGTATGGAAGTATGTACCTTCGGGTGCATATGTAAGTATGTGAATGTATTATATGTCGTCTGATTAACTAGAACTCACTCAGCGTAGCTGACTTTTAGTATGCACGCAGGTTAGCAGACTGAGACAGCTGGTTTGAGCGGGACACATGGCAAGATTGAAGATGCTGGCGTTTGAAGATTTGTCATTCTGTTTGATACTGTGTTTTAATTATGTTTTAAAAAGACAAGTTATGAATGTTTGTACTGAATGGTTGACTAATATTATTACTTTCACGAAAGTTTTACTTAATTCTGATATTTAGAACTGTGTTTATGAGTAATTCCAATCTTCCAATGTAGGGCACCGGGAACGGGGCCTTACACAAATTATCCAAAACATTATATATGTAAATAAGAATGAAAGTATATGTATGAATGGAAGTATGTATATAAGAATGAAAGTATATGTGTATGGAAGTATGTACCTTCGGATGCATATGTAAGTATGTGAATGTATTATATGTCGTCTGATTAACTAGAACTCACTCAGCGTAGCTGACTTTTAGTATGCACGCAGGTTAGCAGACTGAGACAGCTGGTTTGAGCGGGACACATGGCAAGATTGAAGATGCTGGCGTCTGAAGATTTGTCATGCTGTTTGATACTGTGTTTTAATTATGTTTTAAAAAGACAAGTTATGAATGTTTGTACTGAATAGTTGACTAATATTATTACTTTCACGAAAGTTTTAACTAATTCTGATATTTAGAACTGTGTTTATGAGTAATTCCAACGTCCAATGTAGGGCACCAGGAACGGGGCCTTACACAAATTATCCAAAACATTATATATGTAAAATACATACATTAATTAGCACAGTATGAACACATTCTAGTCAAATATACAAATTCTCAAAATTTGTTTCCAATGTAGATGGAACAACTCGGTTAATAAGAACTAGTAGTATTTTGAATTATAAGCGCGAAGACATTAGACGGTTAGAGAAAATAATTAATTTTTTTTACAGTTTGTAGCTTTTATATAAAGGATGTATCCGCATAAAGTGCATCATCTATAACCATATACTTTGTGATACAACAATAATATCAAAGAGCTTAAAGAAAAATGAAGAAAGAAAGTGTGGTTGTGATAGTGGGAGCAGGATCCGCCAGTATTGCAACATCAGCATGCCTCAACCTTCTTTCTATCCCAAATATTGTTCTTGAAAGGGAAGATTGTTATGCCTCTTTATGGCAAAAGAAGCTTATGATCGTTTGAACAGGCGCGCTAAATTAAGATTATTTTGTATATTAGCTTTAATATTCAGTTCTTGTTTATTGTAACAGATACATGTGCTTACCAAGGAGTTAGTGCAACTAGGAATGTATTTATTAAAATATATCACTTGCACTTTTGTAGATAAGATGGTTTTAAAGTTGAGCAAGTTGTTATATGGAGATCTTGACATATATGGAATACAAAGGCCACATAAAGGGCCATTTTCGCTTAAAAAAAATACCGGGCGGTCACCTTAAAAAAGATCTTGACAGATTGAGACAATTTCAAAGATAAAAGCATGAGAGATTGAGGTAAACACCCATATTATGTAATAACATCAAATAAAGTTTAAACAACTTTTTTAACGGTTGTGTTTTCTTTCTTCCATCTTAAAGGTTATGCCGGCAATTAAAGATATAAAAGACGATCAAATCAAATTTACAAAATGGTCAGGAGAAACAATTCGATGCCATTGTCTTTGCAACTGGCTTTAAAAGCACCGTGCGCAAATGGCTTAAGGTAACAAAAACTAACTACATATTGTTTAATAACTTGACATTATTTTCTCTTTGAATCTTAACATTTTTAAATTAACTAGGATGATGGAGGGCTCTTTAACGAGAAAGGAATGCCAAAGCATAAAAGTCCAAATCATTGGAAAGGAGAATATGGTCTTTATTGTGTTGGATTTGCGAGTGCTGGATTATTTGGTATCTCAAATGACGCGAAGAACATTGCTAATGATATTTCCCGATTAGTTCGTGGGACTAATTAACCTTGTATCAAGAAAACGTGGGTGGTTTGAATGTTGTCGTGTACTGCCTATACTATGTGCAATGATTTTGTAATCCATATGTGTATTTCTTATTTTTGTTACGCCTTTATAATAGTTTATATTAATAACATTACATATTTTAAAAATTTGTGTTGATATTAATAAATCTATTACCATGTTTACATATGCGATTTAAATTTAATACATTTTAAGCGATTTTGTTTGAACGAATGATCATTTGTATTACCGACAAACCTTCCAACTTTACTTACAATACAGATTTAAAATGTAGAGTTATTAACATATATCCACGAATACACTACCTTCATTTTGGTTTATGTTAACTACCTTTTTGCCATACTCTACGTGAATTTAAAGTGTCTATTCCAGATCGTATTGATACAATTAAAGACCTTTGGAGTTGGAGGATGAGTGGTGGTGGTCGATGGTGGTGGAGGTAGAGGTTGGTGGGTGGCGATGGAGGTGGCTAGGGATAATATGATGAATAAGAAGTTGAGATGGCCTTGTGGAACCCACAAATATATAACACATAAGCATGCCAACTCAGTTAAATAAGCGCACACGTCAGCTTCTCCACTAACGACGTTAGTCGCCTGTCATTTTGATGATATATAGCTGAAGAAAACAAGAACCAAATATTACTAAGGGACTTGTTATGACCTATATTCATAGATACATTGTTCAGTCTCAAGCATGTTTCAACTATCATGGTTATTGGACCGGCAGGTTTGACCATGTATAATGAAGAGTGTATTTTTTTTCTTAATTTGCATATATGATCGCCTTTAAAATAAGTTGAGATTTAAATTTTTTTTTCCTTATAAACCACACCTTTCTAGTTTCAAGTACAATGTACACTTTGGTTTATCATAAGTTAAATGTAAAATCTCTAAATTATAATGTAACATACTTTAGTCAGCATAGTATGAACAAATTATAGATAGACTTCAAAGTAAGGAAACAAATTATCCAAAAAGTTATAAATGTAAAATACATACATTAATTAGCACAGTATGAACACATTCTAGTCAAATATACAAATTCTCAAAATTTGTTTACATTGAAGATGGAACAACTCGGTTAATAAGAACTAGTAGTATTTTGAATTTTAAGCACGAAGACATTAGACAGTTAAAGTAAATAATTAAATTTGTTTACAATTTGTAGCTTTTATATAAAGGATGTATGCGCATAATGTGCATCATCTATAACCATATACTTTGTGATACAACAATCATATCAAAGAGCTTAAAGAAAAATGAAGCAAGAAACGGTGGTTGTGTTTCTTTCTTCCATCTTAAAGGTTATGCCGGCAATTAAAGATATAAAAGACGATCAAATAAAATTTACAAATGGTCAGGAGAAACAATATGATGCCATTGTCTTTGCAACCGGCTTTAAAAGCACCGTGCACAAATGGCTTAAGGTAACAAAAACTAACTACATGTTGTTTAATAACATGACATTATTTTCTCTTTGAATCTTAACATTTTTTTAAATTAACTAGGATGATAGAGGGCTCTTTAATGAGAAAGGAATGCCAAAGCATAAAAGTCCAAATCATTGGAAAGGAGAATATGGTCTTTATTGTGTTAGATTTGCGAGTGCTGGATTATTAGGTATCTCAAATGACGCGAAGAACATTGCTAATGATATTTCCCGATTAGTTTGTGGGACTAATTAACTATGTATCAAGAAAACGTGGGTGGTTTGAATGTTGTCGTGTACTGCCTATACTATGTGCAATGATTTTGTAATCCATATGTGTATTTCTTATTTTTGTTACGCCTTTATAATAGTTTATATTAATAACATTACATATTTTAAAAATTTGTGTTGATATTAATAAATCTATTACCATGTTTACATATGCGGTTTAAATTTAATACATTTTAAGCGATTTTTATTTGAAAGAATGATCATTTGTATTACCGACAAACCTTCCAACTTTACTTACAATACAGATTTAAAATGTAAAATGTAAAATGTAGAGTTATTAACATATATCCACGAATACGCTACCTTCATTTTGGTTTATGTTAACTACCTTTTTGCCATACTCTACGTGAATTTAAAGTATCTATTCCAGATCGTATTGATACAATTAAAGACCTTCGGAGTTGGTGAATAAGTGGTGGTGGTCGATGGTGGTGGAGGTAGAGGTTGGTGGGTGGCGATGGAGGTGGCTAGGGCTAATATGATGAATAAGAAGATGAGATGGCCTTGTGGAACCCACAAATATATAACACATAAGCATGCCAACTCAGTTAAATAAGCGCACACGGCAGCTTCTCCACTAACGACGTTAGTCGCCTGTCATGTTGATGATATATAGTTGAAGAAAACAAGAACCAAATATTACTAAGGGTCAACTCCACTTGTTACGACCTATATTCAAAGATACAATGTTCAGTCTCAAGCCTGTTTCAACTATCAGTTGGTTATTGGACCGGCAGGTTTGACCATGTATAATTAAAAATGTATTTTTTTTTAATTTTCATATATGATCGCCTTTTAAATAAGTTGAGATTTAAATTTTTTTCCCTATAAACCACACCTTTCTAGTTTCTAGTACAATGTACACTTTGGTTTATCATAAGTTAAATGTAAAATCTCTAAAATTTATAATGTAACATACTTTAGTCAGCACAGTATGAACAAATTAAAAATAGACTTCAAAGTAAGGAAACAAATTATCCAAAAAGTTATATATGTAAAATACATACATTAATTAGCACAGTATGAATACATTCTAGTCAAATATACAAATTCTCAAAATTTGTTTACATTGAAGATGGAACAACTCGGTTAATAAGAACTAGTAGTATTTTGAATTTTAAGCGCGAAGACATTAGACAGTTAAAGTAAATAATTAAATTTGTTTACAATTTGTAGCTTTTATATAAAGGATGTATGCGCATAATGTGCATCATCTATAACCATATACTTTGTGATACAACAATCATATCAAAGAGCTTAAAGAAAAATGAAGCAAGTAACGGTGGTTGTGATAGTGGGAGCAGGACCCGCCGGTATTGCAACGTCAGCATGCCTCAACCTTCTTTCTATCCCAAATATTGTTCTTGAAAGTGAAGATTGTTATGCGTCTTTATGGCAAAAGAAAGCTTATGATCATTTGAAGCTTCACTTGGCCAAAAACTTTTGTCAACTCCCTCATATGGCATTTCTGTTGTCTGCGCCTACATTTGTACCCAAAAATATGTTTGTTCAATACTTTCAAAACTACGTTTATTGATGTGAGTGCGCGTAGCTTGTATAAATATGATAGATTGGATATTTAGCTTTTGCACAAGATCGCGTTTTAAATTTATAAAAGTGATTTCTACAAAGACTAAACACACACAAAATAGGCAAGTGTACCTATCGTATATGTAGAATATTATTGGTAAGAACCAAGTATCGATCCGTGGACACAAATGTTTCTAATGATAAATCGTTGTTTTACTTTAATCGGAGGTTTTAATCATTTTGGGGTTAATTTTTAACTTTTTATAAAATATAAATACTTATATATAATATATATATATATATAGGTGACCAAGACAAGAGATTCTAAACGAGTTGTTCAATTATGCGAAGGTTACCATCTAAGATCAAGAATCCACTTCATTTTAGCATTGATAAATAATATTTGAACATGTGGTAAACTTGCCATAATAATATATTATAGATAGCTCCTTAAACCTTAAGTGAGCATCTTTGGCACTAAGGAGATAGCATGCGAATTTTAAAGTCCACCATTTCCTAATGTCATGCCATCTCATTGATGTCAATTTAAGTTGGCAAGTAGTTTCGTAAAGTAGAAAGATTAGGATTGACTTTGATTTCTCAAATACCAATTCTAACAACTTCGGGTGGTTGTAGTTTAGTCACACAACCTCCCCTTGGTTGATTTATGTAGGTTATAATTACACATTCCATTAACATATGATTTCTTTAACTAATTTGATATCCTAAGCAAAGCCATTTTCGGATTACCAAGGTTTAGAAAAATACATCATAACTTATATCTCATCAATTCTAAGTACAATATAACGATCCATGTTTCGATAATGTATCAAAGTATTTCTATCATTCAAGAACATGAATCGAACATGAACGATTGCCAATGGAATTGACAACCACCAACTTTGAATTAGTGATTTAAGATGGTGAAACATTTCTCATTAAAAGATAATTGTAATATAACCATGTACTTTACTAGACTACACCATATGTTTTATATAATTATCAAGTAAAAAAAAGCTTCTTCATTGATTTTAGATGGTAAAAGGAGTTTAGCTCATAATGAGCATGATGATAAACATTAAGATGAATGATAATAACAAATACATGATTAAACTTGGAACAATCTAACTAAATGTAGATGAATCTTCCTTCTTAATGATGATGATGATGGATGATGATGATGGTTGATGGTGATGACCTCCAAGCCTTCAAAATCTTCACTAAATCTTCAAAGTGAGTGTTAGTGTGTGTTTTTATAAGAGAGAACCGAATAGATTTCTTTTCAAGGCACACTCTTCAAATGGCACAAGAGCCACTATTTATAGGCAATCTGGAGTGTGAAGCACAGACCCGTGCTTGATGAGCACGCCCCCGTGCATTTTTAAGACATGTGCCAGATTTGTTTTGTCTTTTCTATGACGTGGCCACGGCTCCGTGCTTGATGAGCACGGCCCCGTGCTTTTTAGTGACATGTGCTAATTCTTTTTGTCGTTTCTGGAAGGTAAGCACGGCCCCGTGCTTCCTGAGGCACGCCCCCGTGCTTTTTACTGACATGTGCTAATTCTTTTTGTCGCTTCTTAAAGGTAAGCACGGCCCCGTGCTTCCAAAAGCACGGCCCCGTGTTTCCTGAAAGCACAACCCCATGTTTCCTGAAAGCGCAACCCCATGTTTCCTGAAGCACAACCCCATGTTTCCTGAAGCACAGCCCCATGTTTTGTTGTTTTCTTTGGTTTTTCTTTGGCTTTTCATTCGTTTCTTCGTTTGAGGCTTGGATTTTCCTGAAAATACATTTTAACATGATAAGTAGTTATTTTAACTATATTATACGATAGAAGTTGCAGTTTTTAGAGATTATTTGATGCTAAAAAGATGTATATTTTATATACATCAAACATCCCCACACTTGAACCTTGCTTGTCCTCAAGCTAGCTACTTATAAATATTCTTTAAAAATAGTAAGTTATTCTTTAAAAATAGTAAGTTAGGACCATAGCTTAAACATCCCCAAAAGATTTCCAAGAAAATGGGAATAAAATAACCAACCTTAAATCATAGGAATATATGTAGTGATATATAAAAAGGTGATTTTGTTTTTATGAGTTTCCGTTTATGCAAAATGTCACGTTCTCACAATGTTCACTCACACTTGGTTTTATATCTGATCATACCTGTGATGTATGTATGTGAACACTCTTAGTCAAAATGCAACCTGTGAAAAATAAGCTTGTAGCAATTTCAAATCTCCACCTTTGTGAAGGGTTGTATAGATTAAAAGGTAATATGGGTTGGTTTTGAGTAGGAATTTGGTATTTTGTGGTGGTTCAAGGGTTTACGTTAATGAGGACGAGGACGGTAAATACAACTTCTGCTGATTGTTGGGAGTCTTAAGATGTCTTCAACGATTAGCTCCTTTCTCCCGATTGCTATTATTTTAACCTAGTGACTCTTTTAAGGTCAGATCGTCAAGACCAGTTTTGTTGAGGATGTGGATTAGTTCTTCCTCAATGCTATTCTGAACATAACTCCCAAATCTAATGGATCGTTCGGCTTTGAGCCTAATAGCCCCCACCCTCATTAGTTCGGTATATTCATGCTGAGACTGAGTTTGACTTTTTCTACATCTTCCTTTGTGGGACCAGTTGCCGTAACCTAAGCATCGTTCGTATCTTTTCGCTCTTCTCTTCATTGCGTTTTTGGAAATTCCACAAAATGGTAGCCTTTGTTCTCCTTGGCGCCACTTTTTCCTCACCTCATTGCTAAAGAGAAAGATTCTCTCCTAAGTTCTGGAGGCAACCTAGGTTTTGTGAAGTGATGTAGCAAAGGAAATTGAAATCGAAATAATGCATTTCCAGTTCTTTAGGGTCTGTCGGTAAAAGACCAGTGTTGTATTTTACCGGTGAGAGGGATAAAGTGGAAAGGTTTTGGTTTAGGATTTTGGGTTTTGTAATTTGGGGAATGGTTTGAGAGGATTGTGACAATATTACCTTTTTCCTTATACAATGCTTCGTGCGGTCTTAAAATGAATAATTGCGACAAGTTCTAAATCACACGAAACATATGACTCACTCAATGCTTCCGAAAAAAGATTTATATGGCATGATGTTTATCTCACAGTAAAGGAGGAATTAGGTATAAACGCCATATTTTGCATAAATTTGTTCTCATTATTACAAAACTTCTTTTTACTTTTTCACTTTTTTGGTTATAGTAGATTTGTAGTTAGTTATTTGCAAAAAAATTCTCTTGAATTTTCTTTTGGTTTTGTCAAAAATAGTCTTTGTTTGCTACAAAAAATTTTGTTATTAGAGAATCTTATAATTAGTTGAGAAAGCAATTGGTCAAGTAATTCCCCTCCCCACACTTGAATCTCACATTGTCCTCAATGTGAAAAGTTTCATAAAAAGATCAGTAATAAGATTCATATGAAGTATGGAGGGTAAAATGGAAAGGAACTTCCCTACGGGCCAACGAAATTTTGACAGAGCGTCCCCTATTTTCGTCCGTTTTCCTGTAGTGTACCTATATAAAAACTGCATACGACCAACAAGCATAATAATACTTAAAATTATTATTATTTTTATTATTATTATTATTATTATTATTATTATTATTATTATTAGTATTAGTATTATATATTTTTAACCTTATTTCAATGCCTAGTTTAATCAGGGTCTTGGCCAGACCCTACTTCCAAAATGTTCATTGATCTGGGTGGAGGGTTAGTACCTCCGAGATGGTCTCGAATGGTCCATCGATGTATGGTTTTAATCGATGTCCGTTAACTTTGAACTTCTGGCCTTCAGAGTTTGAGATCTCGACTGTCCCATAGTCAAAAACTGATTCAACTATGTGTGGACCTGTCCAACGAGATTTCAATTTTCCTGGGAAGAGACGCAAACGTGTGTTATATAACAGTACACGATCGCCAAATTGAAATTTCTTGTTTCCTTTTAAATGGGCGTCGTGTAAACGTTTAGTCTTTTCTTTGTAAGACCAGGAATTTTCATATGCCAGTGCTCTTAGTTCTTCGAGCTCGTGAATTTGATCTTCTCGGTTTTTATTGGCGGACATTAGATCAAAATTCACTGCTCTCAGAGCCCAATATGCTTTGTGTTTTAGTTCTACGGGTAGATGACATGCCTTCCCAAAAACAAGTTTGAATGGTGTTGTTCCTATGGGGGTTTTGTAAGCCGTCTGAGGGCCCACAAAGCGTCATCTAACTTTTCTGCCCAATTTTCGCGATTCATTCCTACAGTTTTTTCTAAAATCCTTTTAATTCCTCGATTCGAGACCTCCACTTGCCCATTGGTCTGAGGGTGATATGGTGTTGCCAGTTGGTGGTGAACCCCATATCGTGCTAAGAATTTATCCATCAGAGCGTTACAGAAGTGGGTACCTCTGTCGCTGATTAGGGCTTTCGGAGTACCGAATCGTGAAAATAACTTTTTCAGAATTCTTACTACAACCCAAGCATCATTAGTGGGAAGAGCTTGAGCTTCTACCCATTTAGACACGTAGTCGACTGCTACTAGGATGTACTTATTTCCGGATGAGTTAGGAAAAGGACCCATGAAATCTATTCCCCATACATCAAAGACCTCACAAAATTGAATGCCTTTTTGAGCCATCTCATTCTTGGCTAATATGTTCCCAAATATTGTTCTTGAAAGTGAAGATTGTTATGCGTCTTTATGGCAAAAGAAAGCTTATGATCGTTTGAAGCTTCACTTGGCCAAAAACTTTTGTCAACTCCCTCATATGGCATTTCTGTTGTCTGCGCCTACATTTGTACCCAAAAATATGTCTGTTCAATACTTTCAAAACTACGTTTATTGATGTGCGTGCGCGTAGCTTGTATAAATATGATAGATTGGATATTTAGCTTTTGCACAAGATCGCGTTTTAAATTTATAAAAGTGATTTCTACAAAGACTAAACACACACAAAATAGGCAAGTGTACCTATCGTATATGTAGAATAGTATTGGTAAGAACCAAGTATCGATCCGTGGACACAAATGTTTCTAATGATAAATCGTTGTTTTACTTTAATCGAAGGTTTTAATCATTTTGGGGTTAATTTTTAACTTTTTATAAAATATAAATACTTATATATAATATATATATATAGGTGACCAAGACAAGAGAATATCTAAGGCTTTTCTAACCGTGGTGGCGCTACTATGGTGTCCACCAGTTGGTCATTCATGGCAGTGTTTGAGAATATCTAAGGCTTCCTTTCCTGATACACACCTACGAATAACCTGATCGGCCCCTATCCTAAACAAGTATGGATCTTCCCAGAAGTAGAACTTAAGGTCGGAGAAGAATTTCTTCCGTTGTTGATGAGTTAGCCCTTTTCTTAGAATTCTACAAGCCAGATAGTTTGTGAAGTCGGCAAACCAAGGACTTTCATCCTTTTCCTGCATGATTGCTTGGATATGCATGAGAACTTCGTGTGGAAAATTATCATCGATAATTTCTTTATGATGTTTCTCTGAAGCTGGGCATTCTAAGCGTGAGAGATGGTCCGCGGCTACATTCTCTGCTCCTTTCTTGTCCTTGACTTCTATATCGAATTCTTGGAGTAGTAGGATCCATCAGATAAGTCTAGGTTTGGCATCTTGCTTGTTGAAGAGGTAAGGTATGGCGGCATGGTCGGTGTAAACTATGGTTTTGGAAAGAACGAGGTATGATCTACATTTCTCAAAGGCAAAGACTACTGCTAGTAACTCTTTTTCTGTTGTGGTGTAATTTTCTTGTGCATCATTAAGAGTTTTACTAGCATAGTAAATTGGGTGAAAATGTTTTTCTTTGCGTTTCCCGAGTACGGCTCCAATTGCAAAGTCGCTTGCATCGCACATGATTTCGAATGGAAGGGTCCAATCGGGTGTAGTCATGATTGGTGCATTGATGAGTTTGTCTTTTAATATGTTGAATGATTCAACACATTCTTTGGAGAAGACAAACGGTGCGTCTTTCTCCAAAAGTTTGGTCATAGGTCTAGCAATTTTGGAAAAGTCTTTTATGAAGCGACGGTAAAATCCCGCGTGACCTAGAAAACTTCTAATGGCTCTAACTGAAGTTGGTGGTGGAAGTTTGGATATGGTTTCTATTTTTTCTCTATCAACTTCTAGTCATGCTTGGGATATCTTATAACCTAGAACGATGCCTTCTTTGACCATAAAGTGACATTTTTCCCAGTTGAGTACTAAATTCACTTCCTCACACCTAGTCATCATTTTGTCTAGGTTTTTCAGACAATGATCGAAGGAGTCTCCAAAGACTGAGAAGTCGTCCATGAAAACTTCCATAGAGTGCTCGATCATTTCATGAAAGATGGCCACCATGCAACGTTGGAAGGTGGCCGGAGCATTACATAATCCAAATGGTATTCTTCGGTAGGCGAAAGTTCCGTATGGACATGTAAAAGTAGTTTTCTCTTGATCCTCAGGAGCAATGGGAATCTGAAAGTATCCGGAAAATCCATCAAAAAAACAATAGAACATTTTTCCAGATAATCGCTCAAGCATTTGGTCTATGAAAGGAAGTGGAAAATGATCTTTTCTTGTGGCGTCATTAAGCTTCCGGTAGTCAATGCAAACTCGCCAGCCTGTGATGGTTCTCATTGGTATTAATCCGTCCTTCTCGTTCATCACGACCGTCATTCCTCCGTTCTTGGGTACTACTTTAACGGGACTAACCCAAGGTGAATCTTAGATTGGGTAGATTAATCCGGCATCAAGCAGTTTGATTACTTCTTTCTTCACCACGTCTTGTATGTTGGGGTTGAGACGTCTTTGATGTTGGACCACGGGTTTGTATTCTTCTTCCATGAGGATTTTGTGAGTACAAAAGGAGGGACTGATGCCCTTGATATCCATGATCTTCCATGCGATGGCCTTCTTATGGTTTTTGAGAACCTTAAGAAGTTCGTCTTTCTCTTCTTTGGAAAGGTGAGATGAAATAATTACTGGGAGTTGAGAATCTTTTTCTAGGAAGGCGTATTCGAGATGTTTTGGTAGTTCTTTTAACTCTAAGGCGGGTGGTTCTTCAATTGATGGTTTTGATTTTTCATTGTTCTCGGTGATCTCACATACTATTTCTGATGTTTCTTGATTGTTGTTGATAGCATTGAGATTTTCGTTATCTAAGATAGGTTTGGTGATGGTTTCGGTTAAGATTTGTGTTTCCATCCTGCTAGTGATGGAGGAATCTCGCACATAGCAACTCACGATAGAATCTATAATGTCGATACAATATAATGCGTCATAGTGATGTTGCGGATATTGCATAGATTTTCCTAAGTCAAAAGTGATTGCCTCGTCATTGACCCTGAGAGTGAGTTTGCCGGTGCAAACATCAATAATAGCCTTTGCAGTGGCTAAGAAGGGTCTTCCTAAAATCAGAGGTACACTTTTGTCTTCCTCCATGTCTAGAATCACAAAATCTACTGGGAAAACAAACTTGTCAATTTTGACAAGCATGTTTTCAACAATGCCCCGAGGATATTTAACGGATCGATCAGCTAACTTAATGCTCATGCATGTGGGCTTTGGTTCTCCTATCCCTAGTTTTGCAAAAACCGCATAAGGCATTAAATTAATACTAGCTCCTAGGTCAGCCAGGGCATTGCTAACAGACAAATTTCCTATGAGACAAGGGATAGTAAAACTCCCTGGATCGGTCATTTTTGGCGGCAGCTTGCTTTGAAGGAAAACTGAACATTCTTTGCTCAAGGTGACATGCGAGAGCTCCTCCAGCTTCCTTATTTTGGTCAGCACTTCTTTGAGAAACTTTGCATAGTTCGGCATTTGAGCATTGGCTTCGACGAAAGGGATGTTGATGTGGAGTTGTTTGAAGAGTTCTAAAAACTTCCCATACTGAGCTTCTAATCGTTCCTGCTTCAGCCGTCCAGGGTATGGAATAGGTGGAATATAAGTTCGGACTGACTCCTTGGGTTGTACGGTGCCCGTTGGGATCAGTCTTTCCTGCGTTTTATCAGGGGATTCCTTTTCCATAACTGGTTCTGAAGTTGGTGAGGCAACAGTGGTTGTGCCACTTCTTAATGTAACAGCGTTGGCTGCTGCATTTGGGTTTGTTATAGTGTTGCCTGGAAGAGTGTCGGGTGGTCTTTCTGACAATTGTCGGGCAATCTGTCCGATCTGAGTTTCTAGATACTGCAATGATGCTTGTTGACTTTTGAGGTCGGCTTCATGTTTTAACAATACTCCGCTGATATCAACAGCTCTTGAGTCGGCTTTCTTTTTTGCTTCATTTGTTTTACTCATCAATTGGATTAGCATTTCTTCGATCTTCGAGTAGCTTGGGTTTTGATGGATACTAGAACTTTGATCTTGAAATTGAGGTTTAGGTTGGAAGGGTTGATTCATAGGTCTCTTTTTGAATCCGGATAAAGGTTGAGTGTTACCTCCGTCTTTCCAGATGAAATTCGGGTGGTTTCTCCATCCTGGATTGTAGTTATTGCTGAAAGCGTTGTTATGTCGAGCGATGAAATCGACTTCTTCCATGGCCATAATGACTTGTTTATAGTCACTCGTCTTATGACTTCCTCCACAAGTGTCACAGGTGAGTCTGGTTTTTGATAGTTCGGCTTGAAGTTGTTCGAAGTTTTTAGAAAGGGCTTCAAGTTGTGCTGTGACAAGAGTGTTGGAGTCAACGTGGTGTATTCCTTTATGGGTAGGTGTAGATCTTGGTGGGTTGTAAGCGAAACTCTTCTTTGCGGCTTTCTCCAGGACTTCAAATGCTTCGTTAGGTGATTTGGATCCCAGGTCTCCACCAGCGATCTGGTCGATGGCCTGTTTGTTTTGACTGGATTGTGCGTCAAAGAAAGTTTGGACTTGTAACCACACGCTCAGTCCATGATGTGGGCATCTTCTCAGAAGACTTTTTTATCTTTCCCATGCTACGTGTAGCGATTCATCATCATCGGTCCGGAATCCGGTAATGCTGGCTCGGTATTTGGCAGTTTTGTCAGGCGGAAAATATTTGAGGAGAAACTGTTCAACCATCTGGTCCCAAGTGGTGATGGAACCAGAGGAAATAGATTCTATCCATTCTAGGGCTTGGCCCCTTAGAGAGAAGGGAAAGAGTTTGAGTTTGATATGATCGTCCGAACAGTTTTGAATTTTAAAGGTTCCGCAGATTCGTAGGAATCGAGATATGTGAGAAAGAGGGTCGTCGTCGAGGAGACCATGGAATTGAACTGAATTTTCCACCATATGAATGGTGCTTGATTTGATTTCGAAATTTTCGGTGATTTCGTAGCCTTCGAGAGTTGGCTTGGCATATTGGCTCATGTTCGGCTCATTATTCTGGGCCCACATCATTTCTTCGGTTTGATTTTCTCCTGATGTGGTGGCGTCTACTGATTCGTCTTTGATTGCTTCTGCGGTTTCTGTAGTCCGTTTACGAGTTCGTCGACGAAAGAGTCGTTCGGGTTCAGAAAGTGGAGAAACAAGCTCGGGCTCAAAAGTAGAGGACATACATGAGGCTAAATCAAAATAAAACTAAAGTTAATCTAAAGGTTAATCTAAGTTAAACTACGAGTTAGGCTAAGCTATTTTAATTTATACTAAGGTCTAAGTTAATTAAGCTAAAGTAAAGTAAGGTAACTAAAGGTAAAAGGTAGGTAGGCTAGCCGTAAAATTATGTACTTTAGTATTTAGTAAAAAAAATAAAGATAAAATAAAATAGAAGTTAAAAAATTTGTACAATTATAGACAATGATTAAATTAAAACTTGGATTGTTCTTAGAAATGTACCGTGTCCCTAGCAACGGCGCCAAAAACACTTGATGACGTGTGCGTGCTAGTGGTATAAAATATGAAAGATTGGATATTTAGCTTTTGCACAAGATCGTGTTTTAAATTTATAAAATTGATTTCTACAAAGACTAAACACACACAAAATAGGCAAGTGTACCTATCGTATATGTAGAATATTATTGGTAAGAACCAAGTATCGATCCGTGGACACAAATGTTTCTAATGATAAATCGTTGTTTTACTTTAATAGGAGGTTTTAATCATTTTGGGGTTAATTTTTAACTTTTTATAAAATATAAATACTTATATATAATATATATATATAGGTGACCAAGACAAGAGATTCTAAACGAGTTGTTCAATTCTGCGAAGGTTACCACCTAAGATCAATAATCCACTTCATTTTAGCATTGATAAATAATATTTGAACATGTGGTAAACTTTCCATAATAATATATGATAGATAGCTCCTTAAACCTTAAGTGAGCATCTTTGGCACTAAGGAGATAGCATGCGCATTTTAAAGTCCACCATTTCCTAATGTCATGCCATCTCATTGATGTCAATTTAAGTTGGCAAGTAGTTTTGTAAAGTAGAAAGATTAGGATTGACTTCGATTTCTCAAATACCAATTCTAACAACTTCGGGTGGTTGTAGTTTAGTCACACAACCTCCCCTTGGTTGATTTATGTAGGTTATAATTACACATTCCATTAACATATGATTTCTTTAACTAATTTGATATCCTAAGCAAAGCCATTTTCGGATTACCAAGGTTTGGAAAAATACATCATAACTTATATCTCATCATTTCTAAGTACAATATAAGGATCCATGTTTCGATAATGTATCAAAGTATTTCTATCTTTCAAGAACATGAATCGATCATGAACGATTGCCAATGGAATTGACAACCACCAACTTTGAATTAGTGATTTAAGATGGTGAAACATTTCTCATCAAAAGATAATTGTAATATAACCATGTACTTTACTAGACTACACCACATGTTTTATATAATTATCAAGTAAAACAAAGCTTCTTCATAGATTTTAGATGGTAAAAGGAGTTTAGCTCATAATGAGCATGATGATAAACATTAAGATGAATGATAATAACAAATACATGATTAAACTTGGAACAATCTAACCAAATATAGATGAATCTTCCTTCTTAATGATGATGATGATGGATGATGATGATGGTTGATGGTGATGACCTCCAAGCCTTCAAACTCTTCACTAAATCTTCAAAGTGAGTGTTAGTGTGTGTTTTTATAAGAGAGAACCGAATAGATTTCTTTTCAAGGAACACTCTTCAAATGGCACAAGAGCCACTATTTATAGGCAACCTGGAGTGTGAAGCACGGCCCCGTGCTTGATGAGCACGGCCCCGTGCATTTTTAAGACATGTGCCAGATTTGTTTTGTCTTTTATGTGACGTGGCTACGGCCCCGTGCTTGATGAGCAAGGCCCCGTGCTTTTTAGTGATATGTGCTAATTCTTTTTGTCGTTTCTGGAAGGTAAGCACGGCCCCGTGCTTCCTGAGGCACGCCCCCATGCTTTTTACTAACATGTGCTAATTCTGTTTGTCGTTTCTTAAAGGTAAGCACGGCCCCGTGCTTCCAAAAGCACGGCCCCGTGTTTCCTGAAAGCACATCCCCATGTTTCCTGAAAGCACAGCCCCATGTTTCCTTAAGCACAACCCCATGTTTCCTGAATCACAACCCCATGTTTCCTGAAGCACAGCCCCATGTTTTGTTGTTTTCTTTGGCTTTTCATTCATTTCTTCGTTTGAGGCTTGGATTTACCTGAAAATACATTTTAACATGATAAGTAGTAATTTTAACTATATTATACGATAGAAGTTGCAGTTTTTAGAGATTATTTGATTCTAAAAAGATGTATATTTTTATATACATCATTTATCATTTCAACGTAGACCCATTGTACCAACGTAGTGTTGAGAGTGCGCGGTATGATAGGAGCACACAAAAATGGGTGGTTACCGCCAAAAATAGTGTTTTGCGTTTGGTCGAGGAGTATGTAGGTGAGTTTCTTGTGGTGGCAACCGGTGAAAATAGTGAAGGCTATATTCCCAACATTTATGGTTTAGACAATTTCAAGGGGTTAGTCATTCACTCTAGCGAGTATGAAAATGGAAAGAAACTTGGAGACGAAAAAGTGCTTGTTGTTGGTGCTGGAAATTCTGGCATGGAAATTGCATACGATTTGTGTAATTGGGGTGCTCAAACATCAATCGTTATTCGTATCCCAGTAAGCACATTAACACTCTCCAGCGTGACATTTGAGTTTGAACATGCGCGTTAAATTAAGATTATTTTGTATATTAGCTTTAATATTCAATTCTTGTTTATTGTAACAGATACATGTGCTTACCAAGGAGTTAGTGCAACTTGGAATGTATTTATTAAAATATATCCCGTGCACTTTTGTAGATAAGATGGTTTTAACGTTGAGCAAGTTGTTATATGGAGATCTTGATAGATATGGAATACAAACGCTACGTAAAGGGCCATTTTCGCTTAAAAAAGATACCGGGCGGTCACCTGTAATTGACGTTGGGACAATTTCAAAGATAAAAGCAGGAGAGATTGAGGTAAACATCCTTATTATGTAATAACATCAAATAACGTTTAAACAACTTTTTTAACGGTTGTGTTTCTTTCTTCCATCTTAAAGGTTATGCCGGCAATTAAAGATATAAAAGACGATCAAATCAAATTTACAAATGGTCAGGAGAAACAATATGATGCCATTGTCTTTGCAACCGGCTTTAAAAGCACCGTGCACAAATGGCTTAAGGTAACAAACACTAACTACATATTGTTTAATAACATGACATTATTTTCTCTTTGAATCTTAACATTTTTTAAATTAACTAGGAAGATAGAGGGCTCTTTAACGAGAAAGGAATGCCAAAGCATAAAAGTCCAAATCATTGGAAAGGAGAATATGGTCTTTATTGTGTTGGATTTGCGAGTGCTGGATTATTAGGTATCTCAAATGACGCGAAGAACATTATTAATGATATTTCCCGATTAGTTTGTGGGACTAATTAACTATGTATCAAGAAAACGTGGGTGGTTTGAATGTTGTCGTGTACTGCCTATACTATGTGCAATGATTTTGTAATCCATATGTGTATTTCTTATTTTTGTTACGCCTTTATAATAGTTTATATTAATAACATTACATATTTTAAAAATTTGTGTTGATATTAATAAATCTATTACCATGTTTACATATGCGGTTTAAATTTAATACATTTTAAGCGATTTTTATTTGAACGAATGATCATTTGTATTACCGACAAACCTTCCAACTTTACTTACAATATAGATTTAAAATGTAGAGTTATTAACATATATCCACGAATACACTACCTTCATTTTGGTTTATGTTAACTACCTTTTTGCCATACTCTACGTGAATTTAAAGTGTCTATTCCAGATCGTATTGATACAATTAAAGACCTTTGGAGTTGGAGGATGAGTGGTGGTGGTCGATGGTGGTGGAGGTAGAGGTTGGTGGGTGGCGATGGAGGTGGCTAGGGATAATATGATGAATAAGAAGTTGAGATGGCCTTGTGGAACCCACAAATATATAACACATAAGCATGCCAACTCAGTTAAATAAGCGCACACGTCAGCTTCTCCACTAACGACGTTAGTCGCCTGTCATTTTGATGATATATAGCTGAAGAAAACAAGAACCAAATATTACTAAGGGACTTGTTATGACCTATATTCATAGATACATTGTTCTGTCTCAAGCATGTTTCAACTATCAGTTGGTTATTGGACCGGCAGGTTTGACCATGTATAATGAAGAGTCTATTTTTTTTCTTAATTTGCATATATGATCGCCTTTAAAATAAGTTGAGATTTAAATTTTTTTTCCTTATAAACCACACCTTTCTAGTTTCTAGTACAATGTACACTTTGGTTTATCATAAGTTAAATGTAAAATCTCTAAATTATAATGTAACATACTTTAGTCAGCATAGTATGAACAAATTAAAGATAGACTTCAAAGTAAGGAAACAAATTATCCAAAAAGTTATATATGCAAAATACATACATTAATTAGCACAGTATGAACACATTCTAGTCAAATATACAAATTCTCAAAATTTGTTTACATTGAAGATGGAACAACTCGGTTAATAAGAACTAGTAGTATTTTGAAATTTAAGCACGAAGACAATAGACAGTTAAAGTAAATAATTAAATTTGTTTACAATTTGTAGCTTTTATATAAAGGATGTATGCGCATAATGTGCATCATCTATAACCATATACTTTGTGATACAACAATCATATCAAAGAGCTTAAAGAAAAATGAAGCAAGAAACGGTGGTTGTGATAGTGGGAGCAGGACCCGCCGGTATTGCAACGTCAGCATGCCTCAACCTTCTTTCTATCCCAAATATTGTTCTTGAAAGGGAAGATTGTTACGCGTCTTTATGGCAAAAGAAAGCTTATGATCGTTTGAAGCTTCACTTGGCCAAAAACTTTTGTCAACTCCCTCATATGGCATTTCCGTTGTCTGCGCCTACATTTGCACCCAAAAATATGTTTGTTTAATACTTGCAAAACTACGTTTATCATTTCAACGTAGACCCATTGTACCAACGTAGTGTTGAGAGTGCGCGGTATGATAGGAGCACACAAAAATGGGTGGTTACCGCCAAAAATTGTGTTTTGGGTTTGGTCAAGGAGTATGTAGATGAGTTTCCTGTGGAGGAAACCGGTGAAAATAGTGAAGGCTATATTCCCAACATTTATGGTTTAGACAATTTCAAGGGGTTAGTCATTCACTCTATCGAGTATGAAAACGGAAAGAAATTTGGAGTCGAAAAAGTGCTTGTTGTTGGTGCTGGAAATTCTGGCATGAAAGTTGCATACGATTTGTGTAATTGGAGTGCTCAAACATCAATCGTTATTCGTAGCCCGGTAAGCACATTAACACTCTCCCGCGTGACATTTGAGTTTGAACAGGCGCGTTAAATTAAGATTATTTTGTATATTAGCTTTAATATTCAATTCTTGTTTATTGTAATAGATACATGTGCTTACCAAGGAGTTAGTGCAACTTGGAATGTATTTATTAAAATATATCCCGTGCACTTTTGTAGATAAGATGGTTTTAACGTTGAGCAAGTTGTTATATGGAGATCTTGACATATATGGAATACAAAGGCCACGTAAAGGGCCATTTTCGCTTAAAAAAGATACTGGGCGGTCACCTGTAATTGACGTTGGGACAATTTCAAAGATAAAAGCAGGAGAGAATGAGGTAAACATCCTTATTATGTAATAACATCAAATAACGTTTAAACAAGTTTTTTAACGGTTGTGATTTCTTTCTTCCATCTTTAAGGTTATGCCGGCAATTAAAGATATAAAAGACGATCAAATCAAATTTACGAATGGTTCTGAGAAACAATAAGATGCCATTGTCTTTGCAACTGGCTTTAAAATCACCGTGCGTAAATGGCTTAAGGTAACAAAGACTAACTACATATTGTTTAATAACTTGACATTATTTTCTCTTTGAATCTTAACATTTTTTAAATTAACTAGGATGATGGAGGGCTCTTTAACGAGAAAGGAATGCCAAAGCATAAAAGTCCAAATCATTGGAAAGGAGAATATGGTCTTTATTGTGTAGGATTTGCGAGTGCTGGATTATTTGGTATCTCAAATGACGCGAAGAACATTGCTAATGATATCTCCCGATTAGTTCGTGGGACTAATTAACCTTGTATCAAGAAAACGTGGGTGGTTTGAATGTTGTCGTGTACTGCCTATACTATGTGCAATGATTTTGTAATCCATATGTGTATTTCTTATTTTTGTTACGCCTTTATAATAGTTTATATTAATAACATTACATATTTTAAAAATTTGTGTTGATATTAATAAATCCATTACCATGTTTACATATGCGGTTTAAATTTAATACATTTTAAGCGATTTTTATTTGAACGAATGATCATTTGTATTACCGACAAACCTTCCAACTTTACTTACAATACAGATTTAAAATGTAGAGTTATTAACATATATCCACGAATACACTACCTTCATTTTGGTTTATGTTAACTACCTTTTTTCCATACTCTACGTGAATTTGAAAGTATCTATTCCAGATCGTATTGATACAATTAAAGACCTTCGGAGTTGGAGGATGAGTGGAGGTGGTCGATGGTGGTGGAGGTAGAGGTTGGTGGGTGGCGATGGAGGTGGCTAGGGCTAATATGATGAATAAGAAGATGAGATGGCCTTGTGGAACCCACAAATATATAACACATAAGCATGCCAACTCGGTTAAATAAGCGTACACGTCAGCTTCACCACTAATGACGTTAGTTGTCACACCCCATTTAGGGCCTAGGAGTGCGACCAACAAGTTGTTATCGTGTTTAATAATAATTCAGAGTTGCGTTAATTTACGAACGACTTATAAAGCTTTAAGAATTGAAAGTGTAATTTATATACATTCAAAAGACGGGAATTTTAAAAATACCCGTTTAGAGTTGTTAACAAAAGATTACTTGTTTATGTTCTACAAACCACCATATTAAAATTATACAAAATGAATCCGAGCCATCGGAAATTAGTACTTCGTTATTTCCAAGCTCTAAATTTGTTCACCTGCAAAATGTAATAAAATACGTCAGCAACTAATGTTGGTGAACACGCTGACGCAAAAATACTTCTTTTACTTTATTACTCCTTGAGACTACGCCTGCCTCGGCCCAACGTGGCTTAGGAATAACAAAGTCAAATAACACATCATAAATATGAGCCTCTACTCTAGGTCACCTCAGCAAACACCGCAGCGTTTGACTTAATTAAGTACTCGTCAATATACACAACGGTCGTACTCCCTGCAGGAGAGCGTCCTACGACCAAGGGTGGTGCGATCATGCCCATACATCGCATAGTACCACCTATGCAAGGATCCAAACATACGTATACCACAGCCGGAGGGCTAGGTTTATACCCTTATTCATAACGGTTTTAGGAACACATAGTTCCTTGTAAACAATTTCAAATAACAAGTTTGACTCATTTTAAATAAGTAAAAGTTTGGGGGCGTATTCACCTTGTCCCTTTAGGATCGGCTTCACTCACCGTCCAAGGGTCTTTCCCTTTCTTTATCTCGCACCTATAGTACGAGTATAAATATTTGTTAGTCGGATACACGATCTGGCTTAAGACCTTTAGCCTTATATCTCAATCCTCGATTGAACCTTTAGTTCAATTTTTCTTTACTTGAAAACCTTTAGTTTAAAAGTAAATTATGAACCTTTAGTTTATAATAAAACCCGACGTTTCTTCTTCTCCAAGAAACGTAATCATTTTCTTATTATTTAAGAATACTCTTTATTCATTAAATAATATTTTCATAACAAGGAATATATACATATATACTTACACACATATATACGTATTCATCATATTCAATAATCAATCTTTCATTCAATTCTTTGTCATGTTTTCTTTTCTTTTCTTTTATCGAGGTATCGAGTATAAACTCGACTTAAGGCTTAAGCCTTTAACATAATATTCGAATTATATTGTATTCATTATTACGCCTAACCTTAGTAGCGTATCGAAACTCTAGAGACTCGAGCAGCACTCCGACGCCGCTTCACTTTTCTCAACACGTAAATCAAGAAACGCCAAATCTTCAATACTTGAGGATATGACTTTCGAGACTCCTCGCCATTATCACAACACATTCTTGATTGAATGTGGGTGGAGGGTGGTATAAACTTCAAGGAAACGTCGTTACACAAACGAGGGATAGGACACGTTTATCGAGAAAGTATGGCACGCTTATCGAGGTATGGCTAGAGAGAGAGTAGTGGGAGGTTGGAGCTGTTTTGGTGTGCAGAAATGTGATGCCCATGGTCGCTATTTATAGGCAAAGTTTTGGATCCCATCGCGTACCGCGATGGGTCCTTTGGCTGGCCCGTCGCATACCGCGACGTAGGCCTAGCCAGTCACACACTAGACCTGCCACGTGGCGACACGTGGCGGCAGTGGTGACACGTGGCAACACGTGGCGGCAGTGTTGCCACCGTGCGCCACGTGGCACACGTGTCACACATTGTCAGACACCCCATCGCGTACCGTGATGGGTGTTTCTTCTAACCTGTCGCGTACCGCGATGTGTCAGGAAAATCAGAATTTACAATTTAGACCCTCCACTTTGGAATTTGGCAATTTTAGTCCCTAGACTTTGAAAAGTTGATACTTTAACTCGAAATTTTCACGATGTTACATCCTCCCCACCTTGAAACAAATCTCGTCCTCGAGATTGCTTTACAAGAATAGTTGGGGGTATTTCTTTCTCATTTCCGATTCGAGTTCCCAAGTATATTCTGGCCCTATACGCGAGTCCCATTTTACTTTCACTAATTTCAATGTTCTTTTCTTTAATTTCTTTGTTTTCGAATCTTCAATTTGAATTGGACGTTCGACGAATTTTAAGTTTTCGATTATTTCTACGTCTTTTAATGGCATAGCCAAAGATTCATCGGTCAAACACTTACGCAGATTCGAAACATGGAATACATCGTGTATCCCTTGCATTTCCTCGGGCAGTCACAATCGGTATGCAACAGTGCCGATTTGTTCAAGTACCTCAAAAGGTCCAACGAATCGAGGACTTAGTTTTCCTTTCTTACCGAAGCGAACAACACCTTTCCAACGCGAGACTTTCAATAAAACTTTGTCACCGACTTTAAATTCCAACGGATTACGACGAACATCGGCATAACTCTTTTGGCGATCACGTGCCGTCTTAAGTCGTTCTCGGATTTGAATAACTTTGTCGATAGTTTCTTGGACTATCTCGGGTCCAGATAACTGACTGTCTCCAGTTTCAGACCAACACACGGGCGTTCTACACTTTCTTCCATACAACGCCTCGAACGGTGCGGTTTGAATACTTGCATGATAGCTATTATTGTACGAGAATTTCATTAGGGGTAAGTGGCCATCCCAACTTCCACCTAGATCGATCACACAAGCGCGGAGCATATCTTTCAACGTTTGAATCGTCCTTTCGCTTTGCCCATCGGTTTATGGATGATAGGCGGTGCTAAGGTTCAACTTTGTACCGAGAGCTTGTTGGAAGCTTTTCCAGAAATGAGACGTAAAATGACTGTCTCGATCAGATATTATAGACAGCGGTACACCATGCAAGGCAACGATGGTGTTTACATAAATACGCGCTAGTCTATCCATAAAATATGACTCATTGATGGGTATGAAGTGTGCGGATTTTGTCAATCGATCCACAATTACCCATATTGCATTGTGTTTTCGAGTCGTCTTTGGGAGTTTGGTATTGAAATCCATAGTAATTAACTCCCACTTCCAAACGGGAAGTTCGGGTTGCTGAAGTAATCCCGAAGGCCTTTGATGTAAAGGATGTATGCGCATAAAGTGCATCACCTATAACCATATACTTTGTGATACAACAATCATATCAAAGAGTTAAAGAAAAATGAAGCAAGAAACTATGGTTGTCATAGTGGGAGCAGGACCAGCCGGTATTGCAACGTCAGCATGCCTCAACCTTCTTTCTATCCCAAATATTGTTCTTGAAAGGGAAGATTGTTATGTGTCTTTATGGCAAAAGAAAGCTTATGATCGTTTGAAGCTTCACTTGGCCAAAAACTTTTGTCAACTCCCTCATATGGCATTTCCGTTGTCTGCGCCTACATTTGTACCCAAAAATATGTTTGTTAAATACTTGCAAAACTACGTTTATCATTTCAACGTAGACCCATTGTACCAACGTAGTGTTGAGAGTGCGCGGTATGATAGGAGCACACAAAAATGGGTGGTTACCGCCAATAATAGTGTTTTGGGTTTGGTCGAGGAGTATGTAGGTGAGTTTCTTGTGGTGGCAACCGGTGAAAATAGTGAAGGCTATATTCCCAACATTTATGGTTTATACAATTTCAAGGGGTTAGTCATTCACTCTAGCGAGTATGAAAATGGAAAGAAATTTGGAGACGAAAAAGTGCTTGTTGTTGCTGCTGGAAATTCTGGCATGGAAATTGCATACGATTTGTGTAATTGGGGTTCTCAAACATCAATCGTTATTCGTAGCCCGGTAAGCACATTAACACTCTCCCGCGTGACATTTGAGTTTAAACAGGCGCGTTAAATTAAGATTATATTTTATATTAGCTTTAATATTCAATTCTTGTTTATTGTAATAGATAAATGTGCTTACCAAGGAGTTAGTGCAACTTGGAATGTATTTATTAAAATATATCTCGTACACTTTTGTAGATAAGATGGTTTTAATGTTGAGCAAGTTGTTATATGGAGATCTTGAAAGATATGGAATACAAAGGCCACGTAAAGGGCCATTTTCGCTTAAAAAAGATACCGGGCGGTCACCTATAATTGACGTTGGGACAATTTCAAAGATAAAAGCATGAGAGATCGAGGTAAACATCCTTATTGTGTAATAACATAAAATAACGTTTAAACAACTTTTTTAACGGTTGTGTTTTCTTTCTTCCATCTTAAAGGTTATGCCGGCAATTATGTAAGGCCCCGAACCCGGTGACCCTACTTTAGCGTCGGATTTACTCATAAACACAGTCCTTCAAATCAGAGTTTAATAAAACTTTTCGCGGAATATAAAACATCAATCATTTGTTACAAAACGTTAAACCTTTTCTTTGATACCATAACACAAAGCTTTATATTTAAAACATCTTTACTTCTTTCTTCAGATGCCAGCCGTTCAATCCATGCCGTGTGTCATCCTCATGCTAACTCTGTAATTAGCTCACCTGCGTGCATACTAAAAGTCAGCTACGCTGAGTGAGTTCTAGTTAATCAGGCAACATACAGTTTTATTCTCATACATTCCATAACGTATCCGTAGACACACATTTCTACCTTAACCTCGTATAAATATCCATGGGAGGATCATCACGTAATATCTATTAAAAGAACCTTTACCACTACCATACTATATATAATTTCCATAGGAGGAACCCTATATTTTCCATTGAAGGAGCCCTATACTTTCCATTGAAGGAACATTATACTTTCCATTGAAGGAACTCTATACTTTCCATTGAAGGAGCCCTATACTTTCCATTGAAGGAACATTATACTTTCCATTGAAGGAACTCTATACTTTCCATTGAAGGAGCCCTATACTTTCCATTGAAGGAACATAATACTTTCCATTGAAGGAACCCTATCTATAAGTTGTTATTTAATATCCATGTAAGGAGCTAATCACTTCCCTCGACGATACGTGCAATATCCGAAGATCGTTCACGTACCGTCAAGCAATCAATCGTATTTATCACATATACCATACACGACATACATTATCATTTCTTTCTTTCATTACTTTATCACGTTCATACACATAAGCATATGTATCATACTTACCGTACACATAGCGTTACAACCTGACAGTACGTGCAGTATCCGAAGATCGTTCACGCACCATCAAGCAATCCTTCATACATAACATTCCTACCTTATACATAGCTTTACAACCTGACAGTACGTGCAATATCCGAAGATCGTTCACGTACCATCAAGCAATCATTCATTCATAACATTCCTACCTTATACATAGCTTTACAACCTGACAGTACGTGCAATATCCGAAGATCGTTCACGTACCATCAAGCAATCATTCATATATTTCACATTATCCATATAAGGCATACACTTATCTCTTAGGATAAGTGTATTAACTATCACATTGAGTATGCACACAGCCCCGAAAACATAACACATAAATGGGGCTAGAAACTCACCTGAACTCTGCTTCTGTTTCTGATAGCTGTAAATCCCTTCTCTTAACTGGGCTCGGCTGACTGAACAAGTTACACGTATCAATTAACTATCACCTCTCATAATGTATTTCTATCTTTATATGACCCACAACGAACGGGGGTCCGGGGGCAGCGCCCCTGGCAGCGGGGTCTAGGGGCGGCAGCCCCTAGCAGGGTCCAAGGGGCAGAGCCCCTGGCTGGGGTCGAGCTGCCAGGTTAGCTTGGAAAAATTTTATTTCCATTAACTGTCTTAACACATTTCCCATTAGGTTTTTAATTTATTTTCTAAACGAACTTCACTTCAGGCGAAGTTAAACCTTAGGCGAACTTGGCTTCAGGCGAAGTTAACCCTTGGACGAACTTGGCTTCAGGCGAAGTTAAACCTTAGGCGAACTTGGCTTCAGGCGAAGTTAAACCTTAGGCGAACTTGGCTTCAGGCGAAGTTATCCTTAGGCGAACTTGGCTTCAGGCGAAGTTAAACCTTAGGCGAACTTGGCTTCAGGCGAAGTTATCCTTAGGCGAACTTGACCGTAGGCGAAGTTAAACCTTAGGCGAACTTGGCTTCAGGCGAAGTTATCCTTAGGCGAACTTACGCTTGAAGGCGAAGTTACGCTTGAAGGCGAAGTTCATCAGGCGAACTTAATCTTGCAGGCGAAGTTATCGCGCTGCAGATCTGTTTGCCCATAACTCCTTCGTTTCTTAGCCAAATAACTCGATATTGGTACCCACGGAATCGTATGATCAGCGCCTACAAACCCCAACCATCAAATCGGCCTAAAATCGACGTTTTAGGGGTCCGATTTGGGCAGTAAGGTTTCGGGTCCGGTTAACCCGTCAAATCCTAACCATTTTCAGTAATATTAGCTTTGCGGGATTAGTTCTTACCTTACCAACTCAGATCTATCAACAAATCTCGGGTCTCGGCTTCGAATCTTGATCGGTTAGAATGTGTGTGTTTTGAGTGTGTATGGAGTGTGTGTTGGGGAGTTAGTGAGAAATGAGATATTTTGGGATTTTGGGGGTATTTATATCCCTAAAATCCCATTCTCATTTAACCCATCTCAATTAACCCAAGTCCACAACCCACATCCATTACCCAACACTAGCCCGACCCATACCAACTCCTATTATATTATTTATTTCCTGATAACCCGAGTAAACTTTCCATCTATTAATAAGTAATATAACTAATATTACCTTAGAAATTTCGGGATGTTACAAATTAAAGATATAAAAGATGATCAAATAAAATTTACAAATGGTCAGGAGAAACAATATGATGCCATTGTCTTTGCAACCGGCTTTAAAAGCACCGTGCGCAAATGGCTTAAGGTAACAAAGACTAACTACATATTGTTTAATAACTTGACATTATTTTCTCTTTAAATCTTAACATTTTTTAAATTAACTAGGATGATGGAGGGCTCTTTAACGAGAAAAGAATACCAAAGCATAAAAGTCCAAATCATTGGAAAGAAGAATATGGTCTTTATTGTGTAGGATTTGCGAGTGCTGGATTATTTGATATCTCAAATGACGCGAAGAACATTGCTAATGATATTTCCCGATTAGTTCGTGGGACTAATTAACCTTGTATCAAGAAAACCTGGGTGTTTTGAATGTTGTATTAAAAGGGATTAGGTGTTTGCTACAGGTGTGGAAGAGCAGGACATTCCTCTTGGGAATGTGATGATTACCATAGGTGTCACAACTGTGGAGGACGTGGGCACCTAGCAAGGGATTGCAAGAAGCCAAAGGGAGGACATGAAGGAGAAAAGAGTGCTTGAGGTTTAGCAGATTCCTCCGTATGCTTAGAGAAGCCATTCAAGAAGGCTAGATGCTAGCCATAAGTATTAAATCTATGTGTAACTTATTGATGACTCGATGCGTGTTGTTTTATGTTGAAATTTAGACTGGTGTTTATTAATTATGGTACAAATTGTCTGAATGCATGTTAGTCATGATAAATTGACGTGTTGTGATAGAATGTCGACTTAGGCTTTAGCATTAATATGATATAAGACAAAGCCTCTTAAAGATCGAAACGAGACTTGGTACATCGAGGGCCTCATGGACAAGCTACCTTAAATAGCTAATACACATGACCACCATTCGATGACTGCAAAGCCGGAAGTAAGAAGGGTAACACAGAGAACGAAGGCGATTCAATAAAGCGTGTAAATATAAGAAGTTTTCCTTTTATAGGGAATAAGTTAGGTTTCGGGGACGAAACCTCTTTAAGGAGGGAAGACTTGTAACATCCCGAAATTTCAAGATAATATTAATTATATTACTTAATATTCGAGAGAAAGTTTACCCGGGTTATTAGGAAATAAATAATAGAATATGAGTTGGTATGGGTCGGGCTAGTGTTGGGTAATGGATGTGGGTTGTGGACTTGGATTAATTGAGATGGGTTAAATAAGAATGGGATTTCAGGGATATAAATACCCCCAAAATCCCAAAGATATCTTCATTTACATCTATTTCTTCACACACTCAAAACACACACATTCTAACCGATCAAGATTCGAAGCCGAGACCCGAGATTTTGTTGATAGATCTGAGTTGGTAAGGTAAGAACAAATCCAACAAAGCTAATATTACTGAATATGGTTAGGATTGGATGGGTTAACCGGACCCAAAACCCAAACTGCCCAAATCGGACCCCTAAAACGTCGATTTTAGGCCGATTTGATGGTTGGGATTTGTAGGCGCCGATCATACGATTCCGTGGGTACCAAAATCGAGTTATTTGGCTAAGAAACGAAGGATTTATGGGCAAACAGATCTGCAGCGCGATAACTTCGCCTGCAAGATTAAGTTCGCCTGATGAACTTGGCTTCAGGCGAAGTTAAACCTTAGGCGAACTTGGCTTCAGGCGAAGTTAAACCTTAGGCGAACTTGGCTTCAGGCGAAGTTATCCTTAGGCGAACTTGGCTTCAGGCGAAGTTATCCTTAGGCGAACTTGGCTTCAGGCGAAGTTATCCTTAGGCGAACTTGGCCCTAGGCGAAGTTATCCTTAGGCGAAGTTACGCTTGAAGGCGAAGTTACGCTTGAAGATTAAGTTCGCCTGATGAACTTCGCCTTCAAGCGTAACTTCGCCTAAGGATAACTTCGCCTAGGGCCAAGTTCGCCTAAGGATAACTTCGCCTGAAGCCAAGTTCGCCTAAGGATAACTTCACCTGAAGCCAAGTTCGCCTAAGGATAACTTCGCCTGAAGCCAAGTTCGCCTAAGGTTTAACTTCGCCTGAAGCCAAGTTCGCCTAAGGTTTAACTTCGCCTGAAGCCAAGTTCATCAGGCGAACTTAATCTTGCAGGCGAAGTTATCGCGCTGCAGATCTGTTTGCCCATAAATCCTTCGTTTCTTAGCCAAATAACTCGATTTTGGTACCCACGGAATCGTATGATCGGCGCCTACAAATCCCAACCATCAAATCGGCCTAAAATCGACGTTTTAGGGGTCCGATTTGGGCAGTTTGGGTTTTGGGTCCGGTTAACCCATCCAATCCTAACCATATTCAGTAATATTAGCTTTGTTGGATTTGTTCTTACCTTACCAACTCAGATCTATCAACAAAATCTCGGGTCTCGGCTTCGAATCTTGATCGGTAAGAATGTGTGTGTTTTGAGTGTGTGAAGAAATAGATGTAAATGAAGATATCTTTGGGATTTTGGGGGTATTTATATCCCTGAAATCCCATTCTTATTTAACCCATCTCAATTAATCCAAGTCCACAACCCACATCCATACACCCAACACTAGCCCGACCCATACCAACTCATATTCTATTATTTATTTCCTAATAACCCGGGTAAACTTTCTCTCGAATATTAAGTAATATAATTAATATTATCTTGAAATTTCGGGATGTTACAGTTGGTTTGAATGTTGTCGTGTACTGCCTATACTATGTGCAATGATTTTGTAATCCATATGTGTATTTCTTATTTTTGTTACGCCTTTATAATAGTTTATATTAATAACATTACATATTTTAAAAATTTGGGTTGATATTAATAAATCCATTACCATGTTTACATATTCGGTTTTAATTTATTACATTTTAAGCGATTTTTATTTGAACGAATGATCATTTGTATTACCGACAAACCTTCCAACTTTACTTACAATACAGATTTAAAATGTAGAGTTATTAACATATATCCATGAATACACTACCTTCATTTTGGTTTAGGTTAACTACCATTTTGCCACACTCTACGTGAATTTAAAAGTATCTATTCCAGATCGTATTGATACAATTAAAGACCTTCGGAGTTAGAGGATGAGTGGTGGTGGTCGATGGTGGTGGAGGTAGAGGTTGGTGGGTGGCGATGGAGGTGGCTAGGACAAATATGATGAATAAGAAGATGAGATGGCCTTGTGGAACCCACAAATATGTAACACATAAGCATGTCAACTCAGTTAAATAAGTGTACACGTCATCTTCTCCACTAACGACGTTAGTCGGCTGTCATGTTGATGATATATAGCTGAAGAAAACAAGAACCAAATATTACTAAGGGTCAACTCCACTTGTTATGACCTATATTCAAAGATACATTGTTTAGTCTCAAGCCTGTTTCAACTATCAGTTGGTTATTGGACCGGCAGGTTTGACCATGCATAATGAAAAATGTATTTTTTTTTCTTAATTTGCATATATGATCGCCTTTAAAATAAGTTGAGATTTAAATTTTTTTCCTTATAAACCACACATTTCTAGTTTCTAGTACAATGTACACTTTGGTTTATCATAAGTTAAATGTAAAATCTCTAAAATTTATAATGTAACATACTTTAGTCTGCACAGTATGAACAAATTAAAGATAGACTTCAAAGTAAGGAAACAAATTATCCAAAAAGTTATATATGTAAAATACATACATTAATTAGCACAGTATGAACACATTCTAGTCAAATATACAAATTCTCAAAATTTGTTTACATTGAAGATGGAACAACTCGGTTAATAAGAACTAGTAGTATTTTGAATTTTAAGCGCGAAGACATTAGACAGTTAAAGTAAATTATTAAATTTTTTTTACAATTTGTAGCTTTTATATAAAGGATGTATGCGAATAAAGTGCATCATGTATAACCATATACTTTGTGGTACAACAATCATATCAAAGAGCTTAAAGAAAAATGAAGCAAGAAACTATGGTTGTGATAGTGGGAGCAGGACCCGCCGGTATTGCAACGTCAGCATGCCTCAACCTTCTTTCTATCCCAAATATTGTTCTTGAAAGGGAAGATTGTTACGCGTCTTTATGGCAAAAGAAAGCTTATGATCGTTTGAAGCTTCACTTGGCCAAAAACTTTTGTCAACTCCCTCATATGGCATTTCCGTTGTCTGCGCCTACATTTGTACCCAAAAATATGTTTGTTAAATACTTACAAAACTACGTTTATCATTTCAACGTAGACCCATTGTACCAACGTAGTGTTGAGAGTGTGCGGTATGATAGGAGCACACAAAAATGGGTGGTTACCGCCAAAAATAGTGTTTTGGGTTTGGTCGAGGAGTATGTAGGTGAGTCTCTTGTGGTGGCAACCGGTGAAAATACTGAAGGCTATATTCCCAACATTTATGGTTTAGACAATTTCAAGGGGTTAGTCATTCACTCTAGCGAGTATGAAAATGGAAAGAAATTTGGAGACGAAAAAGTGCTTGTTGTTGGTGCTGGAAATTTCGGCATGGAAATTGCATACGATTTGTGTAATTGGGTGCTCAAACATCAATCGTTATTCGTAGCCCGGTAATCACATTAACACTCTCCCGCTTGACATTTGAGTTTGAACAGGCGCGTTAAATTAAGATTATTTTGTATATTTGCTTTAATATTCAATTCTTGTTTATTGTAACAGATACATGTGCTTACCAAGGAGTTAGTGCAACTTGGAATGTATTTATTAAAATATATCCCGTGCACTTTTGTAGATAAGATGGTTTTAACGTTGAGCATGTTGTTATATGGAGATCTTGACAGATATGGAATACAAAGGCCACTTAAAGGGCCATTTTCGCTTAAAAAAGATACCGGGCGGTCACCTGTAATTGACATTGGGACAATTTCAAAGATAAAAGCAGGAGAGATTGAGGTAAACATCCTTATTATGTAATAACATTAAATAACATTTAAACAACTTTTTTAACGGTTGTGTTTTCTTTCTTCCATCTTAAAGGTTATGCCGGCAATTAAAGATATAAAAGACGATCAAATCAAATTTACAAATGGTCAGGAGAAACAATACCATGCCATTGTCTTTGCATCTGGCTTTAAAAGCACCGTGCGCAAATGGCTTAAGGTAACAAAAACTAACTACATATTGTTTAATAACTTGACATTATTTTCTCTTTGAATCTTAACATTTTTTAAATTAACTAGGATGATGGAGGGCTCTTTAACGAGAAAGGAATGCCAAAGCATAAAAGTCCAAATCATTGGAAAGGAGAATATGGTCTTTATTGTGTTGGATTTGAGAGTGTTGGATTATTTGGTATCTCAAATGATGCGAAGAACATTGCTAATGATATTTCCCGATTAGCTCGTGGGACTAATTAACCTTGTATCAAGAAAACGTGGGTGGTTTGAATGTTGTCGTGTACTGCCTATACTATGTGCAATGATTTTGTAATCTGATATACATCTATTTATACATCTCGAATCCCTTGTAAAGTTGTGTTTCTTTAATGTTTCAAGTTCGGTTTGATTCGTGTTTCGTTTATCTTTTATTAATTACGGTTTTGAGTCAAGTAGTTTATATGTTTATCGTGTGTTTTATATCTTTTGGTGTCTTGCATGTTAAACTTAATTCTTTCTATCTTTTCATGCGAAGTTTAAGTTCGTTTTGCTCGTTATTGATTACATGATTATTCCACTTAGAGTTTTAATTTGTTCATGTAGATGATGGCTTGAAAGTTAAAGAAAAGAAGTTCTAGAAGTTACTTATCGTTGCTTGAGAGTCAAGGAAGATATCTAACCAGATTAAGTAACAATTAACAACAAAAATTCCTGGAACCCCCCAAGGCACGCCGTGCCGCGCGAAGGCATGCCCAAGGGGGGCCGCGCTGTGCCTAGAGCCCCCTGGTCAGCCCATCTTTGCAAGTCCAAGCCCGTACTCGTTTATATAAACATCTCTTGCAAACCTAGCCGAAACGAAACACTATTGCAGCCGATTTTGGAGAGAAAAACCAAGAGTTTGAAGGTTCTTTGAAGGTTGATTACATTGGAGATCAAGGAGCTTTCATTCAATCGATCAATAAAGGAGTCTTAAGGGTTTTATCGCTCTACTTTCTTCGTTCTTGTTATTTATCATGAATCTCTTTTGTTTTGTTTGTTTGGGATTGATTTTAATAATGATTCTAGGCTAGACTTCATGTCTACCTAGGTTTGATGAACATGTTTGATGATTGATTCTTTCTTTGGACGATTGTTATGATTATGGTATTGTTATCTTAATAGTAAAAGACGTGATTTTGCTTTCATGATGCATATGAATGTTTATTATCTTGATTGATTGTTAATTATAGCTTCTCATAAATCTTTTATCTCTTGATTTTTTTCTTTAGATTTAGGGTTTATGTTTAATCATTATTTGGTGTTTTGATTATTGTGATTGAATGGGCCCATTAGATCATAGAAGCTCGTTGATAGTTGGTTAGGATTTTGAATGTTCTGCTAAATTCCAATAGCTGTAAAGTGAGGAGTTGTTCATGTGTCTTGTTCAATTGCATGCTAGGATAGATTAGTGACAATATTCTTGCTTATTGTGTTGATCCTTGTTCATGATGTCGTGTTTAGCTTATCAAGTTATATAGGGTTTAGTGTTTCGTGAGATTACTTGCTTTAGATACTATTAATCAACCCTATTTGATAACCGTGAGGAAATTAATATAACTGATTGTTTAATAATCTAATATTCATTCTTTAGGATTTTACTTGATGCGATTGAGGGTCCTTTAGGGTTTGTTAGATGAATATATTTAAAAATCAGTTTTCATATCATATTTTTTGTCCATTGCTTGATGATTGTTGATACATGGGATTCTTACCTAGGTAGATTCCTTCTTTGATTGGTTTCGATCTTGTGTTTTATTGCTTATTTCCAGTTTACTCGTTTATTTAATTTCTTAGTTTAATATTAGTTTAAAAACCCCCTTAAAACATTTATAATAAATTGTCGTGTCGTAAGTCGAGTCTAATTAGTTAATTAACGTAATTTATAGAGTCCTATGGGTTCGATATCCCGGACTTACTTAGCTTTAGTACAATTGACCGGTTCACTTGCCGATGTTTTGTGTAGTTGAGTCATAAGTCTAGTTTTTATTACTTGTTTAGTTTAGTTAACATTTAATTGACTGTTTCTAGCACATCAAGTTTTTGGCGCCGTTGCCGGGGAACTCTTTGCAATTGCGTTATTATTAATTGGACTTATTTGCTACATTCGTGCTATTTGTTTTATTTTTGTTTGAGTCGTAGGAGTCTAATTAAATTTTAGTTTAATTTAGTTTTAGTTTTTATTTTTTAGTCTACTCACTTAGTCCGTTGCGTCCTTAAGGTTTATGCCACATCTTCGTTCGCAAGGACCACCGTCAGAAGCTAATTCTACACCGAAATCATCACCGTCCACTTTGCCACCGGAAAGTTCGAGAAGTCAACTAGACATTCAGATGGTCGACAATAGAACAATTGCTACTCAAGCCTTCGATGGCTTAACCGTAAACCAGTCATGCATCGTCGTTCCCCAGATCGACAACCCCAACTCGTGGCAAATTTCGTCATACGTCATGAACAACATCGTTCAAACCAATCAGTTTCATGGGAGTGATGACGAGGATGCACCGGCTCATATTAACCAACTTTACCGTGTTTTGAAAACCTTCAATTTACAAGGTGCTACTGAAGATGCTCTATTCTTACATCTATTTCCGTTTTCACTTGCGGGTAAAGCTGCTATTTGGCTTGACACTCAACCACCTGGCACGTTTACTACTTGGGAGGCGTTACGTTCAACGTTTATCAAGAAGTACTTCTCACCTGCTAAAGCGGCTGTTCTTCGCGATCAAATTCATTCTTTTCACATGGAACCGGGGGAGAAATATTGTCATGCTTGGGAGCGTTTTCAAAACATGCTAGCTCGTTGCTCAAGAATGGTCTCACACTGTCACACCCTGACCAAAGGCGGCAGAACATGCGGGGGTGCAATCAATTGCCCAAATGCACAAGACACTATTTAAAGTGACAATATTTAATCAGCTCATTTATTTCATAAATCAATAATCAACACATATCGTCCACACAAACAATTTGAATACAAGTAACAATTATATTGTTCGTTTTACTAATATCCTAATGGTCTTGGTAACGTTTTCATCAAGTCCTCGAGTCAACAAAAGTCAAACTTATAACATTTCATAAAATAAAGTTTGTCAACACAAAGGTTGGTGATCAATTCATAAGTTTAAGCATATAATCGTTTATTAAGAGATTTATCACCTTAGGTGACAATATTTAAAGCCTTGAAATCATACATATAATCGTTTAATAATCTTTGAATACAAATCCTCATAATAAAATTTTGTCGTCATGACAATCTTAGATTTTTTTTTAAAAGATGATTTATAAAAGGTGAGTATAATAATACGTAAATCATCCCCTTTTTTGTAAAAGTTTATAGTTTAAGAGCGATTACTTGAATACATGAGGTTGTTATAAATACACTAGTTGTATGTAGGTATACATATATATAAAAAAATTAAGGGTAAAACAAAGCTTGCGTGTGTATGGAGAGGTTTGGGGCTTCGAATGGTGAATGGTTTGGAAATTTGGTGAAGAGTGAGTATGTTTGTGTTGGCTTGCGTAGTTGGGTTTTCTTGAGCTGGATTAATGAGGTTTGTTGAGTTTAGGTCGTTTGAGTGGTTTAGGCTTAGATGATTTGTGTGAGTAATGGTTGGGTTATTTAGATGAGGTTTTGCTTATTTGAGCTAGGGTTAAGTTGATGGGTTACAGGCTTCCGGAAAGCCGTGTCGCCGGAAACCGAGAGATGAGAGGGAAGTGGTGGTGCTGCTGCGTCGGGGGTCTTCCGAAAATGTGGTCGCCGGAAAACGGCAGGGGGTGGTTTCGGGTTGAGGGGGTGGCTGAAATGGTGGTGGTGTAGTAGAAGGTGGTGGTTGTGGCCGCCGGAGTTCCTCGCCGGAAATCGGCAAGGGGGGAAGAGGGAGCGGCTGGGTGTATGTATGTTAGGTTTAGGGTTTTCTTTTTAAGTGGTATATATATATGGTTACATATTTTCACAAACAACCCCTTAAGTTTCAATCTAAGTTAATACGAGATTTAAAGATTTCCAAAGCTTATAACGACTTTACGAAAATTAGTTTGAATCCCTTATGTTCTTTAACCACACTATAATATGAAAAACATCGATTTATTGGTGATCGAAATATATAATATAATATTGAATAATAAATAAAGTTCAAAAAATGTTGAGTCGGTTTCACGTAATAAAAGTTTACAAAACGAAAACAACTCGAGACTCGAATTTGACGAATGTCACAGTATCCGCATCTTTTTGGAAATTTCGTCTCGAAATTAAAATAAACTTAAAGAAAAAGTAATTATTAACGAATATTGTCTTTGGTAAGATAGTTGCATGAATAAATTTTATGCAAAAGAATATGTCAAATCCTAGCATGACTCGAAAAAAAAATGCTACAAATGAGAACATAATAAAGGCACTTATATATAGGAAGTACCAGCGGCGTATCCACCGTGCCCTTGTCATAATTCGCATTTCTATCGTTTACCTGCTATCATTCTCAGGTATGAGTTATCGCACACAAGTGTACTAGCTATGACTTCCATACGGGGATTTCGATAATTAAGTGTGCACCCAAAATTATTTAGATTGTCGTATGGTCCACATGGTTCGTCCATTGTGTGGCTTAAGAGACATATTTATTTTGAAATATTTAACATAGATGTGTAAATAAATTTGTTGAATTTTACCAATATTGACAAAACAGTACTAGCGCTTGAAAATTTCGGGATTGACTTTTTAATAAGTAGGAAAAATGGGGTACATAATTGAAGCTACAATATCCAACGGTATAAATCAAGGTGATAATAACAGTTCGGTTGAAATAACTAAATACGATCAATTAAAAAACTAAAAAAAATGTAGGGTAAACAATATGAAATGAGATTTGAAGTCGAAAGTCATCAAGATAATTGTCAAGTCTATGCATCGAGGCACTAAATAACACCGATAGATGAAATCCGATAACCGTAAAACGAGAAGTCCAATAAATGAACCCATAAGGTTGGGATAAACGATTATACCACTTGTAATAACGTCGTACGATGAGTTTCACACGTGAACAAACTTGAGGTTATAAGTAATTAAGATTACAATTGCGTGAAATCACGAGAATGAGGTGAGTTTCTTTGGGGTGACGCATACGTGTATCAATATAAATAAAATAGTATTTGATTAACAACCAAAACAATCAATGAAATGTGATAAAACATGAATACGGCCACTATTGTGAAACCATTTATATAATCGTCGTTATAATAACGGTTTCTGATAGCGCCAAAACTTGTAGACAGCCATACATAGTCCGTTAATAGATTAGATGAAATGATATAGATAATGTATAGATTCGTGTTTACATAAATACTCAAATATAAATAACATAATCATGAAAAATATCATTTAAAAGATAAACGAGATTGTTATTGAATAGTTTGGATTTGGTCATGAATAAACAAGGCACAAAATGAAAATCTCATGCGCATAATATTGTCAAATAAACATCAAATTAAATGAAAAGAAAATCGCAATAATTGTGAGACTCGAATTAATGTCGAAATATGTAGATCGCATAGCGTATAATAGACTAAAGTTGAAAATGAGGTCTTAAGTAAGGCCGTTTTATTGTTTCTAAAAAATGTACAAAATAACAAAGTATCACGGTAACGCATTGCTAGGGAAAATATTTAAATCATCATTGAATGTAAATCTTGTAACCCAAATTGTTAAAGGAGTTTGTATACATAAAGTTATTGTGATGAAAATAAATTATATAAAGTAATGATGCTTGCGATAATAAGAAGTAGTAATTCGAATAAATCGTTGTCGAACGAAAATTTGTGTCACAGTATCTAGTATATAAAGTATTTATAAATGCGTCCCAAAAATTTATAGAGTCATGGTCATTGAGTTTACGCAAAATGATGAAAGTTGTAATTTGTTATTGTTTAAAACTTACATTTAACATTCAGAATGAAACCTCGAATTTATAAAGTTATTAAGAGATTTATCACCTTAGGTGACAATATTTAAAGCCTTGAAATCATACATATAATCGTTTAATAATCTTTGAATACAAATCCTCATAATAAAATTTTGTCTTCATGACAATCTTAGATGTTTTTTTTAAAGATGATTTATAAAAGGTGAGTATAATAATACGTAAATCATCCCCTTTTTTGTAAAAGTTTATAATTTAAGAGCGATTACTTGAATACATGAGATTGTTATAAATACACTAGTTGTATGTAGGTATACATATATAAAAAAAATTTAAGGGTAAAACGAAGCTTGCGTGTGTATGGAGAGGTTTTGGGCTTCGAATGGTGAATGGTTTTGAAATTTGGTGAAGAGTAAGTATGTTTGTGTTGGCTTGCGTAGTTGGGTTTTCTTGAGTTGGATTTATGAGGTTTGTTGAGTTTAGGTCGTTTGAGTGGTTTAGTCTTAGATGATTTGTGTGAGTAATGGTTGGGTTATTTAGATGAGGTTTTGCTTATTTGAGCTAGGGTTAAGTTGATGGATTGGGTAAGCCGACCTTGACTAGTTTGGGTTTAGATTCGGTTTATACATGTATTTAGTAAGGAGTGTTTGGGTTTCTATTTTGATGTCAAACTCTATGGTTGGATGTGAACGGTGTGGCAATATGGTTTGGTGAATCGACATAGCATGGGTCGAAGGATTTGAGTCATAGTTGGGTAAACTTTGGTTATTGTATGTTCAAGGTATTTTGTGGGTGTCTTTGTCGGTGTCTTTGAAGTATTTGGATATTGAGTTTGATAGGTGTTTGTGGCGTAATGGTGTCGGTATTTAAGGCTTTTTGTTGGGTTAATGTTGTACATCTTGAATTTTGCATGGGGCTTGAGTAGGTGAGGGTATAACGTTGATGTGTTAGGTTTCGTTCATATTGAGGAAATATTTGAGTGCGCGGGAAACTATTGAAATGTATGGATGGTTTGATTTAGGATGGTAGTATGAGATGAGATACGGGTGTTTTGGAAGCTCGTGGTTGCGTATAGGGAGATTTTTTTTGACAAGTAATAAGTATTAATTTTGAAAATATCATATTTTATAATTAATGTTTGAAGCATCCATGAAGATTTTGATAATAAAAAAAAATTACAAGTTAATATACATATGAATATATGTTATATAAATAGAATTCTTGAGATCCGAGCGTGTGAACCACAAAAAAAATTATTTATTTATTTTTTTTATGAAGATTAATATAATTATTTTTTTTTGCTTATGAGGGAATTTAAAATACGTAAGTTGAATGTTAAAATTTGTTATGAGGTCTCAATATTGAATGATGAGTGTCGTTTTGGAAATATAAAGTTGCGAAATGAAATCCCTTTTTTTTACCAAGTTTATTATTTAATATCGTGTAATGAAGAATATTATGGTAAGTTAAAATGACCCGCATTGTAAATCGAGAAATCACAAGTAAACGATTTTATTTGTCTTTAAAATAAAATTTCTATGAAGTTTTGCGTGAGGATTTCATGAAAGTTACAAATTATAAGTTTGCGAAATTTTCTTGAAAATTCAAAGCGAAACTATCATAAGAAATTTAAAACGAGATGTATCACAAGATGCAAGTTTTATTAGTGAAAATTTATAATGAAGCAAAAATGCATAATGAAAGTTGTTGTAAAATAGATTTTAGGTAATGAGAATTCTACCATGGATATTATGTGATATAATTAAAACTTCGTGAAAAGTTTAAATAATTAATATTGTGAAAGGATCGTTCAATAAGCGAGATAGTTATAAAAATGAAATTTTATACAATTTTTTTTTGTACTACTTTAAAGAAAATTTAAAGTTTATATAATAGAAGATTTACTTGAAAATTCAAAGTAACATTTGTCATGAAATCTTTTTAATATGATGAAATTTATATAATGAGAATTTTGTTTATAAATAGTCTTAATGAAAATAGATGGCATATTAAAATCAAAGTGAATGGATCAAAAATGTATATATATACATATATTTATCAAAGAGATCGCAATGGATGAAATTTATATAAATAAAATCGTTGTGAAAACAAATGAGAAAATTGGCGTAAAACTTTACTACATAAAATCGAGATATAAAAGAATTATTCGCAATATAAAAAAAATATAACATTTATAAATGAAGACTTTTAAGAATTTATAACAAAATAAAAAAAAAATTGTTTAGATTCTTGAAACGTAATAATAATGTTTTAAGATTTAAAGGTGAAAAAATCGTGCATGAACCACCATGACTTGACAGTCCGACACTAAAAACCTTTTTACAAAAATACCATGTTGGAGTCTAAACATGTGCACGTACCACAGCGTCTTTTTCAAGTTTTCGACTCAAATAACGGTAATGACAAAGGCAATAAATCGAGATACAACGGGATGTCAAAACACTAGTCCACGTACCATCGAGGCTTTTATGTTTTTAACACCAAACATTTGGAAGGCGACCGGAACGCTCGCATTCGACAACTTAAAGTGGTCATCTCATATGAGACAATCTTTAAGGAGATTTGAAACAACGGGATCCAAGTTAAGCTCGTGATCCATAAAACACAATAAAAACTAATGTTTTTGCTTTTTAAGGTAAGGATACCTTGGAGTACTATGAAAGTGTGTGTATGTGTATATTTATGATTTGATAAAATAAATAAGTATATAAATAAACAAGTGCATTGAACAATCAAGTAGGGTAAACACGTATAGGCAACACGTATAAGGACCCTAAAGTAAAGACTATACTAGGTCGTTACGTCTAACCACCTATCTTATAGTCTTGTGGCTCTGATACCAATCTGTCACACCTCGACCAAAGGCGGCGGAACATGTCGAGGTGCAACCGATTGCCCAAATACACAAGACACTATTTAAAATGACAATATTTAATCAGCTCATTTATTTCATAAATCAATAATCAACACATCTCGTCCACACAAACAATTTGAATACAAGTAACAATTATATTGTTCGTTTTACTAATATCCTAATGGTTTTGGTAACGTTTTCATCAAGTCCTCGAGTCAACAAAAGTCAAACCTGTAACATTTCATAAAATAAAGTTTGTCAACACAAAGGTTGGTGAGCAATTCATAAGTTTGAGCATATAAGTATGTAGTAATAAAAAGCCACAAAACTTGTATATAAAACAATAAATAAAAGCAACAACTTGGATAAAATAGTTATCGCTAAACAAGTTAGCGACACCTAGCTATAATGGGATGCCAAATAGTCTAGGATTTTATTGACAATTGCTAAACACATTAGCACCACCTAGCTACAAGGGGTTGCCAAGTAGTCTAGGATTTTATAGTTATCGTTAATTGCATTACGTTAACGACACCTTGCCATGAGGGGTTGCCAAATGGTCTAGGATTTATAGTTCCACCATCCAAAAGTGATAAACACATAAGCATGTAAGCATAGAACACCAAATCGAGCAATTATTTAAGTAAAGTATACAATCACGTTTGTGGGTTTAAATATTCAAGTAAACAAAGCATTTAGTTTGATAAGTATGAAATGTCACCCCACAACGAAAAATGGAAAACGGGGTATGAAAGTACTCACCTCGATTGAGGAATCGGGAAATAATAAATGATCGACATATAAAAAGCTTGTGAACGAAATGAACGAATCCGACTTGATAGCTAATTGAAAACGAATAAATAAAATATATTAATGAACTTGAACTTAAGTTGAAACTACATTTGAAGCATTAAATAAGAATGTTCGGTTGTTAATCGGGTTACCGGTTAGTTTGTTAACGATTAGGGACTCGTACTTAAATGATAATCAATATGAAAATAATATTATTTTATTGGGCTTTTAAATAACTAAACCAATATTAAATAAAAACGAGACGTGTTTAAATCAAGAGTTCGGTTTTATAAAAAAATAAATTGATAATAAAGTTTATAATAATATTATTAAGGATAATGATAGTAATGATATAATAATTCTAAAAAAATATGTTAGATATATATATATATATATATATGTATAGGATTAGTATCATTACAGAACTCTTAAATTATTTAAGAACTTGAAGGAACCCTTGAAAATTAACGTTTTTTACAGTTTTTTTTGTATGTTAGTGATATTTGAGTGTAGTTTTATTATTTTTTATATCTATAATTACGATTACAATTATGAAAAATAGTTTTCACACATATCTAAACTTTTTTCTGCATATATGTAAATTTGTTATTACATAAATTTTACACATATGTAAACTTATTATTTATATATGGAATAACAAATTTATATATAAAATATGGTAAAACTAGTCTTAAACAATGTTAATATATGAAAAAAATTAAAAAAAAATGTTTGTTTCTTATGAATTCCTAAAAGTTCTTAACTTTTTTGAAGTTCTCAAATGATACTAACCCTGTATGTATATATATATATAGATATGTATAAGATAAAGATGATAATAATAATAACAATAATTATTATTAATAATACTAATAGAGTATAGTATATATAACAATAATTATTATTAATAATACAAGTAATAATAGTTATAGAATAAAAGTCTTGATATTAATTAAAGTGTTGTTGGTAAACATAATAATAATGTAAATAATATTGATAATAAATAATGATATCATACTCGATGTCGGTTCGAGTTCTAAACGAGTTCACAAAATAAATATAATAATATTATTGCTAATAATAAACAATAAGAAATATAATTTTAATAAATAATAATAAAATGATCTTTAATAATAATATTAACAACTTTAATATTTATAAGGAAATGATAATAATAATCATATTAGTAATGAATACATAGAATAGTACATTTAAACATAATAATACTAATAATAATTTTTATATAGTGGTATTAATATTAGTAGTAACAATAAATTTGTTAAGTATATAAAAATAATAATACCAAAACCGGTCTAGGATGAGACCCGAACCCGAGACCTCTAGTTTAATAACTAACGTACAAACCGACCGAACCAAAATAACAATTGTTAATTTAAACCCATAATAAAAATAACTTATCCATTTCCCCAAATAAAAAATAACTCCATATCCATCCAACCCGAAGCAAATACTATAACCGATACACAACCCACTTATTATCCATTTAAATCTGGAAATCAATATATGAAAACTCATAATACCAAAACCCCAATTTTAATTTACCTATTAACTGTCCTTGAGTTGTGGCTCTATACCGGGAAGTAAACGAACCGAAACTGCCGGAGATGGAAACAAAAACAGAACCGGAGGGACAGAGAGAGGGAGAGACGGAGAGAGAGTGAGAGAGAGAGACGGGGAGAGATAGAGAGGTAGAGAGAGAGACGGCTGAGAGAAACCAATTCCGCCCGCCGGAAAAACGAAAACCGACGGGAAGGGTTACAGGCTGCCGGAAAGCCGTGTCGCCAAAAACCGAGAGATGAGAGGGAAGTGGTGGTGCTGCTGCGTCGGGGTCTTCCGGAAATGGGGTCGCCGGAAAAAGGCAGGGGGGTGGTGTCGGGTTGAGGGGGTGGCTGAGATGGTGGTGGTGTAGTAGAAGGTGGTGGTTATGGCCGCCGGAGTTCCTCGCTAGTCGCTGGAAATCGGCAAGGGGGAAGAGGGAGCGGCTGTGTGTATGTATGTTAGGTTTAGGGTTTTCTTTTTAAGTGGTAAATATATATATGGTTACATATTTACACAAACAACCCCTTAAGTTTCAATCTAAGTTAATACGAGATTTAAAGATTTCCAAAGCTTGTAACGACTTTACGAAAATTAGTTTGAATCCCTTATGTTCTTTAACCACACTATAATATGAAAAAAGATCGATTTATTGGTGATCGAAATATATAATATAATATTGAATAATAAATAAATAAAGTTCTAAAAATGTTGAGTCGGTTTCACGTAATAAAAGTTTACAAAACGAAAACAACTCGAGACTCGAATTTGACGAATGTCACACACACCATGGGCTCTCGTGGAAAAATTTTACAATGGGTTGAACTACGAAACCCAAGTTCGGTTCGACACGGCCGCAGGATGTAACATCCTAAAATTTTAATGATGAATAAAGGAAGTTATGTTTAGTGTTTTCGCGTAATTGATTAATGTCGGGGAAGGAGCGGGTCTTGGACTTGGATTAATTGAGATGGGTTAAATGAAAATGGGATTTCAGGGATATAAATACCCCCAAAATCCCAAAATATCTTCATTTTCCCCCACTCTCCTAAACACACACATACACACACACCAAGCACACCCAAAACCGCCGCCGGCCGGGCCGAGAAAGAAGGAAGGATCGAGCGAGGTCCGGGTAAGAGAGAAAGATTAGTGGTGATACCAAGATAAACGAGATCCAAACAAGCTCAAAAGGTATGATTCTTGATCTTGGAAGTTTAAAGATCCGAGCTTTTAGTGTATAAACGACCGAAAATGGTCGGAAGTATAGTGGGTGGTATTGAACCTTAACAAGGGTGTTAAAATCGCTCGAAATGTTGATCAGAAACCGAAACAGCGGACATCTGGGCAACTTCGCCTTCATCTGGGCAACTTCGCCTTCAAGCGATGAACTTTGCCTGCAAGCTAAGTTCGCCTGATGAACTTCGCCTGCAAGCTAAGTTCGCCTGATGATAAGTTCTCCTGAGGTTTAACTTCGCCTAAAGCCAAGTTCGCCTGAGGTTTAACTTCGCCTAAAGCTAAGTTCGCCTGAGGTTTAACTTCGCCTAAAGCCAAGTTCGCCTGAGGTTTAACTTCGCCTAAAGCTAAGTTCGCCTGAGGTTTAACTTCGCCTAAAGCCAAGTTCGATTAGAAAATAAATTAAAAATCTAATGAAAAATGTGTTAAGACAGTTAATGGAAATAAAATTTTTCCAAGCTGACCTGGCAGCTCGACCCCAGCCAGGGGCTCTGCCCCTTGGACCCTGCTAGGGGCTGCCGCCCCTAGACCCCGCTGCCAGGGGCGCTGCCCCCGGACCCCCGTTCGCTGTGGGTCATATAAAGATAGAAATACATTATGAGAAGTGATAGTTAATTAATACGTATACTTGTTATACAGTCAGCCGTGCACAACTGAAGAAAGGGATTACGATTAACGGTGAACGTAACCGTGTTCAGGTGAGTTTCTAGCCCCATTTATATGTTATGTTTTCGGGGCTGTGTGCATACTCAATATGTTTGTTAATACGCTTATCCTAAGAGATAAGTGTATGCCTTATGTGAATAATGTGAAATGTATGAATGATGGCTTGACGGTACGTGAACGATCTTCGGATATTGCACGTACTGTCAGGTTGTAACGCTAAGTTAAGGTAAGTATGATATGTATGCTTATGTGAATGAATGTGAATAAGTTAATAAAAGAAGGAAAGGATGGTTGTATGGTTACGAAAAGGGTACCGAGCCCTAATAATACTCGAGGTATGATGTATGGTTGTATGGTAACGAAGAGGGAATCGAACCCTACTAATATTCGAGAACTAGGGAACCGAACCCTACTAATATTCGAGGAAAGAGGGAAACCGAGCCCTAATAATACTCGTGGAAAGAGGGAAACCGAGCCCTAATAATACTAGTGGAAAGAGGGTACCGAGCCCTAATAATACTCGAGGAAGGAGGGTGCCGAGCCCTAATAATACTCGAGGAAGGAGGGTACCGAGCCCTAATAATACTCGAGGAATGTAGGGCGTAATGCTCTTTATAACGTAAGATATGAAAGTAAGTTAATACAAAAGAAAGTAAGAAAGTAAGAAAATATGAAAGTAAGAAAGTATGAAAGTAAGAAAGTATGAAAGTAAGAAAGTAAGAAAGTATGAAAGTATGAAAGTATGAATGAAAGAATATAATGTTATGTGAATGGTATGATTATGTGATTATCTAGAACTCACTCAGCGTAGCTGACTTTTAGTATGCACGCACGTGAGTAAGATGAGGCAGCTCGCTTGAGGAGACACGTGGCACTGAACAAGAGCCTGGCATCTGAAGACTTATGATGTTTTAATTTTAATGTTTTAATGTGAAAAACAAAGGATGTTTTGAGACAAGTTATGGAATATTGTAATGTTTTATGAAAGTTTTATATTCCGCGTAAATGTTTTAATTAACTCTGATATTTAGAACTGTGTTTATGAGTAAATCCAACATGAAAGTAGGGTTACCGGTAACGGGGCCTTACACAGGAGGAAGTTTACAGGCAAAGAAAAATGTCACCGAATGTAACGAGATGTTTGAGAGCTTTGCTCAATCCGATTATTCCAAAGAGCCACATTGCGGAAATTATACTTCTGTCACTAGTACATCATCGTCCGCTCGAGGTGTACACCAGGTTAATCTGGATACAACTGTGGCTGCTGCTTTGGAATCACTAACTAGAGAGGTTAAGGAGCTGAAGGCCAAGGTGGACAGGTGTGAGTTTTGTAGGGGTGGATATGACACGTTGGAATGCCCGGTGATGAATCAACAGGTCGATTTTGTTGCTGGTCAGAATAGGTTTCCCAACAATTACAACAACAATAATAAGAGTTGGAACACTTACAAAAACCCGAATCAGAATAATGCTAATTGGCGTATGTTGGGTGCACCACCCGGATTTCAAAACACTTATAATCAAGGACAAGGTCAGTATTTTAATAATAATAACACTGATGGTACTAATACTCAAAATAATGTGCAGGATTCGAACGGTGGAATTGGGCGTTTGGAAGAGATGATGAAGCTAATCTTGGAGAGAGATCAAGTTACACAGAAAAATTTAGCCGAACACAATTTGCTCTTCAAGAATCAACAATCTTCTATTCTCGATATTCAAAGGACTGTTGGTGATATTGCTCGTCGTTTAGAAGAAAGGCCCCCAGGTCAGTTTTCGGGTATCCCTCAAACTAATCCGGCTGCTCAATTGAAAGCCATCTCCACTCATAGTGGTAGGGTTTTTGGTTCAGACGTAGTTAGTAAAGAAATTAGAGAAGATGGGGATGATGAGTTGATAGATGAGGAGATAGAGGTAAAGGCTCCACGTTATTCACAAAATACAACACCAATCATTGAGCCACAAGTTAAGAAAAACACCGAGAAAAAGCCGATTGGAGCCCGGCCACCACCACACACCATTGACCTAGCCTATGTCCCGTATCCCGCTCATCTAAAGAATCAAAAGTATACAAAATATTACGGGAATTTTCTTAATATATTTAGCCAATTAAATGTCAACCTTCCATTCGTAGAAGTCCTTCAGCATATGCCTAAGTACGCCAAATTTTTGAAAGACCTTCTTAAAGAAAGGATAAGTTGGAGGAGCTGTCGACTGTGCCCCTAAATGGAGAGTGTTCTGCAGTAGTTCTCAATACAGTTCCGGAGAAATTACCCAACCCCGGTGTTTTTACCATTCCATGCCTTTTCGGAAGTGATAGGACATGTCAAGCATTAGCTGATCTAGAAGCTAGTATAAGCCTTATGCCTTATTCTTTATATAAAAAGCTAGACCTAGGAGAGCTCACCCCCACTGGTATGACGTTGTCTTTAGCCGATCGTTCCGTTAAGTATCCGAGGGGTTTCGTAGAGAATTTGCTCGTTAATGTAGATAATTTGGTTTTCCCCACTGATTTTGTTGTTTTAGATATGGAGGCCGACGAGAGAGTTCCTATTATTTTAGGTCGTCCATTCTTACGTACTGCTAGGGCGGTCGTTGACGTGTTTGAAGGTAAGATTACTCTTAGAGCGGGTGATGATAGTACCACCTATTTGGCTAAGTCCATGAGACATCCGAGTGGTCAAGACGGTCTCATTGATCCATGTCACCCAGTTTACTCAATAGAATCATTTATCTCGGGCATGGGTCCTAGTTTTGATTGTTCCCGTTCGGTGAGTTTAAGTGTGGGGAAGAAACCAGAGGTTTTTAATTCTCAGGAAACGGTGAAGTGTGTTGGAGAAAAAGGTGGTGGTAAGCGAAAGTTTGAGAAGGTTCATGGAGTTAGAAAGAAGAAGACCAAGATTGACGAATGGTCGGATCGTGATTCGGTATCATTGAGGGCATTGGAGTTTTACCGAGGTGGAGGAAGCTCCACTCGGTCCGCCACGTGATTCGCATAGCATGGGTTCTTGAGTGAAAACTCAAGTGTAGAGTTTGTAGATTTTTCTTTATTTTAATTTCTACTTTCTTAGTTTCGTTGAGTCATCGAGTCGCTAACGTAGTATTTTGTAGTTCTTCTTTGTTTTGGTGTTTTTGAGTTTTGCTAGGTAAAAGAGAGACTGTATGAGCTAGAGATGATCCCCAATGAAAACTTTAATGAAAAAGACAAGTGTGGGGATGGAGTAGCAGTGGAGCCGTGTACTTCATGCTTATTTATTTGCTCCTGATTATTATATTTTATATATTTATTGGTGAAATATTTTAATTGCATAATATCTATCGTTATGATAAGATACAGTTTTTAAACATGTTTATTTGTTTTGTTTGGGCACTTACGTTCGTGAGAGAAGGAGTGACCATTTGCTGAGCACGTTCGTAGTTGGATGACATTCATGGAAGAAGACTTTGGCATCATGTTTCATGCGCATTTTACCAGCTAAGTCTTTTCCATTATCTAGCATATTAACTTTTTATTTTGTTTTTATAATTTTTAGAGTTTTAGTCTTTGTAGTCCGACTTTATTTTATTTTTGTTTTAATTCGTCCTTATCCTTGCATTGAGGACAATGCAAAATTTAAGTGTGGGGATAGGATATTTGAGTCGTAGTTTAATTTGAGTTAAAAAAATAAAAATAAATAAATAAAATAATAAAAAAAATTGAAAAATGTTTTAAAAATGTCCCTTGAATTTAGTTTTTTGCGTTAAAGTAAGATATGATGATATTTATCGGGAAATTGGTTTTTCAAACTACTAATAATATGAGATAAATAATAGAAAACGCACTTAACTTGGGATGTGTCAGTAGGCTCAGCCTTGAAAATGAAAGGGCAAATTTGATAAAATGGTTAAAACGGAAATCTTTTGTGGGTAAAGTGTTTTGTCCGTGGAAGATAAGTAATGAAAGGTCCGACGATACTCAAGCCTCAATTATTGGTATGAAAAGTGGAAATGTCATAAATTTTAAAAATTTGAATACGTTATCATATGATGCTTGCGTAGGTTTAACGTTAGAGTATGCCGTGTAGCCTATGATATAAATCTTAAATTGCTAGTTTAGTGTTTTACACCTCATTGGTGTATGGTTTTATAACCTTAATTCTTGTATTGATGGGATGCTTTGGTTCCGGAGACCATGGGTCTGTATGCAATCAATTCATCTGGGTATTCACAATTCCTAAGTGGGGTTGTGGATATTTAAAGTTAAGCCAAAAAGATCAAACCCTTATAAGTCTTTAAACATTATCACAAAAGTACAAAAGTACAAATTCACTACAGACTTGATCATCCACGCTGTTAGCCATGTGGGGTCCCCTTGCTCGCGTCTCATTACCATTAAGAAACGGACCACAAGGGACACGCTACATGTAAGCCCTACAGGAGTTAGTGCAACTTGGAATGTATTTATTAAAATATATCCCATGCACTTTTATAGATAAGATGGTTTTAACGTAGAGCAAGTTGTTATATGGAGATCTTGACATATATGGAATACAAAGGCCACGTAAAGGGCCATTTTCGCTTAAAAAAGATACCGGGCGGTCACCTGTAATTGACGTTGGGACAATTTCAAAGATAAAAGCAGGAGAGATTGATGTAAACATCCTTATTATGTAATAACATCAAATAACGTTTAAACAACTTTTTTAACGGTTGCGTTTTTCTTTCTTCCATCTTAAAGGTTATGCCGGCAATTAAAGATATAAAAGACGATCAAATCAAATTTACAAATGGTCAGGAGAAACAATACGATGCCATTGTCTTTGCAACTGGCTTTAAAAGCACCGTGCGCAAATGGCTTAAGGTAACAAAAACTAACTACATATTGTTTAATAACTTGACATTATTTTATCTTTGAATCTTAACATTTTTTAAATTAACTAGGATGATGGAGGGCTCTTTAACGAGAAAGGAATGCCAAAGCATAAAAGTCCAAATCATTGGAAAGGAGAATATGGTCTTTATTGTGTTGGATTTGCGAGTGCTAGATTATTTGGTATCTCAAATGACGCGAAGAACATTGCTAATGATATTTCCCGATTAGTTCGTGGGACTAATTAACCTTGTATCAAGAAAACGTGGGTGGTTTGAATGTTGCCGTGTACTGCCTGTACTATGTGCAATGATTTTGTAATCCATGTGTGTATTTCTTATTTTTGTTACGCCTTTATAATAGTTTATATTAATAACATTACATATTTTAAAAATTTGTGTTGATATTAATAAATCTATTACCATGTTTACATATGCGGTTTAAATTTAATACATTTTAAGCGATTTTTATTTGAACGAATGATCATTTGTATTACCGACAAACCTTCCAACTTTACTTACAATACAGATTTAAAATGTTGAGTTATTAACATATATCCATGAATATACTACCTTCATTTTGGTTTATGTTAACTACCTTTTTGCCATACTCTACGTGAATTTAAAAGTATCTATTCCAGGTCGTATTGATACAATTAAAGACCTTCGGAGTTGGAGGATGAGTGGTGGTGGTCGATGGTGGTGGAGGTAGAGGTCGGTGGGTGACGATGGAGGTGGCTAGGGCTAATATGATGAATAAGAAGATGAGATGGGCTTGTGGAACCCACAAATATATAACACATAAGCATGCCAACTCAGTTAAATAAGCGTACACGTCAGCTTCTCCACTAACGACGTTAGTCGCCTGTCATGTTGATGATATATAGCTGAAGAAAACAAGAACCAAATATTACTAAGGGTCAACTCCACTTGTTATGACCTATATTCAAAGATACATTGTTCAGTCTCAAGCCTGTTTCAACTATCAGTTGGTTATTGGACCGGCAGGTTTGACCATGTATAATGAAAAATGTAGTTTTTTTTCTTAATTTGCATATATGATCGCCTTTAAAATAAGTTGAGATTTAAATTTTTTTCCTTATAAACCAGACCTTTCTAGTTTCTAGTACAATGTACACTTTGGTTTATCATAAGGTAAATGTAAAAATCTCTAAAATTTATAATGTAACATACTTTAGTTAGCACAGTATGAACAAATTAAAGATAGACTTCAAAGTAAGGAAACAAATTATCCAAAAAGTTATATATGTAAAATACATACATTAATTAGCACAGTATGAACACATTCTAGTCAAATATACAAATTCTCAAAATTTGTTTACATTGAAGATGGAACAACTCGGTTAATAAGAACTAGTAGTATTTTGAATTTTAAGCGCGAAGACATTAGACAGTTAAAGTAAATAATTAAATTTGTTTACAATTTGTAGCTTTTATATAAAGGATGTATGCGCATAAAGTGCATCATCTATAACTATATACTTTGTGATACAAGAATCATATTAAAGAGCTTAAAGAAAAATGAAGCAAGAAACTATGGTTGTGATAGTGGGAGCAGGACCCGCCGGTATTGCAACGTCAGCATGCCTCAACCTTCTTTCTATCCCAAATATTGTTCTTGAAAGGGAAGATTGTTATGCGTCTTTATGGCAAAAGAAAGCTTATGATCGTTTGAAGCTTCACTTGACCAAAAACTTTTGTCAACTCCCTCATATGGCATTTCCGTTGTCTGCGCCTACATTTGTACCTAAAAATATGTTTGTTCAATACTTGCAAAACTACGTTTATTATTTCACCGTAGACCCATTGTACCAACGTAGTGTTGAGAGTGCGCGGTATGATAGGAGCACACAAAAATGGGTGGTTACCGCCAAAAATAGTGTTTTGGGTTTGGTCGAGGAGTATGTAGGTGAGTTTCTTGTGGTGGCAACCGGTGAAAATAGTGAAGGCTATATTCCCAACATTTATGGTTTAGAAAATTTCAAGGGGTTAGTCATTCACTCTAGCGAGTATGAAAATGGAAAGAAATTTGGAGACGAAAAAGTGCTTGTTGTTGCTGCTGGAAATTCTGGCATGGAAATAATCTTCTTTCATTATATAGAAACATAGATATTACATCAACATAGAAGGTAGGCGGGCAACAAGCTGCGCCGCCACCCCTTTCTGAATTGCAAACCCTAACCTGATAAAGACATACCCCTGCCCCTTTGGAGTCGACACATTGCTATGCACAACCCGTTGGACCCTGGTTAGGAAATGGATAGCTTCCGGTGCCAAGGAGCCAAAGGTATCAAAAGCCAGAGGGACAAAAACATGTTCGTTCTCTTCGCAGGCTTTAGCATGTTTCTCCACCTTCTTCGTTTCAGCCCTATTCATTGCTTGCCCAGCTACAAACCCATTATCCCTCAAACCAAATTGCATACGATTTGTGTAATTGGGGTGCTCAAACATCAATCGTTATTCGTAGCCCGGTAAGCATATTAACACTCTCCCGCGTGACATTTGAGTTTGAACAGGCGCGTTAAATTAAGATTATTTTGTATATTAGCTTTAATATTCAATTCTTGTTTATTGTAACAGATACATGTGCTTACCAAGGAGTTAGTGCAACTTGGAATGTATTTATTAAAATATATCTCGTGCACTTTTATAGATAAGATGGTTTTAACGTTGAGCAAGTTGTTATATGGAGATCTTGACAGATATGGAATACAAAGGCCACGTAAAGGGCCATTTTCGCTAAAAAAAGATACCGGGCGGTCACCTGTAATTGACGTTGGGACAATTTCAAAGATAAAAGCAGGAGAGATTGAGGTAAACATCCTTATTATGTAATAACATCAAATAACGTTTAAACAAATTTTTTAACGGTTGCGTTTTTCTTTCTTCCATCTTAAAGGTTATGCCGACAATTAAAGATATAAAAGACGATCAAATCAAATTTACAAATGGTCAGGAGAAACAATACGATGCCATTGTCTTTGCAACTGGCTTTAAAAGCACCGTGCGCAAATGGCTTAAGGTAACAAAAATAACTACATATTGTTTAATAACTTTACATTATTTTTTCTTTGAATCTTAACATTTTTTAAATTAACTAGGATGATGGAGGGCTCTTTAACGAGAAAGGAATGCCAAAGCATAAAAGTCCAAATCATTGGAAAGGAGAATATGGTCATTATTGTGTTGGATTTGCGAGTGCTAGATTATTTGGTATCTCAAATGACGCGAAGAACATTGCTAATGATATTTCCCGATTAGTTCGTGGGACTAATTAACCTTGTATCAAGAAAACGTGGGTGGTTTGAATGTTGCCGTGTACTGCATGTACTATGTGCAATGATTTTGTAATCCATGTGTGTATTTCTTATTTTTGTTACGCCTTTATAATAGTTTATATTAATAACATCACATATTTTAAAAATTTGTGTTGATATTAATAAATCTATTACCATGTTTACATATGCGGTTTAAATTTAATACATTTTAAGCGATTTTTATTTGAACGAATGATCATTTGTATTACCGACAAACCTTCCAACTTTACTTACAATACAGATTTAAAATGTAGAGTTATTAACATATATCCATGAATACACTACCTTCATTTTGGTTTATGTTAACTACCTTTTTGCCATACTCTACGTGAATTTAAAAGTATCTATTCCAGGTCGTATTGATACAATTAAAGACCTTCGGAGTTGGAGGATGAGTGGTGGTGGTCGATGGTGGTGGAGGTAGAGGTCGGTGGGTGGCGATGGAGGTGGCTAGGGCTAATATGATGAATAAGAAGATGAGATGGGCTTGTGGAACCCACAAATATATAACACATAAGCATGCCAACTCAGTTAAATAAGTGTACACGTCAGCTTCTCCACTAACGACGTTAATCGCCTGTCATGTTGATGATATATAGCTGAAGAAAACAAGAACCAAATATTACTAAGGGTCAACTCCACTTGTTATGACCTATATTCAAAGATACATTGTTCAGTCTCAAGCCTGTTTCAACTATCAGTTGGTTATTGGACCGGCAGGTTTGACCATGTATAATGAAAAATGTAGTTTTTTTTTCTTAATTTGCATATATGATTGCCTTTAAAATAAGTTGAGATTTAAATTTTTTTCCTTATAAACCAGACCTTTCTAGTTTCTAGTACAATGTACACTTTGGTTTATCATAAGGTAAATGTAAAAATCTCTAAAATTTATAACGTAACATACTTTAGTTAGCACAGTATGAACAAATTAAAGATAGACTTCAAAGTAAGGAAACAAATTATCCAAAAAGTTATATCTGTAAAATACATACATTAATTAGCACAGTATGAACACATTCTAGTCAAATATACAAATTCTCAAAATTTGTTTACATTGAAGATGGAACAACTCGGTTAATAAGAACTAGTAGTATTTTGAATTTTAAGCGCGAAGACATTAGACAGTTCATTATTATCATTGTTACAATCATGAACTCTAAATAAGATCAATGGTTATATTTCGAAACAACAATAAGTAGATATATTATGTTAATGATTAAATAATCTTTCTAGTGCGGTGATTAAGTAGGTTTTGCTATTTTGAAATACATTTTAAGACAAACAAAAACCCTAAATTGACCGTTAGATAAAATGGTACAAATAAAAGAAAAATCAATCGCTTGAATATAAAGGATTTAACTAATCAATTTGGTCTTTCTTAAGTTTAATTATTATCAAGTGCTGCAATCATGAAACTCTGGCTACGATTGAATATATTTCTAACAATAAGTAGACACATGATCTGATAATGATAATACGATCGGATGATCTTTCTAGTAGGGTGATTAAGTAGCTAGGTTGGAAAGATCATCCACATTAAACATTTAACATGAACTTAACCACATTAAATCCAACAAGTATTAGATGTATTTAGATTAACCCGTCCAGACAAACACAACCCAAACATGTAATTATGTCATAGACATTAACATTTAACCATGGTACACGACTTGTCTATACTATTATTACTAGTTGCATGCTCGCGCGATGCGGCGAGGTATGCACGCAAACATGGCATCAGATGCGTAACCGGTGTTCCTGTCTCTGTATGTGCGTGACTTCACAATAGTACGTGCGTAACCCGACGATAGTATGCTCATATTGCGGCATTGGAATCTTAACCGGTGTTAGTAAGCACGTCACACAACGATGGTGCATGCTAAGTCAGGTGTCGGTGCGCACGTAACGCTACATTGAACTCGTCTTGACCCGCAACCCGCTCCACTTGACAATGTTCTAACCGAAATTCGTTATGACTTGACCCCTTTCAACCCAAACCCGGACCGACCCAAACTAAATTAACCTTTTTGTATCGACTCATTCCAACCTTAACTTTTTAGACCCATGACCCGAACGGCCGAACTCGACCGATTCGTTTTCCGGTTTTTAATGGTAATCACGTAACACGTTAAGTTTTTAAAATAAAAAAATATAAAAATATTATACTCAAATTAAAGAGAATAAAATACTCGTTTTTATGGTATAATGTTTTAAAAAAAATATTAGCGTATGAAAAAGTTATAAACGTTTAAACGCCGTCGGGGTAGTTGGTTTAAAATAAGGGGTATATATGTAAGTATTATATAATTTAATAAAAAGTGATTAAAGTTAAAGCATCAAAATTGTAATTATTTTTTAATAAATTAAAAAACTGTAACATTTTGCTTTTGGTTTTGCTAAAAGATAAAATTGTTAAAAGACAAAATTGCCATTAAAGTGTCTTAATTTTATGCATCATGGTTTGTATTAAAAGCAACAAGTTTGGTATCCCTTAAAAATTAAGATGTCCGTCACTCATGCTTTATATATAGTATAGATATAGATTATTATTATTATTATTATTATTATTATTATTATTATTTTGAACGGCTGTTATCTAAACTAACGTAACAGTTGATAAGTATAAACGCTGGTCCTTGCGGAAGGCACATGGTGCACCTGTCTCTGTTCCACTGGAACTTCCATCAGCCACTCTCCCCACATTCAGTCTTTTGTTTTATTACCCCTTCAAACTACACAATATTGCAATTTGTAAATATTTGACATGAGCTAATTTGAATGTAAAAATAAAAATGAATGAAAATATATCGAGATAACTGATCTATATACATCTTATTACATATATATTTATCATGAAAACATAGAAACAAGATCAAATACATTTTATTCTTAACATGAAAATGGTGAGAACCAATTTATTGTTATCGTTGGATTTATTTTGATCGGTGTTTGTTGTTATTTTTTGTTCGTATTTGCTAATTTTTTATTATGAGAAGTTTTAAGTATGTGCTGATTTATATTTTGTTGTTATTATTAGTTTTTTTTTTCTGTTATAAGTATTTGCTGGTATTTATCTGTATTATTTTGTTCTTGATTTTGATTCTTTTGTTGTAATTTTTAGGTTTTTTTTTATGTTATTATAAATCATTGTTTATGTAGATTGGTATTGTAGTTGGTATTGTTTCTTACGTTCTCACTTTTTTTATAAATTAGTATCATTTCCTACGTTCTCATGTTAAGATTAAAATGTACATGAACCTTCCTCTGGAAACATAAGAATATTTAAGTATTAACTACAGTGTATATATATATATATATGTGTGTGTGTGTGTGTCATGTGTGTATTATTTTTTATACCCATTTATCAAAGCTACTTATCATGTAAGTTTGATTAACAAGTCAAAAACCTAAAGTGCACAAACACAACTATTTAAGCGGGTATGGTTTAACTGGTTAAAATTGATTGAATTTAAACATATATTTATTTTGTACAAAAAACTCTTAGCATTACACTAAAGATAATGTAACATGAACATAAATCATTTTTTCAAACAAGTAAGTAAAGAATGGCTGAGATGGTATAAATGGGTTGTAATAAATTTGTAAATTGTAAAAGATTTAAACGGGTAAAAAGCAAATTGACTGGCTGAACACATAAATCCGAAGGACTATACAATCAATTTCAAATCGATTTTGGATAAACTACTAAAAGAAAATGAAATAAAAAATTGTATACTTAGAAAAATGCGATTTTGGTTTCAAACAAGTTGATAATTTTAGTATAACCAAAATAAGATTAGACATGTTAGGCAAATCAATAAAAAAAATGTGACATGTTTATTAAACAGCTTATATTAATTAAACCATAATTTGATTAAACCATAACTTGAGATACTTATTAAACATTAGGTGTTGGAGTCCTAATTGGTTTCTTATATATAGGTTGATGATTATTCAAATATTTGGAATGTGTAACTAATAACATCAAAATTCAATTCAACTGTTGCGGCATTTTCACTTATGTGTGTGCGTTTGTAATAACGTAAGTCAATCAAGGATTACATCAAGCCAGGAGACACGTGTTGATGATTTTGATGCAATTAAGTTATTTGTGTATTCGGGATTAACTTGTATGCCAAATGAAAAACCATTGTAAGTTTTTGTACAAGTTGGTTGGTGTGGAATAAAAATTCGTTCAATTTTATCATGGTTTCGATACTAAGAAGGCTTTAAGGTTGTTTAAGGGTGAAGCTCCTAAACAATAGAGATGGTGTAAAAGGAGCATTGCTCCTTGGCAGATCTCAAGGCAGCACACTGGTAAGGTCGATGGGTTGGCCCATTGTAGGGTCCAAAAAGAAATGCGTTGGACGAGCATGAATGACTAAAAGTTGCATGGAAGATGATTTTCAAAAGTTACTGGAAATAAATAGCAACTTAGTCTAGCAAGTGCTACTGGGATTTAGTAGCAACTGACACGCAATGGAAAATGTGCTTTAGTAGCAACAAAACTTAATGATGCCTCTAAAGAATGTTTACAGTGAACAATTAGTCTGTTATCCGGCAACGAAATTTTGCGATGGTTCCCCTCTATATAAAGAAATCACCACGTCTGATTTCAGCCTTTATTTAATCGAATTTCCTACTTTAATTTTAAAGAAAAGATCTTCTGGTTCTTTGGACATTCACTTTCTGCCTTTATATATGACTATTGATTTCGTTAGACACAAATATTTTAATCTGAAAATAAATTAATACATGATTGAGAAAGTTATCCAAGTCACATGAAATCTATAATCAAAAACTAGAACCAGAAGTCTGGTTACCAAACATTACAATGGCCTAGTTAGTTTGATATTAATAAGGTATTTGCGAGGTCTCATTAGTTTCCCGATAATAAATTCTCATTGTTACCAAATTGTTTTCCTAAAATTTACCGGTTTCAATCACAAACATTACAGTCAAATCAATTGTCCATTTAAATGGTATATTAGTTCAATTAATTATGTAGCAAGAAGGGTCAAGAAAGTAAAAAAGTTTAAGTACATAAATAACCATAAAGATTGTCATCAAAATTTCAAGTTTTGACTTGGATTAATTTTATGGTTTGAACTTTGAAATTTGAAACACTAAAAAGTCTAAAAAAGTTTAATTTTCTTCAAACACCATATTTAGGTATTCATACTTAATAAACATATACTTTAATAAAGAGAACCATAAAAAATAGAATACATTAAGGCGGTGTTTGTTTTTTCTTCAAACATCTTCAAGGGAGCTAATGTCTGCAGGCGCGCAGACATTACCCTTGAAGACTGTTTGTTTTTTTTCTTAAAACAGATCTGAAGTTATCTTCTTTCATCTTAAAAGAAAAGCAAGGAAATCTTGCTTAAAACATCTTCACAAAAAAACCCTACTCTTCTCCCTTTGCAGCCACCCTCTCATCCACTGCTCCTACCACCGTCCGCCAACACCACCACCCACCGTACGCCGCCACCACCACCCCCGTACCCCGCCGCCACCGTCCACCACCATCCACCGCCACCACCACCGTCCACCACCCACCATCCATCACCACCACCGTCCGCCACCACCACCACCATCCATCACCGCCACCACCACCATCCATCACCCACCACCACCACCATCCATCACCGCCACCACCACCGTCCACCACCCACCATCCATCACCACCACCGTCCACCACCCACCATCCATCACCACCACCGTCCGCCACCACCACCACCATCCATCACCACCACCGTCCACCACCCACCATCCATCACCACCACCATCCATTACCACCACCACCATCCATCACCGCCACCACCACCATCCATCACCCACCACCACCACCATCCATCACCACCACCGTCCACCACCAACCAAAACCATCCATCACCACCACCCATTGTCCACCACCACCATCCACCGCCACTACCCACCGTCCGCCGCCACTACCACCATCCACCACCACCACCTTCCACCACCCACCAAAACCAAATCGGCATGGCAAGCAAAGACTAAAAACTAGATGTAACTTGAATAAATGACTTCTATCTTGTGAGATAAGTTTGACAGTTATGCAGACAGTATCAGCTTATAAAAACAAACAGTCTTATATTTTCAGCTTGCAGATCTTCAGACCACATCTTCAGTTGCAGACATGAAAACAGATGAAATCAGCTTGCAGACAGTTTATGTCTGCAAAAACAAACAGCACCTAATTAAAAGCAATGATTAAAATCATCCAAAAACCACACAACTAATATTATTACAATAATAACAACAATAAAATTACACATACATATAGACCATAAATGTAACTTTATTGTTATTATATAAATATATAATATAACATTTAATAAAAAACAAAACACAAGAATTTATTTGTCGGGTGAATAAATAAACAAGAAATATGTGTTGACAGTAAAAACATGAGGCTCCGTATCACCCCCGTTGCTGCTTTTCAGTCTCACTGTCCGTCAGTTATATTATTTAAACCTCGAACTTCCAACACCAACAAACAACAAAACACCTTCTTCATATATAAATCAAATCTAGTAGTAATTAATTAAACAAAAACAAACCACTTTACTTTCATTTCAAATCCATGTTCTTTCCTTCTTCCGAGGTTTCAAATAAATACCCCAAAACACAAGTTCTTAACAAATAATAATAATATTAATAATAATGTCATTGTCAACAAGAAGTAGAAGAGTGAAATGGCACACGGTCACACCACCTAGTCCTAGAATAATAAACTTACCAAGAAGGCATAGTAATAATATTACTCACCGGAGGAGAATTAATAATAATAATAATATTAATATTAATAATAAGGTGGTGGTGTTGAGGAGAGAGAGGGTGGCGGAGGACGGTGGTGAGGTGGCGGAGGAGAGGTGTAGGTTTCAGGCGGAGATGTTGAAAGCAGAATGTAAGTATTTGAGGATGGAAAGGAAGTTTGCAATGAAGAAATTGGAGAAGAATAGAGTTAGGATTGAGACAACTCTTAAATCTGCTTTGCAAAATCTTGCTTTGGTAAGTTTTTTTTTTTTTTTTTCAAATTATGTGAATAATTTTTTTTATTTGAAAAATTGTTAAATTCATGATTTGTTGCTTATAAAATAATTTTTTTATATATGAAAATACTTAAATTCCATGATTTGAAAATAATTATGTGAATAATATTTTTTTATGTGGTAAGTTTTTTTTTATTTGAAAATAGTTAAGTTTTGAAATTTCATGATTTGTTATTTCTTGTTTGATGATGGTGTTGTACACAATTTGAACTTGTAGAGAGTGTATTGCTAAGTTTATTGTTATTTTATTATTATTATTATTATTATTATTATTATTATTATTATTATTTAATTTGATGATGATGATGATTTTATACACAACGATTGAAAATTATATTATAGTCTGAGATTTCAAGATTTATTATTTCTTGTTTGATGATGGTTTTGAATTTGGAGAGAATATACTACCTAAGTTTATCATCATCATTATTATTATACTACATGGTTTTGAATCGGGCAAAGTTGTTAAACACGAGAAAGCTTGTTTAGATAATCAACATGTCTTTCTACCATTTGCCTTTGATACATTTGGTTTTCTGGCTCCAGAGGCTGTGAAATTTTTGAGTAGGGTTCAGCGCGTCGTACACGGAATCTCTTCAGCTTCTAGGTCCCAAAGCTTCGTTTTTAGCAGGATTGGCTTTGCTGTTCAAAAGGGGGTTGCGGCGCAGCTTGTTGCCCGTTTGCCTGCCACTTTATTGTAATCGTTTTATAGTAAATTATATAAAACTTCGAATATTAAATTAAAAAAAAAAATTATTATTATTACTATTATTTAATATGATGATGATTTAATTAATACACAATGGTTTGAAAATAATTATTATTAAAGTTCAAAATTTCAAGATTTATTATTCTTGTTTGATATGGGTTTATACACAATTTGAACTTGGTGAGAAAATATTAGGAAAGTTTATTGTTATATTATTATTCTATTATTATTGTCATAAGATATGTTTGACTAGGCAACCTTTGTGATATTCTCATTGTAGTCCTATAAGGCTATACATAGTTGTAAAAATGGTTACACTAATAATACACAATATCTTACTAAGTTTTTTATTTGTAAAATATTATGTATTATTGATCAACTTTTTATAGAAAAACACTTATGATATAACAAAAAAACCCTTTAGTAGAAAGTAAAGTAGGTAATGTATAGAGATATGTGACACATTCTTTTTAAGTTGATTAACAAAGTTTCATCATTTTACAGGGAAGAAAGAAGCTTTTTGAAGGGAATAACAACATAGAAATGGTGTTGGCTGAAGAAATGAAAGAATTATCAGAGAAATTGGAGGAGTTGCAGAGTAGCTATAACGGAAGCGAAGATCACGGGCTTCGTAAATGTAAAAATTTCGATAAAAAAGTGTTGTGTTTACAAAGAAGATTAGACAAGCTTGGAGGTTTAACAGATGATGAATCCAACAATGATATTATATTGACTTGCAAAAGTCAAACTAAGCCCACTGATGTAAGCTTAGTTAAACCATTAGATTAATGACAATGTTATAAATGTTATTTTGATTATAAGTTTATAACCTATAAGATTTAAATTTGCAGATGGAAATGCTTGAAAGAAAAATGGAGGGGTTATCGAAGGGGATGCTAGATCGGATGGAGAAGGAGTATGGATCGATAATAAACGGTTCGGTTGCTAGTTCGGCTTCCACATCAAAACGGATTGATTTTCCCGACCAGTTGTCGTTCTCTAATAGATTCTCTAATCAAATAAAGGTATGATAATAATAAGCAATATTTTGATTGTGTTAGTGTAAGTTAAAGTTAACTAGTGTTTGAAACAGGAACCATTGGTGTCACAAGAAACCAATAACAGATGCTCGGGTCGGTGCAAGATGTTAGTGAGACGAATCGTGGAGCAAGTGAGAGCGGAAACCGAGAAATGGTCACAAATGCAGGATATGCTTGGACAACTTAGACTTGAAATGGAAGAGCTTCAAACTTCAAAGGACTTTTGGGAGACTCAAGCTCTTGCTTCCAATCAAGTAATCCGAACCCTCGAGTCCAATGTAAGCTCGTGTTTATGTTTGAACACGTGTTTTTTCTAAGCTAACTTGTTTCATTTTGGTGGTTAAAGGTTGGAGAATGGAAAGAAAAGGCCATTGCGTATGAAACAAAGGCGAGTAACCTTCAAACCGAGCTAAGTTTGCTAAAGGACGAGCTTGAAAAGTTGAAGAAAGAGCAAGTGAAGGAAGTCGGGTCAACGACCAAAAAGGCGGTTGTTTCTTTAAGCAAACAACTCGAGCGAGAGACTAAGAACCGACATGAAAAGGTTGAGCAAAGTAAGAAAGACTCGCACCCGTTGTCACTCGGGAAGCAACTTGCAAGGGAGAAAAGGATATTGATTTCAAGAATGAAGGAGAACCGACCAAATAATAATGAAATGTCGAGTGACGGGAGGCGAAAAGGGTGTAAAATGGTGAGATCTCCATTCAAAGATATTGGGAACTCATCATCAGCAATAGGTCTCATAAGGCAGAATAGTAATGCTGTTTTCCCATTGCATTGTCCTGAGCCTGCAAGAATGGAGGATTAGGTTATGAAAAATGTGTCTTGCTTATGGAATATGATGTATAACTTTTTAACTTTAGCATAATAATAATGCACTTGTTGGCACTTGGCAATGCCCTGAAAGCTCATGAAACTTTAATTATTCATGTTTTTTAATGCAATTGTTAGAACATGTGTAGTGGATGATGGAGGCATTTTGTGTCATGTGACGTCATGTTATCATATGGGCATTTTACAACAAAATGGTGTAGTGGATGAAGCCCCTTAAAAATCATTACCTCATTATTATTATATTTTATTTTTTTTATTAAAAGTAAAACAACTAAAGCCAACCCACCGATCATTAACCGGCTTCTTCCTCCCATCCGGTGCTGCGTGGGAGGCGCCCCCACCCCATTTACAGGCCTAATTTCCATTCAAGGCACATTGGGGGGGGGGGGGTTGTCTTTTTGGGGCGTTTTGGATGGATATGGCACCAACTATGCACAGGTCTTAAAGGTGGGTCTTTGTAGCATTCTTTAAAACAGGACTATCAATGTAAAGTAGAATAGGGTTTAAACGAGCCGAGCTGCTATTTTTACAAGTTTAGGATCGAGAGGGTATCACTTTTGATAGGTTTAGGATTGAGATGGTATCGGTCTCGACAGGTTAGCTAGGTTCGGTTCCAATCCCTATGAGCTTAGACATCTAAGGTTATTTCTATTTTTAAAATGGTGTAGTTGATTTAAGGAAAATTAAATCGCTTGACATACCTCAAGTTGAATGTACCCGAAATGACTTTTATATGTTGGTACCAGATTGTAATTTGGTTTTTGGGTTTCGGCTTTCGACATGAGTTTTACACACCACTAAATCTTAATTGGCCCTAGTTAACTTATATATATATTTATTGTACGGAAATTTGAATCACTGACGGGCCACTGACCAATCCAATTATCTCCATTCCCCTAGCATAAAACCTTCGGGTATTAGGCTAGCCCTAGTTTAGGTGTGTTGATTTAGGCTCAAGTGAACTAGTAGTGTGTCACTATTTTGTAAATAACCAAATGGGCTTCACTCTAATTATTTTAAAACAAAATCTATGGTCCACTGTCCAAGGCCAAGTGTACATGTTTGCAGTTTGCATATAAAAATTTAGCATCCGCTCGCTCGCTTAAAACTTTCTTATAAAAGTAGCTAGAGGTGTATAAATCGGGTTTTTTCTAATATCCGGGTTCGGGTATGGACTGGTTTCGGGTATGATCGGGTATTGGAAAATCGGGTATTAAGAGAAATCGGGTAGGGTATTGAGGAGAAAAACTCAACCCTATGTACCCGGGTAGGGTATGATCGGGTTCGGGTATTGAAACAAGGTATGACCGGATATTAATACCTGGTTTTGAATTTGCAATTTTTTATATATTTTTTAATTTGTTTAAAATTTAAATTTGCTTTGTAATTTATAAAAATAATTAAACTATATTACGAAAACCATAAATCCACTTAGTTACAAATTATTTACTTAGTAATATGCATTTTACGAAAACTTAAACATAAAAGTTGTGAAGTAAATATAAAAATATACTATAAAAACTCATGTATTATTTCGGGTATTAGAAAATTGGTATCGGGTATCGGGTATAGGGTATGACCGGGTCCGGGTATTTACGGGTATAAATCGGGTACGGTTCCGGGTAGGGGAATAGACCTCAAAATGCATACCCTATCCATACCCTACGGGTAGGGTCGGTTCCGGTTTCATGAATAGAATACCCGGGTATAAAAAAAACCGGTTCCGAGATTTTTTTCGGGTCCGGTTCCGAGTACGGGTTTTTTATGCACCTCTAAAAGTAGCCAGGTTTATAAGTATCACATGATCACATCAAAGTCACTTAATTTTTTTTTTCTTCTTCCACAAAATTAACTCAACTTTAATATAATTCCTTTTATTATCTTCAATTGTTGTAAAACTAAATTAGTCAAATGAAATATATGTGAATATTAGTTTTATATTTTGATTATGTTTTTTTAATTTGACTTTAAGTGAACAATTATAAATTTTTTCTTTATTATTACAACTTATCTCAAGTCATTTTTGGAAAATATAATTACTAAAAGGTAACAAAGATTCTTTTTTTTAATAGTCAACGAATTCTTCAAATGAGCTACTAACTAAATTCATCACATCGGAATACTCTCACCTTTCGATCCGGATAAAATCTTCACCTAAGGCCAACGCCTGTAAACGCCCGAAGACACGACAGTGTGGAGAGATAACGCATTTAATTGAAGGATCCAACTAGTGAACGTCACCTGCTCGCCTAGATTTCTACCATCTCCTAGTGCCACTGAAACTAAATGATGAGGGACATAAAATACTAAATCTCCTTCTTATCATTCTACCACCAACTCATTAATAGGTAATAAAGATTCATATATTTTGCATTACCTCACTTAATTTTATTAACTTTTATAACAACCTTATACAAAATTGAAACATCTGATAAAAATTTGACTTTATGCATGGGTGACTTTAAATAAAAATTACTTTATAAAAATGTATTGTTACACTTCATTTTCATTTTTCTCTTTTGTTTACTTATCAAAAAAACATTCATAACATTCATTGATCCAATCACCATCAGGGTTTAGTTTATCTGTTTTTTTTCCTTTTTTCCCCTTCTTTTACAATTCAAGCTTCTTCAATTATTTGTTGTGAAATAGACACAAACATGGTAGATTATAGTAACCAAATGCATTTTAATTGTTTGATTGTTATTTTAGCTCGTATTCTTTGCTCATACATTTGCAATATTTATGTAGTTTTGCACTTTATATATAACTTTTTAGACTCTTTTATGTTAAGTTTATTTGTGAGTCTATACTTAAATTAAGAAATAACGGGAGAAGGGTTAGACATGTCCATCGAATAAAGAAAGACCGGTGAGAATGACAATACGAGAAAACGCTTGCCTTGTAACTAAACCCAACTCCATGACTACGCAAAGAAACGTTGGGCACCAATGTAGCCTAAACGTTGAAGTAACAACTCTTTCGGGTCTTTCAAACCAAAGCATACTCAACACCTTCATAGCATAATCATTTCTCTTTAGGCTTTTCTATAACTTGTTCAAAATGGTTTTGCCATCTCATCTTCATATTTTACCATACCGTGCCCAAACTACCTAAGAGCATCCACAACAGGCATCATTTCTCGAGGTCTAGATGAGGTGTCACGGCAGCAAACAACAACATCACGAACTTCACCGTTGTAGAGCCAATTTTGCCTTGAGAAGTTTATTGTAGCAAACTTGTAGCAAACGGATGATGTGGCAATCTCCCTCACATACACACATACATATATATTATATATATACACATTTAATATTATGTAGTGGAGTTTGTATAGGTTTGTTGTGATAGAAAGTTGGGTTTTTAAGAAAAATTTGAAATATGATGTGACAGTTTGTGTTAGTTTGTTGTTGTAGATGCTCTAATGAAGCCTAACTAGCTTACATGTCAATATGTGATTAACCTATTTTGACAATGACAAGTTTTGGATACAAAAAAGTTCCATGACTATTTTAAATATTAATTTAGTCAAAATGACTACTTTAAAAATGGTGTTACTAATATCAAGATTCTAATGGTTCAAACATATTCATAATTACGATTGCATTTTACAAACATAATTAAAAGAAACCGGAATGAAGATAGAATAACTTACAATATTAACGCTTGTGATGTAACATAAACCGCTAATTATATTCTAGTAATAAAAAGATTAGGTCTTTAAGACAACAAACTCAAAAAAACATGCAAGTTCATTATTATAAGATGCAAAAAAGTAAATCTAATAACTACATAAGTAAAAACCTATGACGACCATTTTCAATTATGCTTCAAATTCATAAGTGCTCACGGTGCTGTTCGTTTTGTAGGTGGAAGAACTTGTATCTCGGAAGACCATCGGTGATATAGCACACTCGTACCCGAGGAACGTTGATCGTATACAAGTAAGTCGATACACGCTTCTTCATTGGCGCCATCACCTGTTACAACGGCAACAAAACCACTATTTCATCAATTTTCTCTCTGAAAATCTTCACCATGGTTTCCGGTGTTCGAAACAACGATCAAGTTCTGGAGGATAATGAGCTTGAGGATGTTAATGAGGGACATCAGGTTCTGAGGGCGCCGCGTGACACTGCGCGCACCACCAGTAACCATCCCTTCAACACAACACCTCATAGTCAAACTGAAACTCCCCCAGACGATCTCACGTTCCAAAATCTGACTGGTACAAAACAAAAAGGACCAATGGGCCCGGAAGTTGAAACCAATAACCCTAAAGAATGGCTCATAAACGAACAACGGCGTTTAATGGACAAATACAATGAGTTGGTAAACCACAAAAGGTTAGCCGATTTAACACAAAGGCTCGCATTTGATAAACAAACCATTCAGGAAACAACAAAAAAGACGCGCGCGCTGGAAGACGGTCATTCTGTTCACACCGAACAAACTGATATTAATGATGAGGAAGAGGTGCACAGCATGAAGAAGACGCGAGATACTCATGCAGGAGGTTCACAGCTTCGCGCACACGTGCACATAGCACCTGGAGCCAAAGCTGATATGGATTTATACACACCATACAACCCACAAGCGAAAGGGCAAGTGGACGTAACCACACCATATAGGCCAACCATCTTGGTAAAACATTCAAAATTCGCTGAGCGCATTGCGAAGGCTCCCATTCAACACAAAACCAAGATGCCAAGTGGTTTAGGCAAGTACGATGGTACAACAGATCCAGATGATTTCTTACAAGGTTTTTATAACACTGGAAACTTAGAAAGCTGGACGATGCCAACATGGTGTCACATGTTTGCTCGCTGCCTCACGGGTGCAGCGCGTGTCTGGTTTGAAAGCTTGCCGACAGGACAAATCGATGGGTTCGAAGAGCTATTGGAAAAGTTCCAGGCTCACTTTATACAGCAGCGCAGACACACGCGCGACCCCGATGACATCATGCACTGCGTACGCAGGAATGATGAAACCATTGAAGACTACATAACTCGTTTCAATCAGGAATCTCTTGCAATTGGAGGCATCACTGAACAACTCTTGCGGGTGGCCTTTATACAAGGTGCACGCAGTGATCAACTCCGCAGAGCTCTCGTGAGCAGAGAAGGCATGCCAACCACTTGGGCTAAGCTTATGGAAGCATCGCGAGTCTTCGCGCGAAATGAAAAACAATTGCCCAAGACAGAGCAAGAGATAAAGGGCATCAAACAGAAGCACCACGCAACAATGAAAGGAGGGGCAAACAAAACTCCGTATGGTTCAGGTTGCAACAAACCAATTATTCTCCCGCAGAAAAGCAAGCGCAACAAAGTTCACCCCAACCCCAAAAAGACATTCTTAATCGCGGAGAAGGTGACAAGAAGGAAGGCGGCAGAGAGCCTAACAGACCTCTACCAAGAATATGGACTCCCCTCACCAAAACGCCTTCGCAAGTGTTAAGCACAGAGAATGTCCAGTTTAAAAACCCCAGGCCATTACTCCATAAGGGACCACCGAACAGTGACAAATATTGTGAGTTTCACAAATCCACAGGGCACAACACCGATGCATGCCATCATTTGAAGGATGCGATCGAAAAAGATATGAAATCAGGCAAGTTGGCTCACCTGGTAAAAAAATCCAAGACCAGAGAACGAACAACCAGACGGAGCCTCAGCCAGTAAAAAATTCAAAAGAATCTGTGTAGCTGAAGGAAGAAGGCAAGGGAAAGGATCGAGGAAGAGAAGCGCGCAAATCCAAGGGGATTGGCGCGAGCAACAAGTAATCTTTCCAAGAATCAGAGGAGGCCCGTCTATCAGCAGTCCTCTAGTCATCACTGCACACATCGCTCATTATGAGGTGTCAAGAGTCCTGGTGGACACCGGTAGTGAGTCAGACATCATGTATGAGCAATGTTTCAGGAAGTTGGATCCAGCAGACCAAGCATGGCTCGAAGTTGTGAGTGCACCAATCTCGGGTGTCTCAAATGAAATTATTCACCCCCTAGGTCAGATACAATTCGAACTAACTATGGGGGATGATAAGCACAAGCGAGCTGAAATTGTCAACTTCCTGGTCTTGCCCACCACTTCATGCCATAGTATGATCTTGGTAGAGGAATGATTGCCCAATTCAACGCCATACCGTCACCAGCGCATGGCGCGTTGGGGTTCCCAACACCAACAGGAGTAACATTTGTGTACCGAGATCATTTATGCGCAGTAATAAGTATACCTCGAGAGGGGAGAATAAAGCTTCCAGTGGCAAACAACGCGCCAGAGGAATGGATTCTCAACCCAAAATTCCCAGAACAAAAAATCACAATCGGAGCTACGATATCAGATGACACAAGAGTGAGAATGAAAAGATTGCTCACAACGTATATGTCAGTCTTCGCGTGGCAACATTCTGATATGACTGGGGTTCCGCGAGACCTAGCGCAGCACTCTCTCAACACATTCAAGTCCGTGGAGCCAATTGCTCAAAAGAAAAGAGTCATGGGAGACGAGAAGACAAAGGCCATGAATGAGCAAGTAGAGGATCTACTGCGCGCGAATATCATTCGCCCAATACGATATCAAACATGGGTAGCCAATCCTGTGATGGTAAAGAAGAGCAATGGGTCATGGAGAATGTGCATTGATTTCAAGGACCTCAACAAGGCGTGTCCAAAAGATTGTTACCCCCTCCCAAACATTGACATGAAGGTGGACTCTGTGGCGCCATTTAAGCTCAAATGTTTCCTGGATGCCTATAAGGGCTATCACCAAATTCAAATGGCACCACAGGATGAAGACAAGACTGCTTTCAGAACTGACAAGGGTGTTTTCTGTTACACAAAAATGCCCTTTGGTTTGAAGAATGCAGGAGCCACTTACCAAAGACTCATGGATACAATTTTCAACGAGCAGATTGGAAAAAACTTAGAAGTCTACGTGGATGATTTGGTGATTAAAAGCAGGGAGGAAAAACAAATGCTCAAAGACATCAAAGAAACCCTTCGGCGCCTAAAGGAAGTAAACATGAAGCTCAACCCAAGCAAATGCACATTCGGCGTGGAAGAAGGGAAATTTCTCGGCGTAATGGTCACCAAGGATGGTTTCAAGGTAAACCCAGAGAAGGTGGAGGCTATCCTCGGCATGCCCTCACCATCCACCATGAAGGAAGTTCAAAAGTTGAATGGTAGATTGGTATCAATTAACAGGTTCCTAGCAAACCATGCAAGCAAATCTACCCCATTCATTAACACATCGAGAAATTGCTTAAAGAAAAGCCAATTCAAGTGGACGCCTAAGGCCGAGCAAGCTTTCAGTGAGATAAAAGAATGTCTGATAAATCTGCCTGCGCTCACAGCTCCACTACCTGGTGAAACTTTAACGTTGTACCTGTCAGCAGGAGAGCGCGCCATTGGCGCAGTATTATTGGTGGATCGCAAGGGAATCCAAACACCAATTTATTATGTAAGTCGGGTGCTGACAGATCCTGAAACGCGCTACACCATCATAGAAAAGTTAGTTTTATCACTAACGCATGCGTCGCGCAAGCTTCACAGATATTTCAATGGTCATCCTATTGAAGTCCTGACTGATTACAACATCCAGCAAGTGTTGCGACGTCCCACGCTCTCAGGAAGGCTGACAAAATGGGCGCTGGAATTAGGGGAGCACACGATCACCTATAAGCCTCGTCCAGCAATCAAGGGACAAGTCTTAGCTGATTTCATCGCAGAAATCCCTGAAGGAAAAGTCGAAGAGGCTCAGCGCGAAGTAGACCCTCCGCAAGCCAATAATGAAGAAAACGTTTGGAGATTATTCACTGATGGAGCTTCAAACAACGAAGGGTCCGGCGCAGGCCTCAAACTGGTGGATCCAGAAAATCATGAGTATACTTACGCAATCAGGTTGGATTTCAAGAGCACCAACAATGAAGCTAAGTATGAAGCCCTGCTGGCTGGTTTGCGCATCGCGCACAAGTTCGGAGTTAAAAAGTTAGAGGCTCATGTAGATTCATACCTGGTAGCAGCACAAGTCAATGGCCTTTATGATGCCAAGGAGAACACCATGCCTCTGTATCTGGAGCAGGCAAAGAAACTCACCGAACAATTTGAGTTTTTCAGAATCATACACATTCCGCGCAGTGAAAATAAGTCTGCCGACGCGCTAAGCAAGATGGCATCAACCAGCTTCGATCATTTTGGCAAATATGTCATGGTGGAAGTAATGAGCAACCCGTCAGTGGGAGCGAAGTCTGTTCTTGTAATTCATACAACACCTTCATCATGGATAACTCCAATAATGGAATTCTTGAAGGAGGGAAAGGTACCAGACGATCGCGCACAGGCGAGGAAGATAAGACACAAGTCGCAGAACTACGAAATGCTCGATGGTACGTTATACCGACGCTCTTATCTTGGACCACTCATGAAATGCCTAGACGCTGAGGAAGCAAGCTATGTGATCAGAGAGATACACGAAGGAATCTGTGGAATACATGCTGGCCCACGCATGGTGATCGCCAAGGCAATGAACGCAGGTTACTATTGGCCAGGCATGTACTTGGACGCGTTAAAAGAGATCCAAAAATGCAAAGCGTGTCAGAGCTATGCGCCAAATACCATGCGGCCAAAGAACAACTTGATTCCGGTGACCTCTGCATGGCCTTTCCATAAGTGGGCAATCGATATTGTGGGTCCCTTACTACAAGCGCCAGGGCGAGTAAAGTTTTTGGTAGTGGCAGTAGACTATTTCAAAAAATGGGTTGAAGCCAAGCCACTGGCAAAAATCATAGCCGAGGCAATGAAGCAATTTATTTGGAGCCACATCGTATGTCGTTTTGGCCTGCACATGGAAATCGTGAGCGACAATGGCAAACAATTCACTGACAGGAAGATATCCAGTTGGTTCAAGGAATTGCACATCAATCAGGTCTTCACTTCAGTATACCACCCTCAAGGGAATGGCCAAGTGGAACGCGCGAACCAAAGCTTGCTGAATGGGCTGAAGAAAAGGTTGGAGGGAGAGTCCCATGCATGGGTCGAGGAGTTACCTAATGTCCTGTGGGCGCACAGGACATTAAGCAAAACCAGCAATGGCGAGTCCCCGTTCAGCCTATCCTATGGAACAGAGGCTATGATTCCAGCAGAGATTGGATGCCCATCCTATAGAGTGCTCATGATGAGTAAGACGGATAACGAGCAAGAAAGGAGGTTGGATCTCAATTTACTTGAGGGACGCAGAGAGGCGGCTATCATCAGTGAAGCCAAATACAAGAAAAAGCTAGAAAAATACTACAATCAGCACGTGAAAGAATGCCACTTCAAGAAGAATGATTTTGTCTTTCGGAACAGTGAAGCTAGTCGCGCAATACCCCCGGGAAAGATGTCTCCCAACTGGGAGGGACCTTATCAAGTCTCGGAAGAATTGGGAAAAGGCGCATACGCTTTAAAAGATTTAAATGGAAAGAAGATCCCGCGCACATGGAACGCAGCACAACTTAGAAAATGTTTCATGTAAAAGTTGTCAAGTTTGTAATCAAGGCTTTTTAAGCCATTACGAAAAATGATACGCTCTACTTTTTCTCAATATGCGTTCCATTACCTTTTGCATACATGTTTCACACTTCCCTTTATTAATTTTGAGCAATATGACAACATTGTATTGACATCAAACTAAAAATAAAACGAAGTAAAACATACATGCGCGAGCTTCAAGCTCAGACGCGTTAACGAGTTTTAACTCTAAAACGTCAGGGCCTTAGCCCAATAATATGAGCCTTAGCTCAAATTACTCATAGCATCCATCCTACGTATTGCGCAGCTGGACCATAAAAATACCTAAGCACAACTAAGGCAAAGCACATGCCAAAGCATAGTTGTTAAGGTCTCAGGCCGGGGCCGCGCATGGGATTATAATGGATATAGGCAGAGTAACACATACTGACACGTAAAGGCTAAAAAACTCATTCATAATTCCCTATAATAAATGCACGATAACGTCGCGCAAAAGAGGAATAATGAAATGCCAAGGCACGTGTCAGCATATTCAGAATATCGCAAAATAACTTGAAATATGACAACTGTTAAGGATTAAGTAAAAATAATTTCCTTACAACCTTGTTCAAGTTTCAATGTGTAAGCATACCTTATATTCAACAAGCACACACATGCAATATAAAGAGATGAATTGGGAATGCGCAAGATGCGAATAAGGGAAAAACAAAATTTCATTCCGAAACATAGAAGTTTACAAATTTACAAATGATGAGGTAAAAACTACAAACACAAAAAAAAACAAGAAGGGCTTTTCAAGTCTCTATGTTAATATCAGCCTCTTCATCTTCTTCATCATTATTTCCTCCCTCAGCATCTGGCGCAGCCCGCTCCTCGTCATCTCCAAACTTACCATAATCAAGCTGTTCGTCTTGAATATAGTCGTCTTCTGTCATGATAGCGTCAGGAGTAGGTCCTTTGGCCACGCCAGAGCCACTGGCAGAGGTAGCGTTGCCCATGCCATCATCATTGCCACCAGTCCCTTCACATTCATCAAGCAATTTCTTTAAAGCGCCAAGATCGGGCTGGTCAGCAAGCGCGGCTATCTGCAAGTCACAAGGAACAGTATAAGTACAAAAGATTATGAAAATAAGTCAAGTAAACTCATTAAGGTTAAAATACCTGCTCAAGGATGGGAATTGGAGTATTCAAGTACTTCTCCCCCACCTCAGCCATGTCAGCGCAGACAGCGTCGAGCTAATAAGGGTAGTCGGATGGATTCTTCTTTAGCATGCCATATTCATAACCATCCTTAAACCCCTCAGCCCGACCCACCAAGCGCGACGCCGCATTACAGTCCATCACAAGGGTCTGAAACTCGTCTGAGTATTTCATGGCATAAGCGCAACGAGTCACACCCTGTGAAATCAGCCATTGACGGTCCTGCGCGAGGGAAGAAACAGACGTCTCAAGAGCAGGGATTTGAGAGTTTAACAACTTAACAGTTTCCTTGGCTTGTTTTAGCTCTTCTTTGTCAGACGCTGCTGCCGCCAAGGCTTCATTCTTTTCCGCTCCCGCAGCATCGAGCTCTTTCTTCAGGCGCGCAACCTCAATCTCCAATAAAGATTTTTCAGTATTAACCTGCGCAATAGTTTGGTCACGCGCCTCCACTGCCAACTCCAGGTCACGCGCTCGACGCGCGTACTTGGCCGCATCTGCCTCTGCCACTTGCAGTTTCTCCCGCGCAGCTTGCAGCTCAAGCCCGCGCTTCACAAAAGCAGCAAAAAGGTGGTCATTAAGAAAATCCACGCGAGCGCGGTCCTCTTGAAACCTCCTTTCAGCTGGAGGAACAGAGTGAGCCCAAAAGTCTTCACATACGCCCAAGGATTGGAATGAGCTCTCTTCAGTGATACTCCAGCTCGGGCGGTATATGTGATCGGCTCCCTACAAACACAAAGCAACGCAAAGAAACGTTTTAGTTATCTAAACACTAATTTGGAAGTCTGCACAGCGGAGCAAAATAAACTTATACCTGAGGAGAACCGGCAGAAAGATTAGCGCCAGCTGATGAGCTCCTGCCTGCCCCTTGAGAAAAAGGCTGCGCCACGAAATCCCGTGGCGCTATAGGGCTTACGCGGCCACCATCAGAATTTTCAAAATTAACCTCCTCATCATCCTCTATAACAGGTCTCTTCTCCTGCGACTTGGAAGAATCAAAAATAGTCTCACGAGGAGGGCTGCGCGCAGGAGGAGGTGAGGGAAGTCTTGACGCTGTTAGAGCAGCGAAAAATAGTCTCCTGCTCCTTAGTGATCCCAATGAGGGGAGATTCAGTACTTGTTGGAGCAGGAGCAGAACTAACGGCGCCAGCGCTAGCAGTGCCACCAGCAGCTTGTGTGCCAGCTATAATTCCTATGAAAAAACCAACAAGGAGAAATGATTTATGACTTGAACTAAAGGAAAAAATCAGACAATCAAAGCGCAATAAATACCTTGGCGCACCGCAGTCCGCGAATTAAGCATCGCCATGAAGTCCATTTTCCCCCTTTTTGAGGGCAAAACAGAGGACTTCAAAACAACCTTCGGCATAGCCTTGGCACCTTGCTACGCCTGAGGTTGAGCCACCAACGTTGCCGGCCCTACAAACATTCGAGTGAACAAAGCTTCATTAATAACTCTATCGGAATCACACTCATAAAACCACAAAATATAAACAAAGTATACCTGTTGGAGAAGACGAAACAGCAGGCGCAGCACCGCTTCCCTTGTCCGCCGCGCGCAGAGATGAGGTGGCAGCACCATACCTCGTGTGGACTGGAGGATTTCCCACACCTTGAGGCAAAGAAGACGAGGAAAACTTGGAAGTAAAACCCTTGGTTTTCTCAAGTCCCTTCACTTGAGTAGGAGGAAGATTCTGGGCAACAGAGGCATCATCTTTTTTCTGTTTTTTACTGGCCCCTGCGCCAGTCTTGCCTTTAGCCTTGCGCTTGAGTTTTTGCGCTTCAGCTTCTGCCGCCTCCCCTCCCTCTCCCACAGGCTCCAACTCATAATTAGCGAGCGCATCTACAATACGCGCAACAGAAATGTTAAAACCAAATTTGGTATTCTAATGGCCTAAACACAAATACAAGGGCTTACCAGGCGCATCGCTGTCAAAGCAAAATTCTAAGTCGACAGGGATGAACATATCATCGAAGCGATCAGGGAAAGCAACTTCCCCAGCGTTCAGGGCGACAGAGCCACCTTCTGTATGCTCATCATAGGCGGCGTGGATGTATTCCTTGCTTTCTGCATAAAACAAAGACAAGTGATATCAGCAAAACGAATTATACTCGCGCAAAATTAATGCAATGAACAAACAACCCACTTGAGCCATCAACATGGATGACAGGCTCAGTTTTTGCGCTTCAGCTTCTTGGCGGGGGATGGTTCAGCAGTTAATTTTTTAACCCACGCGCCAGATGGATTCTTAAGAACGTCATCATTCGCGGGCGCGGAAGTAATCGCGCGCATGGTCATACGAATGGGAATAACACCAGCCTTGATATAAAAGAATTTTTCAGCCCAGTCATGAAGGCTTTTGAAGGAAACAGTGCAGCACTTAACCTTCTGACTGCGCGGTGTGAATGAGAACCAAGAATCTTGGATTTTCGGCTTATAAAAATATTGAAAGCGCCGAGGGGTGGGCTCCTCGCGCTGAGCTTTGCACATGAACTCAAAATGAGTCATGCGCACTAATCCACAGGGATGGACTTGAGATATATGAATCCCGTAAAATTGGAGGAGCGCACCTATAAACCTCGTCATCGGAAGACGAAGATTACAGTGGGTGAAAAAGTGAGAATATAAAGAGATATAGCCGGCGGGAGGATCCGCCGCCGTTTGCCCGGTCGCCGGGAGCAGACAACCATACTCAGGGAGAAAACCCTGAGAGGCGACGAGATTATCAAAATCAGATTGTTTCAACTTGCAGGGAATCTCATCCCATCTCTTCACCGCCTTGTTCTTCCCTCCCTCCTCCGACGAGGCCTCGGCAACCCGAGTACCCTTGCCGGTTTTCTTCAAAGTAGACATAACCACTGATTTTACACGGCTTTTACTAGGGGAAATTGTGATGTCTGGGTTATCAGACATACAATTGCGAATCGAACAATATGGTTACTTTAAGCACGGAATTCAGGGACAAAGAAGAAAGCTCTTAATCGGAATGTAAATGATAGGCAAAAGCTCTGAAATATAGGCCCAGGAGAGAGAGAGAAACAAGTAATAATCAGATCTACGCTCACGCGCCCCCACTCGCAGGCGTAGGTCAACATAAGCGCGACACGTGTTCCTGACACTGTATGAGAAGACGTGAAAGCCACTGTAGCACCTCGAGCACACGAAAGGTCTGACACATAACGTCTCCATCTCTGATGCATGTCAACACCAACCAACCACGTGCATTGACAATTCGTTTTAACCAAAGGGATGGAATTTCGCGCAACGCGCGTACAAGAAAAGAAAAAGGAAAAACAAGCCCTATTGAAAAAGCAAACTATTAAGTCTAATATCTATCTTACCTCGCTCGCGCGAGACAAGACACACATTAGACTGGGGGGGCTTGAAGGGGTATGCACCCACCTTAACATCGAGCGGGGCGGGTCAACCCACAAGATATAGACAAGAGGCTTGAAATCAGGATGTCATGAAGACACAAAGCCAAAGCCTATGCGCAAGCGCATGAAACATCTGCGCATGGCGCATATCACATATGCACACAACACACACATTTAGTGTGAGAATAAAGAGAAGACCTTGCGCATCCCCGGGATAGGCGCATAAAGGCCGCGCGTAAGCGACACACAACACATGAGACAATAGTCTAATCCAAATCAGGATAAGGACAACCATGATTGTACTCATCAGACAACCTTCCAGAAGGTATCTTTTAAGGAATAAAGAATGTGCTGATGTTGACAGCTGCCAATGAAGGGTGGACAACTCAGCAAAGCCCATGTGCCACCGCGTGATGGCACATGGGTCAGGTGAAATACCTTGGTCAGAGAATAATCAATGAAAAAGCACCAGGTGTCCTAAGTACACGTGGCGCGAAGCAATAGGAGGAGGCCAAAAAGGCCCTAATTGGGTCTGAGCCCAATCATTGGAAACCCTAATACTATAAATACCACACCACCTCCACAGTTGGAGGCAGGCAAGAAAATATATTCTAAGTCCTTTACTCATTTTCACATCCTTATTATCTTCTCCTACAATATCTGATTCTCACACCGGAGGGTTACCCCAAAGAGGACCCCTCTGTCCCTTTCTGAGGGGTAAGCTCACGGTGCTGTTCGTTTTGTAGGTGGAAGAACTCGTATCTCGGAAGACCATCGGTGATATAGCACACTCGTACCCGAGGAACGTTGATCGTATACAAGTAAGTCGATACACGCTTCTTCAGCATCTATGTATCCATTACTCCCATCAAACTCAAACTGAAAACCACCATCACCAAAACTATCATATCCATGGGCGAACATGGGTGAGTAATTGCTAGTCGAACCGGACCCATACATCACATTATATGGAGACATTGGTGAGTATTCATGGTTGAATATTGGAGAAGAATAGCCCGCGGCCGAATATGGTGGCACTAGGTCATAGAGAGATTGCATATTTGGGTAATTTTGCGGTACCACATTGTTTTCTACTTGAAAAGTTGGACGCGCTTCTTCCTCGGACGCTACAAGCGAACTCATGCAAGTTCCGACATCTTGAGTTGACACCACCATATTATTCTCACCATGGACACTAACAGGATCCACATCTTGATTTGACACCACTTGATTACCCGGTTGATCATCATGAACCAAAACTGGCTCGTTTTCAACCCGAACATTTGGTGTGACATTTGCACCAAGATTGATATCAATATCACCTTCATCCTTATCCTTCTTCTTCTTTCCATTAAGATAGATCTTAGAAAGAACATAATCATCAAGCTGCAAATAATAATAAACGTTACATTAACATATGAATATGTATAAATATTACTAACTCCGTCCTATTAAAAGTGTCATGGTTTGAAAAACACAAAGTTTAAGGTAGATTGAATGGTTACTTTTCTTACTTACCAAATGACAATAATGCCCTTGGAAATTGGGTCCAACAATAATGTTTATTAATTTTATTTTGTGTGTTTAAGGGTAAATTTGGAAATTGAATAATAAATTTTAAAAGTAGATATTTGTAATGAGACAAAAAAAATATATAGACACTTTTAATGGGACGGGGGAGTAACTGATAAAAAAAAAGTAATTGACAAGAATAAAATAAATAATAATAAGTAGTTGTATGTATACCTTATTGTCTTTTGAGTTTAACCTGGTTCTTACATAACCCATGATCACATATTCATGCATCATCCACTTGGTTTTAGTCAGTTTTGGTGGATGTCCTAAATGATAAACCAACGACTTCCTCCTGCCAATTTTAACATCATTCTCTGTGATAAATTTATCAGGACCTATGGCTTTCCAATAGCCAGGGCCCGCTTGTCGGTCCGGTCGGTTACCATTGGCATACTTCCTGTTTCTTGGCGTGAAAAAGTATAATGTATCTTCTGTAGCTTGTGGGTACTTCGCTGAAGATATTAAACATGCAACACATTAGATATAATAATCAGTAAAACATACAAACATACTATATGTTTTTTTGGATAACTAGGGGTTTATGACTCACCTAGGTACTTTAAAACGCTTTACTTTTTTTTAATTATTTTTTAACTTAGGAGGTGTTTGGGATTTGCTTATTTTATCTTCTTGTTACTTTAACTTATAAGTTATAAGTCATAAGTTGCAACTTTGTAACTTATAACTTAAATAAGTCATAAGAAGGTAAAATAAGGAATCCCAAACACCCCCTTAGCGTACTTCTAATCTATTTGCTACCCCTAGATGGTTCGCTTGTAACCCAAGGAACTTGAACACATCAAAAATTAATTGTCATAACTTACATGGATAATGAACTCCCTAGAACTATGAGAATTAAAAAAAAACGTCTAAAAGTACTTATTTGAACCCTAAACCATCTATTAATAAAAAATTTTCACAATAAATCATATGAACATTGCATGAACATAGCTTAAAATTTTTCATCAAACTATATAAGGTTCTCTTGATACGCAAGCAAACTCGCATAGAAGCACAATAACTTAAAAAAAATGCTTAGATCTACTTGGTTAAATCCTAACCATTGCTAATTAATACAACAAATTTGGTATGAATTCTAAACCATCTATATTTAATCCAAAACTTTCACAATAAATCATATGAACATGCATGAGACATAACACGTACATCTTGCAAGTTCGCTTGAGTAACAAGAGAATTCCATAGTGATATTTTTTGTAGCTTAAGTTTTTTAACTAAATATGCAAAACTTTCACAATAAATACAACAAATTCGGTATGCATTCTAAACCATCTATGAATCCAAAACTTTCACGATAAATTATATGAACATGCATGAAACATAACATGTACGTCTTATGAACATGCATGAAACATAACATGTACGTCCTGCAAGTTCGCTTGGGTAACAAGAGAATTCCTTAAAATTATTTTTTTAGTTTAAATTATTTAACTAAACTCTATGCAGTTCGCTTGACTAAAAAGCGAATTTACATAGAATTTGCATAGAGTCACACGAACTTAATTAAAAAAGGCTTAGAAACACTTAGTTAAATCCTAACCACTACTCATCCAAATAATTCGATATGAACATTGCATGAACATAACACATACCTCCAAGAACCTCTGGGTGACATTCATATATATCAGCATCAAATATCTTGGACTTAGGAACACTCTCATTGTTAATCTTCTTTGTCAAATAATGTATAATAAGTTCTTTATCAGTAGGGTTGAACCGGAGCCCAACCGAAAGAGCATCAATATCATGAGCCTGTTTCGCAACCTTCCTTGTCGGCATTATCATTCCGCCTTCATGCCATCCAAGAGGACAATAAATGCATGGACAGCAACCATAGTAGTGTTAGCACCACCATCATTGATCATATAGTTTGAAGGTGATGCATACTCAGGCTGTACTTGAGTTTGGTTAACACTGTCATGATCATCATTATCGCGGGTATCGGAGGCTTTGCGTTTTCGCTTCCCGGTGGTGTTATGATGTGTTTCTGGATTCATGGCCGGAGACTTAAGAAGGTGATGCCGGGAGGTTTTAATAAAAAGAAAGTATTTGAGTTATGTTGGGTTAAAATAACTATATATATACACACTTGAATTTGTTTGTTTGCTAAGGGATAAGCATAATAATAATATTATAATAACTAGGACATATATCTTTATTTGAATTTTTTGTTTATCCTGATATATATATATATAATATGATATTAAATCCCTTAAAATATTGTTTGTTCTTCAACTAACTAACCGTTTTTAAAATAAACAAAAAATTAAGTTAAAAGCTAGTTTAACTAAGTTATTCTAAATTTTTTTTCATGTACAGCTTAACTAAGTTATTCTAAATTTTTTTTTTCTAAGTTTGGATATAGTTTTTTATTCTAGATATGAAATATTTTCTTTTTATTTTTATGTAATATTGTAATGTATCATTAAGTTACTTTCCTTTAAAATTTTATAACGTTTAATATGTATCTAGATATATAACTTTATCTCGTCTTTTTTTTTCCAATATAGATTTTATTGTGATTTGGTTATATACACTTGGAGCATTTTTCGGATTTAAGAGAAAAAAAATATTTATGTTGATATAACTCATATTTGTTAAAGGTTTATATTGAAAGAAACTTTTTTTTAACAACAAAATCTCACATTTATCTAACATATGTGATGATTTGACTATTTGAGCACAAAGCCTCAAGGTTGTGAAGAGAAACACTTATATTGAAAAAAAAATTAACATGAGTGTTTATTGTGGTTTATATTAAACTAATTCTTAGCTACCGTTTTATGATTTTTATTTTTTTTTTTACTTTTGTCGTTTCTAATATTGTATATTTTTGAATTTTAATATAATTTATTATAATGAAGTTTATAATATACTTGAACCTATTTTGATTCATTTGCGTTTGGTTATAATCTTTTATTTTCATTTTTTGATGAAACATATATGAACGAATTATCCACTTAATGTTTTACATTTTTTTGTTTGTGTTCATTTAAGTGTGTTTGTTTATATTTATTTATGTTTGTTTGTGCTCATTTATGTTTATTCATATATGTATGTCTACCTTTGTTCAGCTATGTTTGTTTACATTTGTTAAATGAACGAGCATTCAACCCGAGTTTGTATTAGAGATCACTAAGATCAAAAACTAAATAAGGCATGCCTTCATAAATTTAAGAAATAGTATACTATGTTAGTAATCAACTACTAGTAACAACCGTTGTAGGTCTACAATTAAGGTTAACGTGATGGTGATATGAGTGATAAAAATGAACATGGGTTTACCCGGATAGAGTTTCATATATAAATGAGGACGTAAGGGGAGACCAGATTTGAACCGGTGGTCGATTAATTGGTGTTCATTCGACGATTCAGGAGAATTCTAACAAAAAAGGGGCGGTTGATGTAGGTGACGGTGGTGGTTGATGCATGAGATGTGAGGTTGACAATGGTGGTTGGTGATAGAAAGTTAATCAGTGTTGGAGAGTATAGACCAATAATGGAGATGAAAGAGTTTTACAAGTAAATAAGATGTTATAACCCGTTTAAGGGCTATCTAGGTTTGGTGAGACCAATGACCCGCAAAAATTATTGTTTAATGATGAAATAGTTTCACAAATAAATGAGATGTTATATCCCGTTTAAGGGTTATCCATGTTTGGTGAGACCCATGACCCTCTTAGTTTTTAACTTAAAATGAGATGTTATAACTCGTTTAAGGCTATCAGGGTTTCATGAGACCCATGACCTGCGAAAATTATTATTTGATGATTAAAATGTTTTACAAACAAATAAGATGTTATAAGACGTTTAAGGGCTATCCGGGTTTAGTGAGACCCATAACCACTTATTTTTTTTAAACTTAAAATGAGATGTTACAACCCGTTTAACATCCAGGTTTGATGAGATCCACGACCCGCTAAAATTGTTATTTGATGATGAAAGAGTTTCACAAATAAATGAGATGTTATAACCCGTTTAAGAGCTATCCAGGTTTAGTGAGATCAATGACCTGCTTTTCTTAACTTAAAATGAGATGTTACAACCCGTTTAAGAGCTATCCGGGTTTGATGAAATCCATGACCTACGAAAATTATTGTTTGACGATGAAATGGTTTCACAAACAAATGAGATGCTTTAAGACGTTTAAAGGCTATCCAAATTTGGTGAGACTCATGACCCGCTTATTTTTTTAACTTAAACTGAGATATTATATTTCGTTTAAGGGCTATCCGGGTTTGATGAGACCCACGGCCAGCGAAAATTATTGTTTGATGACGAAAGAATTTCATAAATAAATGAGATTTTATAAACTGTTTAAGAGCTATCTGGGTTTGATGAGACTCATTACCTTTTTTGGTAAACTAAAATGGGTTAAATGCATATAATTTCACCATTCAAGACTTACCCGTTCAATGACTTTGGCACTGGACATTTCCTAAACAGGTATTGTCAGGTCGGGTGTATTAAATAATAGATAACTGTTGGCACTCCAGCTTAAAAGATATTTCTTTTCAACCGAGTAACAAAACAAAATCATTTCGCTCCATATGTTAGGAATTTTTCTTATACTGAGTACATAGATAGATATTATAAATTAAAGAAAAAAATAAATTATATCATAAATGAATAAAAAACAATAATACTGTATTTAAAGTTTGTGGTTATACGTTAGTTTAAAAAATATCACAAAACCCTATTAGTTATTAGTACATTGCATGTTGAAACTCGAAGTTGCCACGTACGTCAACTAAAATCCTTTTGTACAAAATAAAACTATGCTCAAGTTAATAAGGACGGAGGTAACTATACATTTTTCTTTCATTTTTTTTAAGAAATCCACAAAATATTCATTTTGACCTAAGTGATTTCAACACTACCATGGTTTAAAAAAAAACTCAAAATGGTCCTTCAAAACCGTCGAGCCGATGTTTCTTCACCTGTCCTCCGCACAAACTTAATTCCAATAGAATATAGTCATTATCTAATAGATATAATTTACAAGTTTGGTGCCGCTAAGCCGCTATTGGGCCACTTGGCGGCACCTTACTTGTCCACACAATTTTGTTTTTTGGGTTTTTTTTTTGTTTTTGTTAATGTGACGAAAACCGATCCAATTCGCATAGACTTAATGTCTTAACATCCGGGACCAACAACGCTTGGTTTTACCAACGCCCGAGTTTACCTACCGCCACCACCCCACTGGTCCACTCAATTTTTATATATATATTTTTTCTTTTTTAGCTCTGGTATCGTAACGTACATAGCCGAAACCAACAGAATTCGTGTCTAGTTACCGCCTCAATGCCTGGACTGACAACGCTTGGGTTTTACCACTGTCCGGGTTTACTGACCAAACAAACTTTGTTTTAAATAATTTTTTTTATATGTTAATTTAACGAAAATATATTTTTTGGACGTTAAGGTTTTACCAATGGTGTCCATATCGTAAAGAACGTAAACGATACTAACTGAATTTACACCAACACCTAAGTTTCAACGTTGAAGTTTTTTCTAATTGCTCCGGCGCTGTGAAAATCTAGTTTGTTCATATTTGTGAGGCCCGTCGGAATTTGTGAGGACCGGCCAAACTATTTGTAAGGACCAACGGAATTTGTATTTATTAATATTAATTCAATCTTAAACGGTCTTAAATTTTTATTTTTTTTTTATAGGTATCACAATCGAAGTTTTATATAATTTACTATAAAACGATTACAATAAAGTGGCAGGCAAACGGGCAACAAGCTGCGCCGCAACCCCCTTTTGAACAGCAAAGCCAATCCTGCTAAAAACGAAGCTTTAGGACCTAGAAGCTGAAGAGGTTCCGTGTACGACGCGCTGAACCCTACTCAAAAATTTCACAGCCTCTGGAGCCAGAAAACCAAATGTATCAAAGGCAAATGGTAGAAAGACATGTTGATTATCTAAACAAGCTTTCTCGTGTTTAACAACTTTGCCCGATTCAGCCTTCAACGCAGCCTGACCCACAACAAACCCACGGTCCCTGAGCCCAACAAGAGGAGACACTCCTGTAAGATCCACACAGGCGTGTTTCCCCCCCCTGCCCACCCGAACATAAGAATATCAGCTGGTCGTAAAGTAGACCTCTCTTCAATAGGATCCGTGAGAAAGTTAACAGGGGCCTCCTTTTTAGCAGAAATCCCTGCCCGTTTAAGAACATCACACAGAACATCCCTAACCAGATCATGTCTGTATTTAAAGCCAGGCAATTCTTTGCAATGCACCGCATGGTCACCAAAAGAATCCAAACAGACCTTGCGACAAATTGGGCAAGGTTCATCCGTCGGGAACATAGGGATCATTAACCGGTACTTAAGGATAGCCCGATACTCCAAACCCGACATACGTTGGCCTAATCCTTCAATGGGGATGGCCGTTAGAAAATCCTGAGCCCGAGGAGCCCGAAGGCATTCAAACACCGCCTTTTGGCGAGGGGATAGATCAAACTTCACTTCTAAACTCTTGACGATTCCACTAAATAAGGCACTCGCCACAACATGTTGGGCTTTAGGGGGGGCGGTGTCCTTATTAGAGAACCCGCTAAGATCAAAATCTGGAAGTGAAGTACGTAAACGATCCATCGCACACCCATAATCAGAGTCCAACCCATAAATATCACAACCCCGAAGAATATGGTCTTGCAAACACCACGACTGTGCTCTCGAAGCCACAAAAGCATATGTAGATACATCCTCGGCCGAACAGAGACCCAACCCCCCATAACGGATCGGAAGTGATGCCAACCTCCATTGGAGATCCCCAAAGAACGGACCTCCACAAACCACGATGTCCTCAATCGCCCTTCGAAGACCATTGTCAAATATAGAAACAGCTTCCCCCACATACATAGGTTGGCATGTTCTCAAACCGAACAAAAGCTTGGCGACTCCCATACATGAGCGAAGCAAAAGAAGCTCGCATTGAGGATCCCGAAGTCTTGGGAGACAGCTCATCAGTTCCACAGCGCTAGATGCCCTTTTCATAGCCAAACTGCTGATAAACCCCGCATCCTGGCTTACAGCACCACCAAGGAGTTTCACGCCAAGCACTGGCCTTCCAATCCCGTAAGGGAACAACCCCTCCTGTGCCTTCACCCCATTGCATGTTGGCCAAAATAACTCTGTTTTCTTAACGTTTAATTCAAGACCCAAACGAGGCCCCTCAGACCTGATAATATCTAATGCTTTGGCTACCTCTCTAGTATCCCCGATAATCGTGCCATCATCCAAGTACCAAGCATGAAAGAGAAGCTTGCACCGATCTCTGATTTGGTGAACAAGTGGGTGCAAAGCTAAGGCAAAAAGGAGAGGCCCAAGAGGGTCCCCCTGTTGAACCCCAGTGGTGGATTTAATGAAAGTATCACCCACATATAACCTAGCCGACTGCCCATATAAAAAATCCACCCAAAGAGAAATGGAAGGACATCGACTCCGAACCTCATGTAGAAGGGTCGTTCTATCTACTAAGTTGAAGGCATTGGAGAAATCAACAGTAAGCATAGCCAATGACCCATCCGAATGAAACTGATTTAGAAACCTGTTCGTGCTATGAAGCACGGCCTCTGCCCCACTGGGGACTCCCACCCCAAATTGAAAGTCACCGAGGTATTTAACCATCTCCTTCCCGACACCCCTCATAGCCATCTTAGAGACCAACCGCCTCCAAATAGCCCAAACGGCAATAGGTCTAATCCCATTGTCCGGTTTAAGCAACGACGTAAGTGGGGCAGACGCAACAAACTCTGCCAACACCTTAGGACACATTTCCCCAAAAATAAATTAACCACCGCAAAGATAGCCTTGAGCAAACCATCAGCAATCGGAGACCCCTCTCCGCACAACGCATCTAAAATGTGTTGGGCTCGCAAACCGTCCCGCCCACACGAAGTCCCTTTAGGGAAAGACTTAATGCACCCAAGCACACTATCAACGTCCACGACAAGGGGAGACTCAGAAAGCAAGGAAGCAGGCATAATCGGAGGTGCCATGATGGGATGCTTAGACAACAAAGCGTTCAAAGTATCCTTACCGAAAGGTGCAACCCCTGAAGAGCATAATACCTTGACCGCAGCAGTGAAATGTCCGTCCGCAACTTTTCGCAAACATTGTTTAACATTGGCGCCCAACCCGGCGTTGTCAGACTCGGGTACAAACGCATCACCACCCGGGGCATCTCCTAGGGGTTGGTTAAAAAGCGATATAAGGAGCTCAAAGAAACCGTCACGGTCACCCCAAGCGGATAGCGACCGTTGAATAATTCGGCATTGCTCAGACTTTCTATTGCCAGACCTGCGTTGCTGACGATTAGAAGGTCTGAAAACTCGTAAGGTGCAACGTGGTAACAACAACAGTTTCACCCACGCCTCAACAGAATCTGGCATAGCCGCCACCTTACCCAGAGCACCCACTAAGGCTTGGGAAAAAGCCATACGACAACTATGAGGAATGTTTTTAACAGTCGTAATAGGAAGAGTGAAGACACGCTCAAGGAGAGCTACATCCACCTCCACCTTTCCCACCGCGACAACTTCCCTCCCAACATGTGGCTTCGCAATCCCCACTATATATTCCTCCACATCTCCCGTGACACACTTGTACCAGACCGACCCGTCATCATGATGGCACCCCCGACGGAGAGCATGTGACTCCATACACGCTCCACACATCCACCTACGCGAGACCTTTAAAGCCTCACCAACCGAAATAAACAAATCCAAATTTGTCGAGATCGCCTCCCGTAAGGTCTCTTTCTTGTCATCCGATGACAAATGAAGCCGCTTAATATGTGCGGCCAATCGAACCCCCTTGGACCCCGGTAATCCATCCGGGAAACAGTGGAAGCCTCTAAACGGACACGGCCAAACAACCTCCTCAATAGCCCCGGTCATACCACCCCCGACCCACAAAACACCCCGGTAGCCAAGTACCACACCAAGAAAAATAATAATAAAACAAAACTCGAGTTGAGTTTGAGGAATGAACACCCGAACCAAAGAGGAAGGAGGAGAGCAACCACCCGTTGCCCTCCCCTCCTCAAAACACCAAAAACAAAGATTATTTCATTTAGGCGTTTTGTCAAACACCTGGCGGGCAAACTATTTTCTTCAAAATTTTAGTTGATGATGATTCCTTTTTAAATGTACAAAGTGAAAATGGGATTTGGGTTATTTTAGTTGAATAAACTCTTCCTGATAAAGATTTAACAGTCAATAGCTCAAGAGCTCTGTATATCATATAACATTTACGCACACAAGTTTCGCATGGATGCGATTGATGATCTAGGGTTCGAATTTGGGGCAAATTCAGGAAAAAAAACATGTTAAAAAGATAAAATAAACTTTTGTATAATAATTTTATAATAAACTATAACGTTAAAATAAAAATTTGCATAAAAATATAAAAATATAAATATAAAAATAACATAAGCTCTTAAAATTTAGAGACAAAGATAGAACAATTCCGTAAAATTTATAGACGAAGATAAAGACACAGACTTCGATGCCACTCCGCTAGGGCTGTTCAAAAAGCTCGATGCTCGAAGCTTGGGCTCGTTCGATAAAAGCTCGAATTAAACAAGCTAAAAAAACTTGATTTGAAACCTTCTGAGCTGAGTTGACTCATTTTTGTAATTGAGCCAAAATCGACATAGGCTTGGCTCGATCATGGGTCGACTCGTTGGCTCGATCTTAATCTCATTTAACATCAAAATCGAGCTAGATCCGTTGAGTTGCCCCGTTTAATTTCGAGCCCGAGCTCAAACCACCCTGACTTGACTCGGGCTCGACTCGTGAACAGCTCTCCGCCTAGCGGTCCATTTTAGCAAAACAAAAAAGATGACTAAAAAGAAAGAGAAACAATAAACAAAGGACCAATGAACTCATCAAAGGATTAATACAACCATTTGACTATTAAGTCAAAAAGCATCATCCGATCAATTCGATATCAACAAATCCAAAACCCCCAAATCCAGTTGCAATTCAATTCACCGATGACGATAACCGTCAGCTTTGCCGTCGGCGTACTCGCCGTTCTCATGCTCTTACACGCCGCTTATCAAACTATTCAATGTAACTCTACTTATTATTATTATTATTATTATTATTATTGTTAAACCTAATTATTAAGTTAATAACTTAATTGTTGTTAATTTGTGATAATTAGATAGGGCGTTGCTTAAGATCACTGAAGATGAGTTCGCTGGACCTCCTTATGAAGTAAATTTATTTATTTCTATTTCTGTGATCTTTGTGTTTTTGTTAGGGCTTTTGTGGATCTGAGTTTGAATATTATTATTGTGTTGATTGTCAGGTTTTAGTTGAGTTGGTTTTAGTTATGATTTTGAGTTTGTTTGCTGGATTGACTGTCCCGGGGAATTTTCGTTCGATTCTACCGGATTCCGATGAGAATAGGTACTTATTATTATTATTATCATTATTTTTATTATTGTTATTAGGTAGTAGCTATGCAGTCAATCTCGGTGGTATCTCGGTTATCGGTCCCCATGTGAAATATCGGTCAAAATATCGGTACCGATAATATCGGAGATATTGACCGATATATGGCAGATATTTTACCGATATTTCACCAAGATATCACCGATATTCCCGATATCAGTGTTTTAAGTCTTATTTTTTAACTTTTAGTGTTTAATGTTGGTGGTTTGAGTCTTAATCAGTTCCTACCTGCTACAATTGTTAGTGTTTTGCAACTTGCAAAAGGATAATTTGTTAATAGTAGGAGAGTATACTGAATTGTAAGTGTTAAAGTGCTATATATATAAATTTTGCATGATATTAAAATTACCGATATCCCGCCGATATCTCACCGCGATAACCGATATCTCAAATATCGTTCCTTGACCGATATCCATATCCGATATTTTTCCGCATTAACTGCTTAGGGTAGTAGTAGTTCTAGTATTTATTAAATAGTGTTTGGTTTGTTAATAGGCTTGAAACGAGTCTAGCCTTATCGAGCTCAACCTCAAATGAAGCTCGTTTAGTTACCGAGCTCAAGCTCGAGCTATTTGTGAGAAGATCGTTTAGGCTCTTCAAGCCTTAACTAGACTTGTTTATTTCTAAGTTTTAATAATTTTGGATCTATGCAGTCAATATCGGTGGTATCTCGGTTATCGGTCCTCGTGTGAAATATCGGTCAAAATGCTGGTACCGATAATATTGGCGATATTGACCGATATTAACTGATATTTCACTGATATTCCCGATATCAGTGTTTGAAGTCTTAGTTTTCAACTTTTAGTGTTTAATGTTAGTGTTTTGAGTCTTAAATCAGTTTCTACTTGCTACAATTGTTAGTGTTTTGCAAGTTGCAAAAGGATAATTTGTTAATAGTAAAAGTGTATACTGAATTGTTAGTGTTAAAAGTTTTATATATATAAATTCTGCATGCTCTTAAAATTACCGATATCCCACCGCGATAACCGATATCTCAAATATCGGTCCTCAACCGATATCCGATATTTTTCCTAATTAACTGCTTGGTTTTGGATTTATGAGCTTTGGCTCATTTAAGGTGCTGCACATTAGCCCGAGCTGAGCTTAGGCTCGTTTAAGGCTTTCTCAACATATAAAAATAATTTTAAAAAAATGTATCTAAATTAACTAATAATTATAAATGAGCCGAGCTTGATCTTGAAAAAACAAATCACAAGCCTAGCTCGAGCTCACGTAAGTCAAAACAAGCCGAGCTTGAGCCTAGTCAAGTTGATTTAGCCGGTGGAACTTGATTCATTAATTAGTTTATAAACAGATTTTGATTTTTTTTTGGAAGGATGAATGCAATATGAATTTAAATATGTTTAGTAATATGTAAATTGAAGCTAGGTTTTCACTGGAAATTGAACTCTGCAACATTTAACACGAGTTTATAACCTGGGATCTATCATTTATGTAAATAACTGTATGATATCTCATGTATTTTATTCTACGATTTTGGTATTATGTAACTTGTTTAAAATGCAGGGTGGTGTCTTTACCCTCAAATATGAACTTTATGATCTTCAATCATCGCGGAAAGGCGTTCCCTACAAAAACCGGTTTGAAGCTCAACTGAAAAAAGGATCAGAGTTGTTTGTTTCTCACGTAATGGAATTCGTCACTTGTAGCATCTGTTTGATGGGAGTTCGTCTTTTATAGCATATGTTTGATGGGATCTTAGAGGCACGCATATTGTGCTAGACAAACAATGACTCAAAGGTTACTTGTTTTTTATTAATATTTAAAACGTGTTGAATTCTTATTTTTGGTTATTTTATTTAGTTCATGACACAGTCGGTTTTGTCATGGATTGTTTTCAAGTTCGTAACCACATTAATAACTTGGTGTCTGTTTGAAAACAACAAGGAAACGGTGGTGGTGGTGGTGATGGCGATAACCACTCTCAAGTATGGTTTCGGTGTTCGTCATTGATAGGAAACTTCTAACAAGAATCATTTGAATGACATCAATGGTGGTGTCGGTCTTTTCATTGTTTATTAGTTTTGTGTTTGTTGTCACTAAAGATGGCATGTGGCTAGGACAATGAAAGTGATGAAACTGGCTGAGGTCGCAACTGAATTTGATTTAACTACTCATTAGGTACCCATTCTTGCAAGCGGAAGAAGCGTTTATTAAACATAATTTTTTTGATCATTTCATCAGATAATGTTTAATTAGCTCGTCCTCTTTTGGTGTGAATTGGCACCCGCTTGTAAGTTAATTAAGACTAAGTGTGCTTCCGTTGCTACCTTGGCCACCTTCATCGCCCTCATTTTTCTAATTCCATGCCATCTACAGTGGCAATAAACGCATGGACAACAAACCTTGGGAAGCATCGCCCACACCACAGGTCCACAGCTTTAAGTATTCTATCAGTGATGCATACCAGAGCTGTACCCGAGAGTGGGTCAATGCCATCATCACCACCGGTAAAGAGTTTCAGAGGCCTTGTTAATCTTAAATAGACACCCAGTTGTTAATAGATCGTTTATATTAGTTTCATTAGTGTAAAACTTTACAGTTTTATGTGGTAGCAATATCGATATGTCCATATAAATCAGGTTCATTTGAACTGTACAAACCAAGACGCTCACAAATCTGAGTGACCGCTACTTTTGCTATAGACTTGAATATATCGATATATGTCTGTATAAACCAGGTTCATTAGAACCATATAACCAAGATGTTCACGAATCTGAGTGACCGCTACTTCGGCTAGACTTGCCAACTTCATCATCAGCTTCACCATTTTCAGTTTCATCAAACTCATTGACATATAATCTACCTCCATTGCTTATATTCAGACATTTGTCTTATTAAGAGTCTTGCAATCTTATTGATCTAATTTCAAACCTAGTTAACTAGTAATGTAAGTGATCCACATAACACCCATAAATATGTGAGTGCAAAACAAAAATTGAATGTTACTGCGTACCATTTATATCGTGCGAATTTGAAATTAGTAGTGAATATCTCCAAAATTTTGACTGGAATTCGACATTTGCAATGAAATTAAGACAGAAGATCTCAGATATATTGATTTAAACAGTTTATACATAACTAGTGTGAGTCCCGTGTATTACACGGAGAATTGATGAAAATTATAAACTTCAAACATTAACCAAAATACAATTAAAAACACAATTATTATATATCTTTAATACAATTACAAGTTGTGTTAAAATTACAAAGCAAACATTACACAAAAACTTTACAAATAAGTAAAAATTTCCCTGTACGCTACTTGTGGATGTATTGGTCAATACATCTTGTTTAACAAAAATCAAAATCTTTAGCCCATGTTTGCTTTTAACTCTTGATAATGCCACATATAGTTGTCCGTATGAGAATATGAGTTCTTTCAAATACAAACCAACCCTAGACAATGATTGACCTTGGCTTTTATTTCTGCTCATCTCGAAACATATTGCAAGGGAAATTGTCGTCTTTGAAAGTTAAATGTTATTAATTTATTGTCTTTTGGAGTCAATGGTGTTTTATGGATCAAAACTATATGTCCAATATTAGTTTCAGAAATGATTTTTGCTTCAACAACGAGAGTACCTAAATAAATGATCTGTAGTTAGTACCGTTAAACAACCCTTCTTTCTGGTTAAGATTTCTAAGTAGCATAGTATAACCCCAACTTTTAGTATAAGCTTGTGGTTTGGTAGTACATATATTCTTAGACTATTAATAATGATTTTTTTTTGTTTAAAATATTTAATATTAACAAAATTTGTGCTATATTTATAAATGTTATATGGGGAATTGAATACGGTGTTGTTAATCGTGTAGTTTGGCAAGGTTAACTTGATTAAAATAGCCGTTTTTATTTTAATTAAAATCCTCTCCATATTTAAGGTCACAATACGTAACTCTTTGAACGGAATCCTTGTTAGCATAGGTTTTCGTCCAAAAATCCGTTTTGCGGGTTTTTTAAAATAGAGTTTTTGTCCTTTTATTTGATGAACTTGTTTTCCTTTTATTATTATTTAGGTGAATATACATACCTTAAAATCCAAAAGAAAATATAAAATAAATCAAGAAATCGCAAGCACTAATGTACGATTTGTGAAAAAAAAAAAGTTCTACAGGTTTATCAAAATTGGGGGGGGGGGGGTGATTTTTATTTGTCTTTTAAATATTTCATCTGATCTTATTGAAAGTGATATATAACTTTAGAGAAAAGTTACAGTTAAATAGATTCTAATTTGAGAAGATAAAGAATTTTCATTTCTAAATCAAGATTTTCACAACAATGGAAAAAGATTTAATTGAAGAAGAGGCCTTTTGATCAAAACTACATGGTCCCTCGAGTACCAAGTCCCCGGAGGCGAAAGAACTGGTTCTTGTGATGGTGGTTGATGAGATTCTGGTGCCGACAGTGGTGGCGGCGGCTACGGTGGACAAAGGCGATAGAAGTTGGTGGAGTTGGGAAAGTTTTGGGATTTAGGGTTTGACTGGAATAAAAGATCGTAGATCCGAATAAGATTAAACTGGATGGTTAATGACCCGTGTGGGATTCATAACATTGAAAATGGGTTAAAAAGTGCAAATGGGCTAAAAATTGTGAGAATGACCGAGAGAGTGACAAGTGACATGAAGTAGTAGTCTTTTATTAGAGTAGTATGATGTCAGTATGTGATCTTGAATAATTTGATAAACTCTATGACTTAGATTGAATTACAACCCGTCCAGCAGGAGGTCAAATACAACAGAAATAGAAATTGAATTTTAATAATCCAAACATATTAACCATTAATGAATGTTAATCGTTACTAACAATCAAATTAATGGCACTCATAACTTTTAATTTCGTTACCAATAACATCCTTAACTTAGTTTATATATGATGATGTGAATAGAGATTTATATTAATCAGTGGTTAATATTTTTAATTATTATAATTCAATATTCGAACAAAATATGAACTAGTTTGTTCTTTGCTATAGATTTGAAAGTTTTAAAATTTTGGAGTATGAATAAACAAAGTATGATACATGAAGTCTCAACAACCAAATTTTAAACGTGAAGTGGTAAATAAATCGAGATTTTGAAATAGAAAAGTAAAATAAAACTAAAAAATTTAGGTTAAGCACCAATCAAATTTGTTGGTATAATCGATTTAACTTATAACCATTTGATCATGGGCTTGATTTTTATCTGTAGTCCGAAACCCGACCCGAGAAACTGTTAACCTGATCTCAAAAGTAGTCGTATCCATGGAACCCGAACCTAGATTCATGCTACCCGAACCGTACTAATTCGGTCCGGTTACCGGTTAATGGTTTCTAGGTTTCGAGTCAACCAGAAAAACTTATTCCATGCCCAACGATTATATGTGGTGAATACCATTAGAGTCGTCGCCAGTGTATTCGATTAGCAATCCATTCCATATCCAACTCTTTAATTCCACTGACAGTTTGTTCGATTGGCATTCCATATGATGCAATTATACTTCTAATTGCTTACTTATTCTACGGATTCTACAATTATCACTCGGTATTCATCTTGTATTCACATCATTGATTTCTCTCTCTCTCTTCAACAAGTCTATAGTTAACAATCATTCGACTGGCATTCCATCTCAATCCTGAATCTAGCATTGGAGATGGAGGAAGAAACAAAGAATAAGGGTGAAGATTAAAGACGTTTATGCTTGACTTGTCATTTCATCATTGGACCTTTTAATTTTACTTATTCATAGATTGTGTTATTAGATTATGTTGGTTTATTATTTTTTTATTTACACTACAAATGAAGATGTTTATGTTCCTTTAATTTTAACATTCTAGCATTTTATTTATTTACATTTTAGTTTACTAAGTCAAATACTCGAATCCGATCAACCCAATATGATAAAAATGAACTTGAATAACTAGGAATAGATTATGCTTGGGTTTCAGTTCTTGACAAGAAACCCGACCCGAAAAATCTGAAACTCAAAATATCAACCCGAAAAACACCCCTAGACGATCATATATGTGTCCTAATCTTGAAAGAGAAAAAAAAGAAAAGAAAAGAAAAGGCATATGGTAGGGAGGTAATAGAATGCATAGAGAATGAAATGATAGAATGAATGGAATGAATAGGGGAACGAAATGGATTAGACCATGTGTAGTCATAAAGTGTCATCCCCAGGCGTTATGCGTCATGTGACGTTCAGTCAAAGTTATGGTTTTTTTACAAAAATATGGTGTAGTCATAAAGCCTCCATAAAGCCATAACTTTGTTATTTGTTTTTTTTTAATTTGTGTGCCTTCCACCTGCATTATGTATAAAACGCCTACAAAAAATTAGCCCAAAACGCCGGGGGGGTGCCCCCGGCGTTAAAGGCCAAAACGCCTTCAATAAATCACCAGTACGGGTGATCTATTCATTTGTTTTGTTTGGTTAACATATGAAAATGAAATGAATTATTATTTTATGTTGCTTGGTATCCAAAAAAATGTAGGGAATTAGGGATGAAACAGAAATGATAAAAATACTAATCTCAATTTTTTTTACCAAATTAAAAAAAAAAATACAATAACGACAATGGTGGTAGCTTTGGCAACGCTAATGGTTGTGGCGGTGGCAGTCATGTGACATGGGTGGTGGTTGCGGCGGCGATTGTGGTCAAATGGTGGTGGCGGCGACGGTAGCATTGGCAGTCAGGTGGTGATGGTGATGGTAGGGTGACAACGATGATGATGGTGGTGGTTGTTGTAGGTGGTGGTGTTGATAAAGTATGGTGAAAGAAGAATGAAATAAAAAAAATAGTAGAAATGAATGGTTAAAATGGAATGAGATTTCATGTAGCCGTTGATTTCATTCTATTAAGCAATCAAAAAATATTTTTTTCATTTCTTCACAATAAGTTATTTCATTACTACTGTCATTCCTTCGTGGCTTCCTGCATACCAAACTATCCTAACTTATAACATTAACGGAAGGATAACGAGAGTTGAGCAAAATAAAAGCTATAAATTCATGAGGGTAAAAACGAAAATGACAAAAAACATAAGGGATGAGACTGCAATTCAGAAGAGATAAGAGAAGCTAGCGGATAACTCGAGATAAAACCAAACCAAAACCCTAGTAGCAGAGTATCATCATCATCATCATCATCATCAGAAGTTAGAAATGGAGAAATATTTCGGGAACGCATACAGAGGTGACCCGGGGGTTCCACATTCCGGTCCAGACAAATTCTTCAGCATTTGGATCGGTTCTATCGCCTTCTCTGCTTGGACTTGGTCTCATCCTTACATTTGGCAAACCACCAATAGATACAAGTATATATATACATATATCTATACACATCAATCAATTGCTTCTTGTTATTTATTTAATTTATGTTTAATATTTGTATTAGTTTTGGTTAATTTGATTTGATTAGGTGTTATAAGTTTGTTAAGTTTGTAGGTCTAGGTTATTACATTATGTTGATCGAATACGATGCTGTTGCTTCATGCTTAATGAACATCATGCCAAGCTTTAGTTTTAAAAACTTGTGTAAATTATGTGGAATAGGGCTCTAAAGCTAAGCAGTTAATACGGAAAAATATCGGATATCGGTCAACAACCGATATCTGAGATATCGGTTATCGCAGTGAGATATCGGTTATTTTTAATGTCAAGTAAAATTCATATATATATAACGATTTAACACTAATAATTCAGTATAGTCTCCTACCATTAACAAATTAATCTTTTACAAATTGCAAAACACTAACAATCGTAGCAAGTAAGAATTGATTAAGGCTTGAAACACTAACATTGAACACTAAAAGTTGATAATCAAGACTTAAAACACTGATATCAAGAATATCTGTGATATATCGGTCAAATATTAGTCCAATATCGGTACCAATATTCTGAACCGATATATCGATTTATATATCGCCAAGGGACCGATAACCGATATATCAGTGATATATCGGCGATATCGATAGCATAGCTCTAAAGGAATTCAGTTTGACAAACTGTTCGGCGGGAAATTTGTTTATGTTTGTTAGTTTAATAGATGAATGATCATGAACAAGGAATTTCGTTTAATTAACTAAATGAACCAACAACAACAGAAGCCGAGTTCGTTCAATTGTGTTTTTGAACGCTATATAATGTGTTCGTTTCCGTTTGTGTATATCTGTTTATGTTTGTTTGTTTACGTTTGTTCATTAAAGGTTTTTAGCACTTTTCATGACTGTTCTAATCTTATCATGTAGATTTAAGCTAAATTAGTTACTATGAATTTAAAATATGTGTTTTATGTGATTAATTTATATGTAAAATTAACATATGAAAATGAATGTTAAAACAAACACCAAGTCAAACTTGGAAGACGGTTCGAACCGTTGACACCGACCATTCTCGGTTAGCCAAATCAAATTGAACATTGTTTCCGTTTATTGTGTTCGTTCGTTTGTGTTTGTGATTCGTTCACAAACAATGTTCTTAATGAACAAACACAAACAAACATTTTATTTGTTTTGCGTTTCGTGAATCGTTCCCTTGTCTGATGAAAGCTAAACTGACCAACATGAAGAAGGCCTTGTTCGGTTTGGTTTGTTTACAGCCTAATGCGAAATATTCGTACAAGTTATTTTACCTTATTTACATGAAACAGAGTTAAAGCAATATATGTTGTTTTTAGTCATTAAGCTGAGCATTTGAGCATAAAGATTGTGGGCGAATAAGCATCTTGTTTGAACAAAAGGTGCCATAAAAATGTATCTAAATATTAGCGTTGAATGAAATTCTTTTTGCACACATTGAATGTTAACAAGTTAGTTAAGCTCTGCCAATATTGTTTTAACATAGTTTACGCTTTAATGTTTTAGTTGGCATGATCACGCGATGCTATTTGAGCAATACCATTGGAAGAAGGCGCTGCAAAAGAGAGAGAATTATAAGTTCTCGGTATGTATATGGATGAACAATGAAATATAAACCTACTGTTAAATTAAGATTAATTTGATTATGTTTGCTTGGTTGCAGTGGAATGAGAACTGGAGCAGAGCGGCTCGTGATTCTTACTACTTCAACTGGCCAGTTTACTTCCCGTAAGGTTTTCACCATTTGTGGCAAAAGTTGTAAGGATTTGGTAATATGATGTGGTTTCTGTTAAAAGTTGTAAGCCATGTGAGACTGCTCTGGCCATAATTTACTTCTGAATTAATATTTCTGTTTCTGATTGCAAGCAGTACTTACAATTATCTTGTTTCGAATTTGTTCTTCTTTTAGCATATCATTAGTATGGTTGTATATGGTCTTGGTGCTACAAGTGGCCTAACATACTTGACCAGAAATGTTAGTAACTGAGTTATTAAACAAATCGAGTTCAAGTTGAGTTGGTTAACCTGTTTAATAAAATGGTCGATTGTCAACCAGTTAAATATTGGAATGAAAAAAAAACATATTTGATAGCATCTACTAGGGGTGAGCAGAAAACCGAAAATACCGAACCGAAACCGAACTAACCGAAAAAACAGAACTGAAGCATTAACCGACGGTTTTTTTTTTGTTTTTTTGGAAAACCGGAATTTCGGTTCGGTTACCCATTTCAAAAATACCAAAAAAAAAACGAACCGAACCGATTAACTTGGTATATTAAAATAATTAATTTAAATGATTGTTAAATATATTTATACTAAGCCATATGCGACAACAACCGAAACAAATTAGGAGTTTGTCGGTTCAATAGATTTGTAAGAGAAATTAGAGTTTGTGAAAGAAATAGTAAATGTTAATATTTATTTTTGTACATAGAAACTAGTTGCATAAAACAATTAATAGAATAAAAAAACAAAACATGAAAAAATAAAAAAAAAACGAATATAACCGAACCGAAAACCGAAAAAACCGAAACCGATCGGTTTTTATATATGAAAAAACCGAATTTTCGGTTTCGGTTTCGATTTTACCCTAAAAACCGGACTGAACCGAACCGTACTCAGCCCTAGCATCTACCAGTCAGCTGCACACGACCTGTTTAATTTATTTATTACAATTTATGAACCCGTTAATGATAAATTTTTAACATGTTTACACTTGATGACTCGTTTCCAGGCTGCCATTTATTTGACTCATTTAGATAAATGTATAAAAGGAGTTTTGTTTGCCATGCAATTTTAAGTGTGCTTGGATTAGAGTTTAAGTTATTTGATATAATAAACAGGGTTGTATTGAAGTAATCTATTCAATCCGTTAACTTGCCATACAAAAGTTTTTGCTACTTTTGCCTCGACTGTTAGCAATTATCTCGCCATGGGTCAAAAATTGTTCGAAACATATAGAGAATTAATCTGTTGAAGTCGATTGTTGTAATCTGCAATACCAAAAGTTATTTAAACCTTGACAAATTGACCAGTTAAACTTAAAAATCATACATTCTTAACATAATACTCAATAGTTATAATTACATCAGAGTCATACTTCGGTCCTGTTCTTCCTTACCCAAGGTTTTGATTAGTATGCTATGTGACTATCGATTCAATACGGATCTCTCACATCATAAAACCAACCCCAAGTAAAGGTCTAAAAGAACAACCGGTACTATTGGCCTATTGGGTATGGTTGATAATGCCAAATATTTAGACGTTTAAGTAGGCATTCACATGAAAAACAAAAAAATATTAATATCTGTGAGAACCGCATAATACACTTGTATCTTTTGCTTTAAGTGTTATGCAAAAGATGGTTACATAGCCGCGTACATGTTATCTCACTAAACATAAGTATTTTATGCGATTCTAGCAGCTATCAACATTTTTTTCAGTTCGTGCTCAAAATGTAACTTGGTACAATTTAATGACGAAAAATGAGAAAGCTAAACTTAAAAGGGTTATTGCTGCGTTTTAAATTATTGCATGATTCCAGAGATGTCCACGGTGATGATTCTATCCATAAACATAATAATATAAACTTTAAGCATACAATTTCCAGCATAAGCTTTATTATTATTATTATTATTATTATTATTATTATTATTATTATTAACAATGGCGGTTCTTCAACTTCACTCTTTACGATTTCGTAACCATTTTACTAATGCAGTTGCTACCGGAGCATCATCTTCATCTTCACATCAATCTGTTTCAACGCCTAAATCAAACGAATTTGATCGATTAATTTCTATATTTAAATCCAATTCACTGAGTTTTGCACTCTCCGGAACCCTAGCTCTCGCTGTAACTCTTTCAGGTACGTATACAGTAACAAAATTGAAATTATCTTCTGGTAATTGAGGTAAATTTTACTCATATTACTTAGATTAATTGAATTTGTAGATTCATATTAATAGTATTAAGTCACTTGGAAATTCAGCTAGATTTTCAGTTCATTTGCCTTTTAGTTCAGAGCAGTAATCGAACCGAACTGTTCGGCGGGAAGTTCGTTTATGTTTGTTCGTTTAACAAATGAACAGATGCCATGCTCGTTTGGTTGTGTTTGTGAACTTTCGATAATGTGTTCATGAACGCTTGTTTACGTCTGTATATGTTTGTTGCTTGTGTTTGTGAACTTTCGATAATGTGTTCATGAATGCTTGTTTACATCCGTATATGTTCATTAATGTTTGTTGCTTGTGTCTGTGAACTTTCGATAATGTGTTCATGAACGCTTGTTTACGTCCGTATATGTTCATTAATGTTTGTTGCTTGTGTTTGTGAACTTTCGATAATGTGTTCATGAACGCTTGTTTACGTCCGTTTGTGTTCATTAATGTTTGTTGCTTGTGTTTGTGAACTTTTGATAATGTGTTCATGAACGCTTGTTTACGTCCGTATATGTTTGTTGCTTGTGTTTGTGAACTTTCGATAATGTGTTCATGAACGCTTGTTTACGTCCGTATATGTTCATTAATGTTTGTTGCTTGTGTTTGTGAACTTTCGATTATGTGTTCATGAACGCTTGTTTACGTCCGTTTGTGTTCATTAATGTTTGTTGCTTGTGTTTGTGAACTTTCGATAAGGTGTTCATGAACGCTTGTTTACGTCCGTATATGTTTGTTGCTTGTGTTTGTGAACTTTCGATAATGTGTTCATGAATGCTTGTTTACGTCCGCATATGTTCATTAATGTTTGTTGCTTGTGTTTGTGAACTTTCGATAATGTGTTCATGAACGCTTGTTTACGTCCGTTTGTGTTCATTAATGTTTGTTGCTTGTGTTTGTGAACTTTCGATAATGTGTTCATGAACGCTTGTTTACGTACGTTTGTGTTCATTAATGTTTGTCTGTTCATTATGCAATTTTGTAGATTCATATTAATAGTATTGATTCACTTGAAAATCCTGCTAGATCTACGATTCATTTGCCTAGAGGTGTATAACTGTATATGAGCCAAGCCGAGCCTGAGATCAACTAGGCTCGAGCTTGGCTTGCGAGTCATTTTTTCAAGCTCGAGTTGGGATCAGCTTGTTTATTATTTACGAATTAATTTATATGTTTTATTAATTATTTTATACATATGATAAAAACCTTGACGACACTAAGCTCGGCCCGAGCTCGTGTGCGGTATCTTAAACGAGCCAAGGCTTGCTCGACTTCGAGCTCGATTGTGCACTGTGAAATTAATACACAGAAGTCCAAAAGAGTTAAAACTTATTAATACAGGAGGCTCGATAAGGGAGCTTCCCATACAAGGCTCAAGCTCAGGCTCCATAACTAAACAAGCTTTATCTGAGGCTCGTTTCGAGCTTTTTATCAATCCGATCTCAACCAGCTCAGCTCGCTTGCATACATTGGCCTTTTAGTAATATGAACTTGTTAGGAGTTGCTTTTGTTTTCTGTTTTCTGAATCAGTGTGCAGAGCATAAGTCCTAAACTATGTAGGAGTTGGATTTGCTGAGGCAAAAGTTGGAGTTAACAAGCCAGAATTACTTCCGAAACAATTCACCACGGTTATTGATGTTGCAGGATTCCTCTCAGACGGTCAGGTACCGTTCGCTCTTCTTTAACCGAGTTAGCACTGCATATTCAGAAAACAACACATATACCACCAATTTGGCATCAAACGTATCCAAACTCGTAAAATTAGAACTTGGTTGTTTGATGTAAAGAGTTTTAATTTTTATTAATATCTTTTGTGACATAACTTTAGGAGAAAAGACTTGCAAAGGAGATTGATTCTATTGAAAAAGATACCGGATTCAAGCTCCGAGTTCTAGCTCAGAACTACCCTGATACACCTGGTATGCAGTTGCTAAGTATGAATATGTGACTTCGTGTATAAACTTTGTATCAAAATTATTTATGATCATGTTAACTTAATTCTGCAATTTGTTAAACATATACAGGGTTAGCTATTAAAGATTTCTGGCAAGTGGATGATAGAACCATTGTTTTTGTTGCTGATCCTACTTTTGGTAATTGTTTCATACACAACACTCGTTTATTATTTTGGACGAATAAGATATGTTATTTAAATCTCGAGCAGGTAATATTTTGAACTTTAATGTGGGAGAGACGGTGGATTTGGATATACCGCGTAGTTTTTGGAGTCGTTTGGCTGGGAAATACGGAAATATGTTTTACTGGAAAGAGAAGGTAAAACAGTTTTATGAAGTTTTTCGTTAATTGTTGAATTTCTTTTATAAATGGAGCAAATAAGTTTTAAAAAATGTAACAGGGAGAGGATGCATCTGTTGAAGCTGCAGTAATGGCAATATCTAATTGCTTAAGAGAACCTGTTGGAGCAAATAATTGTGCAGAGGTAAAATAAGTGGTTATGGGGGGTATAGAGAGATATTTGAATGTTGTGTAATTAAACAGTTAATACTTAATATACAGATATTGGATTTGTAACTTGATTATTGAACATAAAAGTCAAAATGCATGACTGGATTTAGAACTTGGATGGTACATTGGTACCAAGAATCCAGTTTTTGCCAAACCGGACCATGACCATACTAGTACCAGGTAGTCTTGACTCTTGATCGGTCTTTCTGAAGCATTATGTTAATGTTAGTTGTTGCTACAAGAGTTTCGGTCAAAAGACTAAAGAGTCCTGGAAGAATGCGAGATGGCGACTCACCCAATTCGTATTCGTCTTGTTGGTGATGCAATGACATTCCTCCTCCTCTCCAACTCGTGCTGCAAAACAATTTAGACCGAGTTTCTGTTTCGGGGTGTTTGGTTTTGAGGTTCAGTTTCACTGAACCTGCAGCCAACATTCTCGGACAAATCATGCTTATATAAGATGTTACATTCGTTTTGGTGCATAGATGGTTCGCAGACCGTAAATGCTCTTTGTCCCTATAGTTGAATTTACTCTGTGATGCCTCTGATATGTACTTACTGCCTAAGATGTAATGGTGCGGGTCTTTGGCTGTTACTAGTTTATCGGCATGCAATGTGACATTCGTCAATTTCGGGTCTTGTTTATATTCGTATATGCATTGTTTTATGTTGTAAACCGACCCGTTTTGTAAACCGAAACTCATGATATATAAAATATTGGATTTTTATGTTACCAAATTGTTCCCATTTGTATAATTTGAAACGAGGGGTGTAGGAAAGAGTAAAGATAGGGAGCGTATATTGCGTTTGGCTTCTTGGAATGTGGGAACATTAAATGGTAAGTTGCTAGAATTGGTAGATGTGCTTAAAAGACGTAGGGTTCAGATAGCATGCCTCCAGGAGACTAAGTGGAAAGGACATAGAGGGGCTGAGTGTAATGGGTATAAGTTGTGGTACTCGGGGTCTGATGGAGCTAGAAATGGAGTGGGGTTTCTAGTGGCTAAGGAAATACACACTAGTGTGGTGGAGGTGATAAGACATAATGACAGGATTATGGTGTTGAAATTAGTACTAGGAGAGGAAGTAGTGGCAGTAGTCTCCGCCTACGCGCCTCATGTAGGCCTAGGGGATCAGGAAAAGAGAGAATTTTGGGATTGCCTAGACGCAGTGGTAGGGGGCATACCTAGGGGGAGAGGATTTGCATAGGAGGTGATTTTAATGGACACATTGGTAAGGCTAACGATGGTTTTCAAGCCGTACATGGGGGTTTCGGTTTTGGTGATAGGAATGAGACCGGAACAGATCTTCTAGAGTTTGCGGTGGCACATGACCTAGGTATTATAAATTCTTATTTTAGGAAACAAGATTCTCATTTAATCACTTTTAGCAGTGGCGGACGCGACACGCAAATTGACTACCTTTTGATGAGGCAAGGAGACCGACGTTGGTGGAAGGACTGCAAAGTCATACCTGGGGAGGCAGTTGTGACTCAACATCGACTACTAGTGACAGATATAGCCTTCAGAAATAAGCTGACTGTTCGAGAGAAGAAAGGTACACCGAGAATTCGATGGGGAAATTTGAAGGACGAAAATCTCCTACTGTTTAAGGATAAACTCATACTGCATACGCGGGCTCGACTAAATGGGGACTCAACTCATATATGGGAAGCTATGAAGACAAAGATCATCCAAGTAGCAAAGGAGACTCTCGGGGTCACAACAGGAAAGACAAGTGGGCATAAGGAGTCTTGGTGGTGGAATGACGCAGTGCAAGACAAGATAAGGGACAAACAAGGATGTTTTAGGGAGCTAATGAGGTGCACGAATGAGGAGGAGCGAGTGGAATTGAGGGACAACTACAAAACGGCCAAGATAGAGGCGAAGAAGGCAATGGCGGAAGCAAAGAAGGAGGCCTTTAAACGGATGTATGAAAGTCTAGAAACAAAAGAGGGGGAACATGCTATGTTTAAGATTGCCAAAGCCAGGGACCGTAGAAGGCAAGATCTAGGACCGGTGAAGTTCATAAAAGATACAGATGGGCATGTACTGGTCAAGGAGCAGGACATCAAGCTAAGATGGCAAACCTACTTCCACAATCTTTTTAACAATGGGGGAGCTTACCAAGAAGAACATGACAACACAAACTTTCAACGACAACAATCGAATAACTGCTACTGCCGACGGATCACACGAGAAGAGGTGAAGGATGCACTTAGGAGGATGGGAAGGTCTAAGGCGGTTGGCCCAGACAACATACCCATCGAGGTGTGGAAGTGTCTGGGGGAGGAAGGAGTCATATGGTTAACTACTCTGTTCAATAGTATTCTCAAATCAGGTAAGATGCCAGACCAGTGGAGGAGCAGCGTTGTAGTTCCTATCTATAAGAACAAAGGAGACACCCAATGTTGTGATAACTACCGAGGAATCAAACTACTAAGTCATACTATGAAGCTATGGGAAAGAGTGATTGAGGTTAGACTTAGACGAGAAACTCAGGTTACGGTCAACCAATTTGGCTTCATGCCGGGGCGTTCCACCACAGAGGCAATACACCTTATAAGAAGATTAATGGAAAAGTATAGGGAGAAGAAGCGTGATCTACATATGGTGTTTATTGACCTAGAAAAGGCCTACGACAGTGTGCCACGACAGGTGCTCTGGGAGTGCTTGGACGGTAGAAGAGTGCCCAGGAAATACATAGAGATAATTATGGATATGTATACCAGGAGTGAAACAAGTGTCCGTGCGCCAGTGGGGGATACTGATTTCTTTCCTGTAGAGGTAGGTCTTCACCAGGGGTCAGCGTTGAGCCCGTTTCTTTTTGCGGTAGTCTTGGATGAGTTGTCAAAGTCGATTCAGGGGACTCCCGTGGTGCATGATGTTCGCAGACGATATTGTGTTACTTGCTGAGAAAAAACAAGATCTAAACATGAGGCTTGAGGAGTGGAGAACAACCTTAGAGACAAAAGGTTTAAAGATTAGCCGATCTAAGACGGAGTACCTCCACTGTGATTTTGGTGGGATAAACGACAATGAAGACGCACAGATCACAACTGAAGGGCAGGTGGTCCCACAGGTAACGAAGTTCAAGTATTTAGGATCATTTGTACAGAGCGATGGAGAATTAGACAGTGATGTGACCCACCGAGTTCAGGTAGGATGGTGTAGATGGAAAGCAGCCACAGGTATATTGTGCGACAAAAGTTTCCCGACTAAACTAAAGGGAAAATTCTATAGGGTGGCAGTTAGACCTGCAATGCTATATGGAACGGATTGTTGGGCCATCAAGAAGGCACAAGTGCGGAAGATGGAGGTAGCAGAAATGAGAATGCTATGTTGGATGTGTGGGCACACAAGGCTAGACCGAATAAGAAACGTTGTGTTTCGCGAGAGATTAGGGGTGGCGAACATAGCAGACAAGATAAGAGAGTGGAGATTGAGATGGTTTGGACATGTAAAGAGAAGACAGACGACGAATCCTGTTAGATCCGTTGAAAACATTACTATAGAGGGGAGGAGGAGTAGAGGACGACCGAAATTGACTTGGGATGAGAGGATTAGGCATGATTTGATAGAGCTAAACCTCTCCTAGGACATGGTTGAGGATAGGAATTCGTGGAGAAGTAGAATTAAAGTTAAGGATTTTTAGAGAGAATTGAATACCTTAGGGCTTCGACTTAACTTATTTAGGTCACATATCATAATGGTATTTCCCTTACATATATTATTATTATTATTATTATTAGCTTTTATATAGCTGTTAAACTGTGATCTTATTATTAATATTATTATAATTAGTAGTAGTTTTTATATAACTGTTAAACTTTGATTTCCTTTATTTTGCTTCATACACATGTACTTAGAGCCGAGGGTCTCTCTGGAAGCCACCTCTTTATTCCTTTGGATAGAGGTACGGTGTGCCTACATCCCACCCTCCCCAGACCCTACTTATAGCTTTGCTGTCGGTGGGATTTTACTGGGCATGATTGATTGATTGATTGATTGTATAATTTGAAAAACCTCTTTTACGGATTTGAAAACGGACTTAAAACGAGCAAATTACATCAAAAACGAACTTCCGGACGCACAAACGAACCACAAAAGATGAGCTGCCCCCCTGGCACGCCGTGCCGCGGGGCCAAGGGGAGGCCGCGCGGCGTCTAGGGCCACCTGCACACATTTTCGTTTTTGTTTGTTGTTTTGTGCTTTGCTTGTTTGTTTAACCAATCTATTTTCATGCAAAACATAAAAGAGAACCTTGTAAATAAGCTTTGACCCTTACCTTATATATACACACCCATCTCCTTCATTTTGACACTTGCTCTTACTCCAAATTCTCTTTCAAATCCTCCATAGATTTAAGGTTGTTTATTTATGTATTCTTGAAGGTTTGACTTCTCAAGTCAAACTAACTATAGTCTTTCATTCTAACTTGTTCATCTAACATTACTAACACTTGAATATGGTGGTACAACATATATATATAATAATACACACCCCTTGTTACCTTTGGTAGTTACTTCTCCGACTTCGGTTGGTTAAGTTTCGGACCTCGTAAGGCAAGGCTTCATGGAGGACTTCGTGTTCTTGATATATATACACTAACATAACTTGCTTGCACATATTATTTATGTTAAACTTCTGCTCATTTTAGTTGTTGGTCACATTTACAAGTCATGGGTATGTGGAATCCATCTATGAACTCATTGTGAGATGGAAACCGAACCAAACCGAACTTTTGTTAAAAAGACTTGTTGTTGACTTTTTTAGTTGTAGAAGTTAAATATTTTCATTTGTACATTATTATACAAGATCTGTGATATATGGGTATGTGGAATCCATCTATGAACTTGTTGTGAGATGGAAACCAAACCGATCCGATTTTTACTCGCTTAAGACACACAATTGTGTTTTTAGCTATCAAGACTTGTATATTTCTTTAAAAATAGTTTACAAACTGATTTTTATTATTTTCTTAAGTACTTGGAAATGTTGGATCCAACTTGATCTCATAACAAAGTTTGGACCGACAAAAGCGACACTCGCTTAACGTACGTTGTTAGTTCTAAAACAATAGATCTACATACTTGGTTAAGTCTTATAAAGTTTTTGTGAGTTATCTCATAACAATTAATATTTTGGAAAGTTGACTTTGGGTTTGACCATTCGTCAAGACCCAAACCAACAACCCGAACACTCGTTAAAGACCCGTTTTAGTATCTTTAGCCCAATGGAACTTGCATTTTAGCATTTTTCCCACCTTATTACTTAACATTGTTTAAGTAAATATTAAGGTTAGATACTTTAACCCGGTTTCGAGCAAACTTACATTTTGAAAGGGTTATTAATATAAATTCTTAAATAGTTACATTTTAAACCTTGAACTTTAATTGTTTACTTTTTGCAACAATTATTTTATTTAAAGATCTTCAAGACAACCTTTCTAAATCCAAGACTTTCTTTTATTTAGGTATCATACGTTAAACCCGTCGTTCCGGCAAATCTCCAATTTATCAACTTTTAAGTTTATTACTTGAATGTGAGTACTTTCATACCCCGTTTTCTATCTTTCATTTTAGTGGTGACATTTCGTACTTATTCAAATTAAATGCTTTATACTTGAGTCTTAAACCACAAACGTTATTGTATACTTTACTTAAATAAATGCTTGATTTGGTGTTCTATGCTTACATGATTATATGCTTATGTGTTTACCGCTTTTGGAGGGTTAATTCACATATCCGTGAACCATCTGGTATTCTTTTATAGCACGGTGCCGTTAATGTATTCTTATTAACGACCTCAAGAAATCCGAATCTATTTGGTATTCTCTTATAGACGGTGCCGCTAATGTATTCTAATTAGCGACCTCATATTATACAAATTATTGCTATTTATTTGTTGTTTTGTATGCAAGATTGTGGATTTTCTTATTATATACATATTGTTCAAATCTATGAATTGCTCAATCACCTTTGTGTTGACAAACTTTATTTTTATGAAATGTTACAGGTTTGCATCTAGGTTGATTATGAAGCTTGTGGAGAAAAACGTCACAAATACCTTTAGGATATTAGCAAAATGAACAATATATTTATTTGCTATGTTTTGTTGTATTTTTTTTATGAATATTCGTTATGTGACATTTTCGATGTTGTGAAATAAAATGAGTTTATTAAATATTGTCGTTTTAAATAGTGTCATGTGCTTATGGGCAATCGTTACACCTCGGCATGTTCCGCCGCCTTTGGTCGGGGTGTGACATGCAACCTGATTATTTTCGTTTCTAACCATTGGGATGCTTGTTTATATGGCTTCTTCTCATTCCTTATGTTTCCTTGGAGACGTGTCGCGTCTGTTTAGGACTAGCCTCTTTTTGGTAATGAATTAATAAAAAGGTATTTTAGAGTTGTGAGCCTCTTAAAGGACTTTTGTACTCGGTACATGATCGGGCTTGTGTCACTGTGCTTGACTAGTGGTATTTCCTTGTCGTGATCACCATAGCTTTGCGTTCACTTCGTGGGTTTCTGCTCTAGGTCGCAACTTGGCTTGTGTCGTGGCTCGCTTACCTTCAGGCCAATGCTGGCCTTTTGTTGCAGTTATGTCTATGGATGTGGAATATGGGTGGTGTAACCCCATCATTAATCATGCATCTTCCTATACTTATAAGGTTGCGTGTTGTGGTATAAAGCCGCTGGAGTTATGCTTATACCCCTTCCACGTTGGAAGCCGCCACCACGTTCGCATAATGCCCCCTCGTTTCCCCTTCGTTCGTTAACGTGTTACCGCCCAAGCTAACGCCGGGAAATAACGCCTGCACAACGCGGTATTTAACGTTGGCTAGCCTACAAAAGTGTTGTCATGGTGGATGTTAATGTCAGTGTGGTTAAAACCATTGGCTGTTTGTTTACATCTGAATGGAACCGTTCAGATGTAAACATCTGATTTATTCAGACTTCAGACTGTTTTATTCCAAACAGAAAAACATCTGAATGGTTAAAATTATGTCTGAATCATTCAGACATATTGATGTTGCTGAATGCGACAGATGCTCATTCAGATCTGACTCATTCGGATCTAAATGAACCAAACAGCCCCTAACAAATACCCTGGGTGTCACATGGTGTCTAGGATTTTTTTTTCACTTGCCATCACCCCCATCCACTTTTAACATTTTCTTTTTTAAATATTCTTAGTTTTCACACACCAAGTATAATTATGTTGAACTTTCAAATTTGTACTAAAATTTTAAAATTCGTTTTCATGTAAATATCAATGAAAAGTCTATCATGTCAAATTCTTCATATTTTTATAAAGAGTTTCGAAATTCAAAATTTTTGAATCTCATAATAACAAAGTCGAAACCCATATTTTCAAAATGATAATAATAATTTGACGGTCTTGCTACATGGAAGACGTAGTACCATTATGACACTCAAGCGGGCCTTTATTTAAGATATATTAGATTTGCTACACGTTAAGAATAAAAGACTGTTAGTCTCACAGTCAGGAGAGAGTCTCGTGCAATTAACATCTGACGTGAGAATCGGTAAGTTTTCTCTGATGATTATATAGTTTCTATATTGATCTATATTTAACTTTTAAATAATACATTGTCCAATCCGTGTAATACACGAGATTTCCAGCCCAATAATTATAAAAGCTTTAAATATTACCTCATTAATCAGTAAGTTTTTTTTTATATCATCATCATCATCATCATCGTACTCAGTATATCCCACCAATAGCAATGCTATGATAGGGTCTGAGGAGGGTAAGATGTAGACAGCCTTACCTCTATCTCATAGGGATAGAGAGGCTGCTTCCGGTGAGACCCCCGGCTCGATAGTAGTTTTGAATCAAGCCTTGGACATAAGACACATAACACTCAATCATCGGGACACCGGCTGATTGGTGCATGTGCCCTTGTCTTTCGGCTATCAACGCCACCACATGATGCCTGATTAACCTTCCGCCACTTTTAACGTTATTTTCACGTGATTAGTAAAATAACGTCAAAATTAGTGCAATTTTACTTTTGCACACCCAAGGGTTCACACATATATACATTATATGTGCGCACCGCAAGCAGGGCGTTTTTTTTTATATCAACAACAAATTTCATATCGATTCTTTAAAACGATTACAATAAAATGGCATGCAAACGGGCAACAAGCTGCGCCGCAACAATCGGGCACGAAGTTCATAGAAAATTATAAAGGTATCAATTTTATTAAACTATTTCATGTTAAAACTTAGAAGATCGTAGAATGAATTATTCCATTTGTTTTGTCTCCACAAAAACCGAATCAGGCTTCTGAAAACATGTATTCCATCATCAACTCAACCATGGTTTTAAAACTAGAAGGAGTGTTGGCAACCACACTCAAATCTCTCATTCCATTTAACAACCATTTACATTTACACCCATTACGATATTATCATTATCATAATCACAATCAAATCACCAAACGATTCACCCAATTTCCAATACCCACTAATAATCTTCATCCTCATCCTTCAATACTCCGATCTCAACCCATTAATATTAATAATATGTCTTCTCAATCGTCATCTGCTCCTCCATCAGATTCACCCATTAAAACGGTTACCTCTATTTCTATCCTCCTCTCTAATTCTTTCAATTGTGATTTAATTAGACCCTAAATAATTAATTGGGTCGTCGTGTTCTTGGCTTATTAACGGTACCGGTCTAAACGAGCTGACCCGAGAAGAGGCTCCACTAAGCTCGTGCGTGCGCGGCTCGTTTGTGATTTTATATTATATACATTTTTAACCGTTTTATATGTTCTTTTTGAAATAAAAACCTTAACGAGCCTAAGCTCGTCTATACATTGTGAAATTAATACATAGAAGTAGGGGTGTCCGTGGTGTGGTTTTAGGCTAAAACCAAACTGAAAACCAAAACTTCGGCTTTTTTATTTTTTGAAACCCTACGGCTTCGTTTTTTTTTTGTTTTCGGTTCAGTTTCGGTTTTTTCTTGTTGAACTTGAAATTTTAGGCCGAAAAATAATGAATTTCGGTTAAGTAATTTTGTTAATTATTAGCTAATAGACTATTATACATTTGAGCAAAGAATTTTGAGTTACATATTTATTATATTCTTATAAATTACTTAAATATAAAATTAGGAAGTTGGTTCGATTTTTTCGGTATTTATTACATGCAAAACCAAAACCGAACCATTATTTCGGTTAAAAAAACCCGACAGGTTTGGATTATTTTGGTTTCGGATCGGTTTTTTCTGTTTCTTGCACACCCCTACATAGAAGTCCAAAAGAATTAAATTTTTAAAAAAGTACACTAGGCCCTAAACGATCTTCCAACACAAGGCTCAGGCTCGGCTCATATCGAGCTTTTTTTCGATCCGATCTTAAGTAGCTCGTGAGCGCCTCGGCTTGTTTGCACCCCTAGGACTTAACGGACGCAGCACGACACATACCTGAAAATTTGACTCTAACCCAAACATGAGTTGAACCCAAAAATCGTGTAAGACATGTGAACTGAAACACGACCCACATATTCGCAGGTTGACCTGAACACGACCCGTTTGACCTGGAATTTTTTTCTTATTGTTTTCGCATATTAATGCTTTGAATTTATATTTTTACAAAAAAAAAATTACAAATTTATTTAAACAATTACATTTTAATTATAAAATATTAGGTTTATTATTATTTTTTTAGTTTCAAATTTTAGCTTGACATACCCAACCAATTTAGTTTATTACATAAAACACATTATACAAAAACAAAATATAAAATAAACGAGTTCATCTGAACCCGAACTCATGAATTTCGTGTTAGGTTCGTGTTGTGCTATAATATCACACCCCTAAGCCTAATTGAAAATTTTGGACATCACACCGAGTTCAGGTAGGATGGTGTAGATGGAAAGCAGCCACAGGTATATTGTGCGACAAGAGTTTCCCGACTAAACTAAAGGGAAAATTCTATAGGGTGGCAGTTAGACCTGCAATGTTATATGGAACAGATTGTTGGGCCATCAAGAAGGCACAAGTGCGGAAGATGGAGGTAGCAGAAATGAGAATGCTACGTTGGATGTGTGGGCACACAAGGCTAGACCGAATAAGAAACATTGTGTTTCGCGAGAGATTAGGGGTGGCGAACATAGCAGACAAGATAAGAGAGTGGAGATTGAGATGGTTTGGACATGTAAAGAGAAGACAGACGACGAATCCTGTTAGATCCGTTGAAAACATTACTATAGAGGGGAGGAGGGGTAGAGGACGACCGAAATTGACTTGGGATGAGAGGATTAGGCATGATTTGATAGAGCTAAACCTTTCCGAGGACATGGTTGAGGATAGGAATTCGTGGAGAAGTAGAATTAAAGTTAAGGATTTTTAGAGAGAATTGAATACCTTATGGCTTAGACTTAACTTATTTAGGCCACATACCATAATGGTATTTCCCTTACATATATTATTATTATTATTATAATTATTATTAGCTTTTATATAGCTGTTAAACTTTGATCTTATTATTAATATTATTATAATTAGTAGTAGTTTTTATATAACTGTTAAACTTTGATTTCCTTTATTTAGCTTTATTTTCCTTTATTTTGCTTCATACACATGTACTTAGAGCCGAGGGTCTCTCTGGAAGCCACCTCTTTATTCCTTTGGATAGAGGTACGGTGTGCCTACATCCCACCCTCCCCAGACCCTACTTATAGCTTTGCTGTCGGTGGGATTTTACTGGGCATGATTGATTGATTGATTGATATATTTGCTGCTGATTCCAGGTGAGTGTGATTATTAAGGGGAAAGTACAAGGGGTGTTTTACCGGGACTGGACCGTGCAGAATGCTACGGAATTGGGTTTAAAAGGCTGGGTTAGGAACCGACGGGATGGTTCCGTGGAAGCTTTGTTTTCAGGGAGTGCGGATAAGGTTGATGAGATGCAGGAGCGGTGTCGAAGAGGGCCACCGTCTGCAATGGTTACCGGGCTTAATGTGAATCCTTCCACCGAGGATCCTGGGACAGGGTTTGAACGCCGACCCACTGTTTGATCAAACGCGTGAATAACTCAAGGCAAGAAAATGTTACAGTCTTGATTCTTGAACCTTTTTGTTATTATATATAATATATCCTTTTGTTGAATTATGTTAGGATTATAAAGTGCATGCTTGTTTTAAGTGTCTATGAAACTGCATGTTATATATGCTCTTAGTTTCTTTTGAAACAGTATAGAAATTACATATCAATAATTCCGTACTAGCTAGCGTAAAATAGGTTTACTTTTGTCGGTACTTTGACACAAACAAAATAAACGAGGCTGCGAACGGCCATAGTACAAGCAGGAAAACACAGAATAAACAAGACCGTAGAGGTTGCCTAACTTTGGTCAAATTAGTATTAGGTTGTCTCGCATTGTAGTTTACGTCTATGCTCAACGCCCCTAATAAGACCATATAGCCTATAGGCCTTAGAATATATACGAGGGAACTTGTTAAGATGCAGGAATGGTGAAGTCAAAAATTCATTGGGTGGTGTTGCGTAATGTGACCGAACGAAAATGTTTAGGGGGCCTCAGAATGAGGAGTTTTTTAAGTCGTTTAATATTGCTCGATTGGCTAAATGATGGTAGAGGATGAAAACGGAAGAGAACTCATGGTTTAAGAAGTGTATAAAACCTATGCACAATGTTAACAGTCATGATCACGAGCGTACATCAAAAAAGTGGTACCGGGTTCATGGAGGAACGTTTAAAGTTTTCCACTTTCAATCGCGTAAACTTCACTCTTGTATAGGTTCACTTTCAATCCCCAAATGATATAGAAGGCATCTAAGGATCCTTGCCAATATTAATCATGTTGCTATCCGCTATCGTCCAATTCTCTGATGAACATAACATCATTCACATACATTATGTTAGTGATAGTTAGGCTCTCATACTATGTCTTTTTTAGGTTGAATCTTTGGTGCACGCCAAAACGAATGAAGACTTTTGTCGACCGATCGTCCACCGATCACTAGGTTTGTGGAAGACGATTGGTAACTTTGCGGGCCCTCATTTTGTGAAATTCTGAATGAAAAATTTAAATAATAGGAAAATGGTACTAGCAAGCCGCCAAAGTAACGGTGCAAATCAGGATATAGGAATTACACCAAGAAGACCATTGTACAGAATTATTTTTCGCCTTATGCTTTAACAATAGGAGCATGTTCACTCTAATCGTTTCCGGAATTGATGGTGTCGTGTTGACTCTTTTGTTGAATATTTTGTCGTTACGGGTTCTTTGTATAAACTGACAAGTAGAGTGGACAATCACTTGCAAATCTTTTTTAGTGGCTTTTGTTACTGAATTGAATTGGGTTCGCAAGATGTTGCACCAAGCCCATATATGCGACCAAAGGCTGTCTGTATGGGTGCACTGTGCACAAATCGGGTATTTTCAGGACTAGGTTTCACCATTACGGGCATGATCGGGTATTTGACCATTTTTTTATCGGGTAAGGTCGGGTTGGGTTTTGACCGGGCATTGGTGGAACCAGTTGGGGTAGTAACCTCAGTGTTGGGTCCCGAAATGGTTTTTTTGCCCACCTTTAGCCGTCTATAATGGGGCAACTAATCACCGAGAAATAGTTTTTTATAACCTATTCTCTTTAAATAAACCAGTATCCCACAAACCGATTAAACACCCTCACGGTCTGTATGCATTCACAAATCGTTATCAAAAGTCGATTTATCCTAGAGGCTTTCAAGTTCGATCGTAATCCAAGCAATGTGCAACTCTATTTCTAAGTGGCTAGGTGCTATAGGTTTACTTGGCCTGATTCCTGAAGTCCTAAAGTATCAATCATTTACTAGAAGAAAGTTGAACAATGCACTCATATATAGAGGTGTACAAAACAACCGGTTTGGGACCGTTTTAGGCAAACCGAACCAATCCGGTTTGGGTTTAAAACCAGTTTCACCCAAACAAGTTTCCAAACCGGTTTAAAATCTATCAAATCGGTTTTAAAACCGAACATATTTTAGACGCTTTCTGTGGCCAGGGGTCTCCGACCACCTCCGGGCTCTTAAAGGCCATCACTGATGCTGTCAACTTGTGGCTTGGGGGGCTTTGTCCAAAAGTTCTAGCGGAGTTCATTGCTTCGGCACCGTTGACCCCCCTGTTGAAGCCTGACAATGGAATTAGACCCATCGCAGTGGGGGCCATTTGGAGAAGATTGGTGTCGAAAGTCGCCATGAGTAAAATAGGGAAAAAGGTTGCTGCTTATCTAGGGGATTTCCAATTCGGGGTTGGGATCCCTAATGGGGCAGAAGCGGTATTGCATAGTGCTAACAGATTTTTGAGCGCGTTTCATTCTGACGGGTCCCTGGCTATGCTCACTGTTGATTTTTCTAACGCCTTCAACGAGGTGGATCGGACGACCCTTCTCAAGGAAGTTAGCTGCATATGTCTATCCATCTTTCCATGGGTCCAGTGTTTATATATGCCCACCCCGCCCGTTTATATGTGGGGGATACTCATATCGGGTCTTTTACTGGGGTGCAGCAAGGGGACCTGTCCCTTGCCCTTCCATGCTTGGTATTTAGACGATGGCACTATTATTGGTAAGGCTGAGGAGGTCTCTAGAGCGTTGGGCATTATTCGCTCAGAGGGGGCGTCTCTAGGGCTTAGGCTTAATATTCGAAAAACAGAGGTTTTTTGGCCGTCATGTGAAGATTCGAAGAAAGTGTCAGGTTTATTCCCTGGAGAGATTAGCAGGCCTGCGATGGGAGTTAAACTTTTGGGGGGAGCGGTTAGTCGGGATGCAGGGTTTATTCGGTCTTTGGCAACTAAAAGAGCTTTGAGGGCGGTTGAACTTATGAAACGCCTACCGGACCTGAGGGACCCCCAAAGTGAGCTCCTTTTGTTACGCTCGTGCATGGGGGTTGCTAAGTTAGTGTTTGGGCTCCGGACCTGTCAACCTGAACATGTCAAAGAGGCTGTGTCCATCTTTGATGCGGGCCTGCGGGGGGCAATTGAAGATATTGTTGTGTGTGGAGGACCGCATTTTGGGACCTCCAGTGGAGTTGGCTTCCTTCCCTATGCGTTGCGGAGGCTTAGGAATTTTCTCGGCTGAGGATGTTTCCGCATATGCATTTGTGGCTTCCAGGTCTCAGTCGTGGAAATTGCAAGACCACGTCATGCGAAACGCTGGTGTTACGGGGGTAGATACTGACTACTCTTTTGCACTTGGTAATATTGGAACAACTCTCCCGAACCTTGATATAGGCGGTTTTACTGATAAGGAGACCGCCCCCAAGAAACCTCAACAAACCTTGGCGAGTGCTCTTTATGGTAAACACGTACATGATTTGGAGGAGCGATTCGATATGACCCCGAGACAAAAGGCAATTTTAGCTTGTCTCAAGGGGGCTCATGCCCAGGATTTTTTGACTGTTGTGCCCATTGAAGGTCTTGGGTAACGGATGTCGGCAGTTGAATACAGAGCCATCCTTAAATACCGGCTTATGATTCCCCTTTTCCCTCCAGATGAATTATGCCCCATTTGTAAAAAAACTTGTTTGGATAGATTCGGTGAGCATGCCCTCCACTGTAAGGAATTGCCGGGATTCAAGTATCGTCATGACTGGGTTAGAGATGTGTTATGGGATGTGCTTAGACGTGCCGGGATCTCAGCCAAGAAAGAGGCACCTTTTAACTTTTTGACTGATCCGCGTGAGGGAAGATCTACCCTGCATCCTGCGGATGTTCTTGTGTTTGGCTGGGCAGGGGGTAAGCATGCGTGTGTTGACCTCACTGGGGTGTCCCCGTTGGTGGGGCTGAGAGACAGTGGCTTCGTACCGGGACAGGCAGTTTTGAGAGCGGAGTCTCGGAAGTTTGCTAAGCATGAGACATTGTGTTTGGAGAATCAGCACGTGTTCATTCCATTTGCCTTCGACACTTTTGGATCTCTAGCTCCTGAGACGGTTCGCTTCTTGGAGCGGGTGCAGAAGGTGGTCCACAGTGACTCGCAGAGCCCGATGAACCAAGGATTTATATTTAGTAGAATAGGCTTTGCGATTCAAAAGGGGATAGCGGCGCAGCTTGTTGCTCGCTTACCCATTATCCAGATGTAATTCGGTTTGTGTTATATATAAAAGAATCAATATTTTCTAAAAAAAATGAACCGGTTTGAGGAAAACCTGTATATAAACCGAACTGAACCGGTGTGACCAGGCGGCCTATCCTGCTTCTAAACCGCTTTATAAAGCGAACCGGTTTGAGTCAAACCGGTTTTGACCAGTCGTTGACCAAACCGGTTCGGTTTATAAACCGGTTCGATTTGGGTTTAAAACCGGTTTTGTAAACCTCTACTCATATATATGGACCAATCAGTCATCACCATTTAAAAGAAGAAAATAATAGTAGGTCCAAAATGCCAAGCCTCCATAAAGGCCCATTAATATAATGGGTTTACATTTAGATATTCCCCTAAAGCTTAAAAGCCTTCATAAGACAATAAGGTTGATTGGAACCGGAACTGAATATATCTTTCTAGGGTTCGCTATTTTTTACCAAGAAATGACACCGAGACCTGAGTAGTAGGTCATCTAAAGCCCGAGGGTCGTATATGTAGCCACGATGTTGAAATCACCCATGAACATACACACTATCCTCTGGGTGTTTTAACCCTGCAAAAGGAAGCTTGCTTGGACCGGATGAGATTGACTTCTTATGTCATATATTGTCGTGGACTCAGTTAGTGTAACCAAATTGGTAATAGAAATGTTTGTAGGGATCACCCTCGAATGGAGTAGTGTTGGTTATCATAATCGTATTTGCAACACACTCGTCAATGGATCCGTTGTTATGACAAATGTCAAAACCAACATAAACCTCATAATCTCATGTCGGATAGTACATTAGTACATAATAATAACACGCTACATACGAAATTGATTCATAAAACCATCTCCAACATTGTTAAGTGGAAGAAAACCGTGACCAATATCAAAGAGAGGAGCGACGACAGGCGGGTCCCACATGAGGGGGTGACATTGTCATCTTGTAATAATACTCACATGTTAATGAGCTTTAGTTATTTTAATGGTATAAAGCCAATGTTAAAATAATGCTAATCAAAATTTAATCAAAGAGAGAATGATCTAACTTACATCTACTTAAAAGAAATAATATAATAACTATCTTATTTTATTTTTATAATGCCCAATAAGAATGGCAATAAACAAATCAATGAGCAAAATTAGTATGCTACATGTCATGGGTACCCATAATTGACACACACATACATGCACACATGAGACATGCAAATACATCAAATGGTCATAGTCAAGCTGAGTCAGACCATTGTCCTCAATTTATTAGTTCAAGTGTCCTTTATAATGAGGTTGACATGTACCATCATCAAATATATTAATAACAAAATATGGTTAATCTATTTATATTTATTTATCTTTAAAATATAAATAATTTATTTAAATTTAATATTCATTACTCTCATAATTTATTTCAATTTTGTTCATTTATATCATTATTATATTAGGTTAATCATTATAAATACTATAAATCAGACTATTCTTAATCAAAAGTTTTGAAATTCGAATGCTTTAATCGATATTTAATAGAAACAACAAACAAGTCTAACAAAAACCTAAAAACCCTAGATCTCTAACTTATAAATGATGATCTTAATTCAAATAGGAAATAAATTAATAAATAAATAGGAAATTAAATTTCACGTAGTTTATAAAAATTCTTCGTTCCTTTAGCCCTTGCCGGCGACTTCCATGCTCGAGTGGCCAACACTATCGTAATGCTCCACCAGATCAACTCTTGCTCCCAACCTAATGACGCGCCCGAATTCCACATGGGAGTTCGTAAATGCTCGTGCATCATCCTCCCCTCCTAAAAATTATGTCTTTGTAAGAAATGTCAAAACCATGAAAACAAACACCTAGGCCAACAAAACCAAAACATCTGTCCACTTAATCACTTTAAACACGATCACGTCTAGGAAGCCCTAGCCCAAACAAAGGACGAGGATTAAGACTCGGCTCACCTCGTTGCAATTCAACCATTTTTCTTGACCAGATTAAGGCGCTACAACCTAAAAGTACAATGAAGCCTATCTTACAATGCTCATCCTTCAAACTCGTTTCACATATATGTAACTCTTCAAACTCGTTCCACATATATGTAACTTCGAAAGCCCGCACACACACACATATATATAATAATACTAATCTTATAATTACAATAAAATAAAAGATGTTTAAAAATGCTTCTCTCGAGTTTTCATAATAACAAGTTATACATTAAATAACGAATACGAAATGAAGAATATAATATTATGATTTAAGCATGCCTAAACAGAGTAACGAAAAGTTAACTTCATTATTCTAGAAATTGTTTGCATCTTTAAATTAGGTTGGTCTCTTCTTTTCCTTTCTAATTTTGTTGATAAGCATTTGTCATTATACCACATTTATTTAAATTGATTTTCATGACATAATGTCCACTAAATTAAATTATATTAGTGGACATCCTACAAGCCAATTTATGTTTAATAATAGATTGTATTTTCTATTAATATAATACGAGTTTTGTTTATTGATTTGTTCTTGTGGGTCGAGGTTTTCTTATATTTTCGGTATGTGTTAAAAGTTAAAGATCATGCCCTCACCTAATATTTTGTTCCAAATCATGTTGGAGTTAGTCACGGAATGATACAATAATGCCTTGTTAAAAATAAAGTTTTGAATCGATTTTACATATAAAAAAGTATACAGTATTCGAGGTTGTCATTGATGAACGGACACCTAGATGCCTCTAGTGTGTGTTTTCTTTCATATCCATGCTTTCGATTCAGTTTTTTTAGTGCGTACGCTTCAACCTAGTAATCATTGTGCAGTTGTTTGCCGTCTTTTTTGAAAACCATAATACGATTGCATCTAGAATTTTGCTAAAATTAGTCCACATAACTACATCGTTTAGAGTCCACAAAATTGTTGGTATAAAATTTATGAAAACCCTAGGACAACTGCATCTAGACATCGCTAAAAACCAGTTATGTTTTCATTATAGGACTCAGGTTCAAGTGTTCAAAACTCGATGAGTAAAAATATATGTTTATAGACTTGTATGGTTTACTATATGAAATTACATAAACTCTTACCAAATAATAATCAACCTTTTCAAATGTTCTACTAAAGTCACTAAGAAAATTATTATTATTATTATTATTATTATTATTATTATTATTATTATTATTTGTTTTCTTTTTTAAGTTACTCAGTGTTCATCAAGCGTATCAGTGTTTAGAGTTTTTTTTTATAAAATGTTAACCTTTTCTAAAATTAAGTAAACCAAATGGAACATTTGTGAATCCTAGATTCTAGTTATTACTCAATAATTTTTTTTAAGTTGGCTTAAAACGGTCAGTTATAAAACTTGCTTATTATTTACTTAATTTTGTCTTCATATGTAGCAATGTGTATAGTGTGCTTCAACGTGTTAGTTCCTAAGCTCGCCCAGTTACATGTTATGCACCGCTTACAACTCTTTAACTCATTTGTTGAGTTTAAACTTATATTGTGGCTCATACACGCATTCATATTGATATATACCAAGATAAACACTATGTTTACGCAAAATAGTACCGTGTCAAACAATTTCTCAATGCCAAGAATGTTTACACACAAGCTTTAGATTTTAAATACTTAAGACCGGGTTCCATTCTCTTATGACCCATTAGCTCATACTACTCGTGAGTGAGCTTTACTCCCTACCCCCATTCATGATGACATCCATTTCTCTACTCGACCACAAACTCCCTCATGTATCAAGTAATAATCAATTAGGTTACCAACTTATAATGAAGCTTTAACCTTTAGATAAAAAAACCAACTCAAATCAACATAACTGTTGCTACAACAAAGATAAGACCAATGATAGTGAATGGACTGGTTAGGTTAACAAATTTCAAGGGTTCAGGTTAACCTAACGCAGGTCGTGGTGTCCCTCTACGTTTGCAAAACGTAGAAGAAGGTTCACTAGTTTTTTGTTGATTGTTATAGTTCACCGAGGATCAAGAACCGTGATGTTTGGGATCGGTTCTTGAATAATGTTCTTGGTGAAGCTATGAAGCTATTGAAGTAAGAAAGAAATAAGCTAAGAGCATATTTCTCAAGGAAGAAAATAAGATCAGGGAGTGTGTGCTCTGCCCAGATCTTGGTGTGTTCTTGTTTATGGCTAAGTTCTCATTATATAGAAGGAGAGACTGAGCCTTTTGTCCAGTGTACAAACTAATCGACCTCCAGTTCGCTTAGAGGGTTGACCTTTGTGGGCGGGAAGCTTTGGACCGTTGGTCCATGATTAAAATAATAATACTTTATCTGAGCATGTCCCTTGCTCAGAGGGAACAATGATTTGATCAGTGAGTTGACATCGTACTGTAGCACGTGGGTACTGTTCACGTACTTGTTTACATAAATTTGGGCGGGAAACGAAGCCTTTAACCTTTTAACCTTTTTAGCGTTAATGTGTTCCAGCCATTTTATTATTTCCTTAGGCTACCCCCGTCATCAGCCCCCCAAGTCAGAGGTGTTTGAGAGGTAAGCTCAAGGGCTTCTGACTTTTGCACACATTTTGTTTATTGCTTAAAGGCTTCAAGGCTTGTAAGCTTCGATGCTTTGTTCAGTTTTGGTTGTTTTTATTGCCCATAGAACATTTTCATGGGAATCCCTGTGATTTCCTTTGTTTTAGCCTGAATGGCATGTCATGGATGATATTGGTCTTTTAAGGCTTTGTTTATTATGACCCACAATTTTCTAAGTATTGTGTTTTGGTTGCTTGTCTTGTTAGTTTGATGTGATTTTAGCTAACTTTCCTTAAGAAGTTTTAGTGCTGCAGTCACTTTAGCTTCAAGGCTTCATTAGGTAAAAAGCACATGTTGGCTATCCTTTGTATCATTACTTAATGTATGTTTGTTTCGTAAACTTTTTCAAAGCTTGAGGAACGAATTGATGTAGGTTGTTCAGACCCGTCTATGAGACAAGTTTTTGGTTGAAAAAAGTTTCTAAGTCTCATGGAGTTGGATTGATATAGGAACTCACCCCTTATATAGGTTCATTTAACCCTTGAACCTATTGAGCGATGTGGCCTGGGAGCTCATCCCCTTACATGGCCCTTGCCATGGAGTTTCTTGCTAGGTTCTCAACCTGATTATAGGATAGTAAAGACAAGTTAGACAAAAACTTTATCATTCATTTCAAGAGGTTGTTGTTTACAAAAAGTAGAATTATACATATCTTGTAGTACATTTCAAGACTTTGACTAGGCATGGAACCTTTTAAGCGTTTTGCCGTTCCAGTGTCTTGGGAGCTTATTGTCAACTACGAGCTCGTTTTCTTTGTTCTTTGAAATCAACGGCCTCTTCACCTCGGATGTGAGCTTCTGCTCGTTCGAGAGCTTCTTCAAGGGTTTTAGGTAGGCACTTGTTAAAGTCCCTTGCGAGGTATTTGGAGGTGATGGCGTTCATGAAGCCTGCCACCCTCATTTTTTCGTCAGCCCCACGTATTGTAACCCTTCTTTTTTGTACCTTTCGATGAAGTCTCGAAGGCTCTCGTCATCTTTTTGCTTTCGGAAAATAACAGTGGCATCTTTGACGTACCTTATTTGTTGTGAAAAACTGGCCAAGAAGCCCTTGCTCAGATCGTCGAAGCTTCGAACGCTTTGAGCAGGAAGATCATTGAACCATATCCTGGCTGATCCGACTAATGTTTACATGAACATTAAACAGCATTCAGCGTGGGACCATTTTTCGATTATGGCTGCTCCCGTGAAGACCTGGAGGTGGTCTTCGGGATCCTCGGTCCCATCACATGTCTTTATATGGGGTGGCATCTTGATCTTTGTTTGGGAGTCATAATCGGCAATTTGTTGGGAGAAACAAGAAAGGTTGCCGGGCTTGTAAGGTTTCGCAAGGTCTTCATCTACCATTGTACTATGACTCGTTGTTCCTTGGTGAGTACCCAGTGCTTGGTTGATGAGCTGGGTCCAAGGGAAGTGTGCCATCATTTGATCCATCATTTGAGGCATGAGGTTGAAGCCTTGAAGGCTTTCAGGGGTTGCTGCTGTTTGGTTTGCTCCCATGGGAGTGTTCATTGCTGCACTTCGTGCCAAGGGCAAGACCGACATGGCCTGTTCCCATGTAGTGGATGTAGGAGGAGCACTTGAAGCTGGTGACTGCCATATTTGGTCGAGAGTGGTCTCGTGTCCAAGGGGTTGTGAAGTAAACAAAGGGAAAGCCGTTGGGCTTGGTCTCCCGTAGGTATAAGGAGACGGGTTAAAGGGTTAGCAGGTTACACTTGGACCAGCTTCAAAGAGAGAAGCAGCCGGTCGTGAGCTGGTCAGAGGGGAAGGTGGTCGTCCAAGCGACAATGAGGGCTCTGATTCGTCATACTCCAGCCTTATTCTTACCCCCTTTTCTCTTTCTTGGCTCACGTGTTGGTTAAGGAGATGTCTTAGTTGCAAGAAATGTCGTGACACTCCTTCCATCGTCAAGTCAACACGCTCCGGGGTGTTCGTGACTCCTGCATGAGGATAAGGAACTCCGGATCGTGAAGGGGTTGGAGTTCGAAAAGGTGAAAACTCGAGGAACAAAGGTTCCGTCGAAGTACCTCCAGGGGTGGAAAAAATAGAGGTTGTTGCCGGAGTTTCTTGGCCGGCACTTGGCGTCGGTGTTCTTGACACTTGGTCAACTTCATCGGGAGATTCACCTTCTGTCATGAATATTCTGATGAGAATGGAGCTACACTACTGGTCTTTAAGATGAAGTAAGCGGCGTAACCCCACGGTGGGCGCCAACTTGTTGCTACAACAAAGATAAGACCAATGATAGTGAATGGACTGGTTGGGCTAACAAGCTTCAAGGGTTCAGGTTAACCTAACGCAGGTCGTGGTGTTCCTCTACGTTTGCAAAACGTAGAAGAAGGTTCACCAGTTTGTTGTTGATTGTTATAGTTCACCGAGGTTCTTGAATAATGTTCTTGGTGAAGCTATGAAGCTATTGAAGTAAGAAAGAAATAAGCTAAGAGCATATTTCTCAAGGAAGAAAATAAGATCAGGGAGTGTGTGTTCTGCCCAGATCTTGGTGTGTTCTTGTTTATGGCTAAGTTCTCATTATATAGAAGGAAAGACTGAGCCTTTTGTCCAGTGTACAAACTAATTGACCTCCAGTTCGCTTAGAGGGTTGACCTTTGTGGGCGGGAAGCTTTGGACCATTGGTCCATGATTAAAATAATAATACTTTATCTGAGCATGTCCCTTGCTAAGAGGGAACAGTGATTTGATCAGTGAGTTGACATCGTACTGTAGCACGTGGGTACTGTTCACGTACTTGTTTACATAAATTTGGGCGGGAAACGAAGCCTTTAACCTTTTAACATTTTTAGCGTTAATGTGTTCCAGCCATTTTATTATTTCCTTAGGCTACCCCCGTCATCAATAATAGTAAACACAAACCATTAAGTCAACATAACAACTCTATCAATCTCTTGTTCATGTATTAAACACATTAATAATAAACTTATGTGCAATGATCGTACGTTTACCTACAATAATGGGTCGTATGTTACTCACCTCAACTTGATGATCCTTCAAATGCTAATGCTATGTTATTGGATGTTTACAACTCCTAAAGGGAAGAGTACAACACATGTAGTTTAGTGGCGGACTCAGGAATTTTTTCTTGGGGGGTTGGAATTTTTTGAAGTTAGTATGAGTATCGCTATTAATGATTTTTTCGGTCCTTACCGGGTTGAATCGGGACGATCCTGATGACATAATAAAAAGATAAGATTAAATTAAGTTTTACATACATGACTAAATTAAGTTTTACTTAGGTTATAATATAATTATTTATATTTATTAGTGTAGCATGGACTTTTAAATTACTATATACCATCACAGCCCCAATATCTTATATCATATAGATTTTTATTATTAAGTTTATTTGAGCTTTACTTTAAAAAGCCCATATGATATAAATAAAATCCATATTAATCCTAGCTGTATCTTCTTTTTCTATATCCTTACATCCTAACATATATGCAGCAAAGAAACCACCATGTGCCGCCATTATTCGCCGAAATATTCTATTTTCTATCATGTTTAGGGGGCAATATGGAGGCTTAATCAAAATTTTAAGGGGGCAGTTAGGATTTTTGTTAAAAAGTTACACCAAAAATATTTTTTTAAGGGGGGCGGTTGCCACCCTTAATATATGCCTCGGTCCGCCCCTAATGTAGGGCAGTGCCTTTGTGTCATGTTAGGGGTGTACAATTGCTTAGTGTTCTTAAGCACTTAGGCTATGTGTAGTGGAGGGGCTACAAATGGGGGCAAATTGTGACACGTGGCGCCCAGTCAGTAAAGAGGGCGAATTTGTTTTTGGGGTGTAATGGTGTAGGGGCTACAAATTGGGTCAACAGTATCTTTTTTTATTATTTTCTTTTTATAATTAAACTAATCAAATAAAAACCAATTTCTTCAAATAATTAAATAAAAATGCATTAAAATTAAAAAGAAATACAAAAAAATACATAACTAAAAATATAAAAAAACATATACTGTAGCTCGTTTGGCGTACATGTTAAGGTTCAGGTCGGGAAATTGAAACGGATAGCTCTGTTGGTTTAGGTTCATCGGGTTCCATTGTAAGTTCACGTTCGGTTGGTTTTACGAACCATGGTGTTGACCGAAAGGCGGGAATGGGTGGTTCGGGTTGTTTCTAGGATTGCATATACATATATACACACACACAACATATATACATATACATATACATATACATATACATATACATATACATATACATATACATATACATATACATATACATATACATATACATATACATATACATACACACACAACATATATACATATACATATACATATATATATCACACACACAACATATATACATATACATATATACATATATAGACACACACACACAACATATATACATATACATATATATACACACACAACATGTAATAAAATAATAATATTTCTTCTTCTTCCACGGCGACAAAAACAACCCGCCCCCGCCCCTTTTCGCCCACATATCGTCAGAGGGGCGGTGTTTGCGCCCAATTTCGCCCCTTTGTCGCCCGAGCCCACGCCCACTACACTCAGCCTTATGAAAAACTTGTTCTTCTTGGAATAAATGATTAACCACTTGAAATAACATTTTCTTTGATAAGTGGTAACAACTTTGACCATTTAATTATATTTTTGCAAACTAATGAAGTCAGGTGAAATGGTGGAGTAAATTATATTTGGTTTTTACTATAATGAAGCTTGTTACGGGTAAAAGTATTGGTGGAATAAAAGAGACTCAAGAGATTGTTTTGTAGTAGAGCACGGGTTAACTGCGGATTTAGAGAAAATACCGATAGAGTACTATGCGAGTACGGCATTGTAGAGATTCTTGAAACCCAAACATAAGGTACCGATTCGTGATCGATGTGGAAAAATCGATCAAGGATGAATAGGTTGATCCTTGAAGCAATTGACTAATGTTGTATTTATGTTTATGTTTTTTATATTTGTAACCATGTTGTTACAAGTGAGATTATATGGCTAAGATTGTTACTAGTATCCATTTGTATTATGGTTTTGGAATGAAATTGTTTGTTAAAATGGCATAAAAGTTAAAACTATAAAATCCAATGTAAAACTAACAAGATAAAGGGTTTGTGCATGAGGATGTCTCTTTATGATGACTATTACAAAAAATTATATAAAAATATATTTAGTTTTCTACGATTGCTTGTATTGGTTGGCCTGTGTATTAAACTAATAAAAGTAAGGGATATTGGTTTTTAATACTATTAACTTTCACTCGTTGGTTGATAACACTCACAACTTTTGATTTGTCACCCACCACTCCCAACTTTAACCCTATTTGTTTATGGCACTCCCGAACTTAACGGACCCTAACTCCGTTAGTTTTCTTGCTGACGTGGCATGTTTTTAATGACATAGCATGTGTATGTGACATTTTTTAAATAGTTGTGAGTCCCACACCTCCACTTCATCATCTTCTCCATAAAATCATAACCTAAACATAACTACCACCACTAGACCTCCACCCTTAGCCACTTCTATCACCACCACCAAGGCCACACCAACAGCCTTCGGCTACCACCAACAACCAAGTGGTGGTCGCCACCGCTTCTGAAATCACCACGCCAGTTAGGGGCCAACACGGCACATTTTCGGCTATATATTCAGGCCAAGCCCGCAAACACCGACATAGGATTTTTCCGGCTCGCACAAAATGGGGTGTAGCGGCAGGGGTGTTTGGGTAACATTGTCAATTGGTGGTCGGTTGTTGTGTTCGATAACCCCAATCACCATCTCCCAAATTCAACACAACCGAACAACCTCTAACCTAAGCCTCATCGAATCAACCCAAAATCACAATAGATTTGGCGATTTTGCACTAGATAGAGGTGGTGGTGATGATTACCATAGATTGTGGCAGTGGTTATGATTCTCATAGTTGTATGAGGCCGAAATTCGATCTGGACATAGAGAGTATGGTGGGTGAGAGGTTGCAAAATCAATATAGTGTTTTTGTTTCAGAACCGACGGAAACCAATTGTGATGGTGGTGATGGCACAAAAAACTGAAGGACTGTTGTGGTGATGTGGTGTGGACTGAAGAGGTGGTGTGTTCGGTGGTGGTGGAGATGGCTGATGGTGGTGGTTATGTTTATGTTAGGGTTTATGAAGAAGATGATGAAGTGGATGTGTGAGACTCACAACTTTTTTAAAAAATGCCACATACACATGTCATGTCATTAAATAGATGCCACGTCAGCAAGAAAACTAACGAAGTTAGGTTCCGTTAAGTTCATGAGTGTCAGAAACAAGTAGGGTTAAAGTTGGAAGTGGTGGTTAACAAATTGAAAGTTGGGAGTGTTATCAACCAACGAGTGAAAGTTGAAAGTATTAAAAACCAATATTCCTAAAAGTAAATATGTAACTTTTTAAGTTCGAGTAAAAGTAAAGGTAAAACAGTTATTATATAATCCATTTTTAATAAAATAAATTAAAATGGTATATTTGTAAGTTTTTAGTTAAGGATGAATCCATAAATAATGAATAGAAGTTTTACTAAACTTTATTTCTTTTATTTTACACATAGTGAAATTTATTTCATTCAAATAAATAAACTATTTTCACAAGCCAAAAACTTCAAAATATTAATAAAAAATATCACAAAAGCCAATCAAATTGTACTATTTCAAAAAAGATAATAACATCATGTCAATATGTAGAAAATGTTGCGCGACTCTTTTGGACAAATGTTCTCCATTCAATGGATCGTGATTGGTTTTTTGACCACATTTAAAATGCAACAGTTGCATAAGTTAATATTTTGTGAGGCACTTGATTGTCTTCTTTTCTTTTCGAAATGTAAGTTACAATACATATAATGGATGCATACAGTCAGGGGCGGATCTACGTGTTTTGGATGGTGTCACGGGAACCTACTGAGTTTCGAAATTTATATAGAATACCTATATAACATGTGAGAGTGAATTCATTAACAAAATTAAACTCTGGTCTAGTAGTAAACTTCATTTCTTTCAATTGAACTAGGTTCAAAACTCATTCCAGCATCAACACTCAATTTTATTCTATTTTCTTTCTTAAGTTTCTACTTTTTTTATTTTTCTTTTAACAAGTTCACTAACTTAGGGTTTTTAGATCTTTACCCAAAACATCAATGTTCAGTTAGTTTTTTTTTCTTTTAACAAGTTAACAGAGAACAAAACATAACTACACAACAGCCACCTGACCACTTTGAACCCTAACATAGCTATCTGCACACCATCGAACTCCGACTGTCCTTCACGGCTCCACCCCCACCGCTCTCCTAGTCGCCACCCTTCTATTTAGAGTTTAGTCCTTTGCTTCAGACTTCAGAGTAAGGTAATGAGTTTCGGTCGACGATGTAATGCAACGTTTCTAAAAGATAGCCACCGCTCTCCTAGTCGCACCCTTCTATTTAGAGTTTAGTCCTTTGCTTCAGACTTCAGAGTAAGGTAATGAGTTTCGGTCGACGATGTAATGCAACGTTTCTAAAAGATGAAAACTCGTAGAGAACAATAAGTAGTTTTTTTTAGTTTAAAATAACAATCGTATTATATATGTTTTCGTTTCTATGACGATGTTTGTTTGTTTTTTTTTTTTTGTTAATTTATTGTATTTTTATTATGTAATGAACCTTACATGACCGAACTGTTAAACCGATCCGAACCTTGCCCGGAAATTTTTATGCCGGATAATCTAAAAATAATGAGATGAACATACTGGGCTTGATTATATTTCAATAGATGTATCTGTTTTCTTATTGTATTCCAGTTAGTGAGATATATTTGGTATCCATGAATTCTCAATCTAGACCAATTCAAATTTTTCATACATAGTATAAAAAAATGATATGTTTAATATAATCATAACCGAACAATCTATAATATATATAATAGAAAACATACATATCCTACGTGTCGCGATGTGGTCGTTCCCCCTTTATTTGGAGTCACTAGATTTGCTTGATATTTAAATAGAGGTTTCTCATGCATTTGACTCGAATTCATGAGTATGGGTCTCAACAACCCCATATATTTCTTAAACAGGTTATAACATCTCATTAAATTAAAAACTAATCTCACCAAATATTTGATATAAAAATCCTATAAAGTAGGGATATGCTAAAAATTAATATCTGATTTATTTAAAAAAAGTTATATATTATTTATAATTAAAAAACAATTTTATTGGTAAGAAAATAAACGGGTCTTAGGTTTCATCAAACCCGTATAATTTTTAAACCGTGTTATAACAACTTATTTATTTGTGAAACAATATATCATTCATAAGTATATATTATTAACTTTTATACAATAAAAAAATAATAATTCATAAAATAAATATATATTATAAACAAATAATATAAAACAACTCCCGTAACATGGGGATAAAAACTAGTTGAACAATAAACTGGGTTATAATTAAACGGTAAATGGGCCATTGATCTCATAATCTATTCTAATTTAAATACTATATTTAAGTGTATGATTACCACACAAAAACATTTTTAGAAAACTTAATCTTTGGTTCATTCATCTGTATTTAAGTTTATGTATTTTATTTAATAACATAAATTGATTGGATATTCATATGTACACTTGAAACCGTAAAGAACATTGGGTTTTAAGTTTTATAATTTATAGATAATTATTTATCAACATTTATGTTTATTTATGCCAGATTTGTTATTAGGAATATTTGATTTTAATAATCCCTATTGAATGGTATTGGCCAATAATAATCCATATTTATTTTATCGCCACTGGCGGTCCCAAATTCAAATAAGTTGGCCCCCAATGGTCCCCCCTTAAAAATGACTTAACGGCGTTACACTTTTTCCAAATTTCAAATTAACTTTTTAGGGCTATTCATCGGAAGGCATCTCGAGTTGGATTGATATAGGAACTCACCCCTTATATAGGTTCATTTAACCCTTGAACCTATTGAGCGATGTGGCCTGGGAGCTCATCCCCTTACATGGCCCTTGCCATGGAGTTTCTTGCTAGGTTCTCAACCTGATTATAGGATAGTAAAGACAAGTTAGACAAAAACTTTATCATTCATTTCAAGAGGTTGTTGTTTACAAAAAGTAGAATTATACATATCTTGTAGTACATTTCAAGACTTTGACTAGGCATGGAACCTTTTAAGCGTTTTGCCGTTCCAGTGTCTTGGGAGCTTATTGTCAACTACGAGCTCGTTTTCTTTGTTCTTTGAAATCAACGGCCTCTTCACCTCGGATGTGAGCTTCTGCTCGTTCGAGAGCTTCTTCAAGGGTTTTAGGTAGGCACTTGTTAAAGTCCCTTGCGAGGTATTTGGAGGTGATGGCGTTCATGAAGCCTGCCACCCTCATTTTTTCGTCAGCCCCACGTATTGTAACCCTTCTTTTTTGTACCTTTCGATGAAGTCTCGAAGGCTCTCGTCATCTTTTTGCTTTCGGAAAATAACAGTGGCATCTTTGACGTACCTTATTTGTTGTGAAAAACTGGCCAAGAAGCCCTTGCTCAGATCGTCGAAGCTTCGAACGCTTTGAGCAGGAAGATCATTGAACCATATCCTGGCTGATCCGACTAATGTTTACATGAACATTAAACAGCATTCAGCGTGGGACCATTTTTCGATTATGGCTGCTCCCGTGAAGACCTGGAGGTGGTCTTCGGGATCCTCGGTCCCATCACATGTCTTTATATGGGGTGGCATCTTGATCTTTGTTTGGGAGTCATAATCGGCAATTTGTTGGGAGAAACAAGAAAGGTTGCCGGGCTTGTAAGGTTTCGCAAGGTCTTCATCTACCATTGTACTATGACTCGTTGTTCCTTGGTGAGTACCCAGTGCTTGGTTGATGAGCTGGGTCCAAGGGAAGTGTGCCATCATTTGATCCATCATTTGAGGCATGAGGTTGAAGCCTTGAAGGCTTTCAGGGGTTGCTGCTGTTTGGTTTGCTCCCATGGGAGTGTTCATTGCTGCACTTCGTGCCAAGGGCAAGACCGACATGGCCTGTTCCCATGTAGTGGATGTAGGAGGAGCACTTGAAGCTGGTGACTGCCATATTTGGTCGAGAGTGGTCTCGTGTCCAAGGGGTTGTGAAGTAAACAAAGGGAAAGCCGTTGGGCTTGGTCTCCCGTAGGTATAAGGAGACGGGTTAAAGGGTTAGCAGGTTACACTTGGACCAGCTTCAAAGAGAGAAGCAGCCGGTCGTGAGCTGGTCAGAGGGGAAGGTGGTCGTCCAAGCGACAATGAGGGCTCTGATTCGTCATACTCCAGCCTTATTCTTACCCCCTTTTCTCTTTCTTGGCTCACGTGTTGGTTAAAGAGATGTCTTAGTTGCAAGAAATGTCGTGACACTCCTTCCATCGTCAAGTCAACACGCTCCGGGGTGTTCGTGACTCCTGCATGAGGATAAGGAACTCCGGATCGTGAAGGGGTTGGAGTTCGAAAAGGTGAAAACTCGAGGAACAAAGGTTCCGTCGAAGTACCTCCAGGGGTGGAAAAAATAGAGGTTGTTGCCGGAGTTTCTTGGCCGGCACTTGGCGTCGGTGTTCTTGACACTTGGTCAACTTCATCGGGAGATTCACCTTCTGTCATGAATATTCTGATGAGAATGGAGCTACACTACTGGTCTTTAAGATGAAGTAAGCGGCGTAACCCCACGGTGGGCGCCAACTTGTTGCTACAACAAAGATAAGACCAATGATAGTGAATGGACTGGTTGGGCTAACAAGCTTCAAGGGTTCAGGTTAACCTAACGCAGGTCGTGGTGTTCCTCTACGTTTGCAAAACGTAGAAGAAGGTTCACCAGTTTGTTGTTGATTGTTATAGTTCACCGAGGATCAAGAACCGTGATGTTTGGGATCGGTTCTTGAATAATGTTCTTGGTGAAGCTATGAAGCTATTGAAGTAAGAAAGAAATAAGCTAAGAGCATATTTCTCAAGGAAGAAAATAAGATCAGGGAGTGTGTGTTCTGCCCAGATCTTGGTGTGTTCTTGTTTATGGCTAAGTTCTCATTATATAGAAGGAAAGACTGAGCCTTTTGTCCAGTGTACAAACTAATTGACCTCCAGTTCGCTTAGAGGGTTGACCTTTGTGGGCGGGAAGCTTTGGACCATTGGTCCATGATTAAAATAATAATACTTTATCTGAGCATGTCCCTTGCTAAGAGGGAACAGTGATTTGATCAGTGAGTTGACATCGTACTGTAGCACGTGGGTACTGTTCACGTACTTGTTTACATAAATTTGGGCGGGAAACGAAGCCTTTAACCTTTTAACATTTTTAGCGTTAATGTGTTCCAGCCATTTTATTATTTCCTTAGGCTACCCCCGTCATCAATAATAGTAAACACAAACCATTAAGTCAACATAACAACTCTATCAATCTCTTGTTCATGTATTAAACACATTAATAATAAACTTATGTGCAATGATCGTACGTTTACCTACAATAATGGGTCGTATGTTACTCACCTCAACTTGATGATCCTTCAAATGCTAATGCTATGTTATTGGATGTTTACAACTCCTAAAGGGAAGAGTACAACACATGTAGTTTAGTGGCGGACTCAGGAATTTTTTCTTGGGGGTTGGAATTTTTTGAAGTTAGTATGAGTATCGCTATTAATGATTTTTTCGGTCCTTACCGGGTTGAATCGGGACGATCCTGATGACATAATAAAAAGATAAGATTAAATTAAGTTTTACATACATGACTAAATTAAGTTTTACTTAGGTTATAATATAATTATTTATATTTATTAGTGTAGCATGGACTTTTAAATTACTATATACCATCACAGCCCCAATATCTTATATCATATAGATTTTTATTATTAAGTTTATTTGAGCTTTACTTTAAAAAGCCCATATGATATAAATAAAATCCATATTAATCCTAGCTGTATCTTCTTTTTCTATATCCTTACATCCTAACATATATGCAGCAAAGAAACCACCATGTGCCGCCATTATTCGCCGAAATATTCTATTTTCTATCATGTTTAGGGGGCAATATGGAGGCTTAATCAAAATTTTAAGGGGGCAGTTAGGATTTTTGTTAAAAAGTTACACCAAAAATATTTTTTTAAGGGGGGCGGTTGCCACCCTTAATATATGCCTCGGTCCGCCCCTAATGTAGGGCAGTGCCTTTGTGTCATGTTAGGGGTGTACAATTGCTTAGTGTTCTTAAGCACTTAGGCTATGTGTAGTGGAGGGGCTACAAATGGGGGCAAATTGTGACACGTGGCGCCCAGTCAGTAAAGAGGGCGAATTTGTTTTTGGGGTGTAATGGTGTAGGGGCTACAAATTGGGTCAACAGTATCTTTTTTTATTATTTTCTTTTTATAATTAAACTAATCAAATAAAAACCAATTTCTTCAAATAATTAAATAAAAATGCATTAAAATTAAAAAGAAATACAAAAAAATACATAACTAAAAATATAAAAAAACATATACTGTAGCTCGGTTGGCGTACATGTTAAGGTTCAGGTCGGGAAATTGAAACGGATAGCTCTGTTGGTTTAGGTTCATCGGGTTCCATTGTAAGTTCACGTTCGGTTGGTTTTACGAACCATGGTGTTGACCGAAAGGCGGGAATGGGTGGTTCGGGTTGTTTCTAGGATTGCATATACATATATACACACACACAACATATATACATATACATATACATATACATATACATATACATATACATATACATATACATATACATATACATATACATACACACACAACATATATACATATACATATACATATATATATCACACACACAACATATATACATATACATATATACATATATAGACACACACACACAACATATATACATATACATATATATACACACACAACATGTAATAAAATAATAATATTTCTTCTTCTTCCACGGCGACAAAAACAACCCGCCCCCGCCCCTTTTCGCCCACATATCGTCAGAGGGGCGGTGTTTGCGCCCAATTTCGCCCCTTTGTCGCCCGAGCCCACGCCCACTACACTCAGCCTTATGAAAAACTTGTTCTTCTTGGAATAAATGATTAACCACTTGAAATAACATTTTCTTTGATAAGTGGTAACAACTTTGACCATTTAATTATATTTTTGCAAACTAATGAAGTCAGGTGAAATGGTGGAGTAAATTATATTTGGTTTTTACTATAATGAAGCTTGTTACGGGTAAAAGTATTGGTGGAATAAAAGAGACTCAAGAGATTGTTTTGTAGTAGAGCACGGGTTAACTGCGGATTTAGAGAAAATACCGATAGAGTACTATGCGAGTACGGCATTGTAGAGATTCTTGAAACCCAAACATAAGGTACCGATTCGTGATCGATGTGGAAAAATCGATCAAGGATGAATAGGTTGATCCTTGAAGCAATTGACTAATGTTGTATTTATGTTTATGTTTTTTATATTTGTAACCATGTTGTTACAAGTGAGATTATATGGCTAAGATTGTTACTAGTATCCATTTGTATTATGGTTTTGGAATGAAATTGTTTGTTAAAATGGCATAAAAGTTAAAACTATAAAATCCAATGTAAAACTAACAAGATAAAGGGTTTGTGCATGAGGATGTCTCTTTATGATGACTATTACAAAAAATTATATAAAAATATATTTAGTTTTCTACGATTGCTTGTATTGGTTGGCCTGTGTATTAAACTAATAAAAGTAAGGGATATTGGTTTTTAATACTATTAACTTTCACTCGTTGGTTGATAACACTCACAACTTTTGATTTGTCACCCACCACTCCCAACTTTAACCCTATTTGTTTATGGCACTCCCGAACTTAACGGACCCTAACTCCGTTAGTTTTCTTGCTGACGTGGCATGTTTTTAATGACATGGCATGTGTATGTGACATTTTTTAAATAGTTGTGAGTCTCACACCTCCACTTCTTCATCTTCTCCATAAAATCATAACCTAAACATAACTACCACCACTAGACCTCCACCCTTAGCCACTTCTATCACCACCACCAAGGCCACACCAACAGCCTTCGGCTACCACCAACAACCAAGTGGTGGTCGCCACCGCTTCTGAAATCACCACGCCAGTTAGGGGCCAACACGGCACATTTTCGGCTATATATTCAGGCCAAGCCCGCAAACACCGACATAGGATTTTTCCGGCTCGCACAAAATGGGGTGTAGCGGCAGGGGTGTTTGGGTAACATTGTCAATTGGTGGTCGGTTGTTGTGTTCGATAACCCCAATCACCATCTCCCAAATTCAACACAACCGAACAACCTCTAACCTAAGCCTCATCGAATCAACCCAAAATCACAATAGATTTGGCGATTTTGCACTAGATAGAGGTGGTGGTGATGATTACCATAGATTGTGGCAGTGGTTATGATTCTCATAGTTGTATGAGGCCGAAATTCGATCTGGACATAGAGAGTATGGTGGGTGAGAGGTTGCAAAATCAATATAGTGTTTTTGTTTCAGAACCGACGGAAACCAATTGTGATGGTGGTGATGGCACAAAAAACTGAAGGACTGTTGTGGTGATGTGGTGTGGACTGAAGAGGTGGTGGGTTCGGTGGTGGTGGAGATGGCTGATGGTGGTGGTTATGTTTATGTTAGGGTTTATGAAGAAGATGATGAAGTGGATGTGTGAGACTCACAACTTTTTTAAAAAATGCCACATACACATGTCATGTCATTAAATAGATGCCACGTCAGCAAGAAAACTAACGAAGTTAGGTTCCGTTAAGTTCATGAGTGTCAGAAACAAGTAGGGTTAAAGTTGGAAGTGGTGGTTAACAAATTGAAAGTTGGGAGTGTTATCAACCAACGAGTGAAAGTTGAAAGTATTAAAAACCAATATTCCTAAAAGTAAATATGTAACTTTTTAAGTTCGAGTAAAAGTAAAGGTAAAACAGTTATTATATAATCCATTTTTAATAAAATAAATTAAAATGGTATATTTGTAAGTTTTTAGTTAAGGATGAATCCATAAATAATGAATAGAAGTTTTACTAAACTTTATTTCTTTTATTTTTCACATAGTGAAATTTATTTCATTCAAATAAATAAACTATTTTCACAAGCCAAAAACTTCAAAATATTAATAAAAAATATCACAAAAGCCAATCAAATTGTACTATTTCAAAAAAGATAATAACATCATGTCAATATGTAGAAAATGTTGCGCGACTCTTTTGGACAAATGTTCTCCATTCAATGGATCGTGATTGGTTTTTTGACCACATTTAAAATGCAACAGTTGCATAAGTTAATATTTTGTGAGGCACTTGATTGTCTTCTTTTCTTTTCGAAATGTAAGTTACAATACATATAATGGATGCATACAGTCAGGGGCGGATCTACGTGTTTTGGATGGTGTCACGGGAACCTACTGAGTTTCGAAATTTATATAGAATACCTATATAACATGTGAGAGTGAACGCACATATATTTTGAGAGTGAATTCATTAACAAAATTAAACTCTGGTCTAGTAGTAAACTTCATTTCTTTCAATTGAACTAGGTTCAAAACTCATTCCAGCATCAACACTCAATTTTATTCTATTTTCTTTCTTAAGTTTCTACTTTTTTTATTTTTCTTTTAACAAGTTCACTAACTTAGGGTTTTTAGATCTTTACCCAAAACATCAATGTTCAGTTAGTTTTTTTTTCTTTTAACAAGTTAACAGAGAACAAAACATAACTACACAACAGCCACCTGACCACTTTGAACCCTAACATAGCTATCTGCACACCATCGAACTCCGACTGTCCTTCACGGCTCCACCCCCACCGCTCTCCTAGTCGCCACCCTTCTATTTAGAGTTTAGTCCTTTGCTTCAGACTTCAGAGTAAGGTAATGAGTTTCGGTCGACGATGTAATGCAACGTTTCTAAAAGATAGCCACCGCTCTCCTAGTCGCACCCTTCTATTTAGAGTTTAGTCCTTTGCTTCAGACTTCAGAGTAAGGTAATGAGTTTCGGTCGACGATGTAATGCAACGTTTCTAAAAGATGAAAACTCGTAGAGAACAATAAGTAGTTTTTTTTAGTTTAAAATAACAATCGTATTATATATGTTTTCGTTTCTATGACGATGTTTGTTTGTTTTTTTTTTTTGTTAATTTATTGTATTTTTATTATGTAATGAACCTTACATGACCGAACTGTTAAACCGATCCGAACCTTGCCCGGAAATTTTTATGCCGGATAATCTAAAAATAATGAGATGAACATACTGGGCTTGATTATATTTCAATAGATGTATCTGTTTTCTTATTGTATTCCAGTTAGTGAGATATATTTGGTATCCATGAATTCTCAATCTAGACCAATTCAAATTTTTCATACATAGTATAAAAAAATGATATGTTTAATATAATCATAACCGAACAATCTATAATATATATAATAGAAAACATACATATCCTACGTGTCGCGATGTGGTCGTTCCCCCTTTATTTGGAGTCACTAGATTTGCTTGATATTTAAATAGAGGTTTCTCATGCATTTGACTCGAATTCATGAGTATGGGTCTCAACAACCCCATATATTTCTTAAACAGGTTATAACATCTCATTAAATTAAAAACTAATCTCACCAAATATTTGATATAAAAATCCTATAAAGTAGGGATATGCTAAAAATTAATATCTGATTTATTTAAAAAAAGTTATATATTATTTATAATTAAAAAACAATTTTATTGGTAAGAAAATAAACGGGTCTTAGGTTTCATCAAACCCGTATAATTTTTAAACCGTGTTATAACAACTTATTTATTTGTGAAACAATATATCATTCATAAGTATATATTATTAACTTTTATACAATAAAAAAATAATAATTCATAAAATAAATATATATTATAAACAAATAATATAAAACAACTCCCGTAACATGGGGATAAAAACTAGTTGAACAATAAACTGGGTTATAATTAAACGGTAAATGGGCCATTGATCTCATAATCTATTCTAATTTAAATACTATATTTAAGTGTATGATTACCACACAAAAACATTTTTAGAAAACTTAATCTTTGGTTCATTCATCTGTATTTAAGTTTATGTATTTTATTTAATAACATAAATTGATTGGATATTCATATGTACACTTGAAACCGTAAAGAACATTGGGTTTTAAGTTTTATAATTTATAGATAATTATTTATCAACATTTATGTTTATTTATGCCAGATTTGTTATTAGGAATATTTGATTTTAATAATCCCTATTGAATGGTATTGGCCAATAATAATCCATATTTATTTTATCGCCACTGGCGGTCCCAAATTCAAATAAGTTGGCCCCCAATGGTCCCCCCTTAAAAATGACTTAACGGCGTTACACTTTTTCCAAATTTCAAATTAACTTTTTAGGGCTATTCATCGGAAGGCATCTCGAGTCGAATGATATAAAACTTAGCTCCAAACAATGATCTAAACGACTTGATTTTGGTTAATTGTAGGTTCAAACACCCGAATTGAAGCATTGAGTTAAACCAGTCATGTTTGTAAACGTAAATACACTTGTTATATACTGATCCGTATGTATGATACGGTTTTTAAGTTGGTCTCATTTATGTTTAGATCTACCAATTCTTTACTAAGATCACATGTAGCAGGCGTTAACTCACTACCACGTCACCTTCATCGGTGTCAAACACCACTACGAGGTGAGGGGTGCCAATGGAGGGAGGCACATGCACCACTCCATTGGCAGGCATTAGAGAGGGTACTAATGAGTAGTCTAGTAGTTGGGTGGGGTCACATCCGATTCTAACCAATTCAAATACCACACTAATGTTTTCATGTATATATATATAAAGATTAAGTAATAATTGTTTTTAGTTTTACCATTATACGTTTTTAAGTGAAATATTAGTAACTGTTCCTCCACATATGACATATATGACAGACACATTTTTGTTAATTAACCATTTTCCACTATACATGCATGATCTAAGTAACTAATCTACATATGCTAGATGATATATATTAAATATGTTAATGTTTAATCAAAAAAGTTGAAATGCATTATAAGTTTCAATCAAATATACATATATCAATCAAACTTGAATAAAATGTGTGTAATTTATGAATTTATTAAAATTTGTCAATTCAATACATAAAGTTTGCCAAAATGGGCCTAAAAGTCAAATTAGCTTTTCAAGATCAGTGCTCCACAAAGCTATAATTTTTCCTGAAGCTAGTATCATCTATTCATCTTGTACTAGCCTAAAAAATATTCATGACAATGTTCTGTTCATCTCTATGAATCAAAACTCACTAATTTATGTGTCCTCTTTTATTTTCGTAATAATGTGCCATTAATTTTTTTATAAATTTAATGGTAATTTGTATTGAATTTGAATTATGTAATTACATACGTTTGTATCGAATTTATAAACCCTTTAAACCTTACTCAACCTAATTGTATGATCTGATCCAACACAATTTAATTATATTATATGTACTTAAATTTTAGAGTTAATTACGGTTTTGATTCATATCTAAAATAACTCTTTTACTCAATTAGCTTTAATTTGTCCTTTTCATTATATGTGAATTGTGTTTTTAATTAGGGTTAACACCGTTAAATTCTTTTTATTTTATATTGAAGAGTGTTTTCACACATAGAGTAATAGAGTAAGATGATAATTACTGACTTAGTTTAGTGGTAGAGGGGTATGTTTTACAACCATTTAATCTTCACTTGAGACATGGGGTGAAAGGTGAGAAAAATAACTAGATGTTAGAAAAAACATATAGAGTAATTATATAACTTAGTAAATAGTTTAGTAGTTGATAAACTATCATGTATAACTTAAAAAAGTACTTTATACGAGTAAGTTTTCATCATTTATTGTATAATTCAGGGCCGGCCTAGGGGTGTGGCCGGGTAGTCGACGGCCACAGGCCCGACACCCCGCTAGGCCTGAATTTTTTTCTTTTAAAAAAATTATATGTATTTTTATGAAAAAATATTATGTATAATCAATGTTTCAACATAATTTCATAACCACTAGCTTGGTCTAGTAGAAAAAGGGTATATCTATCCAAGAGGTTGTGGGTTCTAGTCTTAGTTGAGACATTTTTATGTTTATTTTTATACACAGGTTTTATATACAACTCAAATCATAACTAGGTAATCTCACTTCAAATTAAATTGTTTAAACCAAAAAAAAATATTCCTTTTACTTAAGGCCCAAAAATGTTTTCGCCTTCGGCCCAAAAAAAATTTCGTATTTTCGGAGCCGACCCTGGTATAATTATAAAAGTTAGTTACATAGATGAGTTTACTAAGATGCATTTTTATGTTACCTCGTTAAACGAGTTTTTTTACACTACCACTAGGTAAAGGGTCATCACAACCACCTAATAATTAACCAAATGTTATCGTATATCGGCATTTGTATAATTTGCACCCAAAACCCGCCTAACATGTTCAATGTAAATAATCCATAGCGATATATAAAAGGAATATTGGATTTTAATAATCCCTGTTAAATGGTATTGGCTGATAATAATCTCTATTCATTTTATTGCCACTGACGGTCCCAAATTCAAAAAAGTTGGTTTCTAATGGTCCCTCGTTAAAATTGCCTTAACGGCGTTATAGTTTTTTCTGAATTTCAAACCAATGTTCTAGGGCTTTTGATCGTTAGGAGGATACGAGTCGATTGGTGTAAAACTTAGTTCAAAACAGTGCTTCAAAATGACGAAACAATACTTCAATTCGGGTGTTTGAACTTACAATTAACCAAATTCAAGTCGTTTGGATCATTGTTTGGAGCTAAGTTTTATATCATTCGACTCACATCTTCCTTCCGATTAATAGCCCTAAAAAGTTAGTTTGAAATTCAGAAAAAAGTATAACGTCGTTAAGTCCTTTTTAACAAGGGACCATTCGGGGCCAATTTTTTGAATTTGGGATCGCCAGTGACGATAAAATGAATAGGGATTATTATTGGCCAATATCATTAAATAGGGATTATTAAAATCCAATTTTCCTATATAAAACATACCCAAAACCCGGCATTTGTATAATTTGCACCCAAAACCCGCCTAACATCCCCTTGTATTATATCCTAGAATAATGCTAATAAATAAATATAACCGGTAATATAAAAGTATACAACTAATCATCCTATTAAAAATATTTTGATTCAAATCCATCTCTAGTGATTGTTATATATAGTGTGTTCACAATTAAAATCATAAACACCCCACGTGAATGCATAGGTGGTTATGAAAAACCATGTGAGCCACTACCTTTTTTACTTTATAAACATAAACACATGTTTGAAATCATTAAAATAAGATTCGAAAGACTATTGTCATGTAATCATAACTTGATTGACGGTGGTAATAAGTTGAAAATAAAAAAGGGATCGAGTTTGTTTGTTGAGCTTTATATCTGCACAGAAAGAACCACCATTATCCTCATGATTGTCGAATATTATTATTACTATACCCTCATTCAAAATCCTGCATGAAAAATGTTTTATTATTTATTATATGGGTTGATTAATAAAATAAGCCATTTGGCAGTGTTTTTGAGGAAGGGATAATTTTTACATGTATCCTTCATTAATCCAATAGAATTATGATATCAATATTCTTATTTTTTTAATTTGACATTCATTATATTTCTCTTGAAACTTGCATTAGAATTTAGAATATATATGAGGAGAAAAAGAATGGCATAGTATTCATATTATAAATTATTTGAATAAGTGAATACAAAACTATATATTTTTATGATAAATTTGGAGAGTGTAATAGTCTAACTTACGAAAATAAAAGTTGTCATTTAAAATATATTTGATATTATTTATTTATTTGGAGAGAGAGAAGCACATACAAGAATGAAGTCCTTAAAAAATTATACATTAAAGGCCCACGAGAAGGAGAAAGAGGGAGACAGTCAGTTTTTACACCCTGGGACCCTGGGTGTGTAAAGTCGGTTTGGTTCAGTTATAAGGGCTTAACCATAACCATAATCAAATGATCATTTAACCATGTGTCAGATAACTGTCGTTTTTGGTTAAGGTTGGTTAATTGTCCAATGTATAAACATACAATATTCGATTTCGGTTAACAAAGACAAGTTAATCATAACCGAATTGTTGGTTAACCACATTCACTTAACCATAACTGTTGGTTTGTTCGGTTATGGTTAAATTTGGTTTTCGATTTTGATTCAATTTGCTCACACCACTAGTTGTGATGACTTGATTCCGAAAAGTCGTACCAGTTAATTAAACGCCCATAAACGATGAGATATAAATAAGGTCCTACTAAGAACACCTAGACACCCATATGTACGCCCCATATAGTGATATACGAGACGTATCAAGTCATCGTATACGCCCCCGTATACGGATATCACCCCGTATTAGTGGTTTTTTTAGTAGAAAAGATGGTGTACCTAGAATACCCCTATAAATGAAAGTATTGACATTTCTTTTATTCTCTATACGTATTGGATATACTTTATATTTTAGGCATCATACTCCTCACTTTGAAAACCAAACTTTAAAATATATAAGATAATATTATTCCCTAAATATGGATAGAGATTGGAGTGTTCTTAATGCTTGTACAGCTAGTCCTTTTGTCATTTTGCATGGCATGATTGTTTCACAATGCAATGCAAACGTACGTATACAAATTAATTAATTAATTAATGTCATATCCAAACGCTTTTGTAAGTGTGTGTATTTTTCATTTTTTTTAAATACATTTTATATTAGTAATAGTTGAAGCCCCCACATATATTATTATTGGGAAACCATATATAACCATAGCTTTAGTTTGTCAATATGAAAATCAAAACCTTTTAGATTTAGGGTCACAATAACTTTTTAATTTGTTTTAACTATTGAATTAACGGCAACTTAAATAATCAAACTAAAAAAAACATGACGAACATTATTATTCCTATTATCTTCCTTTTTTTCTTGCTAGCCAACAAGATCATATAAATAACAATCTGCACCGATTCAGTGATCCTAATAAAGTTATAGTAGAAAATCAGTGGAAACTGTACGTACGTAAAAGTTATATATCCCTTAAAAACTATATTATATTAAAGGGGCATGCATGTCTGCGTTTTTATATAAGCCAAATTAAAAAGGTTTCATTATTGAAGAGAGACAAATGCAAAATAATACAAACAAATCATGAAAAATTAAAAATAAACGTTATCGCTTTGCCTTAAAGTTATTCCATTATGAATTCACACGAAGATATATGGATGTCCAAACTATCCAGGCAAGACTTTCGAAGATGAAAATGTCATATATTTCGGCCTACATGATATGGTCACAAAATCAATTATGGAGAATATCACATCTTGATACAAAGTATATTTAAACGGTGTACTTGATTTATTTATTTATTTTTCTATAGTTAACTTTCTATTACACGAGTATTTATATCATTTTACTCATTTACTAAATACACTACAAATATTTGAATTCAAGTCATTTTACTCATTTATTCTTTTACCATTACTTAAAGTTCCAAAACCGTTATTGTATTTTGACAAACACTTGCAAAATTCTCTTAATAATACGCATAATAATATATATACAATTCATATCATACTCATGATCTACATACTTTGTTGCATTACATGCTTATTACCCCCTACTACCTTGATATAATTTGTCGATCACATCACAAATCACATGATTGAACACGCATTAGGATTTTCCGCACTAAATAAGTCAGCATTTGAAGCACTGGGACCGTGAAGAGACATCGGTGATGGTGGAGGCAGAGGTCGACGCGGATAATCCATTACATACCCATGATTAGCATAACCTTCATTTCCATACCCGTGATTTGAAAACCCCAAAGCACCATAATCTTGATTATAATAACTTTGATTATACACGGGCATTGTGTATATATAAGGGTTATGTCTGTAATATTCAAATTTATTTATCACATCCGCATTTTGTCCCTCATTGGTACCACCACCACCACCACCAGCACCGTCTGTTTTTCCCTCATCATTTGACTTCTTTTTCTCACTCTCAATGGTTGCGTCCTTTGACTCATCATTTTTCTTTTTCTCTTCTCCACCGTTGTCTACTGATTTTCCTGTATCATTTTTCTTTTTATCATCGTCATTATTATCGCCGCCTTTCTTACTTTTACCATCACCTTCTTCAACCTTCTTTGCAATGGCTTTCTCGCCATCCTTGGGTTCTTCTTTTTTACCCTTCTCTTCTTCTTTTGGAGGGACGATATCGACATTTCGCTTCAATTTGTCTTTTAAATACGGTATAAGTTCTTTCACATTCATGGTTCCTTTCACCGTGACCAAGTTCTTGTTAGCATCTGGTTTAACTGTTTCCACCCCTGTCCACAATAAACAAAACATACAAGATTGAAGTAAATAACCATTAATGCATACAACTAATAGTCTTTATACTTTGTTGGTTAAAAATTCAAACTATTAGGGTTGTTTGGCAATCTTGTGCCAAATCACTAAAAGATCTACCTAATTAAGAAGTAGTATCTAAATCATTCAATATATCTCTAAAACTTAACTATTAAGAAGCTTCATGAACTATTAGGGGCTGTTTGTTTACATCTGAATGGAACCATTCAGATGTAAACATCTAATTCATTCAGAATTCAGACTGTTTGATTCCAAACAGAAAAACATCTGAACGGTTAAAATGAGGTCTGAATCATTCAGACTTATTGTTGTTATTGAATGGGACATAGGTTCATTCAGATCTGAATGAACCAAACAGCCCCTTAAGAGGTTTCTTTTTAATGAACCAAACGCACTCTACTTCTGACCGATTCAGGGATAGCCTGTTAATGAAATCATTAAGAGGTTATCAAACAACCCGTTAACCTCTTACAAGAAAGAACACCATGCATATAATGATAAATATTCATATGCATTGATATGATAAAGATGTTTTGGTATACTAGAATTTAAGTATACTACCTAATACATCATGGAATAACTTTTAGTAATTTAGAGTTATATATTTTGATTAAACATAATATATATTAAATTATTAAACAAGAATATATGGAGAGGTTTGAGTGGTTAGTAACATATTGGACGTATGTATCCATCTAAATCAAATTTTTGTACTTTAGCTTTGATAATGTAATTTTAATGTAAATCTTTTCATAATTATATAGAATGATAATTATTTAATAATTTAATGGGAATTACATAATCAACTCACCATCAATCTTTGAGATGATTCGTTTAATTTTATGTGCACAGCCATCACAATGTAATGGAATCTTCAACACCACAGTAGTCGACTGAGGCTAAATAATCACCATGGAAATAAATAAAATTAAATTAAATAAATAAAAACATAAAAATTGTAATAAAATGAACTAAATAATGCATGGTACCTCTTTGGGTTTATCATTAGATTTTGCCTCCGGTGGCTTCTCATCATCTTTCTTCACACCTTCATCTTCCTTTTTGGGTTTGGGAGATATAATTTCGACCTTCTTCTTCGTCTTGAACTCGACTCGCTCCTTGATATGAACCGGATCTACCTTCCCGGTTATTGTCAACTTGTTGTTGACAGAGTCGGCTTTTACAGTTTTCACACCTACACATAGAGATGATGGTTATTTTATGACTTGTAATTTATTGAAAAAGTTAAAAAGGTGTTTCGGATTGTTTTATATGTGAGGAATAAGTTGATAAGTTACAATATTGTATCTTATAACTTTATCCAAAAAATAAGTTATATGGAGGTAAAAATAAAGAATAAGGAATCCCAAACACCCCCTTAATGTTTGATACTCGGTTTGATCCATATTTACTACCTTCAATATATTGAATAGATTTCTTGATCTTGTTAGCACATCCAGCACAATGCAAGTCAAGCTTTAGAACAATAGTGATCGGCCCCTCGTCAACTTTCTTCGTGTTATCAGTATCAACGATCTTCTTTTCGTCGCCTTCTTTTTTTAGGTCGACGTCTTTCTGTAATAAAGTTTGAAGCAAGTAAACATTAAAAAAAAACAATAAGAAAAGACTAAAAACAAAGGGAATGGAGTGGATGGAAACTAACCTCACCCATTTGAGTTGAGTGCTTGATAATAATTTTTGAGGGTAGAGAAAATTGGAACTAAAAACTTGGGGGATTTTAGGCAAATGTAGACATTTATAGGGGAGTTGGATGTGGGTTGTGGGAGTCCTAACCTCACCCAACTTGGCACCTTGTGAAAGTTCTATCCTATGCACATAACACATATAATATGATATATTAATAATCACTTAATATAGATTCCCTAAATAATATAAAAGCTATGAAACATGCCTAATGGTTTAAACTTGTGTATATATAGTACGTATATACTTTAACAGATCTATAATCTATATTATATAATAAATAGGGCAAATGCCATAAAAAACCAAGATACTTACTGTTTTTTCTCATAAAAGTTCCTCAACAATTTTTTGCACGTTAAAGTCCCTGCACATGTTAAATTTGAACAAAGAAGTGACGTAACTTTAAAAAACAATGAAATTAATTTTTTCCTTATGTATTTGATTTTTCCTCAAGCATGTGAATATATAATTTCTTCCAACGCTATAGTTAACGTTATACATGTATATAATTACAGAGAATTGAACAACTCCACCTAATTTTCTGATCCATCTAGCAAAATTGCTACATCTAACACTCAAAATCCGTGTCTAGCAGATAATAATAACCATGTCAAAGATGAATATGTGTGATAAATTTAAGCCAACATACTTACTATTAGTTAGCTGAAATAGTACTAAATAATTTAAACAAATTTGAACGTAAAAACATATAATAAGATTGTTTAAGTTGTCTTATACATTTTTAATCGTGGTTAATTAAAAAGTATTTGTGAACATAAAAATGTTTTTTTTGCTATATCTTCCCAAGAATCCATTATATAAGGAACGCGTCTTACTCACGTAGTATAAAGTTTAGGGAAAAAAACATGTAAAGCTTCAAAAAACTCAGTTTAATGTTGTTTTTAAAAGTTACGTCACTTCTTTGTTCAAATTTAACATGTGCATGGACTTTAACGTGCAAAAAGTTGTTGAGGGACTTTTGTGCGAAAAAACAGAAAGTATGTTGGTTTTTTATGATATTTTCCCTAATAAATAATACTTACTAAGTGTCACATGTCATCACCAAATTCATCCTTACAAAAAATTTCCCTCCTCTCTCTCATATTAAATACCTTTACAATTCCATTTCTTATTAATAATCTTGTATTTCATTTTTTTCTACTTTTTAATCTTTCATTTTCTCTTTTTAATAATTATTTGCTATTGTCCATGGCTTTATAGCCTAGTGACATCTTGGTGGTGGGATAAGGCTTTGGGACCATAAGGTCCTGGGTTCGAATCCTACAAGGGGGTTTTCCCAAGATTTATTGGGTTTCCTCTTGAATTGGTGGTTAGGCATTATTGCCTAGTGGAGATGGATATGATCGCATGGTTCTGCTGGTGATACGATGATACTCCAGTGGTTCGTGAGTGATCCTAATTTGCCGTTCAAAAAAAATAATAATTATTATTTGCTATTAATAGTTTTGTGTTTTAATTTTTTTTACTTTTTACTTTTTCATTTTCTCTTTTTAATAATACTTTCTTGATTAAAACAATTAAATACCAACATAAATATGTTTTTTTGTTTTATATGAATATATTATATTAGTTGTTAATATTAGGTTTTTTTAAGTAACCAATTTTCATGTGGATATTGAATAATGATTCCAAAAATTAAGGTTTTAAATATATTATATTAATTAAGGTTTATAAGAAATGATATTATTAGATGAAGAGGCAAGATTAATTTTAAAATCAAATTTCAATAAACTTTAACTTATTAAATATATATGATTATTTGCTAAATTACAAGTTTTTTTCTTTCAAACCCTGAAAAGACAAATTCACTATTGATGTATTCTTAGTGTTTGTGTTAACTTAAACGAGCGGGTTTCTTTAGCCGGTTCAAATATCAAACATGGTTTAAGTCAAAACAGTTTATGATTAAAATGAGTTTTGATCCACGGGTTGGTTTAAAAAAGTAGACATTTACAACTTCTTTTTAGTTAACTATTTAATCAACCAATCATTTATGTTAAGTTCATAATCTTAAAAATCCATAAAAAGTATAAACACTAAACTATATATTTTGGTTTTTCAGGTGAATAAAATCACCTATCTTTGGAATACACATGTTAGACATTAGCACACTATTAATCATATGATAAATTAACTTTGTATATTATTCAATCATTGAAGATTTTAAAAGTATAGTTTTCTTTAGTGAGTGATTTATACTTGCACCGAAAAATGTGGTCGCTCAAGAAACTAGCAAGCGTTCGCTATTCATGTTCTATCAGTCATAAAATGATACGTTACAAGAAAGTATTAGTTCATGATGTTTTAAATAACCTTAAAATCTAAGGTTGTCAAGTTATAGATTAGTCCTAAAAGTCGATGTTGAAGTAATGTCGGTAAAAATATTAACTAGAAAATTGGTATATGCAATGAAACTAAACTATATGTGAAATTACAATAAGATAACCGTGTTATAGAAGCCGAAATCATATCCGAAAGTAATATTGGAACTCACATTTTTATTCTTGAAAAAAACTTATACCTTTAGATAAATGATTAATTTCAAAGTATAAATTTTCACTTTATTTTTATTTTGCATTAAAGGTTAATAAAAGCTTAGGTCAATTATTATAGATGGTTGGTTTGTTTTTGAGATAATTTATTTTAACTCATGATAGTTATGTGTTGCATTATTTAGAGTTATAAACAGAAACAATGTGAAACTACTATGTTTTTATATAGAAAATAAAGTTACAAATAAAACTACAAGTATTGTGTACAAAGAAATATTTAGAGATTTATGAATTTCTAACAACATTTTATTTTCATGTTGTGTAATGTGTAATTTATTCTACTATATAATATATCATTATATATTTTGAATATATTTTTTGTATTTTACATTGTGTTATTATTTAAATAAATTTAGTTATCCTAACCCGTGCGCTACACGGGTAACTAACATAGTCTATCTATATAATAAAAGAGTGGAAGCAACTATTTCCTCCTGCTTTTCATTAAACCTCTTTAAATTGTCACATGACATTTTGACATATTTTTTATTTTATCATTTTCATTAAAATACTTTTTATCAAATCTCATGGCATTTTGACATTTTTTTTTATTTTTCATTTTCATTAAGATATTTTTCATCAAATAACTTTAAATTGCCACATGACATTTTTTTATTTTTTCCTTTTCATTAAAATATTTTTCATCAAATCTCTTTAAATTGTCACATGACATTTTGATATTTTTTTTATTTTTCTTTTTCATTAAAATCAAAATTGAATTCACATATAGTGGGTTGTGTAAACAACCAAACTATGTCAAAGACAACTCCATTTCCATCATTCAGGCTAAAACCTAACAATTTCCATCGGCTGATGTTCTTAAGGTTTGGGATTTTTTCATTATAATTTTGTGTCATTATTGTTTTTTTTTTCAATTTGGATTAATACATTTATACATATACAGTAAGTGTGTAATGTTTATAGAAACAATGGGGACAATGCGGACATAGTAAACCCCAAGTCTTGGGTAATGTTCAAGTAATGATATGGTTCTTTGGAGTATAATGTTATGAAATGTAATAAGTCTTCAAGTGACAAAAAATATATATATCCAGACCTCTCGACCCCCTTTCATTGGAGATATAGAGCTCATCAAAGAGCTTACTGAACTTGCCATAGACCATTCTGTTTGCGTCTTTATTGTCTCAGTTATTATATATACTGTTATCTAATAAAGAGCGGTATGTACGGTTATTGTTTTGTGTTCGATTTATTTTGAAGCAATCAAGTCTTGGGTGATGTTTAAGTAATTTAATGTGTTTTGTATAAGAAAAAGGTAATTGTTTATTTGTGCATTTGCACCATCTGAATTCATGGTATATTTGTCCTGGTAAATGTTTATTGAAGAAATAAAAATAAAAAACAGTAAGTGTTTAGTAAAGACAACAAATATAGAATAAATATTGGCCCACAGCATCAATTTGAATGTAATTAGTTTTCATGTAACTTGCACATAACATGTTACATGTGACCTAATATTGTTCTTTTGTAAAATGTACTAACAAGACACATAGTTTTGAACCAAACATGTACGACGGTACAAGACGGGAATCAAACATATCATTATCTTTTGTGGTACACGTGATAAAGAGTATACCAAAAGATTTAAAACTTTAAATTAGTTGGCTAGCTACTGTGAGGTTAACAATTATATACCGAATATGTTTTCATATATGATGATGTCATGAGCAATCCTGTCAAACTATGTTCATGAACTAACTCCACTTTGTGAAACGGGTTAAGAGTGTGTTAGGTTAAGATCAACAAACGTCTACAAAAGAATGTAGCCTCACAAAAATTAAGAGAAGCTGATATTACTTTATTAAAATAATATTAAGATAACCTGACATTAGTTTAAGAAGATAAAATATAGTATTAAAGAAGACACAACAAGATATAGTATGCAAATACATAATGTATGTATGTATGTATGTATGAATGATGTTCTTGGTACATGAGATAAACATGTGGGGTTTTTTAATTTCCTGGCCCAAAATTGTAAAGGAGCTTTAACTAGTTCAGTCAAACCCGGAATAGGGAAGCAAGACATTATAATATTATTTGATTCAATTAATCAAATCTTTTTATAAGAAAATACTTGATTTACCTAACAGCCACCAAGAGGTTCTTGCAGTAGTATCAAGAAATGGGTTAAAGTTTTGTATTTTTAATGGTCGTAGGTTCAAATTTTGTGTTTGTCAATATTAAAGATGTAATTTAAAAGTAACGTAGTGTATGAGTTGTCATTAGTATATAAATTTGTTGTTAACAATGATGATACCAATGTCGATAATTTATTGAAAATTTCATCGAAAATTTGGTTACGGGTAAAATTTACCGATGGGTCACCTTCAACTATTTAGGATAATTATTTTATGATTTGTTGATGATGATGATGACGACGATGATGATGATGATGATAATAAAATTTAAACTCATAGACGGGTAGAATGCAAATGTAATAAGACTTGACCAATTAAATGGGTGATTAAATAGGTAATTAAAAGAGTAAATTATATGGATGTCCCATGTGGTTTGCAAAGTTTTCACGTATTTCCCTTATAGTATTAAAAATTTACATGCATACTCTCTAACGTTTACGTACTCTAGTGGGGTCCACTTGATTTTTCATTAATGATTGATATAATGCTAAATATATATGTTTCCCTTTTTCATTTTAATTAATATTTTAATAGTTATTGTTCCTTTCTAGTCGAGATTTGTATACTACTAACATTTCTATGTTTCGTAGGTTCCGGGATTTGATCGTGATTAAAAAGGGCGAAAAACAAGCTAAAACGAGCCAAAACGGAGATCCGGAACGCGTCAGGAAGAACCAAAACAGAGAACCGGTCAGACCGGGCCGGTCTGACCGGCCCCCTTGGAAAAGCACGCCGCGCCGCGCGAAGGGGGAAGGCAAAAAGCCCTTAGCGCGGCGCCTAGGCAATACTGGGCTTAATTAATTCCGTTTTCGCTTAATGTCGGGCCTTGTTTTCGCTATTTAAACACCTTTAACTTAAACATGACATAACCTGAAAGCCACCAGCCGATTTTGGAGAGTTCTTGGAGCTATTTTACGCGTTTGTTGGTGATTTTGAAGGCGAGAGAACATCTGGTGAAGAGCTACACGTTCACGTTCGAGTTTACGGGTTTTATCATCTTCGATTCCCCGTTTCTTATACTTTCACCATGTTTTCGTTATTATTTGTTTTGTTTGATTTAGATTTTAATATGCTAGGCTAAACTTCATAAACTACCTAGGTCGTGATGAACCTTTGTTCGGTTTGATTTTGATTGGGATTTCTTTTCGTTATGGATTTTATGTTCTAAGTAAAGTGTTGAGTTTGAATTAATTGATGCGTATGATTGCTTGGTTTTATTTACTTGGATTTATTGTTTCACATTACCCTTGGTGATTGTTTCATAGGATAGGGTTTTGTTAGGTCATTTACTGTGTGACCTTGACTAGTTTATGATTGATATGCATTAAAATCATAGAAACAATAAAATCAATTAAATAGATAAAAGTGAGCTGCTAGCCTAGAAAGCTTTAAGGTGATAGGTTATTGATAGATCTTTGTTGGTCAGGATTGCTAGATTTAGTTCTTCTTAAGGAGTCCGTCTAGGTTTGATTGTCAGATTAGTCTGTTAGTTCTTCTTAAGGAGTTCGCGCTGTAAGGTAGGTTTTCGTCATAAAAGATACTTAGACATAAGCAATTAAATAACCGTAAGGAAGTTTAATATAAAACTGGTGAGTCTTAAAATTTGTTAGAAATCCATAGACGTCTTCTTGAAGTTCAAGGGTCCTGTTCGGGTTTTATGTCAAGGGTCTATCTTATGATCCCGGTTCCATAACTTGCGTTTTTCCGTTTAAATTAATAACCATAAATTTGGGGATTCCGGCCTGGGTAGTTATTTTAATCATCTGAATTAATCCAATTTTCTAAATTGTTTATTAGTTAAAACTACTTAGGGTTTAAGTTTTATTAATTAATTAATAAGTAATGATTATGTTTTATTATTATTATAATAATTAGGGTTTGTTTTATTATTATATTAATTACTTTATTAATAGTTAAATTAAAGTAATCATTAGTTAATTATTATTAGAGTTTTAATTAACTAGTTTTAAAATCCCCCTAAAATATTATTAATAAATAGTCGTGTCTTGTAGTTGAGTCTAATTTTCTAGTTTCGTAATTTAAAGAGTCTCGTGGGTTCGATATCCGGACTTACTTAGCTGTACTAGAGTCGACCAGTTCACTTGCCGGTTAGTAGTTTAAGTTAAGTTTAAGGGTCTAGAATTATTACTTAGTGTCTAGATTAGTATAATTTTAGTTAATAATTATTTGACTACTTCAAGCACATCAAGTTTTTTTGATTTTTTCATTAATGATTTATGAATTTACCTTTTAATAGTAACGACAAAAATCACATTTCAGATGCACTTAAATGGACAAACTACCGGCCATCCATGATACAAAGCACAAGTGTTACCTAATTTAAAGTATTAGGGAGCATGCATATAACTTTTCAAAGTTAGAGAGCATACGTGAAATTCATACAAACCACATGGGGCATCCGTGTAATTAACTATAATTACATACTCCTATATGTTTTTGCAAGCAATAATTGTTTTCTTTAGCAGTGGTGCATTTGGGCTCAGTGGCATGCCTTTTGCTAGCCCAGGTGTATTTCATGCCTTAGACGGAGTTACAATAATCCATTGTTTGTTTGGAACTTGAGAAGAAGGAAATCTCTTAGTTTGTAAAACCCCTTGACTTGCCTACCAGAAGAAATGTTGGCAATAGCAACCTGGGTTCTAAGAGAAAGTTTAGGAGAAACCCAGGGTGCCGCTAGACCAGAAGGTATTTGGTTTGAAAGTTTCGGAGAACCCAAGCAACAATTGTAAAGCTTGAAATGAACCATGTCGAATCGAATGAAAGATAGCCCTTTGGTTAGAAGATCAATAACAAACACTGAGAGACTGTGATAAACCGTATCTCAAGTAAAATGAAAAATAATCTTATGATGCTTTGTATACTGATAAAATATAACCCCTGTTAAATTTATCTACTGAATATGTGGTTTCAGTATTATCAGACAATTGAGTATGTGGACCGGGAAGATATAAGCATAACTCATTAAGCGCATACATAACCCAACGTATGCACTAAGGCACTATAGTGCAAGTAACTTAACCGAGCAACCATATGTTATTTCTTTGAACTCCAACTAATGAGATTGGAACCAACAAATGCTGAGTATCAGTGGTAAAGTGTCGCTCATCCGGATAAATAGTCCAGTCAACATTGGTGTAAGACATGATAACCGAATGGTTAAGACATGAGAACTAGTTCGTCGAAGATACCAAAGAATACGCATGATTGCAGTCCAGTGTCTGCTATTAAGGTTTTTAAGAAACTGACTATTTATTCAAGGGCAACAATAGTGTTGCGACTTGCGACATAATAAAGGATCATCCATATGCACACTACAATAGCGTCACAATTATCGACACACACACACACACACATATATATATATATATTATTTTCTACAATGTTTGCATTAACTTAGACTGTCTGATATATGTAATTGATCAAGTAAATTTATATGTTGATAAACGAAGAATATTGTCCGCAACTAATAATACGCAAATAAAGACATTAAATTCCCATTAATGTTATGCAAAGACATGTAGTTGTCTACAAGAACTGGATATGTGCCAAGGTCACGAGTATGATTGTCATGTGTGCACTAACACTAGAGCTAGACATCACGAATTAATTTGTTGGCACGTGTTGAAAAATGATTTTAACAAGATAAATGATCCAAAAAAAAGGAGCCAACATTTTCTTCATTTTTTAAACAGGAGCCTAGTGAATAAAATGAAATGGGCCAAAATCATTGAAAATTATAATTCAACATGTTCCAAGAAGCCCAATAAGTCGAGCTTGTCCATTACATATGAGGCCCAATAAACACCTAGTAGGCTAGTAGCAATTGTAATATTATCAAACCCAAGCATTTTAGTAACTTAAATTGTTAAATAACATAGGTTATGAATTATGATCAATGTATTCAGCTTAATTACCCTGACGTCATGTATATCAAAACTTTAGAAGTTAGTATGATTTCTTTTATCACAAACATTGTTAATAGTCAACTTGTAACGAGATTTCAATCTTCCTAGGCTTCAAGTCCGACTTGAAAACTCTCCAGATAAAAACCTCAACAAATGGGTAAAATTGTGCCCCTGTCGCATGCATAGAGGCCTTAACAACGACATCTCCTAGAATAAGCATCCGGGCTAGCACTAAAGCAAAATGTCCCATGATTAGTTAGTATGGTTTAAATATTAACTTGAAATGTTGAATTAAATGAAAATTGCGTAGCAAAATTTTCCCAACACGAGAATTAAACTTCAGTAATAATTATGTCGATAATTATAGCGACGAGAGGTATGCAAGGTTGATTAAGTGAGAGTCAGTTAAACGATAACATACGAACCCACTGTTCAAGTGATGGGTAATGTAGTAGGTCACTTTTAGGCTTCTGAAAGACAACCATACCTCCATATTGATAATTTTGTCAAATTATTTATCATACATGATTTTAGAGGCCTTTTTTTTTACTAGTACATACCCCAAAGTTTTAATCATAAAATGAAAAAAAAATATTTTCTTATTTTATATATGGGTGGAGCCTAAGTCGAGTCAGGTGGGTTCATGCTCAAACTCAAAATTAAACAAGACAGTTTGGTTAGACTTGAGTTCGATCTTGAAGTTAAACGAGCATAAGATTAGCCAACTCGTCTCAAACCGTTTCGAACTTTCAAATCAAGTTAAGCTTACCGTTAATCATCATAAACCCTAACTCATTTCATTATGCTTTCTCTACTAAAATCACATAAAATCTCTTGTAATAATCGTTAAATACATGTTCAGTCGGTCAAATTATTCATCAATTAGACCACAGGAGCTACAATTTGAATCAATTGGATACTGAAACACACCGATTCGTAGAGCAATTGGTAATTATATTCCTTTATATCTCCATTGATATGTTCATACATGTTACGTATTACGTCCATTGATTAATTGACCTAAATTGCTACTTATTGTTATTCAAAAATTAGCTTGCTTAATTATCTGCTTGCAGTGATTAACTGATTAATGATTATACTCTTTGATATTAGTACTTTTAATTTCAAACGCTATATCCTCTGTCTAATTATTTAGCAAATGAAGTTATTTCTAGGGCTGTAAACAAACTGTTCGGTGGAAAGTTCATTTATGTTTGTTCGTTTAGTAAATGAAAGAACATGAACAGAGGCTGTGTTCCTTCAATTGTGTTCGTGAACGTTCGATAACGTGTTCGTTAATGTTTGTTCATTTTAGGTTTTTAATATTTTTAAATGACTTTTCTAATCTTATCATACAGAATTAAGCAAAATATTAGCTATAATATATATATATATATATATATATATATATATATATATATCATCATCGTACTCAGTATATCCCACCAATAGCAAAGCTATGGTAGGGTCTGAGGAGGTTAAGATGTAGACAATCTTACCTCTACCTTTTAGGAATAGAGAGGCTGCTTCCGGTGAGACCCCCGACTCGATAGTAGTTTTGCATCAAGCCTTGGACAAAAGGCACATAACACTCAACCAGCGGGACACCGCCGCTTGGTGCATGTACCCTTGTCTTTCGGCTATCAACGCGACACATGATGCCTGATTAACCTTCCGCCACTTTTAACGTTATTTTCACGAGATTAGTAAAATAACGTCAAAATTAGTGCAATTTCACTTTTGCCCACCTGAGGGTTCGCACATATATACATTATATGTGCGCACCGCAAGCAGGGCGGTTATATATATATATATATATGAGATTATGTGATTTGTTTGTAGGTAAAATTAACATATGAATATGAATGTTAAAAACACAAGTTTGGTAGCCACACCGAATCATTGACACTGACCATTCTCGCATATCAAACAAAACATGTTTGTGTTCGGTGTTCCTTTGTGTTTGTAAACCGCTCATGAACAAGTTCATTTTCTTATTGAGCGACACGAACAAGAAATTTTGTTAGGTTAGATACTTAGATGTTCTTGAAACTCTTGCTTGTCCACTGTAATCTTAACGAACAAACATGAACAAGGCCTTGTTTGGTTTGGTTCGTTTACTGCCATAGCTACTACTATGAATTATAGTTGTTGATTTGCCATTTGAACAATCATTGTGCTAGCATTTGGTAAACTATAACATCAGAAACTTTATGATATATAGAACTGGTAAGCTTTAACAGAACAAACTTTATTACATATTGAACAACTTATTACAGATCTGGTAAACTTTAACATAACAAACTTTATTACATATAGAACAACTTATTACAGATCTGGCAAACTTTAACATAACAAACTTTATGATATAGAGAACAACTTGTTACCGCATCTGGTAACTTTTAACAGCACAGATAGCACACAGCTTTATTCAGATTGCATACTACTTAAATAACTAATTACTCGACCGTCTGTATCCATGCTCTTGCACCTGCGTATTTTGTGTTCTTTAAGCACTTCCACAATTCCCTATAACTTTTTATTGAACATAAACACCTTTATTCTGATAGATAGACACAAACTTGCTTCCTTAATTGGGGGCATTTATGCCCACACAACCAAGTCCCACCACAAAGAATGCAATTGCTTGCAGTAACAGGTAGATATACATGTGATCTTTCCCAAAGAGAAGGTCATAGCAAGCTACATATAGCAGGAACAAGCCCATCACTAACTCTGAGAAAAGAAGCCTGTTTATCATTTCAAACTATTAGCATTAAGCAATTATCCAAATGATAAAAAATGTTAATTAGTCAATATGATCAACATTTGTTGACTAAATTACCTTTCGAAAACGCGTGACCTTGTTCTCTTTGGTTGCCTGTTATTGTTTCTCTGCTTTGTTGCATTCCCAAGTTTCTCAGTCACGACCCATTCGTTGACTCGATTTGCTCCCAGTAGTCCTATGATTGTTGCTTTGGATCGATGAAACGACATGACGTTTTCAAACAGGATCCATAGTACAAGAAGGTGCAGTGACCTGTGTGAAAAAAGATGTAACTTTAATAGTTAATTATTGAGTTCTTTAATGGTTTAATTTTGTTTATTTTGGGATTCATTACCTTAGGGTGCAATATGAGTTCAAAAGGGTGATTGTTGCAGGGATGTAAATGGCAATTGGTTTTGGAAGATGAACTTCTGGGACCATGATGCTTATTGGGATAATTATGCAGTAAAAGAAAAAAGTGACCCAGTGTGCTATTATCTTCCTCACAAAAAAGAATGCGTAGAGGACATGAAACTTCTTCCAAGCTGACACCCTCTGCATAATAAAGTAAGATAATTTAATTTATAATTGTTATCACTTTTTAATTTAAAGAAAACATTCAAGAGATAAGTTATACCTCACAACAAATTATTTCCTTTGTCATCTTTCTGAACAGATTAGCTGGACCACATGACCACCGATGCTGCTGATATCGATAAGCTTTGAAGGTACTTGGTAGTTCGTTCTTGACCTATGCAATAGAATATTTTAGCAGTTTGTGTTAATAAAATTTAATAAATTTTATTTATAATGTAACTCACATCTAGATCCCCAACAAACACGAACTTCCACCCTTTGAGACTAGCCCGAACCGCAAGATCCATATCTTCCACTGTGGTTCTATCTTTCCAGCCACCCGCATCCTCAATTGCTTTTATACGCCAAACTCCAGCAATTCCTTATATCACCATAAAAATATTATTATCTTCATATTAAAAATCCATAAAGTTATTTTTTTGGAATATGGCTTACCATTGAACCCAAAAAACTGACAAGTTGAAGAACCGACTTCTTGCTCGACAGTTAAATGATAGGCTAGTGACATCTCTTGGAGTCGAGTCATTATGCATTCATTAGCGTTTATTATAAAAGAACACATATTAGTTATAAATTCATAATATTAAAAACTGAAAATTAAACTATTAACAGGAGTAACAGAGTTAGTTTTACCAAATTTCCATCGAGCTTGTACTAAAGCAAGTTCTGGATTTTCAAGGAGATAAGGTACACTTCTCGAAAGAAAATCTTTATCTGGTTGGAAATCTGCATCAAATATAACTACAAATTCACAATCAACACATAATCTTTAGTTAATCCTTCACGAAGAGCACCGGCTTTGTATCCATTTCTGTTATTTCTTGTTTCATATTTCACATTTACGCCTCTCTCTATCCATTTTTTGCACTCTTGCTCCACCAGTTGCTGTATAAAAAACCAAGTTAATTACCAAATAGATAATTTACCTTCCATCATTTAAGATTTTAGAAATTTAAGATAATTTACCCTTAGGATATTGTTAGTAGAATCATCAAGTACTTGAACTATCAAACGGTCAGACGGCCATGTGAGAGAGCAGACAGCTCCAATCGAGAGCTTGTAGACCTGATAAGAATGTGGGTTAGATTATTTGAAATACTATTTAGTATGTATATATATATATATTAAATTAAACATTTAATTATATATATACCTCTTTCTCGTTGAACATAGGTATTTGAACCAACACCATGGGATAACTTCTGTTCAACTCAAGATCTTCTTTCAAAGCTTCCAACTTATACTGAGTGTACTTCTTCTTGCCGGTAAACTTCACCAAAAGAATCACAACGGTCATGTATACACGCTCGATAAACATCATGATTGACATCATAACGCATATACATATTGCAATTGTCAATGGTGGGATCACCATTGTCACCCGCATTTCTCTCCACATGTCGGTAAAACTTCCGGTAAAATCATGAGGCGACTTCACCGCTGGTTCACTTTGAAAGATGTTTCTCATGGTGAGAGTACAAAAATTGTTTAGAGAAGGGTGCTTAGAAAGATTGAAAGTTGTGCTTTAAATAGAAAAGGCTTTAGCTTTGTTGAAGATGCTGACATGGCACTGGCATAGGTGGAAGATGGTGGTGCATCGAGTGTACCGCTAAAATGGCCATCTGGCAAATTGACCGACAATGACGTTGATGGTAGCCACCTTATTCATTTCCGATTAAGGTAATAAATCTATAAATCTTATTATTGTTAATAGATCATGTCAAATAGTTTAATGGTGATAAGGTGGTGAACCTTAGAGTGAGATTATAAATAGAAAGTTTTAAAGCAATTAGCTGGAATATTTTGTCGTAATTGAGAGTTTCAATGCATTATTGTAATGCTCGCATAGGATGTGTGTAGAAAAATCTATTTTTGGTTTCGGTGCAACTCATGATTAGTTTTCATTTAAGTTTAATAACGCCATCAAATGCCTAATTTTACATATTGTTTGCCAGCTGCCTGTCTCACCGAGTGATATATCATCAACATCTTAGACCCATAAGTAGGTGATAAGGATCCTGCATGCATTGTACTCAGACCATAAGTATATTAAGTTTATTTTAGGTGATTAATGTGTAACTATAAGCTTGGTTTAAAAATGTGTCCATTGGGTGCGCATAATGCACGATGCGGCGATGTAAACACACCGTTTCAGTTGGTGCGATGCGATTCCATGATGCACATGTGAATATGTGATGCATTCTATGTGGTGCCTTATGTAATTGACCAGTATTTGAACAAATTAGACCATCACATGCAATGGGTATGAGTTTTTAAAATCTTATCGAACAAATCTAACCATCGATTGAGCAATGGGCTTAAGTTTTTGAACAAACTTAGACCATCGATTGAACAAATTTGACAAGAAATAATGGGTATCTTATATTTAGTGTTTAAAAGTTAAAATATTATATATCAATACTTTTTAGTATTTTTTATATACAAACGCCTAGCATACATGATGTGTGCGCCTCTCGCGTCACACATTGGCTTTTAGGATCAAAACGCATCGGAATGCTTTGCGCACTTTAAACTAAGATTATGTGTATGCTTGTTATTGCCTTATTGGAAGTGAAGCATTTCTTAAGAATATGTACATTAGTGAGACGCCATTCCGGACAGGGGTGTGCATTGGTTGGTTTTGGCCCAAAACTGTAACCATAAGCGAAATTTGGTTAGCCGGAGAATGATAGCCGAGTTTCGGTTAAGTTAGTTATGGTAAATCGGTGTTACATGTAGGTCCGATTAGGTTATGGGTCGGTTAACTGTGAACTAGATATGGTCTTGAAATGTTTGGGCCAAACTAAAGTAGAAGATTGTAAAGCCAAATTATACTTGAATATAGTTATTGACATTTGAGTTTGACTTGTGTTCTAGACATGTGAAGAATAAAGGGTTTATATCATGTTATTAAAATTTTTGTTTTCAGTCTTGATTTCATTTCTTTTCTTTATACATAATCAGATCAGCTATAATTTTTTTGCACATGTACTCTGTTTTCACTTGCTTTCTAATCTTCTTGCCATATGATTATAATTCATGTGAAGCTTCAATGTTCTTGGGTTCATTCATATTTCTGCTTTCTTGATACTTTTTTCGCTTTTCTATTTAATATCAGATTTGGTTTTTTCATTCATACTTCATTCTATAGAAATTATGATGTATGACTTTCCACATATAGTCTAATTAAGTACTTTGCTGTAAACTAAATCTCTAAAAGACCTTTTGATTGGGTCTAAAAGGTTGATTTTAAGTATGCGTGGACATGTCAGGACAAAAAACCATATTATTGAAAGAGTTTTCTAATTATTTTTTAATAAAGAGATGAGGAGGTCTTTCGGATGACTTGCAACTGTTTGACCCATACAACATTACCCAGATCGACCCACTAGGGGTGGGTCAGTACGTCAGATAGGTTGGGTAACAACCAACAAGTCAAAACGTGTGCGGGTCAAAGAGGTTGATTTTAAGTATGGGTCGAAATATGACGGGTTGGGTCAATCCACAAACACTTTGTTTTTTCATTCATTTTTTGAACAGTTAATGTGTTCAATATGTTACAAAAACTGTATTATTTAAATACTTTGTTTTTGAACAATTAATGTGTTCGAAATATTTGACAGTAGCCAAATCACTTACTTCTGATTAAGGTAGTAAATCTATAAATCTCTTCATTGTTAATAGATCATGGTTTATTTGTGTGTGTTAGTGGCACACATATGTTAATTAGTTTAATGGTAGATAAGGGGGTGAACTTCAGAGTGAGATTATAGATAGAAAGTTTTTAAGTAGAGAGCATCTATATTTTGTTTGAAATTTCTGTGTCTCTTGATTAGTTTGCATTTAAGTTTGATAACGCCATCAAATGCCTAATTTTATATACTGTTTGCCAGTTGTCTGTCTCACCGTTTGATATGCTCATCATCTTAGACCCATAAGTTAGTAGGTGATAAGGATCCTGCATGCATCTTTCTCAAACTATAAGTTTATTTAATTTTAATGTTTATTTTTAGAAGATTAATATGTAATTACGGGCTTGGTTAAAAAATGCACGCATTGGACGTCCATAATACGCATTGTGCTTGATGCGGTGATGGAAACGCATCATAGTAGTTGATGCGATTCCATGGTGCGCATGTGATGTGGTCTATGTGGCAGTTGACCAGTATTTGAACAGATTAGACCATCAACTGCAATGGGTCAGAGTTTTTCAAATCTTATTGAACAAATCTGACCATGGATTGAGCAATGGGTTTGAGTATTTGAACAAATTAAACCATCAAATTTGACCTGTGTTAATGATAATATTTAATATGTTGGCGTTTAAAAGTTATGCTAAAATATTATGTATAAATAGTTGCTTGAGTATCTTTTTAAATAACGAATGCCTCGCATAGGCGCACGCGTCACACATTTCGCAACGGCTTTTGGGATCAAAGTGCATTGGAGTGATTTGCACACTTAAAAACCAAGATTATGGGTACGCGTTGTTGTAAAATTGTGGTAGAGACGATTAAGCGGGATTGATAGGGATTATTTGGATTGGAATTTATATGTGATTTTTCAAATATACGTACATTTACCCAATTTTATATATAAATTTTTCAATTTTAATTAAATAGCAATTAATCGGCGACTAGTCGGTGGGGTACCGACTGTCGATTAATCGGCGTCTTGGCGGGATTTTTACAGTCATTGGTATGCTTGATATTGGAAGTGAAGCATTTATTAAGAATATGTACATAAGTGAGATACCATTCTAGATTGGCTATAGACATATTTAGGCTACTTTATATAGTTGTACTACTCGATTCACACAGTTAGCACGTTAATATAATTTGTACGTTAACTTTCCCCCTAATATATATAACAAAACATATCTAATACTATATAATAAAAAGATTAAAATACATTCAACATTTACAGTCTGGTTTGATTTCATATGGCCGATTTCCACTATAAATCGCGAACCCAAACGTTCACCACGGTTGGGTAACAACTAACAAATCAAAACGTGTTCGGCTCAAAAAGGTTGATTTTAAGTGTGGGTCGAAAGATGTCGGGACACGTCGGGTTGGGCCAATCTACAAACACTTTGTTTTTTCATAATTTTTTTGAACAGTTAATGTGTTCAATATGTTACAAAAACATATTATTGGAATTCTTTGTTTTTTTCATTCATTTTTTGAACCGTTAATGACGTTGACAGTAACCAAATCGCTTACTTCTGATTAAGTAATAAATTTGTAAATCTCTTTATTATTAATAGATCATGGTTTATTTGTGCATGTTAGTGGCATATACATGTTAATTAGTTTAATGGTGGATAAGGGGATGTAATTGAGAGTGAGATTATAAATAGAAAGTTTTAAAGTAGACATCTATTTTTGGTTTGAAATTTAGGTGGCTCACGATTAGTTTGCATTTAAGTTTGATAACGCCATCAAATGCCTAATTTTATATATTGTTTGCCAGTTGTCTGTCCCACCGATTGATATGATTATCACCTTCGACAGAAGAGGTGATAAGGATCCTGAGTGCATCTTTCTCAAACCATAAGTTTATTTTATTTGATTTTGAAGATATTTTAGAAAATTAATATGCAATTACGGGCTTGGTTAAAAAATTACGCGCATTGGGCATGCATAATACGCGATGCGCTTGATGCAGTGATTGAAACGCGTCATTGTAGTTGATGCGATTCCATGATGCGGTTGTTGACCAGTATTTGAACAAATTAGACCATCGAATGCAATGGGTCAGAGTTTTTCAAATCTTATCGAACAAATCTGTCCATCGATTGAGCAATGGGTTTGAGTATTTGAACAAATTAAACTGCCAATTGGATAAATTTGACATGTGTTAATAGTAATATCTTATATTTTAGTGGTTAAAGTTAATAAGTTAAAATATAATGTATAAATAGTTTATCGAGTACTTTTTTTCATTAACGAACGCTTTGCATAGGCGCACGCCCCACACATCGTGTATCGGTTTTTGGGATCAAAGTGCATCGGAGTGACATGCACATTTTAAAACCAATATTATGGGTATGCTCAGTGTTGTAGAAATTGCTAGGTGCTAGTCAGGCGGGTAGGGTAGGGTAGGGACTAGTGATTAATTAGGATGGATAGGGATTCATCGGATTGGAATTTATATCTAATATTTCAAATACATATATATACAGACTTTTATATATATAATTTTTAGTTTTGATGGATTATGACCGAATAGCGATTAATCGGCAACTAGTCGGTGGGGTACCGGCTAGCGATTAATCAGAGCCTAGGCAGGATTTTTACGACCGTGGGTATGCTTGATATTGGAAGTGAAGCATTCCTTCAGAATATGTCATAAGTGAGATATCATTCTTGATTGACTATAGACATATTTAGGCTACTTTATAGCAAACAAACATACCGAGAAAATCCCACTCGAAGCAGGGCTACTGATAGGATTTGGGGAGGGTTGGATGAGGGAAATTCATACCCCATCCTGAGGGACATATTTAGACTATAGAGAGGTTGCTCCCACCGAGACCCATATGGGCTACTACTTTGAAGATTGTAAAGCCAAATTATATTTGAATTCAGTTATTGATATTTGAGTTTGACATGTGTTTTAAAGATGCGAAGAATAAAGGGTTTTATATCCATATTATAGTAATATATGTTTTCAGTCTAGATTTCATTCCTTCGCTTTTAACATAGTCAGATTAGCTATAATTTCTTGCACATTTAGGTGCTGTTTGTTTTTTAAGACAAAAATTGTCTGCAATCTGATTTCATCTGATTTAATGTCTGCAACCGAAGATGTGGTCTGAAGGTCTGCAATCTGAAATTATAATACTGTTTGTTTTATAAACTGAATATCGTCTGCATAAGCTGAAAATTAGTTACCTATCATATATATTACAGTAGATAAAAGTCATTTAACGTTTGTAGACTGCTAAAATAATTGGTAGTGGTGTACGAACTATGGAAGTGGGTGGTGGTAGACGATTGTGGTAGGCGGTGAACGGTGGGTGGTGGTCATGGACGGTAGTGGTGGTGGGTGGTGGACAGTGATGGTGACTGACAATGGGTGGTGGTGGGTGGTGGTGGATGGTTGTGGCGGGTGGTGGTGGTGGCGGCGGACGGTGGGTGGTGGTGGTGTTGGACATTGGATGTTGGTATGATGTTAAGAAGTGTGAAGATAGTGATATTAGCTTATTTTTTAAGACCATAAAAGCAGTTTTCAGATCTTTTTTTTTAAACAAACAGTCTTCAAGAGCTTATGTCTGCACGCCCGCAGACATAGGCTCCTTGCAGACCTTATAAGCAAAAACAAACACAACCTTACTCTATCTTCACTTTCTAATCTTCTTGCCATATGATTATAAGTTGATAAGTATGTGTCAAAACATGTCTGGCCGGGTAGGGCCAATTTATATACCACTTATTGTTAAAATAGTTATCGAAGTTGTTTTTTAATAAAGCAACTTAGGACTTAGGAGGTTTTTAGATGACTTGCAGCCCGTTCGACCCATTTAACCCGTTTACCTTTTCAATTAGCTCAACCTTTTAGAGATACAACATTACCAAGATCGACCGACTGTGGGTGGAACGGGCGGGTCTAAAAGGTTAGGTAACAACTAACTAGTCCAAACTTTTTCGGGTCAATAAAGTTAATTTTAAGTATGGGTCTCTGGTCCTGATGGGCCATCTAGCAAATCGACCGACAAGGACTTTGATGGTAGACAACTCACTCATTTCCGATTAAGGTAATAAATCTTATTATTGTTATAGATCATGTTAATTAGTTTAATGGAGATAAGGTGGTGAACCTTAGAGTGAGATTGTAAATAGAAAGTTAAATTTTGTCGTAATTGAGAGATTCAATGCATTATTGTAATACTCGCGTTGGATGTGTGTAGAAAAATCTATTTTTGGTTTCGGTGAAACTCATGATTAGTTTTCATTTAAGTTTGATAACGCCATCAAATGCCTAATTTTAAATATTGTTTGCCAGCTGTCTGTTTCACCGAGTAGTATGATCATCATCATCTTAGACCCGCAAGTTGTAGGTGATAAGGATCATGCATGCATCTTTCTCAAACCATAAGTTTATTTGATTTTGAAGTTTATTTTAGAAGATTAATATGTAATTACGGGCTTGGTTAAAAAACGTGTGCATAGACTGCATCACATGCGCATCATGGAATCACATCAACTACAATGATGCATTTCCATTACCGCATTGCGTATTATGCATGCTCAAGTCTTTCAAATCTTTTTGAACAATTAGGACCATCGATTGAGCAATGGGTTTGAGTGTTTGAACATGTAAAGTATTATTAATGAAATGTAAGTTTTAAGTATATTAAATCATTTTCAGATGACTTGCAACCCGTTCAACCCATTTAACCCGTTTACCTTTTCAATTAGCACAACTATTAGAGATACAACATTACCCAGGGGCGGGATGGACGGGTCAGAAAGGTTAGGTAACAACTAACAAGTCCAAACTTGTTCGAGTTAAAAAATTTAATTTTAAGTATGGGTCGAAACATGCCGGGTCATGATGGGCCGCCAATCCACACACACACTGTTTTTTCATTCATCTTATGATCAGTTAATGACGTTAACTGTCAGTAGCCAAATCACTTATTTCTGATTAAGGTGATACATCTACAAATATCTTTATTGTTAATAGATCATGGTTTATTTGTGCATGTTTGTGGCATATGCATGCTAATTAGTTTAATGGTGGATAAGGGGGATGAACTTGATAGTGAGATTATAAATAGAAAGTTTTAAGTAAACATCTATTTTTGGTTTGAAATTTAGGTGGGACTCACGATTAGTTTGCATTTAAGTTTGATAACGCCATCAAATGCCTAATTTTACATATTGTTTACCAGCTGTCTGTCTCACCGTCACCGATTGATATGATCCTCATCTTGGACCGAAGAGGTGATAAGGATCCTGCATGCATCTTTCTCAAACCAAAAGTGTATTTGATTTTGAAGTTATTTTAGAAGATTAATATGTAATTACGGGCTTGGTTAAAAGATGCACTCATAGACCGCATCACATGCGCATCATGGAAGCACATCAACTACAATGATGCATTTCCATTACCGCATCGCGTATTATGCATGCCCAAGTCTTTCAAATCTTTTTGAACAAATATGACCATCAATTGAGCAACGGGTTTGAGTGTTTGAACATGTTAAACCATCAATTGAACAAATTTGATGGGTGTTAATGATAATCTCTCATATCACAGTGTTTAAAAGTTAACAAGTTAAACCATTATGTACAACTAGTTTCTTTAGTACATTTTCTTTTTCAATAACAAACACCCCGCATACACACAAGCACGCCTCACACATCGCGCATCGGTTTTTGGGATCAAAGTGCATTGGAGTGCCATGTGCATCTTAAAACCACGATTATGGGTATGCTTGATTTTGGAAGTGAAGCATTTCTTAAGAATATGTACATAGGTGAGAGACCATCCTTGTTTGACTATAGACATGCATATATGCTACTAGGGGTGAGCAACTTAACCGCCATAACCGAACCGATTTTAACCGATAATCGACATAACTGATGGGTTGATTTAATAAATTTTTAAAAACCGCCAAATATGGGTCGGTTTTGGTTAATGATAATTCCAAAACCACCATAACCGAACAGACCCATTTATTTAACCAACAATATGTTTGGGATTAACTTCCACCAAACATATTGTTGGATTATACCATTTTGATGTTTTTGGTTCTACGTTTGTTACATAATTAAGTTGAATTTGATAGTTGGATTATATAATGTCATTTTTTTTAATGCTTGGTATTAATATTATGGATTATATACTTTGTTGGATCATGTCATGTTTTTTTTATAATAATTGGTACCAAACTTTTAGGCCCAGTTACATTGTTTTGGTTATGGTTAACCGACCCATAACCGACTCACTATAACCTTCAAAACCTATTAACCGAAACCGTCATAACGGGTCGGTTATGGTTATCTATTAACCGACATATTGGTTATGGTTATGGGTTTGGCTCAAAACCGCCCCAAACTGACCCATGCACACCCCTATAGGCTACTAATTAGCAAACTGACCCGAGGGATAGAGCGGTTGCTCCCACTGAGGCCCATAAAGGTTACTACGTAGAAGATTGTAAAGCCAAATTATATTTGAATTCACTTATTGACATTTTAGTTTGACATATGCTCTTAATATGTGAAGAATAAAGGATTTAATGCCATTTATTCATTTTTATAGTAATTTGTGTTTTCGGTATACTTTTTATTCCTTTGTTTTCTACATAATCAGATTACCTATAATTTCTTGCACATTTGCTCTGTCTTCACTTACGTTCTAATCTTCTTTCCATATGATCATAGGTTGAATTTTAAGCATGTGTCAAAACATGTCGGTTGGGTAGGTCCAATTCATCTACACCTATTGTTAAAATATCCAAAGTTTGTGAATTCGTATCCACTATGATTAAAGTCTTCATCTGAAAGATAATTTTCATCAAACTCATCATCTGAGTTTAAAGTTTGGGTAAATTTTTCTTTTTGAATTGTAATAGTATTATTAATGAAATTTAAGCTGAAGTATATTAAATCATTTTCAGATGACTTGCAACCCGTTTGACCCATTTAACCCGTTTACCTTTTCAATTAGCTCAGCCTATTAGAGAGACAACATTAACCAGGGGTGGGATGGACGGGTCAGAAAGGTTAGGTAACAATTAACAAGTCCAAACCTGTTCGAGTTAAAAAAGTTAATTATAAGTATGGGTCGAAACATGCCGGGTCATGATGGGCCGCCAATCCACACACACTTTGTTTTTTCATTAATTTTATGAACAGTTAATGACGTTAACTTTCAGTAGTCAAATCACTTACTTCTGATTAAGGTGATAAATCTATAAATCTCTTTATTGTTAATAGAACATGGTTTATTTGTGCATGTTAGTGGCATATACATGTTAATTAGTTTAATGGTGGATAAGGGGATGAACTTGATAGTGAGATTATAAATAGAAAGTTTTTAAGTAGACAACATCTATTTTTGGTTTGAAATTTAGGTGGGAGTCACGATTAGTTTGCATTTAAGTTTGATAACGCCATCAAATGCCTAATTTTACATATTGTTTACCAGCTGTCTGTCTCACCGTCACCGATTACTATGATCCTCATCTTGGACCGAAGAGGTGATAAGTATCCTGCATGCATCTTTCTCAAACCAAAAGTTTATTTGATTTTGAAGTTATTTTAGAAGATTAATATGTAATTACGGGCTTGGTTAAAAGATGCACTCATAGACCGCATCACATGCGCATCATGGATTCGCATCAACTACAATGATGCATTTCCATTACCACATCGCGTATTATGCATGCCCAAGTCTTTCAAATCTTTTTGAACAAATATGACCATCGATTGAGCAATGGGTTTGAGTATTTGAACAAATTAAACCATCAATTGAACAAATTTGATGGGTGTTAATGATAATATCTCATATTATAGTGTTTAAAAGTTAACAAGTTAAATTATTATGTATAAATTGTTTCTCTAGTATATTTTCTTTTCAATAACAAACGCCTCGCATACACACACGCACGCCTCACACATCGTGCATTGGCTTTTGGTATCAAAGTGCATTGGAATGCCATGCGTGTCTTAAGACCACGAATATGTGATGCTTTATATTGGAAGTGAAGCATTTCTTAAGAACACGTACAGAAGTGCGATACTATCCTTGATTGACTATAGACATACATATAGGCTACTAATTAGCAAGCAAACAAACAAACATACCAAATAAAATCCCCCCGAAGCAGGGCTATTGATAGGATTTGGGTAAAATATGCTTCATACCCCACCCTAAGGAATAAAGCGATTGCTCCCACTGAGACCCATACAGGCTACTACGTAGAAAATTGTAAAGCCAAATTATATTTGAATTCATTTAATTAACTTAAGATGTGAAGAATAAAGGATTTTATGTCATTTACTCGTTTTAATAGTAATTTCTGTTTTCGTTCTGCATTTCATTCCTTTGTTTTCTACATAATCAGATTAGCTATAATTTCTTGCACATTTGCTCTGTCTTCACTTACTTTCTAGTCTTCTTGCCATATGATTATAGGCTGATTTTTAAGTATGTGTCAAAACATGTCAGGTCAGATAGGGCCATTCACATACGCTTATTGTTGAAATAGATACCTAAGTTGTTTTTTAAAGGAATATTGGTTTTAAATAATCCCAACTATTCACACTTGGCTGGCGGCGGTCCCAACTAAAGGTGTCTTTATTTCGAACGGTCCGCGACTAACGGATGACTAACTCCGTTAGTCTGATGCCTGTGTGGCGCGCTTTGTTGTCAATAACTTGATTACATGACTAACTCCCAAGTGTGAAATTGGGACTGTTATTTACCAATAGGGAGTTAGTTATCCGTTAGTCGCGGACTGTTCGAATTAAATACACCTTTGGTTGGGACCGCCGCCAGCCAAGTGTGAAATTGGGACTGTTATTTACCAATAGAGCATAGTTTGGATTATTTAAAACCAATATTCCTTTTTTAAATAACGTGAATTAGGAGGATTTCAGATGACTAGCAACCTGTTCGGTCCATTACCTGTTTACCTTTTCAATTAGTTCAGCCTATTAGAGATGCAACATTACCCTGATCGATTGACTTGGGGTGGGATGGGCGGTCCAAAAGATTAGGTAACTAACAAGTCCAAACTCGTTTGGGTCAAAAAAAGTTAATTTTAAGTATGGGTCGAAGCATGTCGGGTCATGATGGGCCAATCAACACACTTTGTTTTTACATTTATTTTATGAACATTTTTTTAGGACGACTTTTCTTGTATTTAGGCTACCGCACTCCCCAAATTTTGAGAGCCTCGTCGCCCCACTCTAGCCAGACTATGTTGTCTTAACCGGTCCTATGTTGGCTTCAGAGTTTGGCTTCGGCGTTCCCCAGGGAAACAATACCGCCCGCTGCCACTTGATAGTCATTGTACTGCCAGAAGAGTAGAACTCTCTGGCGTAACACACAGTAGGACGAAAACCCATTTAATGTGTTCAATACAATTACAGAAACTATATTATTGAAAATGTTTGTTTTATATTTTTTGATTTTGAAACTTCATTTTCAGACAAAGACAAGAGAGTGGTATGGCCATTGCTGCACTTCCTCCCCATGTTGTACTTGTGACATTATTCTGTTTTTCTACAGCTTTGCTTTTGCCTTTGATAAAACACTTGATGTCCACTCACCATTGACATGGATACACATTAAAAATTTGTCCGATTTGTTTTTCGCGTATCATTATTCATCGGTCCAAATAGTAACTAAGTTTCCTGGCTTTTCCACTAAAGTTACTCGAAGTTAAAACCTGTAATCATTTTTTGAACTGTCAGGTTATTACAACGTTTATGTAAAGTTGGTAGCGTTGAACAGTTTGGAGTTTTGTCTCTGCTCAAGTGAACTGAGTTGTCTTGATTCTTTCTAGATACAATTTACAAAAGTATGGTTCGGGTCTAAAAGTATGGGTCGAAACATGTCAGGTCTGGTAGGGCCAAATTCACATACACTTTTATGTAATTCATTTTTATGACAAAAACTATATTGTTAAAGTAGTTATTTAAGTTTTTTTTATTAAATAAAGCTTCATAGGTTCAATGCATTGAACACATTTTGGATGACTTGCAACCCGCTCAACCCATTTAACCTGTTTACTTTCCAGGAAAAAAAAGGTTTTTGGAGCCGAGGGTGGTCTTAGCGAGAGCAGCCTGTACCAATTGCTATGCAGCTCAGCTACGAGTGGGAAGTGGGATTATACCGGGTACACTTATTTGTTTGCTTATTTTAACTCAACCTAGGGGTGTGCATGAAACTGGAAATACTTATCAGTAGTCGAAAAATTGAACCCAAACAAAAACTGGCGGTTTGGTTTTATGCTTTTGTAAAAACCAAACTTTTGGTTTTGTCTGTAATTACAACCAGAAAAACGAAACCCAACCAAATATATGAATTTTCATTTTTAATTTTGAATTTTAATTACTTCATAAGATTTTAAGACATAGCATAACCCAAATAGTTTAGCTCGAATTATAATAATCAATTAATTATTAACTAACAAAAACATTTAGGCCCAAAAGTTTTTTAGTCCAAGTTCATTATTTTTTGCCATTTTTCTTTTGGCCCAAAAAACTCAAGCCCAAATGTTTTCAAACTGAAAAAAACCAAAACCGAACTGTTTTCAAAAATTCAAAAATCGAATTTTCAGTTTGAGCCAAAAACCTACCAATGCACGCCCCGTCAACTCATTAGAAAAACACCATTACCCAATTCGACCAACCGGAGGTAGGATGGACGGGTCATATATAGGTTAGGTGACAACTAGCAAGTCAAAATTTGTACGGGTCAAAAACGTTTATTTTAAGTATGGGTCGAGACAAGTCGGGTCAGGTTGGGCAAATCCACAAACACTGTTTTCTCATTCATTTTATGAACACCTAACATATTAAATACAATTACAAAAACTATATTATTGATTTTTTTTAATAAATATTTTGGTAATTTATTTGAAGGCAAAGACAAGAGAGTGGTATGGTCATTGCTGCAGTTTCTCTCCATCTTGTACTTGTAACATTATTTTGTCTTTCTACAGCTTTGCTTTTGTCTTTGAAAACACATGATGTCCTCTCACCATTGACATGAACACACATATAAATTTTGTCAGATTTGTTTTTGGTGCATTTTTATATATCAGGAAACATTCACCCAATAGTAACTAAGTTTCTTGACTGTTCCACTAAAATCACTCAAAGTTAAAAAAAATCTGTTATCATTTGTTGAACTGTCAAGTTACTACAAAGTTTATGTAAAGTTGGTAGCTTTGAATGGTTTCAAGTTTTCTCTCTGCTAAGTCACTCTGTTTATGCATTATTTTGACCGTATTTTCGGTCAAATTGTCGGTTTTTTGTTTCTTCAGTTGACTCTGTAGCTTGATGTTTGTTGGTCTCCATATGGAGGTTCCATTACTAGAGTTCTTTATTTAATCAACATTTATTTTCTTAGTGATAATGGGTTCGTTTGTTCGGGTTACGGATACAAGGGGTGTTTGGATTTATGTTATGAAGGCAATTAGGTTGTAAATGAGCCGAGCCAAGACAGCTCAGCCTTGGCTTGGCTCGTTTGTTTGAAAAGCTTAAATTTTGGATTTGAGCTCTGCTTGTTAGAAGCTTTTATATACTACAGTGTTAGTGTTGTATGCATGTTCATTGCTTAAAGTTAGTTTTGTTCTAACTACGGGTGTAAATGGCTGACTCGAGCCCGAGCTTGTCTACGAGCGAGCTTGATTCATCTAACTTACGAGAGCTGGGCCTCATTTCAAGCTCAGGTTCTAAATCTCGAGCTCGGATTGGGCTCAACCCCTTTATTAATCATTTTATAAATTTATTTATATTAGACTATAATAGGTTATATACTCATAATTATAATATTATATATATAACATAAAAAAATTTTAGATATAATAATATCATTACTTAAGTGTATATTTACTATATTATATAAAAATTATGTAAATGATAGACTTGCTTAGGCTCGTGATTCTACTCGGACTCGTTTATTAAATAGGCTTATTTTTAGGCTAGTGCTCATTTAAGTTAGATGTTTTTTAAACTTTTAACAATTGGATATCGGGTAACTCATGGTAGAGAGTGCAAGTAGGATTTTATTTTCAGCATGCAACTTATGTGCATTGGTAGTAAAATAAGAGAAACAATTTACATTTTAACTTTCAAAACTTGTTAAAAACACCCTTAATTTGTTTCTTGTTGCCCGTCTCGTAGCTTCATGCGTCCATGATTAATCTTAAATAAAGTGATGAAATGATATTTTGTGTACAAAGGGACATGTTTGGTGAAGGGTGAGAAAGCTAATACAGGACAAAATATGTAATACTATAGGCAGATCAAACATTCAAACATCAATTGTGAACAAAAAGATAATAAGTTCATAAGAAATATCCCGTCTAAAATACTATCAACGTGTTACTGTTCATTGATTGTGGATAAAAGGAGAGTTTCACATTTAAGTGTGTTCGACTGTTCAGGTAGGAGTAATTCAAGGATGTGTGATCGGTCGTATGTAAGTCTCTACTCAGACAAACAAGCATAAAGTCATGGGCTAACTTTCCAATTCCCACACGGGGCAACTTTATAGAATAGTAACTAAGTTTTAAAAGTGTTTTAATTAGGTCACTCAACTTTAAAAAGTGTTCCAATTAAATCATTCAATTTTCATATTTTATTAAATTAAAGGTTAATGTTTTTTTAGCGTTTTTCTTTTTTGTTTCACATAAGAATTTTTTTTATCTTTTTTTATGTTGACGTTGAGTGGCGACGTGAATTTTATTTTTTACTTTTGAATTTTAAAATAATTAACGTTTTTTATTTTTTATTTTTGAATTTTAAAATAATTAACGTTTTTTATTTTTTTTTAATATAACCACGTATATTGCAAATTCCAATCCACATATCTTATCCTCCATTTCTTTTTTGACGCACAAAAAAATCAGTGAGACTTGATTTGAAGATTTAGTGACCCAATTTGAAAAAAATATACATGAGTGACCTAATTGAAACACTTTTGAAAGCTGGATACTATTCTATTAGATATTCTATAACCTATAAACATAATCACAAGCTTCTTGTGAGTAAATAGAGATTGGTATGAGAATTGTTTACTCTAAATATCTAAAACCATAAATTCATCTCAACATCATTTTCATAGCCTAACACCAACTTAACATTAAAAAAACCAAGGGATTTATATTGGTTATCCTTTTCTAAGGGCTAGAGGGTTGTCTAATTAGGTCTAGCTTTCGGTTGTTTATATTTATTTGTTTTTGTTCTTCTTAAAGCATGTGTTGATTAAAAAGAAGGGTGTTGAGTATTCTTTACTTGAATTACAAGCATTTATCTTTCTTTTTGTTTATATTCTATTTTCAAGAAACAATGTGTGTAACTTTATATTTTCATCATCATTATCATACTTAGTATATCCCACCAATAGCAAAGCTATGGTAGGGTCTGAGTAGGGTAAGATGTAGACAGCCTTACTTCTACCCCGTAGGAATAGAGAGGCTGCTTCCGGTGAGATCCCCGGCTCGATATTAGTTTTGCATCAAGCTTTGGACATGAGGCACATAACACTCAAAGATCGGGACACCAGCCGATTGGTGCATGTACCCTTGTCTTTCGACTATCAACGCCATCACATGATGCCTGATTAACCTTCCGCCACTTTTAACGTTATTTTCACGAGATTAGTAAAATAACGTCAAATTAGTGCAATTTCACTTTTACCCACCCGAGGGTTCACATATATACATCATATGCGCGCACCGCAAGTTGTAACTTTATATTTTAGCACCCCGAAAGAGTATAGATTTACAAAAACCATCTATATTGTGCAGAGAGAGGAGAAAACATATATAACCATAAAAGGCAATCACTCATTATTTTTATATATAAATTGTAGTAATTTTGATGATAGATAACTAAATATATTGGTAGTTATTAATTTACTAAAATAAGATAAAACATTTAAGCTTTGACAATCTTAAACTTCACAAAAGAAAGTTGGATAACGTTAGGCATTTCCCATACATCCACAAGGACCACATGAGGAATTAAAGGGCTGAAGTTGAAAGAAATAGACCAACATATCCTTGGTATAATAAAAAAAATAATAATAAAATTGGAGATGATTAGTATGAAAGAACTTGAGGCTTGTTTGATGAGAATCATGTTAATTATATATGTAACAAAAAAGGGTATATTATAGTTGTTGTGTGTATCATAACTAAAAACATGAAGTAGATGTGTTAATTTAATAGTTGCGTTTCGTAGTTGATAGTTATTTTGTACTGATTGATAAAATAATTATGTCTATCTTTGTTACCATTTTAATGATTTTAAGTTTACAGTTTTAGTTTTATCTTTTAAATATTTAAAATAATTTGACTAAAAAAATTATAGAGTTAAGTGCCATTTTAGTATCTGTGGTTTGGTCAACTACGCAACTTTAGTACATATTCTTTATTTTGTGCAAATGGCTACCCCAGTTTCAAAAAACTTGCATTTTTAGTACTTTTTTTCTAACCCCGTCTATTTTTTCCGTTAAGTCATGCATAATTTGGTAATTTTGTTATTTTCTTTGTTTTTTTCTTTTCTTTTAAACGCTTATATATTGTAAATCATAAATCCCCAAATCATACCATCAAAATCCAAATCCTAAATCCCCAAACCATTTCTTCATATCATCATAGGGTTTGAATTTTTACGATATTTGAGGATTTAGGATTTGAATTTTGATGTTATGATTTGGGGATTTATGGTTTACAATATATAAGCATTTAAAAGAAAAGAAAAAAACAAAGAAAATAACGAAATTACCAAATTATCCATGACTTAACGGAAAAATAGACGGGGTTAGAAAAAAGTACTAAAAATGCAAGTTTTTTGAAACTAAGGTAGCCATTTGCACAAAATAAAGAATATGTACTAAAGTTGTGTAGTTAGTCAAACCACATATACTAAAATGACACTTAACTCAAAATTATATGTTAAGGTGCCTATGTGAGTTGAGTCTTAAAATGTATCATTTAAAAACTCTATATATTTCTATTGAAAATATCTTAGGAAAACATATTTGACTGTTTTTTACATCGAATCAATCTATCATTATATTAATATTTTATTGATTCAAATGTTCAATAATTCATATCAAAATATAACACTTCATCCATCCAAAAGTAATATCAGTCAGTATTTATGATTGAGGATAAACTCATGCTGCATAAACTCATGCTGTATACGCGGGCTCGACTAAATGGGGACTCAACTCATATATGGGAAGCTATGGAGACAAAGATCATCCAAGTAGCAAAGGAGACTCTCGGGGTCACAACAGGAAAGACAAGTGGGCATAAGGAGTCTTGGTGGTGGAATGACGCAGTGCAAGACAAGATAAGGGACAAACAAGGATGTTTTAGGGAGCTAATGAGGTGCACGAATGAGGAGGAGCGAGTGGAATTGAGGGACAACTACAAAACGGCCAAGATAGAGGCGAAGAAGGCAGTGGCGGAAGCAAAGAAGGCGGCCTTTAAACTGATGTATGAAAGTCTAGAAACAAAAGAGGGGGAACATGCTATGTTTAAGATTGCCAAAGCCAGGGAGCGTAGAAGGCAAGATCTAGGACCGGTGAAGTTCATAAAGGATACAGATGGGCATGTACTGGTCAAGGAGCAGGACATCAAGCTAAGATGGCAAACCTACTTCCACAATCTTTTTAACAATGGGAGAGCTTTCCAAGAAGAACATGACAACACAAACTTTCAACGACAACAATCGAATAACTGCTACTGCCGACGGATCACACGAGAAGAGGTGAAGGATGCACTTAGGAGGATGGGAAGGTCTAAGGCGGTTGGCCCAGACAACATACCCATCGAGGTGTGGAAGTGTCTGGGGGAGGAAGGAGTCATGTGGTTAACTACTATGTTCAATAGTATTCTCAAATCAGGTAAGATGCCAGACCAGTGGAGGAGCAGCGTTGTAGTTCCTATCTATAAGAACAAAGGAGACGCCCAATGTTGTGGTAACTACCGAGGAATCAAACTACTAAGTCATACTATGAAGCTATGGGAAAGAGTGATTGAGGGTAGACTTAGACGAGAAACTCAGGTTACGGTCAACCAATTTGGCTTCATGCCGGGGCGTTCCACCACAGAGGCAATACACCTTATAAGAAGATTAATGGAAAAGTATAGGGAGAAGAAGCGTGATCTACATATGGTGTTTATTGACCTAGAAAAGGCCTACGACAGTGTGCCACGACAGGTGCTCTGGGAGTGCTTGGAGGGTAGAAGAGTGCCCAGGAAATACATAGAGATAATTATGGATATGTATACCAGGAGTGAAACAAGTGTCCGTGCGCCAGTGGGGGATACTGATTTCTTTCCTGTAGAGGTAGGTCTTCACCAGGGGTCAGCGTTGAGCCCGTTTCTTTTTGCAGTAGTCTTGGATGAGTTGTCAAAGTCGATTCAGGGGACTCTCCCGTGGTGCATAATGTTCGCAGACGATATTGTGTTACTTGCTGAGAAAAAACAAGATCTAAACATGAGGCTTGAGGAGTGGCGAACAACCTTAGAGACAAAAGGTTTAAAGATTAGCCGATCTAAGACGGAGTACCTCCACTGTGATTTTGGTGGGATAAACGACAATGAAGACGCACATATCACAATTGAAGGGCAGGTGGTCCTGCAGGTAACGAAGTTCAAGTATTTAGGATCATTTGTACAGAGCGATGGGGAATTAGACAGTGATGTGACCCACCGAGTTCAGGTAGGATGGTGTAGATGGAAAGCAGCCATCGGTATATTGTGCGACAAGAGTTTCCCGACTAAACTAAAGGGAAAATTCTATAGGGTGGCAGTTAGACCTGCAATGCTATATGGAACAGATTGTTGGGCCATCAAGAAGGCACAAATGCGGAAGATGGAGGTAGCAGAAATGAGAATGTTACGTTGGATGTGTGGGCACACAAGGCTAGACCGAATAAGAAACGTTGTGTTTCGCGAGAGATTAGGGGTGGCGAACATAGCAGACAAGATAAGAGAGTGGAGATTGAGATGGTTTGGACATGTAAAGAGAAGACAGACGACGAATCCTGTTAGATCCGTAGAAAACATTACTATAGAGGGGAGGAGGGGTAGAGGACGACCGAAATTGACTTGGGATGAGAGGATTAGGCATGATTTGATAGACCTAAACCTCTCCGAGGACATGGTTGAGGATATGAATTCGTGGAGAAGTAGAATTAAAGTTAAGGATTTTTAGAAAGAATTGAATACCTTAGGGCTTAGACTTAACTTATTTAGGTCACATACCATAATGGTATTTCCCTTACATATATTATTATTATTATAATTATTATTAGCTTTTATATAGCTGTTAAACTTTGATCTTATTATTAATATTATTATAATTAGTAGTAGTTTTTATATAACTGTTAAACTTTGATTTCCTTTATTTTGCTTTATTTTCCTTTATTTTGCTTCATACACATGTACTTAGAGCCGAGGGTCTCTCTGGAAGCCACCTCTTTATTCCTTTGGATAGAGGTACGGTGTGCCTACATCCCACCCTCCCCAGACCCTACTTATAGTTTTGCTGTCGGTGGGATTTTTACTGGGCATGATTGATTGATTTATGATTGACAACTTTGAATGCTATTTCGTAATAGTGTGATACTTTTACCCATTTTGAAGAAACACTAGGTGAACCCTGGACAGATTATAGATAATCTGGGGGTTAAGTAATGTTTCCCACGGATGAGATCTAGCTGAGAAGGTTGTTCTTCAGGAGACCTGCAAAACAGACACCGTAAGCTCGTCACTGAGAAGGGGGGGGGGTTCCTCCTTGTGACCATCCTCCGGCGTGAGAATCAGACTAGGTTGCTCTGAATATAAGAGTATATTAAGAGATTGCTAGATAAGATTGAGATATCAGATGCCCTTACCATTCCAAGATGTTGGAGTATTTATAGCCGAAGGTAGGTTTCCTAGAAGGTACAGCCGGCTGAATAGTATTCCTGTTCTACCAACAGTGGACTTATGCACAGGCCATACTGGTTGGTGGATAGATTACGGCCAACAGTAACAAAGTCGGCTGCACTATTCCACCAACTGTAGATTATGCACGTCCCACCTACTGTGGATTATACGCAGGCCATGCTGGTTGGTGAATAGGTTACGGCCAACAGTAACACTATTCTACCAACTGTAGGCTGCGCATGCCCCTCAGTAAGAGTTGGTGAGTAGGCAGCGGCTAATAGTGACAAACAGTACTAGAGGGTGCTCCTCCTCGTACTGTTGTCGGTGAGCTGTCACCCTGTGATTGGCTCATGGGCTGTTCTGGTCAGATTGTCTGTCCTATCCATACCTTGGTAGGTATAGTACAAAAGATCTTTCAGAATCATACGGACTGGCTCATTTTGGCGGGATTGTTCCCGCCTTGCTCATTCCTTCATGTGACTACTGAAGTAGCTATTGTCTTGTGCGTGTAGCCCTGCTGTCTGCGGGTAGCCTTCCCTGATGGCTTGTATCCGCAACTGCGGGAACAGGCGGGGTACTTCACCATTGGGAGGCTTTCCCTGCGTGTACAGCTTGCGTACTGCGCGTAAGGTTCTCTGAGCATGGTGGGTCCTGCGGGAGCAGATGGCCTTTGCGCAGACGTCCCTGTTCAAGGTGAGTCTTGCGGGACCAACTGGGCTCTGCTGGGACCTACCTCTTCAAGTCCCCCCAGTCCAATGTTCTTCTCATGAATGTTTAATAAAGTGAGGTGAACTTTTGGACTTTAAGCAAGGGGTTTTGAAAAAGGTTTTTAGTTTTAAGGTTCTCCGTGGGGATTCTTCCCGCGGGTTTCCTAATGTCACTTGCAAAAATTCCCGATTTTTTTGCTTGATCTTTGGGTATGATGCGGGTAGATATGTAACCTCCTCGCAAGTCAGGAGCGTTGAGTCCCACTTGTGTGGATTCTCCCTGAGGTTTTGGTAGTTTTGAACATAGTGATCAATTATGTTAAAACCACCAATTCCATCCTGGAGCCTCAAACAATGTAGTTCTCGACGTTCCCGCTATGCGGGGATGTTATTTCCGTTTCCACAAGCATTGCCCAGAAGATCCTTCTTGGTTTCAATTCCCTGCGGAGCGCTAGGTATGTGAAGGGTTTTGCCTTAACACTGTACCCGCGCTCGTCTTACAGTTACTTTACTTTCAAGGTACCCCTGGCGTCAATTCCCTGCGGGTGCTAGGTATGTGAAGGGTTTTGCCTTAACACTGTACCCGCACCCGTCTTATAGTTACTTTGTTGCCGGGGTATTCTTGGCTTCAATTCCCTGCGGGTACTAGGTATGTGAAGGGTTTTGCCTTAACACTGTACCCGCATCCGTCTTATGGTTACTTGGTTGCCAAGTTATTCTTGGCTTCAATTCCCTGCGGGTGCTAGGTATGTGAAGGGTTTTGCCTTAACACTGTACCCGCATCCGTCTTACGGTTACTTGGTTGCCAAGGTAAGGGGTATTTTCCCGCTTACTTTTGAATCTTTTTTGAATTTTGAATTTTGAATTTCGAAATACGAAGAGTTGGTGGAAAGATAGGAACAGTCCAAACATCTGAAACGTCGTGCGACGGTTTCTTCTGACTGTGTCAGGACGTGCAGGAAGTTATGGTGACGTGACAGTACATGGTCATTCCAGACGCTTTTTCAGGCGCGTGGGCGCGATTTTTCGGGCGCGTGGCCGCGAAATTAATGGTACGCGTCCTGTCAACAGCTGTTGCCAGCCTGCTCTTTGCCACGTGTCATAGTTTCATTGCACCTTCGATTTCTCTCTCCTCCGCATTAAATTCATCGCATTAATTGCGATTAGTATATAAAGGGGGAGAGGGCTCTTTGCAATCCACACCTTCACCCTTCTCTTCTTCTTCTTAGCGATTTCCGGCAAATACTCCCCTTTTCAGGCAAGCATTTTCCCGAAATCGCTTTCTTTCTGCAAAATGCCTTCTCGTGATCTTGAGTCTTCGGCCGATGATAAGAGTACTGCTGGTGAGTGCCAGTGTGCTCTGCCCGGCGATCAGTACCGGTATGTTGTTAGGAAGTTCATGCTCGATCCTTTCGAGCCTGAGTTTCCTGAACCCCATCAGACCGTGTACGATGCCCCCAGAGGCAAGATCGGGGTTTATGCAGCATTCTTTGTCTATGGGAATCTTAGGTTCCCATTGACAAAGTTTATTTACCGTGTCCTTGAGAGGCACGGTGTTCATCTGACCGAGTTGCACCCCATGGCGATCGCCAAGATTCGCCATTTCGAGTGGGTATGCCGGATTCTGGGCATTGAGCCCTATGTGGACCGCCTGATGACCTTCTATACTTGGAGGTGCATCCAGGGGTGGTACACCCTGACAACCCGGATCAAGGGTTTGAAGATTTGCGCGACCGAGCGCAGTCTCCGATCGTGGAAGCGGGAGTTCTTCTACATTTCTGCCCGCGCCATCCCCATTGCCATGAAGTTTAAAAATGGCCAAGCAATTCTGAGCCACCACGCCACCAACTACCAGGAGGCGGAGTGGTTTGCGAAGATATCCCGGGTCCAATCTCCGGTTTACCGGTTTGCGGTGTCCGGGATGGTGATGCTGGGGATGAGCCGGGTATGGAAGGAGGCGTCTCAGGTTCCCATCCTTCTCGAATACGGTTTGAACTCTACTCCTTATGGTATGTCTTGTCTTTCTTGCTGATATGAGTTTGTCTTCTAACTGTTTCTTTTCTTTCAGAGGGGAACGATTTGGAGTCGCTCCTGTACCCGCGGGAAGCTGACGGTCCAGTGCGGGTGGGTACTCGTGCTCTTGACGAGAACGAGTTGCCCATCCTGGAGCAAACAGCGGATCGGTTTGTGGAGGTCTATCCGCTGGGCCACGAGATCCTGAGCCACCGGCGGCCAGGTAAGGCGTTATTCTCTCCTCCACCCCTCAGTGCTGTACCCGCTGCTGGAATTCCTGACATCCTGTCTTCTTCTGAGGAATCCGCAGATGGTCCTCCGTTAGTGCGGAAGAAGAGGGCTGCCGGCGGGAAAGGGAAGGAGAAGGCGGCCTCCACAGCCGATCCAGTGCTCCTATCTGACACTGAGTCAGATAGTGAAGAGGTGGCGGGGAACCCCGGTGGTGAGAAGACCACTGTTCCGGAGGCTACGACTGTCACCTCCGGAGAACAAATGACGACGACGGTGACCGGCATCAAGAGACCGGCTCCATCGGGTTCGTCCCCGCCCGTCCGTACGTTCAAGCTCAAGAAAACCCGTAAGTACAACTCTCTTAGCTTTTATCTTCGTAGTTTAATCCGTCTTTTAACACTTTTCTTCTTTACGCAGGCGTGGATGTTGGCGCATTCCAGGGTCAGGGGCCGAGTATTACCTCTCCGCCAATGACGGTAGGCTTGGTCAGCCTACCTGAGGCGTCGACCCAGGCGCCTGCGCCTGCTTCCGCTGGTTCAGTTGCTCACTCCTTTGAGCCGACTGTTCCAGCCGAGATGACGTCGCCGCCGGTGGTAAGTGCAATTTTTACAGCATCTTTCACCGAGCCGGCGGTTACGATTGCCGCAGATTCTGCGGCGGCGACCGCGACGGCGACCACGGCGGCCGCTACTATGCCTCCGCCACCGGCAACGACGACCGGCCCATCAGGTACGCGTGGGGCTTCTCGCATCTCTCCGCCACCTTCCCATCTGCCTGACCTCTTGGATGGATTTCCATTGGGTTCAGGTGATGGGTTCGGCGGCTATCGGCCTGTAATTGACCCTACAGGTGCGTAGGGTTCTTTTGGCCCATTTTTCTACATATATTTTTTTATCATCTTTTCCTAACTGCTTTTTGTTTTCTGCAGTGTCGGATTCCAATGAAGTGTATGTTCCGCGATGGAACATACGCCGAGGAACAACCCTTCGTACCCCTGTGGAGTGCGTGGAATGGGCTCGCCACGCTGCTCCCCATGGTGCGTTGGGGGAAGCCATGGCTAGCTACCAGGAGGGTAGGCTAACCAACGAGCTTCGGGTTCTCCAAGCCCGGATGCAGCCGCGCGTCGAGCTGTTTTGTCGTGAAAACGACAAGTTGAAAGCAGCTCGAACCAAGGAAGTATCTCAAGCGCGGGCTCTTCGGGAGGAGAACCAAAAGCTGTCCGCAGCTGCTGCGGAGAAGGAGAAGGCCTTCAAGGCCCTCGAGGTTGAGGTTCAAGCGCGACTCGAGGCCCGCTCCAAGGCTGCCCAAGCTGTTAACGAACAGCTTCGGCTGGCTAAGGAGACTGCGAGGAACGCAACCGAGAGGGCCACCAAGGCTGAAGCCGTTGCTGAGCCTTTACGCGTGGAGAATGAGGAGCTCAAGGCCAAATTAGAGGCTCTCCAACGTGCTCATGATGCCTTGGCGATGGAAGATGCCAAGAAGCTCCAGGAGATCTTGGACCAGAGGGGCGTGCTTGACCATACCGAGCGGAAGCTTAAGGGCGTCGAAGAGGCTGCCGCAAAGGAAGTTCTACTTGCCAACCTTAACAAAAGCGAAGCCGAACGCGCCTGCACCCAAGCTCAAGCCGCCCTTCAAGAAGCTCTGGTTGCCAAGGAATGGCTTCTTCGAGAAGCGTTGTCTCAGGTAAGTCTATCTTCATGTCTTCACGCTTTTCTTCGTAAATAGGGTGTTGACACTTGTATATTTTCTTATGTAGGTTGTGCATCGGGTCTTCTCAGAGACATCTTACGACGATGCAATGAGCGCAGCCCTCAACGCTTCTCACGAGGATGGGGAACGGGTCGGCTTCCTGCTTGGTCTAGGGTTTGTTGAGAAAGGCGTCCCGCCATCCAACTTCCCTTTGTACAATGTAGATACCGAAGCCATATATGACCAAGCAGTAAATCAATACGCCGCCTTCCTGCATCCGGTGGTGGAGAAGGTGAATGAAATTGCTGCTGCTGATGATGGGCTACCTATCCTTAAGGCTTACCTTGAACAGCCACGCTCTACTGACGGCACTGGTCCAAGTGGAAGTGGCCCTGAAGCCTGATCCTGAAGATCCCTTCCCACTGCTAGGATAGATTTAGTTTGTATAGATTTACTTTCTTGTAGGCGGGTAGTTACCCGGCCATTCTTGTAACGAATATTTATGAAATGTAAATCTTTGCGCGGCTAAGACCGCTTGATTCATTGGATTCCTTGCTTTATAAACGTTATATGACACATACTTTAGTTTAAATTAGCAATTTTCCAAGTGTTTAGAATAAGTTAACCTTTGAACGTGGTAGATAGGTGTGAAGTTTTGCTTTCTCTTTCGTGATTGTGCGGGTAGGACCGTCACTTGCACGTAGTAGGATGGCTAAACTTTACCATCTGACCTGCGTGTAGGTTTACCTTATCTTTGAAGATAAGTTAACCTTTGAACGTGGTAAATAATAGGTGTGAAGTTTTGCTTCCTCTTTCGTGATTGCGCGGGTATGACCGTCACTTGCACTTAGTAGGATGGCTAAACTTTACCCATATCTGACCTGCGTGTAGGTTTTCCTCATCTTTGAGGATAAGTTAACCTTTGAACGTGGTAGATAATAGGTGTGAAGTTTTGCTTCCTCTTTCGTGATTGTGCGGGTATGACCGTCACTTGCACTTAGTAGGATGGCTAAACTTTACCCATATCTGACCTGCGTGTAGGTTTTCCTCATCTTTTTTTTTTTTTTTTTTTTTTTTTTTTTTTTTTTTAGGATAACCTTTGAACGTGGTAGATGATAGGTTGAAGTTTTGCTTCCTTGTTCGTGATTGTGCGGGTAAGACCGTCACTTGCACTTACAAGGATGGCTAAACTTTACTTACATCTGACCTGCGTGTAGGTTTCCCTTATTTTTAACGTTGTGTTTATGCGGGTTTTGCCGCCTTCCACACGTAACGACTTACTTCTTCCCGTTGATGCGGTAAATACCGGCACCAGTGGGAAGTTCATAAGTATAAAGGTAAACACATTATGAAAGGAGAATCATTTCCATTAGAAGTGGCTCTAGGCCTTTTCTTTACAAGTTTTGGAATTGATCTACATATAACATTTGCGTAATTGAGCTCCATTCCATGTTCTTGGGATGGGAGTGCCATCGAGCCTTTCGAGCCGGTATGCGCCCTTTCCCAGGACTTCTTTGATAATGTATGGCCCTTCCCAGACCGGGGCCAGCTTTCCCGGGCGCTCTTGGTTTGAAGCCTCGTTGTTACGCAGTATGTAGTCTCCTATATTGAAGTTGCAGAGTTTTACCCGCGTGTTGTAGTACTTTTGCATTTGTCGTTTGTAGTTCTCTTCACGCACTGCGGCTAAGTCTCTGCGTTCCTCGGTTAGCATATGATCCAACTGTCTTTCCGCATCATTATCTTCTGGCTGACTCAAGACCCTTGGTGAGGGTAGACCAATTTCGACCGGGACCATGGCTTCAGTGCCATAAGTGAGGCTGAACGGGGTTTCTCCCGTACTGGCCTTCTTCAGCGTTCTGTTTGCCCAAAGGACGTGCGGAAGCTCGTCCACCCAGCCGGATCTGTGTTCCGATAGTCTCTTCTTGATGCCTTCGACAATGCTCTTATTTGCTCTTTCCACCTCACCATTACCTTGCGGGTGTGCCACTGAGGTAAAGGTGTGGGTGATTTGAAGTTCTTTTAGCCACTGTTGTAGCTTCTTGTCAGCAAAGTTGGTGCCGTTATTGCTCACCAAATTCTGTGGAAGTCCAAAACGACAAATAATAAATTTTTTGATATGTTTCGCGGTTGTTTGGGCTAAAGGTTTTGCTTCTATCCACTTGGTGAAGTAGTCGATGGCTACCACTAGGAACTGAACATTTCCTGCTGCTGTAGGAAATGGGCCTGTCACATCGATGGCCCACTTCTGAAATGGCCATGAAGAAGTGACTGGAACCAGTTCATTCTTCGGGCGGTGCGTGTTGGGTGCGTAAAGCTGGCAAGACCTGCATTTTCTGATGTATGCCAGTGCATCCGTATGCATCCCCGGCCAAAAGTATCCCGCGTTGTTTAGCTTGGCTACAACAGCGCGGGGACCTGCGTGTACTCCACAGATGCCTTCGTGTACTTCCCTTAGGAGGTAGTCAGCATCTTGGTTGTCCACGCATCTTAAGAGTGGGCCAAGAAAGTTACGTCTGTAAAGGATGTCATTGACGAGTTGATAATTCAGTGCTTTACAGCGTAGTTTTCTTGCCTGTGTTTTTTACTCTGGTAGTGTTCCTGCTGCAAGGTAATTTATTATTGGTGTCATCCACGTTTCTGTACCGGTTTGGATGACACAAATTTCCTTGTGCGGGACTGATGGTGCTTCGAGGAGTTCAATGCGGATGTCCTTTCCCAAGTGGGTGAAGGCTAGTGATGCAAGCTTGCTTAACGCATCCGCAGATTTGTTTTCGCTGCGCTTGACGTGTATGACTTTACAATCATTAAAATCACGCATAAGGGTTTTTGCCTGGGCGAGGTACAGGGCCATTGTGTCGTTCACAGCCGTGTACGTCCCATTTATTTGGTTGGCCACCAGCATGGAATCCACGTGGGCTTCCAAGTTTTTCACTCCCATCTTACGCGCAATTCTCAATCCGGCCAAGAATGCTTCATATTCGGCTTCGTTATTCATACTTGGAAAATCCAACCGAATAGCGTAAGTATATTCTTGGCCTGCTGGGTTGGTTAATTTTAACCCTGCGCCTGAACCCTCGTTACTGGCTGCTCCATCAGTGTAGAGTCGCCAGACATCATTGATGTTCTGTGCTGGGGAAGGTTGAGCCTCCTCCTGGCACTCTTTCTCCCGCGAAGCGGGGACTTCTGCAATAAAATCGGCCAGGACCTGGCCTTTTATGGCTGGTCTTGGCTTGTACTTAATTGCATATTCTCCCAATTCAATTGCCCATTTGGCTAGACGTCCCGATAATTCGGGTTTGCCTAGAACGTTTGAGAGTTTGAAGTTGGTGAGAATGGTGATTGGGTGGCCCTGGAAATATCGTCTTAACCTGCGTGAAGCGTGTATAAGTGCTAAGACCAATTTTTCGAGGGTAGAGTATCGGGTTTCTACGTCTGTTAGTACACGGCTAACATAATAGATTGGCATCTGGATGCCTTTTCGTTCTATTAGCAGGACTGCCCCGGTTGCTCTATCTGTTGCGGAAAGGTATAGGATTAACTCCTCTCCCGCTTGTGGTGCTGTAAGTGTTGGGAGTTCGATCAGGCGTGACCGAATCTCCTGAAAAGCTGCTTCCGCTTCTGGTGTCCAGCGGAAGTGCGTTTTCTTTAAGCAGTTTCTCAATGTTGACACGAAAGGAAACGACTTATCCGCATGGTTTGCCAAAAAGCGATTAAGTGCGACTAGTCGTCCATTCAGTGTCTGAGCCTGTTTGATGGTGGTAGGTGATTCCATTTTAACAATGGCTTCGACCTTTTCAGGGTTCGCTCTGAAGCCATCTTTAGTTACAATGACTCCCAAGAACTTCCCTTCTTCCATCCCAAATGAACACTTGCTCGGGTTGAGCTTCATGTTTATCTTTCTGAGCGTGTTGAAAGTTTCTTCAATGTCTTTCAACATCGCTTCTGGCTCGGGGCTTTTGATGACCAAATCATCCATATAGACTTCCAAGTTTCTCCCGATTTGGGCATGAAACTCTTTGTCCATCAGTCGTTGGTACGTGGACCCTGCATTCTTAAGTCCGAATGGCATCATTTTATAACAAAATGTACCATCGGGCGTCCGAAATGCGGTTTTGTCCTGGTCATCTACGGCCATGTGGATTTGATGGTACCCCTTATACGCATCCAAGAAGCATTTAAGGCGAAATGGTGCCAACGAATCCACCTTAAGATCAATTTCTGGTAACGGATAACAATCTTTGGGGCATGCTTTGTTCAAATCATTGAAATCTATGCACATGCGCCATTGTTTGTCATTCTTCGGTACCATTACGGGATTTGCAACCCATGTTTGATATCTACTAACGCGTACGATGCCTGCGTCAAGGAGTTCCTTGACTTGGGTTCTACACGCGTTAGTTTGTTCAGGCCCCATTACTCTGCGCTTTTGTACGACTGGCGTAACAGCCGGATCGCACTTGAGCTTATGCTCCGCCTTACTTCGGGGTACACCAGTCATGTCAGCTGGTGCCCACGCAAAGATGTCAGCGTTTTTCTGCAGTAAGCGTTTGAGTAGGGTGCGGGTGGGATCAACGATTGTTGGTCCAATGGTAACGGCCTGGTCGGGGTATTTGCCATTGAAGGCCCATTTTTCCGGTTCGGTGATGGTTGGTTTAGCCATTTTCGGTTTGGGTTTAGATGAGACAGATGCGATGCATACCTGGGGAATGCCAGTGATCATCGCTACACCCTCAGCTGTTGGCCATCCCATCATGCCGTGGACTGAAGATACCACGGCGTTGAATCTTGCCATCCCGTCTCTTCCGAATAGGATGTCGTATGTGTGGTGTGGCTTTTTCATCACGACAAAATCCACGTCTTCTGTGCGTGAATGATTCCCATCGGTAAGAGTAACGGGGAAAGATAGGATACCCAGGGGGGTTTCTGTACTGCCGTCAAACCCTTCCATTGAAGCGTAGACCGTTTCCAAGCGTTCTTTGTCTTCATCATCCAGCTTATCAAAGAACTGCCTGTACATCACTGTCGACGAAGCGCCGTTGTCAGCAAGAGTGCGGGAAGTGATGTAATGCCCCAGCTGGCTTCTGATGACGATGGGGCCTTCTTTGCTGGGGCCTCCTGGCACTCGCAAGAAGCGCACCTCAGCTTCCTTCCACGCGCATGGTTCTGTCACTCGTCTTTTTCTTCCTCTGACCTTGCCATGAACCATGTTGATGCTGATGTCGACGGGCTTTCGTCCGTTACCTCTGTACCGGTTGTCATTCCTTCCTCCCTTCCTGATTGATGCCACGAGATGTGCAAGTCTTCCATCCTTGACAAATGTCTCAACAATATCCTTCAAGGATGTGCACTCTTCAGTACCATGACCCTTTGTCCCGTGGAAATCACAGGATTTGCTTTGATCCGCATTAGGTTTCTGCCGGATCAATGGGGCTTTTGGCCATGGCAATTTTTCCGTGGCAAATATCTCCGTGACGCTCTTGGTGAGTGGCGTCCACCGGTGTTTTCGGTTTGAAGGGTGTGTGTTGTCCCTTCCGCCAACAAGAGGGCGAGAGCTGGATGAGGTGTCAAAGTTTATCCTTGACTGCCAAATACCTAGCCGCCTCTTTTTGTTCTGCCGGGCGGTTCTAACGTTGTTCTCCCTTGTCCTCTGCGTGTAGAGGTGTGTACTCTGGGGAAGATCTCTTCCCAACTGCTTCTCCGTCTCGGCAAAGCGCTTGGCTGCCGTCATGATGGCATCCCATGTGGATGGCATGCCGTCCTTACCCGTCAATGTGCGGATAAGCTCTGGGTATTCGGCGCCCTGGATGAAAGCGGCGCGAACAAGATCTTCACTTATGTTGCCCAGACTCAGCTTCTTGGAGTTGAAGCGGGTGATGAAGTCTAGTAAAGATTCATCCTCCTCTCTAACGCAGTTGAGGATCGTCCACTGCTCTTCAGTATACTTCCTCTGCTGGCTGAAGTGCTGGCTGAACTTGTTCTGAAAGTCCGCCCAGTCATATATGTGGTGGACCGGTAAACGATCGAACCATGCCCTGGCTGCTCCGACCAGAGTCATCTGGAACATGTAACACCACGTGGGTTCCGTCCAGTTACTGACGGTAGCCCCCGCAATGAACCTGTTCAAATGGTCGTCTGGGTCGGATAGACCATCATAAGTGCCAATGTTGGACATTTGTTTGGCACTTCTCGGGGCGATTGCTTCCGCAATGTCCCTTGCAAATTTTGACTTTCCTGCATTCGTAGCAGTTGGTCTAAAGGTTTTGGAGAAGTCACGCGGGTTTCTCTCCGCATTTGTTGGTTTAAAGGCTTCCCCAAAATTCCTTTTTGGCTGGGAGTCCGTTTCCTTACGCTTCCCTTTCGCCTTATGGCGAGGGTTTGCGTCGGTATCGGACTCCTCCCTCTCGTCGTCTGAGTACTCGCCCTCGCTGTTCATAATGAGGTGTTGGCGAGTACTGCCGAATTCGTCAGCCTGTTGAACTGAACGCAAGCGTTCGTCCAATTCAGCTTGGAACTCTTTCTGACGTGCTTCGGCCCACGCCTTCACTTGATCTAGTGTTTGGCGAGGGACCCTCGTTCGTTTTTCCAGCTGGGTATCGGTGAACCCCAGTGGAATATTTACTGCACTTGCCCCGGCTTGGGTAGTCGGGGTAGTGTTCGTAAGGATTGTATAACCGCCGGTGTTCCCCCCAGTTGCTGGGGTTGTTACCGGGGTTTCTTGGTCGGTTACTGGCCTTTGGACCGGAGTAACGTTAACCATTTCTTCAGAAAATTTGAGAAAACTAAATTAGTTCTAGCTTCTATGCACGGATGGCGCCAATGAAGAAACACTAGGTGAACCCTGGACAGATTATAGATAATCTGGGGGTTAAGTAATGTTTCCCACGGATGAGATCTAGCTGAGAAGGTTGTTCTTCAGGAGACCTGCAAAACAGACACCGTAAGCTCGTCACTGAGAAGGGGGGGGTTCCTCCTTGTGACCACCCTCCGGCGTGAGAATCAGACTAGGTTGCTCTGAATATAAGAGTATATTAAGAGATTGCTAGATAAGATTGAGATATCAGATGCCCTTACCATTCCAAGATGTTGGAGTATTTATAGCCGAAGGTAGGTTTCCTAGAAGGTACAGCCGGCTGAATAGTATTCCTGTTCTACCAACAGTGGACTTATGCACAGGCCATACTGGTTGGTGGATAGATTACGGCCAACAGTAACAAAGTCGGCTGCACTATTCCACCAACTGTAGATTATGCACGTCCCACCTACTGTGGATTATACGCAGGCCATGCTGGTTGGTGAATAGGTTACGGCCAACAGTAACACTATTCTACCAACTGTAGGCTGCGCATGCCCCTCAGTAAGAGTTGGTGAGTAGGCAGCGGCTAATAGTGACAAACAGTACTAGAGGGTGCTCCTCCTCGTACTGTTGTCGGTGAGCTGTCACCCTGTGATTGGCTCATGGGCTGTTCTGGTCAGATTGTCTGTCCTATCCATACCTTGGTAGGTATAGTACAAAAGATCTTTCAGAATCATACGGACTGGCTCATTTTGGCGGGATTGTTCCCGCCTTGCTCATTCCTTCATGTGACTACTGAAGTAGCTATTGTCTTGTGCGTGTAGCCCTGCTGTCTGCGGGTAGCCTTCCCTGATGGCTTGTATCCGCAACTGCGGGAACAGGCGGGGTACTTCACCATTGGGAGGCTTTCCCTGCGTGTACAGCTTGCGTACTGCGCGTAAGGTTCTCTGAGCATGGTGGGTCCTGCGGGAGCAGATGGCCTTTGCGCAGACGTCCCTGTTCAAGGTGAGTCTTGCGGGACCAACTGGGCTCTGCTGGGACCTACCTCTTCACATTTCGACCTTCGTCATGATTTATTGGAGATTTAATAACTATGTTTTGACTTATGGTTAAGAACACCTACTGATTAGTATAAATAAAGTAACAATGTAAACAAATTCAAAGTCATCCATACCAACTATTCTAAATAGTCATTAACATAACAAAAGCCTTGGTTAGTTGTATAAACATATAAAATATCATCATATTTTTGTAATTACATAACACACTTATTTTAACAGATTTTATAAGGACCACATAAACAATTATATGTTTTGGTTTAGCTTTGATACATATGACGACTATGTAACCGCGTATCTCACTCTCTTTCTAACATTCATCATATATATGTTTTACCATACGTACAATTGTAACATCTCTCTTTTTATGCTTATATGTTACACCGTTCTATTCTTATTTTTCAAATAATCAATTTAAAACCCACATAAGAAAAACATATGTAATATGTAAGATGATTATGTAACATTTTACCTTAACATCTTTATCACTCTCATGATATATGTCAATCAACATATATAAATTTTACGGAGCTTTCGTGATATTCTATTTAATATTGGTTATGTATTGGGAACACTCGTGTACTTGATACATTATACAATATAGTGATTTTCACCTAATATAAGATTAATACTATAACAATTAGAAACTTGGTGTATATTTACCATTTGGTCCATGTGCCAGACTTTTAATTTTTTTTTTAAATTTTATTATAGCTAAATCATGTTTAATTAACCAATTAACTGAATACGTTATACTTTTTAGGTTTTATCATTCCTCTGGTATCTTCGTAACACACAGGTTTGATAGCATGAGTTTTCGACGTTACATAATAATTAGAAAAAATGAAACAAATGCCTTTCAATACCGTTTTGTTTACATGACTATATTTTTGGACTTTCTCTTTAACTTGCTATAATGAGTACATCGAAATAAAACATTTACCCCCCCCCCCCCCCCCCCCAATTTAAGTAAAATTCAACCAAATGTTTTTGAATAAATTTTCAAGTGTTTCTTTGTTTTCATTTTTTACGCATCGTAACTAACCAAATCAGTACCAACTGAATTCAACCAAATGTCTGTGAATAAATTTTCAAGTGTTTCTTTCGTTTTCAATTTTAACACATCATAACAAACCGAAACAATATCAACTTAATTCTCGTCGCATCCCCATCGCAATAGACAAGTTAAACAGCACAACCTCTGGCCTTCATACTTGCTCATGAAACACAAACCCGCCGTGAAACACGAACCAAATTTCCTAGTTAAGCACAACTAGTCCTTCAACTCGACGCGTTACGCTGGGACGGCTGACAAAACTCAAGCGTTGATAAAAACCCGAGCGTTACGATGATGAGTTGGCGTGAATTTTGTCAGTAATGGTTACACTCGTTAGAGTATCGACATTGTTGGTAAAGTTTGAGCGTTAAAGCCCAAAAGAATAATTCGTCAATTTAACATATAAAAAAAGTAACATATAAAAAAACAAAATATTTAAATGAAGTTTATATTGGCGGCAATCCCGAGCTATGGGAAATACAAGCGTTGTCTGTCTCGGTCATTGTTCGAAACGAATTCGGTTGCTAAAAATGAAATATGTGTGTGTATATATATATATATATGAAGGTGGACCAATGGCCAACCCGGTGGTGGGGGTGGGAGTGGGGGTGGGGGGGGGGGGTCGAACAATATACTTGCGTAGTTGCGTGCTGGTAAAACCCGAGCGTTGTCATTCACAAGCGTTGAAGAGACGAGTTTACGAGAATTTGGTCAGTTTCAATCAGCTTCGTTGTGAAACTGGAATTAAAAAAAAAAGTTCACATGTAGTCGATTTCACTTACGTTCCTTATGATAATTGAAGTAAATAAACAAAAATTCACGGAATAATACGGTGCCGTCAAATAGTCCAATAATAAGACACTTGGGGCACAAAGTTCTCATTTATATAGCGTAGCAGTAATTTTTTTTTTGAACGACCAACTAAGTAACACCGGATACTCCGTACGCGGCCCCCATTGGCTAAAGGTAGCCCGAGCCGGCCACTAGTCCAGACAGACAGAGCCCCTACCCGGTCCACCTATTGAGGGATTCACCGGATAAAACCCGACCTCCACGCCCGCCAAATGGCACGACAGCGAGGAGCCGGTAAAACCGGATAAGATCAGGACTCGAACCCTGGCAAGTCAGGGTCATCCCTCATATCTTCCATATAAATCGGTTATAGTGATGTTTGAACCTCCTACCTCTCACTAGTAGAGTAAGTGCTCTGCCATTAAGCCACAACCAATTTGTAGGGTAGTAGTAATTATAATGTCATATTATAATTTAACTTAATAATATTAATAATAATATAAAAAAAAGACATTCGTACAAACCCTCGTTAGATTTCCCTCCTTCCTCAATTTCCCCATTCTCGAACCAACGCCTCTCACCTTCTCCACTCTTCTCTTCTTCTAGTCAAAACCCACCTGCAAATTCCATCTCTTTATTATCACTTTATACCCTAAAACACCCCCAATTTCTCATCAATTTCACTTTAATCCACAAACCCAGATCCAATTCGGGTCAATTTCATCTGGGTGTCTCTTCGATTTCAGTTCTATAACCTAAAAACACCCCAAATTCACTAAACCCAGAATCTTTCTTTCCCATCAATTTCACTTTAATCTGAAAACCCATATCTTATTCGGGTCAATTTCATCTGGGTGTCTTTCCAATTTCAGTTTTATACCCTAAAAAGACCACAATTTCACAAACCCATAATCTTTTTCCCCTAATTTCTCATCAATTTCACTTTAATCCCTAAACCCAGATTCAGTTCGGGTCAATTTCATCTGGGTGTTCGCCCAATTCGATGAATTTTTGATTTGACGATGGGATCGAATGATAATTTGGAGAATGGGTTTCCGGGTGGTTCGAGAGGAGTCGGGTCGGGTCAGTCCGTTTCAACAAGTGGCAGTGCCGGGTCGCCGTCGGGTCGGAGTATGGAAGCAATGGCAGCTACGCCTGCGAGTGACAACACGTTCTTGAGGCTGAATCATCTTGAGATTCAAGCTGATGATGCTGGATCTCAAGGGTCTGCTGGGTGAGGATTATTATTATTATTATTATTATTATTATTATTATTATTATTATTATATTGGCCAATTCGTTGACTTTTTGAAGAAAAATGGAGATTAATACATTAAATTATCAATCTTGAAGATGTAGGGTTTGTTTAGTTAGAATGTAGGCTATTTTATTTTTTTTATAGATGATATAACTCAAAGGAACACAAATTATTCATACATGATTATTATAGGTGGGACCGGCTATACAAACACTACTGATGTACCATCCGGACACCAGTGACATGTCATATGGCCTGTATGATAGGACATGGTAGGACGGAAAGTGGTTAAACGGGTCGTTTTGATAGTTCATATATGAAAAGGTCATACGGGTCGTATGAAGGACAAATTATAGGGGCTGGGTGTTTTTCTGACCAACAAAGAAATACATGATGTGACCATTAATAAAAGCCATACGGGTCATATGATGTGATAGGCAAGACGGTGTACTGATAGCGGGACCCATTGTATTTACCAGGAAGTGTCAAATAATTTGATGTTTTTGGGCTTGAATCATCATCATTTCATGACGACCGTGCTGTGAATTGTTATGTCTAACAAAAACAGGTGTCTGTCTGTATTAGCCAGTTTCTAGAATCTGCATAGGTTTTAACTTTTAAGTTATAGTTTGTCAATGTTTTCTTTTAATATCTTTAACACAAACGGGTGGGTAATGTAAGATATAAATTTTTATTTTTTACTTTTAACTTTGTTAGTAGAATAATTTTGTTATTGCTTTAAACAGAAATAAGAAGAAAAAACGAGCTCAACGTGCAACGGGAGGAGATAAAGGTGGTAGAGGACTTCGTCAGTTTAGCATGAAAGGTTTAATCTTTGCATATTTTCATTTCTTTTATACTAAAAAATGATTTTTTATTTCTCTCGCTTATGTGTAAATGGGTCGATTTGGGTTATACTTTGTATCTAACGGGTCAAGCAGATATCATATTTGAAAAGTCAACTAACGCAAAAACGGGTCAAATTGGTTGAAAGTTGCCCAAATATTATTCAAAATTTCTGAAACTTTCAATATCTTATTATGAAAAGAACTAGATTATTATTATTACAACTTACACTATTGCTTCAAAGCAAACAACATAGCAGTAAAACAAGTAAACTATAAAGTAGAGTTTAAAAAGGTGTAATATTTAGTACTAACGAAATAAATGGAAGAAGAAAAGAAAGAAAAAAATACAGCACAAAATAAATAAATAGGTAATAAAAATAAAATAATAATAATAATAATAAATAAATAAAGAGTACTAAGTAGGTAAAGTTACGTCCATAGGACATATTTCTAACAAAAAACTATACCCTGCCCCTAAAAGTTTTTAACATTAATCCTACGTCTCCAAGCCCTTTAATAACATATGAATTTCAAAAAAGAAAAAACGTTATTCTGCTTATGTTTTGACCCATGCTAAAAAAATTACACGCGCCTGAACCTGTGTTGACCAGTTATTAAACTCACCTTTTTTTTTGCTGTCTTTGTGAGCTAATGATTTCTTTGATTTGGTCATGATTAGTCTGTGAGAAAGTTGAAAGCAAGGGAAGAACCACTTATAATGAGGTCAGTGGATTCATCTTAAGGGCTATTAAAATTTCCAATATACCCTTTTTTCATAAGATACTGGTTAACAGTTTCTAGTTATTATTAGCTGATTGCCGTGTTCAGAAAACTGAAACAGAAATTTTGATTTTCAGGTTGCAGATGAACTTGTAGCTGAGTTTTCAGATCCCGTCAATGGTGATCAAGCTCCAGACCAGGTTCATGTCACTTTAACAACTTTATATGTACTTTACAATTATTGTTTTTTATATATATCTTTTATCTGCAACCTTTTAATATTCATGACAGCAACAATATGATGAGAAGAATATACGTAGACGTGTATACGATGCACTAAACGTTCTCATGGCGATGGACATTATTTCCAAAGATAAAAAGGAAATACAGTGGCGGGGCCTACCTCGAACTAGCTTGAACGATATCGAAGAACTAAAGGTCTCAGTTTATTCTTTTGATTATTTATCAATTTATCGTGGTTTGGTTATTTGTTTATTGTGTTATGTAAATGTCACAGAGTGAGCGTCTTGCTCTCAAGAACAGAATCGAGAAGAAAACTGCTTATTTACGGGAACTGGAAGATCAAGTGAGAATCGAACCTGTTTATATTATATTTATATTGTTTAATAAATTACGCTAAAGTGTGTGTGTTTTATATTATAAAGCATGTAGGTCTTCAAAATTTAATTAAACAGAACGAGCAGCTATACGGTTCAGGAAACACACCAAGTGGTGGAGTCGCTTTACCGTTTATACTGGTTCAGGTACAGTTAGCTGCTTACCCAAAAAGGGTATTATTGTCTTTTGGCAACATTTAACTGTTTTACTGTCTCGTAATTTTAGACCCGCCCTCACGCTACCGTTGAGGTGGAAATATCAGAAGATATGCAGCTTGTTCATTTTGACTTCAACAGGTTAGCTCGTAACACGTGTTTTTGAATTATTTAATTTAATAATAACTTGATATAAGAATTTAATAATTTAGCATAATGATTAATAACTTTGATTCTTGGTTTAACTGCAGCACACCATTTGAGTTGCATGATGACAATTATGTCCTCAAGGCGATGAAGTTAGGCGATGAGTCAAACAATGTCTGTACAGATGGAGGTGTGGGGTCCAGCATGTCTGCCATGTTTGAGCCTCGTGTTCCCTTGCCGCCGCCAAGGGCAACCAGACTGCCGCCATCACCGTCGCCGCCACTTCCTGGTATACTAAAGGGGCGTGTTAAGTATGAGAATTAGTCGGATACGACCTTTGCTGTATCTTGTATATTGTGTGTGTGCATATTCTGCTTTGCTATTGGCGGATTTGTGCTTCGTATATGGATTATAATTTTTTTTTTTTTTTTTGTATTTGAATTTATGTTAGTTTATTTTAGGTTCTTTATTTTTCGACTGAATATTGGAAGCGTGTCGTTTATGTTTAAGATATACCTTTGACTTTGACTATAGGTTCTTGTTTTGAAAATTACATATATGATCTTACTGTTAACCTGGTAACATTTTTAGTTAAAAATTATCTCAAGTTAACGTGCTAACTCGTATTAAGTTGCGATATATCTTGTTATTTTGTTGTAAATTTTAATATATGGATTACACCAAGTGTTATTGCGTCATTTTAATAGTGACTCAATTCTAAGCTTGTCTTCCTCATTTATTGTGTTATATGTTTCAGGTACTTGAAGACGAGTTACCTCAAATGTAAAGTGTTCGTTGCTGACTAGAATGACAGAGTTGTCTACTTTTTTTTCCTTGCTAACTAGAATGCTAGAGTCGTCTACTTTGTTTACTTTTTTTTTAAAAATCTAGAAAGGTGCCTATCGTGGTGTCATTAGTTCGGTAAAACGGGTGTTTCTTGTTATGCTAGAAGCACGTGTTTTGTGGTATTGAGGATTTGGAGGAAGTATAATGTTTAGTGTTTCTTGTTGTTGGATGCTAAAATCCGACAATTGTATGTCATTAAAAAGGGAAGAACATCATTGTCTTATGATCGAACTTTAGTAAGGATAGGTTGGTAAGTGTTATGATTTTTTAGGAAAGACATTACTACCGTCAAGCTAACGCTGTAAAAAACAAAAATAGTTTTATGTTCTTTAATATTAAAAAAATATACTAAAAAAAAGACAAAAGTAATTAGGTGATTTAGTTTATTAGTTGGATTCTTGATATGAACGAGTTTTATCTCATCGTTTGTTGTGCCTCGGGTGAGTGTTCACATACGTTAGCCTTAGGTGAATGTTTTTCCCTTATCGAATGACGTGTATCCCGATGTGATGAATGCAATCAGTAGCTCATTTGACAGATTCATTAACTGCTAAAAAAAATAGATGATTTACTGATTTAAGATATTTTCTTAGAACAATTAAACCATTACTTTTTTCTCATCCACGACTACTTAGGATACTTAATTTAAACAGTAATTGCAACATTCCCATTAATCTATGATAATATCAATTCGGTTTATATATCCACCACTTGTGGCCCAGTGGTAGTAAATAAAATGAGCAAATTCGGTATTGGTACAGATCGGCATCGGTACTGGTACTGAATTGGTACCAAAGTTTTGAGTTTACGGTACCAGTATCAGTATTTCCTGAATTTTACCTTAAATACCAGTACCGCCCGGTACCTGTACCGAATCGAACATTTCGGTGCCGCTACCAAAAATTTGCGATTTTCGGTACGGGTACAGTACCGATCTTATTTCTAGTAGTAAGGCTTGGGTTCTTCAGTGGACACCCAAATTTGATTCTCACTTGTATCACTTTTGATGGATTATAACAATGAAAGATTTGAGTTAGGCCTTGGTTGTCAGTTTGAATCCTGAGCCCACCCGGGCTTTCGTCCCACCGTGTGCTAAGCAAAAAGTTCTGCTTTTGTGGCGACATAACGACTGTCAAGTGGTAGCAGACAGTATGATTTCTCGAGGAACGCCAAAGTGAAACTATAAAACCAACATATACCCGATTTAAATAACAAAGTCAAACCATAGCGGGACAAACAACTATTTGGTAGCATTTGGTACACACAAATGAGAGACGTAATGAAATGGACCATTACGATGGAATGAAAGAATATGTGTTTGGTTGGTCGATTGAATGGAATCACCAATTACCATGTACATTTTATTCCCCCTTAAATCACTCAAATTAATTCCATCCACCCTCTTTGTTTTTTTTTCTTTCATTTTTATCCGTCTTTCACACTATATCATCTCCACCACCGCTACCCATTGCCTCTCACAACCACTGCCTCTGCTGCCCGCCACCACCCACTGCCTCCTCCGTCGTCGACCACCACCCGCATGTCGCCCGCCACCACCATCACCACCCACTACTGCCACCACCACCACCACCGCCGCCCCGCCACCCGTCGCTTACCACCACCACCACCACCACCATCTACCACCACTACAATCGCTCTCGGCTTCCGCTCATCGCCACCACCGCCACCACCCACCACCACCATTACTGCTCGCCGCCCACCACCACCATCCCACATTCCCACCGCCACTCACTATTATTTTTATTTTACTCTGGCTTTTTCTAGCTCACCGAAAAATAAAAAATAATAATTCATTTCAATCCCGCATTATAACTAAAAAGTCACGTTGTTAAAAAAAATAATATCAATTAAGTTTCCATGACTAGATAGAAAACCATCATCCATCATCCCTCAACCGGTGGTTCCGCCGGTAGACTTGCAGCAGCAGTTAGAGTACATTACACATCATCACTCTCTCACTCTTAACAAATATCTATCTCAATGCTCAGCTTCCACATATAAATTATTATTTATTATTTACTCCTACAATGACGTCACATCTCACTCTCCTTCCGTCATACACCTTCTTCTCCGTAACCGTTCCCGAGCCTCGCTTCTCTCAGTTCCGTCCACGTCACGCCCGCCTCATCACCGCAGTTTCCGCTAGTAAAACACGGTTTGCTAGCTGATTGTGTATTTGACTATTTGTGGTGTTGTTTTATTATTAGTTAGTTAATTGAGTTTTAATTCAATGTGATATTATGATTTGATGTGGTAGTGTTGGCGGTAGGAAACAGACGAGGAACAATGCGGATCTCTGTAACGATTTACGCGAGTTCGTTTCGGAGTTTGGACTTCCTGATGGACATGTGCCTTCGTTAAAAGAGCTTTCGCAGCACGGCAGGTTAAGTTTGATTAATTGCAAAAATACGTGGATAGGAATGTTATAGTTGTTGAATACCTATCAGTCTATCACCGTGTGTTATTGTAGGTCTGGTAATAGGAATTGATTGAAAATTTAGAAACAGTTAGTTAGTTAGTTAGTTAGTTATATGAAATGAATTACTGAAATGAAATTGAACTTTGAGGCGTGTACCAGCAATAGGATAGCAGTATATGAGTTTGAGATGTTGCATTGAGCTCGAGTTAGTATTAGCAACAGTGATGAGCCTATCATAATATGTTACTTGAGGTAAGCTAAAATTAGGAAAACTAAAATCTACAACCTGTGGAGCAACCTAATTACCTAATTGAGCTGTAATTAAAGAAATAACATCTTGCCATGTTAGGAATGCCGGCTCTCGTTTCATACTTCAATTGGTTATATATTTCATGACGACTTCAGTTGGTTATTCCGCCATCTTCATATGGCTTCTTTTGTACAAATCTGCTCTCCACATTAATCATATTTATTCTTCTTAGAGATGCCCAAATGGCCATCTATGATATTGTTGTCTCTAAAGTCAGTGTATTCCCAATCATACTATTAAATATTCATTTCGCATTATATCAATTAATCGTCTATCTGATATGGCTGCTATTTTACTCAAAAAGTAATGTTCCATAGATATGATCTTGTACATATGCTGTCTTTTGACAATTCAACACTATAACACTAAAGCATAGTAGGTTCTGTTGATATTCCTGTATCTTGATGCATGCTACATTTCCATCCATCGTGCATGGTTGCATTGATCATGATACCAATGTATTTTTCCATCAATCTTGTGACAACATATAACAAAATATAGCAAGTGGATTGATAATGAGACGCTGTATGTATATGACTTAAATCCTTAATAAAGAAAAGGGTTACACAATCATCCTCACATTGTCCTATTTGCAAAATGACACATACAGTTTGGTTACTTAAAGACCAAGTTGTCTAGTAGCACATATATGGGCAGTCTAGCCTTATGCAAGCCGTAAGCTGTCATATTCACGTAGGCACATTTCGTAGGGTTATTTGCAAGTATGACATACCATGTGGTTGCTTGTGTGCTTCTCTTTCAACAACCCATTTCCTTGGTAATCATGGCGATATATGTATTAGTTATAGATATTATTTAGTGGTTATTATCATTGATTTGGATTCCTAATATAGTGCCAAAGTTGTTATGGCATCTATTCTATATATTATCATGTAATCCTTTCTTTGAAATCAAGAGATTATCATTAACTTTCATGGTAATCAGAGCCTAGGTTAAACACCTAAACCCACCGCCGCCACCACCATGGCCGACGGAAAAGACTCATCTTCAAACACCAAAACCGACACCCCAAATAAACCATACATCCATCCAGCCTATAGTGTCACCAATATTCAAACAAAAATTCGCACCCTCGATGGCAAAAACACAACCTATTCATCATGGGTGAAGCTCTTCAAACTTCACCTAAAAGCTTACAAACTCCTTCACCACATCGATGGCACACCGCCGCCAGCGAAAACTGATCCCACATACGCCGAGTGGTCGGAGCTAGATGCCCTTATACTCCAATGGATATTCGGCACCATATCCGATGAAATCCTTGATCATGTCCTTGAAAACGATATCCCGGCTCGCGATGCTTGGACTGAAATTGAAGGTGTGTTCTTAAGAAACAAGAAAGCACGTGCGGCGGCCCTCCTTCACGAGTTCACTCATACCACACTCAAAGACTATGCATCTATGGATGCATACTGCCAGAAACTCAAAGATCTATCCCGACAACTCGCCGATGTTGGTAAACCGGTTGACGAATCATCTCATATCATTCAACTGGTTAACGGCCTCCCAAAGGAACTCGACACGATCGGCACAATAATTAATACGGGAACGCCAACATGGAATGAAGCCCGCACCATTATTGACCTAGAGATGCGTCGGATATCGGCATGAAACGAACTGTCCACAGGTACACATGGTGATTCCGTGCTATACACGGCACAAGGACAACAAAAACCGGACGCTCCTAATGAAAACACGGGATCCGGTAAAACATATTCCGGGAGTAATTATCGTGGCAACAACTACGACCCGAATTTCAACCTTCGTATGGGACGAGGCGGTCGAAGCAACCGGGGGCGCGGGGGTCGAAACCAAACTTACAATCCTAGAAATAATACCAATTATCCTACCTCATACCAAAACAACTCCTCACAACAAAACCACAATACTTCTCGGCCAATCTCCACATTTACCCCATCCCATAATCACTACAATAGCCAACAAACCACTTTTCCATACCCTCACCCCACCAATTCACATTTTGGGCATGTCCCACCATCACCCTACCCATCCGCCCCATCTCACCAAATTTCCTACACACCCGCCCACATCCAACAGCCCCCCAATCAGGTCCACTTTGCAGGCCCGACCTAACCTGCCCCTGCGCCGACGTTTAACGGTCTCAACCCGAGTGACATTGGTGCGACTCTAAGCAACATGCAATTAAATTACCGAGACCCATACTGGTACATGGACACCGGCGCATCGTCACACCTCACATCCGATTCGGGTAAAATTTCTTCTCCTCTGTCTTTTTCTTCTAATCCTATTTTTGTTGGTAATGGTCAACGTCTACCAATTAACGGCTCCGGCAATGGCTTTTATACCTTACCAAACAAGACCTACAAATTAAACCATATCATTCACTCACCCCAAGTTATTAAAGACCTTTTATCCGTTTGTAATTTTACTATAGATAATCAAGTATCTGTTGAATTTGATCCTTTTGGTTTTACTTTGAAGGACCTCAAGGATGGACGCCACCTTTCCCGTCACAATAGCTCCGGGGATCTTTATCCATTCACTCCACCAGCCTTTGCTCTACTGTCTTCTTCAGCATCCACCCCATGGCATGATCGTCTTGGACATCCAGGCGCGAACGTGCTGGATTACCTTAGTCGTTTTCTAATTTTCAATTGTAATAAGACTATTAAGTCATTTTTTTGTTCTTCATGTCAACTTTCGAATAGTAAACGGTTACCTTTTCATGATTCTAATTCTGTTACGTTTCGTCCTTTTGATATTATCCATTGTGACCTATGTTCTTCACCTATACTTGGCAATTCTGGCTATAAATACTACATGGTGTTGATTGATAACTACACCCAATACGTTTGGGTATACCCACTTAAATATAAGTCCGACACCTTTCCCACCTTTCGTAAATTCCATAAACTAATCCAAACTCAATTCAATACCTTAATCAAAACATTCCAGTGTGATCTTGGGGGGGGGGGGGAATTCGATAACCATGCTTTTAAACAATTTGCTCATTCAAATGGCCTTGTCTTTCGCTTCTCTTGCCCTCAAACCTCTCAACAAAACGGTAAATCCGAACGTATGATTCTTCGCTTAAATGACATCATACGAGCCCTTCTAATCCATGCTCACCTCCCTTCCACCTTTTGGGTCGAAGCGTTACACACTCCCACATATCTTCACAATATTTTGCCCTCTAGACGCCTTCACTTTCAACCGCCCGCTTTTGCACTCTACCATCGCCACCCGACATACGAACATTTACGTGTTTTCGGGTGTGAGTGCTATCCAAACCTCTCCGCCACTAAACCACACAGACTTGCCCACCGATCGGTTCGTTGCATCTTCCTCGGATATCCCTCGGACTTCCGTGGATATCGGTGCTACGACCCGGTAACCGGTCGGGTTCACATCGCCCGACATGTTACATTCAACGAACATGCTTTTCCCTTTTCCGACATCACCACCTCGTCACCCAACAAACACACGTTCCTTGACGACACCTTCAACACCGACCACATCTTTCACTCCAATCCACCTTTTACCTTGCCACCTAACTCCGAACCACATACTCACCCAGCCACTTCCGAACCTGCCACCCTTATCCCTAACCCACCACCTCACCCACCCATTACCGAACCTGCCAACCTCACCCATAATCCACCTCCAACCATCCCACCCATTTCTCCCACACCAACTTCACCTCATGTTACCCCTCCCATGCAAACTACAATCACAAACCAAAGCCCTATTACAACCAACACCCATTCCATGCAAACGCGTGGGAAAACAGGTATTCGCCAACCCAACCCCCGGTACAATTTAGCCGCCACATCTAATATATCCCCGGTCCCCACCTCATATACAAAAGCCTTGTCGGACCCTAATTGGTTAAAAGCCATGAACAATGAATTTAGTGCATTACAAGAAAATAGTACATGGGAACTGGTACCAAGACCCGTTGATTGGCCGGTTATTCAGTTCATGTGGTTATTTAAACACAAGTTCAAATCGGATGGTTCACTTGACAGATATAAAGCCCGGCTTGTATGCAACGGAAGATCCCAAACCGTCGGTATTGATTGTACCGAAACTTTTAGCCCGGTTGTTAAACCGGCTACTATCCGAACGGTTCTTGCTCTCGCCACCTCTCGCAAGTGGGACATTAGACAATTGGATGTCAAAAATGCTTTCCTTCATGGCTCTCTTCAGGAAACCGTTTATATGCAACAACCACCAGGATTTGTCGACCCGGCTACCCCAAACCATGTGTGTCGGCTTCGAAAATCCCTTTATGGTTTTTAACAGGCACCTCGGGCTTGGTACCAGCGGTTCTCCGCATTTGCTTTATCTCTTGGTTTTCGGGGAAGCCTAACGGACACATCTTTATTTGTCTATCAACACGGGGGTCAAACCGCCTACTTACTTTTATATGTTGATGACATTGTCCTTACCGGTTATCATCCGGCTTTGTTAAATAACATTACTTCTTGCCTTTCAGCAGAGTTTGCTATGACAGATCTAGGGCCGTTACACCATTTTTTAGGTATAACAGTCACTCGGGACCGTGGTGACCTTTTCTTATCTCAGGCTCAGTATGCCCGTGACATCCTTCATCTTGCATCCATGACAGCTTGTAAACCGTGCAACACCCCCGTTGATACCGCCTCTAAACTTAGTGAAACTGAGGGGGAATTATTATCTGATGGATCATTTTATCGAAGCATGGTCGGGGCTCTCTAGTATCTGACTTTCACTAGGCCTGATATCCCCTATGTGGTTCAACAAATCTGTTTGTTTATGCATGCCCCCAGGGAGTCCCACTTATTGTTCATGAAACGGGTATTACGGTATATTCATGGCACAGTCAACTACGGTATTTGGATCTCCGCGTCACCGGACACCTCTCTCGTGGCCTACACAGATGCTGACTGGGGTGGGTGTCCGGACACCCGTCGCTCCACCTCAGGGTATTGTATTTTCCTCGGTGATAATCTTATTTCATGGTCTTCCAAACGTCAGCCGACCATCTCGCGATCGAGCGCGGAAGCTGAGTATAGGGGGGGTGGCCAACGCGGTGGCAGAAGCCACTTGGATCCGAAATTTGCTTCTTGAGCTTTGCACCCCAGTAACCAAAGCCACGGTCGTCTACTGCGACAACGTTTCTGCAGTCTATCTTGCCGGGAATCCAGTTCAGCATCAACGTACCAAACATGTAGAGATGGATATTCATTTCGTGAGAGAAAAGGTTCAAATTGGTCATATTCGAGTTCTTCACGTGCCATCAGAATTTCAATATGCTGACATTTTCACAAAAGGACTGCCAAGACAACTATTTGAAACTTTTCGGAACAGCTTGAACGTTTCTTCCTACGCACGCTCAAGCTGAGGGGGAATATTAGTTATAGATATTATTTAGTGGTTATTATCATTGATTTGGATTCCTAATATAGTGCCAAAGTTGTTATGGCATCTATTCTATATATTATCATGTAATCCTTTCTTTGAAATCAAGAGATTATCATTAACTTTCAATATGAAGATATATAAATCGAAGGATATATGTGAAAGACATCTATGTATTGTATGCTTTGAGTTGTATGCTCACGCTTTACAAAAACATACTTTTTGTAAAATGAAGATATTTTTATGCTAATGGAACTTATTTCCATTTCTAACAATTCCTTTTGAATTCTTCCCTTTCGTTCCTTACATCGTTGTATAGGCAAGATCTTGCAAACATTGTGAGACGGAGAGGATATAAAGTTATTAGAGAGCTTCTTGCAGCCTCAGAAGTGATCAAAGTATCTGATTCTGATGTAGAAGGGAGCTTGACTGAGAATGAAGCTACTACAGCAGAAGTTGAATTGACAGGTGGATTTTATTGGTTTCTTTCAATTATTATATTATAAAATCTTACTAAACGTATTGCAATGCTTCTTGCAGACTCACAAGAGATCATTGTATCTGAGTCTCATGTAGAAGGGAGGTTGACTGAGGATGAAGCTAATACATCAGAAGATGAATTGACAGGTGGATTTTATTGGTTTTTTTCATTTATTTATATTATAAATTCTTGCTAAACCTATTAGAATGCTTCTTGCAGCCTCACAAGAGATTAAAGTATCTGATTCTGATGAAGAAGGGAGCTTGACTGAGAATGAAGCTAATACATCAGAAGATGAATTGACAGGTGGATTTTAATGGTGTCTTTCATTTATTGGGAAAAGATCCAATACAATAATGCCTTCACGTACATTACGTACGCGAATCCATTTTTTCACGAATCGATCCATGAAATCACATCCAAACATCTCAGAATCGTCAATACATATCCAATCAATCATTGGTTCACCGAAAAAAACAGTTTTGGATGGTTAATCGATCAATTTTTCACTTTTTTTTCACAAAGATCGTTTTTGAGCGTTTAAGTTTTTGTGAGCGTTTTAGGTTTTTGCCTTTGTTTTTTGCCTTTGAGCGTCTCACGTACCTACCGTACGTTAAGGCATTAGCGTACAGTAACTGCACCCTTCATTTATTTATATTATAAAATCTTGCTAAACCTATTAGAATGCTTCTTGCAGCCTCACAAGAGATTAAAGTATCTGATTCTCATGTAGAAGGGAGCTTGATTGAGGATGAAGCTAACACATCAGAAGATGAATTGACAGGTGGATTTTATTGGTTTTTTTCATTTATTTATATTATGAAATCTTACTAAACTTATTAGTTAGCTTCTTGCAGCCTCACAAGAGGTCAAAGTATCTAATTCTCATGTAGAAGGGAGCTTGACTGAGGATGAAGCTAGCATAGCAGAAGATGAATTGACAGGTGGATTTGATAGGTTTTTCATTTATTTATATTATAAAAATCTTACTGAACAATCATTCTAAAATGGTGTGGATGAGAATGGAAATGAGTTGACTGAATACATGTTATCACCACATGAAGACCTGTTAGGTGAAAGTTCAACCAAAGCATCAATGCAGGAAAAAGTGGCAAAATTTATTCAGAGTGGAGAACTGGAAGAAATTGAAGGCTTAGGCAAGTAACATTTAATAATACTTAACTTACATTTATTTCATCAATATTTTGAATATTAATTTACCTCTTGGTATTTTTCGATGTTCAGGATGTGAGGAGCCAAGTAGTCAAGTTCTTTGTGAATCTGACTCGGTGACTTTAGAGAATGGAAGTATATTAACATCCCAGCTTGTAAATTCAACATCTCAACTGAGGTTAGTTTTGTTACTTCTGCTACATTACTTACAAGTCTGTGTATTTTAAGTATTCCCGCGTGCATGTTTAATCATATGGTTTAATAATTCTTAAATATTCATCGATATCCTTTGTAGTAATATTACCTTCACTGATCAAGTAGAAAGTGACGAGGCTGCTAACACCGATAAAAACTTGGAAGCTGAGGTCGTTACATATCAACTGATTCATTTCACATACAATTCACACACACACACACTCAAATTCATATGATCTTCTTTCTGTGTAAGATAGATAATAACAGAAGAGGATCAAGCTGAAATCAATCGTATCAAAGTTATGCTGGTATTATATTCATCTCCCATATCATTCACCAGGAGACTGTTATTAGATCTTCACACGTATATAAATTTTCTAACTGTTCTTTTTGTGTTTAGCATACCAAGGAGTTGGAATTGTCTCAGCTGAAGGAACAGATTGAGAAGAACAAGGTAGTTTTTCTGGTTTCATACTGAATCCTTATGTAATATATTTGTCAAATTATAAGATAAGCTCATTCCGTCTTTTGGAAGCAACCGTTATAAATTATCAATGCGTCTTGCTTCCACAGCAAGCCTTGTCTGAATTACAAGCTAAAGCTGAAACAGAGATAAATAAAGCTCAACAACTTCTCTTGGATAAAGATGCAGAGTTACTTGAGGCTGAAGAAAGCCTTTCTGGACTAAAACAAGTAATTTCTTCTCATTTACCATTACAATTGCCAATTTATTTTTTAGTGTTTATAATATTTAAATCAACAATCACAAACATAGAAGTTTAACATTCACATAAGCTTCCACTTTTCTAGGTTCAAATCGAGTACTGGGGTGAAGGTGAAACTGTACAGGTGGCAGGGAGCTTTAACGGGTGGCATCATGGTGTAACGTTGGATCCACAGCCTTCTTCAAATATCACAGACCCTGTTGAACGGAGGTATATAATCATATTTGACACTAATTATTGAACTAGCCGCATAGGAAACTATGGACTGTTTATTTTTCAGTTATATGCTTAAAAGACGACTTTTAACTTCGAAGAATGATATTATTAACAGGAATACTAGGCTGTGGAGGTCCATGTTATGGCTATATCCCGGTATCTATGAGGTACGTGTTTCACTAGCATCAGTTTATTATCTTTGAATAAATGGATTATAATATAAAGCGTGCGAAAAGTGCAGATCAAATTTATAGTTGATGGCAAATGGATGCTTGATCCCATGAAAGAAGTGGTAACCCGAGGATCCATACAAAATAATGTTCTTCGAGTGGATAGATGATTGATTATGAATATCATCATGTGTACATACCATTCAGGTATCATAAGTTTTATTTTATTCTCTTTTTTCTTTTTTTGATGTGGGATTTTTGAAATAGTTTTGAGACGGCTAGTTTTTCGGTTTTCAGATGTCGATGATTAGGTAGGTGACAGTTAATGGATATGGTACAATCAACATGTAGAGAAGAGAGGAGGTCTTATATGATCAAGCACTTGTTTTTTGTATTCATAATGTAGTTAGGATTTCCCTTGTGCCTCGAATTGGTGGGATCTTGTGGCTCATGGACTATATAAAGTAATAAAACCGTCGTGAGCCGGTCAAATACATGAGGATCGGTTCGATCACTTGTGATGATGCTTGTGGACTTTTGATAATTGCCAAAGAAATGCTGAAAAGTGAAAATATGGTTGCAACTCAACTCGAGTCATTTATATCAAATGGATACTATTAATTGAACCATGAACGAACGAAAATATTAACAAACTAAAATAGATGGATTTCTTGAATTGCATGAATTGATGAGAGTGCTGTACCGAAGAATGTTAGCCTTGTCAATTGTCGTCGTAATCAAGATCTGGTTCAAGTGAGTTGATCATGTAATCTTCATTCTTTAAAGAGAGTTAGTATATATATATATATATATACTATATAGTGTAAATACCTGAGAGGATAGACTGTTCTTTGTTTAGTTTTGTTCACTGTAGTGACTAAGAGGAGTGCATCATTGCATGATGCATGCCATACATTTAATGTGTGGTCTTTTAAATCTCATATATGCAGCTTGTGATACAATGTAGGGTTTAGTACAATGACTATATGTATAACCTGCGTGACGAAAATAAATAAGTCATTTAGGGTGTGTTTGGGATCACTTATTTAAGTGAAAAAGAACTTTTTGTTACAAGGATTTATTAACTTATAAATTTTTAAAAGAAGTTTTTAAAAAATGACTAAAAAAACACTCTCTTTTAAAATGAGTGTAATGAGATTTGAGGATTAGAAAGGTGTAATAGGTAAATCAAATCCATTAAGTTAATAAGTTACATATTCCTAACTTTTCAAAACCCTTTTATTTTGCGTTCTCCAAAAGCTAATATCCATAAGATCTTAGACTAAACGATGGGGAGCTCAATATGTTGCTGAAGAGATGACGTGGCTGGCGGTGCCAGCGGCAAACACCGCCCCAGCCATCTTGGTGCCGCTAAGCGGTGAGTTTGTTGTGGAATTTTCACTGCTGAAAGTGCCGTCGAACTTGAAGATTTTAGATATATTTAAAACACAAAATTATATTTGGTTGAAGAGATGGTTACGTGAGGCCGGATTGTGGATGAATACCTAGTTCGTTGAATATAGTAGAGAATGAGAAAGATGATAAAGTGTTAGGTTTTTTTAGAGATATAAAAGAAATGTGTTAGATAAAAGAAGCGGGTTTTAACGTATCAGACAAATGGGTTGAACCTTTTAGTTATATAAATATTGTTTTAGTTATAAATGAATATTTTTTTTAGTTATAAATGAATATTTTTAGTTAATTAGTTAGTAAAATGTTAATATTTTAAATTAATTATCATTATATTATTTGAAAATGGAGGAAAGTGGTAAATTGGTGATTATTTTGCATGATATTATGGATGATAATGTAATGTAGTGATGTTTGATGTGGCGCTGTAAAGTGAGAAGCGAGATGACATCCACACGTTTTAGCCAATGAATACCTGGTTTGTTGAATACAACAGAGAATGAAAAAGACGATAAAAGAAAAAGATTATCTTTGCATACATATGGATATGCAAATATCTAAAGTAAGTAGAATTAACATCTTTTCTGTAAAAAAGAAAAAGAAAAAACCAAAAGATAATAGTTACTAGAACGAACGAACTTGTGGAGTCCACGTACCACATAACCACTTTTTATCATATAAACAAATAATAATAAAACGTGTCTCGTTCTTCACCTTTCCCGTTCCTTCAATTTCTGAAAAAACACACACACACACACATTATTCAAAAATGGCAATGTTGAGTACTAGTGCTTCGTTTCACAGACTACTCACCACTTGTTCATATCCTTACATTTCAACTCCACTAATTGTACCTCCCACTGCTTCATGGTTATTCAAATGTTCAACCACCACAAGCAGATACAGGAATAATAAGACTTACTTCACATCTTTTGCCATTCAAAAACCACTTGAACCGGTAACCATAAAGCCACAACAAGAAGATGATGATGAAGCAATTGATAATGAAAATGAAAGTGTAAGTGTGTTGTACTCGGTATCACCTCTCCCTCTTCTCTTACTTGCTGCACTTCCCGGAGGTAATTATTTATTAATTAACACATTCATGTTTCTTCTCTAATGTTTAACAATAACGGCTCGGTTTGTTAAGTAACAAGCAATGTGGACAACTTATCTAGTTGTTAATTTATGGTCGTTTTTTTGTTTGTGTTCATTTACCTTTTTTCATTTATTTTCGTTTATCTTTGTTCAGTTATATTCGTTTAGATTTTGAACAAACGAACATAAACAAACACAAATGTTCATTTTTTAAATAAAACAACATGAACATAAGTATTTGTTCAATTAAGTGTTCGTGTTCGTTTAAACGAACACGAACATGCCCTTGTTCGTGTTTATTGGATTCATTTACAGGCTTTCATTATTCACATTAATGAATACATTGGTCTCAATCTCTAGGCTTTGCCGATTTTATTAGTGTTCGTGAACACATTCATTTTCTTAATGAACGAGCATGAACATAAAATCTCATTCGGTAAATGTCCGTGAACACATTCTTTCCTTAACAAACGAACATGAACACATTCTTTCCTTAACGGATGGACATGAACATGGCCTTGTTCATGTTCGTTTACAGCCCTTGTTCGGTTTGTTAAGTAACATACAATGTATGCAACTTATCTAGTTTGACATTTCAAGAGACAACTTAATATTTATTTTTAAAAATTATCTAGTTAAATAATAAAATGCTCGCCACATTGAATAAATTTATGTCGATATATAGATAAAAATAGTTTCAAAATGCCCTGTTTTGTTAAAAATGATTATTATTTTTCTGAATACTAATTGTTGTTATTTTATTTAATAATCAAAGTTAATCAAATTAATTTATTTAAAAGTCAAAGTTAATCAAATTAGTTTATCTAAGAATCAGAGTTAGTCAAATTAATATATTTAAGAATCTAAGTTAATATTCAATTTTTTGAGAGAATTAACTAAAAATGATCCCTTATATATAGTTTATTTTTTTCTTTTCAAAGATCAACGATAATCGCAATAACAATAAACAAAACAAAGTTAAAAGAATCGAGAGACCTCTGCTTAGTTCGATCAAGTCAGGATTGAGAATGCTGATTATATGTTGAAATGTGCAATGTTTGATTGTGTGAATCTCAGCTGGAACGATTAGATCGGTGTTTGGACCTTTCGTTGATCAAGTTAAATCATGGAATCTTCCTGATTGGCTTGTCCATTGGGGCCATCCTGGTAACATGGTATGCTTTTAAGTTTCATCTGAAAATCCTAGATTCCTGGTTTATCTTATTTTATTTTATTTTTAAACTGACTCGATCGATCTTATAAATATTGTAGGCGGTCGTGCTCTTCGCCATGGGTGGTTATGGGACTTATTTAGGCTTTCGAATTCGGTTTTCTGATGATGTGGTATGAATCTTTACTGCAACATTTTACCTAGTATTAATGTTTTTTTTAAAACTAAATGGGATAAAAAGAGTAAACGACCAAAATGCATTAACGCTGTTAAAAGAAATGACAAAAAGTGTGACGGAAAATGACTATAAGGGGTTATTTTTGTAATTTCCTTAGTTTGAGGACTGTCGTGTAAATTGGTATAAATCTAAAAGACGAAAACTTTAACTTACTCTATAAAATAATGAGAAAATAAGTAACAAAATACTTACAGTCCTGCGTGAAAAAGTTTTAAACCCAATTTTGTTGTATTAAGTCTCGTTAAATCAATAATGGTAATTATCGTCTATGAGGATACCTATATGTATACGGAGGCTATGTAGATGGTGTTCTTTTGTTGACGTGGATGTCATGTAGACTCTTTTGTCAGCGTTAAACAATGTTCCTTATCTTTTTCATCCCTTTATATACAAATTTATACACTCTTATGTGATAAATAGAACCATCCATGTTAAACATTTCTCATTTGCGCTTGCATTTTAGACAAGTTTAGAGACTTTAGCAAAAGCTTGGTTAAGCGACTTTTTTTGTGCGAAATTAGAAGTTATGTTGTTTTTTTTATAGTATTAGTTCATAAATGTAAAACAGAAAACAAAAACATGAGTGAGTGACATTGAATGAATGAATGAATTCAGGAGGAAAAAGCAAAGGCTAAAGATTTGCATCCTAAACTCCTAGCCGGGATGTTCTTCTTCTTTGCTCTTGGAGCCACCGGTGGCGTGACCTCTCTACTTACTTCCGACAGGCCCATCCTAGAAAGGTAACCGTTATAGTGTCTGCATATAATGTTGTCAAGTACACGGGTGTTTTAAGAAGTTATGCGATAATTGTTTATACATTTGTTTCTTGTAGCCCTCATGCTGTGACGGGCTTGATCGGTCTAACACTTTTAGCCATACAAACGGCATTACCAACATTATTCGAGGTAAACCCGACTCTTATCTATATTTTCACCTATTTATTTACATTTTTTTACAACATAAATTGAATTAAATAACATAATTCGTTGGATTTGATATAAATAATGTTACCATCTCAACCTACATTACTAAAATAATAATTTCTTTATTGGCATGACGTAATTTTGATATCGACTTGCAGGGAAATCCGGGGCTAAGGAATGTTCATGGGATCTTAGGTAGCGGGATTATGACATTGTTTCTCGTGCACGCGGCCCTTGGTCTTCAGCTCGGTTTGAGCTACTAATTGGATGATGTCGATTTTGTCATTCGTTTTATATATGAATAATAACCCATTTTTAAATTCACAGGTAAAGCTGTAAGTGTTTCTGATTTGTTATTCTTAAAGTTAAAATTGAAACCCTTAATAGATGTCACTCTATATAAATTTATAAACTCATTATAAGAATTTATCTATTTTTAAGCTTTTATAAATGAAAGTTGAAGAGGTATGCACCCGCCTTAACATCGAGCGGGGCGGGTCAACCCACAAGATATAGACAAGAGGCTTGAAATCAGGATGTCATGAAGACACAAAGCCAAAACCTATGCGCATAGCGCATATCACATATGCTCACGCGTATCACATATGCTCACGCGTATCACATATGCTCACGCATATCACATCTGCGCGTGGCGCATCTGCGTGTGGCGCATATCACATATGCTCACGCATCATATATGCTCACGCATATCACATCTGCGCGTGGCGCATATCACATATGCTCACGCATATCACATATGCTCACGCATATTACATATGCTTGCGCATATCACATCTGCGCATGAAACATCTGCACGTGAGAATAAAGAGAAGACCTCACGCATCCCCAGGATAGGCGCATATCACACATGCACATAATCAACCACGTCCTTATCCAAATCAGGATAAGGACAACCATGATTGTGCTCATCAGACAACCTTCCAGAAGGTATCCTTTAAGGAATAAAGAATATGCTGATGTTGACAGCTGCCAATGAAAGGTGGACAACTCAGCAAAACCCATGTGCTACCACGTGATTGCACATGGGTCAGGTGAAATACCTTGGTCAGAGAATAATCAATAAAAAAGCACCAGGTGTCCTAAGGACACGTGGCGCGAAGCAATAGGAGGAGACCAAAAAGGCCCTAATGGGATCTGAGCCCAATCATTGGAAACCCTAACACTATAAATACCACACCACCTCCACAAGGGGAGGCAAGCAAGAAAATACATTCTAAACCTTACTCACTTTCAGATTATTATTATCTTCTCCTACAATATCTTATTCTCACACCGGAGGGTTACCCCAAAGAGGACCCCTCTGTCCCTTTCTGAGGGGTAAGTTCACGGTGCTGCTCGTTTTGTAGGTGGAAGAAGACATACTCCGGGAAACCATCGGTGATATAGCATACTCATACCCGAGGAAAGTTGATCGTCTACCAGTAAGTCGATCCACGTTTCTTCATTGGCGCCATCACCTGTTACAACGGCAACAAAATCACTATCTCATCAGTTTTCTCTGAAAATCTTCACCATAGTTTCCGGTGTTCGAAACAGCGATCAAGTTCTGGAGGATAATGAGCTTGAGGATGTTAATGAGGGACAGCAGTTTCTGAGGGCGCCGCGCGATACTGCGCGCACCACCAGTAACCATCCCTTCATCACAACACCTCATAGCCAGACTGAAACTCCTCCAGACGATCTCACGTTCCAAAATCTGACTGGTGCAAAACAAAAAGGACCAATGGGTCCGGAAGTTGAAACCAATGACCCTAAAGAATGGCTCATAAACGAAAAACGGCGTTTAATGGACAAATACAATGAGCTGGTCAAACACAAAAAGTTAGTCGACTTAACACAAAGGCTCGCATTTGATAAACAAACCATTCAGGGAACAACAAAAAGGGCGCGCGCGCCGGAAGATGGTCACTCTGTTCACACCGAACACGCTGATGTTAGTGATGAGGAAGAGGTGCACAGCATGAGGAAGACGCGAGATACTCATGCAGGAGGTTCACAGCTCCGCGCGCACATGAACATAGCGCCTAGAGCCAAAGTTGATATGGATCTATACACACCGTACAACCCACAAGCGAGAGGGCAAGTGGACGTAACCACACCATATAGGCCAGCCATCTTGGTGAAGCATTCAAAATTCACTGAGCGCATTGCGAAGGCTCCCATTCAACACAAAACCAAGATGCCAAGTGGTCTAGGCAAGTACGATGGTACAACAGATCCAGATGATTTCTTACAAGGTTTTTACAACACTGGAAACCTAGAAAGCTGGACGATGCCAACATGGTGTCACATGTTTGCTCGCTGCCTCACGGGCGCAGCGCGTGTCTGGTTCGAAAGCTTGCCGACAGGACAAATCGATGGGTTCGAAGATCTATTGGAGAAGTTCCAGGCTCATTTTGTACAGCAGCGCAGACATACGCGCGACCCCGATGACATCATGCACTGCGTGCGCAGGAATGATGAAACCATTGAAGACTACATAACCCGTTTCAATCAGGAATCTCTTGCAATTGGAGGTATCACTGAACAACTCTTGCGCGTGGCCTTTATACAAGGTGCGCGCAGTGATCAACTCCGCAGAGCTCTCGTGAGCAGAGATGGCATGCCAACCACTTGGGCTAAGCTTATGGAAGCATCGCGAGTCTTCGCGCGAAATGAAAAACAAATTGCCCAAGATAGAGCAAGAGATAGAGGGCATCAAACAGAAACACCACGCAACAATGAAAGGAGGGGCAAACAAAACTCCGTATGGTCCAGGTTGCAACAAACCAGTTATTCTCCCGCAGAAAAGCAGGCGCAACAAAGTTCACCCCAGCCCCAAAAAGACATTCGTAATCGCGGAGAAGGTGACAAGAGGGAAGGCGGCAGAGAGCCTAACAGACCTCTACCAAGAATATGGACTCCCCTCACCAAAACGCCTTCGCAAGTGTTAAGCACAGAGAATGTCCAGTTTAAAAGCCCCAAGCCATTACTCCATAAGGGACCACCAAACAGTGGCAAGTATTGTGAGTTTCACAAGTCCACAGGGCACAACACCGATGCATGCCACCATTTGAATGATGCAATTGAAAGAGATGTGAAATCAGGCAAGTTGGCTCACCTGGTGAAAAACCCAAGACCAGAGAATGAACAACCAGACGGAGCCTCAGCCAGTAAAAAATTCAAAAGAATCTGTGTAGCTGAAGGAGGAAGGCAAGGGCAAAAATCGAGGAAGAGAAGCGCGCAAGTCCAAGGGATTGGCGCGAGCAACAAGTAATTTTCCTAAGAATCAGAGGAGGCCTGTCTATCAGCAGTCCTCTAGTCATCACTGCACACATCGCTCATTATGAGGTGTCAAAAGTCATGGTGGACACCGGCAGTGAATCAGACATCATGTATGAGCAATGTTTCAGGAAGTTGGATCCAGCAGACCAAGCAAGGCTCGAAATTGTGAATGCACCAATCTCGGGCGTCTCAAACGAAATTATTCACCCCCTAGGTCAGATACAATTCGAACTAACTATGGGGGATGAGAAACACAAGCGAGCTGAAATTGTCAACTTCTTGGTCTTGCCCACTACTTCATGCCATAATATGATCTTGGGTAGAGGAACGATTGCCCAATTCAACGCCATACCGTCACCAGCGCACGGCGCGTTGGGGTTCCCAACACCAACAGGAGTAACATTTGTATACCGAGATCATTTGTGCGCAGTAACAAGTATACCGCGAGAAGGGAGAATGAAGTTTCCAATGGCAAACAACGCGCCAGAGGAATGGATTCTCAACCCAAAATTCCCAGAACAAACAATCACAATTGGAGCTACGATATCAGATGACACAAGGGTGAGAATGAAAAGATTGCTCACAGCGTATACATCGGTCTTCGCGTGACAACATTCTGATATGACTGGGGTTCCGCGAGACTTGGCGCAGCATTCTCTCAACACATTCAAGTCTGTAGAGCCAATTGCTCAAAAGAAAAGAGTCACGGGGGATGAGAAGGCAAAGGCCATGAATGAGCAAGTAGAAGATCTACTGCGCGCAAATATCATCCGCCCAATACGATACCAAACATGGGTAGCCAATCCTGTGATGGTAAAGAAGAGCAATGGGTCATGGAGAATGTGCATTGATTTCAAGGACCTCAACAAAGCATGTCCAAAAGATTGTTACCCCCTCCCAAACATTGACGCGAAGGTGGACTCTGTGGCACCATTCAAGCTCAAATGTTTCCTGGATGCCTATAAGGGCTATCACCAAATTCAAATGGCACCACAAGATGAGGACAAGACTGCCTTCAGAACTGACAAGGGTGTTTTCTGTTACACAAAAATGCCCTTTGGTTTGAAGAATGCAGGAGCCACTTACCAAAGACTCATGGATGCGGTTTTCAACGAGCAAATTGGAAGAAACTTAGAAGTCTACGTGGATGATTTGGTGATTAAAAGCAGGGAGGAAAAACAAATGCTCAAAGACATCGAAGAAACCCTTTGGCGCCTAAAGGAAGTGAACATGAAGCTCAACCCGAGCAAATGCACATTCGGCGTAGAAGAAGGGAAATTTCTCGATGTAATGGTCACCAAGGATGGTTTCAAGGTGATCCCAGAGAAGGTGAAGGCTATCCTTGACATGCCCTCACCATCCACCATGAAGGAAGTTCAAAAGTTGAATGGTAGATTGGTATCAATTAACAGGTTCCTAGCGAACCATGCAAGCAAATCTACCCCATTCGTTAACACATTGAGAAATTGCTTAAAGAAAAGCCAATTCAAGTGGACGCCTGAGGCCGAGCAAGCTTTCAGTGAGATAAAAGAATGTCTGATAAATCTGCCTGCGCTCACAGCTCCACTACCTGGCGAAACTCTAACGTTGTACCTGTCAGCAGGAGAGCACGCCATTGGCGCAGTGTTGTTGGTGGATCGCAAGGGAATCCAAACACCAATCTATTATGTAAGTCGGGTGCTGACAGATTCTGAGACGCGCTACACCATCATAGAAAAGTTAGTTTTATCACTAACACATGCGTCGCGCAAGCTTCATTGATATTTCAATGGTCATCCCATTGAAGTCCTGACTGATTACAACATCCAGCAAGTCTTGCGACGTCCCGCGCTCTCAGGAAGGCTGACAAAATGGGCGCTGGAATTAGGGGAGCACACGATCACCTACAAACCTCGTCCAGCAATCAAGGGACAAGTTTTAGCTGATTTCATTGCAGAAATCCCTGAAGGAAAAGTCGAAGAGGCTCAGCGCGAAGTAGACCCTCCGCAAGCCAATAATGAAGAAAATGTTTGGAGATTATTCACTGATGGAGCTTCAAACAACGAAGGGTCCGGCGCAGGCCTCAAACTGGTGGATCCAGAAAATCATGAGTATACTTACGCAATCAGGTTGGATTTCAAGAGCACCAACAATGAAGCTGAGTATGAAGCCCTGCTGGCAGGTCTGCGCATCGCGCACAAGTTCGGAGTTAAAAAGCTAGAGGCGCATGTCGATTCATACTTGGTAGCAGCACAGATCAATGGCCTTTATGATGCCAAGGAGAACACTATGCCTCTGTATTTAGAGCAGGCGAAGAAACTCACCGAGCAATTTGACTCCTTCAGAATCATACATATTCCGCGCAGTGAAAACAAGTCTGCCGACGCGCTGAGCAAGATGGCATCAACCAGCTTCGATCACTTTGGCAAAGATGTCAGGGTGGAAGTAATGAGCAACCCGTCGGTGGGAGCGAAGTCTGTCCTTGTAATCCATACAACACCTTCATCATGGATAACTCCATTAATGGAATTCTTGAAGGAGGGAAAGGTACCAGACAATCGCGCACAGGCGAGGAAGATAAGACACAAGTCGCAGAACTACGAACTGCTTGATGGTACGTTATATCGACGCTCTTATCTTGGACCGCTCATGAAATGCCTGGATGCTGAGGAAGCAAGCTATGTGATCAGAGAGATACACGAAGGAATCTGTGGAATACATGCTGGCCCGCGCATGGTGGTTGCCAATGAACGCAGGTTACTATTGGCCAGGCATGTACTTGGACGCGTTAAAAGAGATCCAAAAATGCAAAGCGTGTCAGAGCTATGCGCCAAACAACATGCGGCCAAAGAACAACTTGATTTCGGTGACCTCCGCATGGCCTTTCCACAAATGGGCAATCGATATTGTGGGTCCCTTACCACAAGCGCAAGGGCGAGTAAAGTTTTTTTGGTAGTGGCAGTAGACTATTTCACAAAATGGGTTGAAGCCAAGCCACTAGAAAAAATCACAGCCGAGGCAATGAAGCAATTTATTTAGAGCCACATCATATGCCGTTTTGGCCTGCCAATGGAAATTGTGAGCGACAATGGCAAACAATTCACTGACAGAAAGATATCCAGTTGGCTCAAGGAATTGCGCATCAACCAAGTCTTCACTTCAGTATACCACCCTCAAGGGAATGGCCAAGTGGAGCACGCGAACCAAAGCTTGCTGAATGGGCTGAAGAAAAGGTTGGAGGGAGAATCCCATTCATGGGTCGAGGAGTTACCTAATGTCCTGTGGGCGCACAGGACATTAAGCAAAACCAGCAATGGCGAGTCCCCGTTCAGCCTAACCTATGGACGGAGGCTATGATTCCAGCAGAGATTGGATGCCCATCCTATAGAGTGCTCATGATGAGTAAAAAAGACAACGAGCAAGAATGGAGGTTGGATCTCAACTTACTTGAAGGGCGCAGAGAGGCGGCTATCATCAGTGAAGCCAAATACAAGAAAAAACTAGAAAAATATTACAATCAGCGCGTGAAATAATGCCACTTCAAGAAGAATGATTTTGTCCTTCGGAACAATGAAGCTAGTCGCGCGATACCCCCGGGAAAGATGTCCCCCAACTGGGAGGGACCTTATCAAGTCTCGGAAGAATTAGGAAAAGGCGCATACGCTTTAAAAGATTTGAATGGAAAAAAGATCCCGCGCACATGGAACGCAGCACAGCTTAGAAAATGTTTCATGTAAAAATTGTCAAGTTTGTAATCAAGGCTTTTTAAGCCACTATGAATAATGATACGCGGTATTTTCTCTTAATGTGTGTTCTATTACCTTTTGCATACATGTTTCACACTTCCCTTTATTAATTTTGAGCAATATGACAACATTGTATTGACATCAAAACTAAAAATAAAACGAAGTAAAACATACATGCGCGAGCTTCAAGCTCAAACGCGTTAACGAGTTTTAACTCTAAAACGTCAGGGCCTTAGCCCAATAATATGAGCCTTAGCTCAGGGCCTTAGCCCAATAATATGAGCCTTAGCTCAAATTACTCACAACATCCATCCTACATGCTGCGCAGCTAGACCATAAAAATACCTAAGCACAGCTAATGCAAAGCACATGCCAAAACATAGTTGTTAAGGTCTCAGGTCGAGGTCACGCATGGGACTGTAATGGATATCAGAGTAACACATACTGACACGTAAAGGCTAAAAAACTCATTCATAATTCCCTATAATAAATGCGCGATAACGTCGCGCAAAAGAGGAATAATGAAATGCCAAGGCACGCGTCAGCATAGTCAGAATATTGCAAAATAACTTGAAATATGACAAGGATTAAGTAAAATAATTTCCTTACAACCTTGTTCAAGTTTCAATGTGCAAGCATATCTTATATTCAACAAGCAAACACATGCAATATAAAGAGATGAATTGGGAATGCGCAAGATGCGAATAAGGGAAAAACAAAATTTCATTCCAAAACATAGAAGTTTACAAATTTACAAAATGATGAGATAAAAACTACAAAAAAAAAAAAAAAAAAAACATGAAGGGCTTTTCAAGTCTCTATATCAACATCAGTCTCTTCATCGCCCTCATCATTACCTCCTCCCTCAGCATCTGGCGCAGCCCGCTCCTCGTCATCTTCAAACTTACCATAATCAAGCTGTTCGTCTTGAATGGAGTCGTCTTCTATCACGATAGTGTCAGGAGTAGGTCCTTTGGCCACGCCAGAGCCGCTAGCAGAGGCAGCATTGCCCGCGCCATCATCGCTGCCACCAGTCCCTTCACATTCGTCAAGTAATTTCTTTAGCGCGCCAAGATCGGGCTGGTCAGCAAGCGCGGCTATCTGCAAGTCACAAGGAAAAGTATGAGTACAAAAGATTAAGAAAATAAATCAAGGTAAACTCATTAAGGTTAAAATACCTGCTCAAGGATGGGAATTGGAGTATTCAAGTACTTCTCCCCCACCTCGGCCATGTCAGCGCAGACAACGTCGAGCTGATAAGGGTAGTCGGATGGATTCTTCTTCAGCATGCCATATTCATAGCCATCCTTAAACCCTTCAGCTCGACCCACCAAGCGCGACGCAGCATTGCAATCCATCACAAGGGTCTGAAACTCGTCTGAGTATTTCATCGCATAAGCGCAACGAGTCACACCTTGTGAAACTAGCCATTGACGATCCTGCGCGAGGGAAGAAACAGACGTCTCAAGAACAGGAATCTGAGAGTTTAACAACTCAACAGTTTCCTTGGTTTGTTTTAGTTCTTCTCTGTCGGACGCTGCTGCCGCCAAGGCTTCATTCCTTTCCGCTCGCGCAGCATCGAGCTCTTCTCTGTTAGACGCCGCCGCCGCCAAGGCTTCATCCTTTTCTGCTCGCACAGCATCGAGCTCTTTCTTCAGGCGCGCAACCTCACTCTCTAATAAAGATTTGTCTGTGTTAGCCTGCACAAGAGTTTGATCACGCGCCTCTGCCTCCAACTCCAAGTCACGCGCTCGGCGCGCGTACCTGGCCGCATCCGCTTCTGCCGCCTGCAGCTCATGCCCGCGCTTCACAAAGGCAGCATTGGCACTTGCTCGGTTCTCGCTAAGTTCTGCTTGGAGTTTCTCAGCTCTCTCTCGAGCGTCAGAAAGATTCCAAGCAGAAATCTTAGCCTCTTGCTTGGCCTCCGCAAGGGCATCACGCACTTTTATATAATCATTGCGAAGCTCTTGGGAGGCAGCAAAGAATGCAGACCCAGCAAAAAGGTGGTCGTTGAGCAAGTCCACGCGAGCGCGGTCCTCCTGAAACCTCTTTTCAGCCGGAGGCACAGAGTGAGCCCAGAAGTATTCACACACGCCCATGGATTGAAATGAGCTATCCTCAGTAATATTCCATCTCGGGCGGTATATGTGATCGGCTTCCTGCAAACACAAAGCAACGCAAAAGCAACGTTTTAGTCATCTAAACACTAATCTGGAAGTTCGCACAGCGGAGCAAAACAAACTTATACCTGCGGAGAGCCGGCAGAAAAGTCAGCGCTAGCCCCACGAGAAGAAGGCTGCGCCACGAAATCTCGTGGCGCTACAAGGCTTGCGCGGCCGCCATCGGAATCTTCAAAATTAACCTCCTCATCATCCTCTGTAACAGGTCTTTTCTCCTGCGACTTGGAAAAATAAAAAACAGTCTCACGAGGAGGGCTGCGCGCAGGAGGAGGTGAGGGAGGTCTTGACGCCGTTAGATCAGCGCGTAAAATAGTCTCCTGCTCCTTAGTAATCCCAATGAGAGGAGATTCAGTGCTTGTTGGAGCAGGAGCAGAACTAACGGCGCCGGCGCCGGCGCCAGCAGTGCCACCAGCAGCTTGTGTGCCAGCTATAATTCCTATGAAAAAACCAACAAGGAGAAATGATTCATGACTTGATCTAAAGGAAAAAATCAGAAAATCAAAGCGCAATAAATACCTTGGCGCACCGCCGTCCGCGAATTGAGCATCGCCATGAAGTCCATTTTCCCCCTTTTCGAGGGTAAAACAGGGGACTTCAAAGCAACCTTCGGCGCAGACTCGGTACCTTGCTGCGCCTGAGGTTGAGCCACCAAAGTCGCCGGCTCTGCAAACATTTGAGTGAGCAAAGCTTCATTAATAACTCTATCGGAATCACGCTCATAAAACCACAAAATATAAACAAAGTATACCTATTGGAGAAGATGAAACAGCAGGCGCAGCGCCGCTTCCCTTGTCCGCCGCGCGAAGAGATGAGGTGGCAGCACCATACCTCGTGTGGACAGGGGGGTTACCCACACCTCGAGGCAAAGAAGACGAGGAAAACTTGGAGGTAAATCCCTTGGTTTTCTCAAGTCCCTTTGCTTGGGTAGGAGGATCCTGGGCAACAGAGGCATCATTTTTCTTCTGTTTTTTACTGGCCCCTGCGCCAGTTTTGCCTTTAGCTTTGCGCTTGAGTTGTGGCGCCTCAGCTTCTTCCTCCACCTCCTCTTCCGCAAGCTCCAACTCATAATTCTCGAGCGCATCTACAATACGTGCAACAGAAATGTTAACCAAATTTGGTATTCTAAAGGCATAAGCATAAGTACAAAGGCTTACCAGGCGCATCGCTGTCAAAGCAAAACTCTAAATCGACAGGGATGAACATATCATCGAAGCGATCGGGGAAAGCAACTTCCCCAGCGCTCAGCGCAACAGAGCCACCCTCCATATGCTCGTCATAGGCGGCGTGGACGTATTCCTTACTTACTGCATAAAACAAGACAAATGAGATCAGCAAAACGAATTATATTCGCGCAGAAATAATGCAGTGAGCTAATAACTCACCTGAGCCATCAACTTGGATGACAGGCTCAGTCGCGCTATCGGGCCACCTCTTGCTCATACCAACCCCCACCAGCGCCTCCTCGCAAATATTCTTGGCGGGGGATGGTTCAGCAGTTAACTTGTTAACCCATGTGCCCGTTGGGTTCTTAAGAACATTCTCATCCGCGGGCGCAGAAGTGATCGCGCGCATGGTCATGCGGATGGGAATCACACCAGCCTTAATATAAAAAAAATTTTCAGACCAGTCATGAAGGCTTTTGAAGGAAACAATGCAGCACTTAACCTTCTGACTGCGCGGTATGAATGAGAACCAAGAATCTTGGATTTTTGGCTTGTAAAAATATTGAAAGCGCCGAGGGGTGGGCTCCTCGCGCTGAGCTTTGCACATGAACTCAAAATGAGTCATGCGCACTAATCCACAAGGATGGACTTGGGATATGTGAATCCCATAAAACTAAAGGAGCGCACCCATAAACCTTGTCATCGGGAGACGAAGGTTACAGTGAGTGAAAAAGTGAGAGTATAAAGAGATATAGCCGGTGGGCGGATCTGCCGCCGTTTGCCCGGCCGCCGGGAGCAGACAGCCGTACTCAGGGAGAAAACCCTGAGAGGCGACGAGATTGTCGAAATCAGACTGTTTCAATTTGCAGGGAATCTCATCCCATCTCTTCACTGTTTTGTTCTTCCCCACCTCCTCCGACGAGGCCTCGGCAGCCCGTTTACCCTTGCCGATCTTCTTCAAAGTGGACATAACTAATGATTTTACACGGTGCTTGCTGGGGGAAATTGTGGTGTCTGGGTTATCAGACATACAATGGTGAATCAAATAGCGGTTACTTTAAGCACGGAAATCTGGAAGCAAAAGACAAAGGCTCTTAATCGGAATGAAAATTGAAGGAGAAAGAGCTCTGAAATAACAATGAAGATGAAGAAAAACCACTCAAAAGGCTTGCTTTTATAGGCCCAGGAGAGAGAAAAAAACAGGTACTGATCAGAGTTACGCTCACGCGCCCCCACTCGCAGGTGCAGGCTAACATGAGCGCGACACGTGTTCCTGACACTGTATGAGGAGACATGAAAGGCCACTGTAGCACCTCGAGCACACGAAAAGTCTGACACATAACGTCTCCATCTCTGACGCATGCCAGCACCAACCAACCACGTACATGGACGATTCATTTCAACCAAAAGGATAGAATTTCGCGCAACGCACATATGAGAAATAAAAAAGAAAAGGCAAACCCTATTAAAAGAGCAAACTATTAAGTCTAATATCTGTCTTACCTCGCTCGCGCGAGACAAGACACACATTAGACTGGGGGGGCTTGAAGAGGTATGCACCCGCCTTAACATCGAGCGGGGCGGGTCAACCCACAAGATATAGACAAGAGGCTTGAAATCAGGATGTCATGAAGACACAAAGCCAAAACCTATGCGCATGGCGCATATCACATATGCTCACGCATCACATATGCTCACGCGTATCACATATGCTCACGCATCACATATGCTCACGCATATCACATCTGCGCGTGGCGCATCTGCGTGTGGCGCATATCACATATGCTCACGCATATCACATCTGCGCGTGGCGCATATCACATATGCTCACGCATATTACATATGCTTGCGCATATCACATCTACGCATGAAACATCTGCGCGTGAGAATAAAGAGAAGACCTCGCGCATCCCCAGGATAGGCGCATATCACACATGCACATAATCAACCACGTCCTTATCCAAATCAGGATAAGGAAAACCATGATTGTGCTCATCAGACAACCTTCCAGAAGGTATCCTTTAAGGAATAAAGAATATGATGATGTTGACAGCTGCCAATGAAAGGTGGACAACTCAGCAAAACCCATGTGCTACCACGTGATTGCACATGGGTCAGGTGAAATACCTTGGTCAGAGAATAATCAATAAAAAAGCACCAGGTGTCCTAAGGACACGTGGCGCGAAGCAATAGGAGGAGACCAAAAATGCCCTAATGGGATCTGAGCCCAATCATTGGAAACCCTAACACTATAAATACCACACCACCTCCACAAGGGGAGGCAAGCAAGAAAATACATTCTAAATTCTTACTCACTTTCAGATTATTATTATCTTCTCCTACAATATCTTATTCTCACACCGGAGGGTTACCCCAAAGAGGATCCCTCTGTCCCTTTCTGAGGGGTAAGTTCACGGTGTTGCTCGTTTTGTAGGTGGAAGAAGACATACTCCGGGAAACCATCGGTGATATAGCATACTCATACCCGAGGAAAGTTGATCGTCTACTAGTAAGTCGATCCACATTTCTTCAAAAGTCATTAAGTTAATTTAGCTTATATAATATCAAATTTTCTAATGTTAATAATTTGTAAACAAATGAAACCACTATATTTCCTATGATTGTATAATATTTAAATATATATTTAATTATTTCAGAAATGCAATATTAAACGTTATTAAACTTAATTATACGATATCTATACTCTCTAATAAATAACTACAAATTTTGCCACTTGTCACTCTCACATTAAACCTCACCCTTTACAATAAATTTATAATTGTAAAATGATAGTTACCATATTTAAAATTTATGCTTCAAAAATTGTTAATTTAATATTTATTTCTTTTTTTTCAAAAATTTGATATTTATCTCTTACTTTAAAATTGTTTTAAAGACAATTGTACAACGACTGCATTAATAGTGTTTAACGGGCTTATTGTTTCTTGTATACTGATTATTTATTAAATATTGTATTTTCAAGAATTACCCGTGTGCTAGTAAAGAAATAAATAGCTAATTGTAATAAATAGTTTAATCATCATAATGTGGAAATGAAATAGAAAATAAGTGTTTCTATAAAGGTTAGAATATAGATTCTGAAATAATGGGGTTTTTGAAGTTTTATGAGAACCTACACGGTTACATTGTAGAGCTCAATGTCTTTTTGTCATTCTCAAGCCCAAAAACAAACAAACTATCAAGGCCAAGGCTTTTGTAACCCGACCCAATAGGCCTCAAAAGTCAAAACTCAAAACTAATAAGGTGCAAAGGTGAAAAAAAAACCCGAACCCGAAACCGGACCCAAAATAAAAACCCAAAACTTGTTTTCTTAATACTCTGGTTTTTAATACCCGAACTCATGCCCGACCCTACCCGTAGGGTATGGATAGGGTATGCATTTCGGTAGTAAAACCCGAAGTGGACCCGATTTGTACCCGGTAATACCCGAAAACCCGAATCGGTTCCATACCCGGAACCGGGTTTTTCCAATACCGATGTATACCCGAAAAATACCTTAAAAATACCCGAAAAATACCCCTAAAAAGTGCAACCTTTTAAAAACTCCAATCTATACAAAAAAATACCCGGAAAAAAGCCAAAAAAAAACCGAAAATGGGGTATTCAAATACCCCGGTTTTAGAATATCGGGTTCTATACCCGACCTGAATCCGATGCATATGGTATGGTTTTTAGAGACGATACCCGGACCCGAACCCAACCCGGTTATTACCAATACCCAACCCGATTCCATACCTAAACCCAGGTATTTAAAAAAACCCGATTTGTGCACCTCTACTAAGGTGCAGTGAACCAAGTCATCAACTAGATTACCTAAGTGGATAATTTAAAAAATCTACTATTTATACAATCGAAATTATTATCAACTTCGAATTCAAGTAATTATATTCTTGAATCATCAAAATTTACTTTGATCATTTTTGTCTATTTTTAATTACCAAGGGCTATTGTCATCGTGGTCTCCTATTCAACGGCGGAAAAATGTTTAAAGGCTTAACGCAACACGTATATTTGGATTCGGTTTCATTTAAACTCATTAATCACATATATCTCAAAGTGTCTTTTGTTCATCTTACAAACAATCTCTAGAGTTCAAATCCACAAGTATTTTGGGTATTTGTATGGTGGGTTAATTATTTTACTTAAAACGTAAGTTCATACTAGCTACCTCATATAATATACAAACTTTATCCCGGTTAACATTTTTTTACTCGTAGAATGTAACTTTATAAAAAATGTTTGGGTAACAAGTCATTTAAAGCAATTGACACGTTATAATAATAATAGTCGGGGTTAATGATATGGATGATATTGGCAACAATTGGGAAATCTTAAGGGTCTAACTGCAAAAACAAATTTTAAACAAAAGTCATAAAACTTTAGAAACGATATTGACACTTTACTCAGTGAAGAATTAACAAACTGATTGTTGATCAATTATGCAAGTGAATGAAAGCAATCATTTTAGAAAATGATGAGATAAAGAAGATTATCCCAACAATGGTGCTATGTGCATTTTAGCCATTTTGTCAAAAGGGGATCCCCCACTTACATCAATGATGCTAAATTGGAAAATCCATTAACATGGACAAGAAGCATATGTTAGTTTGATTGAATAGGATGCGGTCTTGTTGTCTTCGTTTATAAGAGCATCTCCAGTAGAGCAATATTATCTGTTGACATCTTTTGAAATTAAAAACAGAAACAACATACTCTTGGCCCATTATAGTGGTAGTGTTTGACAATAATAGTTTGTGGGCAAAAAGACTTGAAGAACCACTGAGAGTGGGTCCATCCGAATTCCAACTCACATTTGTCTTATTCCATAATACACATTTAAACCAATATCAATTAAATAAAGGGAAAAATATGTAATAAGGTGATAGTTTGAAACAATGACACATAATAAGACCATACGTAGTGGGCTTGTTGTGAGTCCAAAACGCGCCACACACCGCCCAGCCCTCCCTCGTTTTTTGGTTCGTTCTGGCCGGGTTCGTTGTGCACGATGGTGGGGTCAGATACTTGTGTTGGTCGTGCTTCCCTTGCCAACACTGCGTATGGTCTAAGCACTGGATGAAAAATAAAAGTGTTGTAGGTTGGTTTGAAATCTGATTGACATGCTAAGCTGACGGTTTAAAGTGAGGACAGGTGTTTTGCACTGGCTGTAATGTGTCAAAATTATAACCTCTTATAACATTAAACATTTTATCAGGTTTATATTGTCATAACTTATCGTGACTGGTCAAACTGTAACCCCCGCTATAATGTGGTACCTCGTCACACTATCATGTATCAATGATATTACAGTAAGGTGGTGTTCATTTATATACCTAATTTCCATGTAGTAAATTATGAAAAAAGATGATTTTTTGAAATTTCTAACAAGTACTTAAAAAGTATTAAACATAATTTTGTGTTATACAATGATAGATACATGCCTGTGTATTTGTACACTAGCACGCGTAGATTAGTCGTTTTAGATTTATATGGTTCGGTCCTATTTCAGGAATTAATGGGGTTTTAATGATTTGGTCAGTTCAATCTGGAAACAACCAGTTAGCCTTTATTTATTTCATACGGAGTATTTATGCAATTCTTTGTTTATTAGACCTTAAAAAAAAGATTTAAACAACTATCAATAAAAAAAAAGCAAAGAAATTGATTTCAACTGTAAAACCAAACAGTTTAACCGGTTTAACCGATGCAACCAACCATGTCGATTATATTTACTCCACAAGTACCCTTCTTTTAAGAAATCTTATATCTTATGTACCTGATTAAAAAACAATGTATACCCATTTTATATCATACCATATATTAAAATTCATGATTTGCTGCCATAAAGAAGCCTTTTAAATACTTATTTGATTTTTTTTTTCAAAGATGTTTTTTTATAAATATATTCATTTTACGTATTACCCATTTTTGTTGTTATTTTTCGTTTTAAATATGTTTATTTTACGAATTTATTTTTAGTTTCGAAAACGTAACGAATTTATCAATACTGACCAAATTCACGTCGACTATTCAAATTCGTGTCACTTTGATCATAGGTTGTACGTGTGTTGATATCGTTTTGGCCATTTTACAAATTTAGTATTTGGATTTAGTGTCGGTTTTGTACTAAACTTAAATGCTTACCTGATTTTGACTGAATTCGTTTCGCTGCATCGTCGCAATAAGACGAGTTTTGTTACATAGTTTAGATTATTCGCATTTTCTTTGCATAAGTTAAATGAAATAAATGTTGGGCCCACTTGCATTATGATGATATACATGGAGACGATCATATAACTTTGATCAGTTGATGTACATCTTGGACATGACTCCACATCTCCATGGCCCACAACCATAAACATCACTTACATCATGCATAATGGAATGCATGAAGAACAACAAAATGATATCAACGAGTAACATGACATCTTTAACCACTCAAATAATAATCCAATAGCTCGGGCTCATCGATCTCAAAGTGTAATCTGGCTAGCTTGGCTCGCCTTGAGTATAAACCGAACTGAAAAATTTGAGCCTGGCTTGGATCGCTTGTCACGGTTTCAAGTATTAATCAAACTTGTTTGCCCTCTTCAATCGGGTACGAATAGTACTTGAGTCACTACTATAAAAGAGTAATGTTTCATATAAAAATTTCTAACGCCTTTCTTACGAGCGCTCTAAGAGACAAATTGATATAACTCACCAAAACGTAAACACACAATAATTAATATTGAATAACTCTCAATATTATATAGAGAAAATATAACTCCAAAACCCCTATTACAAATAACTCGTGTTTCTCTACCCTAACTCGGTTACATCCACACGTTCTCGCGCTTATATAGACTAACCTAACTCGCTAGCCAATACATTACCTAATATAATTACAATACAATTAGGAAACATAACCAAGTATGACCGACTTGTCATTATTGATCCCTCAAGTTTACCAACTTATGACTTGGAGTTCGAAATTACGTCCAACACGCTATTCCAATACACGTTCCAACGAAATTCCTGAGAAAAGAAAACCCTAAACGATGATTTCCTACGCGTTTTAAAAAAAAATGGCGTAGGAAGTCGATCAATTTTCTAGTACTGAGGGAGATTCTCAAGTTCTCAATTTACAAAGAGAAGCTATCTCTTAGGTTTGTTGTTTGGGCAATGTGAGACAGAGATATATAAGAACAAAAGAAATGAGTGAGTAAATCACAAATGAAACAAAAGGTAGATAAAGTGAGTGAAAAAGAAAGTAGAGTAGCCATGTCTCAAACCTGCGACCTCCCATGTGGTGTGGAGATCAAGAGTCTTACTAGATCTCGCATCATTACCTTCGTGTTTAAATTCCGGGTATCCTAATTAACTTTTTAAATGTGTAAAACGAGAAATTTTATTTTTTTGAGTCCTCAACATTTTAAGCCTTTTACAGTTGCACCGGCCTTTACGAATATGTATTTGAGAAACTGTTTAACAAATATTCTGCACAATATTTTTGTGTGACAACATACATAATGACCATTTTCCTAATATAAAGAGTGGGATTTGCTTAAAATAACAAACATACAAATCAAAGAATCAAAATATATCAATACATCTCAAGGTAGTTTTGTAATGGATATTTGAATAGTCCCATCAAACTTTATGAATCAGTATGCCAAATTTTGTACTCAACTTTATTACAAAGGGTAGTGCTTGGTTATGTGTCTCAACTCTCAACACAGGCATATCAATCAAAGTAGGAGATGTAAATGCCAAACTAGAGTAGAAAGTTGGGAGATTTGGACTTAAGCCTCACCATATCCATTTGTTTGTAGTCATTCCAAGTAGTTCCATTGCACATACATAAAGTTCACAAACTTCCATATCAATGACCCCATCATTATCATCTTGTCTCATCATTTGGGAATGGTAGTAGTTTACCTTTTGTTTAGTTTCCAAAAGCATCTTTATCTACATTTATAAGAGCATCTGCATCAGGGAATAGTCCCCTAGGTCTGGATACACATGGCTGCAAGTAAATCAATCTCCTTTGATGTGGATAAAAGTTTTTGATGGATATGTCCTTGGAATCAAACAACCTGCAGACTCCTCCACCTGGATACAATCAAACAAAAAAGCAAGTAAATAATAAACAAATCAATAACCATATCCATCAATCCAAATGTTAATTTGTCAAATAAGATAATAATAATAATAATAATAAACAAAATATCTACCCAACAAGTGTCACATTAAATGATAATAATTAATACAAAATTTAATATTTCTACAAATACACACTCAAACCTACATCAAACTCACACACATAATCCTTTGTTCTTTAAATCACTCCTACAAACTTAAAAAATGAGCTCTAGTGAAGATGAAACCCCTCAATCTCCGTCGCCACCTTTTGGTATTCATCCCACAAATGAATCTCATATAGTTAACGTCGCCACGAGTTTTTACCAAGAGTTGATGTCCGACGACGTTGAGAATATGTACCTGTTGTGGAAGCAACAACAACAACAACAACAAGAGTCAAGTTCTAGTAGACAAGCAACGAGTAAACGTAGAGAAATAAACAAGGATCGTGAAGATGGCGATATTCGTCTATGGAACGACTACTTTTCTCAGAATCCAGTGTTCCCTGATAGCTACTTTAGACATCGCTTTCGGATGCATCGTACACTGTTTCTTAGAATTGTGAACGATATGTCAGCGAATTATCCATACTTTCAACAAAGAGTAGATGCTGCTGGTCGAAAGGGTCTTTCAACTATCCAGAAATGCAAATGCGCCATGCCAGTTGGCGTACGGCACGTCAGCTGACCAAACCGATGAATACATACGTATCGGTGAAAGTACTGCCAATGAGTGTCTACGAAATTTTTGCAAATATGTTATAGAATTATATTCTAAACAATATCTTAGAAGGCCGAAATGAAAATGACATCCAACGTTTATTGGAAGCACATTCAGCCCGACACGGGTTTCCCGGAATGCTAGGAAGCATTGATTGTATGCACTGGATTTGGAAAAATTGTCCAGTTGCATGGAAAGGGCAATATACACGAGGTGACCAAGGCCGTCCTACCATAATGCTTGAGGCGGTTGCATCGCATGACCTTTGGATTTGGCATGCCTATTTTGGAGTTGCAGGATCAAACAATGACATTAATGTTTTAAATCAGTCACCAATATTCAACGAAGTCTTAGACGGTAACGCACCCCCATGTGTGAATGGAAATGTATACGAAAAGGGATACTATCAAGCAGATGGAATTTATCCTGAATGGGCCACACTTGTAAAAAGCTACTCGTATCCACAAGACCCAAAGAAGCAAGAATTCAAAACACGTCATGAATCGGCAAGAAAGGATGTTGAGAGGGCGTTTGGTGTCCTCCAAGCTCGATGGCACATCATACAAGGGCCAACAAGATTGTGGAGTAGTAAAATAATTACTGATATTATGTACGCGTGTATTATATTGCACAACATGATTGTTGAAGATGAAGGACACGCTGTAACCGAATGGTTGGATGATGATGAGGAAGAAATAGATCCGGCAACTCATGGAGCGCCATTGGATTTCATAGAACGCTTACAAAGGTTAAGGGATTTACGTAGTAAAACACTACATAACGCGCTTCGAAACGATTTAGTTGAACATTTATGGTCGATTAAACAATAGGGTTAATTTTGTAATTCTTTATGTAATGTTTTATTATTTTATTTATGCTATGTTCTATTTTATATGAAATATAAAGTTATGTACTCAACTTTAATATGCCAGAAGAATATAATGATAACGTTGAATGACTTGAATCAATACTCCACCAACTACAATATGTTAAACTGAATGCACCAAACCAACTTTTACCGGTCAAGGATAAAAAAAATTAAGAGGTAACAAACTCTATAAATTAACACACACCCACAACGAACATTAAAATTCAAATTCTTTCACCAAAATTTGCACACTTTCAACCAAAAAAATGGATGATAACACTACGTTTCAACAATTTTTACTCGGTAACTCAACTCCTAACCCGAGCCAACCCATCCTGAATCAAAACCCGAGCCAACCCATCCCGACCCAATTCCAAAATCCTATCATGGGATATGGTCAATTTCAAAATTCCCTTTACCCACCAATCCAACACCCAAACTATATGATGCAAAATTATCACAATATACCACAAATTCAGTTTCCACCACACTTTCATCCCGGCTTTAAGCCGTATGCAATGAATCCATCACCTCCATCTACTCAAATGTCTGGAACGTCATCTCCATCCCCGATAGCTCAGTCGAGTAAAAAGAAGAAAGATAAAACCGCTGTCGAACAACCTTCTAAGCCAAAAGTCACGATACATAAGTGGAGTATTGCCGAAGAAACAATTTTAGCTCGTGCTTACATTGAAATTTCCGTCGACTCAAAGATTGGTAACAGCCAAAGAAGCAATGATTTCTGGGCTCGGGTGCATAAGTATTTTTGTAATGAAGTCAGTGACACCCCTCGATCTGCCGAAAATGTAAAGTCGCATTGGTACATGATGGCAGGTCCGGTTAACAAGTTTTGTGAATTATTCAAGCATAACCGACAACAAAAGAGAAGCGGGTGGTCTGACGATCAAGTCATTAGTCACACAAAAAATGAGTTTAATGAAGAGGCGAAAGGCGTTTTTAAGTATGAGCATGTGTGGAATGTTGTTAGACATGAGCCAAAGTGGGCCGAGCCAGTTCACACTAAAAGGACGAAAACATCAACTTCGGGGGAGTACACCACATCGGCTTCAAACACGCATACAAGCGTCAACGTCAATCTCGGTGACTCGAATGACGAGGTAGCGTTCAATGTGGTGGACGAATTTGAAGAGTTGCAACGACCAATCAAACAAAAGAAGGCAAAGGCACGGACGAAAAGCAAAGTAAAAAATGAACCAGTTGTCGACAAAGTCACCGAGCTAATGCAAGAATATGTGACCAAGAAAACGACATCTTTTGATAAATATCACGAGCAAATGGGTCAAATTTTGTTTAATCAAGATATGAACATTCTATTTATGGATCGCTCAAATATGGATCCGGACACATTGGAAACGCGCGTAGCGTTATGTGAAAAAATCAAGAAAAAACATAACATTTGAATTTAATTTCATATTTTATGTAATCTTTAATTTTAAGTTGATGTATGTTTTTATATTTAGTTAATGTACGTTTCATTTTAAGTTAATGCATGTTTTATTTTATTGTTTATTGTGTTTTATTTTTTAAATGCTTAGTTATTTTTATAATTTTAATGTTTTATTTTTTGAAAGTTATATTTTTTTAAATGTTTAATGTATCATTTGAATATATACGAAATATAAAAGTTGAATTTGTTATAAAGTAATTTAATTACATATAAATTGTATAGGTAGGTGATGATGTGGCGGTTTGTGGAGGTTTGTTGATGCAGATGCTCTAAGTCTTTGTATCGTTACATGATTGTATGCATGCATGATACAAAAAGTAATTCTAGTTAATGCTTAGTGTACAACCATAGGAATCTCCCTGTTTTTATACACATATATGGGAAACTATGAGTTACTAGAATTGTCGATGAACATTAACATTACCTAAAATCTGACATGTTGTCCGTCGACAAGTCAATACGTACGTTGTCATGTGAATTCTAACGATATTTGGTCGGTTATAAGCATGATGATCAGTTGATCACCTAATTAAACACTCTCCAAGTAATAATGTAATATGTTGTCATGTTTTAGGATTATTTTCTTATAGGTTATAGTAAAGTAGCAAACTAGAAGAGGAGTACTAAGATCGTGTGTAATTGATAAAGCTCATATAAGACGTTTTGCACCATGTAGCACCACGTCATTTATATAGGCTTTTTAATAGTAAAAAAAAGGTGTAGTGGATGGAGTCCTATCAATCATTACCTTATTATTGTTTTTTTCATTTTTTAATAAAAACAAAATAAATAAAATTTAATAAAATAAAATAAATAAATAAAATACATTAAAAGTAACACCCCACGTTAAAATTTAAAAGAGAAACTACAATAAATAAAAACTCTTTTTAATCTTTCTAGAAGTGAGAGTGAAGGCAACCCACCAATCACTGATACGTTTCTTCCTCTATCCGGCACTATGTGATAAGCGCCCTTCCTTCAAAGCGCCTTGGGACTGTGCTCCTGACGCTTTGAGGCGCTTTGGAGGGAAAAGGGCCCCCACTAGAGATGGCCAAAAAAACCGGTTGGGGAACCGGTTTACCGGTTTAAACCGGAAACCGGTTTTTACGAAAACCGGTTTTTTAAAAACCGGTTTGACCGGTTTAGAAACCGCCGGTTCGTCTTTCGGTTACAAGTTCTAGATCCAAAACCGGTTAACGAACCGGTTAATGGAAAAACCAGTTTTTTTTATTAACCGGTTATGTAAAAACCGGTTAACCGGTTTATAAAAAACCGGTTAACCGGTTTATAAAAAAACCGGTTTATAACGGCTATATGCCCGTTTTTTTTGTTTTTGGACCGTTTTTTTTTTTTTACCATTTTACCCCCACAAACATCTATATATAGTTTAGGTTGGGTATTGGTTAGATCACACTCGATTATACAACTCCAAACGCTCTAAACGTTTATTTCATACGCGATTATGCGATAACGATTTAATGTTTGTATTTTTAATGTAAAAACTATAAATGAAAGTTATGTGTTTTTAATCTTTGGTTTGTTGAAAACACATTCACCAACACACACTCATACTCATCTTCCAAGCAAAGAACCCTAACAACGAAAGCAAAGAATGGCTTCGGTCAGTCCGTTTTGCCTTGTAGTTACCGTTTTGCCTTGTAGTTACCGGTTTGTTTATACTGTGAAAAAATAATTGTCTTCATTAAGTACAAAATATAAAAAACAAATATTCGTATTTGAAACCGCGAAATTTAAAAAAAAAAAAAAAAAAAAAAAAAACCGGTTAATAAAAAAAACCGGTTAATAAAAAAAACCGGTTTATTAACCGGTCCTAACCGGTTAGACCGGTTAGGGTTTTGACAGCAAAAAACCGGTTATTAACCGGTCCGGTTATTAACCGAACCGGTTTTTTTCCGGGCCAAAAAAACCGGTCCGGTTAATAACCGAACCGGTTTTTTTAAAAAAACCGGTTTGTGCACCTCTAGCCCCCACTACTGTCTAGACAACGAACAAATTTAGAGACAATGTTTCAGAATAATTTAGTTGGCTTATGGGCTCATTAACCAATGTTTATGACTCCTAAATAAATGTTACATATGTACCAATGAAAACAAACCTAGAGACATAGACATAAAGGTGGATATAAACTTTTGTGTTTTCAATAAATTTACACTAACATATTTAATAAATTAAGATATAGCTTGTGTGATACACGAGTAATTAAGAAATAAAATAAAAAAAATTAAATTTAATAATATACATAATAACATATGAATTCATAAGATTATAAATAATTTCTTAAAATACATATATTAGTAAGAATAATTTGTATTTACTTTCTAAAAAAATCAAAATGAAAGGTTGTGAATCTATTTAAATTAATAAAAATGAAGATTAATATTAATTCATTCTAGTTGAGTTGGTAGGCCGCAAACATTTTATAAAATCAAGGTAGTGAGTTTAATTCTCATCAACAACATATTTTTTAATTTATCATTCATGAAGGGAAATTGTGAATAAGAACTTGTATGTGAAAAGTCTAATTGAATAATGATATGTGAAAAATGATGTTTTAATAGTATAGGTAGATAAACTATTTCTTTAGTATATATATTATTTTAGTAATTCTGCGTTATACGGAGAATCTAACTAGATTCACACACTACTAGCTTGAGAATTATACAATGGTAATACGAAGACATCATATAGTATTTACAATAATTTAGAAATAAACAATTAGTTGATTAATTGACCTTATATGTTATAGTGTTTTTTGAAACTACACGAGTTTTCTAAAAACATAACATATAAACAAAAAGACATATATAATGTTAATATTTCGAATTTTGTTAAAAATTAAATATAAGGAAACCCAAATCAGTGGGAGTTTTTAAATTGGGAAAATTCCCTAAATGACTCATTTAGAGAATGTGTTTCCAAGTTTATCCCCACTAATTCAAGTTTCCAACTTTGTCCATTTGGTATCTCGTCGCCGACGACATGATATTGAACACCGACGATGCGTTACTGAAACAAATAGGATAACGACATGTGGCCGGAATCTGCCGAAATAGGTCGTCGACGATGTGTTCTTCGGCCCATTTAATCACAGACGATGTGTTCTTGTTAACGACGTCAACGACGGACTGCCATACCTGACACCCGTGTTCACATCGCGGCGACGACCTGCCGGATCTCATGGCCGACGACTTGTTGTGTATAACATAGGGTTGACGATGCGTTATGTTGCTAACGTAGGGTAGCGGCGATGCATTATATGTATTTAATAACTACATAATAATATATTTTTAAAATTTATGATGACTAAATTTTATCCACATAAATTTTTAGAAATTTATTATTATTCAGCTATTAAATACATTAATCCGATTAATGTAGAGTAATAAGTGACAAATCATATAGTTTTTTTTATTAGAAGTTAAAAACGATACAAGTTTCAAACACTACGGAAAAAGTTTTAACATCTTCCAGAATAACCATCATTACATCCAAAATAGAGAAATAACGATATTTTTTTTTCTATAATAAATCTATAAATGCTTACCAAGTTTTATTAAAAGACCACTAGTTTTCTTAAACCTTTGATTAAAATTACACACAAATGCACAATAGAAATAAATCTCTTTGCTCTTCTGTAGGGCTTTGGATGCTGAACCAACTTTTGTGGGTCCATCACAACATACCCTTAATAATAAAAAAAAAGTGCCCTTAACTTAAACTTAAAGGGCTCCCCATGTGACCTTAAATGTGTTGGGTAAATAGTAAATAAAACAGTCAAAACTTATTATATCCAGCATTCTGGTGTCAAGGAATGGTCCCTTTTGTTGTCTCTGCAATAGTTATAGACCATGTACCGGCTTTGCACCCAATTCATGATCATGTACTGCCTCCTGCTTAGGCCACCCGATCGTCCTGGAGATGCAGTGACTGGGTGGCACCGCGGTGGTGAATAGGCAGTGCAACCCGTTGCTTTAAAATTGGTGAACCTTCCTACAAAGGGTTGGTATTTGTAGTCTGCTTTGTATCTACCGTTTTCAGTTGCCCAAGAAGATGCGTCCCATATTGACCCGTATAACCACATCGGTCTTAGTGGAAACGTTGCGTCACTTTTCCTTGGATACCTTCTTATCGGCACATCGTCCACAAAAAATCTAGACAAACAGAACAAGGGTTACATAACATTTTAAAGTTGTAACATAATTTCCAACTAAAAAGGTGGCTTTTTTCAATAATAAAACAAGATTCAATGATTAAAGAAAAACCATTGAAAACTAGCCAGGCTATTTTTTTGAAGGGAAAAAAATATTTATTAAATAGTTAAAATACCTAAAATGTGCCATTATTAAAAAAAACTTACATTATGTCATGTGGGCTCCACAAGATTGCATAGTGATGAAAATTTTCTGTGGGGTCAAACCATAAATGAAACTTCATTTCTCTCCCAATAATCTTGCCATCACCACTTCCTCTTATGTACACATTTGTTTGCAATGTGTATGGCTTCCCAAATGTTGTCCCAAGGAATTCTATGTCAACTTCATCATGGAACTCTGGATGTGCTTCATTGTTTGAAAGCTACATTCAAAATATTTTTGTTAATTAACTCAAATAGTTAATGCTATTTAAAACTTGTAACAAATTTTGTAGACAAAGTAGTAAATATAGCATTTGAATTTACATTAAAATATGTTATTTTGGTTATAAATATGTTATTTTATTTGAAATGGAGGGATTACTCATTCCGTCTCAATAAATGAAACAAATTAAAGTTTTCAACCCGAACCAAAACCGGTTTTGACTTTTGTCAACCAAATCAAACCAATATCAACCCACACCAAAACCGATCATTCTTTTAATTTTAGAAAGATTCATGCACATTGTTCAAAGGATGCCATTTGTTTTCCACAAAATTACAAACACCTAGTGACAAAATGTTCTTCACTTTATCAAACAATGCAATCATACCAGGATAAAATACTTAAAATGGTACTTATTAATTAAATCTTTTAATCATTTATTACTAATTTTAAGACTCATTACAATAAAATATCAATATATATGTAATTTTCTTTGCTGTCATTCCCACTTTGGTGGGATGATAAGACGGTAAATAATAAAAATAAAAGGTCAAGGGTTCAATTATTTTAAAGTGCGACATTTAGCTGTTAAAAAATGTAATTTTATTTATTTGATGTTTCTAAAACGGGATTCTTGATTTTAAAATATGGGAAAGAATATTTCTTTTAGAAGAATTCATGAAAAGGTAAAAAAGTTAACGATGTGACATGAATATTGTCGATAAGTAAGCAAATTATTGGTGGAAGTGTCATTGTGTATTCCAAGTATTGTACTATGAGTTTCAATGCTTGCATTGATACTATAATAATCATTGATATGTTTAGCACTCACATAGAATGCTGTTATCACTCCCGCTGTATAACCCTTTTGAAGTTTGATGGATGCTCCAAAGTAACCGGATCTAAATGGTTTTACCGACTTGAACCCGCTTCCTGCCATCAAGAAATTATTCAAGATTTAGTTACGGACTTTATAGTCTCTTAATGAGTAAGTTTAGAGTCATGTTGACCGATCCATATATTTATTCGGACAATTCTTTTAATGATTTAGCACAAACTTGCCAAGCAGTCACAAGTTTTATGTCGAAATAAACCCATTAATATATTTCTTGTACTTTGTTTTTTAAACCATTTAATAGTACTAGGAAAACTCACGTGACTCGTCATTGTCCTGTTAACCAACTGGATCATCTGATCATGTAAATCGTATCTTACATTTTGCGTTTCAAGGGTTAAAAGTAAAAAAAAAATCATTTTTTGCACCGAAGTCACTTTCTAACAACTAATCTTTTTATCCAGAAAAAACTTCACCAGTACTGTTTACCAATGGGATCAGGTAAAACACAGTTTTCACAATAAATGTAGCCTATTAAGAGATAAAACTAGAAGTTGGATTAATCAAGTTGGAAAGTAACATTTGTTTCTTATAAAACTAAAGTAAAATTATTTGAGAAAGGGTGAAGAGTGTGACCTGATGTACGGTCGAGCCATATGTCAACAGCATTGTTGTTAATGCTCTGGTGGCTAGGACCCCAAAGGTTTCTAAACCCTTGGTTAAAGGTCATGGACCTGAACTTTGAGCTTGGGTAGAACCCAGGTGAAGGTGGCCATGAGCCAGCATTGGTGACTGATGATCCAGTGAGAATGAAAACAAGTGAAAAGAAGGTAATAAACCCCATTAAAAGTCTAAAGAAGTAGACAGAAATGGGGAGAGGCTGATGAGAAAGAGTGATGTGAAGGCGTATAAATGGAGTGAGGTGAGGTGGGGTGGGGTAGGGGTGCATGGGGGTAGTGTGATGAAGGGTGATACAATATTAATATTCAATACTCATTTAACAATTAACATAAACTTAGGAGTTAGTGTTAAGACATTCATTCTTATGACAGGGTAAAAATCATAATCCTAAAATACAATAGTTGGATTTAAATATGACTTATAAAAAAAATATAAGTGGTAACTTTTGATTTATTAATTATTTATGGAAAGTAGAAAGAAATAGAGTCGGTTAATGCATTGAAAAAATAGTGAACATATGAAACGTATTTGTAAGATATGTTATAGATTTTAGTAAACTTATGATATTGGTTTTGCATTCTATTATATAAGAGATTTACAATTATCCAAATTGTATTTAAAACGAAGCTAAAGTGAATATGATATCGGTCTCAAATTTGTGTGTTTAATATGGAACAAATCAATGGTATCCTCTTCAAAAACTAGGCATGGATTAAGTTTGGGTCAAAAGGGTAGCATATTCAGAGACTAAATTATTTGAGTTAATTACCTTGACAACCTATTCAGAGATAAGTTTGGGTTAAGAACTTAAGAGGCAACAACCTTAAAAAATTAAGTATAGGTTGATATGGTAACCTTTTAAGAGACTAAGTTTGAGACTTTGAGTTAAGATGAACATATGTACAGAGAATAAGTACGAGTCGCAAAAAATCTTTTTAGAGATTTAAGTCTGAAAAGTGTAACAACTAACAAGTCATTAGGGGGGAGGGGTGGCGGATGTGATAGCATCGCTCATCACACACCCCACTCAATCAAATGGTGTCACATCACCAACCCCAAATCCATCACATGTGATGGTTTTTACTAGGGTTGGTGGTGTGTGATGGAATTTTTTTGTTTTTTTTTTGTTTTGTTTTTGTCCGATGTCTCGTGTTTATCGTGTTTACCTTTAGCCTTCAACACTCACACACACATATACATATATACACCCACATATATATATACATATACATACACTCACCATCACCACCTTCTACCAATTCCCCCAAATTCTCACAAACCCTAATCTCACCACCACCACCACCAATGGCCGGATCCGAATCCGAGATCCAACCCGCCAATTCATTCTCCGGCGACGAAGCCGAACACTCATCCGATGGATCTGAATCCGACCCACCACCTCCACCACCACCACCACCTTCCGATCAACCCGACCCGACTCCCACCAAACCCAGATCCAAAACCCCAATTCAATCCACCAACAAACGCCCCACACCCACCTCCGACATCGATTCCTTTGATCCATCACTTCCGGTGACCCACTCCTTCTTCCCTGGTATTTTTCCGGTGACCCATCACTTCCGGCGATTCATCATTTCCGGCGACGGCTCCCCCCAACGGTCATAACCACCCCCCTCCCAACGGATAGATTTCTTGGTTTCCACCCCATCTCACGCGTGATGGCCATCACGCAAATGTAACACCCCGACCAAAGGCGGATTATACATCGGGGCGCCACATATTGTTTCATTACTCGTGACACTATTGGGTGTCAATATTTAATAAATACATTGACCAAAGGCGGATTATACAGCAAACCTCCTCGATTTCGCGTGACGAGGTAGCAGCGGCGGTGTGGAAAAACCCACCACGCGTGATGGGAGCTCCATCACGCACCGCCCCGTCCCCCCTTAGGACAACCTTTAAATCAACTTGTCTTCTAAGTATTAGACCATGCATAATGGGGCACTTCCCCCCCCCCCCAAAGCGGCCCAAAGCTCAAGGGAACATCCCCCCCCCCCGCGGCGGGGGGGGGGGGGGGGGCTTCCCACAAAGTGCGGGAAGAGAAAAATGGGGTGGAAGGTGATTGTAGTTTTTTTAATAAATAATAATTATTATTATTATAAATAAATAATGAGGTAATGATTGGTTGAGTCTCCATTCACTACACCCTTTTTTTTGTCAAAACACCCGTATGATAATGTGGCGCCACATGGCGTAAAATGGCCCTATATAGGCTCCATTCACTACACACGTTCTTAAAGCAATCAAATTGTTATCAAGGATACATAAAACAGTTTTAACTTTTCATTTAATGAGGTTATGGATATTGTGAAAAAGTTAGGATTAATTCATTCAAAGGTCCAATCTTTACTTGTATTATTTGATTAAAAGCCACAGATCTAGTCTTTTGGATGTTAAAAAATTAATTTGGATGTTAAAAGTTATGACTTTATGTTGAAATGGGACTGGTTGATGTTGATATTCAATCTGTGACACTTAGTGTGCATCTAGTGACACTTCGCCTCCATACGGCGACACTTGTCAAGGAACGAAACTAGTTTCAAGGGAAGCTAGCGACTGGTGACACTCATGAGTGGCAACACTGTGAATGGTGACATTTAAAAGATCTAATGCAAGCTAGGCGACAATGCTAGAGACAGTTGTCTAGCCGACAATGTCAACGGTGATAGTATCGAAGACATTGTCTGGCAACGGTATCAAAATCTGATGAGTTCCACGTGTTAACTTTTATACAAATCGTGTAACGATTGTCCTCGTCTGGACGACTTAGCACGAAGTAGCTGTGAGACGTTTCCAAACCCCCTTTAGCTAAAAGTTAGAACAAAAACTATAATATACATACACATACATAACAGCAATTCAACAATCAAAAGGATGATGAAACAGAAAGTTGGTACTACAGAAAGAGGCGAAGTGTGATCAAAATTGATGCAAGGGAAGAGGTTTTGATAGAGGAGAAAGAGAACGTGGAAGAAGTATCTGACGAGGAAACAGAGACATAAGTGAGTTTAGGTGCTTTGAATGTGATGAACTCGGTCACTTTCCATACAAGTGCACCAAGTGGGTAGACAATAATGAAGAAGCAAACCTCATTTGAGATGATCTCGATCTAGGTTTGTATTGAAGAATGAATTAGTCGGTTTCAGGATTATAGGAGAATATTGAAAGTTCGTTATGAAAGGGTAATTGAGATAGTTGAAGTGGTTAAAGTAAAAGTGTCGAACAAAATTTTATCCGTATAACTTGTTCTTCATTTATTTTTCGTTTGTGATTGAATAAGAAGAATATGGGCCAACAAATTATTCTTTACATACTTGTACATATATTGTTATTAGTGTGGGGTCAATTGTTATAATTATTTAGAACATCTTTACGTGAGGATTGTGACAATTCAAATATTATAAGATTCGTACGATTGCATTTATTATCATTATAATTATTGGATATATAATGTTTTCTAACCAAGAATCGTAGTACTTACACTTATGCTCTTTAAGGTGCACCGGTTTAAAACCCGAACGGATATGATCAATATCTGAGTGGACTGGAAATCAGAAGTGAGGCAAAATACGAACCTAGAACCAGACCGCTAGTGTCATTGGTATCGAGTCGTCCTGGTTTCTATCGATCAGTTTTAGTTATGAACCAAGGCTTGATATTCCTAGCCTAATCATATTTCTTGTGATGGATGAGGTGCGTATTAATGTGTGTGACAAATATGGCTTAACCTAAGTTTGATCTGATTTGAACTTGACCAGACATATTAGAAGACCATAGTTATAAAAACCAAGACTGAATATCGATCATTCAATCATTCAGCGTGTGATTGGACATGTTTCAGTACAATCTCAATTTAAGTTGTCAGTTTAGTCGATTTAGGCCCAGTCGATAAAACTTTTGCTCGTGCGAAATGGGTTAGATTAAAATTGGTCGATCACAAAAACAACATATAATATGAAGCAATTAACGTTAGCTAGGTTCTAAAAGTTACGTATCACGTCCATAAATAATACACACAATAAATAAAGGCTATAACTATTTGAAAAAAATTAATAAATATTTATGTCATAACTTAACATATAATTAGAATTGATATTAAATAAATGGTTTTATAATTAATAAATATGTTAGCAAAAAAAAAAAATAAAGTATGCCTATATAAAATTTAGGAAAATTGGATTTAAATAATCTCACCTTTAATGGATTGACCAATAATAATCCCACCTCCGGTATTTCCTGCTGGCAGTCCCACCTTTTCAATGTTTTTTGTTTTATAAACCAGCGTTAAAAAACTTAACGGGGTTAAGTTTTTGCTTATGTGGCTAGTGAGTTGGCAGTGTCATAATCCTACATGGCTTTTCCCTTTTAATCCTAAAATGCAATTACTATATTAATCCTACAAAAACGGGCTGCAGGAGATTCGAACCTGAGCCTCCAGTCCCGCAGTCAACACCCACATGCATAAGCCAACTGATCTGAGTGATCCTTTGATAAAAGTCCAGAAACAGAAACTATATAACCAGACATTCGCAACCAATAGAGTATTATGAACCCTAGATCATCAATCGGCCAGGTCGTTATTTGATTGGCCGATTGAAATTAGGGCTATTAAAGAGTGAATGACGACGAACATAAAGGTATAATTAGTTACCTATAAAGATGATTGGAAGAGAGTTAATTTGATCCCGACAGTGACGACGGAAGGGGCTCAAGAACACGCATCAAAACATCATTGATAATATAATTCATTATAGGGTAACTGTAGGCGATGTATGTGAGGTTCTTTTTGAAAGTTTAATTGAATTATCATGAACAATATAAAGTATATTGATTAAAAGGTTACGTCGGTTCGTTCAAACGAGTAATAAGAATCAATAATTGATCTCATTCCATGTTTATGGTGTCGGTGGGCTCGTTATGGTATGCATAAGGATACGCAAGATTCAATTTCTAAGTTTAGGACGAGAATTATAGTGCAAGCTAGTGATTTGGGTATCCGGGTTCGCTAATCGGGTCAAGGGTTTGGGTCAGATCCAAGTTAATAAATCTGGATAATAGGATTTAATATAATAAAATATAGTAATTGCATTTTAATCCAAAGGAAAAAGCCATGTAGGATTATGACACTGCCAACTCACCAGCCACATAAGCAAAAACTTAACCCCGTTAAGTTTTCTTAACGCTGGTTTATAAAACAAAAAACATTGAAAAGGTGGGACTGTTAGCGGGAAATACTGGAGGTGTGATTATTATTGGCCAATCTATTAAAGGTGAGATTATTTAAATCCAATTTTCCTAAAATTTAAGTTGGGTAAAGATTTAGATTTAGAAATGTAAAATAAGAACAAATTAAATAACATAAGGAATAATTATCAAGAATATGTAATAGCTTATAATAATAATAATAATAATAATAATAAAGGTTTATTGTTGTGGGCTTACACATCCTAGAGGTTTTCTGTTGGGATTTTTGCAAATCGTATATCTTCGGAAAATCTGAGAGTCATGAAACACTTTCAAATCAAAATTATTTGTGGCTCATAAATATTTTGATCGGATAAAACTCAGATCTGAGAGCAAGAATCAAGTATGGATTTGAGAGAGTTACATTGAACCAGAAGTTTTCATCGTATGATCAAACGATAATTATTAGGATTAGGATTCATGATAACTGCTTTACAGTTATCATATTTTGAATTTCAAAATCAAAATACGCTTCTTAATTTGACATATAAAATATTACGAAATTTAATAATGATTAAATTTCTAATGCATTTTTAACATAGGGGTTACCGCCCATTGGACCCTGCTACTATGGGCGATGCCCCCGGACCTCCGCCAAGGGGGCGTTACCCCCCATGACTTAGGGCTTCGCCCCTAGGTACTAATAGAATTATAAATTATAACAAGATCAAATAAGCGTGCACTCCACACCCGACTTACATAGATTCGTATTACAATTAACTTGATCAACAAGTTAATCCCTAATTACACTAAAATCACTAACATTTTCTAATAACAAGAAGATTAAATAGTTTGATATTTTTAACCTTCGTTATGCTCATCGTACATACAAGTGTATTGATGATATGTTTACCCTCAATGGGAAGTATAATAGTTTTAGAGTATGATGTTTTGAAAAGGAAATGAAAATTTATGAAAGTGGATGGGTAGATGAGAATCAATTAAATGGGTTGATGAGAATCAATTAAATGGGTCTCCTTGACTCTCTTGGTCCACGTGTGGGGACACATATGTGTACAATGACACAATGTAAAAGTCCTTAAAGTCCACCTCAAGGAAAGAAATGTGCAATATTGGTTTGTCTAGCCTTGAAAGCAACAAAGATTTTGATTGCACACAATATTGTGTTTCTCCTTTTAGCAAGTTTCGTATGTGCATTTCAGTGATATATAAAAAAGTGAATCCATTGGAAATTGTAATCTTTTATATATATATATATATATGTTTAAGTTCAAGAAAGAAATGAAATTACTGCGAGAAATACGAGAAATGAATATGAGCCACTAGTTTTATTTTAGGTTTTAAAAGTTTAATATAAATGAAAAAGATATAAATGCAACAATAAATGCACACTCTCTCTCCAATTAATAAAACAAATATAACCATAATAAATCTCTCTCTAATTAATATATCTACATAATTTAATTGAAATAATTAAAAAGATAAAAACACTAATTTAGTTTTCAAAAATAATAAAAAAAATGTCATACAAATGTGTCCATTAAATATAAACAATAAATATACAACCTACACAAAAGTATATAACCTACACTTGTTTTGAGCAATAAAACGTACAGTATACAAAAACTCATATAACTTACATATTAAATTCGACATCAACAATTATATAAACTACACAAATATACACATATCCTACACGTGTGTAGGTTATATATTTTTCATGTGTAGGTTATGTTTTCTTATTCTTATAACAAGTGTGGGTTATATGCTATGTGAAGGTTGTATATTTCACATTTAATGCAAAAATATGTATGATAGATTTTTTTATTATCCATCACAATGTAACTACGTGTTGATGGATATTGATAAGTTGAGTTGGAAGAAATTGGTTTTAAATAGATATTTTTTAATGTATGAATAAATTGTATTTGTGTAAGATAAAGTTTTCATGTGTAGGTTATATGTTTTCGTGTGCGTGTGTATTTTATTAATGATGAATTTTGTGTGTATGTTATATGTTATCTTATTCTTAGAACAAGTGTAAGCTATATATTTTTGTGTATGTTATATTTTTTTTTGTTGATATTTAATGCTAACACATGTAAAATAGTTTTTTATATTATTTATCACAATGTAACTACGTGTTGATGGATATTTATATATTGAGTTGGAAGAAACTTAGATAGAAACAAATTTTAACGTATGAATAAATTGTTTGTGTATGATAAATTGTACTTGTCTAGGATAAAAATTTTGATAGAAAATAAATGAATTCTTAATATTTTTTAATTACAGTAATTTGATTAGTTATATTAATTTAATAAATATATTAATCGAAGAGAGAGATGCATATATAATTTCTTAATTAATCTTGAAGCTTTTAAAACCTAAAATAAAACTAGTGGCCCATATTGTTTTTTATTTGAACCCTATTATATATAGGGTAGGGTTAACGTAAAAAACAATAGTTTTGTGAGAAGCATAAGAATAGATGTAGACCCTTGGATCTAGGATCTAGTGGTTGAGATTGATAGTTTTTAAAAGTTGTATAGTTTCCTATTTACATGAAATAGTGTCATATTTAGGTGTTTTACTTTATTTTAAAAGTCTTCTCACATTTCTCACAAAAAAATTATTTTTTATTTGAACCCTATTATATATATATATATGTAAAAATATGATACATGTTTAGTATTCTATACTATACTACTATTACATACCATGCATAACACAATGACATCTTAAATTTTAGGTAACGTGTAACTATTAATTATATTATACAACACTTAATGTATGTGATTAATAGTTTAAAATGACAAAACTGTTTTTAGGCACAATCATCCACAAACTTTTGTGGTTATTTAAAAGCAAAACTTACAATATTTATATGTATATTTTTTTAATTATATTTTTAAACCAACTTTCTCAACTATTTTAGAACGATCATAACTTTTTTATACATTAATATTTTCTTTTAAAAAGAATTAGTTACATCATAAAAACGAATATTTTATTATATTTACTTTGAGTATGGCGTTTTAACATATTTATTTTAATAAAATGTTAACATATTATATGATTATCAGTGTCTATATTTCTCGTTATAGGGCATGGACGTTTTTCTAGTTTTTTTTAGCAGATTACATTTTATCATTTCATATTTTTATAATAAAATACATTTCATTAAATGGGATGATATGTTTAACAAATGCTTTGAATCTACTCAAATTCTTTATGATTGGACATTAATGTTCAAGACATGGGAAATCAATAAAACATGATGTACTATAAGTGAAGAAACACTAATCGACCCCGGGCAGATTACGGATAATCTGGGGGTTAAATAGATGTTTCCCACGAGGGGTTAGATCCGGCGAAGATGGTTCTTCTGATAACCTGCAAAACAGACACCGTGAGCTCGTCACTGAGAAGAGGGGGGGGGGGGGTACCTCCTTGTGACCACCCTCCGGCGTGAGAATCAGACTAGATTGCTCTTGAATATAAGTGTATATTAAGAGAATGACTAGAGCAGATATCAGGTAATATATCAAGATATGAGATATGAGATAAGATATAAAATAATAATACCATTCCAAGGTGTTGGAGTATTTATAGCCGAAGGTAGGTTTCCAAGAAGGTACAGCCGGCTGAATAGTGTTCCTGTTCTGCCAACTGTGGGCTACGCACATGCCATGCTGGTGGTTGGTGGATAGGCAGCGGCTGATAGTGACCAGGCCGGCTGTATACTATTCCTGTTCCACCAACTGCAGGCCATGCCATGCACGTCTTCCGACAGGTTGGTGAGTAGGCAGCGGCTAATAGTGACATACAGTACAAGAGCGTGCTGCTCGTCATACTGTTGTCAGTGAGCTGTCGTATCCTTGGTCAGATCTTTTGTCCATACCTCGTCAGGTACAGTACAAAAGATCCTCCAGTATCGTACGGACTGGCTCATTTGGGCGGGAGTTCTCCCGGCTTGCTCACTCCTTCTTCAGGTGACATTACTGAATTATTTAAGAGTTAAGTGCTTTGTGCGTGTAGCTTTGCTGCGCAGGTAGCCTTCCCTGATGGCTTGTATCCGCAGCTGCGGGAACAGGCGGAGTACTTCACCATTGGGAGGCTTTTCCTGCGGGAACAGCTTGCGTACTGCGCGTAAGGACGTCACGTCTCTGAGCATGGTGGGTCCTGCGGGTCCAGTTGGTTTCTACGCAGACGTCCCTCTTCAAGGGGTTGCGAGTTTAGCCTTTGCGCAGACGTCCCTGTTGAAGGTGAGTCTTGCGGGTTCAACTGCGCAGACGTCCCTCTTTGAGGTGAGTCTTGCGGGTCCAACTGGGCTCTGCTGGGACCTACCTCTTCAATAAGGTAGTTTATTTTATTTGTCGGCATCCACATCTTTATGAATATTATGAATATTCAACAAAATCGGCTTTCGTCTTAAGAGGGGGAGGCAAATCGTGTTTAGTACTCGAAATATAAACACCGCCGCCGTCACCTTTTTGGGCAAATCGGGTACCCATTTAGCACCCAATAAAATTAGGAGAGAGATGACATGTGTGTGTAGAAAGAGAGTGTGTGTTAAGGTAGTTGAGTAAAGTGTTGTCTGTTATTTAAAAGGTTTTAGAGCGGTATATGAAATAAAGGACATGAAATTATGAGGTTAGTGAAGATGGAGTACATTATTGAGTGACAAGTTCAAGTTAATTAAAATTGAAATGAGTTTAGAGGACGTTTTGTCTTTGATGGGATGTTCAAGTTTGAATATATTTGTTACCAAAAGAGATTTTAATTAAATGTTTTGGCTTCACCTTTGTAATTGTATTGTATTAAAGTTTTGGGTATATATATAAATATTTTTTTACTTTACTTTATAAAAGTATTATTGTCGGTAAAATGAGTTAATGTTAGAGATGATGTTTGTATGCTTTATGGTTTGTTCTCATAATATACGGTTTACCTCATGGTACATGTTAAGTAGTGAAATGGATATGGTCTATTATTTATAATTGGGTTAAATTTCCGGCTTTGTCGTAGTTTGATTCGGTTAAAGAAATACTGGAATATCCAAGTACACATAAGAATAATAAGGTGGAGAGAGAGGTGACTTAGGCAATCTCGTTAGTAACATGTTGGTTGATTTGGACTGTAGAGAGCATGTAATGATAAGAATTTTAATAACAAACCGATATCAGTAAATATATAAAAAACTACTTCCTTCGTATGGGTGAAGAATCAGAACCGCATATTGAATTTGATTGAGAGGCTTGATGCATGTTAGATTTTGTTAAAATTTCCTTTATAAATTGTATGACTTGATTTTTTTTTCGTTCTTATGTTGTTAGCCCTTTGCGCATTTTGGGCTTTTGTGACTTGCAATCGTCCCCTTTTTTTCTTTTAATTTTATCTACCTCTCTTTAGGGGTGTGCATGATTCGGTTCAGTTAATTTCAGTTAATAACCAATATCAAACTTGGGTTAAAATTTTGCTTAAAAATACATAAAATGAAGGTACAACTACATGAAATGAAGGTACAACTATATAAAATTGAGATATTAGTACATGAAATTGAGATATAAATACATGAAAATGATAGTATTAAACAATTAATATATATATAATACATGAAATAGAGGAAAAAATGCTTAAAAATATGTTAAAAATGAAGAGTTTGGTCCGGTTAATTTTGATTTTCAGTTTGGTTTCAGTTAACGATTCAGTTATTATCCACCCCTGTATCTCTATAGAATGACACCAATTTTGCAACAATTGATTTTAATAACAAACCGATATCAGTAAATATATAAAAAACTACTTCCTTCGTATGGGTGAAGAATCAGAACCGCATATTGAATTTGATTGAGAGGCTTGATGCATGTTAGATTTTGTTAAAATTTCCTTTATAAATTGTATGACTTGATTTTTTTTTCGTTCTTATGTTGTTAGCCCTTTGCGCATTTTGGGCTTTTGTGACTTGCAATCGTCCCCTTTTTTTCTTTTAATTTTATCTACCTCTCTTTAGGGGTGTGCATGATTCGGTTCAGTTAATTTCAGTTAATAACCAATATCAAACTTGGGTTAAAATTTTGCTTAAAAATACATAAAATGAAGGTACAACTACATGAAATGAAGGTACAACTATATAAAATTGAGATATTAGTACATGAAATTGAGATATAAATACATGAAAATGATAGTATTAAACAATTAATATATATATAATACATGAAATAGAGGAAAAAATGCTTAAAAATATGTTAAAAATGAAGAGTTTGGTCCGGTTAATTTTGATTTTCAGTTTGGTTTCAGTTAACGATTCAGTTATTATCCACCCCTGTATCTCTATAGAATGACACCAATTTTGCAACAATTGATTATAGTTGTATTAAAACGCCGACATGTATTTTTCTAACTATAGATGAAAATAAGCAACATCATATTGTATATTCTAGATGGAGACATGTTACGACATTAATATTTAATAAGATATATTATTTACCGTTTCAAGCTCTCTGAAATTGACCAACTATTTTATGAAAACCTAATATTATTTTAGTCACGAGGCTAATCCACCAAACTATTAGGGTGAAGGACCCATTTTTGGCGAATTGTTAAAGTTTTGTAGGCCGAAGGCAAGAAAAACATTGAGTCTTAAGTAAAAGGGTTTATTGGGTTATGCAAAATGTATTTTATATAAGAATCGGCTTAAATGGATTAAGTAATTGAGTTTTAATATAAGATATTTGCTGAAAAAAATTTCAACATAGAATTTAGAAGTATACATTTGACTCTTAGTTTATAAAAGGTCATCTTATAGCAAATTAATTAAGATTTACAGTTTATAAACACATGTCACATTATTCTTGTATCTTAAAATTAAAAACAAAATGTGACAAACAACAATGTAGATCTGCCTAGAAACATTCATGGCTGAATGGCTGATTATATTTATATAACAGTTCATGTATTTCAAAAAGTTTGATGTGAAATGTGATAATTATATTATTTTATTTTTGTCATTTTCCAAATAACTCTTACAATAATAGCTATTGATTTGTGATAAAGGATTGGAGATAAAATTGATTAATCATATATCATAAACATCATATTTTGGCATTGAATTTATCACTGTTTACCTTGTGTTTTCTTGCACAAAGAAGATGGTAGTTATGATGGTGTTGCACAAATTGTACTAAACTTTATATTTTGTGAGGAGATCTAATTTAAAATGTAAAATTTACAAAAAAAATCATGTATGATGGTTTCCAACTCGATTGAAGAATCATCGAAGATTTCAATAATGTCCAACTTGTTTATGTGAAAAATCATCGAACGCGTTCAAAATGAATTTGGTAACGAAATGTCGAAATGTTAAACATGTAAAATAAATTCGAACTTTTTTAGTGCAAATTCGAATAATTTCAATTCTAATTTTTATATAAAGGATTAATTTTAGTTCCTATTATAAAAATAATTTAATCCTATTCCTTTACACGTTTACTTTTACTTATTGACTAATTTTTTTGACTTTTTTTTTCTGTTTCTTCTACAATTATTGAGTCCGTTTTGCTTTCTACATTCTTACATAATAATGACATGTTTTGTGGTATTAAATTTTCTAACAAAAAAAATATACTATAATTTCATATGTATTAGTTAAATAATTGCTTATCATAACCATCTTATATAATTTTTTTGCTTATCAAGAAGTTCAATAGCAAAATTAGTTTGGTTCTAACTTCTAAACTACTTAGATAGCACATCACATGCATAACATATATGAACACATATAACTCAAGAAATTTAAAAGTTTTTAGGAGAATTCTTTTATAGTAACGCTACATGGTTACAACCGTTCAACATTTAGCCGTTAAAAAAAACTGCGGTTAAATTATGAAAATAACCATTAATTCCTTTCATGGAATCATTGTTTTTTAATATATTTTAATTGAGTTCTCAGCATTTAATATAATGATAGTAAATAAGCATGTGATATACAAAAACAAAGCCCTTTCTTTTTATCAAATCACTAGCTTTTGAACCCGTGTATTATACGGGATTTGTTAAATAATAAAAATAAAAACATCTATTATCTAAAAGAAATAAACAGAATTATAGGTAAAAAGAAGATAAAATATATAGTATAAACAATAAAAAGTCTAAAATCTCAAATTTATTTTTTAATGTACAACATTTTCAAAAATTGTTTTGACCAATTACCCGTTGATAACTATGATAAATGAGATGAGAGATTAGAGAATTAAAAGAGAAATTATAACTCATTTCTCAAAACTGTTTTGTCCCATGACCCAGGATATATAGGATAAATAAGATGGGAAATTAGAGAATTGGAAATGAAATTATAACTCATTTGCCAAAATTGTTTTAGCCCATGACCAATGGATAGAATGAGATGATAAATTAGAGAATTAGAAAGGAAATTATAACCCATTTGTCAATATGGTTTTGCTCCATAACCCATAAATAGGTAGGATGAATGAGAAGAGAGATTAAGCCAACAATGAATATGGAATTGCCATATCATCCTCATTATTTTCTTTTATTAGTATAGTTAGATTGTTTTTTAGATGATCGATATTGTCATCTTAAAACTTTTAACTAATTTTTCTTCATTGCTTATGATTGTAGTAAGCATGTGATATATAAAAACAATGCTAAGACATGCATTGAGTTTAAAAATGATTAACCGAATAAATAAATTATATGTATATTGTATAGATATTATCACTTTACAATAAGCTAACATATAAGTATGATACAACTAAAACTTATAATACAAAAGCAAAAGACGTGACAAGATTCTTTGAAACTAATACGTGATTCTTTTTTGAAATTATTACCCAATTCTTTATTATTTCATATGTAAAGAGCAAACCTAATTAAAAACCGACGGTTCAGTTTTGAACCGAAATTGAAACCCCAAAAAAACCAAACTGAAAAAACCAAATCGATTTAGAAACTAACGGTTCAGTTTTAAACTTTAGCAAAAACGAATTACTGTTTTGGTTCGGTTTTGTGTTTTTTTTAAGAAGCAAAATAACTAAACGACAAAAAAAAACTGTAATAAGTGAACCAAACCGTAGCCATTGAAACCATAGCTACCACTGACTATTTGTTGGTTTCAACATATGTTAATAACTAATATGTTTGATTCCTGTGTATGGTTAATAACTAATATTACCAGTATTTTTAGTTTTGATTTTAAATGCATTTTAATTAGCTCTTAGGCCTAATGTTCAATATTTTATTAATAATTACTTTTTTTAAATTAGGCCCAATTTCAGTATCTGGGTCATTTTATTTTTGTCCACAATTTTTTGGCCCGATTAGAAAATCGAAAAAAACAAATCCAAAACAGAATCAAGTCTAAAAACAAAAAAACAAAAAAAAACTGAAATCAAACGGTTTGAAAACATAAAAAACAAAAAAAAATTTGGTTTTCGGTTCCGAACCACATTGTGTCAGTTGCTAATACACATTAACGTTTATAATTTTTTATTAAGCCAATTATCGTATTTAAAATACAAGTTTAAACAAATGATACGAATTAAAACCTATAATATATATAAATGAAAACCCAAAAATTCTAGGTGTCGCGATGTGGTCGCTCCCTTCATTTTTAGAGTCACAGATATGCTTGATTTTTAAATGAAGGTTTCTCATGCATTTGACCTGAATTCACGAGTATGGGTCTTATCAAACCCATATATTTCTTAAACGGGTTATAACATCTCATTAAAAACTAATCTCACCATATATTTGATATAATAATCTTATAAATTAGGGATATAATAAAAATTAATATATAATTTATTTAAAAAAATATATATTATTTATAATTAAAAAACCAATTTGTAGTAAAAAAAATAAATGGGTCTTTGGTCTCATCAAACCCATATAGCTTTTAAATCAAGTTATAATATCTCATTTATATGTGAAATAATTTATCAACAAACCATAAGTATAAAATTAACTTTCATATAATAAAAAAGATAAAAGTTCAAAAAATAAATAATATTAGAAACAAATAATTTAAAACAACACCCGTAATACGGGGGATAAAAACTAGTATAGAAATATAAATGGATTTAGTTTTCTCGTTTGGGTTATCCAATCTGATGTGTGTTTGGGGGAAAGAAGGTTTGAACCATTCTAGTGTCGGCCATCGACATCGAATGACAACACAATAAATATATATCACCACCCATACACTTGTACCTTAATGCTGTTTTGGTTATACATTTCTCCTATAAACTCCAAAAACAATTAAATATACATGTACATTTAACTAATGTAGAGTCAAAGAAGATAAAACAAGTGAGCTGGTTTAAATTTTAGTTGTTTTGAGATAATCGTTACATAACTATGCTACTTAATATGATTTGTTTGATATTTATTGATAAATTCGTGTTTTAATTCATTAATTTCCAAAAACTGTTTTTACTTTATAAAGTTGTTTACGTGATAAAAAAAAATGTGCGACAGACAGCCTATTCATCAGTTAATCAACAGTCTGAGAGTAGTAGGAGCATAACTAACTCGAAGTCTTCGGGCAAGGACCATGTTGCATATGAAATGAAGATATATCACTCTTTGAATGTTTTCTAGTACGTTGGTGAAAAACTGGATTAGCTACATAAATACGTGGCACCAATGTTGTCACACAACTCCACAAGGTGTTAGCAATACAAAGCACATGTAATCGAGATATAACCCAACGAACCTTTGTTTGTAGTGTAGGAAAGCGTCATGTACTGTGCCTCATTGTTGGATCTAGCACGATGTGTTGTTACTTGAAGGTTCAATTAATTAGGTTGGATCTAAGAGAAATAAAGTCGGCCAATGGTGGAGCAACAACATCTGGGCAACCAACCCAATCAACGTATTTATATGCATGAATGGTCGAATAAGTTGACCTACAAATAATATGGCCATGGGTGACGGTCCCATGAAAATAATGTAACATTCGTTTGACTACATCCCAATATCGATCAATAAAGTGTGGAAAAAAATTGAGGCGCCTTACTGGCTGTATAGGGAATCTCTTGGAGAGTTAGGGTAGCCGGTAGCGTACTAGAGCCTCGACAATGCTTAAGTAAGTCAGTGGATTCTACATTGGTATACCAAAGACACCGGATAGTTATTTCCCTGGAGAAACATGGATAGAGAAAGGTCCGCTCTAACTAAGACCACTGCACGATAATAATTTTATTAAGTACCTCTACCGAGACAAATACGAAGTATAATCAGTAAAGGTGGCATGTATCCCAAAAGAATATATGTAAGATGTGACTAAAATCAATCAAAATCATTGCAATTGCAAGAATGCTGTTAACAATGATTCTTGGAGCAAAGGGTACATCACAACATAATATACAATCATGACATTTGCTATTCTCTTTTACTTTGATGTTAATGTTAATCTACAAATACTTTTTTATCCTTCTTTAAATTATTTTTCATGTATATTTTATGTGTTAAATTGTTAGCTATTCATATAGAAACAATATTATTATAAAAATGGTCTAAACACACTCTCCAAACACACTAGTATACCCAATTTGATAAACAGCAAGGCAAAATAACATATGAGCATAATACTTATGTCATGTCAATCTAAGCCCACGAACATGGACAAGCCCATATCCTTTTGCATTCAATCACATTAATAATTTGGTAACAAATTTAAAGACTAATATTTCATGTTTCATATTTTCAATAGACCCATTTTCCTTATACGATTTGTATTGTGTGACAACATCTAGTTATCGCGTCACATCATCGTCACGTAGGTAGTGTAGTTTTAACTTAACTAGTGTGTTGTGGGTTAACTTGGTTTAACTAATATTTAAAATAAAAGAAAAAAAATAAAAAGTAAATAACTGTGTGTATTTGGATATGATTGGTGAGTTTGAAGTAGACACCACCCGCTAAGAGAGGATGGCAACGTTACTAGAAATCTAGAATGGTGTTGGAAGGCAAAAATGGGTTGTGTGTCATTACGGTAATTAGGGTGCTGCGGGATAACGAAGGGGAAAACTTGTATTGTGGCCCAACCCCCGTTTTTTTCCGTTTAGTAATGTAAATTTATGCATTTTTTCGTTAGAAAATTTTTATACATAGTGTAAATTTACCCGTTTTCATCCGAAATTTTGAGCCCAACCACCCCAGTTAATGAAACTTTTTACACATATAGAGTCCGACCACCCTATGTTTTCGTTCAAACTTTGTCACTAAATAGCGATGCCATTTGATGCTAAGCAGACCTATAGCGCCTTTTTTTTCTCCACAACAGAGAGCCTTAGCTAAAGATTTCAGTTAGACGTAGGGATGGCAATGGGTCGGGTTTAGGTATTCCCAAACCCATACCCGATTATGAAAGTCCGTCCCAAACCCGTCGGGTTTTAATCGGGTAATTTCCCGTCGGGTTTCGGGTTTTCCCATCGGGTTTCTTATCTGGTTTTGATATATCATATCCGTCGGGTATACCCGGCTAAATACCCGCTAGGTTTCTACCGGGTTTTGACAAAATATAACTAATAGATTATAAATATGGTTACAATAAAGATAAAATGTCTCAAATAATTGACATAAACAAGTTCTGACAAATAATATATTTGGAATATAGTATATATATATAATAAGTTATATCGGGTACATCGGGGTATATAATCGGGCAAATGGGTTTATGTTATCGGGTAATCGGGTATATTAGAAATCCCAAACCCGCGAAAATTTTCAAAACCATTCCCAAACCCGTCCCAAACCCTAATGGGTTGGGTATTACCCGTCCCATTTACGTCGGGTTTCAGGTTTTCCCATCGGGTTCGGGTTTTATTAACATCCCTAATTAGACGGGTTGGAGACAGTGTTTTTAAGATCGGACCGGACCGGCCGGTCGAACCGGTCCGACCGGGAATCGTTAGTAGCAACGGTCCGGTTTGCACTCATTAAACCGCTTTCAAAATAACCGGCCGCTCTGCGCCAGTTTGCGGTCGAACCGTCAAACCGGAGACACGATTCAACCGGTTTTCTTTAAAAGCTATGCTGATGTGAGATGGAAGCAATACTTTAATAAAATAAAATTAGTGTTGAGTTTGAGAATCGAACCCTGGTGCTGCCAAACCATTCATTAACTACAACACTATAAACCAACTGAGCTACCACTTAATGATGCTTTAATTGCAAAACAAATATATAAGTAGTGTTCTAAATCAAACTTGTATTTAATGCATTAAATTTATACTAGCTGAGTGCCCGCGCAATGCAGCGGGGGTGTGTGCACGTAACTCGACATTGAACGTATAGTATGTGTTAGTACATATGTCATCTGATGACATTGTGCACGTAGCCCGAAATTTGACACGTAACTCGTGCAAAGCCAGTTACGTGTAATCGAAGATTGAACACGCGTAACCAGCCCAAAATGCACGTTACTGACATTAAAACATGCTTAATCAACACTACGCGTGTAATTCATAACGATTAACGATGCAGGACGCTATGTTGAGCGCTAACCAAGATTTGGTTATGTGCGTTACGTGGTGCTGAACACGCGTTTATCGGCCCCGGTACATGTAAAAAACAACATCTGCATAACCGGTGACGAAAATCAAGAAGCAAACCCGAAATATACAGCAATTTCAAATAAATCACTTTTGTAAACTAACCCGTTTTGGCCCTAAACCCGTTCTAACTCGACATCGGTCTGACCTGGCCCTATCTACTCGAACCCGAACCACATTAACCATTTTTCTTGTATCGACTTGTTCTGACCCTAATCCACTTTTACAAATGACCCAAGCTCACCCAACTCGACCTGCTACCAGTTCTACACGGTAATCGCGTAACATGTTAACTTTTTAAAACTAAAAAAATATAGCAATATCATACTCAAATTAAAGAGGATAAAATACTCGTTTTTATGATGTAGTTATTTTAAGAAAAATATTAACGTGTGAAAAGATATGGCCGTTAAAAAGTCGAGGGGTAGTTGGTTTTGAATTAGGGGGCATATGTGTAACTATTATCTAAATTTACAAAAAAAGTAGTGAAGTTGAGGGACCAAAGTTATAAATATTTTAAATGAATGAAAAGACTTAATTACCCTTAATTTTTATATTTTTGATGCATTGTATGTTGTACATAAAACATTGAGTTTGGTACCTCTTAAAATTTAAGAGGTCTCTCACTCATGTTTTATATATAGTATAGATATGTGTATAATGTAATGATGTTTATAGTCTCCTCCTGACATTTAATTAAATTAATTATTGAAGTTAACATAATATATAGACACACACAATTATAATGGCATCTGTGATATTTCCTTAAATTAATTACTAAAGCTAACACAGTATATATATACACACACAATTATAATGTTATCCGGTTCTTAAATCCGGTCCAACCGGTCCGACCAGTGACCCGGTAGGACGATCGAGTCGCCGTCCGATCCGGTTATGAAAACATTGGTTTGAGATAAACCGCAACCCAAATCAAGCTAACTATAAGTAAAGGTGTCAAAACAGTAACCTCTACATAACATCAGCCATACATATGATAAGACCTTCATGGAAGTTTAATTATTCAAGGTGTCAAGTCATATATGAACATGAGTGAAGAGGTAACACCCTGCCCTCTTAACTTGCTTAGTTTAATATCTTCACCCTTACTGATTTTGACGCTGTAGACCTAACTCATCCAGAAACACCACATAAGACTTGATACATAAACAGCTATATGAATTCTTTAGTCATATAAAGGTTACAATGAATAAGTAAATTACACAAAAAGAATTATACACCCCAACAACCAAAACAAACACTAAGAATCATAAACACAACATTAAACCAAACAAACAAAACCTTCTTTTAAGTTTATAACCCACATCACTTTAATAACCCGTTATAACAAACATCGACGCTTAAGCGTTCGGTTTCAAAACCTTCGGTGTCTCCCAGGTAAAATCCGGATCATCCCGACCAAAATGCCCGTAAGCAGCCGTTTTCTGGTACCTATAATTCCCGCCTCGTTTAAGGTCAAGGTTAATAGCTATCATACCCGGCCTAAAATCAAAATTCTCCTTAATCAGCGCAAGGATATCCTTATCCGGTATCGTTCCAGTCTTATACGTGTCAACAAACACAGATAACGGTTCAGCCACACCGATAGCATAAGAAACCTGAACAATGCACCTACGCGCAAGCCCAGACGCCACGACACTCTTAGCCGCCTGCCTAACAATATAAGCCCCACTTCTATCGACTTTAGTCGGGTCTTTACCCGAGAAAGCACCACCACCATGAGCACCCCAACCACCATACGTGTCAATAATAATCTTCCTACCCGTCAGACCCGCGTCCCCGTGGGGCCCACCTATCACAAACCGACCCGACGGGTTCAAATGAAAGATCCTGTTTTCATCGAGATATTGATATGGGATCACGGGCTTAATCACGTGTTCTTTAAGATCGGCTTCTATTTGCTCGTTAGTCACGGTTTCATCGTGTTGGGTCGAAATGAGAACCGTGTGGACCCGTGTGGGGACCATGGCACCGTTATCGTTATAATACTCAACGGTCACTTGGGTTTTCCCGTCGGGTCTAAGCCACGGGCAGGTCTTATTTTTTCTAACCTCGGTTAGCTTAGCGCCTAGCTTGGTGGCTAGGACGTGAGTTAATGGCATAAGCTCGGGGTCTCATCAGTTGCATAACCGAACATGTGACCCTGGTCACCTGCCCCAATTTCCTCTGGTTTTTTGGTCTGGTGACCATGAACGCCCTGGGCAATATCGGGGCTCTGTTGCTCGATATAGACCAGGACGTTACAGGTGTCAGCATCCAGGCCGACATCTGCAGATGTGAACCCGATGTTTCTGCAGGTGTCACGGACTACTTTTTCATAGTCTACAAATGCTTTAGTGGTGATTTCACCGAACACCATGACCATGTTGGTCTTGGTGCATGTTTCACAGGCGACTTTGCTTTCGGGGTCTTGCTCTAGACACGCGTCGAGTATGGCGTCTGAAACTTGGTCGCAGAGTTTGTCTGGGTGACCCTCGTTGACTGATTCGGATGTGAATAGGAAGGTCTCCATCTCTTAACCGGACTGCATAGAACAAAACCAAAATGTGGATTTCAATCTTTCTGTAAGAATCTATTTGACTATGAAAGTAAAAATGATCTAAATCGAAAGGAATATAGCCAGACGTGTCTGAATTCGGATATGTGAAGTTTCAGTATCCGGAAATTTCGGATACTGAATTTCAATATCCGAATTTGTATCTGAAAATTCTGATTCGGATATCTAAATGTATGTCCAAATTTTGAAAAAAATTATTTGTTATTTGATAATTGTTAACTATTCAAGAATTTAAAAATACATATATTTCGGATATCCAGAAATTATCTGAAATATCCTAAAACTATCCGAAACATCCGAAATTATCAAAAATATCCAAAATTTCTAATTAATATTTTTAATAGTTAAAAAATATATTTGGATAATTTAGATATCCGACATACCGGAAACTTTCTAAAATGTCTATCAGAATCCAAAAATTTACATATCCAAATTTTCGGATATTTCAGGCTCAAAATTTCGAATAATTCGGATTCCGATTTTTTTTTTGTTAACACTCCTAAATATAGCATACAACTGAGTGGTTAGTAACCAGATCACCACATTATTAATCTTAAGGCAATTCTACATTAATATTTCTACGTCGAAAATCAGCTAGCGAATATAACCTATACAAAACATTTAGCATTTCTACACTTTAAACCACTATACAAGGAATCCTCAAAAAGGTATAGATGTATATAAAAACAAACAAATGTATAAAAGTAGCCATTTGCAGATGATCTAGTATTATTATATCGGAAACAGTTAAAAAGGTGGAGAAAATAATAGAGTACGTACCTTGCGATATATGGTGATCTATAGATTTAGTGTAAAATGAAAATAATAGAGTACGTACCACTTGATTTGCCAACTAAACCAACTCTCGTCATGGGTTCCCATTTTCATTTCCATTTCCATTTCCTTCCCAATAAAAGAAAACAAAAGGTAGTTCCATACCCTATACATGATTAGTTTTAATGTTAATAATAAACATGTAAAATCGGAGGATGACGGGTCAAAATGAATGAAGGTTAAAATGAGTTTAGACTAACGGGGTGTTTGGGATACCGGATACCTTATTTTTACCTCTTTATGACTTATATCAATAAGTTATAAGTTACAAGTTTGTAACTTATCAATTTACCATCTCACATAATAACTAATCCCAAACACTTTTTTTTATACTTTTCATAAGTTATAAATCATAAGGAGCTAAAAATAAGGAATCCCTAACACTCCCGAAAATGAGTTTTAGACAAGTGGTGTCGGCTTTGATGAAGGTGGTTGTGTTTATCATTAACTGTTGTGTATCCGACTTGGAACTGTTTAAAGGTCTGTTTGGCAATCTTGTGTTGAGTCATTAAGAGGTCTGATTGATTAAAAAGTAGCTTATAAATTGATCAACTACATTTCTAAAACTTACACATTAAGAGGCTCCATGAACCATTACATTGGCGAAGCTTAGACAAAAAAGTTAGAGGGAGGGGGCGGACGGCAATGCGTATAAAAAATCATAACGGAGGGGGTCGGGCTCAAATTTTCGGACGTAAACGAGTAAATTCACACCACGTATAAAAAATTTCAAATGAAAACGGGTAAATTTACACTACTGCGCAAAAAAAAAAAGAGAACAAAACAAAACAGAGGGCCCGAAGCCACCCCTGGCCCTAATTCTCATTTGCCTTTGAACCATTAAGAAGTGTTTTTTAAGTGAACCAAACACACTTTACTTTTAACTATTCAAGATGTTTTCCCTTAATTAAATCAACTACCAAACAAACCCTTAGTTGTTTTGTTTAGTAAGAGTTTTTCGTTTTAACATATTGGATAAGTTGAGTAGATTCTAATTAACCCTCTCTATAAGTTGAGTTATATCTAAAGATTTCATATAGATTTTTTTCAATTAACTCATTTCTTGAAGATTGTTTTTCCGAACTGTATATATTATCAACAACCAATAAGAGGACTAACTTCAGAACCCAGGGACTCAGGGAAGCCACAAAACACCTACAAAGAAACTACATAACTCAAAATTACACAATCTTAACCAATCTAAAGTTCTATGTTTTAACTTATACTTGAACCACAAAAAGCTGAGTGATTTTATATCTCATATCACCTCTTCAATGTTAAAGATTAAATAATATTGTCAGGGTTGTATATTAACAAATATACAACAAAAACCAACTATATCGGATATATATTATTTACTACATTAGAAATCCATCCGTGTATAACACAAGTAAAAGATATGAAGAATAAAATATATGTTAAGAAATTTTCTTTCGTTTTGCAAGTTGTGATTTTATATATTGTTATGAAGGAGTGAAAAATGAAATAAGACAAGCGTGAAAAAGTAGGCTGGACTCATAGAATTGTAACACGTGATAGTGGATACTTACTTATTAATTGAGTATAGATTAAAGATAAATCAACAAGTATAGATATTTATTTGTAGTTGGTTATGTATAATAAGTTAAATCAATAAGTATAAATATTTATACTTGAGATCTCAATATTAAAGATAAATCAATAAGTACAAATATTTATTTGAAGTTGGCTACTCTAAGTAAATATACACACACGTATATTTGTGATTTCATATTCGAGGTTTGAGTCAAAAATAGGAGTAGTGAGTAGTGACATCTTAGTTGAGGGGTTGTTTCTAGAGGTGCATAAAAAACCCGAACCCGGAACCGGACCCGAAAAAAAAACCTGGAACCGGTTTTTCTAAAACCCGGGTTTTTAATACCCGAACCCGACCCTACCCGTAGGGTACGGATAGGGTATGACTTTCAATGTTGAAACCCGAACCCGAACCCGTACCCGATCTAAACCCGATAATACCCGAAACCCGGTTTAAACTATACCCGAAACCCGGTTCTAGTTATACCCGAAACACGGGTTTTTTGCATACCCGAACCGGATTTTTTGCATGCTAGGATATTAGTGTTTGTGCACATGTTTTTGTGTGGCTGTCCACAGATCTATAGTCGTTCTCCAACGGATCTTTTTTGGAGCACGTATATGATATAAATAGTTGTTTAGAGCAACACCTTTTGATATACCACACAACAACTGAAAACACATAAAATATATGTTTTTTGTATCATTGTTTAGTTGTTTATCTATATTTGAATGAACTTTGAAGTTTGTATGCAAAAAAATGAAGTTAGGATAAAAAAAATGAAGCAAACCCGTTAATAGAAGAAAGCTATAGAAAATGAGTTTTTTTTTATACCCGGAAAATAGGGTATTCAAAACCCATAAAACGGGTTTTTTCAATATCCGAAAATAGGGTCTTCAAATACCCGGGTATTGAAGACCCGGTTCAATACCCTACCCGAACCCGGTACACAGGGTATGGTTTTTCAAGCCAATACCCTACCCGAACCCGACCCGATTATTGTTAATACCCGATTTTTCAATACCCGATCATACCTGAACCCGATTCCATACCCGAACCCGGTTTTTCATAATACCCGATTTGTGCACCTCTAGTTGTTTCCGTGAGCATGTGTCAAGTGGGTGGTGGGAATCATATCACATCCACATGGGCCTGTGTTTGGTGCCTGACTCTCTTGCATGTGACCACTGACCACCTCTTTTTTTATAAAAATAAAAAGGCATTATAAAAAATGTTGCCTTTAAAGCTCAGGCCCTAACTGAAATGGTAGGCTTGTTTAGGCCCAAACAGTTTAGGCCGGCCCGGCCCAGCACATCCCAAGAATGAGTCATCATTTCATACACATTAGATTAGAGGGGTTAAAGGAAACCGGTTTCGGTACCAATAATGGTTTACAAACCGGCCTAATAACGCCCTAAAACCAGTTTGGGCCAAACAAGTTTCCAAAATCGACCCTACCCGCAGGTTTGTATAGCGGTTCAACCTTTGAAGACGCAAACCGGTTTAGGAATCGAACCGCTATGAAAAACCGGTTAGCCGGTTTCAAACCGATCCAAACCAATGTGTATGGGTTTGGCTTTTACTCCACAAAGACCAATTTCTAACCTGGCTTGGTTTGGGCCAAATTGGTTTTGAACAGCCTTTGACTAAACCGGTTCAGTTTATAACCTGAACTAGTTTGGGCCCATTAACCGATATGTACACCTCTGATAAACATTCATAAATCACTAACATATGCATATCAACCAAATATTTTATTTAAAGATTGAAAGTTTATTGTAACATACTAACATGATAATAGTTTAGATACCGGTATCCACAATTAAGCGTGCATGGATATAAGTATTTTTACTAGAATAAGCGACTCTTTGAAAGTGTTTCCACTCTGGTAACCAAAAACAAATTCGTGAGCTTCTTATAAAAAAAATGGACAATACTGATCGGTACATTTTAACTAGAAAAAACTTAAATAATTATAATTGTTACTCCCAATTATATATTTAAAATCAAACTTCACCCTAAGAAGACATTTATCAAACACACAAATATGACTTAAAAAAAGTCAAAATCTTTACACCTTACTCAGAAAAACCTTAACCCTTTTTGACCAAACCCAACCCAACAACAATGAACCCGAGCCACCATACAATATACTAAACAACCTTGTACTGATGACATCAAGGAGAAACCGGCTGCTGAGTCAACCCAGCAAGAACTTTGGCCAGTCGTTGCACAGCTGCTGGGTTGCTGCAAATTTGATCAATCAATTCATCCGGCGTTAGTGGGCCCGCCTGCAATACAAACCCATAGTTTTGATTAATGCCCGCAACAATACGATACTAAAGATAAGTCTCTAACGGGTCGAAAGTTAAAGTTTATGTACCTTTTGTTCAAGATAAGCGCATTTGGCTTCAAGTGAACGTACTCTCTACAAACAGATTATTTATTTTTAATCGGGAAAAAGAAAATTTTAATATTAAATTTTTAAAGTGAATAACTAACTACCTTTTGTAACTCTTCATCCGCAACACAAAGCCGAGAAGCGTAAAGAACTCTAACATCCTTCAATGTGCATATGTTGTTGCATTGAGGGCACTGCTGATTCAGAGAAACGTATTATGATACAAGTGACGAGAGTCGAGAGAACCATTTTTTTGTTATTTTTTTTTCTGGTAAATTTATAGGTGGCAACGAGCATACCTTTCCAGAACTCGGGCTTTGTTGAAGCCATTTTTTTATACAAGACAGTCCATAAATATGGCCACAAGGAAGACAACTGCAGTCATCACACAGAAACTGTCGGTCAAAACAGTAAAGATAGAATCTTTCATTTCAAATTTAAAAGATACAATATTTCGGCTCAAGCTCAAAGATAGAATCCTTCCTATGTCTAAATTCTCAAAAAAAAAAAAAAAAAAACTTAAAGAGCATCAAGAATTTCGTGATTGCATAACTTAGATGTTGACCTACATCAGCGGAAACTTCTGCAGAATCTATTTAGACAGTAGGATGACAAATCTAGGAGGATAATTTCATGAAATTTAATCATTCAACGCCAACATATCATTTTTTAACTGAAAAGATTAATGCCATAAAAGATCTAACTTTGACAGTACCTAATTCTGGAAAGAAGCAACCGCAATACGATTAGAGAAGTAAACTTAAGACAACTTTTGTGAAATGTAGTTCTTTCAAGCTTAATAGAATCAGTAATCAAAGTAAACACAGCAAATCATACTGTAATGAAACATATAGATCATATTGATAACAACAAAATTAAACAACAGAGCTTGGATTGTAGAAAAGACGAGCAGAAACAGCAGGAAATATTGAGAATAAACCTTTTGACACATCTCCGAGCGTCTCAAGCACCATGACTAAAATGTTGTTTCTCCAATAAGAAATTCGCCCACCATGGATCAGACTTGGTTTCAAACATCGTTAGGCGCACAAAGATGACAGAGCGCTGAGCCGAGGCACAAAGTGCAAAAGCACATTGATTTTCGTAACATATTTTTTAAAAACCTATAAAGTATTTATAGACCACATATAATGCACAAAACACATTGATATACATTAATCATCTAAAACACCAACACACACATATATCATAAAAATACCACCATAAGTAGTATAAAACAAAAACAAAACAAGTTACTGAGTAGTCGAGTACCACATTACTACAACGTGTTTCCAAAAGAGCATTACTCTAGTAGTCAAGTGTTTCCAAAAGTAAATTACTACACTAGAACTACAAATCCTCTTCACTAATAATGGCACTAATTTTGACGTTATTTTACTAATTTCGTGAAAACAGTGTTAAAAGTGGCGGAAGGTTAATCATGAATCATGTGGTGGCATTGATAGCCGAAAGACAAGGGTACATGCATTAATCAGCCGGGGTCCCGATGGTTGACTGTTATGTGCCTTATGTCCTTAATGCAAAACTACTATCGAGCCGGAAGCAGCCTCTCTATTCCTACGGGTAGAGGTAAGGTTGTCTACATCTTACCCTCCTCAGACCTACCATAGCTTTGCTATCGGTGGGATTTACTGAGCACGATGATGATGATGATATATGTGTCATCAATACCGAGTACCTTAATTTCCATCCAATTGTCATTCACGCCAATATCCTCTTCTTTAATATTATTATCACCGTCCTGTTCTGACCCGTCGTTCTAACTTAATGACCCAACCTAACCCGTTGTTTTATTTTCTTATTTTCAATTTGCCCATCTAGACTCTTACAAAATAATACTTAAACCAAGAGAGCCCAAACACTTATATTTAGAGTCGGAAAAAAAATCCCCAACACAAGTGTGCGGACAAAAACTGCCAGGTCTAATAACAATAGAGTATTAATATCTATAACTAATAAAACCTAAGAAACACTCGTTGATGGAACACTTCATTTTTATTCAAGAGAAACTAAGGGTATAAGTATAACAAAGAATTAACCAAAAGCTGAGTTGCATTACATGGCATATATAAGTATGTAATCATAGAAAGAACATCAAGAATACATCAAAGGTAGGTGTTTGCATGTTTAACAAATAATGTTGAGATGCTCAAACATGATGAATGTTTCCTTCTAAACCAATACTATATAGGCATTCAAGAAAATGTCAAAATTTCAAGAATATATATTTTAGTTAGCAACGCCTACGCTCATTTAGATGCTTCAAAACCATAACATTATCATCCATAAAATCGCCTATATCTTTGCAGGAGAGAAGGTATGTAACTAGATATTTAGCCTCTGAAATCGAAGTCCTAATTTCATATACTAACTTCTTACAACATTATTAAACCTATAAGCCTATAATTCCCGGTTAATCAATCACTAACCTTACGAAAACGGTTAAACAACATAGCAACAACAATAATCCATACCAAATTTGATGCTCTCCGCCGCTAGTCCACGCCTCAAAGCAAATCGGGCAAAACGACCCATGAAACTCCCCTCCACACTTGTTCTCCCCATTCCCAAACTTCCCTTCACACAATTCCGAACCACCACTCGAATCCTCCTCCACCACACCATCATCATCATTACCATCATCATTAACCACCATCCCCCCTAACACAACTCCAACCGACCTCGTCGCCATATTCACCGCCGGAAACAACTCCTCCAATTCCTCCTCCTCCTCTTCATCCTCATAATCCTCCTCATTATCATCATCATCCTCATAATCCTCATCTTCATAATCCTCATCTTCATCTTCTATTCGATTCGGTCCATTCAACCCATTTGACCCATTCGGTAACAACCGTACAACCGGAAACAACCCATCTTCCTCTTCTTCATCCACTTCATAATCCTCTTCATATTCTTCATCTTCTTCATCATCAAATTCATCATTTTCACCATTATCTTGAAAAACACCCAAATTTACAGGCACAAAATTACGACTATCGGGAACTGGGTTTTGATCGTCATCATCATCCGGGTCGGATTCATCATCTGGGTTTTGTTCTAATGCACCGTGTGGTGCGAATTGATGAATGAAGCGGTAGCGGTAATCTTCCATGGTTCGTGTGATGAAGATTTCTAAAGCGGAATAGAGGAAGAAGAAGAAGAAGAAGAAGAACAGCAGAGGGATGAAATCGATATTGATTACTGCACTGACCATCAATCAAATCTCAATTTCAATTTCAGGGTTTCAATCTCATTGATTCAGTTTCGGATCATGAATCAAAACTTCAATACATTCAATTCATTCTTATGTCATAAACTTTACTATTTTTATTTTTTACATTTTAGGAAATGCAAACAATTTTATTTTCATTTCATTATTACATGTTAAGTATTTAGATTTTTGATTTTTTGGAAAGATGACAATTTGTGTCTCAACGGGTTTTACATGTTAGGTATGACGTGTTTAACAACATCAAACATGAATACAACGAACACTTACCGAACGAGTTGTAGTTTTATATTCGTTTGTTTATAGTTATGTGAGAAGCATAATAATAGACGTAGAACTTTGGATCTAGGATCTAGTGGTTGAGATTGGTAGTTTTTCTAAAAATTGTATAGTTTCCTATTTACATGGTATATTGTCCTATTTAGGTGATGTACTTTATTTTAACGTCTTCTCACACTTCTCTGAAAATAATTATTTTTTATTTGAACAATTTTCTATCTATCTATCTATATATATATATATATATATATATATATAGGATTAGTATCATTACAGAACTCTTAAATTATTTAAAAACTTGAAGGAACCATTGAAAATTAACGTTTTTTATAAATTTTTTTGTATGTTAGTGCTATTTGAGTGTAGTTTTATCATCTTTATATCTATAATTACGATTACAATTATGAAAATTAGTTTTTACACATATCTAAACTTTTTTCTGCATATATGTAAATTTGTTATTACATAAATTTTACACATATGTAAACTTGTGATTTATATATGTAATAAAAAATTTATATATAAAATATGGTAAAACTAGTCTTAAACAATGTTAATATATGAAAAAAGTTAAAAAAATGTTTGTTTCTTATGAGTTCCTAGAAGTTCTTAACTTTTTTGAAATTCTCAAATGATACTAACGCTATATATATATATATATAATACAATAATGCCTTAACGTACAATACGTACGCAAATCCATTTTTTCACGAATCGATCCATGAAATCACATCCAAATATCTCGGAATCGTCAATACATAATTAAATATCTAATTAATCATTGGTTCACCGAAAAAAACAGTTTTGAATGGTTAATCGATCAATTTTTCACTTTTTTTCACAAATACTGTTTTTTAGCGTTTAATGAGTGTTTAAGTTTTTTTGAGCGTTTTAGGTTTTTGCCTTTGAGCGTCTCACATACCTACCGTACGTTAGGGCATTAGTGTACAGTAACTACACCATATATATGTGTGTGTGTTTTTAAAAAGTAACATTTCCACCCCCACTCACTTAAAGTACTCTAGCTCAATGTACTTGTCTTGAGACATGATGTACAACGCTTTCAATCCACGTTGTAATTCGAGGTTTAACCACGTATCCCTCAACGTGGATCCCATAACAAGAATTGCTTTCTTCCATCTTCTCTCTAATTCGGTATGTCGACTATACACGGACGTCCTTTTTCCATAAATCATTAATCAATTAGGTTTTCTGTGTGTTAATTCCATTTTGCATATGATTTCATTTGTTTAGGGTTCGATTTTCAACTTGACTTTTCAGTTAATGTTTTTGAGGTCGAAGGTTTGCCGGAACCGTTATCTTGTAAGTTGATTAAAGTCTTCCAAATTTCATCTTGAACACACTACCATGTACGTTTATGCAATTGTGGATGCACAACATAATAAATTTCATGGTGAGTAATTCATTAGTCTCTATCTTTATTGTTACCATTACCCGTGGGAATATATGATTTATCATGCACTCATGAAATACGCTCATACATCTCACATCATTACCAAACAAAAATGACACACTCATGAAAAAAATACATGAACAAACATTTAAATTCAAATACAAAACACACATAAAAACATTTGAGAAAAGTTTAAAAGAATCAAATAATTCAAATTATGCATCATGTGCCAAGGTGAAGTTATTTTGCTACTTGTTCGAGTTAACGTGTAGGGTGTGAATTTCTGAATGACTCCAAAAAGACCACATGTATCTAACAAGCAATTTGTGGGCTTGGGTTTTAGTCGAAACAAGTTTGGGTCATTTTTACGTGAACCCCTTTATCTAACAAGGCTGGTTTAGCAGTTCGGGTTAACCCGTTAGATCACTTTAAAAAAATTATGCCGACTATTAACATTAATTATTACTCTTGTCCGCATAGAGCTACTTTTACCTACTTCCATGTATATTATCATAGATATCGACCCATGATATCTTTGCCCTAACGTGCAGAAAATAAGCTTTATTCACAAAAAAACTACAGTGTATGTGTCATTTAAACTTAATTAAGTTACAAAAAATTTACATACTTTTCTGATTTTCAAGCTTAACAAAGCCATACTAAAGTTTAACGATACACATATATTTGTAAATATCAAAATTTAAATATTGGTTGTAAGGAGGCATATAAACCTTTGTACCCTAAAACAATCAAATCATAATACGGCTTCACCAAATATACAATTATGTATAATAATACTAATAAAAGTAGAATTGCATATCCATCATCATCATCATCTGTGTTTGGGATGACGACACAGATAGAACATTTCATTACCATTTCTACAAAAACTAACATCAGCATCTCTGCTAACTACATTTTGCTCATCACCTATGGCAGACTGCAACGACGCAGTGTCGGTGAGGTACATAGAAACCTCAACAAATAAAGTTCTAAGTGTCATGTATTCACTTTTGCCATTCTTATTTTTGAAATATACATATTCAGGTTAACATGGATTAATATGTAGGTAAAAGCCACCTCATTTGTGCCTAACATTCGAAGTGTGTGTAACAATTTCTAAATTGTCAAGGATATGCCTTCTCTACAGTACAAATGGTCTCATCATCATGTCTGACACACAGACACGGCACAGACTTGGCCCGTCACAACGCGTTGCTAGTTTTATATATAACAAGTATTGAAGCTATACAGTTTAACATGCTATATTATTTTTATATTAAATTTATATTAAAATTATTACGTATTTAATATTGATAAGAAGTTACTTAAATAACAAGCTTTTACTTGTTTACTTATTTTAAAATTATTAATTTATTTGTTGATCTCTCCAAGCTGACTTGACCCGAATGGTCGAAGCGACCCAGAATCATCAAACTGACATAGAAACCCGACCCAAGCCGTTTAACTGACTAGGAAATTTTTATGTCCGACTTTATGAGAAATATGAGAATATAAAATCAGTGACTCCATTCTAATAAATTATTGGAATCTAAACTGATCTTATACACTTATTATTCCAACTAATGGTGTTGTATTACCTTAGGTAAAGTTCATATATGAGGTGACGAATGGTGATCAAGTGTTTAGGATAATACGGCCCACATATCTTGTAATAGGTTTCATGAATTGTAAATGAGTCAATTGTCTTTTTTGTTAATTAGTGGTTATAAATTCACTAAATTCTAATCTATGATGATCCCATGTTGATTAACTCAAACTTGTGGCTCATGTTTTTCTGCATTTTAAACGTGATATTGAGTTTTCGAATTTAGGTTGTTACAAAGACTTGGACGCTTTCTAACATATAAGACTTAAGTAGTTAAGCAATGGTGATATTAGGTGTGTAATAACCAAAAGATTTTATTTAAAATTTTACTAATGGTGAGAGATCCCAAATTTGTATCCCCAGAATCGTTTTTCCATAGTCCCACCGACGAGTGATCTAACACATAGTCAACGATTTGTTAGGCCTCAAAACACATAATCGACGATCTGTTAGGCTTCCAAACACATAGTAAAAGATGTGTTAGCTATCCAAACACATGGTTAAAGATGTGTTTAGCCTTTTGTTTGTTTTTTTAATATTATATTATCATAACTAGTTTTACTTATATTTGATTTTCTTTTATAACATTTAATATATGAAGTTTTATATAATTTCGAATGTACCGTTGAGACATGTTTTTTATCTACGGACCTACATAAACTTTACTCAAAACCGAGCGGAGTTAAATTAATATCGAAATGTTCAATAAAATTTTGCCCGACATGGTTTTAAAAAAAATGTTAACATGTAGATAAAAAAACACGTCTCAATGGTAAATTGTAAATTATATAAAACTTTATATATTAAAAATTATGAAAGAAAACCAAATATAAGTAAAACTCATCATCATCATCATCGTACTCAGTAAATCTCACTAATAGCAAAGCTATGGTAGTGCCTGAGGAGGGTAAGATGTAGATAGCCTTATCTCTACCCTTTAGGAATAGAGAGACTGCTTCCAGTGAGACCCCCAACTCGATAGTAGTTTTGCGTCAAGCCTTGGACAAAGTCACAAAAGGCACATAACACTCAAACCATCAGGACACCGCCGATTGGTGCATGTACCCTTGTCTTTCGGCTATCAACGTCACCACATGATGCCTGATTAACATTCCATCACTTTTAACGTTATTTTCATGAGATTAGTAAAATAACGTCAAAATTAGTGCAATTTCACTTTTGTCCACCCGAAAGTTCACACATATATACATTATTTACACACACCGCAAGCAGGACGAAAATATAAGTAAAATTAGTTATGATAGTATAATATTAAAAAAATAAACTACTTGCTTAACACATCTTTGACCTTATGTTTGGATTGTTAACACATCTTTGACTGTGTGTTTGGAGACAAAACACATCGTTCACAATGTGTTTGAAAGCTTAACACATCGTTGACTATGTGTTAGCTAAGTCGTCGGCGGGACTACCTAACACAGCGCCGGTGATGCTTTAGAAGAGGGACAAGTTTGGAAAAACAATTTTTAGGAGATAAATTTGGAATTTCTCACCATAAATATGTTATTTTGGGAATTTACCCTTTTTAATAAAAGTTGTTATTATCGTATTTAATATTGTAACATGAACGTAAAACTTTTAGTGATCAATTCAAGTTGATCCGTTTAATGTTTTACCAATTTTCTCAGTTGATCGACCTAATCATCTTTGCCCATTATCATTTCTATAAGACTATAACTTCACGTCGCCCCTAATCTCTGGCCATCACCTCTCATGCGTTCTATCATCGCCTCCAGATAGTGACAATATTTACCATTGTCACACCCGGTGACGAATCCAGGAATTTTTCCAGTGGGTTCACAGATTTTATATGCTCTAATTTTATATTTTCAGAGACGCAAATTTTCGAGTCAGTTCGACAGTTCGGGTCAAATAAGGTTCATTACACGATAAACATACGATACAGTAACAAAAAACAAACGTCGTCATTAGCTAATTGTCTAATTTAATTCAACAAATTCAACATAATCATTCTTACATTTTAGTCACCGCTGACTCAATATATTCAAATCAAATCAATCACGAAACACATCATAAAACCATAATAGAATAACACCCCTAAATCAAAACAATCTCGCGTTGTGTCTAAAGTGGGGGTGAATTTAGACATGGTAGGTTTTAACCAAAAGTGGGCCTAAATCAAAACTTACATGGGGCTCAAAATTGGAATGGTGGGGTTTTAGTGTTTCACTATAAGTTCATAAATCGTGGAGGTAGACTTGGTAGAGTGGTCCACTGACTTTTGTGGTGATAAAGAGTCACAAGCATGTTTTAAAGATACAATAAAGAGCAAAGTGTGAGAAGAATTTTTAACCATATAAAAAAAATTAAAATAAATTTAAAAAAATAATAAAAAAATCATAATTTAAAAACAAAAAAATTTAAAAACTAAAATGTTTATGCTATAATTCCCGTTCAAAAAGAATAAAATTAAAGTAATAAAAATAGACGAAAAGACACAATGACGAAAATGAACAAAAGACACAACAGATCGCAAAATATAACGCAATGCCAAACAAAATATAACATGATGTTGAATTTCAAAAAAACGTGAATTTCGTCTTTTTCTGAAAATTCACGAGGCCGATAACTTTCATTCGAAAACCATGGTTTTTCAGAAGAAGATTTTGGCTTGAAAACTATCGGGGCAGACAGATTTTGTTGTAACTTTCACGTTACCTTTACACGTGTCAAACTGTGAGTGGTTAATCAAATCTCACGTCATGAGTACCAATGTCACGCTGCAGATAAGTTTGTATGGACTATTTTGAGAATTTTAAAAAGTTTTGTACTATTAAGAGATTCTCTCTCATATTTTAAACTATTTTTGGAATTATCCCTATATTTATCCCTTTGTTTCTTCTAGAAACATCCCATTAAAACTATGCCAAAAGTGACATATCATCTAATTCGGATTACATGGTTAAGGTATATCCCATTTGGTCGTTATTATCCAAACTCAAAAACCCAATTTAATATATTCATCGCAACATACTAACTTGTGTTGTAGGGTTTCAAATAATAGTTCACAAATGAACTCCAAAAATTTATAAAATTTCACTTTGTAAATTTGAAACTTGAAAACAAGATCACCAATTTTAATCAAACCACTAAACCATAAGCATTATTCACCATGTGCGATTTAGAGTTTCATCAAAATTCAATCGAACCAGACATATAACCATAACCGAAAATTGAAAATCAATGACCAAATCAAACGTAACAGGTTTATCTTTGTTGTTTATTTTGCGTACCTGGATGTTGGATTCGATAATATATTCAAACTTATATCTTAATTTCAATCTTCATAAATAACTAGTAGCATGGACTAATCTATGAATCGTGTGAAAATTTTTAGATAAACCTATTTCGCCGATTACACGCGATTGATTTATCGGATAAGACAGAGATTTCTCTTGTTACTGGAATTGAATTTGTATGTTTTGTGAGAACGCCATGAAGAACAGAACATGGTAACTGACGTTCTGTTCTATATCCAATCGATCGAATCAATTACATGTATGTAGTGTTCATATATATAATTAAAATTGATGTTTTGGGTTTAAACCAAACCCCATTAATTAGTAGCCCCCCAAGACGCACTCCCACATCTCCAAACTCATTTAATCTCTAACATTATTTACTCGGTCGACAAGTATATCCAATTCTCTAAAATACAACAAAAGTTTTAGTAAGAATGAACTAGAAAACAGTCTCTGGGCCACAAAAGTATATAACCTGTAAACTTTTTATTCGTAAGATGGTCAATTTTGCAACTTTCATTTCTTTATCTTTTTATTTTGATTGGTAATTTGGTATTTACAGGTAAATATTCTATATTATACTCGTTTTAATAAAATAATAATAATTAGATACCATGAATCTTTAAAGCTCAATTGTCGTTTGCTATTTACTTTATCTTTCTTACTACGTCTTTCTTAGTCTACACTAAATAAATAAAAATATCTCAATTGTAAATAATTTATAACTCTCTACATACATAATCCATATCTCTTCATCTTTTCATTAACTTTGTATTGATGTTAAAGTCCTATAAATAGTTGTTTTTTTACTTATATTGGATACGTAATTTCTTATTTTCTCTCTATTCTATAACTACATGCATATTTGATGATGTTATAGGCCATTTTACAACATTTATTTATTACTTATGAAAACTATGTTGTTATTGTTGTTGTTGTTGTACATTGCATTCAGATATATCCGGGCTTGATCATTCGACTTTTGTGTATACTGTTTTTAACCTACCTAAATATAAGTTCTCTAAAATAATGAACTGAAGTTACGTTTATGATGTGTATCAATATTTAAAAAATGTTATTTGCTTTTCAAATTTGTTAAAGAAATGATATATGGTTGTGGTAATTAATAATGAGATAAGAGAATCTAATCAAATATTGTTTGTTTTTGTTATAAATAATGATGGTTGTAATAGTGGTTGTGCTAGTGACGAGAAAGATAAGAATGGTGATAACAGCTAAAGTGGAGGGGCTAAATAGTGGTAAAAGAGTGAAGATTCCAATTAATCTGATCGGTAATCAGTAAATATATTTATCGTACACTATTATGATTGAATTTCTCCTTATTTTCTTCAACGATCTTAATTTTATCTTACCTAGCTCTAACATAAATGCATTCCACGTCTAACATTCAAACCCAATACACCATAAATGAGAGTCATACATCTTTGTCACCGATCCACCGCTAATGGTTTATACTCTTTCACTTAATAAGAAGTTTATAAGAATTCATATTTAATTCTAGTTTCTTTAATTATTTAATCAAATATGGTTATTAAACATAGAAAGAATCTAAGATTGTTATGGGATGACATCATGTGTGACAATATTAGTATTGGGTTTTAGTGGAAAATAAAATAAGAAAAATGAGTGGGGTGGTGTGGAAGGCAATGGTGTTTCCAACTACTGGTCCATGTCACTATCTAGTTTTTCAACAAGTGCACTCCAATCCACCCAACCCAAGCAACCACAACTGATCACACCCCATCGGCACCACAAACCACCACAGTCTACATCCCTCAGTCACCTCAGGGCGTCTTCAAGATGTGTTACATTTTTTTTGGTCAAAGACGAAAATATATTTGGGACTTAAGCAAAATGTTTTTTTTAAATGAGTTTACTTGTTATAATCAGTGGCGAAGCTTGGACTGAGGCACCGGGGGGGGGGGGGGGGCTCAAAATGTATACAAAGTTTCACAAACGAGGGGGGGCCGGTTTCAAATTTCGGCTTAAAAAAGCTAAACTTACACTACGTATAAAAATTTTCGGCCGAAAACGGGTAAATTTACACTACTGCGCAAAAAAAACAGGGGGGCGCGGCCACCCCAGGCCTCAATGAAGCTTCGCCCATGGTTATAGTTTAGATTGTGCAAAGAAGAATTATGTCTCAACTGAGATTGAAACCCATGACTTTTTGTTGGGTGAATGTCATTCACATTTGCTACTACACCAAGTTAGTAGTTGTTTAACTGAGTTTAAACATTTAAATTATATATTTGTCTACACAAAAATATATAAATTTAAAAAAAAAAATCAAACCTAGCGGGGTGTCGGCGGTCGACCACCCAGCCCCTCTTAGAGCCGGCCCTGAGTCACCTCAAACCACCACCACAGCTACCGGCAAAGTGTCGGGAGCCAGAGGCGATAATCACCAGGGGCATATCCACATACAAAGTGTAGGGGGCGGTTGTCCTCATCATAATTTTGATTAACCCTCCTAATTATCATAAAACATGGTTAAAGCAAACAATATGTTGGTCCTTTAGTGGCCGTAGGTTGTTTATTTATTTAATTTTGTAATTATCTTCTTTTAAACAACTTTAAAATAAAATAATTTGTAGAAAAACAAACCCAATGAAAAAGAATATGAAATCGACCTGCTGTCGATCTTAGTATTATAATCAACTAAACAGCAACTTGTAGATACTTTTGACACATTGTGGGTTTTTTATTGCTAATAAACATATTATATATTAATGAAAACATTATCATAATGTAATCTCATGAAAAATCTACCGGTAGCATATCTAATGACTCAAGTCCAAACCTAAATTATATTTTAATCAATAAATATCACAAATACAGAGTTATTAAATACTATTATGTTGAACTGTGTTCATGCATCAATAAGCAATATTTTAAAACGATGTTAGAATATATATGTATTTTACATAATAAAAATTACTTTGCTTTAAAATTTTTAAAATTGTGTTGATTGGTATCTTATAATTTCTTAAAATTATAAATCAAACGGCTCAAATAAGACTATAATACCAGTCAAAAAAGTAGTTAAACACCTAAACACAGTTATTACGTAAAACTCTCAATATTAGATCAGTATGCACTACAAAACCCTTAAATCATTAAGTCATTAGCGTATCATTTTAAAACATTTTAGAGGAATCGGAGGGGAACTGAATATTTGAAACGCAAGTTCCAAGGTCTTAAGTTCAAATTAGATTCCAATTCCATAACGCAGTGGGCCTTTGCGCAACAGATATTCCATCGAATATGAGATGGTGGGATTGGGCTTTCTAACGATGTATGTGATCACGGACGTACGTGGTGGTCGTCTTTTATAGTTAGGTTCTCCGAATAACTAGCTTTTATTCGTTGATCGTTAGGCTATGCGTAGTGGAGGAGCTACAAATTTGGGCAAATTGCGACACGTGGCGCCTAGTCAGCAAGGGGTGAGAATTTGTTTTTGGGGTGTAATGGTGTAGGGGCTACAAATAGTAATGTAATATATATATATATATATATATATATATATATATATATATATATATATATTATGTGTGTGTGTGTATATAACACATATCTTTTCTTCGTTCAGGCGACAAAATTCTCCCGCCCCCGCCTCATTTCGCCTCAAAATCGCCCCTGTCCAGAGCCGGCCATAGGGGATGGCAGGTTAGTCAACGGCCACAGGCCCGAATTTTTTTTAATATATATATGTGTGTGTGTGTGTATTTATATGAAAAAATATGTATAATCAATGTTTCAACACAATTACATATCCTCTTGCTTGGTTTAGTAGCAAAGAGGTATGACATCTAACAAAGAGTTTGTGGGTTCTAGTCTTATTTGAGACATTTTAAAGAATTTTTATACAAAAGATTTTTACACAACTCAAATCACAACCAAGTAAGCTCATTTAAATTTAATTGTTTAAACTCAACAAAATGTTTCTTTTATTTAAGACTAAAAAATATTCGTCTTTGGCTCGAAAAAAAAATCGCCTTCTCAAAGCCGGCATGCCACTGTCGCCTTGTGAAAGTCGCCTACTACGTTGAGCATTAAAAGAAACATTTTAGAGATGATATTTAGAAACCATTGTAATTTGAACATATAACTAATGGGGTGGATACATTTCAAAGTTTACATAAAAAAGTATTGATTTCTTTTTGTTATTTATACAAACAAAAACAATAAAAAAGGAACAAAGATTCGTGGTGGTAGTGAAAGGTATCTATTTTGATATTTTGCGTTGGATAGCAAGTTAAAGGTTGAATATTCTATGCACAACTTTCTAAATTTAAATCTACTTTCAAACTTAGGAGATCTCATTCAACGATTGTGTTCATTTATACAATAGTTTGTGTCAGAAAAAAGTAGAAATTTGGATAAACAAATGGTAAACACATTTAGTCTTTTCTAAGTTAAAACTTTAAAAAATTAAGAAGGATAAAAAATGATCGATATATTTTATTCAATGCCAAGTTTAATCAGGAATATAAACTATATATGGATAATATATATAAATAGGGAAACAAGTAATGTATGAAATATTAGATGCATGGGAGGTTATACACACATATATATTTAAGAAAAAAAAAGTTTATCACTAATTTGACCTTGACCTATTGGTTAAGACTAATCTTAACTGAAAATATATTTTTAACAGTCCTAACTTTTAACTTACTTTCCTCAAGCAATTCTTATACGTATTTTCATGTTATCAGAAAATAGAAACTAACGGGATTACTTTTTAGTTTAAATAACGTTGATGTCACAATGTGTCTTAGAGGCATATCGTACCATGGACAAACGCTTTGCCACACATTACCCATTTACATAACTCCTAAACAATAACAAACTAGACATGCAGTTTGTCATACACAACAAGGTCAGAATATCGCATGGCACAACTTAAATCATGAGCGAGTGTAAGTACCTTTCTTTTCACATAATAAGATTATCCCCCACCGACACACGCCAAAGAAAATAAGGGATAATGATCAAAATAACCATTTTTTTCAAACAACATTCTTTGACTAACATACTCAAACAAAACATATCTAAAATGGCCACTTTCTAAACTGTCAGACCCAATATATTAGAACTGACATCCTTCTGTTTGTAAATCAACCACATATAGACACGTATACTCTTTAAACGCTCGGCCATAAATCTATTACGTTGGGGTTTCATATCTATTATGTCGGGGCGACTGAATAATATTACATATGAAAATGAAGCCGACAGAATAGATCCGGAGGCCCGACAAGATAGATATTGATGGTCGGGTATTTTGTATATATATATTAGTATTAATTATGTAGTTTTATTGAACATATTATTAAAACTTTGGTACTTCACACGTGTTTTTGTATTCAGGTCATTGATCATTAAAGATGCTAAATTGGAGACTTGTACGAGCATGGAATGATCTCGGGAAGACCAAAGCATGATTTGATGTCTTGGGAAGTGTTACAAGGATTCTGGAACAGTATGGATGAGAAATTATAAGCCGATGCTAAAACTGAACAAGATGGGTTGATAAAATGCGACCTTGAAGTAAAACGAGCATATCCTGAGCTAGAAAATGAGTTACGGGATGCATAATATATGAATTTTGGGTTTCTCGACGAGAGGAATCTGAAAATGAGGTTTTCTTAGGTCACGATACGCGATGAGATGGTCATATGGCCATCGCGTATCGCTATGCACATAATCAATATTGACGACCAGCAGCAACTGTTAGGCGATTTTGGGTGAATTCCAGGGCTACCAATCATCTCTTGATCAATCCTAATGGCCTTCCTCATCATAATTGAAGATCTATCGATTACGATGCTCGTCTAGTCTTCTCCGAATCATACACAGGATGTATAGTTTGTAACTTTTACAGTTTTTCTCATGCGATTAAGAACACTCATGTATAATTATTGTTTATGGTTGATATATGATTATTGATGTTTAGTATTTCTGTGTGTTCTGTCGGTTTAGGTTGGTCTGAACGATTTGTTACCAGTTGCTAGATAATTGATCATATGATTGTTTGAGTAGATTGAATACGATAAAACATATAATTTCCCTTAACTGAGTCACACTGGCAAGGATCGTTTGATAACCAATGCCGTGTATAAAGCGATTATTGATGTCTAAGGTTTTGTCTGATTAATCAGTCTGTAGTTAACCAATAATAATTAATATTTATCTGTTAGGTTGCATGAGATTACTGTAGGTTGCTTACTTAAATTCCCGGGTGTGATTTGCTTTGTTAATTGCTTGAAACTCATTTATTTGTTTACTTGCATAATTCCATAAATTCACTTTATTCTCTTGTGTGATCAGCACTAAGAATCAGTTACTTCATAATATTAAATCTGTACACGAATCACATTGACCACATACTCCTGGTGGATACGATACATTACTTATCCTATCTAGGTAGTTTAATTAGGTTTTTGATTGACTTGAACGACGGTCATCAGATATGAAGCCCGACATAATAGATATGAAGCCTAACATAATAGAATTATGGTCGATTGTTTAAGTGTATACATGTCTAGATGTGTTGGTTCAAAAATGGAAGAGTGTTGTAACATCACGTAAAATTCGGGCCAAATATATCAATTTTCAAAAGTCAAGAGACCAATTCTGCCAATTTTCAAACTCCAGGGACTAAACTGAAATTTCTGTTTTCTTGACCCATCGCGCTACGCGATAGGGTCAAGAAAGAACTCCATCGCGTATCGCGATGGAGTGTCTGACACAGTGTGACGTGGCACACGGTGGCAGCGCCTGCTGCCACGTGTCACCACGTGTTGACATGTGTGGCGGCGCCTGCCACGTGTCAACACGTGGCAGGTCTATGGTCTGACACAGCAGGCTTATATCGCGCTACGCGATAGGCCTGCCAAGTGACCCATCGGGTAGCGCGATGGGGTCCAAAAATCACTATAAATAGGAGGGCTGCGAATTCAGTCCATCTCACTCCAAAAATCACATATTACTCTCTCTCTAGACTCTCTCACTACCTCGAGTTACGTGCCAACGATCCCTCTCGATAAACGTACCCCGAAACCTCGATTTCCGTGCTCGTTACCTCGATTTCCGTGCCACTCCCGACATCCCGAACAAGAAGGAAGTGCTGCTCCGACGACCCGGTGATTTCCTCGAAGTGCGTGCCAAGAGTGTTGGTGTCTCGAAAAGCGTGCCAAGTAAGGAGAAAAGATTTTGCAAGGAAAGAGTGTTGATTAAGCAGCGACGAAGTGCTGCCCAAGTGACTAGGGTTTATCAAGCCGACAAAGGTAGGCATAATGCCCAACCAAAATAATAATAAAATATTGAAAGGGCTTAATACCCTAAGTCGAAGTTATTCTCGATAATCAAAGAAAGATATAACAAAGAAAATAAAGAAAAGAAAAGATAAAATATATATATAAATAAATATATTTATATATAAGATTATTCTTTGTTTTGAAATATATTATTTAAGTATTATGAGTATACTTAAATAATAAAAGAAAATAATACGTTTCTTAAAGAAGAAGAAACGTCGGGTTTTATAAATAAACTAAAGGTTTATAAAGATTATTTTTTAACTAAGGTTTTAAAGTAAAATGAAATAATGAACTAAAGGTTCATCGAGGTAAATAAGACTAAAGGTCTTAAGCCGGATCGTGTCACTACTAGAAAAAAGGGCTTCCATGACATGCGCACAATGACACGCGTCAATTTACGACGCTCAATTATGCGAGTCATTAAAACGATGTTATAAGTTTTGTAAAATAGAAGATTTATGACACTGTTTTTGTTTGTCATTAAACAACTGTCATAAATTGCAAAAAAAAGTTGGCGTGTCATAATTTTTCACTAAAATTTAAAAACTTAACTCTCCTACCATATATACAAACCTTGACCAATTTTGACATATATTATAATAAAATACCAAATACAATTTTGATAATACCACCACACCACCAGTCACCAGACGATACCACAGACATCCTCTCAAATTACCACCACCAGTCACCAGACACATCACCACCACGAACGCCATAACCACCACGACCTTCTGCCAGCACCACCAGTCACGAACGCATCACCACCACGACCTTCAGCCTGATTTTTTGAAGAATTGAAGCAAAAGTTTGAGTTTATTGAAAGAATTATTGAAATATTTCATCTTCTTTGAGGTAGATGTCTTCAATTTTACCTTGTTCTACTATTAATTGGCTAGGGTTTAATAATAGAGTGTCAATTACTTTCGTATCCTTCTAATTTGATTTGATCTCTTTGCTTTGTTTAGCAATCAATCAATTAACTTAAATCGTGAAAATGCCAGTGAGAATGGCGGAATCATCGCCAGCACCTTCAACCTCTTCAGGTATCTATTCTTCATCACTACTTTTATTATTATTATTATTCGTCTGTTGATTGGTTCAACCGATGTCTCGAATTCTACCTGTGGTTCCAAATTGATGCCATAATCTCACTCCTCATACTCTTATTATGCTTACTGTTTGCTTAATTTCACGAATTAACTGCCAATTGGAGTGTGCATATTTACGATTGGCTGAAACAATTTTTAACCTAATTCTTCAATTAATTACTGTTTAAGGTTCTTTGAATTAATATTATTAGTATACAATTTAGATATTTCACAAATATTTTGCACTACAGCTTCTTTGCATTTAGTTCATTACTGTGTTGATAAAAGATATAGAATTTTAATATTTCTGATAATAATAATAATCAAGTTTTCTTTTTGTTTATTTTGTATTGAACATATTTATTCATATCATGTGACATATAAAGTTGTAGTTTGTTCTCTCAGTAATTGTATTGTGTTGTATTTAATGCAGAATGAGGTAAGGTATTATTAACTTATATAAACTTTGTCTAACGAAATCACATGCTTTTATGTGTTTGTAGCAACCTTATGACAACATTATTAAAACTCGCAAACTAACTTTTGATGTCTGTCTGTTTTGATTATCGTTTTTTGGTTTCAATTCTAAAAGGTGTTCAATTTCTAATAATGTTTGTTTGATTTTTTCTAGTTCATATATATATTGCAGATGTTGACTTTAGTTTAGATGTTGGTAAGCGATTGTATTAGCTAACTACTTTTATACATTTTTATGTTATTTTTTATGTAAATGCTAACACAGTTGTTTGCTTTATTTCGATATTGTAATTGTGATTGGTTAAACATCGAATTACAGCCCATATAACCCTATTAACAGAGAAGTTATAGGCGCAGAGGAAACTTTTTTAACCATCATCAAGAGGGATATAATGTTTGATATATGCACAAGACGCAAAGTAAAACCAAGCCAGCTTTTGGAACCATCATCAACAACGAATGCTCATATTTTGTATGTGTAATGTAAATATAAATGCTGCTGTAATGACCTGAATTTTAGGTAAAAAAAAAAATCTAACAACTGCACTTATAATGCAAGTCCATAGCTTTGGTAAATTGTCAAAAACCGCACATGTTAGAAAGCCACGGCGTAACGCGCCGGGGCATCTACTAGTAATAATAATACCACATTTGCTTTGCTTCCAGGTTGAAGTACATGTCAAGAACATTAATTGTGTAAACAGGGCTGAATCAGTACTTGTTATAACTCTTGAGGATGCTGCTAGGAGTGAGATTGAAATTGCCAAGGCCTTGGAGGTGTGTATATATATATATATATATTGTATTTGATAACTAGACGTTACGTGGATCAGTTTGTCCCAATTTTGTGTGACTATTCTTGTTATGCAGGCTGGAGACCAACTCGTTCGCGTGAATTAGGACACACGGTTAGACCACAGGGTTATCGACTTGCGAACTCCAGCAAATCAAGGAATTATTCGTCTTAAGTCCCGCATATCAAATGTAATTAGCATTTCCTATTGCTTTTTAATACTTTGAATATGAATTTTAGTTTGCTTACTGTATGGAGAAACAAACTACATTATTACATTCATAGTTTGTCAAGCAACATATATAACCAAAGCTACTGATATTGTTTTCTGCAGTTGTTTGCACAGATTCTGTTGGATCTAGATTTTGTCCATATTCACACCCCAAAGAGATACTTCCAGGTGCGAGCAAAGGCGGTGCTGCTGTTGTTATTAGATGAAGTCATTTTTAGTATTTGCTGCAAGTGTCTATTAAATTCTTAGGTATTTCTAAATACTCAATATTAACAGTGGGTTATTTGTAATGGTTATCTTCACTCAAAGGGGTGTTCGATCATGACTTTGATCTAACGTATTTTTGGTTTAATTTTCAACTTAGGTTGGGGGAGGCAAACACGAATACACAAAGGCAGATTTCGATGCAGTTCGAGAAGTTGGTCGGTGTATACGACACAATTTATATTTCGTTAGTGATATATATTATACTAAATATTAATTGATATTTTTGTTAACTTTGGGATTATATGTAATCTTTTGATTTAGGATGCTTATTTTGAAAATGGAATGTATAGTTTTGCTGCTATATTTTAAGTTATTAATTTAAATATTATTAATTATGCAAAACAAAAAAAATTAAAAATTAAAAGTTAAAAGATGACATGCATACATGTGTGTCGTTAATTGCTGTCATAAACACCAGTATTGAAAGCGCGTCATAAATGAATGTCAAAAATGTGTGTCATAAGTGGGTGTCATTAAAGCGTGTCATTAAATATGACATGCAGGAAACGTGTCATACCCAATTTATGACAGGGCTTCAATGACACACATTTGGGTGTCATAAGGGTCCTTTAGTGACACGCAATGCGTGTCATTGAAGGACTTTTTTCTAGTAGTGTGTATCCGACTAATGAATGTTATACTCGTACTATAGGTGTGAGATACCGAAGGAAGATTAACGGACGGTGTTGGAAACCGATCCCATTGAAAAGGTGAATACGCCCCTCTTTTATAAACTTGATTTCAAACAAACAAATGTGTTGTGTGTAAAACTTTACATGAGGCTGCGTGTCTCTAAAAACATTATAAATAAGAGTATAAGCCAGCCCTCAGGCTATGGTATACGTTTGTCTGGATCCTTTCATATGTGGAACGCGGTGGGCACATCGCACCACGCTTGGTCACGACCTCCGGCCACGATGGGCCGGACCTAAGTTACGTCCGAGTGGGGAATGGCCATGTGTATATTTGTAGTACCTAAGTTATGTCATAAACGCTGCGGTGTTTCGCTGAGGTGACCTAGTGCAGAGACTCGAGTTTATGATGATTGTTTATCTTAATTATTCCTAAGCCAAGATGGGCCGAGACTTACGTGGTCTCGAGGGGTAATTAAGTAAAGAAAATATTTTAAGCGTCCGCATATTCACCAGCATTCGTTGTTGACGTATTTTATTTACATTTTGCAGGTAATCATGAGCAGAGCTTGAAGGACGAAGAAGCTCAAGTATCCGATGGCTCGTATAACTTTTATGTAAATATTAAAACTTGGTGGTTTTTGTAAACTTATAAACAAGTAAAACCAAACGAGATTTTCATCTCGTCTCTTGTGTTGTAAATATTTATAATATCGATCCTTTGTTTTTATAAAGTCTTCCGCTTAAAACCGTAACTCTGATTATTTACAAATATGGTACCAACTATGGTTCACACTCCTAGGCCTAGATTGGGGGTGTGACAAGTGTTAAATAGATTTGTCGGATGTCAGCTCTAATATGTTGGATCCGACAGTTTAGAAAGTGACCATTTTAAGTATTTTTGGTTTAAATGGGTTAGTCAAGAAATATTGTTGGTAAAAAGGACCAATTTGATCACTATCCCCCAAAAAAATCACACGTATTTACACTCACGTTAGTCAATAATTACAATTAGGGATGAACAAATACGGTACTGGTACTGAAATCAGTACCGATTTAGTATCGTCAGTGCCGAATCAATATCATAGTATTGAGTTTCGGGATCGGTACGGTACCGGTATTTCTCGAATTTTACGTTCAATACCGGTACCGTACAAGTACGAAGCCGAATATTTTGGTATTGGTACTGGTACCGAGCTAATCCCTAATTACAATGAACAAAACTCTTCTATTTGTGACAAGGCTAAATAAAGGTGCACAAATCAGGTATTAGAAAAACCCGGGTTCGGGTATGGAACTGGGTTCGAGTATGATCGGGTATTGGAAAATCGGGTATTAGCAATACACAGGTTGGGTTCGGGTCTGGGTATTGCCTCTAAAATCCATACCCTATGTATCAGGTTCGGGTTGGGTATAGAACCGGATATTCTAAACCCGGGTATTTGAATACCCAATTTGTAAACCATATTTTTGGGTTTTTCCGGGTTTTTTGCGGGTATAGATTGGAATTTTTTAGGGGCTTGCAATTTTTAGGGGTATTTTTCGGGTATTTTCCTGTTATTTTTTGAGTAATTTCGGGTATAGATCGGGTATTTGAAAAACCCGGTTTCGGGTATTGAAAAAACCTGGTTCCGAGTATAGAACCGGTTCGGGTTTTCAGATATTACCGGGTACAAATCGGGTCCGGTTCGGGTACGGGTTTTGGTACTAAATCGCAGGGTAGTGTCGGGTACGGGTTCATGTATTAAAACCCGGGTTTAAATAAACCGGTTCCAGGTTTTTTTTGGTTCGGTTCTGGGTTCGGATTTTTTGTGCACCTCTAAGGCTAAATATGTGTTATCCATTCAGGTCGATCCATTATCAGTGAGCAGCTTTTTCATTCAAACACGCCCCTGGGGTGTAGTTATGCAACTAAGGATTCACATATCTTGGGGTGGCCTCCGCTACCCCTCAAATTTTCGCCGGTAGTGCAAAAGTGTATATATATATATATATATATATATATTATTTTCGTAATTCGCTACCATTAAAAAATATAATGTTACCCTTATTTGTTTAAAGTCCAACCAAATTAAAAGGTAAAACCGATTAAAACTCAACCAAAGTATAAAGCCAAACCAAATAAAACCATTGTTCATTGTTCCTCCGGTCACCGGACCTCCACGCCTGCAGCCAAGTAGCTGACGGACGGTGTTCACTCAGTCCCTCTTTCACGGTTCGACTTCTACTTGTTCAATTATTATACAAAATTATTAACCGGAATTGTTTGTGCACAATTGATATTTGAATAATTAATTAAGGTTTATTGGATATTTGGATAATGTAAATTGAAAATTGTAATTGATCAAGGATTTATGGCAAATGGGCAACAAGCTGCATCGCTAGCCATTTTGGATCGTAAAACCAATTTTTTCATAAACTATATTGATTAACCTTAAAGTCATAACATTATTATGCGTGACCTATTGAACTCGGCTAAGTAGCTCTACATACTCATAAACAAAGAAATCAACAATATCACAAGCAAAACAAATAAATATGTATTAGTTTTCAAGACACACATTCTACCCTACTATTTGTTTGGCATTGCTTATATAAACAACTTTTAAAACAGTCTGACCTAATAAAAATATTACTCACCAAGCCCAGGGTAGAAATTGTTGTTAAATAAAAGTAGCATCCAAAAGAGTGAAAAATGTTTTTTTATTTGTCTCATTAAATAATTTTGTTGTCAATTAACTTAATTGTTGTTTTAAGTTTTAACCAAACTTTATTGGAGATTCCAAGTATTCCACAAACAAGAGCGGAAAGTCAGTGGTAGCATCCAGAAATAAAAGCACGTGATGATTGGCTGTAAAGTTCGTATCGCGATATGATAACAATCAGTTACTCGTGAGAATGTGATCTTCAGCAGCCAGCATGTTCCTACTTCTCCGCACCATGGATCGTACGATGAGGAGGCTTTTGTGTGGTGTAGATTTGCAAACACAAAGTTGTCATGCTTTCGTGTCTTACCACCATACATTTACAATACCCAAGTATGACAATCTGCCCCAAATGGAAGGTAATTCATAGGGGGGGGGGGGGTGGGGTGGTTCGGTTATTAGTATTAACCAAATCGAATAGATCGGTTATTGTTTATTTTCGGTTAGTAATCAATATCAAACATGAGCTAAAATTTGCTTAAAAATCCATGAAATGAATGCTTAAATACATGGAATGAAGGTATAACTACATTAAATGAATGTATAATATATGGAATTGAGATATTAGTATATAAAATTGAGATATAAATATATGAAAATGATCGTACTAAATTATTAATACGTATAATACATGAAATAGATGAAAAAAAATGTTGGAAAATATGATAAAAATGAAGAGTTAAGTGCGGTTCGGTTAATTTCGGTTATTTCGGTTTTCAGTTCCTTCGGTTCAGTTCCGTCGGTTTTCGGTTCGGTTTCGGTTAACGATTCGGTTATTGCTTACCACTAGTAATTTGAGTCAAATAATAAAAAAATAGGCATGTTTTGGGTTGACTAATCTAACTTACTTATTAGAGTTTATCCGTACATGACTTGCTTAATAAACGAGTTAACCCGTTAAAACACTTTCATTTACAAATTTTTATAATTGTTATTATTTATATTTAAGATGGAGTTATTAGATGTTATTTATATTCCGTCTCATTAAACTATGTGTTGTGGAGAGGTTAAACAAGTATAATAAATAGGAGTTAGTTAACCAAAATATTAACCATTTAAAATATATGTGAAGAAACACAGACTTAATCCGAGGATTAAGGCACAGTCTTGACTGGGTTGGGGTTCAATCTAATCTTCATTAATTTTATCTGATTGCAACTTGCAAAACTTGAACACTGTGAGTCTTGTTACTATAGTAGGGGAGGAGAGGGGGTGGGGTTGTAACTACCCTCCAACATGAGAATAAGTAATGCCTAAACTGTTGGTCCAAGTATGGTATTTATTGCCGAAGAGGTAGAAAGACGATTGGTTGGGCTGTCATTATCCAGAAGAACATTCTATTCTTGCGGGAGAGCATGCACGAGCGGATATTGGCACTTGTGAAGACCCAAGTTCGATCCCCATTTGTATCACTTCAGGTGGATATTGATAATGAAATATTTGAACTAGGCCTTGTGTCACACCCACAACTTGGGCCTAGGCGTGTGACTCGATAGTTGGTACCATATTTGTAAATAAATCAGTTACGATTATTAGCGGAAGACTTTATAAATTATAAGGATTAAAGTTGAAAAATATTTACATTACAAAAGATGGAAACAAGTTCCATTTGTGTTTACTTGTTTTAAGTTTACAAAACCACCATTTAGTTATATTAACATTTAACAAAAATTATCCGAGCCATCGGATTCTTGAGCCTTCGTCCTTTAGCTCTAATCTTGGTTACCTGCAAAATGTTATAAAAATACGTCAGCAACGAATGCTGGTAAATATGCCGACGCAAAAACATTTTCTTTTACTTTGTTACCCCTCGAGGGTTACGCATGCCTCGGCCCATCTTGGCTTAGGAATAACAAAGTTAAAACAATATCATTATAAACTCGAGTCTCTACCTAGGTCACCCCAGCAAGACACCGCAGCGTCCCGACGTACTTAGGTACCATAAATATACAAAAGGTCATTCTCACTCGAACATACTTTGGTTCGGCCCATCGTGGCTGGAGGTCGTGACCAGGCGTGGTGCAATGTGCCCACCGCATTTTACCACATATGTAAGGATTCAGATAAACGTATACTACAGCCTGAGGGCTAGGGTTTTACTCTTATTAATAATGTTTTTAGAGACACTTAGTCTCATGTAAAGTTTTACACATAACATGTTTATTTATTTGAAAACAAGTTTGTAAAAGTGGGACGTATTCACCTTTGATCGGGATCGGTTTCCAACACCGTCCTTGCGTAATCTTTCTTGCTATCTCGCACCTATAGTACGAGTATAACTTTTATTAGTCGGATATACAATCCGGCTTAAGACCTTTAGTCTTATTATCTCGATGAACCTTAGTTCATTGTTACTTTAAAACCTTTAGTTTTAAAAGCAATATTTATAAACCTTTAGTTTATTATAAAAACCCGACGTTTCTTCTCTAAGAAACGTATTCTTTTTCTTTTATTATTTAAGAATACCCTTATTACTTAAATAATATTCACAACAAAGAATTATATATATATATATATATATATATATATAATCACACACACACATATATATACCTACACTTTTATATTTCTTTCTTTTCTTTTCTTTGTTGTATAATTTCTTTTTCATAGGCATCAGAGTATAACTCCAACTTAGGGCATTAAGCCTTTATAATATTTTATTATTATTTTAGTCGGGTAGTAAACCTTACGTTTCCTTGGCTTAAAATTCCCTAGATACTCGAGCAGCACTTCTACGCCGCTTAGCCTTTTCAACACTTGCCTTGACCGCCACTTCACTTCGGCATGCAAATCGAGACACCCAATCTTTTCGGCACACACTTCGAGGTGATCGTCGGGTTGTAAAACGACACCACCTTCTTGCTCGTAACGTCATCGGGGAGTGGTACGAATATCGAGGTCTGGCACGTTTATCGAGGAATCGGGGCACGGTTTTCGAGTGGTCACGATGGCACGAATTTCGAGGTTTAGAGAGATGTTAGAGAGAGGATTGTAAACTGATTTTGGGTGTTAGTTATGAAGACCCGGACCTTGCAATTTATAGGCAAATCTGGTGTCCCATCGCGTACCGCGCCCAGGCCCTGAGGACCCGTCGCGTACCGCGACGAGGTCTGATGACGCAGACAGTAGGTCTGCCAGGTGTCGCCACGTGGCAGGCGTTGTGGCCACGTGTCGGGACACGTGGCGACCGTTGTGCCACGTGTGGACACGTGGTGAAAAGGTGTCAGGCGTGTTACCGCGATGACGTAGGCTCAACGGCGATCGCGTACGCCGTTGACTTCTTCTAGAAATATTGACCAAGCCCCATCGCGGTACGCGATGGGCTTGTCTTTTGTCCCGTCGTGTACCGCGATAGGACAAGAAATCAGATTTTTCATTTTTAAACCTTAGAGTTTGGATTTGGCAGAATTAGTCCCTTAACTTTGGAAGTTGACATTTTTGGCCCGAAATTTCCGTGATGTTACACCTTGCGAGGTTTTTAATTCGGATCCCGAGCCCACCCGAGTTTTCGTCCCACTGTGTGTTACGCCAGAGAGTTTTTCTCTTGTGGCGGCACCACGACTGTCGAGTGGCAGTCAGTGGTATGGTTTTCCGATAGAACACCCAAGAAAAACTCTGAAGCCAACATAGGTCCGTTTAAGACAACATAATCTAGTCAGAATGGGGCAACGGGACTCTCCAAATGGGGAGTGCGGTGGCCTAAACATAAAAGGAAAGTCGCCGTTCTAAAAAAATAAAAAAAGTTTATTTAATTTTTAACATGAATACTCTTAGAAAAACATGAATATTCTTAGAAACAAAGCATACATGTTTAATATACGGTGACTTTGTAAAAAAAGTAACCAAATTTTAAAAATGTTTTAATTAAGTTACTCAAGTTTAAAAAATGTTCAAATTAAGTCACTCATATTTTATTATTTGTTTAAATTATAGGTTTTAACATGTTTTTTTGGTTTCAATTAGGAAAACATTTTTTGCGTTTTTTCTATACTGACGTGGACTGTTAACGTGAATTTAGGTATTTTATACTTTTATAATATAATGAATATGCTTTTTATATATATATATATATATATATGTAATATAATTACATATATTGGAAATCCCAACCCTCACGTATTCTTCTCTATTCCATTCCTGGCACAAAAAATTTCCCGATGATGGCTCGATTTGAAGGTTTAATGACCTACTTCGGACACAAAATTTCACACATGACTTAATTGAAACAATACTGAAATTAGGTTTTTCTATATATAAAACTTGTGTGTCGGAACCCAGACCGAACTATCGGATACTTGCTAGGTATTCTGGTCCAGTTCACACTATATAACCTGTTTTCCAACTCGGTTGAGTTTGACGTTTTGCGATAATACATGAATCAGTGAACTTACGGTTGAACCGGCGAACCCTTGTTTTTCATTAAATCAAAAATGAAAAGCGAGTTGGGATTCGACCCTAGCCACTTTCCGAGATGAAAGCTTAATAAATGAGATGTTATAACCCAGTTTAAAAGATATTTGAGTTTGGTGAGACTCATGACCCGCTTATTTTTTTTACTATAATGTTTCTTAATTATAAATCATATATATTAAAAGAGGCCAAATATTGAGTTTTAGTATATCCCTATTTTATAGAATTTCTTATCAAATATTTGGTGATATTAATTTTTGATGTAATGAGAGATCTTATAACTCGCTTAAGGGCTATATGAGTTTGGTGAGAACCATACCTACAGAATTCGGGTCAAATACATGAGAAGCCTTCATTTACAACTAAATCAATCTGGTATCTTGAGATGAAGTAGGGAGGTTTCGTTTATATATAATTAAGAATAACTTTTATCCCTTGTATTACAGGGTTGTTTTATATTATTCGTTTCTAACATTTATATATATTTTTTTGAATTTTAATTTTATTTATTGTAAGAAAGTTAATAATATACTTAGAATTTAATAATGAATAAGTTTCACAAATAAATGAGATCAATGAACCGCTTAATTTTTTTATAAAGTTTTTTAAATATGAATAATATCTTTTTAAAAGAATCAGATGTTAATTTTTAATATATCCATATTTTATAGGATTTTCATATCAAATATTTGGTGAGATTAATTTTTGATTTAATTAGAGATCTTATAACTCGTTTAATGGCTATCTGAGTTTGGTGAGACCCATACCCATGAATTCGGGTCAAATACATGAGAAGTCTTCATTTAAAAATCAAGCAAATTTGGTGATTAAAAAAAAGAGCGATCACATAATGACAAGCAAGATTTGTATGATTTTGTTTATATATATTATAGATATATTGTTTATAACGTCACCCGGAAGTATATAAGTCCCGGATATGAAAACATTGTATAAAGGTAATACTCCGTAATAAAGTCTCGTAAGGAAGGTGGTTAGGTAGGCAGGTGTTGACTCGGAGTCAAAAGCCCCCGACAACGAATATTCAACCCTCTTCTTTCTGGCGCCGATACATACAAACATATCTAACTATACATACATTTAACCCCAACTCTCTCTCACCAACATTAGTTGAGTTATCACAATCACAATCACAACAAAACACATACATATACATACATAATAATCCACACCAGTTTCTCAGAATAACCAAACCAAACCAAACCCATGGGTATTCTACACGAAGACGTGGTTATTATCAAACCACCCGATAAACAAGACCAAGCTACCGTCATTACTATCAACTGTCCCGACAAAACCGGACTTGGCTGTGATCTCTGCCGCATCATCCTCTTCTTCGGCTTAAGCATCGTTCGCGGCGGTATTATTATTATTATTATATTAATTTCAGAATTAATTACTGTTCATACATTTGTGTCATTTAATATACTGCTGCTGATCTTGAAAATTAGTTGATGAGTGATTAATAACTAGCAATTATTGTTACTAGATCTTGTTTTTGACCTGGAATATTCTGTTTTTTTTATATATTTATTTTCTTCAGCATATTCTTGTTTTTAACGTCCTCTAAATGAGCTACCAGCTAATTCACAGCATCAGAATACACTCGTCTTTCGATCCGGAAAAACCTCTCAAATAAGGCCAACCCCTGTCAGTATATTCTTGTTGATTATTGTTATTAATATATAGAAGCGATTTTAGATGAAAAAAAGATTGGATTTTTAGGGTTTTTTTGAAAAAAAAAAATATAACGATGTTTCTTATTTATGTTTTTTTTTATTATGTATTTTTTTAATTTTTTTTATTTTAGTTCTAGTTATTTTTTTTTAATTTAATGTGATGTTTTGAATTTGAAAGTAAAGTAAGTTTGTTATTTTATTATTATTATTATTATTATTATTATTATTATTATTATTATTATTATTTTAATTACTAATTTTTGAAGTTTATAGTTTGAGTTTGGTGTTACTGATCTTGAAGAATAGGGTTGATGAAGTTTATTTTTTGTTAATGATAAGTTGATGAGTGACTAATTACTACCAATTATTGTTACTAGATCTTGTTTTTGACCTGGATATTTAGAATAATCTGTTTCTAAGTGAGAGGTAGGGGGATCAAACCTCACTACCACCAACTTATATGAGAGATATGAGGGATGACCCTGGCTTGCCAGGGTTCGAGTCCTGATCTCACCCGGTTTTACCGGCTCCTCGCTGTCGTGCCGTTTGGCGGGCGTGGGGGTCGGGTTTTATCCGGTGAATCCCTCAACAGGTGGATCGCTAGGGGCTCCGTCCGTCCGGACTAGTGGCCGGCTCGGGCTACCTTTAGCCAATGGGGGCCGCGTACGGGGTACCCGGCGTTACTTAGTTGGCCGTTCAAAAAAAAAAATTTTTTTTATATATATTCTGTAGCATATTATTGTTAATTATTGTTAAAATACATTATTGTTTCTTGAATTTTTTTGATTCCAAGAATCTCATCCACAGATTCTTTCATGCTGATGTGTGATGACTGATGATCATTTGATTATAGACTAAAAGTTCTTAAATAGTTGAATCATATTTAAATGTTTCATTTTACCATTAATAATTGGGATTTTTTTTATGTAATTTATCAAAGTAATATATATATATACAAATTTGTTTTATATATAATTATTCAAATACTTCCAAGGTTTTGAACAATGTTAACTGGTACCAGTTTTAGGGCCCGATTAACCGACACCTAATCGTGATTTTTGCAACACTGATGATAGGTTGATAACCAGCAATTATTGTTCCTAGATCCTGTTTTAGTCCTAAATTAATACATTTTGATTCCATTTTTTATATTTTCTGTAGCATATTTCTGTTAGTTATTATTAAAATATAGAATTATTCTTTGAATCTCATCCATTGATACTTTCATGTCGATGAGTGATGATCACAATACATATGGTTAAAACTTAAAAAGTCAAAACATAAGTTCTTGAATAGTTGAATCATATGTAATGTACAGTTCTTAGCATTAATGATTCGTTAAATGTGTGCTTACAGATATATCAACGGATGGAAAATGGTGTTATTTGGTGTTTTGGGTGGTTGGAAAACCGAGCACGCAATGGAGTTTGTTGAAGAAGAGGTTATTAGAGGCTTGTCCTTCTTGTTCTTCTGCAAACACACTCATATATTTACCAACTGAATTGCAGCCACCGAAGCCTCCAGAGGTGTTTCTTCTTAAGTTTTGTGGACACGATCACCAAGGCCTGTTACATGGTATGTGATATTTACATGATTCTATAGTTATAGTTTTGTGTTTGTTTCTGTGACTTATGATTCATGTTTGACAGATGTGATACATGTTCTTTGTGAGCTCGAGTTGATTATTCAACGAGTGAAAGTATCGACCACCCCTGATGGGATGGTGATGGACCTGTTTTTCATCACCGATGCCAGGTTTAATAGTTTTTAGTATTTTTTTTCCCTTTATTAAGAAAATAATATTAGTTCAGTAATAGCCTAATTTCTTTAAAACTAATTTTTTTCTTGTTTATACCGGCTTTTCAAAGTAAACAGGTCAAAATTGTTGGTTTTACTGAATGGTAAAATTTCACAAATCGTAATAAAATTATAAATGTCTGCATCTCACCGGACGTGCTTTCTTTTTATAAAATGAAAAAGAAATGCGTTTTTTATTTGCATGTGGGAAAATATATTTCTCATTGTCAGGTTTGCGCTCTGGAAGATTTAAAGACTGGTTTTTAAAGAAACGAGGCAAACTTTGACTTTAAAGATCAAAATTCTATTTTTCGATTTCAGATACCAACAAGATTCTACAATTTTACATTGTCTATGAGAGAAGTTAAATACTGTATAAAACATTTAAAAAAATATCTTTTTTGTCTGATGAAAGTTAAAATGTTTTAATTGATGTGGTGTATAGTTTAAGAAAGTCAACTTTTTTAATTGGTCAACCATGTGAGTACTCTTTAGTCAATGCTAAATAAGTGGATCTTTTCAATCCGGTTAACGTGTTACAACATAAAGTATTTCAATTTTCACGACACACGAGAGGTCTAAAGTAAAATGACTAAAATACCCTTGCTAATGCTTCTGTTATCAGGGAACTTTTACATACGAAAGCGAGGAAGGATGATACATATCATCATTTAAAAACCGTTGTTGGGGACTCGATGGTGAGTTGTGATATAGAAAAGGTGTCCCCCGATATCACTGCGTGTTCTCTGGGCCCACCATTTATTATCCCTCCTGAAATCACAGAACATACATTCAACTTGGAGATGCTTAACCCGGGTCAAAACGGGTCGGGTCAATCCAACCATGTTTCTGTGATGTTTGATAACTCACTCAGTCCGGTTCACACACTCGTCCAAATCGTTTGCCGTGATCATAAAGGTTTATTATATGATATAATGAGAACTCTGAAGGATTACAACATCCAGGTATAATTAATATTAATCTAGATATGCCCAAGGGCGTTGTAGTAAATAACTAAATTTGTAATCTTTGTGTAACAGATTTCGTATGGGCGGTTTACATTAAAGGGAAAAATGGATTGTGAAATCGACTTGTTTATAGTACAAGCAGATGGGAAGAAAATAGTTGACCGGAGCAAACAAAATGCATTAATATCACGAATCCGAATGGAACTATATCGGCCTCTTAGAGTAGCTTTGGTGAACCGCGGTCCCGATACCGAGTTACTTGTTGCTAACCCGGTTGAGTTATGTGGAAAGGGTCGGCCCCTTGTGTTTTACGATATTACCCTTGCACTCAAGATGCTCAATACCGACATTTTCTCGGTATTTCTTTTTTGCCCTTTGTTAATATTAGGTGTAGGTGTTTATGTGGTTTTTTGTAGGGTGTACATGGGTTGGTTTTGGGCTCAAACTTTTTGTATTTTTGAAAACCGTTTGGTTTGGCTTGGGTCCGGTTCGGATTCGATTTTTGAGTTTTACCGTTTGGGTTGTAAATTTTTGGGCTGAAAAAGAACTGGCCCAAAATGACGAATTGGTACTTAAATCATTTCGTTAATTCATGATGAGTTGATTATTATACGTTTGGGCTAAATATACGCGTTACACTATTTTTTAATTCTCGTAAATTACTTAAAATTCAAAGTTTAAAAATGAACCTTTTCAGCTAGGGATCAGTTATTTTCGGTGTTTTGAGTAACTTTTTGGTATGATATTTGCAGGCGGAAATTAGTAGGCATATGATCGGGGGTCGGGAATGGGAAGTTTATCGAGTTTTGCTTGACGAAGAGGACGGATCCTCCGTGCCACGGAGCAGGATTGAGGAAGCAGTTTGGAGAAATTTGATGGGTTGGGAATGATATGGCGTTTTAGGCATGCGTGCATTGTGAAAAGCTCGGGTTTTTAGCAAGATACTAGGTTTCTTTTTTCAGGCAAAGCTGATGAAAACTCTACTGGTCTGGCGATCGAATAGGAGGGCAAAAGCGTCATTTCGCTGTTCGTTGGTACAGTTTAGGATGTAGTTGCAAAGGAGGAGATGATACAAGTGCTCCTACAAGATTTGTGTATATATGTTTAATAATTGTTGTGTTACAAAGGAGAGGATGAAATAGGAAGCTGTGGTTCAAGATTCTCATGGTATTGTTGCTATTGCATAAGGTACAATCTGATAATAAAGATGTAGTTTTTAGGTAGTAATATGTTTTTATCTGCTTTGTACATATTTGTTTTGTATATATGTGTGTGTTTACATATTGTCGAAGCACGAAATGAATCTGACCTGATCCATGACGATGTTTCCACGGATTTTCGAGATGAACGAACCACGTCTTGATCTTCTTCTCCAGCTGCGTCTGAGACCTGCAATGGTTTTTGGGGGTGTGGAGGTGACTGCTAAGATATCCTGAGGATTTCTTGTTTACAGACACAAAAAAGTGGTGGTGGCTCTTATTGAGCATGACCCCTTGATAAGGAGGTGAAGACCTCCTTATATAGAGAGTCTCATGGCCACCATCATGGTACCCTAATGGGCCTAGCCCAGTTAGGGTTACCTCCACAAAACCCCCTCAGCCCAATAACATTGTATTAGTCCATATAATAAAATAAGCCAAACATAATAAATTTAGGGTCCTAAAACCGGGTTTAGTACCATACCCCTACAAGCCCCCCCAAGTCCAGTGTTGCTCCTGGACGCGCAAGCGTCTAGGTGGAGCGCTGGACTTTATGAGGTGTGTTAGGCTATGAGGCGGTTTTTTCCCTGTTCTTTAGCTTTGTCTTTATTGTCTTTGAGTTTTGGGAGGTTTTCTTCATGATGGTGACGAGCTGTAAAAATAATGAAGCTTGCGCGTGAGGCGGCTTACGAGCTATAATAATAGAGCCTGCGCGAGTTGCGGCTTACGAGCTATAATAATAATGAAGCTTGCGCGTGAGGCGACTTACGAGCTATGAGAATAATAATGAAGCTTGCGCGAGTTGCGGCTTACGAGCTATAATAATAATAAAGCCTGCGCGTGAGGCGACTCACTGGCTGTAAGAATAATGGAGCTTGCGCGAGTTGCGGCTTATGAGCTATAATAATAATAAAGCCTGCGCGCGAGAGGCGTCTTATGAGCTTTGAGAATAATAAAAGCCTGCGCGCGAGAAAACTTATGAGCTATAATAATAAAGCCTGCGCGTGAGGCGTCTTACGAGCTGAGAATAATAAAGCCTCGCGGGAGGCGTCTTATGAGCTTTGAGAATATAAAAGCCTGCGCGTGAGGCGTCTTACGAGCTAAGAATAATAAAGCCTGCGCGCGAGAGGCGTCTTATGAGCTTTGAGAATATAAAAGCCTGCGCGTGAGGCGTCTTACGAGCTAAGAATAACAAAGCCTGCGCGCGAGAGGCGTCTTACGAGCTAAGAATAATAAAGCCTGCGCGCGAGGGGCGTCTTATGAGCTTTGAGAATAATAACAGCTTGCGCGCGAGGCGTCTTATGAGCTGTATGAATAATAAAAGCCTGCGCGTGAGGCGTCTTATGAGCTTTGAGAATATAAAAGCCTGCGCGTGAGGCGTCTTACAAGCTAAGAATAATAAAGCCTGCGCGCGAGAGGCGTCTTATGAGCTTTGAGAATAATAACAGCTTGCGCGCGAGGCGTCTTATGAGCTGTATGAATAATAAAAGCTTGCGCGCGAGAGGCGTCTTACGAGCTGAGAATAATAATGCCTGCGCGCGAGAGGCGACTTACGAGCTAATAATAATAAAGCCTGCGCGCGAGAGGCGTCTTACGAGCTGAGAATGATATAGCCTGCGCGTGAGGCGCCTTACGAGCTATGAGAATAGTAAAGCCTGCGCGTGAGAGGCGTCTTATGAGCTTTGAGAATAATAATTAAGCTGGCGCGCGGGGCGACTTACGAGCTGAGAATAATAAAGCCTGCGCGCGAGGGGCGTCTTACGAGCTGTAGCATAATAAAGCCTGCGCGTGAGGCGTCTTACGAGCTAAGAATAATAAAGCCCGCGCGCAAGAGGCGACTTACGAGCTAAGAATAATAAAGCTTGCGCGCGAGAGGCGTCTTATGAGCTTTGAGAATAATAATTGAGCTGGCGCGTGAGGCGGCTTACGAGCTGTGAGAGTAATAAAGCTTTGCGCGCGAGAGGCGTCTTATGAGCTTTGAGAATAATAATTGAGCTGGCGCGTGAGGCGGCTTACGAGCTGTGAGTAATAAAGCTTGCGCGCGAGGCGGCTTACGAGCTGTAATAATAGTGGAGCTTGCGCGTGAGGCGGCTTACGAGCTACTTTATGTCCCGCGCCACGCACAGATGTTGCATGCGCGTGCGCGTAGACTTTGGTTTTGTGTTATGCGCCACGCGCAGATGTTGCATGCGCGTGCGCGTAGACTGTGAAATGTGTGAGCATGTGATGCGTAAGCATGTGTGATATGCGTGAGCATATGTGATGCGTGAGCATATGTGATGCGTGAGCATGTGGTATGAGGATTCCCATCCTTTAAGTTTGGCGCGTAGCCATATGGGATATTATGAGGATTCCCATCCTTTAAGCTTGGCGCGTAGCCATATGGGATATTATGAGGATTCCCAACCTTGAAGTTTGGCGTGTAGCCATACGGGACATTATGAGGATTCCCAACCTTGAAGTTTGGCGCGTAGCCATACGAGACATTATGAGGATTCCCAACCTTGAAGTTTGGCGCGCAGCCATACGGGATATTATGAGGATTCCCAACCTTGAAGTTTGGCGCGTAGCTATACGGGATATTATGAGGATTCCCAACCTTGAAGTTTGGCGCGAGGCCTGATGCGCGCATGCACGGTGATGGAGTGGTGACTCGCGAGTGCGCGTGCATGGCGGAGGTCTCTTGCGCAAAACCCACATGGTGGTTTCCGCGGCGGCACGTGCACGGTTGCGGAGTGAGAATCCGCGGGCGCGCGTACATGACGGCGGAAGTCTGGTAATTTCTGGATCTGCAATTTTAGAGTCAGATCTGCAACTTTAGACCTAAAATCCAGGTCTGTAATCTAGACCTAGATCTGTAAATCAGACCTAGATAGATCTGAAGCTCGGAGCAGATTTAAAACCATCACAGATCCGGAGACCTGATCATTCGAATCAGGCTGTTTCTTTTTGCACAGATCTGGAAGCCTCTTTTTAGATCTATGGATCTTTTTGAGCTTTAATAGAACAAGCCTTGAAGCCTTTTTCTGTAAACTTCCAGATCTGGGTTTTTCCTGGGAGAGATCTGACAGCCGAGATGAAGATCGAAGGGTAGTTCGTTGCCCTCCCACGGATGGCGCCAATGTCGAAGCACGAAATGAATCTGACCTGATCCATGACGATGTTTCCACGGATTTTCGAGATGAACGAGCCACGTCTTGATCTTCTTCTCCAGCTGCGCCTGAGACCTGCAATGGTTTTTGGGGGTGTGGAGGTGACTGCTAAGATATCCTGAGGATTTCTTGTTTACAGACACAAAAAAGTGGTGGTGGCTCTTATTGAGCATGATCCCTTGATAAGGAGGTGAAGACCTCCTTATATAGAGAGTCTCATGGCCACCATCATGGTACCCTAATGGGCCTAGCCCAGTTAGGGTTACCTCCACAAAACCCCCTCAGCCCAATAACATTGTATTAGTCCATATAATAAAATAAGCCAAACATAATAAATTTAGGGTCTTAAAACCGGGTTTAGTACCGTACCCCTACACATATTATGTATGTAACTTATGTAACTATACTTATGGTGATTTTTGTTTTACTTTTAGTAATTTATTTTCATTAGGATAAAAAAATTTGTTAATTTAATTAAAGTTAACTGAATATGTATATAAAATGTAATAAAGATTTGTACTTTTTGGAAAATAACCAAATATATATATATATATATATATATATATATATATATATATATATTTTTTTTTTTTCTGACAACTATTTTGTCATATTTTTATTTGACACAGACCAATTCATTAACAACCAATACCAAAAAAGATTTATATGAATCTGGAGTTGCTACGCTAATGTCCAAACAACTAAAAAGTACAAGAATAAAATAATAATAACAAAGTGTGATAAAAGTTACTAAATTCCCTTCTGATCCACAAAGAAACAAGATTAACTTCAATTAATGACTATAGATTGCAGCTAATGGTATCTTTGACTTTGACCGAAATTTTATTTTGTGAGTTGTCACATGAGGCACATCAAAATTCAAAACCCATTTTGGATCCAAACCGGTTCCTAAACCGAAGCAGATCTGATCTTTTTCTACTTGAAAACCGGTTTCTAAACTAAACCGGTTTTAATTAGCTTTAACTGGATCCTATTGGATTCAAGTCCAAACCCGGGTTTTTGCTCCTCTGGTTACGCTTTATATTAGTCAGGTCTCAAGTTTTCCATTTTTAGTTTCATATTCATTCGTTAACTAACATTTACATGCTTATCATGTACCGGGTTGTTCTTTTCTAGAGTGGACGGAGTGGACCTAGGTAGGAACCGAGAATTGATCAGCCCCTAGGGGAACAGTGGAACTGAGGAACACCACCTCCCAATTCTCCCAATGTTTTTTCACCGCATTTCAAGGAATAATCCTATTTTCTAGTAGGTGTTTTTGTAAAGCCTTATTTTTCTATAAATATTAATATCCATGTATATTATCTTAGGTGGTTAAAAGTTATTTATTTGGACCAGTTGACCCAAAATTAGATCTCAATCTCGTTATAAAACCAACTTAAACATCAAAGATATAGTTATATTCTATTTTTCTAACGAATAGAAAAGGAAAAAAAAACATAAAAATAAGACAACAAACTCCATCTAATATGAAAAAATCTCATATAATGCAAACATAAGCAAGTTTTAATAAGAAACTAAGAATTTTCTATGGGTGTAAACATGTCAAATTGATCATTATATATTTAAGATTAGCTAAAGACCATGTAATATATGGGTAATTAATAAAAAAATAACATTTAATAATTAAGCAAAATAAAAAAAAATACTTTCATACATTGTTAAAAGAGACAGTTGTTACATAGTAATGTTTATAACAATTTTTCTTTAAAAAAATAATACATTAATAAATTACTATATTTGTTGTTGCTTTGGTTAGTCTACCATACGGGTTTTAGAAAAAAAAAACATATAGCTAATTAAACTTAACAGAAAATGAACAAAAAAATGATACAATAGACAATAAAATACTAATAAACTATTAATAAGTTGTACATTTTATATTACAATTACAAAGATAAAAAGTAAACACTCCTGTAACTAATCATAAATTAGTAAAAAAAATTTGTATACTACATTTATTGTTGTACATGTTGGTTTATCTTGCTCATCATAAACACGAAAGTACCAGGACTGTGATATCAGGGTCGGCCCAAAGCGTAGTGAAAAATATGAGGCTTTTTCCTTTTTTATTTTGCATTGGTGTTTATAATGTTGTGCATTGAGAACTTTGAATTAAAATGATGGAATTAAGCTATAAAAAATCAATGAAAATATGACATAAAGAACTTTCCAAAAAATGATAACAGTTAAAGAGTTCACATTCAATATTTCACATATTAAATATAATTGATCTTCATGTATATGTCTAGTTAGAAAGTATTATTATTTAATTTTATAAAAAGTTGGATTTTGATTAATCTTTTGGGATGAAAGAAACCAAATTGTAGAAAACATGGAAACAAATGTACAATTCATGAATCGATGGAACAAGCTAAAAGAAACCAAATTGTAGAAAAACAAACTGCAAAAAAAAAAAAAAAACTTAAAATAATGTACAATTCAGGAAACGAACAAGAGAACATAGGGAACCAAAATAGGATTCTAACCGCTAAACAACAATAACAATATGTTTAACCAAATAAATATAATTGATATATACATAAACTTATTTTTTTTTTAAATTGGGTGTCCTTTAATTTTGAGGGCCCAAAGCCTTAGCTTGGTCACCAAAGCTAACGGGCTGACCCTGTGTGATATTAATTGGTATAACTTAGGGAACTTTTATTTTTTTATATTTTATTTTTTGAACGACCAACTAAGTAACGCCGGGTACTCCGTACGCGGCCCATATTGGCTAAAGGTAGCCCGAGCCGGCCACTAGTCCGGACGGACGGAGCCCCTAGCGGTCCACCTATTGAGGGAGTCACCGGATAAAACCCGACCCCCACGCCCTCCAAATGGCATGACAGCGAGGAGCCGGTAAAACCGGGTGAGATCAGGTCTCGAACCCTGACAAGCCATGGTCATCCCTCATATCTCCCATATAAATTGGTGATAGTGAGGTTTGAACCCCCTACATCTTACTAGTAAAGTGAGTGCTCCACCATTGAGCCACAACCAATTTATTTAGGGAACTTTTATTAAAAATAAGTTTTATAAATTAAGAAAATCCGAATATAGTTAACATTAATACAATTTAAGTATTTATTTAGTTGATTTTGTCATTGAAATTAGTATCTAATACTTATCAATTAACAAATAGATGACAATGAATATTTTTAGTGATTTAGTTGGTTTTAAATTGTAATAATTAATGTGAGAGTAACAAGTGATAAAACGTTGCAGATTTTTATTATTATAGAACAATAGAGTATAGATTATCTTGTTATAACGTCATCATATTTGCGACATGGTAGATATCATCGTCCATTAAAAAACACGAGGGTACATTCAAATACGCTAGTAGTTTGAATGACGCTCATGTTTGAGAACGGACGACGGCACTTGTCACATAAATGATTCAAATTAGTTTAAAGGGCGGAAGGGGGGGGGGGGGGGTTATGCTTGACATAACATGAGTGGGGGCGCTCATGTTGTGATGAACACCATGAACGGATGAACATGTTTGTAAAAAAAAAAAAGAAAAACTTCAGGCCGTATTGAAGAATTCAAAACGTAAATTGAATATTTTGAAGATTTCTCTTCTATTTCATTCTCCACCTTCCAATCTTGTCTTAGACCAATATGTTTAGGGTTTGGAACAATGAATAATGGAACAAAGCATTTTGTTTGTTAAACGGAGAAGGCGCAAACTGCAACCACCCGTCAGACCACCGATCATTAGTCGACAACTCATCACTTTCCAAGACACATGCTGGAATCCGTTGCCACTGGCGTCTAATCATCCAAAAAAGTTGCTCTCTCCCTCTCCTGCACACAGCGCCGTCTCTGAGGATGCGAGGCACCTCAAGGGTCCTGCGCAAGAAAAAAATATTGGCCCCTATACATTGCAATTATTTTTGAAGAGAAGCCAAAAAATGATCGGATTAGTCTATTGAAAAAAAAAACCTAATACTTTTTGTTCTTTGCACGAAATTGGAATTTTATAACTTTAGTTATGGGCTTTTGCTTTAAAAAACTATATATTAGATATACAAATAAGATAAAAGATCTTAATACAAACAAACAAATTGACCCAAGCAATAAAAAGAAAAGAAAATAATGTTGTAGCCTATAAACTATGGGAATATTGGATTTTAATAATCCTTGTTGAATGGTATTGGCCGATAATAATCCCTATTCATTTTATCGCCACTGGCGGTCTCAGATTCAAAAAAGTTGGCCCCCAGTGGTCCTCCATTAAAAAGGACTTAACGGCGTTATACTTTTTTCCGAATTTTAAACTAGCTTTTTAGGGCTATTAATCGGAAGGAAGATACGAATCGAGTGATATAAAACTTAGTTCCAAACAATGATCTAAACGACTTGATTTTGGTTAATTGTAAATTCAAACACCCGAATTGAAGCATTGCTTCGTCATTTTGAAACACTATTTCGAACTAAGTTTTACACCAATCGACTCGTATCCTCCTAACAATCAAAAGCCCTAAAACATTGGTTTGAAATTCAAAAAAAAAACTAAACGTCGTTAAGTCATATTTAACGGGGGGCATTGAGGGCCAACTTTTTTGAATTTGGGACCTTCAGTCAATGTTGTAAAAGTAGGATTACAAGGCCGAGTACTCTCCGAGTACTCGCTACAAGGTATGTCGCTGAGGCGAGTTTCTGTAACTCCGCCTAGTTACTAAGAATCGGTTAAATGTGGTCAACCTCAACCAGAACCACATCTTATCGGTGAACTTGGACCGATTTTGACTCAAAACAATAAAACATAATTTGTGTTTCAATAATATTAAAGAATAAATATCAATTTTTTATATTAATGATTAGTAATTGTTAGAATATTTTTTTATTTAAAAATATATATCTTTCATTTATAGTGATATTCACCTATTTTGTTATAAATATTAGTAAACTTATGATATTTGACATATATATAATATCCAAAAACTAATTTTCTTTATATTTACCATGTCCGAGTACTCCCTGAGTACTCCGAGTACTCCCCGAGTACCCAGTCGACCGCCTAGGGTCCCGCCTAGCGACTTTTGCAACCCTGCCTTCAGTGGAGATAAAATGAATAATGATTATTATCGGCCAATACAGTATTGAACTTGAAACCTACAACAACCATGCAAACAATGGAGTATACCATGTGAGCTACAAGACACTTTTAGTTAATTTTTGTTTGTATCTAATTTATCTATTGCATATCTTGAATTATTTTGATTTTGGGCCCCATAAATTTTTGGGCTTTGTGCGGTTGCACGGGCTGCACGGCCCTTGGGCCGGCCCTGCCTGCACACACAAACATATCACACTCTCTCCCCACCAGGAGTGTGCAACACGCCCGAACGCGATTAACCCGACCTGACCCGAACCCGAATAAGCTTATTAGGGTCGGGTTAAATAGGGTCAAAAAATATTAATCGGGATACTCAGGTTGACCCGAATAACCCGAATTGTTAATAGGGTCGGGTTTTGGGTCTGGCTTTTTAAAAAAAATCGGGTTTCGGGTTAACCCGATTACCTCATATTAATGATACTGATGTCATAGTCGTAATTGTTATTTAACTTGTTTGAATCATGAATCTAAAACTGCTGTTCAAATGATGAATCTGAAACAATATGCGCTAAAAATTGAAAATTGAAACAATATGATGTGTACAATGTTTACCCACATGAATTGAAATTGAAAACTGTTATGAATTACCGACACCGACACTATTATTTGTATGACACCATGACTTCACCAACTATATTTTTATATGCACCAATTATATTTCGTTTGTCTCCTTAAATAGTACTTTTGCACAGTAGTTTTTGCATTATAAATAGAATGATTTGAACGAAGGTTGATATCCAGAAGTAAAAAAGATATCATATTGTTTACTCAGCATATTTCTTAGTTAAGTTATTACTTCGAAAATATTGTTATAATTAGGGCTAATATCATAACACGTTATCAGCACGAGCCGCTTATATCCTAACCAAGAAAGGTAATAGACACAAAGCAACAAAATGTCAAATATAGCAAAACTCGAATTCCCTGCACTCAACATTTCTGGAGAAAATTATATGTCTTGGACAGCAAATGTCAAAAGACATTTAAAATCTATGGATGTGTTAGACGCAATCCAAGAATACAATGATTGCTCTGACCAGGATAAAGCAAGAGCTGATGTTTTCATCCATAAACATATTGATGAATTACTACACCATGAGTATTTTAATTATGATAACCCATATATGATATGGGAAGATTTGAAAAGCAGATTCGGTCATCTAAAGGAAGTTTACTTCCTACTTCTAGAGATGAATGGAACAGTCTTAGGTTCCAAGATTTTAAGAGGGTAAATAATTACACCTCTGCTTTATACCGAATTTGTTCAAAGCTAGAATTTTGTGGTATCCCGTAACAGAGGAAGAAAAGTTAGAGAAAACTTTCTCCACGTTTCATGCATCAAATATAAACTTGCAAACACATTATCGTTTGCAGAATTTTAAGAGATACTCTGATCTAAATGCATTACTCCTTGTAGCAGAGAAAAATAATGAATTATTGATGAAAAATCATCAATCTCGTCCCACGGGTTCATTAGCAATACCAGAAGCACATGTTGCTCACAAAAGTTCTCATAAAAATTCTGATCATAAATGGGAACAAAGTCGAGGACGAGGCCGTGGACGTGGACGTGGTCATTTTGACAAAAGGCATTTTAATGATCGTAAGCATCCATTCAAATGGAACAATAACTCTTACGGTCGTGGTCGTGGCCGTGGTCGTGGTCGTAACCAGAGAGCCAATAATTATTATGTCCCACACAATACCAATTCCAACCACCAAAATAAATGGAATGAAGCTGGTAGGTTCGAAAACAATGGCACTTCTTGTTTTAGATGTGGAAGTACAAACCACTGGGCAAAGGCTTGTCGCACAGCTCCACATCTGTGTGAACTGTACCAAGCCTCTCTAAAAGGAAAAGAGAAAGAAGTGAACCATGTTGATAACTTTAATAATATCAATGCTGAGCTGAGCGTTGAAGACTTTGGGGTAGAACTTTGAAACAAAGTTGCTTGACTACTATAATTAGATGCAGTTATTAAGTGTGTTCTCATTATCTTTAATTATGTAGTTCCTCTTTCATGTACTACTTGTGTTTCAATTAAATAAAGTTCTTATTAAAATATCATATGTCTTCGTTATACACTTATTTTTTTTCTTAATATTTTTCAAGATTTAAAATGAAAATCACCGGAGCACAAGATCAAACAAATGAAGAAGATATATGTATAGCGGATAGTGGAGCCACGCATACTATACTTAGATCTAAAAAATATTTTTATAAACTGAAACCAACAAAAGGGATCATCAATACAATATCAGGTCCTACAAACTTGATAGAAGGAGTGGGAAAAGCTAATTTAGCATTACCAAATGGTACAAAGCTCAAAATAGAAAATGCTTTATTTTCCCCAAAATCAACAAGAAATTTGTTGAGTTTCAGAAACATATATCATAATGGATATAATACTCGGTCAAGGACTGTTAGTAATGAAAAATATTTGCATATCATAAGCAAAGATCAAATATTGGAAAAATTGCCAATGCTCCATTCTGGTTTGCATTATACATATATAAATGTGCCTCAAGCACATATGGCAGTCAAAGAAAATTGTTGCGATTCTGGTATCATAAATTTATGGCATGACAGATTAGGCCATCCAGGATCCACAATGATGAAAAAGATCATTGAAAATACACATGGGCATCCACTGAAAGGTCAAAAGATCCACAAAATAGATAAAATGCCTCAATGTACATCTTGTTCTCTTGGAAAATTAATTACAAGGCCTTCGCCATTAAAAGTCGATAAAGAAACACCAATGTTTCTTGAAAGAATTCAAGGTGACATATGTGGACCAATTCATCCACCATGTGTACCATTTAGATACTTCATGGTCTTAATAGACGCATCCAGCAGATGGTCTAATATCTCTTTATTATCGACTCGTGATGTTGCTTTTGCAAAATTTCTTGCTCAAATTATTAAATTACGTGCACATTTTCTGGATTATACCATTAAAAGAGTAAGGCTTGATAATGCGGGAGAATTTACATCACATGCTTTTGATGATTATTGCATGTCTGTGGGGATTGTTGTAGAACACCCTGTTGCTCATGTACACACACAAAATGGCTTAGCCGAGTCGTTGATCAAACGCCTACAGCTAATAGCTAGACCATTAATAATGAGGACAAAACTCCTTGTTTCTATTTGGGGTCATGCAATTATGCATGCTGGATCATTAATCCGCGTAAGACCAAGTGCAAATCATAAATACTCTCCCACACAACTTGTTTCTGGAAATGAGCCAAATATCTCTCATCTTAGAATTTTTGGTTGTGCTGTGTATGTTCCTATTGCACCACCACAACGCACAAAAATGGGTCCCCAAAGAAGGTTGGGAATATATGTTGGATATGAAACATCTTCCATCATAAGATACCTTGAACCTTTAACAGGTGATGTATTTACAGCACGTTTTGCTGATTGTCATTTTAACGAGACAATGTTCCCGACATTAGGGGGAGAAATGAAAAAGCAAGAAAGAGATATATCATGGTGTGTGCCATCATTGTTACACCTAGACCCAAGATCAAAACAAAGTGAGACAGAGGTTCAAAAAATAATACATCTACAAGAAATTGCAAATCAGTTACCTGATGCATTTACTGATATAAACAGGGTCACTAAATCTCATATACCAGCTGCTAATGCTCCAGCTCGAGTTGGGATTCCAAGCAAGCAAAACCATAATAATGCACCTCATGAATCTCAAAAACGTTTAAAACGTGGAAGGCCAATCGGTTCAAAGGATAAAAATCCTCGAAAAAGAAAGGGTTCTGAGAAGGATACTGACCCTAAGGAAGGAATGATTGACAAAACCTTCCCTCAGAAAAGAATAAATGATATAACATTTCCTCAGGAAGAAATAAATGATTCCAATAAAGAATTGTCAATAAACTATGGTAAATCACATATAATGTGGGATCGAGATGAAATGGAAAATATTGATGATATATTTTCTTATTCTGTGGCAAGCGATATCATGGAAGAAAATGATGACCCTGAACCAAAATCTGTAGATGATTGTAAAAATCGACAAGATTGGAACAAATGGAAAGATGCTATGTAAGCTGAATTAAACTCACTAAACAATCGAAAGGTTTTTGGACCTATTGTCATTACACCAAAGTCAATGAAACCTGTAGGATATAAATGGGTTTTTGTGAGAAAACGAAATGAGAAAAATGAAGTTACAAGATATAAAGCAAGACTTGTAGCTCAAGGTTTTTCTCAGAGGCCAGGAATTGACTATGAAGAAACGTATTCTCCTGTCATGGATGCTATTACGTTTAGATATTTAATCAGCTTAGCAGTCTCTAAAAATTTAGAGATGCGCCTTATGGATGTTGTCACAGCTTACTTGTATGGATCACTAGATAGTGACATCTATATGAAAATTCCCGAAGGATTTAAACTCCCCGATGCAATAAGCTCAAAGCCTAAGGAAATGTATTCCATCAAATTACAAAGATCCTTGTATGGACTGAAACAATCTGGAAGGATGTGGTAGAATCGTTTGAGTGATTATTTGATAAGCAAAGGATACACAAATAATCTTATTTGTCCATGTGTCTTCATCAAGAAGACAACATCAGGATATGTGATCATAGCTGTGTATGTTGACGATCTAAATTTAATTGGGACACAAAAAGAAATTAATGAAGCAATTGCTCTTTTAAAGAAAGAATTCGAAATGAAAGATCTTGGAAAAACCAAATATTGTCTTGGTTTACAAATTGAGCATATGCATAATGGGATACTTGTGCATCAGTCAACTTATACTGAGAAACTCTTAAAACGTTTCAATATGGACAAAGCAAATCCTTTAAGCACACCGATGGTTGTTAGATCACTCAATGTTGACAATGATCCATTTCGTCCTTGCGAAGATAATGAAGAGATTCTTGGTCCCGAAGTACCATACCTCAGTGCAATTGGAGCACTTATGTATCTTACTAACTGTACAAGACCTGACATTTCTTTTGCAGTTAATTTATTGGCAAGATTCAGTTCATCACCTACTAAAAGACATTGGAATGGCATTAAACATATTTTTCGGTATTTAAAAGGAACTGTTGATTTAGGTTTATTTTATCCTAACGATTCAAAAGAAGGGTTAGTTGGTTATGCAGATGCAGGTTATTTATCTGATCCCCATAAAGCAAAATCTCAAACTGGATATGTATTTAAGAATGGAGGAACTGCGATTTCATGGCATTCTCAGAAACAAACACTCATTGCAACATCTTCAAATCATGCTGAAGTCATTGCATTGCATGAAGCTTCAAGAGAATGTGTATGGTTAAGATCTATGTCACGACACATATTGATTTCTTGTGGACTAGAGAAAGATCGAATTCCAACTCCTATCTATGAAGATAATGCAGCTTGTGTCTCGCAAATGAAGGAAGGATATATCAAAAGTGACAGAACAAAGCATATACCACCAAGATACTTTGAGTATACTCGAGACCTTATTAAAGACAATCAGGTTGAAATGAGATATGTCCAGTCCAGCAACAACTCAGCTGATCTTTTCACAAAAGCACTTTCCACAGCAACATTCAGGAAACATGTTCATGATATTGGCATGCGCCATGTACGAACAATGTAACGACCTGCAATTTGAGGGGGAGCTATATACTGCACTCTTTTTCCCTTAGCTAAAGTTTTTTCCCATTGGGTTTTCCTTTAGCAAGGTTTTTAATGAGACAGTACTTCAAGACCCCGACGTTTTGAAATGGTGTCATCCAAGGGGGAGTGTTATGAATTACCGACACCGACACTATTATTTGTATGACACCATGACTTCACCAACTATATTTTTATATGCACCAATTATATTTCGTTTGTCTCCTTAAATAGTACTTTTGCACAGTAGTTTTTGCATTATAAATAGAATGATTTGAACGAAGGTTGATATCCAGAAGTAAAAAAGATATCATATTGTTTACTCAGCATATTTCTTAGTTCAGTTATTACTTTGAAAATATTGTTATAATTAGGGCTAATATCATAACAAAAACAGAATTGTTATTTGTTATTATGTGAACATAGTTATCTATGTGGCTTTTGCTAGTTGTTGGCTTATTTTAACGATTCATAAGGCTATGTGTAGTGGAGGGGCCACAAATGGGAGTGAATTGTGACACATGGCGCCCAGTCAGTAAAGGGGGCGAATTTGTTTTTAGGGTGTAATGGTGTAGGGGCTACAAATTGGGTCCACAGTATCTTTTTTTATTATTTTCTTTTTATAATTAAACTAATCAATAAAAACCAATTTCTTCAAATAATTATATAAAAATGCATTAATATTAAAAAGAAATACAAAAAAAATACATAACTAAAAAAATACATAACTAAAAATATAAAAAAAACATATAGCTCGGTTGGCGTACATATTTAGGTTCGGGTCGGGAAATTGAAACAGATAGCTCGGTTGGTTTAGGTTCATCGGGTTCCATTGTAGGTTCACGTTCGGTTGGTTTTGCGAACCATGGTGTTGACCGAAAGGAGGGAATGGGTGGTTCGGTTGGTTCGGGTTGTTTCTAGGATTCATTTTGCATATACATATACACACACACAACATATATACATATACATATATATATATATATCACACAACATATATACATATACATATACATATACATATACATATACATATCACACACAACATATATACATATACCTTTACATATATATACACACACACAACATATATACATATACATATACACACACACAACATATATACATATACAAATAGTAATATAATAATATATATACATATATATATCTTACACACACATATATATATAATAATAATATAAACCAACCAAAACAACAAACATGTTGGCGACAAATATACCCCGCCCCCGCCCTTTTTCACCCAATTATCGCCGGGGGGGGGGGGGTGTTCCACCAAAAAATCGCCCCTTTTCGCCCCATATTACCCCGCCACTACACTCGGCCTAAGTCATAAAGTTAAATATTTTATTCTCTCTGATCCAAACTGAAGAATGCTCCAAATTGAAGAATGGTTAATATGCCATGTACCTATTAAATCTGTTAACCTAACCACCAATCAAATACATATAAGTTATAACATGCCACTACACATATCAATTCAACGTCAATTATAAAGGTGACACAGTCCTATTCATTTGTTTTTATGTAAATTCATGCTATAAATTATACTAAAATAAGAAAACATCATTTGAGTTGAGGTTTAAAAAACAGCTCCAAATTCTACTACAACCCAACCAACCCGAAACCTGATTAACCCGAACTCGACTAACCCCAATCTTAATAGGGCCGGGTTGTTGTAAAACCCGATCAACCCCACCTGACTAACACCCGCTACTCCCCACCCTTTCTTCAGGTTGCATCACATGAAATCGATACTCGGAAAGCAAGGCGGCAAGGGTTGGCGACAGTGTACCCGCATGCGCCCGACCGCCTTTAAATAACAAATATTACCGTTGTATTTAGCATTACATGTGCACATTTATAGTACTTCTATCCGATTCATTACCGTTTTCATATCACTACCGGTGTAAATTACTGTTTAGCATTACACGTGTATATTACAATGTTTTCACATCATACATTGTTTTTACACATCACAATTAGCATTACATCTTTATATTTTACAATATTTTCATCACATTCATTATTCTTTTTATGTATTACTTTTAATATAAATGAGTTAAGTTGGACTTATCTATATTTAAGCTTAACTCATTTAACTTAACAGACCTCAATGTCACAAGCCAAATATTTGAAGATCGAGATGCTTGATTTGTGTTGAAACGCTTGGGTTTATTGGCTCGTCCCGGACTTCCTCGGGCGCGGCCTCAGCGGGAAAGAAGGCGTACATGCCTAGTCGTGCTGGCACGACGAACGCATCGCTGGTTGCAAGCTGTTGCCGCTCGCCTGATGAGTCCAAGGCAGGACGAAACCAGCAAGCCCTGATTATGAGCGGACCGATTGGCTGGCCTTCGGGCGCCACACGAAGTCAAAGGGTTGGATCCGTGACATCAAGCTCAACTTATTTCAAGCCCTCTATCTAAAATTCGAGCTCGACTCAACTCGACCCGTGGTTGATCTCAAAGAACAATGTCATACCTCTAACCTCCCAAAACTTTTAAGGCCAATTTTCCTTATTTAGCTTCTCAAAATAAAATATTGTCTAAGGGACCATTTATATAAGTCACATAAAACATAACATAAAGTATTTATTTATTTGTTTATATTTATTTCTTTATACGTATTGGCCAATTATCATTTATTATCATTCATTCGCTTTCATTTCTTTTAGCCCAGAAATCATTTCAAATTATCTCTTCGATCTCGATATATTAATAATATTATTAATAATATTAATATTATTAATCCTTCAATTTCTAGCCGTCCGATCAATGACGTCACCACCGCCATCATCGGTGTTACAAACCCTAGCGGTATTCAGATCCATTTCACCTTTCGTTATTCATTGATTATTATTATTAATGTTATGTTATGTTATTAAACTGATTTAAGAAGCTAGGGTTTCTTACTGATTTGAAATTAGGGCTAATTTGGTCATTTGGTACTTTGATTGTTATACTGGATCAATATGTTGAATAAAATTATGAAACGGGGACAACGGAAGTTGTCGAAAACCGATACCGAGGTTTCCGGTTCGGTTTCGGGTTCGGGTTCTGGTATTGTTGTGAATCACGCCTCGCAGCAGCTTCCGGTTGCTGGCGTGTCGGCTGCGGGGGTGCGGCTGGTACGGGGAGTGTGGAGACGTTGCCGATGTTTCGGGAAGTGCCGGTTCCCGAAAGGCAGCAGTTGTTTGCTAGGAAGTGTTACGTGTGTAGCTTCGTGTTTGATTTTACGGATACGTTGAAGTCGGTTAAGGAGAAGGAGATTAAGCGGGTGAATCTGGTGGATCTCGTTGATTACGTTCAGTCGGGTTCGAGTAAAGTTAGTGAGGCGAATCAGGAAGAGATGATTAGGATGATTTCGGTTAATATTTTTAGGTGTTTGCCGCCTGCGGCTCATGAGAATACCGGGTCGGTGAGTATGAAGGCCGATGAGGATGAGCCGTATCTTGAACCGTCGTGGCCGCATTTGCATCTTGTTTATGAGCTTCTTTTGAGGTATATTATTTCGACAGATACTGATACTAAAGTTGCTAAGAAGTTTATTGATCATTCGTTTGTGTTAAAGTTGCTCGATATGTTTGATACCGAGGACCCGCGTGAGCGGGAGTATTTGAAAACTATTTTACATAGAATATATGGGAAGTTTATGGTGCATCGCCCGTTTATTAGGAAAGCGATCAATAATATCTTTTATCAGTTTATCTATGAAACCGAAAGGAATAGTGGGATTGCTGAGTTATTGGAGATTCTTGGAAGTATAATTAATGGATTTGCGTTGCCAATGAAAGAGGAACATAAGTTGTTTCTTGCTCGGGCGCTTATACCGCTTCACAAACCTAAATCGATTGCTACTTATCATCAGCAGCTTGCGTATTGTATCATTCAGTTTGTTGAGAAAGATAACAAATTGGCTGATACTGTTATTAATGGTTTGCTAAAATATTGGCCAATCACTAACTGCCAAAAGGAAGTTCTATTACTCGGAGAGCTTGAAGAAGTTCTAGAAGCAACGCAAGCAACCGAGTTTCAACGGTGCATGGTTCCTCTTTTTAAACAGCTAGCTCGGTGCCTTAATAGCCCTCAATTTCAGGTTTGAAATCTCCTCAATCTTATGTTTGTCGGGATCTTTAATGTCAATGTTGTCAGTCTCATAACACTATCTAACTTGGGTAAATTATAGTTTTTGTCAATATTATATATAGGGTAACTTGCAGATCGTGTTCTTTAACTTCAGGAAGTACTAAAACTGTCACTGAAGTTCATACGTTGTCACACTTTTAGTTGTTTTGGTGTTAACTTTTTCTGCTAGTTTTTCAAAAAAATGACCGCTTTGCTCTTAATTTTATTATATGCATAGTCAGTGCCAATCCAACACGAGATTTTTTTATTTCAATTTTAGTTCTTGTATTTTTTTCCATCGTATTGTTTTATTGACCTTTATATTGACAATATTGTATCGAACAAATTGTAATTCATCATGATAAGCAGCTCTATTAATTTCTGCCCCATAGGTTTTAGGTTTGATTTTTTACCTGTTGATTCAAATGATGGGTTCGTTGGATTAGCTTTGCTACTCGGATTTTTGGTTGAAAAAGTGGATAACCTAGAAATAGTAACAAAATGTTAAATTCTCGCAATTGTTTTTTTTTCCTTCAATTTTTCTCATGTCGGGTAGCTCACAAGCGGCTTTGCTTGTTTACACCCCTTAAATAATCAATTAATTTGTTTATAATATAATATAATAATAATAATAATAATAATAATAGTAATAATAATAGTAATAATAATAATAATCTAGAAAATTAAATAACTCAATCAAACAAACGAAAATATATCAAGTTATTAAAGAAATTACATTTCAATAAAACAAATAAGTTGATTAAAAGTAAAAGAAAAATAAAAAGAAAAACAATAACTTTGTATGCAGCACAGTTTGTTCTTTGTAACTTTATAAGGCCAAAATGTTCATTTTTGAAAAACTAACAGAAAAAGTTAGCACCAGTTGGTGGAAATGGCGAAAAGCATGACGGCATAAAAATTTCAGGGGCGTTTTGTGTACTTATTAATGTTAAAAGACACGATCTGCAAGTTACCCTATACATAAAGGACAAAAATTGTATTTACTCATCTAACTTTACTATTCGTGTAACGTATGCGGTGGCATTAATTACAGGTAGCAGAACGAGCCCTTTTCATGTGGAACAACGAGCACATTGTGAGCTTAATTGCCCAGAACCGAACCGTGATTCTACCAATCATCTTTGAAGCCCTGGAGACCAACATTCGGGGCCACTGGAACCCTGCGGTTCACGGGCTCACGAGCAACATCAGAAAAATGTTTATGGAAATGGACATGCAATTGTTTGAAGAGTGCCGGAAGCAATATGCAGATAAACAGGCCCGTGACAAAACAGTTCAAGATCAACGTCAACAAACATGGCAAAGATTAGAAGGTAGTGTTGATGTGCATCAAATAAGGTGAGTGAATCTCAGTGTTGTTTTTTAGTCTTTGTTTTCCGTTATTACCCCTGCAACCGAACCGGATGTAGATTTAGGTTTAGATGTGATTTTTTGGATTTAGAAATGGTTTCTTTTCTTTTTTTCTTTTTTTTTATTGTTGCAAAGTTTTATGAATGGGTGAAGAGAGGTGTGTAAAATTGTATGTGTTACTTAAAGTTTTTGCTTTTACATTTTTAAGGTGTACATATTTTGATATATAAGGGTATATTAGCCCTGCTTGCGGTGCGCACATATGATGTATATATGTGTGAACCCTCGGGTGGGCAAAAGTGAAATTGCACTAATTTTGACGTTATTTTACTAATCTCCTGAAAATAACGTTAAAAGTGACGGACGGTTAATCAGGCATCATGTAGTGGCGTTGATAGCTGAAAGATAAGGGTACATGCACCGATCAGCAGGTGTCCCGATGATTGAGTGCTATGTGCCTTATGTCCAAGGCTTGATGCAAAACTACTATCGAGCCGGGGGTCTCACCGGAAGCAGCCTCTCTATTCCTATGGGGTAGAGGTAAGGCTGCCTACATCTTACCCTCCTCAGACCCTACCATAGCTTTGCTATTGGTGGGATATACTGAGTACGATGATGATGATGATGATGATGATGATGATGATGATGATATTTTGATATATGATTGGTTTTAGATGGAAGTGTTTCTTCTTTTTGGATCTAATTTTTAATGTTTGTATGATTGTTTTACCTCTACTTTCAATTATTGTTTGTTTACTGGGCTGAATAAATGTACCGAACTGGCTGAGTTGGTTGGGTCGGTCAGAATGGTAAAATGGTTCGTCAACAGTTTTTATCGTTTTCTTCATTCAATATCGTTAGTTTTTGCGTCTATGTACATGCATATTCAAAAAATGTAATTAATTTTGTTAAACATATAATCACTTTACATGGTATTTGAGCTAAAACTCGCGGTACAAACCTTAGCCGTTGTCTCTTCCCATACCTGAATGCTGTCCATGTTCTTGTTCGTTCAAGAAACCTAACCCTGTTCTTGTTCCAGATTTTTGTTCCCGTCTCTACTCCAAGTTCCCGATCATGTTCCAGATCCTTGCTCTTGTCTCGGGTTCTAGCACTTGTCCCGGTTTTAGGTTCCAGCTCTCATTAAGATTTTTACATTAAATTCACATGTGAATTCTGTTGTATTATTCAGAAATATTAAGATAATCAGGAGTTAATAAAAGAGCAAGGAGAAAGAAGTTTCCTTTACTTTTTACAACCAACAAATGTAGGCTTTACCAAAGAGTCTCTAATATTAGGAGTATTCGGATGCCTACATAGTGATGTTAATCATGGTGAGTATTAAACCATGGGGAGCCCCTAGTAGTTTACCGGACAAATTGAGTTGTCTTGACGAAACCTTTCTTAGTGGAAAATCGGAATTCTCTTCATCACGAGACTGATTGGATCAGACACCCGAGAGACCTTCACAATTGAGTAAGAGGACAAGGTATAATGAATGTAGGCCAAATTAAGAAAGGTCTTCCTTACTTTTACTCTTAATTATTAGTAGTTTGAAGCGAAACAAGATTTTGGTTTTTTGCACTCGGTTCCGTCTTATTAAGTAAAGTCTCTAGTTTTGGAGTATTAAGATGTCTACATAGTGATAATAATCTAGAACTGATTGAAAGTTATAGTCCCATAGTAAAAAAAAACTGTTGATCTAGCATATATAGAATTAGTAAATCTGTGAGTTACAGTTATAAAAACCGAACATGAGGGCTTGAGTCGTCAAAGATCTTAAATGTGGAATTATAGAAGAGAGTTGTTATTCCTACGCCACCCCAATCTTATGCACACAACCTAAAAATTAAACGACCGTTTGATGAATCTTTAAATAGACGTTTGAAAAGTAAAGGAATATGATTATATCATAATTTAATTAAGAATAACATTTGAAAAACGATGTAATATAGATTGAGGATGTAGTGTGTATAATATGCACATTAACTTTGGTGTAGCATGAGCATTAATTTAAAATAAATTGGTTGTTTGTGGGGCTAAATTAATTAATGGCACGCGATGCTAGATTTTGGATAGTGTGATAATTGACAAGCGTGGGAACACTATTACTCCCAATACCTGAGTGAGTATATACTCATCAACACCATTGAGGAATCACTATAGAATATCAAACTGAGTCATGTTTCAAATTTGATATCATAAAATCCTAAGTCTTAAACCATCCATTGGAAACACCATTTTATTTTTTAACGACTAATAAAACGTATTATTAAGCACTAGCAAGACGCTAGAAAGGATTACACCAACGCATAGCGTGCCACCAAAATAAAAATACAAGAGCAACACCCGCTTAAAACACCCTAAAAAGCCCGTTACAACCGGAAAGAACACTGATCTTTCCAACTAAGATTAAGACTCTATTGTAGCTTCTTAATTTTTATCCATAGAAATCCCATCACAATAATCTCCTCTACCAAGTTAGAAATATGGATCGAGGAACCTGAATGCACTAACGTGTTCCTCTTTTTTCACAAATACCAAGTCATAATTAAACATATAGCTTGGAACACTTAAGCTCTCTTCAGAAAGAGAGCAAAGTATTAACTCCACTTAAAGGTTTTTAATTAAGTGTACATTGTAATACAATAAATATATACATAAAAAATAACCAAACAAATTTATCCATATTTCATTAAAGTTAAGAGCAAAAACAATAAAATTTCATTTATATCATCTTATTTACTTTTAAACTTTTTAAAACTGAAAAACGAGTCTATAATTTTAGTGTGTTATTAATGGAGTGATGATACATTGACAAAGAAAAAACCTTTAAACATCTAAGTTTAAGAGGGGAGGTACTGGGTTCAAGTCACATAAACGACAAGGATTAAAAGAAATTTGCATCTAAAAAAAACTGGTTTATGTTCTACATAGATCTTAACCAATTACGTATTATATTAAAGCATTCACATCCTATCACCGTATTTGTGAGTGTAATTTTGATAATGTAAGGAATAGTTTATAGTGTTGCGAGTGGATGTGTGAGAAAGAGTAATGATATTTATGTTTATTCGAAAAATTATTGTTTAACCCTTTATATCTTTTTAATATTTTTAAGTAGTTGTGAGAGTGCGAAAGAGAGAATGTAATAATAAATGTAAAAAAAAATTATTTAATTAAAATGAAGAAAAAATAGATACTGAATTTAATATAATTTTAAATTAAATTTAAAGATACGGAAAGGAGGGTCAAGTTATTCTACAAAGAATAACAAAAATGAGAAGTGTGAGAAGCCATAAATAATTGACATGTGTCAAGTGTGGACCAAAAGTAAAAGGGTATAGAGGTTATTGTATATATTTTCTCTCTTCACATGCATGACACATGTTAATACCCCCATCATTTTAGAACGTTTATAACTTTTTCGTATGATATTTTTTTTTTAAAAAATTCATCATAATAACAAGCGTTTTTTTATCTTTAATATGAGTATGATTTTGTTATATAAAATTTAAAACAAAAATCACGTCATTGTGTCTTTTCGCACACCATTGTGTCTTTTTCGCTTATCATTGTGTCTTTTCGCTTATAATTGTGTCTTTTTTCGTCATTGTGTCTTTTCACACACCATTGTGTCTTTTCGCTTATAATTGTGTCTTTTTTCGCACACCATTGTGTCTTTTCGCACACCATTGTGTTTTTTCGCTTATCATTGTGTCTTTTTTCGTCATTGTGTCATTTCGCACATCATTGTGTCTTTTTTCGTCATTGTGTCTTTTCGCTTATAATTGTGTCTTTTTTGTCATTGTATCTTTTCACACACCATTGTGTCTTTTCGCACACCATTGTGTCTTTTCGCTTATCATTGTGTCTTTTTTCGTCATTGTGTTTTTTTCTTCATTGTGTCTTTTCGCACACCATTGTGTCTTTTCGTTTATCATTGTGTCTTTTTTCGTCATTGTGTCTTTTCGCACACCATTGTGTCTTTTCGCTTATCATTGTGTCTTTTTTCGCCATTGTGTCTTTTCGCACACCATTGTGTCGTTTCTCGCCATTGTGTCTTTTCGCACACCATTGTGTCTTTTTTCGCCATTAATACATGTTACACAATAACTTGAAACGTAAAACACAATGGTGAATACGTATAAAACAATGACCTAAAACATAAGACATAATGGCGAATACGTATAACACAATGGCCTAAAACGTAACACACAATGGTGAATATATATAACACAATGACTTGAAATGTAAAACACAATGAAAACAACATATTACACAATGAAACAATGAACAACAAAAAAACACAATTAAAAAACCCATTAATTTTTTTATTTTTATATAACAATATGGTAATCATATTCAAGATAAAAAAACGCTTATTATTATGATGAATTTTTTTTTTTAAAAAATAATGTCGTATGAAAAAGTTATGGACATTTTAAAATGATGGGGGATTGACATGTGCCCTGCATGTGGAGAGTGAAAGTCAACAAATGTGGGTTATTACCTTAATGCCCTTTTCATCAATTTTTATTTATTAAATTAATCTTAACCATTCAAATCTAAGATCAATGGACTGGATTCCTTCTCACCTTTCTCATTTTTGTTGTCCTTTGTATTTTAACTTTACCCACGAAAAGAAATGTGAATGATCTTATTATGCGACCAACCAACCACCGCTCACCCCCTACAATAGCCACCAACATATGTCACCCCATATGTTGAAGATAACTCCAACCCTATAAGTTGAAGATAACTCCAACCCTATAAACAACACACAAAAACATGATTGCCTTTCATTTCTTAATTACATCTCATGGATTGCTTCTTGATGTAAGCTTAAGAGGTGATGACAACAATTATGACTCGTTCTTGATAGTAACAATATACTGTTTATATTATACGATAAATTTCATTTAAAAATGACATTTATGTAATAATGATCTTGGATTAGGTTTTCTTTGTTAGGAGGAGGGATGCCTCATTGAATGAAGTTCGGGTAAAATTCCATTTTGTTGTCCAGCAACATGGGATTATGTTATCAGAAAAGAAGTGGAAATCGGCAAGAATACAACCGATTTTCTTTGTATGAAGATTTCCGAAGCCAAGTATCAATATGCCACACATAACCTAAGAATTGAAACAGTTTCTAGACAAGCTAACGTCACAAAAAGAAGTACAATAGTTCCTTACCCTAGTCAATTACATGGCTGATTTTTTTGCCAAAGCTATCAAGCGACATAGTAAATCTGTTTCCCATGTTGAAAAAGAATCCATCAGAATGGTCTAAATGCACAGACGGTAAAGAAAATGAAGAAAATAACCGTGTGATGTCACCTTTAAAGATTCCCACACCAACTGACAAAATAATCTTACAGACTGACGCTAGTTACGAGTACTGAGTAGCAACACTACTCACTTGAAGTGCTGCTACGCTAGTTCCGGTTCCATTTAGTCGGTCATAACTTTTTGATTAAATATGACATTATTTCAAGACTAATCTACGGAAGAAGTTATTTAATATTTTACGTATCTTGTTTAATAGCGTGTTTAAAATAATGTAATCATTTTCCTTGCCTAGATAAGAAAGCGCTCCCCCTCCTCATTTTTAATCCATCATAGAAGAAAATAAACACTTCTTCCTATATTTCTCGCTAGTTCACTCTCAAGTTCTCTTGCATTGTTTTACATATTATATACGAGTATTTTCTGGTTTACGAAAAACATTATAAGGGTTAGCTAAAGGTATACTACTGATACGTATTTTGGATTCATATGGGACTAAATAAATTTCATATAACCAATTTAATCTAGATGCAGGAGACTGACTAAAACTTGAATTGGAACAACGTAGAAATTGGTCTGACATGACTAGATATGGACTATCGAGTTTTGACAACACTGTTATATCTTCACACTACACTTCTAAGACTTTACGATGACCCCTTGTTGACCATATATACCAGTATGTTCTTCAAGACCTTACTTGAGATTGGTTTTCAGATGTTAGAGATCCGTACTAAGTTAGTCGTCATTCTGGCTTTGATACCAATTAGGAGGAATGATGGGTCATTGATGAATATCAGAATATTTTGTAGAGAAGCATAGATACAACTTTAGCAAACACCCATGCTTTAACTCATCCTTTTGATTGCGAGCCGTTAGGGCAATAATAAAGGAAAATCGTATGGGCTAAGCAATAATAGTGACACACCTTGGTATCAAAGTGTATGTTGGTTCGACCCGTGTGGGACACTAGCAAACACCTACGCTTTAACCCACCCTTTTAGTTACGAGCCATTGGGCTTACATTTACCAAAAGTTCATTCCATGTTGACTTACATTTACTTGTAATAGTTAATGGCGGCTATTTATATACTTATATTAGGGGTCGGCGACCTTATTTATGCATCACCACTAGCACCTTATGCGTAATATGTGTTCACCACTACTTTTCTCTTTTCCCCTATATCATCAACATACCATTTATTCATTCTACCCATGGGCTTCATGTTCTCAAAAAATACCGAATTTCCATTTCCACTTCATAAGATCATTTGCGTAAATATATATTTACCTTTAAAAGGAAATTATATATTCTAGGTTGCTATTGCATTCCGTCGTTAACTACAAGTTAAAAGTGGGAGATCTAGGTTTAAGTCATACATGTGACAAATAAATATGAGGTTTCCTCTCGATAGTGGAATGGAGATAATTGGATTGGTCATTGGCCAATCGTTGATCCAAATAGCTGTTAAACAAAAATAAAAATCTAAAACACCACATCATAAAAGTTCCCTTTTTTAACAATGGATCAACGAACAATTTCAGGGTAACATGTGGACATTGTTAGTTTCTTTTGTTACGGTTTCACAAGCCCGCCGCAAGGCGGCGGGTCAATATACCAGTTACTAATATATCTTGGGTACGTGTTGTGTCTTGAATAATTTATATTATGTTATAATTGGTTGTAATCTTGCATAACGGGCATTAACAAATGATATTGGGTTATAACGGGTGCGAAAAGAACACGACCACAATTTGGTTGGAAGTTATTCGCAATGCTAAATGTCGTAATCGGTTGTGAACCCGGCCATGATGTAGGCCCGTCCGTCGCAAATCATTCGCAGACTGTCGCAAAAACGTTCAGTGTTATTGTGATAACCGATGGCGAAGCTTAGTGAGGGCCCTAGGTGGCCCGGTCCCCTTGTTGTTTGCATAGTAGTGTAAATTTACCCGTTTTCGACTGAAAATTTAAGCCCTCCCCCATATTTTTTTAAATACATTTTGAGTCCGGCCACACAGACGAACTCGTCCAAGCTTCGCCACTAGCGACAACCTGTTTAGTCACTATAACTGCTGGCAGCCTATAAGTTGCAAAACATGATTACCCACATCTTGAACCCACAACTGCAATATAACTAAATGATTAACAAAGATTGGCTAATAAACTCCCCCGTCTTTCTCTTTCTCAACATTAGTTTGTTCCGACAAACAGTTGACTTTCTGATCTAAATGACATGAGGTGATGGTTAAGGTTTGACGTCTTATGGTATCAGGTTCGAAACTGACTCAAGAGGGTTTTCTCAGAATAACGGGTTTCCTCTTGATGATGTTTCTAGACAAGTCAGACATGAAATGTTAAAATATATATAGACGGTTGACATATCATTTAAAAATTGTTAACTTGAATGTTATGGCAGTTCAAAAGTTGTAAAAAACGTGTTCAAACACGACCGTGGAAGTAATGATAAAGAATAAGTTATGTAGTCACTCCCCGCAAGTTTGCAAGCAAATTTTCTGTCTAATTACCAACCCACGCTCATTAATGACAAATGAAAGATAAAATATAGAGAAATACAAAAGACTAGCCAAAGACAGGTGAGGCCAAAACTTTGAACTGAGTGACAAGTTTGAGACTTCGTTGGTGTATGTGTGTAGACTTTCAAGGTTCCGTGTTGAGTTTTTATCTATAAAGATAATAAAACTTTTACAAGATTTTATCACTGATATTTATAAAATAAATAAATATATAATATAATATAATATAATATAATATAATATAATATTATAAAATTCGGTTCCTTAAACCGTCCGATTGATCTAACCGAACCGGCAAATGAACCTTTAGTAAAACGGATTTTACCTTAGTTCAGTTTTAAAAACATTTGGTTAGTATGAATAGTTTTATTTACGAACTAGAATGCGAGTCAATGAATTGATGAGTGCGTGCATCCATATGATTACATCAATATAAATACAATAACGCAACGCTATATTCAACAATGTATCAACGTTTTATGTATAAGAACATGTCGTTTTTTAAAGGGAAATATAGTAAAATATTATAACCAAACAAAAATAATTTACTTTTATTTTAAGAACACAAGTGTTAGACGGGGTTGTTAACACTCATCCGAATCATTCTAAATTTTTGTGCTTGCGTTGTATCATCTCTCTTAACTCTATATTTTTGCTTATTGGGTTTCAATATTATAATGTTTCATGATAAATATTTTTTCTAAATTATAAGATGATGGATGAGAGAAACGTATGTTTCCTTGATAAAAGAAAAAAAATATTTATATCAAAACACGTTACTAAAACTTATATATTAGGTGGAGTTAAGTGAAAGAACACAAATTTTTTAAATTTATGAAAGTTTATTTGATTGCTTAACATAATTTTAACTAGAAACATAGTTTTTTTAACTCAATAAAAAAAAAGTTTTATTACAAATAATTTTATAATCTTTTAAGTTAGAAAATAAAATTGAAGAACGCAAACGTGTTTTGTGTGTCGATTTAGTTCAAGAACAAAAGAAAAAAAAGTATAACAAGTACTACTTTATTAATAAAATGTACTAAAGAAAGATATCGACAAATATTTGAAGGTGACCACAAAAGATAAGATAAGTAGTATTAATTGATAAAACATTGAAAAATATTAATAAATACAATGTGATAGACAAATACCACCAGCAATTCAGATCATTGAATGATAATCCTAAAATCTTAAAAATATAAATTATAATTCTCAATCCATACACCGATTATTATCATTAACAAAGACATATAAATACATGATACTTGATACATGGCATTTTGTGTTGTTGCATATCGAATTTTATATGTAATATTGTTCAAGGTTCGTCTTTTTCTTAAGTTCATTAGAGAATAAGTTCTTGAAAAAATCAGCAACAGACACCCTAGTAAACTTTGGAGGTGTTTCAGGCGTTACAAGGCTCGGAGCTGGTTCTATTACACCATCCATATTCGGATTGAGAAATGTTGCTATAGACAACCTCTCTTTCTCCGAGTTCACAGTCGCTCTATGCTCAACGCTTTTATATTGTCCATTCGTTACAATCTGGAACACAACATATCGATCTCTTTAAATCAAATCAAATCATAATATATTAATTATATGTTAATATAAGTGATGATTTGAGAAACAAATAACCTCTAGGATCTCTCCAATATTAACAATGAAAGCATTAGGAAGTGGTGTAACTGGAATCCAATCACCATCTTTTCTAATTTGAAGACCTTGGACTTGATTTAGTTCAAGAAGAAAGGTTATCCCAACCGCATCAGAGTGTGGGGTGAGACCAATGACTTGGTCGGGTTGTGGACATGGTGGATAGTAGTTCATCCTCATTGACTGCATTCCGTTCTCGAACATTACTAACATGTCCTTAGCTTCCATCTTCAATGCTTTTGCAATGTAAGACATAGTTTTCATGGCAGTGTTCTTAAGTTCCCTTGAATATTCTTCTAGGGTGTCTCTGGTTTAAAAAACACAAATGCTTATATATGAGCCACTTTATGTGTTGTACAAATAGCTAAAACATGTATGTAAACATAGATCTTAACTAGGGACGACAATTCATGACTAAAAAATAATTAGTTTTTGGTTTATATTGTTTGACTAGCATAAATAAACCAACCTGTTAAATTTAGAACTGAATTTAACAGGTAGGTATAAAAAGTATTTTTTACAAAATTCGACAAACCAATACGTTTCGAATCATTTACAACTAGAATATTCAAAGCCCGCTAACCCATTTTAACATGTTATAACTATGTTAAAACTCTTTTACATCAAGCCAGCCCATTTGACTTGCTAAGTTAGGCGGGTTAAATAAGTCATGTTCGTTGCAACAATAAAAGTGTGTCCATGATCCTGACACATACAACAGGATGAGTGAATTACCTAAATGGAAGAGGTAGGTTAGGAAATAAGTGTGGCTTTCTACTATTATGAGGAAGGGTAACCAAGAAAAATATATCAGCCCAATCAAGTTTTTGCTCCTCGGACACGACAAACGCTTGCCCGAATCCCTCAACATCATCCGGTGTTTGCCAAAATTTTTGTTTCTCCTCAATTGGCAACTTAAAGAACTCTTGTGTTTCTTTCTTCACTCTCTCCACCAATGAACAACTCACTCCATGATTTATTATCTATTAGTATCAATAGATCAATCATGTTTCATTTAAGAAACTCAACTAGAGGTTTGATAATTGATATAAATTTATAAACTATGTAATTAATTTAATTTACCTGAAAGAATCCCCAGTCTTTGCAAGCAAGATGTAGCTTTTCTAATTCGGAGTCACCCGAATGATCTTCAAATGCTAACCGCTCCATATCAATGATAGGTACTTGAGGCAGGGAAGAAGGTATGACTTGAGGTTCTTGATCATGACGAACATATCGGGACGGAACGTTGATCGGGTGTTCCTTAGCAAGTTCTTGTACGCTAGGTACCAAAATTGAAGTCCCCAATCTACTACCCTTTGCCTCCATGACACTTCTCTCACTTAATAATAATAACTATGTTTTCATCTATAAATGCATACATGTGTATATATTGTGTAAAGACTAAAGAGCTTCTGACGTGTCCCACTAGTAGATATATGGCCACTAGTAGATTTATTAAGTTGTTAATTTTTCTAAAAAGAAGCACCTTACCAACCACCGTTATACTTTGTTATATATATATGATCCACCAAACACAGAGATAGATCTGAAGAAGAAAACCAGCAATAATTTGGTGTAAATTAACTTGTGTTAGGTTTTAGGGCCCATCATGTTTCTATCATTGATATTGTCAACATATCAGCCTAACAATAGCGGTTTAACATGTGTAAAAACAAAAACAACACAATGTATAAGCAAACGAGGTAAGAAGCCTGTCGCGTTGTGGCAAAGCCATGACACGAATTCAGTAGTTACCGGCTAAGTTTGTTAAGACACCAACATTAAATCAGGGCCGAGTTCGTTACGATAACGGCACTAAACCCAAAAAATATATTGGTAATCGTTGTTAATAGTATCGACAAGCGTACAGTTTATAGGCTTGTTACTGTAGAGTCGCGGATCCAGGAAATTTTCTCACAGGGGTCGGAAATTTTTTGTGTACGTACACAATTAATTATCGCTATATAAATTTTTTTTGCTGTTCGACCATCGGGTCGGGTCGAATTGCGTCGGTCATATATATAGAAAAAATGATAATCAAACAAAGCATCATATAAAAAAAAAGTACGAAAAACTTCATTATAAATGCATAATTATTGAACAATATATCCAGCTTTGTTCTATACGGGCTTTCATTTTCTGAAATCTAACAAAAACATCATCTAGTATGACATTTATAAGCAGGTTTTTTCTTAATGAAATAAATAAAATCATCGTTTAAACTCTCATCACCCATATGATTACGCAAATCGGACTTCACGTACTCCATCACCGAAAAGCAAATTTCAACGCATACGGTTGCAATGAGTAATAATGATACGCGAGCTAACTTCAATTAACGAATAAACAATACACCAATGCAAATGAAATAAATGAACAAAATAATGTATAGCCGAACATTTTTTTTAGATTAAAGCACTTAATCCATTAAATTTACCTGACTTATTACTTCCGCCATCATACTCCTTTTTTTTAATTAGCTTAAATGTAGATTAAGTTGGGAGTTTGAGACTTGTGCTTAAAAATTGAGCATATGTTAAATGAGCATTTGAGCGTAAACTTGAAATTAAATTGTTTCCTATTAAACTCAAATTTAGGTGGTATATTATTTATATATATTTATATAATTAAATTTGTAAATATGTAAAAAAATTATTAGGGTCGGTCTCAAATTTCATAAAGTTGTTCTCGAAATTCCAACAGGATCGTTGTGCCGTTCTCGAAATCACACAGGGGTCGGGGTCAAAATTATACAGGGGTCGGTAGGGATTTTAACACATATATACTAGTAAATTTTTTTTTTCACAGGGGTCGGCCGACCCCCCTACTCAAAGGGTGGCTACGCCACTATTATTGTACCAGCACTAAACACAAAAATCAATCAGTAACAACAAAATACTAATGACACTCGTATAGCTGGTAGTACAGAAAAATAACATATTTAAACAACATTTATGCTGGCCAGATGGAACAAATAATCTGATCAAACCGAACACGTTTTTATTAACAAAACGTGTACTAACATAGGACACACATATTTTCGAGAAAATGACTTTGAACTATGAGTTTCTCTAAGAAACCCCTCTCGTTTTTAACTGGAATTGTTTTTAAATGTTTTTATAATTGTTTTTGGGGGAAAAACATATTCTTTATTACATATTGATTCCATTGATATTTTTAAAGGCGTTTTATTTTACAAACCGTGTCAAACGCGGGATGAGTCTAGTTGGTTAAATAAAGGTTAACCCTAGAAAGGGGCACATAAATATGGGTAGATCTATCGAGGTGACGCCCCTACTTCCATCGCGTTGGGTTAGAAGTGGGCGTATTTTGAGTCTGGTATGTATCATGTTATCAGCTATGATAGTCATACGTAATGTTGTATTTTTTGCTCGTCTACAACAACATGATTTGTTTAAGAAGTAAAATGTCTATTATTTTTGGGATGTAAGACCATTTACATTCACAAACCAACACAACCCAATCTAATATTAAAAACCTAGTTTCTCTTTCCTCCACCTACACAACCCAACCTAACCTAATATTTCATTATCATTCACAAACCAAACCAACCAAACTTTTTATTAAATAAATATGGTTTATAATTATTAATATATATATATATATATATAATTTTAGGATAATAAGTTTAAGAACTAATAATATTATATTGGAATAATATACAAGAATACATAACTCTGAAATAAACTCCGTTTTTTATAAAATTTATATCAAAACGTTCGTAAAAAGAACATAAATAAAAATGTGCTTTTAGTTTCTTTTGAAAAATAAAATAACTTAAGTTAATAAACAAAAAACAATTTATATATTAAACTAATTGCTAGAGAAAAAAAAGAAAAAATAAAAGAAATACACACCAATGATTAGTTGCCATTTGGCATAAAAGTGGTTTAGTAATCTAGGTTGGTGTGGTGAACCACAGTCAAACTATCACAACCAAATATAATTTTATATTATTTTTTTAGGACACCTGGCAACCCAACCCAACTTTAGATTGGCAATGGGAATGGTCTAATGATGGTAGATCATTGCACATGTGTTTGTGTTATAATGGCGGTAGACCATTATACACGGAATGTTTTTCATATCATTCGGGGTGTAGTGACGATTACACACGAAGTGATATTGGTATATAATGATAAAAGATCATTATATGGATGTTGTTTTTGATTTATATATATATATACACACACACAAACTATTTTTATCATAAAGGGAAAACTCACCAATACTTTTTGTTGACATACGATTTTAATATGCTTTTCAGGTAAGTGATGGTTTCATGATGACCAAGAGGAAAAGAGGCAAGTCGTGTTTGAATATGGAGAATAATCTGGGATGGTGTAATAACCGTGTTTCTAAACACGTGGAAACTTATGTTTTTAATAATAATAAAGTTTCTTTGAAAAGTTAAACTTTGATTATTATTTTTCTATATTTTATTATGATTGGCTAACGATGACTGTCACAACCCGAATGACTTGGTCAAAAGTCTTCTGTTGTTTAAATTAAGGTTTTCGGGGTGTGACAGAAGTTGGTATCAGAGCCAATCGTTATAGAGAATTAGAAAATATAAATTTTTCTAAACTACAACCGGATATTCAAACACACGCTCTTTTCCTCGTCACGTGAAGCAAAAAGGTAAAGTATAAATGTATAATATTTGTTACTAATATTAATTATTACATGACAGATGACACCGTACGTGGTTATTAGTGATTCGGAGGATGGCTCTAGCTGTGAGGCGGTTCCCTCGTCTCCTATTCTCTTCCGCCCCGTAGAGGTCACTCCTTGTGAGGGACCCAGTTCTGGAGTAGTGATCGATGTCGAAGGGTCAATCAAAAACATTTGTAAAATACCTTTACAAGCTAGGGCAAGTAAGGTGTCGAATCCACAGGGAATCGGTGGAAAGTGCTAATCAAGTTTAATACTTAATAATTAATTAACTAAGTGAACAAACGATGTCAAGCGGTTTAAAGAGTAGTTTGTAAACAATTATATGAATATAACCAAACTCCTGGGTTCGGTTTTCGCAGCAAGTTAAGGAATTGATAAACTTATTTGGATAGTTTCTTATAAAATATGTAAATCAAAAGACTTAACGATTGACTGTGTTGATCGTCAGAACTGAATCCGAACAATTGACAAAGTTAAATGAAAATTTATTTAATAATCGGTTTTACTTGTTGAAACACAAAATCAATAATATGGTTAATGATAAACGGGTTAATGACGAAAGAACTCAATCCTAATTGTTGATGACCACAAATCAATTAACTGACAAAAGATTAAGTAATCAATTAATTAAAACCGTGTAAGCACGAAAGAGAACTCAAAGAATTGATGAATCGAATGATTAATCAATTACAAATCCAAAGTTAAAGTTTAGAATAAACAAAAGCTAACAAGCAACTCAACCCTACACCCGGAGATGGTTATGAAGCCTTTTAGCCTTGCATCTTGATCTTCATGTTCTTGATTATGATGTTGGAGAATGATTTCATGGATCAATCTTGTGATTAGGATGAGTGTTAGTGGTGTAAGACGGCCTCCAATAAGTCCCCAAACTGATTATTTATGAATGAATGGGATCGACCTTTGGGTTTTTGGGCTTTAAATATGGAAGAAAATCACCAAAAACCCATTTTCCGTCAGACCAGACCGTAAGCTACGGTCTGGCCACCGTAGTGGCCACCGTAGCTTACGGTCAGACCGTAGCTTACGGTCTGCACCCACTGCCTTACGGTCATGCTAGGCCAAAACTGTTTTCTTCATAGAATCTTCGTTTCAACTCCGTTTTCCTCCCCGTTTGCGGCCAAGTCTTCGTATTTCAATTCTCTATCATCTCATACATTATTACTATCATTTTCACTCCATCATGAATGCTCCAAGTTATCTTATTTAAGCTCCGTTAAGCTCCGCACACCTGTAAACATAAAACCTATCAAAGTATTTGTGTTCGATACATATAAACAAGTAAAACACACAATATAAAACACTTAAAGCATGTACTTTTACCCACACATCACATCCCCACACTTATCATTTGCTTGCCCTCAAGCAAACTCTCATGAAACACATACACCTCGATCGACGGTTCATCAATTATCAGTATTAATACTAGTGAGGTATAAGGTCATACCAAATTCTCAAGAACTGACACTGTCAAGGTTGATAACCCACCAAATAATTTAATGATACATTTTAAAACTATGAAACCGCCCAAACGAGTGTAGTTTGTTTCCGGTTAAGGCACACATGTTCATACCCCTCATAATATAACATCTCTCCTCTCGGTTTAATATCTGGACCAACAAAAAATGTGCTAGTATCTCTCTGCCCTCAATACCAAGTATGAACACAATGTAATAAGCTTGGGAGCAAGTCATATCTCCACCCATTACCCACCGGTTGCATAGAGTGTTGGTGCATTTTGTGACCGTCGCTATGCAATTCTGTTCAGCGGAAACGAAGTACGAAGTTAGAACAACTTCGCCTTAGGCGAAGTTATAACAACTTCGCCTACTGGCCCAAGCCCAAGCCTGCGAAGTTGTTTTGTCTATATATATACGTGTCTTGTTTAGGTTTGAGGAACCAGAAAGTCAGAGTGTTTTGTGATCAGTTTATTTGTCTAGAGAGAAACCAAGAGGGAGAGTCGTGTGGGACGGCCCGAGGTAGAGCTCACCTCGGGTCGGCCGTCATTTGTTTTCATGTTTGGTATGTAATGTGTTTCGGTTATTATATAAAAGATCTGCAGATGTGTTTATCCCATTCGTGTGTTTGTATGTGTGTAATCGTGTTCTTCGTCTTCTACACCATTAAACGAGTCTAGGAGGATTCCGCACTCCTAGAACTCGTGCGGATCTCGTATCGATCAGCGACGCCCCGGGGGGACCTACAAGTGGTATCAGAGCTTTTGCTCGTGATTGTGTGGTTCGGGATTATCACGCGGGTGTAGAAATCGTTCCGTTCGACTATTCGCGGGACGAGTTTACCGAGTTTTTGTGTCCTACTCACCTCCCACCATCAAAAAAAAACCCATTACACCTTCGCATACCTCGCAAAACGTCAAAATCAAACCTGCAAAATCATCGTGTTCATCAGGCGAAGTTGCCGCTACTGTTTGTAGGGTTTAGGCGAAGATATAAGGTTAAGCGAAGTTATCCACAACTTCGCCTACCTCACAAGTTCGCTTATCTCAAGCGAAGTTATCCACAACTTCGCCTACCTCACAACTTCGCCAAACCAGGCGAATTTAAAAAGGAGAGCGAAGTTAAGAATTCAAGCGAAGTTAAGACTTAAGCGAAGTTATCCACAACTTCGCCTACAGTACTGTTAAGGATAAAATTTTTATTTTTCGGGTTTCTTTGTGTTTTCGTTTCGTAAAAGATGACTTCGATAAATATTACGGAACTGGTGAAGATGGAAGTGGAAGCAGGTTCAGCTACTAAGGCACCGAAAATGCTTAAGGGTACCGATTTTGTGGCTTGGAAAGATCGGTTTGAGCAGTATGTTAAATACCAAGACGCTAAGATGTGGGTGTGCATTCAAGACGGATACATTCCACCAACTGCTTTGTATGAGGGTCGTGAACAGATTAAGAAATACAACAAGATGGAAGAGGAAGAAAAGAAGATGTATGAGGCTGAAAGCAAAGCTCATGCTGCGATTACAATGGCTCTTCCACAAGAGATTCTTCACACATTCAGGAAGTATAAAACCGCTAGAGAGCTATGGGAAGCACTTGATAACCGATTTGAAGGTAATGTGGGGATTCGTGCATCCAAGATTAAACTACTCAAAACCCAATTCTCGGTGTTCAAGTATTTGAAGAATGAATCACTTGATGATATCATCACGAGATATTATCACCTGATGACCAAACTCAGCAATTATTCCATTGCTTACAAAGAAGAGGAGATCGTGGAAAAACTCCTTGATGCTCTCCCACCGAAATGGGAGATGTACACTGTCTTGATGAGAGAAGACAAAGAGTTTGCCGACTATGACTTGGAAACAGCAGTCAACAAACTACGAACCTTTGAACTTAACATGGTTCGAAAAGAGACACCAACTGATCAGGTTCAGGATCCGGGAATGTATGGTGCGAAAGTTAATTCAAGTTCAAGTTCGAAGTCAGAATCATCTGCGTACTACTCTAAGGGAGACTCGGGCGCTAACTCAACACATGAAGGTCATGTAACTCTCAACATGGATGGTGATGTGTGTTTTGTAGCTGGTGGTACAAATGCTTCTAAACCTCAAGCAATCAAGGGTAGTTTCTCTTCAAGTGTTCCGAACAACAACTACTCTCAGATGCCCATGAGTGTTAAATCTGCTGAACAACAGTTTGCTCTCTATGCATCTTTCATTGCTTCGTATGAAAATTACATTAAAGGCAAGATTGTTGATCCTGCAACTTTAGACGAAGACTATGATCAGATCGATGCTGATGATCTGGAAGAGATGGATCTGCAGTGGCAGATGGCGATGATTGTAAGAAGGGTTAAAAGGTTTATGAAGAAGACTGGTAGAAAGTTTGTTGGCGAAAGACCAGGTTTTGATAAGTCAAAGGTTCGGTGTTACAACTGTCAACAGAATGGCCACTTTGCTAAAGAATGCACAAATGACAGAGTTGAACGTAGTCAGAACAGGTCTACACAACAGAGTGGTGGAAGTAGTGAGAATAGGGCGATGATATCCAGATAGAACGGGAAATACAATTGGAATCTGCATGTTGAGGAAGTGTTCGAACAGGCCAATTTGGCGAACATCGAAACTGCAGGAAGTGAGAAACTAACTGGAGAAAATCAAGCTTACATGGCAGAAGTGACAGATCAGCTCTCCGAGGTAAGTACTAAACTCCCTTGTACGAAATGTGAAAATCTGTCTGAACAATTGAAAACAATAACTGATCAGTTTGTTAGTTTAGATGCTCAATTTAAAACATTAAAAGAAGATCATCATTACACTAAAGCTAGAGAAAATAGTTACAAGGTAAAAATAAAAGCTAGTGAGAAAGATATCAGAAGTCTTAAAGCTAGTCTAACTGAAAAAATACAAGTAATTGATCTTAGCTATGAAGTGTTAGAAGAGAAAACCAAACTAATAGCTGAAAGGGATAAACAGATAGCTGATCACCAGGTGAAAGTGATGGAACTTAACAGAAAGCTTGAGCAATTTAGAAATTCCTCTGCTATACTTGATCACCTTGTAAGTGATCAACGTTCCCCAGTTAAAAGGGGAGGAATTGGATATAATGAAGTTCCACCACCTTATAATCATAACTACACTTATGATCCTAGTAATCAGAAATCCGTTGATGTTGAAATTGGCCAGACAGTTCCGGTTAAGGTTACGATTAAAGATCCAGAAGTTAGTAAAGGCGAAACGAGTAAGCCTGTTTCTAATGTTAAGATTTCTGTTCCTAGTCCTGTCTCATCAAATTCGGACAAGTCATCCGAGTCGAGTGAGACAAAAGAAGAGGCAGTGTTACCAAAACGTGGAGAGGAACATAAACCAACTGAAATAAATTCTCCACTAAACCCGTATGTCCCACCATATGTTAGACAAACAGGCAGTAATGCAGCCTCAACATCTAAAACAACTATTGATACGAAAGTTGAACACAGGAGTTGTTTCAGATGCAATCAATTAGGACACCTGATTGCTGATTGCCCTCTGAAGCAGAGATTCAGAGGTATGAGGCCTTCAAAAACTGAGAATAGAACTAACGGTAATTACTATAATTGTAAAAATGAAAATTCATCAAAGTTCAGATATTGGACTAATCCAGGTTTTCAAAGAAATCGATCTCAGTTTTTCCCTGTTAACAACCAAACCATTAGTAATAATTCATTTAATTCACGAAGGTTTGGATGGCCTCATAGTCAATCTACAAGAAGGTATCCTTTTAGGACTTACAGAAATCATACTAATACTAACTTTGGACAGCCAAAGTACGGGATGTATCGACCCAAGACCAATAGGTCTTGGGTCCCCAGATTTTAATCCTCTGCTTTAATCGTGCAGGAACAGTTGAACAGGGCTGCAAACAATCTATGGGTTGTGGATAGCGGCTGTTCCCGGCACATGACGGGTAACAAGAATTTGTTACACGAATGGAAACCTGTTCAGGGAGGAAGAGTGAGTTTTGCTGGAGAGAGTGGTGGAAGGATTACTGGAATTGGGACGGTGACTAATGGTAAAATGACGTTAGAGAAAGTGAATTTCGTTGAAGAACTGAAGCATAATCTGCTGAGTGTATCGCAGATCTGTGACAAAGATTACACTGTGCACTTTACCAAGAATGAAGCGAACGTACTGTATCCTGGTTTCAAGATACCAGAGGATTGGATAGTAATGAAGGCTCCAAGGGAAAAGAATACGTATGTTATGGACATGAGGTCGACTGAAATGGCAACAGAAGAATCGTGTCTTCTGTCAAAAGCAACTGAATCGGAGTCCGAGTTATGGCATCGAAGAATGGGGCATATTCATCTTCGGAAAATGAACTACATTGTCAAGAATGGGCTGGTGCTGGGTGTTCCCTTGAAAAATTTCAACTTTGAAGACCAATGCTTATCGTGCAAAAAGGGAAAGCAACACAAGAAATCCCATCACACCAAGAAGGTTAATTCAATAGTCAGTACCCTAGACCTACTTCACATGGATCTCTTCGGTCCCATGAATGTAAAAAGCCTAGGTGGAACATCATACTTTTTGGTGATCACTGATGATTTCTCTTGATATTCTTGGGTATATTTCCTGAAGACAAAGGATGAAACGGTTCAGATGGTAATAAATTTGATTACCAAGGTTGAGAATATTATGGGGAAAAAGGTTAAATACATCAGGAGTGACAATGGGACAGAGTTCAAAAACTATCAGATGGAGATCTTCTGCTTACAGAAAGGGATAGACCACCAGTACAGCACCCCGTATACTCCGCATCAAAATGGGGTGGCTGAGAGGAAGAACAGAACGTTAATTGAAGGAGCCAGAACCATGCTGGCTGATTCTAAACTTCCTGTGGTGTTCTGGGCTGAAGCTGTTGCAACAGCCTGTTATATCCTTAATAGAGTGTTAACTGTTAAAAGATTGAATAAAACATGTTATGAACTTATGCATTTGAGAAAGCCTAACTTGAGTGGTCTCGAACCATTCGGGTCCCCGTGTTCGATATTAAAGACGAACTCAAAATTTGGTGAAATAGCCGACGAAGGTATTTTAGTCGGATATGTTGTTGGGACTCCCAACAGACGAGTCTTTAATCTATCGACCAGCAAGGTTGAGGTGGTGTGTAACACTGACATCACAAGTTACAAATCACCAATACCAAGCACGGGACCCGCTGGGGCTTTCGACTATGATAGGCTTTTTTAAATCTTTTAACATGCCTTACTTGGATTGTGCAGAAGTTGATGAGAGAATAGCTACGAAGATGCTTTACGATGAGGAAGACAATTTTGTGCAAAGACCGTTGTACGATGAATGTCAACCTTCCTCGTCAAATGCTGTCGATACCCCTGCTGCCTCTACTGAAGAGGAATTCTTCAATCCGTTTCACTCTCAACAACAAACACCCATTGATGAGCTACCTTCGAACCTGGAAGACAATCTACAAGTCAGTTCGGTTCCGACTACGAGAGTTCACAAAAATCACCCTTTGGAGAACGTGATAGGTGATCTGTCCGACGATGTACAAACAAGACAAAGCTTGAATGAGCACACCTGTGTTTACACAAACATTAAAGATACAGGCATCATTAACGAATGCTTGTACACCTGCTTCATCAGCCAGATTGAACCAAAGAACTATCAAATGGCTCTCAAGGACAGCACGTGGGTTGAAGCCATGCAAGAAGAGTTAGCCCAGTTCAAGAATATGGAGGTATGGAATTTGGTTGCAAAACCGAAAAATGTGCATGCGATTGGCACAAAATGGGTTTACAAATGCAAGAGAGATGAAAAAGGGATAATTATCAGGAACAAGGCGAGGCTGGTTGTAAAGGGTTTTAATCAGCAAGAGGGGATCGACTACAATGAAGTGTTTGCTACTGTGGCGAGATTGGAAGCGATTCGACTGTTTTTGGCATTTGCTGCACACAAGGAGATGAAGGTGTTCCAGTTAGACGTGAAGAGTGCGTTTCTTAACGGTAAAGTCGATGAGGTTGTGTACGTTGAGCAACCTCCGGGTTTTCCTGACCCAGACTTTCCTGACCACGTGTACAAGCTAAGTAAAGCGCTTTATGGGCTACATCAGGCCCCTCGTGCTTGGTACGCAACTCTATCCGATTACTTGCTTGAGAATGAATTTGAAAGGGGAAAGATCGATAGCACACTGTTCTTTAAGAGAAAAGGAAGCGAATTTCTTCTGGTGCAAGTCTACGTGGACGACATCATCTTTGCTGCATCAAAAGTCGCCATGTGTCAGGAATTTGAAGCCGTCATGAAAAAGAGGTTTGAAATGAGTGCTATGGGTGAACTAACTTTCTTTTTAGGACTGCAGGTTGATCAGAAGAAAGATGGGATGTTCATTCATCAGACTAAGTATGTCCATGACGTTCTCAAACGCTTCAAGATGAAGGACAACACTCCATTTGATACTCCAGTTTGCGTCAACCATAAATTGGGTGCTGATTCAGACAGTGATGCAGACGTGGACCCCACCCAATATCGGGCAATCATAGGTTCTTTAATGTACTTAACTGCTTCAAGACCTGATATTATGTTTGCAGTTTGTCTTTGTGCTCGCTTTCAGGCAAACCCAAAGGATTCTCACTTGAAGGGTGTGAAGAGGATATTGCGATATCTCAAAGGCAAGCCTAAGCTAGGGTTGTGGTACACGAAAGGAGGAGACTTGGAGTTAGTCGCCTACACAGATTATGATTATGGAGGATGCAATCAGAATCGGAAGTCAATGACAGGTGGATGTCAGTTTCTTGGAGGCAGATTAGTGTCATGGCAGTGCAAGAAGCAGACCTCAGTTGCCATTTCTACCTGTGAAGCAGAATACATGGCAGCATCGAACTGCTGCTCCCAGGTTCTTTGAATACAACAGCAATTGCGCGATTATGGTCTGAATTTCACTCATACTCCTATTTGCATAGATAACACTGCTGCTATCTCAGTAACTAACAATCCCGTAAAGCATAGCAAAACTAAACACATTGACATCCGTCATCATTTTATACGGGATTGTGCTGAGAAGAAATTGATTGTGCTCGAAAAGGTTGATACGTTAGATAATTTCGCTGATTTGTTTACTAAAGCGTTTGACAAAACTCGTTTTCAAAACCTTGTTGAGCTAAATGGGATGATCAATCCCGAGGAACCGTGCTTTTCGTCTTTGTTTAAAAAAAAAAAAAAAAACCTCACTATCGCTTAGAATTATGTCGGTTGCCTCAGTTTGAAGGACATATCTTCGGATATGTTTGGTCCTCATTTCTACTTGTAGAATATGAGGATAGCCATTAACCAGATGACTGAAAGTGACCGGGGCGGTTTATGATGTGTTTTTATTCTTTCGCTGAAAATTAGTCGTTCATACTTAGTTAGAAGGACATATACTCGTATGTGGTCGGTCCAGTTAATCCATTGGATCTTCAGGATAGCCATTTACCTGAAGACTTCGACTTGATCGGGGCGATAGAAGTTAAAATTTTTTTTAGGAAATGAAATTATTTTTCAAGTATACTACTTCGTAAGAAGTTCCTTTACTTTGTTTAACAGAAAATTGATCCAACCTTGGAAAGTGATAGATATACTGATTCTGTGTGCTTAACTAGTGAAGTTATTAGGCCTAAAAGACTTTAGAACAGTCATTGTATGTCATGGTAGCTTTTTATGGTGCGTAAAAGTAGAAGTGATACTGACTAAATCTCCTCGATTTTACGTGGAAACTCCTTAAGATTTGTGCATGTCTCCATATATATCTTTCCGAATGATAGGCAGAAAAGCGATTACCCAGTCATAAACGAGCCCGTGAGTGTTCTGATTCCCGTGAAGATTGCGTGTCAAGAAACTGCAGTGATCCAGATTCGGGACTTGCAGTTGTTTACGACTCTGAAACTGTGTAAATACTTAAAAAAAAAAAGTGTTATTGAGACATTCTAGAGCTTATAAGGTTAATACTTCTCAATAAAGATGTGAGAAAGAGAACGGGAAGAAGAGTCTAAAGATCGAAGAGTACTTACTATTTAATCAGACACTACGGGTCGAGGTCAACTCGGGGTGACTTGGGGAAAGCCAAATACGCTTTGAGAATAGATAGGAGACATCACAATCTCTAAGGTGTTGCCCATTTAAGTTTTGAGCTTAATTGAACCTAACCCGTATCACAGAAGCAATGAAAACCATTCTAAGTTATTTACCTGCTTACAACCTGTTTCTTTATGTCATAATACAGCTGAACATGGATCTGTGTGACAGTCACTTAATTAGTATGATTCCTGTTCGGATCTTTTCTAAAACATGGTAGTCCCTGTCGAGACTGAAATTTGATCCCGTGTACTTTATTTTTTAAATTTTATTCTACTTATGTAGTTGTATGATTTTATACCTGGTTACTTGGTCTTGATCGTATCATTTAACTCTTTAAAGGATGTTTTAAAACTTAATTGCAAATTGTTCAAATTATAGGGGTTTGTTGTGTAAATTTTCATATCAGCGAAGTTATGGGGTTCAGGCGAAGTTGTCGCTTAAATTTTAGGGTTTAGGCGAAGTTATGGACAGGCGAAGTTATGGACAGGCGAAGTTAAGGAGGGGCAAAGTTGACTTTTAGGCGAAGTTGACTTTAGGCGAAGTTAAAAAAAAAAAAAAAAAATTGTTTGGAGTTTTCGTCTGTATGGCCAGGTGTACACGATTATTGTGAGACCGAAGACGTTGTTCCGTCAACGAGTGAAACTTGTTATCTCTTGGTCTTACATGTGAACAAATACGTGTCAACTCTGATATGGAGTTGAGGTTGTGAATGGGATATTGATTGAAACTGGATATTGACACATATTTGGGTGTTTGTGGGTTCTGAAATAGTTGTTGTTCGAGGTTGATCAACTGAAGAAAGTCAAATTGAACTGAAGGTTTTTGTCATTACTGGATTGCGGTCAGAGCATATTATTTATGTTATTTTCAAGGCGTTCGAGAATTGGATCCTGAAACGTGATGCTTATTTATTAAAGTGAAAATTCTGGAACAAGTTGGATGTAATCGGGAATTATAGTGTTTATGTTCTTGATCGTTAATTAATGGTCATGTGTGTTAGATTATGTCAAGGTGGTTTTGTGATGAAATTGATCACTTGATGTTGAGTAGTTGAAGATTAAACCTTATCGTATGCCGACGTGTTGGTGAAGTTGTGGAGGGAGCCCAACTTCACGTGTTGGTGAAGTTAGAAGAACTTCACGTGTTGTGAAGTCAGAAGGACTCACGTGATTGGTTGAGATGATCAATTAGGCACTGGGATGCATGCATTTCAAAGACCTCAATCTATATAGTCGGAGAAGCTTACACTGAAGGGGAGATCTGATATGGAAGACGCTGGGTGATTGGTAGATTTGTGAAGCTACAAGACAGTTTCAGACACGGCTGGTTGAAGAGCAAACAGAAGATCATCAGTTAAGAGGGAGTCTGTTGGTGCATGTTTTGTAACAGATGATCTTTTGTGTTTGTTAGAATTGAGAGCAACGGTCAAAGGGGAGTCTGTTGGTGCATTTTGTGACCGTCGCTATGCAATTCTGTTCAGCGGAAACGAAGTACGAAGTTAGAACAACTTCGCCTTAGGCGAAGTTATAACAACTTCGCCTACTGGCCCAAGCCCAAGCCTGCGAAGTTGTTTTGTCTATATATATGTGTGTCTTGTTTAGGTTTGAGGAACCAGGAAGTCAGAGTGTTTTGTGATCAGTTTATTTGTCTAGAGAGAAATCGAGAGGGAGAGTCGTGTGGGACGGCCCGAGGTAGAGCTCACCTCGGGTCGGCCGTCATTTGTTTTCGTGTTTGGTATGTAATGTGTTTCGGTTATTATATAAAAGATTTGCAGATGTGTTTATCCCATTCGTGTGTTTGTATGTATGTAATCGTGTTCTTCGTCTTCTACACCATTAAACGAGTCTAGGAGGATTCCGCACTCCTAGACCTCGTGCGGATCTCGTATCGATCAGCGACGCCCCGGGGGGACCTACATAGAGAAAAGAACTAAGGGTTTTGATGTGGCTTAGGTTAGGGTGTGGAAGTGGATTTATTTAGTGACTTATGGTGGATGAAACCCAATTTATTAACACCAACAAACAAACGAACAAACAAACTCACTAACTATAATTTACAACCAATAACGACTTTAAACACGAACTCTTTTTGAGTTTTTCTTTGATTTTTCTTTTTTTTTCATCATCATTTTTTTTCTTTTTCTTTTTTTAAACAACTACTAACATCAATATACACAAGCAACTGACCCGAGACATACGTACATTGTGTATTATGCTCGACAAACAACTTAAATACAACTCTTAACATACCAAGTTTCATCCACAGGGTTAAAACAAAAGGCCAAGGTTAACACGGCTTGTAATGTAGATTTAAACAAACGAAAGGGAAAAGGCACAAACTTGGCTCCTAAGGGATAATGTAGGGTAGGGAGTATTATTTTATTTTTTATTTTTATATGTAAGGCCAATATAAAGTAGGTTTTCTACAGTCCTATTTCTCCATACAGGTGGTGGTATTAAGATCTCGAAATGCATGAGACAACCAAGTTCTAGATATCATGGACATACCGATTACTCTCGATAATGGCACTCAAATGACATGTGTATATACTATATATTATATGTGTATTATATATAATGCAAATCTTACACACGTACCGGATGAATTAGGCTGCCGACATGAAACATGTGTACCTGTCCCCATGACTCGCTATCCCCATCTAAACGGTTCATTTTAATTGTCCAATATTTGAAAAACATTTGAATGGGACTTTCGAGAAGCTTAAAAATTCACCATGACCAAAGACCTCTACTTGGCATTAATACTAACAATTAACAAATTACAATTTCGGCTTTTGCTCACAATCAAGCTACTCTTAAGGCTAACAATTTTTAATTTCTCCATATTTTTCCTCTCCACACTTGAGATTTACATTGCCCACAATGTAACTTAGATTTTCAAAAACAGATGCAAATACAGGATATTCATAACAATTGCAATTCAAGGGACAACCAATTACCCATCTCCGGATTCAAATAAAGTTGCATACCATTAAACGAAACACACCAAGTTTTTAAACATAAGCATAGACACTAGCATCAACAACATGACCCAAAAGTTCATCACATCACCCGACCAACCATAACACAATTATTATACAGTCAACAGTAAACAAAAGATAGGGAGAGACACATGGACCTTATTCAAATCTCTTATGTCAAACGGGTCCTGCTGATGAGTACTTTTGCAATTTTGACCCACACTTCTTAAATATGATATGCCAATATCTACTTCACCGAATCTTCACAAAACCACCATGAGCTTCCCCACACTTAGGGTTCACTATGACCACAAAACACAAACAAAAAGTAACACGCAAAAAGAAAACCAAAAATAAAGAAAACAAAACAAAACAAAAAGGTCGGGTTGCCTCCCGGTCAGCGCTAAGTTTTTGTTAAGGTCTTCAGCCAGACCGTTACCTCATTTTGCGGTTATGCTGGTCGCATGGAACATTTACCAACTGAGTTTCCTATAAAAGCACGATAGTTGACACTCCTCGGTTCTACTTCATTCTTCATGTTCAGCATGTCTGATAAACCAAAATGAGTCAATGTAAATGCATATTTACCTTCATCATATGCTCTGTAGTGAAGACGTCGAGCCCACACACTCTTTCTTATCTTCGAAACATCAAATATTGAACGGGGCCCATCTGAGCATTTTCCAACTGAGTTTCCCGTGTATGCTCGGTAGTTGAGGTGTTGGGCCCATACCTTATTCCTCATGGTTGACATGTCTATAGAGCCCACATGACCCCACTTTTTACCATTCTTCCCACTATTCTTCACATTCACCTTCTCTTTATTCGAGTTCAAATCATCATCCCCTACTTTATCAATATGAATAATGTGTAATAGAGGATTATCGGGATGATTTGAAACTATCTTAGTCTCTGCTTCTTCTACTGATATCTCTTCATCCGGGTCTAGGCATTCAGTTATATGCTCCAACAAGTCTGGATCATGTCCTTCAACTTCATAATCAGCAACTATAACCGTTGCATTCGATGGCTCTTTAGTAACCGGAGGAATTGGTGTAGTATTAGCCTCCACAACCACATCCTCAACTTCATTCTCTAATTGATCAAGATCCTCTTCTATCACTTCTAATAATAGTCGACTCACCAGTTTATCTTGGGCAGCATTAGACGTTTCTTGAAGATCTAACCTTTGATTTAAAGCCTTATTTTGAGCCTCTTGATTTTTATTCTGAATCTCTTTATCTATCTTCATTTGCTTCAATAAATCCATAACGTATTTCCAAGACACTTCTTTGTGATCCGAGGAATCTTCTTGATCTTGTTGATAAATCCTTTGATAGGTACCACCATGATTATAATGTTGAGGGACTTCCTCGTATATTGGTTGAGGAAGTTCATGGTAGTAGTAGTCATCCTCCTCTTGATAACTTACAAAAGTTGGCGTATCGGATCCTTCACTATCATACTCCGAATCATCCTCAAACTGGTAACTATTAATTCTCTTCTCAGATTGAGAACACATGTTGCGATCCTGCTGGTTGAAGCTCCTTTGGTTATCTGACTAGTAGGAGCCTTGAGAGTTTGGTGAAGGTGGGCCATGATATGTATGTGTACGGTACGAGTCATCGTCCTCCACGGCCTTATATCCTTCATGTGGGTCATAGACCCAACTCCACGTCATCTTTAGTTACCTGTACACATGAGACACACAAATCCCAAACGTAAAACTGAAAAAATAAAATAAAACTAAAAGTAAACAAAACACTAAACTATCACTTTGCGCGTTGATTCCCCGGCAACGGCACCATTTTGATCGATGTCGAAGGGTCAATCAAAAACATTTGTAAAATACCATTACTAGCTAGGGCAAGTAAGGTGTCGAATCCACAGGGAATCAGTGGAAAGTGCTAATCAAGTTTAATACTTAATAATTAATTAACTAAGTGGACAAACGATGTCAAGCGGTTTAAAGAGTAGTTTGTAAACAATTATATGAAAATAACCAAACTCCAGGGTTCGGGTTTTGCAGCAAGTTATGGAATTGATAAACTTCTTTGGACAATTTCTAATAAAATATGTAAATCAAAAGACTTAACGATTGACTGTGTTGATCGTCAGAACTGAATCCGAACATTTGACAAAGTTAAATGAAAATCTATTTGATAATCGGTTTTACTTGTTGAAACACAAAATCAATAATATGGTTAATGATAAACGGGTCAATGACGAAAGAACTCAATCCTAATTGTTGATGACCACAAATCAATTAACTGACAAAAGATTAAGTATTCAATTAATTAAAATCGTGTAAGCACGAATGAAAACTCAAAGAATTGATGAATCGAATGATTAATCAATTACAAATCCAAAGTTAAAGTTTAGAATAAACATAACCTAACAAGTAACTCAATCCTACACCCGGAGATGGTTATGAAGCCTTTTAGCCTTGCATCTTGATCTTCATGTTCTTGATTATGATGTTGGAGAATGATTTCATGGATCAATCTTGTGATTAGGATGAGTGTTAGTGGTGTAAAACGGCCTCCAATAAGTCCCCAAACTGATTATGAATGAATGGGATCGACCTTAGGGTTTTTGGGCTTTAAATATGGAAGAAAATCACCAAAAACCCATTTTCCGTCAGACCAGACCGTAGCTAGACCAGACCGTAAGCTACGGTCTGGCCACCGTAGCTTACGGTCAGACCGTAGCTTACGGTCTGCACCCACTGCCTTACGGTTCTGCTAGGCCAAAACTGTTTTCTTCAAAGAATCTTCGTTTCAACTCCGTTTTCCTCCCCGTTTGCGGCCATGTCTTCCTATTTCAATTATCTATCATCTCATACGTCATTACTTTCATTTTAACTCCATCATGAATGCTCCAAGTTAGCTTATTTAAGCTCCGTTAAGCTCCGCACACCTGTAAACATAAAACCTATCAAAGTATTTGTGTTCGATACATATAAACAAGTAAAACACACAATATAAAACACTTAAAGCATGTACTTTTACCCACACATCAAGTAGCACCCTTGCAGGTATATTCCAGAAAGAGGACCCGTCACGACTACGAGGCCACTACTTCGGCGACTGTTCCGACTGCCGTAGGTCTACCTCCACCGCCTCCACAAGAGCGAGTTAGAGGACGAGCTCCGGGAGGGTTTGGCAGGTTGACTATCTTGGAGAAGAAGATAGCTGAATACGAGGTGATTATTCCCGAACTCCTCACCCGTATTGCCACGTCGGAACAGAAAGACCATGGGGATGACCAGGCCAACACGGCTGTGTGCCCGTTTATCCTTGATCTGGAGAAGAGGGAGGAGCTGACGGAATTGAAGGTGGATGGGTTGAAGGCTAAGGATGAAGTGATATGGCCATGCAATCTCTACCTCAAGGGCCTTCACTAGATAAGGCCCTGGTGGTGTTTAGTAGTTTTTATGTAAATCATAAACTTGTTATCTTTTGGGGATGTCTTTTGGTATGGGGTGAGTGGAAAAACAACTACCCGGTGTGGTATGTATCCCACCAATTTTGGGTATGTACGGGTAGTAGTGAACCCCCCTCTTTTTGGATTATGCATGGTTAAACTTTGACTCTAATATGTAGGTTTTATGATTATGGATATTGTTGTAATAATTAATTAGGAATCTATATGTATTATTAACATACCAAAAACTAATGTTTAACTTTTGCTACATATAAAAGAAACTATGGCACCAACAACAAGACAAACCGCCACAAACCAAGGAATCGGCTTACCAACTTTCCATGAGGAGTTAGCACGCTTAATCCTCAACATGTAAACACGACACTCGATCAACGTGAGGCTAAAAAAAACACCCGAAACACTACTAATAACATAACCAGAGAAACTCGACTAATCTCCCACCTATAAATAGAAAACCTAACCCCAAATACTACAACTACAACTCTACTTTTGTCAATTACACACTCCATCCCATTTCGTGCGCTCTTGAACCCACCACTCATAATCAAGCTTCCAAAGATCCTCTTTGGCCAAAAGCCATGGATGAAGAATACAATACCCTGCTTCACAACCACACATGGGAACTCGTTTCATCAAAATCTTATAATCCGATTGGTTGTAATGGGTATTTCGTTTTAAACGACACCCGGATGGTTCCTTTGCTAAAAACAAAGCCCGACTAGTAGCTAAGTGATTTATTCAACAATATGGGAAAGATTATTTTGATACATTTAGTCCCGTAACAAAACCCGTAGCCATCAGAACTGTTCTCACCATTGCTCTATCCCGGGGTTTGGTCTTTTGGCAACTCGATGTCAACAATGCCTTCTTGCATGGCATATTGCAAGAAGAAGTTTACATGGTTCAACCACCAGGTTATGTTAATCCACAATACCCGAACCACATTTGGACTCAAGCAAGCTCTGCGAGCTTGGTACATGGCTGTAACAGCTTTTCTACTTGAGTCGGGTTTTCAAAAATCACTTACCGATGCTTCTCTCTTTATTTACAATCGTGAGGGGATCATTTGTTATTTCATGGTGTACGTTGATGACATAATTCTCACGTGTAACAACTCTCTTTTAATTGACCACTTTGTCACTAGCCTTGCTAACCGGTTTTCCATCAAAGATTTGGGCTTCCCTAGTCACTTTCTTGGTGTTGAGATAATTCCAACCACCGCTGGTTTATTTCTCTCACAACATAGACATATTCTTGACCTTCTTACACTTCATCGCATGGATGGTTCTAAAGTGGTTACTACACCGTTGAACTCCTCCCAAACACTTACGCTTGATAATGGCACCCCACGGGTAGACCCGACTCCATATTGCAAGCTTGTTGGCTCATTACAATATCTTGCCTTTACACGACCCGACATCTCCTTTGTAGTCAATCAGTTATCACAATTTATGCACTCCCCATTACAAACACATTGGCAGGCTCTCAAACGGCTCTTGCGTTATTTAAAAGGCACACTCTATCACGATTTGTTTTTAAGCAAGAAGTCACCCCTCCAATTAACCACATTTTCATACCCCGATTGGGGAGGAATCTACAAAGCTGGTCGGTCCACCACGGCTTATATCGTGTACCTTGGATCCAATATAATATCATGGAGATTGGCCCGTTAAAAGTCAGTTTCACGCTCCTCCACTGAAGCAGAGTATAAAGCACTTTCAAATGCAACGGCAGAAGTGTTATGGGTTAAAAATCTTCTCAGGGAGCTTGGTCTAATGATTAAGGATCCTCCTCGACTTTATTGTGATAACACGGGTGCCGCATACCTATGTGCTAATCCCGTGTATCATTCTTGCATGAAACATGTAGCTTTGGACTACCATTTTGTAAGAGAACATGTAGCTGCAGGTGCCCTCAAGGTTCATCACATCAACTCTACGGATCAACTTGCGGATGTGCTAACAAAACCGCTCTTCAAGAGCTCTGTTCCTCCGCCTACGGTCCAAGATTGGAGTCTCTGATGGATCCTCCATCTTGCGTGGGCGTATCACGACACATGGAATAATCAAATAATTAACATGTTTTGTGTCAATTATATTTAAATTCAAATTTCAAATCTTAGTCAAGGTTGTTGTAGAAGTCATATGTAAGCTCCTTTATTATCTCCTTTAGTTATAGGTGTACTCATAAGTGTGAGAAATCATTATAACCAATCAAAATTTTTCAGTAGTGCAAGAAGTGTGAGAAATCATTATAACCAATCAAAAATTTTCTTTTAATTTTATCTTTAATTTCTGTTGAAGGGTATACTTGTAATCTCCATAAATATGTGAATATGATAACTATTAATTGCTGGAGGTTTCAAATAATATTTTATCTTTTATTTTACTTAAACATTTGCAAGATGTTAGTGTATGTATTCTTCAAACAGCTGCAAGTAATATTTTATTTTTTATTTTTCTTAAACATTTGATTATGGTAACTATTTTTTATTTTTCGTTAATTACTGCATGTATTGTGCATATTTCTCATGTTAACATTAGTGTCCCACAATTCTTCAAATTAATGTTTTTTTGTACAACCGTTGTAAATAATAAACTATTTTGTATATTACGAAAAAGCACTACATATCATACATGACAACGTACTATGTTTTACTTACACATCTCATAGACATGAGTTTGCATATTTTTTACACATGTTCACCATAATACTTCAAATATATTTTATAAAACAAAATTTTACATCACCCTAATTACTCAGTTTCATCAACTGTTTGTATTAATGTGTAGGTATGTACACATGAATGTATGTACGTATGTAGGTACTCGCGTATGTGTAGGTGTGTATGTAAGTACGTAAGTATGTAGGTATGCAAATATCTGTAGGTATGTATGTATGAACATATGTATGTATGTGCGTGCATATATATGTATGTACGCACGTATATATGTACGTACATTTGTATGTATGTGGTATGTGTAGGTACATATATACGTATATATGTATGTACGTTGGTATGCACGTATGTAGGTATGTATGTGTGCAGGTATAGTAGCTGATATGAGGTTAAAAATTGATTAAAAGTCCATCACAAAAAGTATTACTTATAATGTATCGAATGGTAGAATGTCTTATATATTAATTTTTTTTTGAACAAGAGCTCCTAATTACAAAATAATTGTTTTTACGGTTTAATTAATTAAGGCGTAAATGATAGTAACTAATGGAGACATTGAAGTCTGATTTAATGATTCCAAAACACCAAAAGCATATGGTAAATGACGGTTTCGCATGGAGATGTGGAGCGAGTTGTCGATGTTTGAATAAAAGTAATGTATAGGACCGTTATGTTAGTTTTCAATAATAAAAACTATGTAAACTCTGATGTTTATTAAATATGTTTAATATTATATATTAAACGTTGTGTTATTATGATTGGCTATCGGTTAACAACAACTGTCACCACCCGAAAGTATGTTTAGTTGTAAAGACTTCCGCTGAAATTATTATTATGAAGTTTTCGGGGTGTGACAGAGGTTGGTATCAGAGCCGGTCGTTATAGTGAATTAGAAAAGTTAAAATTTCTAAACTATAACTAAATATTCAAATACACGCTCGATCCCGCCTCGCGAAACAAAGGTAAAAGTGTAAGTAAATATATATGCATATTTTGATTATATATTATGATTACTAAGGATGGACTTTATATTACAGATGACTTCACCTCTTGCCGTTGATATCCCCGATTCCGAGAGCGGCACCCATGGAGCACCCTTGGCCCCGATCGATCCCTCACCCGCCATTGATTTGTCTCATCCCATACCCCCCCACTTTTCAGGGAACTCACTATGATGAGAGCTCCCGAAAAAGGGCTAGGGATGACTATGAGGCGGATCCCGCCTTCTATGTTCCACTCGCTATTGAGGCACCCCCACCGCCCCTCATGGAAAGGGGAAAGAGTTGGGGAATATCCCAACTGTAGATGATCAATTCGCCTCACGAGATGAGAAAATGGTTATGCACGAGGTCACATTGTGTAGCCATGAGGCTCGTCTGGTTCAGGTGGAACTTAGAGGGGGAAATGATGGGTGGGCTATTGACACGTTGTCAAAATTTGTGTGCAACATGGATGTCCGTATGAGGGACGTAGAGCGAAAGATGATTGGACTGGAGACTAGGATTGGGGCTTTGGAGCCTCAAGTGCGTTACCTTATGGATCACCACTAGGGGTTGTTATGGTTACCTTTTGTTGATGTATGTTATTAAGACTTCTAGACTTTTATTTGGTAGGGGAAACCAAAACTATTAGGTATAATAGATATTATACCAATTTTGTTAATGTGTAATATTAATAGGTACCCCACCTAAATCTTTTGGACATTATGGTAGTTTAATATTTTAATCTTATCATGGTTGTAAACTAAATTATTTTATTTATGTAAAAGAATCATGGCACCTCAAACAAGGAGAAACGCCACTAGCCAAGCAACCGGAATGCCATCGTCACAAGAGGAATTGGCACAACTAATCGCGCAACATGTTAATTCGGCACTCGAACAACAAAACATGGACCGAACCGCTGACCGAACTATCTGAAACGATGTCAGAACCGGAACACAAAACGGTACAATTGTTTTAGTAAAAGACAAAAATTCCATAAGATTTTAACTAGTAAAATGCAATAACTAACAATAATAATTAGCAAACTATGTTAAAATAGGGGATCCCGTGCTCAGGTGCGCTTATAAAACTTTTCAAGGGTGTAAACCCAAAGCTTTTACCGGGCCGAAGAACCTCTTGAGATTGTGAGATGGATAGAAAAGATGGAGTCGGTTATGAAAATTAGTGATTGTACCCCCGCACAACGAATCATGTATGGGGTCTGTTCATTCGTGGACGAAGCTTTAGAATGGTGGAATTCACTAATTCAAAACATGGGAGAAGATGCGACTTATAATTTAACTTGGAATGAATTAAAGGAATTATTGCTAAAAGAATATTGTCCTAGAAACGAACTTCAAAAGATCGAATATGAGTTTTGGACACTAAAAATGGAAGGTGCAGACATCGGCGCGTATACTTCTCGTTTCAATGCACTGGCGAGATTGGTACCACGACTAGTTACGCCAGAATATGTTCGAATCGAGAGATACATTTGGGGTTTAGCGCCTGAAATTTGAGGCATGGTTACTTCCTAGAAGCCAACCACCATCCAATCTGCCCGAGAATTGGCAAAGACCCTAACCGATGATGCTGTATGAATGGGAACATTGAAAGTGACGGGTAAGAAGCTGGTAGATTCCATCCGGGATAAGAAAGATTCCGGAACGATTCCAAAGTCAGCCGACCAGAAAAGGAAATGGATCGATAACTCCGGAGGGAAATTCTGAAAGAAACTAAATTCCGGGAGAATGTTTACGGCTAACACAAGTAGGCCGGGGAAAGGCGCGAATCAAGCTTCTCAGTGCAACAGGTGTGGAAAGAGTCACGTTGGGGAATGTTGGAAATATCAGAAGTGTAACCGGTTTGGACACCAGACTCAGTACTGCTTCAGTGAGGACTCTCCGTCCGGTTCAGGAAAACCGAATGCCGGATGCTTTGAATGTGGAAACATGGGGCATTATCGAAAGGACTGCCCAAAACTCATAAACCAGAACGCGAAAGGTAGAGCCTTCGAGATAAATGCGAAGATAGCCAGGATAGACTCCTAAGTAGTGACCGATGTGTTCCTTATTAATAGACACTGTGCTTACGTATTATTCGATACCGGAGCCGATTTAAGTTTCGTTTCCAAACAATTTAAACCCTTACTTGGCATATAGTCCAGTAAACTAGATACCAAATACTCGATAGAATTAGACAACGGGAAGACGATTGAAACCAGTAAATTCGTGCGAAACTGTAGTATCCTCCTAGCAAACCACACGTTCAATATCGATTTGTTACCTGTCGAATTAGGTAGTTTCGATATAGTTGTGGGAATGGACTGGTTATCCAAGAATCAGGCTGAAATCATTTGCTCAGAAAAGTTGATTCGTTTACCACTCCCAGGCGGTGAAACATTAACTATTCAAGGAGAGGAAGGTAACTCAGAACTAAATCTTACCAGTATTATGAAGACACACAAGATGTTACGCAAGGGTTATCCATCATTTTTGGTAAACGTTGTGGATACTAAAGCTGAAGAGCAAAAGATTGAAGACATTCCTATAGTAAGAGATTACCCTGAAGTTTTTCCTGAAGATTTACCTGCTTTACCTCCACCGAGGCAAGTTGAGTTCAGAATCAATTTAGTTCAAGATGTAGCACTGATAGCTCGATCTCCGTATAGATTGGCACCGTCGGAAATGCAGGAACTGTCGAACCAACTTCAAGAGCTGTTAGATAAAGGATTCATTAGACCTAGTTTTTCCCCATGGGGAGCACCAGTTCTTTTTGTGAAAAATAAAGACGGCTCATTTAGAATGTGTATCGATTATCACGAATTGAACAAACTGGCCATTAAGAATCGGTATCCCTTATCGAGAATTGATGACTTGTTTGATCAATTACAAGAATCCAGTTATTACTCAAAGATAGATTTGCGATCTGGATATCACCAGCTACGAGTTGCTGAAGAAGATGTTCACAAGACTGCGTTCCGAACCCGATATGGACATTATGAATTCTTAGTCATGCCTTTTGGTCTAACGAATGCACCTGCTGTATTTATTGACCTCATGAATAGAGTTTGTAAGCCATATTTGGATAAATTCGTGATAGTTTAATCGATGATATACTTATTTATTCACGAACTAAGAAGGAACAAGAGCAACATCTGAAGCTAATCCTAGAACTACTTCGAGATAAGAGGCTATATGCTAAATTCTCAAAATGTGAATTCTGGATGAGAGAAGTACGCTTCCTTGGACACGTGATTAATGAGCAAGGTATACACGTAGATCCCTCAAAAATTGAAGCAATAAAAAACTGGGAGACACCAAAGTCACCTACCGAAGTGCGTCAATTTTTAGGTCTTGCTGGGTATTACCGGAGATTCATCAAGAATTTTTTTAAAATAGCTCAACATTTGACGCTATTAACTCAGAAGGAAAGGAAGTATAATTGGACCGAAGACCAAGAAGAAGCCTTTCAGATTTTAAAACAAAAGTTGTGTAGCACGCCTATCTTGTCCTCACTAGAAGGAACCGATGGATTCGTAGTATATTGTGATGCGTCTCGCTTAGGTCTTGGTTGTGTGCTTATGCAACGAGACAAGGTGATAGCATACACATCAAGACAGCTCAAAGTACATGAAAAGAATTATACAACTCACGATTTAGAATTGGGAGCGGTAGTGTTTGCTCACAAAATTTGGAGGCATTATTTGTATGGAATGAAATGTACAATATTTACTGATCATAAGAGTCTCCAGCATATCTTTGATCAGAAAGAGCTAAATATGAGGCAACGTCGATGGGTAGAGTTACTCAATGATTACGACTGTGATATTCGTTACCACCCAGGTAAAGCGAATGTTGTGGCTGATGCATTGAGTCGAAAGGAAAGAGAAAAGCCTCTACGTGTTCGTGCATTAGGATTAACGATTCAAACGAGTCTCACTACTCAAATTCGTGATGCACAACGTGAAGCTTTGAAACCGCAAAACATAAGGTTTGAGAAATTACGAGGACTTGAATGCGAATTCATCACAAAATCTGATGGAACATTATATCTAATCGATCGAGTTTGGGTACCATTCTATGGAAATCTGCGTAAACTTATACTAGACGAAGCGCATAAGTCTGGATACTTGATCCACCCAGGATCAACCAAGATGTACAAGGATCTCCAAGAACATTATTGGTGGCCTAACTTGAAAAGAGATATAGCGGTTTATGTCAACAAGTGTCTAACATGTTCCAAAGTGAAAGCTGAACATAGAAGACCGCCTGGATTACTGCAACAAACAGAGATTCCACAGTGGAAATGGGATAATATTACCATGGACTTCATAACCAAATTGCCAGTTACGCCGCGAAGTCATGATGCTATTTGGGTAATTGTGGATAGATTAACCAAATCCGCTCATTTTATACCCATTAGAGAAAAAGACAGAATGGAGAAGTTGACTCAGCTTTATCTGAAAGAGATTGTAGCCAAACATGGTATACCTGTCTTAATCATTTCAGACAGAGATGGTCGTTTTGTTTCTCGTTTTTGGCAATCTCTTCACGAATCCCTAGGAACTCGCTTAGACATGAGCACATCCTATCATCCCCAGAAAGACGGTGAAAGCGAGAGAAATATCCAAACATTGGAAGACATGTTGCGAGCCTGTATTATTGATTTTGGAAATAGTTGGGATACTTATCTGCCTCTAGCAGAATTCTCTTATAATAACAGTTATCACTCCAGTATTAAAGCTGCTCCATTTGAAGCTTTGTACGGAAGAAAACGTCGATCCCCTTTGTGTTGGGCAGAATTCGGAGAAAAGCAACTTACAGGTCCTGAAATTGTCCAAGAGACCACCGACAGGGTCTTTCAGATCAAGGGCAGGTTGAAAGCTGCAGCCGACAGATAGAAAAGTTACGCGGATAATCGCAGGAGATCGTTGGAATTCCAAGTAGGAGACCAAGTATTACTTAAGGTATCACCTTGGAAAGGCATAGTCAGATTCGGTAAAAGAGGCAAGCTAAGCCCATGATACGTTGGACCTTTCAGAATCACCGATCGAGTAGGTCCAGTAGCTTAACGACTCGACCTACCTTCAGAACTCAGTGGAATACACGACGTGTTTCACATATCCAACCTGAAGAAGTGTCTATCTGACGAATCGCTGATCGTTCCTATTGAAGACATTAGGGTTGACGATAAGCTTCGATTTGTAGAAGAACCTGTTGAAGTCATGGAATGGAAAATTCAGATGCTAAGACGTAATAGGATTAAGCTAGTCAAAGTCCGCTGGAATTCAAGACTTGGTCCTGAGTTCACGTGGGAACGTCAGGATCAAATGAAATTGAAGTACCCTCACCTCTTCCCTGTAGAAACCGAAACCAGTACTACATCCTAAATTTCGGGAAGAAATTTCTAAAAGGATGGGAGAATGTGACAACTGCCAAAAATTAGACTAATCTGGTAATTATCTTAACTGTAATCGCGTATTAATTAGTAAGATAAATATATAGGAATAATATTTTTCCTTAAAGTCTTTGATTTTAGTTGAGTTTTAAAATATGGAACCCGAAAAAGTTAAATTCTATCGTGTAGCAAGCACGGTACAGATTGACACCGGGTAACCACTCGAAACGGATAAATTCATAAACATGTCAAGATGACCTCGAAAAATTAAATTTTATATTAGGATATTAGAGATAGTATATAAACTTAATTTTAGAAGGTTCGAATCGCAAAAAATTAGAAAATAAGTAACCGAAAGCCAGTAGAGGACACCGTAAGGACCCGACATCAAGTTTCTCAGAAAATTATGTTTTTAGGCAGACATTGACTGTAATCTAATTTCGCTCAAAGTCTGATGAAAACTATTAGAAACGGATGTCATTTGGCTGGATAAATTACGAGATACGTTAAACCTTAACACCTAGATAATACCATAAGCCTTTGTAATTACCCAACTCTTCCACTCCCTCACCCTTCTCTAGGCTGCCACCTACACACACAAACCCACCCACTTGCATTATAATATTAATTATATACATACAATGATTAGGAGATTACTTGTAAACATAAAACTTTGCCAAAACAACCTATACAATCCTAATCACCAACCCTATACCTCTTTCTCTCTCAATATAGCCGGCTATCACCACCATCCCACCATCTCACCATTTCAAATTTTTAATACATCCATATTGTTGAAGGTTAAGAACCCTTGGTGAAAGATTTAGCAAAATAGGAGATTAGGAAGCTAAGGAAGGAGTCATAAGCTAACTTAAGGCCACATTATCCCTCCCTTAGGCATCAAATCCGAAAATCCAAGGTAACCCACTTCAAGATTTGTGTATATTGGTTGTTTTATGATGTTTAAAGTTTGATTTTAGTATGCTTGATAATGTGTATGCAAGTATAATATGGATGTATGCATGCATGTGTGTGACCCGTGAGTTTATGTGTGAATGTGTAAAATGGGTTTTGTTGATTATAGGACTTGTTATGGTTGCATATTAGCTTGTTTAGATTGTCCATATTGATGTTACTTGAGTTTGTTTAACAAATGGGTTAAGTATTGTTATAATAATGAAAATGGTCAAAAGATTAAAGATGGATTATGGGTGAAAACACCCACATTGGCCGTGGGTTTTGGTTTGGGTAATGAAATGGAGTTGTTAACTTGTTAAATGTTAAAATGGTTAAGAATAAGTGATAATTTAGAAAACCCACATAGTTGATTACTTGAAAAAGTTGTAAGTAATAATAATAATGGTTTTGAAAAGGTAAATAGGATCTTGGAAAAGTGTTGATAAATGTGTAGAGATTTGATTATTTTGAAAAGTTACTTACACATGCAAGTAATACAAAAATTTGATTTTTATCATAAAGTTCACACTTGTCTTATATTGATTTTGATATGGACTGAAAATGACAAATTAAGTGATGGAATGAGACATGTGAAAAGGAATAAAATCTACTAGAAGAACTATGATGCATGAAACATGGTAACTTAAATAGTACAAGATGTTTTGTAAGTTGGTTTGATAAGTGAACCTAATCTTGTTTGAATAATTAAAGACTTGTGATTAGGATTACTTTAGTAAACTCTAGTGTAAAGATTATTGGAATAATAAAAATATTGGTAAAAATACTACTTACTAGTAATAGTAACTTTGTTAATGGGTAAATGGAAAATCTAAGAACAATTGTTCAATAAATTGTTAAGAGTTTTCTATCAAACTAGTTGAATGAGGTGGATATAAGTTACACCTAATTACACTTGAAAGCATGAATTGAATGAAAGTTGTTTTGCTAAATATAGAAACTTTATTGTTAAAGAACCAAGTATGTTTTTGTTTAAAGGATGATAATGGGATGGATTAAGACTATATTATGGGTTGCTAAGATCTGGAAATTTTGAAACATAAAAACCTACTAGAGATTATAGAAATAGCATGTTCATTGTGTTGTTGAAAGCTTAAGCTAAGGCTTAAACATGTGTAGTAAAAGATTTGTTTTGTGTGCATACTTGGTTCTAGATGATCAAACATTAGTGTGATGATATAATACTTGTTATTATATGTATATTTTCTGTACAATATGGTTTGGTTTTGACATTGTGACTTAAATAGCTTGTCGGTGACATTAACGGTCGGAAAGTTTGACTTTTAACGTAAACCGGCATGAGTTTTGGGAACTGGATTAAAACAGCTCCTAAAGTCATAATATTCTTATATTTAACATAAGTTAGAGTATAAGAAAAGTCAAATATAGCAAAACTTAAACCAACCCGGTTCGTGTCGCGAAAACCGACACGAAAACGTTAAAATGAGTGTTTTTTTGAAATCGGTAACAAAAATGAAAACCATATCATTTTTATTGAAAAAATAATAAAATATGATTAAAAACTATATAAAAAGTGTTTTTGATAATTAAAAACTAAAAGTTTTCACAAAACGACAACCGGTTCGTTTTTAAGTCCAAAACCGACGAAACCGACTAAAATAAAGTCAAAATTCTAAATTAAATAAAAACTTAAAATTTTAAAAACACTACAACAACTAAAAGAAATAATTTTTATAAATTATAATATTTCATTTAAATTATTAAATAAAACAATTATTGGTTAATTATTAATTGTTTATATTTTAAGTGTATATTTATAGAATTATAAGTTAGTAACTTTATGTGTTGTGTGCTTGTGTGAATTTTAGACTAAGGTTGTGTATATATATATATATATATATATATATATATATATATATATATATATAGTAAACCAATTTTGGTCAAACTTGAACTTAAACTTAACGAACGTGTACTAATATAGGACACGAGCGTTTACACAAACACCGGATTGAAAGGTGAGTTTTTCCTCCGAAAAGCATATTGTATATCTATATTCGTATTTATATATATGTTTTGAAAGCGCATTATACTTTACAAATTGTAGTTATTGTGGGATGAATCAATTTGGTTAAATAACTGTTAACCGAATTGAGGGCACATAAATGTTGGTAGATCTATCGGGGTGACGCCCCCCACTTCCATTCGTGTTGGGTTAAAAGTGGGAATATTTCGAGTATGGCACGTTTCGAGTTATCAAATTGGTAGCCATACACGCGTTGTACTCTTAGCTAGTTTTCCAACTAATGCTTTTTGTGCTTAAAGGTAAAATGCGTGTTTCGTTATTGTGTTGTACCGTGTATAGATCGGTACTGTTGGGAGTATAATAGCCGTACACTATTAAATTCATGTGTTGTTTATATATAAATTGTCTATATTTATATAATAAGTTTTTCTCGGGAATAACCCACTAACATTCGTGTTGACCCAAATATTATTTAAAAATGTTTTACAGGTAAATGACGGTTTCGCATGGAGACGTGGAGCGAGGCGTCAGTGTTTGAATAAAAGTAATGTATGGGACCGTTATGTTAGTTTTCAATAATAAAAACTATGTAAACTCTGATGTTTATTAAATATGTTTAATATTATATATTAAATGTTGTGTTATTATGATTGGCTATCGGTTAACAACAACTGTCACCTCCCGAAAATATGTTTAGTTGTAAAGACTTCCGCTGAAATTATTATTATGAGGTTTTTGGGGTGTGACATTTAATATGTGATGAAATTGCATACTTGAATTATGAGAGGATGCATGATTAAACTATAGATTAGTTTAACATATTGGTCAAAATAATACTTACTTACTAGAAATGGAAACTTTGTTACTAGTTGAATTGAAAGATTAAAACTTGAATACAATGTTTTCTGACCCGGTGTGACAACTGTCAAAACTTAGACTAATCTGGTAATTATCTTTACCATAATCACGTATTAATTAGTAAAATAAATATATAGGAATAATATTTTTGTCCAAAGTCTTTGATTTTAGTCGATTTTTAAATTACGGAACCCGAAAAAGTTCAATTTTGGCGTGTAGCGAACAATGCATAGTTTGACATCGGGTAAAGACTTAGAAACAAATAAATTCGTAAACGTGTCTAGATGGCTTCGAAAAATTAAATTTTATATTAGGATGTTAGATATAATATATAAACTTAATTTTAGAATGTTCGAATCGCGAAAATTAGAAAATAAGTAACCGGAAGCCAGTAGAGGACACCGTAAGAACCGCCGTCAAATTTTTCAGAAAATTAAGTTTTTAGGCAGACATTGACTGTAATCTATTTTCGCTCAAAGTCTGATTAAAATTATCGAAAACGGGCTTCGTTTGGCTAGGTAAACTATGCATTACGTTAAACCTTATCACCTAAACTACACCATATATATTATTATTTACCAAACCCTTCCACTCCCCCCTCCTATTTCGGCCGAGACACACACACATACCCAACCCCACCTCCCAAAGCCTTCAATCACATATTTGATTTACACACACTCAATGATTACTTGGGTTACTTGTAAGCTCCATAAACATCCACATAACCCTATACTACACCAACTCATCACTCTAATACCTCTCTTTCTCTCCATATAGCTGGCCACCACCACCACCCTATCATAATATCACCACTTCAAATTATTACACACACACACACACTATTGAAGGATTAAGATACTTGATGGAAGATTAAGCAAGTAACAAGTATTAGGAAGCCAAGGAAAGGATTACAAGCTAGCACAAGCTCAAATTATCATTCCCTTAGTCACCAAAACTGAAAATCCAAGGTAACCCACCTTAATATTGGGTATATTAGTTATTATTAGGGGTGGCAATCTTGACCCACGGGTTGAATGGGTTGTATCAAAATGTATAAGATGAGTCAGAATGGGTCAAACTAAACAAAAAATGATTGAAACAGGTCAAAACGGGTTGACATTTCTCGGGTTTTTTTATGGAACGAGAAAAACAGAGGAAACTTTTTGGTATTTTTCCTCTAAGTTTTTGATTTATATTTCAAGTTATAATTTTATAATTTTTTTTTTTGATTTTTTTGGTGAGGGATTTTGAAATGGGTCAAAATGGCTTGAGATTTCAAAACCTATTTCAAAACCCCTCAACAAAAAACTCAAAAAAAATAATTAAATAATTATAACTCGAAATATAAATAAAAAACTTAAAAAGTAAAAATAACAAAAAGTTTCCTCCGTTTTTCTCGTTCCATAAAATAAAAAAACCCCGAGAAATATCAACCCGTTTTGACCCGTTTCAATCATTTTATTTTTTTAGTTTGACCCATTCTGACTCATCTTATACATTTTGATACAACACATTCAACCCATGGATCAAGATTGCCACCCTAGTTATTATATATTGTTTAAAGCTTGATTTTGGTATATTTGGTGATGTGCATGCAAGTTTGATATACTTGTGTGCATGCATGTGTGTGCCGTGAGTTTGTATGTGAATGTAGGAAATGGGTTTAGTTGATTATAGGACTTGTTATGGTTATATATTAGCTTGTTTAAATGGTCCATATTAAGTTTACTTGAGTTTGTGAATAAATGGGTTTGAGTATTGTTTTAGAGGTTAAAGTAAGTGTTTAAGATTGAAAGATTGAAAATGGAATATGGGTAAACATACCCACATGAGCCGGGGGTTATGGTTTGCATTGGTTAACTAGTAACTTGTTAAAATTGTTAAGAATGATTGTTTAACTTGAAACCTACTTAGTTGATTTATTTAAAAGTTACTTGAAAAGTTGTTAAGTAATCTTCAATAATGAGTTTGAAAAGTGAAAAGTAAAATTATAATGGAATCTTGAAAAATGGTTGACAAAATGGTGTAGAGATTTTTGTCATTTGACTATTTTAAAAGTTAACTTACATGAGCACATAATCCAATACTTGATTTGATTATAAAGTAAATAATTGTCTTATATGGATTTTGTGTTGATTAAAGATGATAAAACTTGAATATGATGATATATTACTTGTTATTAGATGTATATTTGCTGTACCAAATGGTTTGGTTGTGACATTATGACTTAGATTGCTTGTCAGTAACATTAACGGCCGGAAAGTTCGACTTTTAACGTGAACCAACAAGAGTTTTTGGAAATGTTTTAAAACAGCTCCTAAAGTCATAAAATTCTTATAAACAACACAATTTAAAGTATAAGAAAAGTCAAAGATAGCAAAACTTGAACTTACACGATTCGTATCGCGAAAACCGACATGAAAACGTTAAAATTAACGTTTTTAAGAAACATTAAGTTAAATAAAAACCATATCATGTTTATGGAAAAACTAACAAAATATGATTAAAAACAATATAAAAGTGTTTTTGGTAATTTGAAATTAAAGGTTTTCATGAATTGATAACCGGTTCGTTTTTAAGTTCAAAACTAGCCAAACCGACAAAAGCGACAAAAATAAAGTAAAAATTATAACTAAAATAAAAACTTAAAATTTTCAAAACATTCCAGCAACTAAACGGAATAAATTTTTATAAATTAAAATATTTCATTTAAAATATTAAATAAAACAATTATTGGTTAATTATTACTTGTTTATATTTTTAAAATGTTTATTTATAGAATTATAAGCTAGTAGTTTTATGTGCTTGTATGCTTGTGTGAACTCTTAGATTAAGGATATATATATGTATATATATAGTTGACCAATTTTGGTCAAATCCAAACTTAGAATTAATGAACGTGTACTAATATAGGACACGAGATTTTGGACGTTTACTGAAATCAAGGTGAGTTTTTCCTCCGAAAAGCATATGTGTGTGTATATATATACACATATATATTCCTATTTATATACATGTGTTGAAAACACATTATACTTTACAAATTGTCGTTATTGTGGTATGAATCAATTTGGTTAAATAACTGTTAACCTGAATTCGTAAGAGCACAGAAATGTTGGTAGATTTATCGGGGTGACGCCCCCACTTCCATTCGCGTTGGGTTAAAAGTGGGAATATTTCAAGTATGGTACGTTTCGAGTTATCAAATTGGTAGTCATACACGCGTTCTACTCTTAGCTAGTTTACAACTAATGTTTTTTTTTGTGTAAAAAGGTAAATGCGGGTTTCGCTGTTGTGTGTACTGTGTATAGATCGATACTGTTGGGAGTATAATAGTCGTACACTATTATATTCATGTGTTGTTTATATATAAATTGTCTATATTTATATAGTTGTTTTTCTCGGGAAGAACTCATCAACATTCGTGTTGACTCAAATATTATTTAAATATGCTTTACAGGTGAATGACGGTTTCGGGAGGAGGAGCGGGAAATAGGCGTGGGTGTTTGAATAAAGTTATGTATGAGACTGTATTGTAGTTTTTAATAATAAAAACTATGTAAGACTCTGATATTTAAATAAATATTTTATATTAAACGTTGTGTTATGGTGATTGGCTAACGGCAACTGTCACCGCCCGAAAATGTTTAATTGTAAGACTTCCGCTGAATTATCATTATGGGTTTTCGGGGTGTGACAGAGGTTGGTATCAGAGCCAATGGTTATAGTGAATTAGAAAAGTTAAAATTTCTACACTATAACCGAATATTTAAACACACGCTCGATCCCGCCTAGCGAAGCAAAGGTAAAAATGTAAGTAAATATATATGTGTATATTTATTTAGTTATTTATATATTATGATTACTAAGGATTGACTTTATATTGCAGATGTCTTCACCACATGCTATTGATATCCCAGACTTTGGGAGTAGCACCCATGGAGCCCCGCTTACCCCGATCTAGCCGTTACCCGCCTCTATTCTGCCCCATCCCATGCCCGCTTCCCGAGATACTCACCTAGGTGAGAGCTCGCGAAAGAGGACCCGAGATGACTTTGAGGCGGACCCCGCCATTATTGTTCCACTCGACCTCGAGGCACCACCACCGCCCCCGCATGGTAAGAGGAACGTGTTGGGAGATATCTCGACTATAGATGACCATTTTGCTTCTCGGGATGAGAAAATGGTCATGCATGAGGCAACCTTGGGTGGCCACGAAATTCGCCTTGGTCGTGTGGAACGAAAAGGTGGAAACGATGATTGGGCTTTTGACATGTTGTCAAGATTTGTGTGCACCATGGATGTTCGCATGAGAAACTTGGAGCATAAGATTATTGGGTTGGAGGTTAGGTTTGGGACTTTTGAGCCTCAAGTGCGTTATCTTATGAGTCTCCATTAGGAGTTATTGTGATTGTCTTTTGTTGTTGGTTATGTATGTTATTATGACTTTTAGACTTTTGTGGTAGAACTTACGTGGGAAGCGCCGAGACATTTAGGTATAATAGGTATTATATCAATTTTGTTAATTTGTAATGCTAATACGTATTCTCACCTAAACCTTATGGGACTTTATGGATGTTTAGTATTATGATCTTATTTTAAGTATTATGGATTGGGCTTTTGACATGTTCTCAAGATTTGTGTGCACCATGGATGTTCGCATGAGAAACTTGGAGCATAAGATGATTGGGTTGGAGGCTAGGTTTGGGACTTTGGAGCCTCAAGTTCGTTATCTTATGAGTCTCCATTAGGAGTTATTGTAATTGTCTTTTGTTGTTGGTTATGTATGTTATTATGACTTTTAGATTTTTGTGGTAGAACTTACGTGGGAAACCGAGACATTTAGGTATAATAGGTATTATACCAATTTTGTTAATTTGTAATGCTAATAGGTATTCTCACCTAAACCTTATGGTAGTGGCGGAGCCAAGAATTTTTCCTATGGGTTCGGGATTTTTCGGTGTTTGAATTTTTCTTTTCACCATCAAAATTTTTGGACCCAGGTGGGTCAGATATATAGAATACAATTTCACTATCATAACAAAAGGGCATTGTCAGCGTTCAACAAAATACAAAGTCATTTTAAATAAAAAAAAAGTATATTACATTTTTTGAAAACGACTGTTAACATTTTTAATCGCGACTTTCAAAAAGTAATTATTTTTAATATAACAAATGCAAGTATCATATATATAATCGTCACTCATCAAATAAAAACTAAACTTGTTTTTTTTTTCCTAAATTTGATTTGGTTATTTTAAAATTAAAATTAAAGAAAAATGGATAGAAAAAATGACAGAAATTAAACATTTAAGTTGGGTTGAAGGATATATGTTAGATTTAACTTTTTATTTAGAAGAGACCCTATCAAATAAAAGTAATATTACAAACTTAATTGACTAATGCTTAGTTAACATAATAAGAGGTTCAACCCAAACTTTTAAACAAACTTATAAACTAGGAATCACAATTACTTTTTAGAATTCATTATTATATAATAATTTTGGTTACCATCTGAAAAATTAAGAAAATTCAAATAAAAGATACTAAAGATTTTTGAAGCATAGTCTGCTCACTAAATTAAATTAAATTAAATTAAATTAAATTAAATGTAAAGGAGTAAAGAAAGTATAAATTGTCTTGCACTCACCCTAGACAAAATAAATGATCACAGGGGATGTGTGAAAAGGGTTAAAAGTATTAGGTTGGGCATAGAAATGACCCAAAACACAATTAACCATAAATAAGGCATCTGGAAGGTTAAGCATGCATATTTCAATATTTCATTCTTTCTTCTTCATTTTCACGGCACCTGCATATCTAATTCATAGCAAAGATACCTTTTCTTTCAACGTATTTCGCCTTTGTTACCGGGTTCGCTCGCCGAAAAAGAGTGGGTTCGCTCGTTAATTCGATACCAAGGCTATATATAAAACCGAAAAAAGATCGTGTTCGGACGAACCTGGTGGCCAAGCCGTACCTCCGCCACTGTCTTATGGGACTTTATGGATGTTTAATATTATGATCTTATTTTAAGTATTATGGATTGGGCTTTTGACATCTTCTCAAGATTTGTGTGCACCATGGATGTTCGCATGAGAAACTTGGAGCATAAGATTATTGGGTTGGAGGCTAGGTTTGGGACTTTGGAGCCTCATGTGCGTTAACTTATGAGTCTCCATTAGGAGTTATTGTGATTGTCTTTTGTTGTTGGTTATGTATGCTATTATGACTTTTAGACTTTTATGGTAGAACTTATGTGGGAAGCCGAGACATTTAGGTATAATAGGTATTATACCAATTTGTTAATTTGTAATGCTTATAGGTATTCTCACCTAAGCCTTATGGGACTTTATGAATGTTTAGTATTATGATCTTATTTTAAGTATTGGTTGCAAACTAAATTATTTTCTTTTTGTAAAAAGAATGATGGCACCTCATACAAGGAGAACCGCCACTAGTTAAGCGACCGGAATGCCATCGTCTCAAGAGGAATTGGCACAACTAATAGCGCAACATGTCAACTCGGCACTCGGACGAAAAAATGTGGACCGAACTGCGAACCGAACTATCCAAAACGATGTCGGAATCAGAATGCAAAGCAGTACATACATTTGTTTTAGTAAAAAGGGCGAAAATTTTTATAAAGAATTCCATAAGATTTTAAGTAGTTAAATGAAATAATTAATGATAATAATTGTTAGCAAACTATGTTAAAACTGGGAATCCCATGCTCGGGTGCACTTATAAAACTTTTCAAGCGTGTAAACCCAAAGCTTTTACCGGGCCCGAAGGACCTCTTGAAATTGTAAGATGGATAGAAAAGATGGAGTCGGTTATGTAAATTAGTGATTGTACCCCCACACAACGAATCATGTATGGGGTGTGCTCTTTCGAGGACGAAGCCTTAGAATGGTGGAACTCACTAATTCAAAACATGGAAGTAGATGCGGCTTAACTTGGAATGAATTGAAAAAAGTACTATTAAAAGAATATTGTCCTAGAAACGAACTTCAAAAGATTAAATATGTGTTTTGGACACTAAACATGGAAGGTGCAGACATCTGCACATATACTTCTCGGTTCAATGCACTGGCAAGATTGGTACCACAACTAGTCACGCCGGAGTACGCCCGAATTGAGAGATACATTTGGGGTTTAGTTCCTGAAATTCGAGGCATGGTTACTTCCTCGAAGCCAACCACAATACAAGCTGCTAGAGAATTGGCAAAGACCCTAACCGATGATACTGTACGAATGGGAACGTTGAAAGTGACGGGTAAGAAAATGGCAGATTCCATCCTGGATAAGAAAGATTCTAGAACGATTCCAAAGTCAGCCGATCAGAAGAGGAAATGGATCGATAACTCCGGAGGACAATTCCGAAAGAAACCGAATTCCGGAAGGATGTTTACGGCTAACACGAGTAGACCAGAGAAGAGCGTGAGTTAAGCCTCTCAGTGCAACAGGTGTGGAAAGATTCACGTTGAAGATTGTTGGAAATGTCACAAGTGTAACCGGTTTAGACACTAGACACAATACTATTTCAGTAAGGACTCACCGTCTGGTTCAAGAAAACCGATTTTCGGATGCTTCGAATGCGGAAACATGGGACATTATCGGAAGGACTGCACGAAACTCAGAAACCTTAACGCGAAAGGTAGAGCTTTCGAGATAAATGCGAAAAAAGTCAGGAAAGACTCCTCTGTTGTCACCGGTATGTTCCTTATCAATAGACACTATGCCTACGTATTATTCGACACCGGAGCCGATTTAAGTTTCATTTCTAAACAATTTGAACCCCTCCTTTGTATAGAACCCAGTAAGCTAGATACCAAATATTCAATAGAATTAGCTAACGGGAAGACGACTGAAACTGGTGAAGTCGTGCGAAACTGTATTATTCTCTTAGCAAACCATACGTTCGGTATAGATTTGTTACCTGTTGAATTAGGTAGTTTTGATATAGTTGTGGGAATGGACTGGTTATCCAAGAATCAGGCCGAGGTCGTTTGCTCAGAAAAGTTGATTCGTTTACCACTCCCAGGTGGTGAAACATTGAATATTCAAGGAGAGCAAGGTAACTCAGATCTAAAGCTTACCAGTATCATGAAGACACGAAAAATGCTACGCAAGGGTTATCCAACATTTCTAGTAAACGTTGTGGATACTAAAGCTTTAGAGCAAAAGATTGAATACATCCATATAGTAAGAGATTACCCTGAAGTTTTTCCTGAAGACTTACCTGGTTTACCTCCACCAAGGCAAGTTGAATTCAGAATCGATTTAGTTCAAGATGCTGCACCGATAGCCCGATCTCCATATAGATTGGCACAGTCGGAAATGCAGGAACTGTCGAACCAACTTCAAGAATTGCTAGATAAAGGATTCATTAGACCTAGTTGTTCTTCGTGCGGAGCACCAGTTCTATTTGTGAAAAAGAAAGACAACCCGTTTAGAATGTGTATCGATTATCGTTAATTGAACAAACTGACCATTAAGAATCGGTATCCCTTACCGAGAAATGATGCTTGTTTGATCAATTACAAGGATCCAGTTACTATTCAAAGATAGATCTGCGATCTGGATACCACCAGCTACGAGGTGCTGAAGAGGACGTTCACAAGACTGCGTTCGGAACCCGATATGGAAATTACGCATTCTTAGTCATGCCTTTTGGTTTAACAAATTCACCTGTTGTATTTATGGACCTCATGAATAGAGTTTGTAAGCCATACATGGATAAATTCGTGATAGTGTTCATCGATGATATATTTATCTATTCACGAACTACAAAGGAACACAAGCAACATCTGAAGAAAATCTTAGAACTATTGCGAGATGATAAGCTATACGCAAAATTCTCAAAATGTGAATTCTGATTGAGAGAAGTACGATTCCTTGGACACGTGATTAATGAGCAAGGTATACACGTAGATCCCTCAAAAGTTGAAGCAATAAAAACTGGGAGACACCAAAGTAACCTACTGAAGTGCGTCAATTTTTAGGTCTTGCTGGTATTACCGGAGATTCATTGAGAATTTCTCCAAAATAGCTCAACCTTTGACGCTATTAACCCAAAAATAAATGAAGTATAATTGGACCGAAGAGCAAGAAGAAGCTTTTCAGATTTTAAAGAAAAAGTTGTGTAGCGCGCCCACCTTGGCCTTACCTGAAGGAACCGATGGATTTGTAGTATACTGTGATGCGTCTCGCTTAGGTCTTGATTGTGTCCTTATGAAACGAGATAAGGTAATAACATACGCATCGAGGTAGCTCAAGGTACATGAAAATAATTACACAACTCACGATTTGGAACTGGGAGTTATTGTGTTTGCTCTCAAGATTTGGAGACATTATCTGTATGCACCGAAGTGTACAATATTTGCAGATCATAAGAGTCTCCATCATATCTTTGATCAGAAGGAGCTAAATATGAGGCAACGTTGATGGGTAGAACTACTCAATGATTACGACTATGATATTCGTTACCACCCAGGTAAAGCAAATGTTGTGGCTGATGCATTGAGTCGGAAACAAAGAGAAAAGCCTCTACGTGTTCGTGCAGTAGGATTAAAAATTCAAACGAGTCTCACCACTCGAATTCGTGATGCACGACGTGAAGCTTTGAAACCACAAAGCATAAGGTTTGAGAAATTGTGAGGACATGAAAGTGAATTTGTAACAAAGTCCGATGGAACGTTATATCTAATTGAACGAATTTGGGTACCGTTTTATGGAAATCTACGTAGTCTTGTACTAGACGAAACACATAAGTTTGGATATTTGATCCACCCAGGATCAACCAAGATGTACAAGGATTGTAACATCCCGAAATTTCTAAGAATAATATTTAATATATTATTTAATTATGGTGGAAAAAATAATAAAGATGGAAGGATAAGTAAGCTAATTAGATGTAATTAATTATGGACCAAAAAGGAAAGATGAGCCTAAGGTCCATGGGCTTAAGGGAGTATAAATACCCCTTAAACACCTAATCCTTTCCATTTTCATACATCTCTACACCATAGCCTACACCATAAAAAAGACACACTTCTCCAATTTCCGTTTTTTAGAAAACTACCCACAAATACACAAAGATTCCCGGAGATCTAATCGTCAGATCGGCCTTAAATTTCAACTGAGTGTTCATGGTATATAAATTAAGATTTCCACCAATTAGATCTTCGATCAGAGGTCCGAAAGTCCGGTTTTTATCAGCAAAACCGTAGCATCTCAAAAGTGAAGATTCCGACGACTCTTCAGCTGTTCCGACGACTGTAGTGGTAGTTTACAACGAAGAAGAGCTAATGAGTTTGTAGAACGGGGCGAGACGGTTCCGTGGACGCTTGAATCACTCAAAACGGAGTTTTTTTGATATGGTTTTGGGCTTCTTGAGTTATTTTAGACAAAAACCTCAAAGGTACGTTTTTGTTAAAAAGCTTAGTTTTCGTGCACCGATTTGCATGAAACTTAGTAGGATGATAGATCGGGTCATGATTATTGATAAAGTAATGAAGTTGATATCAAACGGGTTATTTGGTTCGTTTCGGGTAAAACGAGTAGTGTTCGGCTTGTGAAAAGAACGGGTAAACGAAGTCGGTTTTGCATGAAACTTAGTAGGATAGTAAATCGAACCTTATTATGTGATACAAATGCAAACTTGATGATAAAATGGACTAGATGAGCACGATTATGGTTACAACTCATAAAGAAACCCTAGATCTAGTCTTTGAACGTTTTAAACCCATAAAGGTTCAAGCTTTATGGATAAACGGGTTAGGTCTTGGCCGAAAATGGGAATGGAAACTGGTTAAGGATGATATAATATCATAACAAGGTTTTAGGGTTTAAAACATGTAAGGAAAATGGGTATAAAGGACCAAGCATAAACAGCTCATTCGATTACAAATGGATGACTCGATTACAATATATGGGGTTTGAATACATTAACGATGTTCGAATACAATGTACATGTACGCATACATTGTGCCATTTGATTACATATGGACTCGCATACATTGTGCCATTCGATTACATCATGACTCGAATACAATGCATGTTCGATTACATTATGACTCGAATAGAATGCATGTTCGATTACATTATAGACTCGATTATCTTCTGGACTCGATTACATAATAACTTGCATATAATTCATGTATTCAAATACATGGCATACCCGCACACATTACGAGGTCGAATACATTATGGATTCGCATACATGCATACATTCGATTACACTGAATGGATTCGCATACAATGTACATAGTCGAATGTCATGATGATTCGCATACAATACCGATGTTCGATTACATGAATGACTCGAATACACCATTTAATCGAATACATAGTGTATTCGATTGCAATGTTCTAATCGAATAAGGAGAAAGACAGATTGAGCCAATATTGGGTATTCGGTTACTAAAGGAAAGAAAGAAAGTAACACATTGTATTCAAATACAATGTATTCTAATACAATTGTATTCGGATACAAAGTATGCGAACAAATTAGTTTTTGAGGGTAAAAATTGTATTCTAAGTGATTTCTACACAAAACCATACTTATGAATACAATACCCTAATAAGCCATTAGAATAGACAAGACTTAGCCATTTTGGCTGAAACATGAATAATGTGACTCATACAAGTATTGATACATGTAATTAATCTATAATCAGCCGAGCTCAGTTAACGAGAGGAATAACAATTTACGGATAACGTAACAGAATCCAGGTGAGTTTCTAGCCCCACTTCCTTGTTATGTTTTCGGGGTTGTGTGCACACTCAATGTGAATGTTAATACACTTACCTTAAGTGGTAAGTGTATGTCATAATGATTGATGCGATAATAGTATTATAATGATGTTATGAATGAATGCTTGTCGGTGCACGAACGATCTTCGGATGTTGCACGTATCATCAGGGAAGGCAACGTGTAGTATGCCTAGTATGATATATGTATATATGAAAGTATGAAATGGAATGTGTATAGAAAGAAGAGACCATAGTAGGTGTATGAACGGTACATAGTAAGTTAGGATGACAAATCCCTCTAAACTACTATTGGACCTAGACTCGATATGTGATAGCGTAAATAAGGACTGTGAACCTCATTAGCGTTCCTTATACGGATATTATATAATTGAGTACGCATTCCTTCTATGGAGTACCTTCTATGGACAATATATATGGTTCCTTATATGGATCAGGTATAGGGTTCCTTCTATGGAGTACCTTCTGTGGACAATATATATGGTTCCTTTTATGGATAAGGTATATGGCTCCTTCTATGGATAATATGTAGTGGTCCTTCTATGGAAAGTATATAGGGTCCCTTCTATGGGTAACGTTTAAGGATCCTTCTACGGATAATATATAGGGATCCTTCTATGGATAGTTTATATAGTTCCTTCTATGGATGATACAAGGTGTTACTTCTATGGATAATAAGTAATTGTTCTTCTAATAGATATTATGCAATGGTCCTCCTACGGATAATTATAAAGTGTCAGGAATGGAGTTCAGTATAAGTAAGAATATCTATATTCGGATACGTATACGTGAATGTATGAGAATGTATTGTACGTTGCCTGATTAACTAGAACTCACTCAGCGTAGCTGACTTTTAGTATGCACGCAGGTAAATATGTTTAATGAGTAAGCATGAGGATGACACATGGCATGGACTGAATGTCTGACATTCGAAGACGGAAGAAATGGTGTTTTAAAATATGTTATTTATGTTATGTTTAAAAGGCAAGTTTGAATGTTTTTGTAACGAATGATTAAGTTAACGTTTCCGAGAAAGTTTTTAATTAACTCTGATACTCAGAACTGTGTTTATGAGTAAATCCGACATAAAATGTAGGTCACCGGACCGGGGCATTACAAGGATCTCCAAGAACATTATTGGTGGCCTAACTTAAAAAGGGACGTAGCTATTTATGTCAGCAAATGCCTAACATGCTCTAAAGTGAAAGCTGAACATAGAAGACCGCCTGGATTATTGCAGGAACCAGAGATCCCACAGTGGAAATGGGATAATATTACCATGGACTTCATAACCAAATTACCGGTTACACCGCGAAGCCATGATGCTATTTGGGTAATTGTGGATAGATTAACGAAATTCACTCATTTTATACCCATTAGAGAAAAAGACAAAATGGAAAAGTTAACTCAGCTTTATCTGAAAGAGATTGTGGCCAAGCATGGTATACCTGTGTTGGTGCATTATGTCAGTAGTTCAGTATCTAGTGTCTGTAATCGTGTTAGTTTGTTTTGTTTTGGTTTAGATAGATTGTCTCACAAGTTCGCCTGATATAATCGAACTTGTGGACAAGCGAAGTTATTGACAACTTCGCCTAGTCTGTTAGGCGAAGTTGTCGAAGTCTTTATATACCTATGTTACGACTTGTATTGGGTGTGGATTCCAGTACGTGTAATTGTGATTGTTTGTCATGTGTTGAAAGGTTGCAATACAACGTGTCTTTTGGGTATTGTAACGTGTGTTCGTGTTCGGTATTAACGTAGTTTACATCTTACGCTCGTATCGTCGTACGTAGGGATTCCGCACCTACGTAGTACGAGATACTTCCGTGTAGATCCGGCTGGGAACCTACAACCTGTCTCAATCATTTCTGATAGATATGGTCGATTCGTGTCTCATTTTTGCAATCTCTTCACGAATCCCTAGGAACTCGCTTAGACATGAGTACCGCCTATCATCCCCAGACAGACGGTCAAAGAGAAAGAACTATCCAAACATTGGAAGACATGCTGCGAGCCTGTATCATTGACTTTGGTAATAGTTGGGATACTTATCTGCCTTAAGCTGAATTCTCTCACAATAACAGTTATCACTCCAGTATTAAAGTTGCACCGTTTGAAGCTTTACACAGAAGAAAGTGTTGATCCCCTCTTTGTTTGGCAGAAGTTGGAGAAAAGAAACTTACAGGGCTGAAATTGTTCAAGAGAACCTCTAGAGGGTCTTTCAAATCAAGGACAGGTTAAAAGTTGCAGCCAACAGACAAAAGGTTATGCAGATAATCGCAGGTAACCGTTGGAATTCCAAGTAGGAGACCAAGTGTTACTAAAGGTATCACCTTGGAAAGGTATAGTCAGATTTGATAAAAGAGGCAAGCTAAGCCCTCGATATGTTGGACCATTCAGGTTTATTGAACGAGTAGGGCCAGTAGCCTACCGACTCGACCTAACTTCAGAACTCATTGGCATACACGACGTGTTTCACGTATCCAACCTGAAAAAGTTTCTGTCAGATGAATCGCTGATTGTTCCTATTGAAGACATTAGGGTTGACAATAAGCTTTGATTTGTAGAAGATCTTGTTGTACTTATGGATTGGAAAACTCAGAAGCTAAGACGTAATAGGATAAATCTAGTCAAAGTTCGTTGTAATTCAAGACTTGGTCCCGAGTTCACGTGGGAACGTCAGGATCATATGAAGCTGAAATACCCCCACCTCTTCCTAGTAGAAACTGAAACTAGTACTACATCTTAAATTTCGGGACGAAATTTCTAAAAGGATGGGAGAATGTGACAACAACTAAACATTAGACTAATCTGGTAATTATCTTAACCGTAATCGCGTATTAATTAGTAAAAAAATATATAGGAATAATAATTTTGTCCAAAGTCTTTGATTTTAGTTGAGTTTTAAATTATGGAACCCGAAAAAGTTTAATTTTGGCGTGTAGCGAACAATGCACAGTTTGACCTCGGGTAAAGACTTAGAAACAAATAAATTCGTAAACATGTCTAGATGGCTTCGAAAAATTAAATTTTATATTAGGATGTTAGATATAATATATAAACTTAATTTTAGAATGTTAGAATCGCGAAAATTAGAAAATAAGTAACCGAAAGCCAGTAGATGACACCGTAAGAACCCGCCGTCAAATTTTTCAGAAAATTAAGTTTTTAGGCAGACATTGACTGTAATCTAGTTTCGCTCAAAGTCTGATTAAAATTTTCGAAAACGGGCTTCGTTTGGCTAGGTAACCACGGATTACGTTAAACATTATCACCTAAACTACACCATATATATTATTATTTACCCAACCCTTCCTCTCCCCCCTCCTATTTCGACCGAGACACACACACATACCCAACCCCACCTCCCAAAGCCTCCAATCACATAATTGATTTACACACACTCAATGATTACTTGGGTTACTTGTAAGCTCCATAAGTATCCACATAACCCTATACTACACCAACTCATCACTCTAATACCTCTCTTTCTCTCCATGTAGCTGGCCACCACCACCACCCTCTCATAATATCACCACTTCAAATTATTACACACACACACATTATTGAAGGATTAAGATACTTGATGGAAGATTAAGCAAGTAACAAGTATTAGGAAGCCAAGGAAAGGATTACAATCTAGCACAAGCTCAAATTATCATTCCCTTAGTCACCAAAATTGAAAATCCAAGGTAACCCACCTTAATATTGGGTTATTAGTTATTATATATTGTTTAAAGCTTGATTTTGGTATATTTGGTGATGTGCATAGAAAGTTTGATATAGTTGTGTGCATGCTTGTGTGTGCCGTGAGTTTGTATGTGAATGTAGGAAACGGATTTAGTTGATTATAGGACTTGTTATGGTCATATATATTAGCTTTTTTAAATGGTTCATATTAAGTTTACTTGAGTTTGTGAATAAATGGGTTTTATTATTGCTTTAGAGGTTAAATTAAGTGTGTTTAAGATTGAAAGATTGAAAATGGATTATGGGTAAACATACCCACATGAGCCATGGGTTATAGTTTGGGTTATGGTTTGCATTGGTTAACTAGTAACTTGTTAAAATTGTTAAGAATGATTGTTAAACTTGTAACCCACTTAGTTGATTTATTTAAAAGTTACTTGAAAAGTTGTTAGTAATCTTCAATAATGAGTTTGAAAAGTGAAAAGTAAAATGATAAAATGCTAATGGAATCTTGAAAAAGGGTTGACAAAGTGGTGTAGAGATTTTTGTCATTTGACTATTTTAAAAGTTAACTTACATGAGCACATAATCCAAATACTTGATTTGATCATAAAGTAAATACTTGTCTTACATTATTTTTGTGTTGATTAAAGATGATCAAACTTGAATATGATGATATATTACTTGTTATTAGATGTATATTTGCTGTACCAAATGGTTTGGTTTTGACATTATGACTTGGATAGCTTGTCGGTAACATCAACGGTCGGAAAGTTCGAGTTTTAACATGAACCGACCTGAGTTTTTGGAACTGTTTTAAAACAGCTCCTAAAGTCATGAAGTCTTATATTTAACATAAGTTAAAGTATAAGAAATGTCAAAGATAGCAAAAGTTGAACCTACACGATTCGTCGCGAATACCGACACGAAAACGTTAAAATTAACGTTTTTAAGAAAACATTAACTAAAATAAAAACCATATCATTTTTATGGAAAAACTAACAAAATATGATTAAAAACTACATAAAAAGTGTTTTTTATAATTTGAAACTAAAGGTTTTCATGTAATGATAACCGGTTCGTTTTTAAGTTCAAAACCGGCAAAACCGACTAAAATAAAGTCAAAATTATAACTAAAATAAAAACTTAAAAATTTCAAAACACTCCAGCAACTAAAAGGATTAAATTTTTATAAATTAAAATATTAAATAAAACAATTATTGGTTAATTATTACTTGTTTATATTTTTAAAATGTTTATTTATAGAATTATAAGCTAGTAGTTTTATGTGCTTGTATGCTTGTGTGAACTCTTAGATTAAGGTTATATATATATATATATATATATATATATATATATATATATATATATATATCTAGTTTACCAATTTTGGTCAAACCCGAACTTAGAATTAACGAACGTGTACTAATATAGGACACGAGCTTTTGGACGCTGACCAGAATCAAAGTGAGTTTTCCCTCCAAAAAGCATATTGTGTGTGTGTATATATATATATTCTTATTTATGTATATGTGTTGAAAACACATTATACTTTACAAATTGTCATTATTGTGGGATGAATCAATTTGGTTAGATCTATCGGGGTGAAACCCCCCATTTCCGTTCGCGTTGGGTTATAAGTGGGAATATTTCGAGTATGGTACGTTTTGAGTTATCAAATTGGTAGTCATACACGCGTTGTACTCTTAGCTAGTTTACAACTAAAGCTTTGTGCGCAAAAAGGTAAAATGCGGGTTTCGTTGTTGTGTGTACCGTGTATAGATCGGTACTGTTGGGAGTATAATAGTCGTACACTATTATATTCATGTGTTGTTTATATATAAATTTTCTATATTTATATAATTGTTTTTCTCGGGAATAACTCACCAACATCCGTGTTGACCCATATATTATTTAAATATGCTTAACAGGTAAATGACGGTTTCGCGAGGAGGAGCGGGAAAGAGGCGTGGGTGTTTGAATAAAGTTATGTATGGGACCGTATTGTAGTTTTTAATAATAAAAACTATGTAAGACTCTGATATTCAAATAAATATGTTTAATATTATATATTAAACCCTGTGTTATGGTGTTGGCTAACGACAACTGTCACCGCCCGAAAATGTTTAATTGTAAGACTTCCGCTTAATTATCATTATGGGATTTCGGGATGTGACAAAGGTTTGTATAAGAGCCAATCGTTTAATTCTAAGACTTCCGCTCAATTATCATTATCGTTTACTGTTATTTTGTTGGTTTTTTTTATTAAAAATAAAAGTAAAAAGATAAAAAAAATCTGTTTACCGGTTCACCCGGCGGGTCACCGGGTCTGGCCTGACCTGAAAAACTAAAAACCGGCCGGATTTTTAGAAAACGGGCCAACTAGTGCGATCCGGGACCGGTATGTTTAGCGGTCCCGGTCCGGGTTTAAAAACATTGCTTGAATAGAACCATAAGATGCATGAAATCCTATCAAAATAATTGAATTAGATAAACTTAAATTCATACATAATCAAGAATTGAAAGATTGAATTAGATAGAATTACCAAAAATTAAAAGTTACTATAATAGGAAACTTTGTTAGTTAAACACTTAGGAAATTCATAAGAATACATGATCTAGTGATTTGAATGATTTGTTTGAATGATTTGATGATGATGTGAATGATTTGAATTGATGCATTGATAATTATAAGAATAAACAAAAAAGTTGAAGTACTTGATTTTTTTTAAAATGACTTACATAATCACAAATGTTAGAATCTTCCAAAATAGAATAAAAAAATATAGTTGTAGAGTGTTACTTTGGCTTGTTATGGAACCAATAATAAAAGATTGAAATCTGGATGTTTAGGTTACATTATAACATTTATTCATATAAGAAATAATAAGCTTAATACCTTATTCATAAACTTAAAATAGGAATTAGAAACTTGAAATTTGATTGAATGTGTTGTGTGAAACTATGTGAACAAATCTGGAATTTTATGAGAAATTATATGTTATATATGTGCATTTAGTCCATAGGATTATTGGTGTGAACTTATTTGACTTGTCGGTAACTTTAACAGTTGAAAAATTGGCTTTTAAACGTGAACCGACACGACAATTATGGACTGTTTTAAGAACAACCCCTAAAGTTACAAAATACTCATATATAACATAAGTTAATATATGAGAAAATGACAAGATAACAATACTTGGTCCTAAACGGTTCGTGTCGCGAAAACCGACACGAAAACGTTAAAAAGTTGCTATTTTAAGAAAAATATTAATATTAACAAAAATGAAAATAACATATTTTTGTAAAGTAACTTATTAAACTTGACTAATTTATATGTGACAAGCATTTCTCAAGAATTAAAAGTTATATTTTATACGAAAAGTCGAACGGTCGTTTTTAAACGCAAAACCGACAAAACCGACAAAACCGACAAACTTTTTGAAAAATAATAAATTAATATTTTCTTAAAACTTTCTAGCAACTGAAACTTTAATATTTTATTATTTTTAAATATTTTATTTGTTTATTAATTTATTTAGTAATTAAAACAATAGTTAATGAAAACAGAACTATTCGTTAACTTAATAGGAACTTACTTGCTTATGTGTTTGTGTGGAAATTAGACTAGGTTTAACAACTTTAAGATTTTTATAAACTAAAATCAAACCAAGTTTTATTAATAAAATGTGTACTAATATAGGAGACGAGATTTTCGGAACGAAAAACTTCAACCGTGAGTTTTCCTATCGACCCCTCATTTCCGAAATGTTTTTATTATGTTTAGGGGGAAAAGCATATTCTTTATCGATTTTTATTGAAGTTTTTATAAAGCATTTAATTTTACAAACCGTGTAAAAAGTGGAATGAGTCAACAATTGGTTAAATAACGGTTAACCGAATTAATAATGACACAAAAATATTGGTAGATCCATTGGGGTGACGCCCCCACTTCCTATCGCGTTGGGTTAAAAGTGAGAATATTTTGAGTATGATAGGTATCGAGTTATCAATTTTGATAGTCATACACTTGTTGTATTCCTTGCTAGTCTACAATAGTACAATTTGTTTAAAAGATAAAATGCTTCGTTTTTATGGTAAGTTCGATTTTTGAGAATTTTCGAAAAATATAATTACCATGTTAAAAGAATGGTAGGAAAGGCCACCAAAATTGCTTATGGTAATGGATTATGATAAAAGAATGGTCGTTGAACCATGGTATGGAATGAATTGATATGAATTCGTTTACGTTATTGTGTTACCTGATAAATTGGTATAATGTTGTTTATTATGATTTTTATGATGAGTTATATGGAAATTTCGATTGCCTTATTTTCATTCTATCACATATATAAATATATATAAATAAATATATATATATATATATATATATATATATATATATTTATAATTTTTCAATAAAGAGAACTCACCAACATTCGTGTTGACGGTTATTTTAATATGCTTTTCAGGTAAGTGATGGTTTCGAGGAGACAAGGAAAAGAGAGCAGGTTGTGTGTTTGAATAATGTAGGAATCGGAATTTTAATAAACCGTGCGGTAGCACGTGTATAACTATGATATTGTAATGAATATTTTATTAAATAAAAGTTAATCTTCTATTATTATTGGCTATCGACATCTTTCACGACCTGAACGACTTAAGTTAAAGTCTTCCGCCGTCTTAATTAAGATTTTCGGGGTGTGACAAAAGTTTGTATCAGAGCCAATAGTTATAGAGAATTAGAAAATAACAGATTTTCTAAACTATAATCGTATATTCAAACACACGCTCTTTTCTCGTCCCGCGAAGCTGGAAGGTAAGAATATATTATTAAGTAATTATTACTAAGTTGGTGTAATATGCTTTTCAGATGGCGCCACCACATGTTATCGTGACTGACTCAGAGACTAGTGATGACGGGGCACCAGCATCCCCGATCGAGTTCCAGCCCGTGGTTGATTTAGGTTATCCATGTTCGTGTTCGAGGACTACACACCTTAGGGTGTACTCCCGAAAACGAACCCGAGCTAACCGTGAAGCAAACACCTCTGCCGTGATTCCACCCTTGACTAAGTCCCCACCACTATCACCGCCTCCTTAACAGGAGCCGGTGGTCGTGCAAGGTCCTACAGACGGCGATCACATCATCTCCCTCGAAGGGAGGGTGGCAGCTTACGAGATCATCATCCATGATCTCGTGAACCGGCTCATGGCTGTTGAACACAAGAAAGGTGGTGACGATCAATCATACAACGCCTTGTGTCATTACGTGTTTGCCATCGAAAACGTGGGGTGAACACGGAGGCGCGGGTTGGAAGCTTAGATTCCAAGAATGAAATGAATGGACCTTGTGTGCATTATAAGGTGTAGTAGGTATTACACCTAATTTTGTATAATCATATTTTGATAGTAATAGAACCCCCCCCCCCTTATGGTTATTTAGATTATGAATTATGTTATACTAATATTTAAGTTAAGAAAAATTTTTTCCAAAACTAACAAATTATATTTTTTTTGTAAAAGAAATCATGGCGCCTAAAACAAGACGAACTACTACTAACCAAGCATCCGGGTTACCATTTTCTCAAGAAGAGTTAGCATAATTAATCGCCCAACTTGTAAACACGGCACTCGATCAACGTTAGGCTAGCCGAAATCCAAGTCAAACCACCCGAAACACCACTATTAACGTAACCGAAGAGACTCTTAGAACCGTAACTCTAAACGAAAATCCCTTAGGTAGCACGGTACACAGGTGCTCATACAAATCTTTTCAAGGTTGTGGCCCGGAAAAATTTACCGGGTCGAAGGACCTTTAGAAATTAACCGATGGATCGAGAAAATGGAATCCGTCATGAAAATCAGTGATTGCACCCCCTTTTGAAAATATAACATATGGGGTATGTTCATTCCTTGATGAGGAACTCGTGTCGTGGAAATCCATAATCCAAAATTTAGGAGAAGACACCGCTTACCGTCTAACTTGGGAGGAATTAAAAGAGACGTTACTGAAAGAATACTGTCCCCGAAACGAACTCCAGAAAATCGAATATGACTTATGGCAGTTAAAGATAGAAGGTGCCGACATCATAGGATATACCTCATAATTCAACGCATTGGCGCGACTGGTACCCCGACTAGTTACGCCTAAATATGCAGAATGGTACAAATGGAGCTTAGCTCTCGAAATCCGAAGAATGGTCACCTCATCTAAACCAACCACCATCCAGTCAGTTAGAGAATGGCAAAAGTTTTAACTGATGATGCAGTTCGAATAGAAATATTGAAAGACACTGGAAAAAAAGCGGTCACCCGAGAATCCGAACAAAATCCAACCAGTGTGAATTAGAAACCTGGCAAACTCAAACGAAAGTGGTATGGGAACTTTGGAGAACAGTTCAAGAGGAACTTTGGAGCTGGAAGAATGTTTGCTGCTAATGTAAGAGGACCCGGAGGAAGCTTTGGTTAGACGCCCTCGTGCAACAGGTGTGGGAAAAATCATACTGGTGATTGTTGGAGATGTAACCGATGCAACCGGTTTGGACAAGTAACTCATGACTATTACGCCAAGATCATACCATCCGGTTCAAGAAACCGAAACCCGGGATGTTTCAAATGCGGTGTTATAGGGCATTATAGGAAGGATTGTCCTAAATTCAAAGGTCAAAACACTAAGAGCAAGGCATTCGAGATGAACGCTAAAATGGCCCGAAAGGATTCATCTGTGGTCACCGGTACGTTTCTCGTCAACAATCACTATGCTTATGTGCTTTTCGATACCTGAGTTGACTTAAGCTTCACTTCCAAACAATTCGAACCTCTGTTAGGAATAGAAGCCAGTAAGTTAGATACCAAATATTCTATCGAATTAGCTAATGGAAAGTGTGGAAACCAGAGAAGTCGTACGTAACCGTAATATTCTACTAGCTAACCGCAAGTTTAATATCGATGTCTTACCCGTCGAATTGCAGTTTTGATTTAGTCGTGGGAATGGATTGGCTGTCCAAAAATGGAGCTAAGATAATATGCTCAGAAAAGCTAGTTCGTTTACCAAACCAAAAAGGTGAATCCCTGACCATCCAAGGCGATCAATGTAATTCCGAGTTAAAACTCTCTAGTATCATGGAAACTCGTAAAATGCTACGCAAAGGATATCCGGCATTCCTTGTTAATGTAGTTGATACAAAAGCCAAAGAGCGGAAAATAGACGATATTCCTATAGTCCGAGATTATCCAGAAGTTTTCCCTGAAGATTAGTCTGGATTACCTCCTGAGTGACAAGTTAAATTCAGAATCGATCTGGTTCAAGATGTTGCTTCGATAGCTCGATCTCTGTACAGATTAGCACCATCGGAAATGCAGGAGCTACCAATCAACTTCAGGATTTATTGGATAAAGGATTTATAAGACCGAGTTTCTCACCTTGGGGAGCTCCAGTCTTATTCGTGAAAAAGAAAAACGACTCTTTTCGAATGTGTATCTATTACTGAGAACTGAACAAACTCACCATTAAGAATCGGTACCCACTACCGAGGATTGATGAGTTGTTTGACCAGTTGCAAGGATCCAATTATTACTCAAAGATTGATCTGCGATCCTGATACCACCAACTACGAGTTGTAGAAGTGGATATTCATAAAACTGCTTTCAGAACTCGATATGGCCATTATGGGAGAAGATGCCGCTTATCGTCTAACATGGAATGAGTTGAACGAATTATTGTTAAAAGAATATTGTTCTCGAAACGAACTTCAAAAGATCGAATATGAAGTCTGTACACTAAAAATGGAAGGTGCGGACATCGACACGTACACTTCTCGGTTCAATGCACTGGCAAGATTGGTACCACAACTGGTTACGCTGGAGTACGCCCGAATCAAGATATATCTTAGGGGTTTTGCACTTGAAATTTGAAGCATGGTCACTTCCTCGAAGCCAGCCACAATTCAATCTGCCAGAGAATTGGAAAAGACCCTAACTAATGATGTCGTACGAATGGGAACGCTGAAAGTGATAGGTAAAAAGACGGCAGATTCCGTCCTAGAAGAGAAGGATTCAGGAATGATTCCAAAGTTCGCCGAGCAGAAGAGAAAGTGGGTCGATAACTCCGTAGGGCAATTCCGAAAGAAGTCGAATTCCGGGAAAATGTTCGCGGCTAACATGAGTAGACCGGAGAAGAATGCGAGCCAAGCACCTCAGTGCAATAGACGTGGAAGGAATCACGTTGGGGATTGTTGGAAATGTCTCAAGTGTAACTGGTATGGACACCAAGCACAATACTATTTCAGCAAAGACTCACCGTCCAGTTCAGGAAAGCCAATTTTCGAATGCTTCGAATGCAGAAATATGAGACACTACCGGAAGGACTGGACAAAACTTAGAAGTCATAACGCAAAGGTAGAGCCTTCGAGATAAACGTGAAGAAAGCTAGGATAGACTCCTCTGTTGTCACCGGTATACTCCTTATCAATAAACACTATGTTTACGTATTATTCGACACCAAATCCGATTTAAATTTTGTTTCCAAACAATTTGAACCCCTTATTGGTATAGAGTCCAGTAAACTGGATACCAAATATTCAATAGAATTATCCAATGCGAAACTGGTAGAAACCATTTAAGTTATACGAAACTATAGTATTCTCTTAGCAAACCACACGTTCGGTATCAACTTGTTACCTATTAATTTTGGTAGTTTTGATGTAGTTGTGGGAATGGACAGGTTATCCAAAAATTAGGCCAGAATTGTTTGCTCAGAAAAGTTAATTCGTTTACCACTCCCAAGTGGTGAAACATTGGTTATTCAAGGTGAGCCAGGTAACTCAGATCTAAAACTTACTAATATTATGAAAACACATAAGATGCCGCGCAAAGGTTATCCAGAATTCCTAGTAAATTTTGTGGATACTAAAGCTGAAGGGAAAAAGATTGAAGACATTCCTGTAGTAAGAAATTACCCTGAAGTATTTCCTGAAGACTTACCTGGTTTACCTCCACCGATAGCCCGATCCCCGTATAGATTGGCACCATCAGAGATGGATGAAATATCAAACTAACTTCAATAGTTCTTAGATAAAGGGTTCATTAGACAAAGTTTCTCTTCGTGGGGAGCGTCGGTTTTTTTGTGAAAAAGAAAGACGGCTCATTTAGAATGTGTATAAATTATCACCAATTGAACAAACTGACCATTAAGATTCGGTATCCCTTACCAATAATTGATGATTTATTTGATCAGTTAAAAGGATCCAGATACTATTAAAAGGTAGATCTGCGATCTGGATATCACCAGTTACGAGCTACGAGTTGCTGAAAAGGATGTTCACAAAACTGCATTCAGAACCCGATATGGTCATTATGAATTCTTAGTCAAGCCTTTTTGTCTAACAAATGCACTCTCTGTATTTATGGACCGGCCTCATGAATAGAGTTTGTAAGCCATACTTGGAAAATTCGTGATAGTATTCATCGATGATATACTTATCTATTTATGAACCAAGAAGGAATATGAACAACATCTGAAGCAAACTTAAGAACTGCTACGAGATGAGAAGTTATATGCAAAATTCTCAAAATGTGAATTATGGTAGAGAGAAGTACACTTCCTTGGACACGTAATTAATGAGCAAGGCATAGACGTAGACCTCTCAAAAATTGAAGTAATCAAAAACTGGGAAACACCAAAGTCACCTACCGAAGTGCGAAAATTGTTAGGTCTTGTTGGGTACTACCGGAGATTCATCGAGAATTTCTCCAAAATAGCTCAACCATTGACGCTATTAACCCAGAAAGAAAGGAAGTATATGTAACATCCCGTTTTCTGATTTCAGTTAATAAATGAAATATGAGTTGTTATGAGTCGGGGTAGTGTTGGGTTAAATGGATATGAGTTATGGACTTGGGCTATGAAAGAAAGAGGAAAGGACCATGGGCTTAAGCCCATGATCCATAATTATATAAGTCATAAATGCCCATTAATCATTTATTTCACACATTCCATACACCTCCCAAAACACACACTTAAGCTCTCTCTCTAGTTTCTCTCTCACTCTAGCCGAAATCATCAAGGAGGAAACGATTCCGATCCAAGGTAATGATACTATGACCTTGTATGAGCTTTAACCGATAGATATATTCACGAAACGACGAGCCGACACCGTTAAACCGTTTAAGTCACGAGATCCGGGTGGAATCGGGTATAAACCGAACCTATGATGAGCTTAGGGGTTACCCTAGCTCAGAGCTGGATCGAACGGGATGAAAAACGGTGAAAAACAAGTTAAAACCCGTTTTTCCGGCGGCCTTCCGGCGGCGGCGCCGGAAAAGTTAATACAAGGTTGTCACGGAATCCTGACATTCCCTGACCTAACCCTAGTTCTCTATGGGGACTTAGCGAATTGAAGGTGATTTGTTAGTTGATTCGCATAAGGGAGCACAACGAACTAGCTCTAGTTCGTCTATGATTCGTCTCTGATTCGATAAGGGAAAAGGGTAACGAATTACCCTTGATTCGTTATGATTAGTTCGTTAAAAGAAATAACGAATTAGAAGGTCCAATTCGCTACTTGGACTGGTTCGCTATATGGACTGATTCGTTAAGGAGTCCAATTCGTTAGGGGTTCAATTCGTTATAGGAACCAGTTCGCTAGGATAATCCAATTCGCTATGAATCAGTAACGAATTAGAAGTTTAACAGAATGACAGAATGGTCCCTGGACTTAGAAAAGAATGATTTAATTATAAAGAAGCCCTAGAACCCCGATGCCAGGGGCGTTGCCCCAGGACCCCCGTTCTTTAAGGGTAATAATTAAACTAGAAAGACGATATGTGTAGTATGTAAATGACATGTATGTTAGAGTAGCACGAATGTAGGGAACCGACCCTAATAATGTCGGCGAATGAAGGGAACCGACCCTAATAGTATCGGCGAATGTAGGGAACCGACCCAAATAGTATCGGCGAACGTAGGGAACCGACCCTAATAATATCGGCGTAGGCTATAGGGCGGAATGCTCTTTAAAACGTATATGTATGAATGAAGTATGTAAGTAAGTATGAAAGAAAGAATGAAAATACGTATGTAAGTAAGTGTGTAAGAAGATATGAAGGTATGTACCTCCGGGTGAATATGCTAGTATGTGAATGTATTGTATGTTGTATGATTAACTAGAACTCACTCGGCGTAGCTGACTTTTAGTATGCACGTAGGCTAATCGACTGAGGCAGTTGGCTTGAGGAAGACACATGGCAGGATTCGAAGAGGCTGGCACCTGGAGATTGTCGTGATGTTTGAAATGCTATATTTATGTTATGTTTTTGAAAGACACGTTATGGATGTTGTAATGAATGGTTGACTTTATTATTATTCCGCGAAAGCTTTTACTAACTCTGATATTTAGAACCGCGTTTATAAGTAAATCCAACACTAAAGTAGGGCTACCGGTAACGGGGCCTTACAAGTTGGTATCAGAGCAAAGTTCGAGAGATTTAAGCATCCTACATGCTTAGACTCGAACAGAGAATGGGATTAAAGTAAGAAAAGAAAGAAGATGCCAGTACGAGAATGCCATGTGTCACTCAAGCAAGCTAAGTAAAGGTAAAGTACGTGATTAAATTCACATGTAAAGTAGAATAATGAATAAATGTTTGCGTAGTAGCTAAATAAAGAATGTGTGAATGCTAGCTTAATTGCTAGGGATAGGGTATGTGATGATATGAACTGTTTGATTGTCTAACTGTTAGAAATAGAACTAGCACAAATAGACTCATAAGAGGAAGTGTATAGGACACGGAAAGTAACGTGATCAGCTAATCACAGCTGGCCACTGTTATTACCTGTTAGCCTTACTATCCTTGTACTAAATGGTTCCTTAAGTGATGTCGTTTCTGTTTCTTTATAGAATACGAATGGCTGGAGCTAAGAAAGCTATTGGAAAAGGAGGGCGTACAGGACGTCGTGGTAGGCCACGTGTTGCCTGAGAGCCGTTAGTAGAGGCCGCTACTAACAATGAAGGCGAAGGAAGTGCAGCCGATGGAAGTCTGAGTAACAACGAATGGTATCAACTTGACCCTGCTGTTCAAGCTTCCATTGCTCAAGCGGTAGTAGCTGCTGTGAAGAACTGGAATGCTGAAGGGTCTGCTGGAGGCCGTGAAAGAACCGCTGAAAGGGCGGAAGGAGATGGTAAGAAAAATGATGAAGGGGAGGGGGAAGAATCAAGCGTGGTTAAGTCAGTGAAGGTTGATGTCAGGAAAGGGGGCCGAGGTGGGTGCAACTATAAGTCTTTCAAAGGTTGTGGTCCACCGGAGCTAACCGGCTTGGGAGACGCAATCGCTACTCTCCAATGGATAACCGCGATGGACAAAATTATCCGAATTAGCGAATGTCGTCCCGACCAAGCTGTGGGGTATGCTACCCAATCATTCGGGGAGGAGGCGATGTACTGGTGGGAGACAGTTGAGCAAAGGAAGAGTCGAGAAGAGGTCAAGGCCTTGAGATGGGACGATCTGAAGGAGTAGTGATGAAACGATTATGTGCTGATGCAGAGATAGAGAAGGTTAAGATGAAGTTCTTGAGTCTAAAGGCGGGTAAGATGACGCACCGAGAATACCTCACTGAATTCAACCGTCTGTCAAGGTTGGTGCCAGACATGGTGAACACCGAGGCCAAGCGGATCAAATGCTACCTCAGGGGACTGCCACAGAATGTTCGTGTCTTGGTCAAGGCTGGTAGACCAGGTACTTTTGATTCTGCTGTGGGGCTCGCGGAAACGGTTTATGAGGACTTGACAGATAAGGTGGCTATGGATGAGAAGAAGGAGAAAAAGTGGGTCGCGCCTGCCAAACGACCTGGTACTCAGATGTGGAATCCTAAGAACAAGCAACCGGGTGTGGGAGAAAAGGCCATGTAGGACATGCGGAAAGATGCACGCTGGAGAGTGCAAGTGGGGCACTGGGTCTGAGGTGTGCCGCAAGTGTGGGAAGTCCTATGGTGGGGAGTGTAGATCAGGGTCAAATGCCTGCTACAAATGTGGCAAGATGGGGCACTTTGCTCAAGATTGCTATGCGAAGCCCGCGTGTTATAAGTGCGGACAGACAAGTCACTTGGCGAGGACTTGTACGAGTGGTGAAGCAGGAGGGAGTGAGAAGAAAGTTGCTGATCAAGCGAGGCTGAGAACAAGAGCCTACATGCTGACCCAGGAACAAGCTAGACAGGTTCCTGATGTTGTGACGGGTACGTTCTTAGTAAACGGTATTTCTGCTTCAGTATTATTTGATTCGGGTGCGAATAGAAGTTTTGTAGCTACGGCGTTTAGTAATCTAGCTAAAATGAAAAGTTGCCGAGTGTTTGAAACCTTCATAGTAGAAACCGCTAGTGACACCTCGGTGAAAATAATGAAAATGGTTAAGGATTGTAAGATAGAATTAGAGGGACATGAGTTCCCTGTTACTTTGTATGTTATGACCTTAGGAGGGTTCGATGTAGTCTTGGGAATGGATTGGTTATCTGAATATGAAGCTCAGATAGTATGTAAGAGTAGAATAATAAAGCTAAGGTCTTTAGATGGTAGCGCGGTGACGGTCTATGATGATAAGGAAAGTTCAGGGTTTAACGTCATTTCAATGACGAAAGCCAAAGGTTTGTTAAGGCGAGGGTGTGGTGCCTACCTGGCGTATATTGTCAATGCTACGGCTGAGACGAAAGAAATGAAAGATGTTCCTATTGTGCGCGACTACCCAGAAGTATTTCCTGAGGATCTTCCGGGGTTGCCACCAGAATGTGAGATAGAATTCCAGATAGATTTAGTACCAGGGGCCCAACCCATCGCGAAAGCGCCTTACCGTCTAGCGCCGTCTGAGATGAAAGAATTGATGTCCCAACTAAAAGAACTCCTCGACAAAGGTTTCATAAGACCAAGTGTTTCTCCTTGGGGCGCGCCAGTGTTGTTCGTGAAGAATAAAGATGGAAGTATGAGAATGTGCATAGACTATCGCGAGTTGAACAAGCTTACGGTAAAGAATAGATATTCTTTGCCAAGGATTGATGATCTGTTTGACCAACTGCAAGGGTCAAGTTGGTTCTCACGAATAGATCTCAGATCAGGCTATCATCAGTTGAAAGTGAAAGAGGCAGACATCCCTAAAACAGCATTTCGGACGCGATATGGACACTACGAGTTCCTCGTAATGTCATTCGGTCTAACGAATGCTCCCGCAGCATTTATGGATATGGTGAATAGGGTGTGTCGGCCAATGTTGGATAAGTCGGTTATTGTCTTCATCGACGATATATTGATTTATTCCAAAAGCGAGTCTGATCATGCTGAGCATCTGCGAGAAGTATTGGAGACTCTGAAGAAAGAGAAGTTGTATGCTAAGTTTTCGAAATTCGCGTTCTGGATGCGAGAAGTGCAATTTCTAGGTCACGTGATCAATCCAAAGGGATTACCGTGGACCCAGCTAAGATTGAGGCGATAACCAATTGGAAGACTCCGCAGAACCCGACTAATATACGAAGCTTCTTAGGGTTAGCTGGCTACTATAAGAGATTCATCGAAGGATTCTCCAAGATAGCCGCACCGTTGACCGGTATGACCCGAAAGTCGATAGTATTCAGTTGGGGGAAGTTTCAAGAAGAGGCTTTTCAGGAGTTAAAGAAAAGACTCACGCAAGCTCCAATTCTTGCTTTACCCGATGGTGACGGGGATTTGGTTGTTTGTACTGATGCTTCGCATCGAGGGTTAGCTTGCGTGTTGATGCAACGAGGGAAAGTGATAGCTTACGCGTCTAGACAGTTGAAAGTTCACGAGAGTACTTACCCGACGCATGATTTGGAGCTAGAAGCAGTAGTGCATGCTCTCAAGATATGGAGACATTATCTGTATGGTACAAAGTGTACTATCTACACGGACCATAAAAGTTTAAAGTACTTCTTCGAACAGAAGGAGCTAAACATGAGGCAGAGAAGATGGTTAGAATTGATAAAGGATTACGACTGCGATATTAAGTACTACCCTGGTAAAGCTAACGTGGTCGCTGATGCGTTAAGCCGTAAGAATGAGGAAGTCATTGCAACAGTAAAGTCATACCAATTGATTATGAATTCAAGTCTTTTTGAAGAAATCGTGAAGGTGCAAACGGAGGTGCTTGCAGATGAAGGGCTAGTGAAGAAGAAAGAACTTTCGGTCAGCAAGACGAGTTGATGGAAAACACGTATGGTGTTAAGACTAGGTTTAACCGTATGTGGATTCCACGCCATGGAGATCTCAGAGGTCGAATCTTAGATGAAGCTCATAAGTCGAGGTATTCGATTCATCCAGGAGCTACGAAGATGTACCAAGATTTAAAAAGAGACTATTGGTGGCCAGGAATGAAGAATGACGTGGTAGATTATGTCAGTAGGTGCTTAACTTGTTTACAAGTCAAGGCAGAGCACCAGAAGCCTTATGGGAAGATGCAACCGCTCGAGATACCAGAATGGAAATGGGAACACATCACCATGGATTTCATAACTAAGCTACCTCGTACAGCTAAGCATCATGATACCATCTGGGTGATTGTGGACCGTTTGACCAAGAGTGCTCACTTTCTGCCTATACGAGAGGCTATCTCGTCAGAGATGTTAGCAAGCTTGTTCATTAAAGAGGTTGTATCTAAGTATGGAGTGCCGTTATCGATCGTGTCTGATAGAGATACTCGTTTTTATTTCGAGGTTTTGGAAGAAGTTCCATGAAGCTATGGGCACAAGATTGAACATCAGTACGGCGTATCATCCTCAAACAGATGGACAGTCTGAAAGGACGATCCAAACCCTTGAGGATATGCTACGTGCTTGTGTTTTGGACTTTGGAGGGAGTTGGGACGATCATCTGCATCTGGTAGAGTTCTCTTACAACAACAGCTACCACTCAAGTATTGGGATGCCACCGTTCGAGATGTTGTATGGAAGACGCTGTAGAACTCCAGTATGCTGGGGAGAGATTGGTTAGAAGGAGATGGGAAGCCTAGAAGTTGTGCAAGAAACCTCCTCAAGGTTCGACCAGATCAAAGCAAGAATGAAAGCTGCTCAAGACAGACAGAAGTCGTATGCCGATAAGCGGCGACGACCGATTAAGTTTAAAGTTGGTGACAATGTGATGCTCAAGGTCTCGCCTTGGAAAGGAATTATTCGTTTTAGGAAGAGTGGAAAGTTGAGTCCGAGGTACATTGGACCATTTATGGTTTTAGATCGTGTGGGTAAAGTAGCTTATAAGCTGGATTTACTTGGTGAGTTAGAGGGAATTCATTCAACCTTCCATGTTTCTCATCTAAGGAAGTGTCTAGCTGATGACACGTCTCACGTGCCATTAATGGATATTGAGGTTGATGAACAATTGAATTACATTGAGCAACCAATCAAGATAGTTGATCGCAAGGAAAAGCATAGCAAGGGATCGGACGCTGCATGGGAAGCTGAGGAAGAGATGCATAAGTTTTATCCAGATTTGTTTATGTAATAATTAGGTTTCGGGGACGAAACCTCTTTAAGGAGGGAAGACTTGTAACATCCCGTTTTCTGATTTCAGTTAATAAACGAAATATGAGTTGTTATGAGTCGGTCTAGTGTTGGGTTAAATGGATATGGGTTATGGACTTGGGCTATGAAAGAAAGAGGAAAGGACTATGGGCTTAAGCCCATGATCCATAATTATAAAAGTCATAAATGCCCATTAATCATTTATTTCACACATTCCATACACCTCCCAAAACACACATTTAAACTCTCTTTCTAGTTTCTCTCTCACTCTAGCCGAAATCATCAAGGAGGAAACGATCCCGATCCAAGGTAATGATACTATGATCTTGTATGAGCTTTAACCGATAGATATAGTCACGAAACGACGAGCCGACACCGTTAAACCGTTTAAGTCACGAGATCCGGGTGGAATCGGGTATAAACCGAACCTATGATGAGCTTAGGGGTTACCCTAGCTCAGATCTGGATCGAACGGGACGAAAAACGGTGAAAAACGAGTTAAAACCTGTTTTTCCGGCGAATCCGCGGTCGCCGCCGGAAAAGTTAATACGAGGTTGTCAGGGAGTGTTCTGACGTTCCCTGACCTAACCCTAGTTCTCTATGGGGACTTAACGAATTGAAGGTGATTCGTTAGTTGATTCGCATAAGGGAGCACAACGAACTAGCTCTAGTTCGTCTATGATTCGTCTCTGATTCGTTAAGGGAAAAGGGTAACGAATTACCCTTGATTCGTTATGATTAGTTCGTTAAAAGAAATAACGAATTAGAAGGTCCAATTCGCTACTTGGACTGGTTCGCTATATGGACTGATTCGTTAAGGAGTCCAGTTCGTTAGGGGTTCAATTCGTTATAGGAACCAGTTCGCTAGGATAATCCAATTCGCTATGAATCAGTAACGAATTAGAAGTTTAACAGAATGACAGAATGGTCCCTGGACTTAGAAAAGAATAATTTAATTACGAAGAAGCCCTAGAACCCCGCTGCCAGGGGCGCTGCCCCCGGACTCCCATTCGTTGAGGGTAATAATTAAACTAGAAAGACGATATGTGTAGTGATAGTTTATTGATACGTATAATTATTATACAGTTAGTCGTGCACAGCTCAAGAAGGGAATAACCGTAAACAGTGAACGCAACCGCATTGAGGTGAGTTTCTTGCCCCACTTCGTTGTTATGTTTTCGGGGCTGTGTGCATACTCGATATGATAGTCAATATACTTACCTTAGGTGGTAAGTGTATGCCTTGTATGATTTATGTATGACGATTGCTAGACGGTGCGTGAACGATCTTCGGATATTGCATGTGCCGTCAAGTGCTAGTTAAAGGTATGATTGATATGTATGATGTATGAATGACGTATGTATGAATATGTATGATGTCTGAACAATGTATGTATGAAACGTTGATGGTACGTGAACGCTCTTCGGAGATTGCGCATATTGTCAAGGAAAGTATGTAAATGACAGGTATGTTAGAGTAGCACGAATGTAGGGAACCGACCCTAATAATGTCGGCGAATAAAGGGAACCGACCCTAATAGTATTGGTGAATGTAGGGAACCGACCCTAATAATATCGGCGAACGTAGGGAACCGACCCTAATAATATCGGCGAAGGCTATAGGGCGGAATGCTCTTTAAAACGTATATGTATGAATGCAGTATGTAAGTAAGTATGAAAGAAAGAATGAAAGTACGTATGTAAGTAAGTGTGTAAGAAGATATGAAGGTATGTACCCCCGGGTGCATATGCTAGTATGTGAATGTATTGTATGTTGTATGATTAACTAAAACTCACTCGGCGTAGCTGACTTTTAGTATGCACGCAGGCTAATCGACTGAGGCAGTTGGCTTGAGGAAGACACATGGCAGGATCCGAAGAGGCTGGCACCTGGAGATTGTCGTGATGTTTGAAATGCTATGTTTGATGTTATGTTTTTGAAAGACACGTTATGGATGTTGTAATGAATGGTTGACTTTATTATTATTCCGCGAAAGCTTTTACTAACTCTGATATTTAGAACCGCGTTTATGAGTAAATCCAACACTAAAGTAGGGCTACCGGTAACGGGGCCTTACAGTATAATTGGACCAAAGATCAAGAAAAAGCTTTTCAGATTTTAAAGCAAAAGTTGTGTAGCGATCCTATCTTGTCCATACTTGAAGGAACCAATGGATTTGTAATATATAGTGATGTGCCTCGCCTAGGTATCTGATGTGTGCTTATGCAACGAGATAAGGTGATAGCAAACGCATCTAGACAACTCAAGGTACATGAAAAGAATTATACAACTCATGATTTGGAATTGGGAGCTGTTGTGTTTTCTCTCAAGATTTGGAGATATTATCTGTATGGAACAAATGTACAATGTTTACTAGATCATAAGAGTCTCCAGCATATTTTCGATCAAAAAGAGCTGAATATGAGGCAACGCCGATGTATAGAATTACTCAGTGATTACAATTGTGATATTCGTTACCACCTAGGTGAAGCGAATGTTGTGGCTGATGCATTGAGTCAAAAGGAAAGAGAAAAATCTTTATGTGTTCGTGCATGAGGATTAACTATTCAGACAAGTCTCACTACTCGAATTCGTGATGCACAACATGAAGCTTTGAAACCGCGAAACATAAGATTAGAGAAACTGCTAGGACTTGAATGTGAATTCGTAACAAAGTTTAATGAAACGCTATATTTAATCGATCGGATTTGGGTACCGCTCTTTGGAAATATGTGTAATCTTGTACTAGATAAAGCACGTAAGTCTGGATATTCGATCCACCCAGGATCAAATAAAATGTACAAGGATATTCAAGAGCATTATTAGTGGCCAAACTTGAAAAGATACATAGCTGTCTATGTCAACAAGTGCCTAACATATTCCAACGTAAAAGCAGAACATAGAAGGCCACCTGGATTACTGCTGCAACCTGAGATCCTGCAGTGGAAATGGGATAATATTACCATGGACTTCATAACCAAATTGTTAGTTACACCGCGAAGTCATGATGCGATTTGGGTAATCGTGGATAGATAAACCAAATCTTCTCATTTTATACCCATTCGAGAAAAAAAAACAGAATCGAAAAGTTGACCCAGGTTTATCTGAAAGAGATTGTAGCCAAGCATGGCATACCTGTCTCAATCATTTCTGATAGAGATGGTCGTTTTGTTTCTCGTTTTTGGAAATATCCCCACGAATCCCTAGGAACTCGTTTAGAAATGAGTAATGCCTATCAACTATAGGCAGACAGGCAAAATGAAAGAACCATCCAAACATTGGAAGACATGTTACGAGCCTATTGTAACATTCGTTTCTTTTCAAATCCGAAACCCGACCCGTTTATTTTATCTTTTTCTTTATTTTGCCTCATTTATTATTCGACGCTCGTTACTAATTCCCGCCTTAGTTTAAGTTTATATATATTTTATTTATTTATTTATGGATAATAACAATGATTTCAATGCAATAATACCCCCCCCCCCCCCCCAACAACTAACTTTATACCACTTTGAATCCACGACTAAAGATTAGGGACCAAAGTGCAATTAACTTCCAAACTTTCCCTCCTCTTTCTTCTTCTTCACAAACCAGCCAAACACCCCCCTCTTCTTGATCCCTAATTAACGGCCTAAATCGCGAAATTGATTATGCTAAATCAATCTACTATCATAAACGCGTTCAAATATACCTTATTTATGTTAATCGACAACTAACTAACAACTTTGTATACCAATTTCGCTCATCACGAACCGCATACCAAATTGACACCAAAACACTATAAATACACAATCTTAATTCAATTAACTCGTACCACACAGTCCTCTTATTGTCACGAAGCTAAACCCTTTGCCAATTGTAACCAAGAAGCTGCTATAGATTGTGTTTGATTTGTGTTATTGGCTGAAACCCTAAACCCACGTTACTCTTCAATTCTTAATCATTCCAGGTAATTAGGATATGGGTTAGGTTCGGCTTTATCTGCTCGTCAAAACCCCTCTGCCAATTTTAATGGACAGAGGGTATAAGATTGTTAATTTTGGTGTTTGTTCGATTTAGGGTTTGTTATGGATTTGGGGCTAATTGGAGTTTCTGGTTATTTACTTTTTGTTTCATCCCATTACCAAGTTAACACACCAGCCCAGTTGGCTGGTGTGTGTTGTGTTAAATCAGTGAGCCGCCTAGGGACTCGGGTTCGAGCCCTAGGGTGCTCAGTTTTGTGTTTTTAATTTTATTTTATTGTTTTTGCTTTAAAAATTTATTCCTTTAATAATAGCTTGTAAATCAAAACCATTTCTCACTCGGTTAACAAACCAAACCTCATTTAACCTTCAAAATAAATCTCGATTAATGTTTCCGTTCGTGTGAATATAAACATAAAGTTTTACATATATCTATAATATTTATGTTTTTTAAATTTAAAGTCTAAATTTTTAAAAGAGAATTAAACTAAGAATAGTTTTATTCGTCTAAACGAGCCGCCATCAAAATAAGTTTTTCGTTTAAATACATAATTATATAATAAATATTAGCAATTTTATAGTTAAAAATCACTTGTGAGAATAATTAATCGTTACGCTTTATTCGACTTATAAAAAAATGTATATGAAATATATTCAATTCTTTATAAATCCCAAATCCGTTGTAAACCTTTATTATCGAATCTTGTTCTTTTATAGCATCCGAATATTTATTTTAATTGTACCTTGAAACTAGGGTGTTTCGTCGGGACTCATCGCAGAAACTAACTAACTTGTTCACTTTACCGTCTCCCCGTTATCATCCACCTTATCTCTAAGGTGAGTTTACATATCCCACTTTTTCCTCTTTTATAATTTTGGGGGTGGTATGTATACCATATTTAAATTACTTATTTATTTTTTTTACTTACACATCTATTCAAAACACAATTCAATATATGTTTTATGTGTGACTATTGCATACTCTATGATAATGCTCTATGTGCTTAATTGTTTATTTTATGTTTGGTGGTTGGTATCTCATCCTCATCTATCCTCATCTAGTATGATCATACATTTACCCAGGTACTTTGATTTCATATCAATAAGAACGGGTCCACATCTATTTAGTTGTTTACATTTTTCATGGAAATTGTGATGCTCAACATTAACATATGAATTGTGGTTTTTTTTATCTATATATGTATCTCAACTAAAACTTATGTATTCTCACCAACATCGGTGTTGACAAACTCTATTTTTATACATGCTACTCAGGACTGAAGATGTTAGTTTTTACCTTAGGATATTTATCCAAACAATAACTATGATGTAATTGTTTTGATTATTATAATTGTGTACTTGTTTTGATATTAATGAATTAAATAATTATTGTCACATTAATTGGTGTCTTTTGAGCTACTATCCGATCAATACGTTACGCCCCGGCATGATCCATCGCCTTTGGTCTGGGTGTAACACCTGTGTTATCGGTTTTGGACATAGTTGGGATATTTATCTGCCTTTAGCTGAATTCTCTTATAATAACAGCTATCACTCCAGTATCAAAGCTGCACTGTTCGAAGCTTTATATGGGAGAAAGTTTCGATCCCCTCTTTTTTGGGCAGAAATAGGAGAAAAGCAACTTACAGGACCTGAAATTGTTCAAGAGACCACCGAGATGGTCTTTCAGATCAAGGACAGACTGAAAGCTGCAGCTGACATACAAAAACTTATGCGGATAATCACTGGAGAAAGTTGGAATTCTAAGTAGATTACCGAGTGTTACTAAAGGTATCACCTTGGAAAGGAATAGTCAGATTTGGTAAAAGAGGCAAACTGAGCCCTCGATTCTTGGACCGTTTAGAATCACCAAACGAGTAGGACCAGTAGCCTACCGACTCGAAATACCTTCAGAATTTCGTGGAATACATGACGTGTTTCACGTATCCAACCTGAAGAAATGTCTCTCTGATGAATCACAGATTGTTCCTATCGAAGACATACAGGTTGACAATAAGCTTCGATTTGTAGAAGACCTATAGAAGTTATGGATTGGAAAATTCAGAAGCTAAGATGTAACAGGATAATGCTAGTCAAAGTCCATTGGACTTCAAGACTTGGTCACGAGTTCACTTGGGAACGTTAGGATCAAATGAAGCTAAAGTACCCTAACCTATTCCCCATAGAAACCCAAACCAGTACTACATCCTAAAATTCGAGACGAAATTTCTAAAGGGATGGGAGAACGTGATGAACATCAGAAATTAGACAAATCTGGTAATAATCATAACCATAATCGTGTAGTAATTAATAAAATAAATATATAGAAAGATTGTTTTTGTCCAAAATATTTGATTTAGTTGATTTTTATGATATTAAGTTTGAAAAGGTTCAATTTATCGCGTAGCGAACACTGGGCGGAATGACCCCCGGGTAACGACTTAAAAATGGATAAAATCATAAACGTGTTTAAATGGCCTCGAAAATTTAAAATTTTTATTAGAATATTAGAGATAGTATATAAACTTAATTTTATAAGGTTCGAATCGCGAAAATTAGAAATAAGCGATCGAAAGTCAGTAGAGGACACTGTAAGAACCCGGAGCCAAGTTTTTTAGAAAATTAGGTTCTTAGGCAGTTACCGACTGTAATTCAATTTCTTTCAAAGTCAGAAAAATATTATCAAAAATGAAGTTCGTTTGGCTAGATATTTTCCACTTTGCGTTAAACCTTATCACATAAACTAACCATAATATAACAAAAACCACCTAACCATTCCCTTTCCCCCCTCTCACTCGGCCGATCAAACCCAACCCCACCTCCTTCTTTGTCCAATCACACACAAGATAACATACATACAATGATTTTAACATATTACTTGGAAGCTTCACAATAATTCACGTACATACTCTACACGCCAACTCACCACTCTAACTCTCTCTTTCCTTCTTCATAAACCGGCGACCACCACCCTCACATAATATTCATCTTCACTTCTAGCATAGACACTCACATTAGATCAGTTAAGGGTCTTTAAGGGAAACATATTCAAGAACCAAGAATCAAGAGTCTAAGGAACGGATTTTAAGCATACCCAAGTTCTTGTTCCCATTCCCATAGTCACAAAACTGAAAATCCAAGGTAACCTAGTTTAATATTTGACATTTTAGTTTAAATAAGTTAGTTGAAGCTTTATTATAGTGTATTTGGTATTGAACATGCAAAGTTTGAATATAATATATGCATGCATGTGTGTCGTGAGTTTGTATGTTTGTGAAAGAGATTGATTGAGTTGATAATATGATTGTTTATGGTCATATACTAGCTTCCTTTAACTTGTCAATGCTGAGTTTACTTGAGATTGTTAGATGATTGAGGTTGATTATTGATTTAGAAATGAAACTAGGTGTGTTTATGGTTGAAATATTGAAAATGGGTTATGGATGAAATAGCCCATATGAGGCGTGGGTTATGGTTTGGGATTAGGTTTGGAATTAGTTAACAAGTTACATGATATATGATTAGATGGTGATTTTTGATTTAAAACCCACTTAGTTTATTCACCAAAATTATATGCATGAGGTTGTTGGTTGACTTGTGATGATGAGATTGAAAAGTGGTATTATAATGATAGATGGAAACTTTGTTAAAGTATTGACTAGTAATGTAGAGATTATTAGCATTTGACTCTTTTAAGTGGAAGTTAAATTGAATGCACAATAGCACATACGGTTCAATTACATGATTAGATAATAAAGTTATATTCTTGTCTTACATTGATTTTGCATGGATTAAAAGTAACTAGCAATAATAGGATGACATGATTTTAACTAGAATTAATTAATAAACTTACCAATAAAGGAAACATTTTGACTTGGTGCAAATTGTTCCCTTCTTACTCATACAATCATACATTCATACAATTATATAAATACATCCTTACACCTGTCATTTCACATACATATAACATTCATAAGGCATACACTTACCACTTAAGGTAAGTGTATTAACTATCACATAGAGTATCCACACAGCCCCGAAAACATAAAAGAAGAGGGGCTAGAAACTCGCATGCGTCCTGTTCCTTTCTGACTTTATGGTCACACCTCTTCTCAGCTGGGCATGACTAACTATGTAGCAATTAACATGCATCCCTTAACTACTCCTAATTATATCATATTTCTATGTTAATGAAAACTCTAGCTAACAGGGGTTCACGGGCAGCGCCCCTAGAGGGGTCCAAGGGGTAGAGCCCCTAGCTGGGGTTAAGATAAAGTTTAATAAGTCTTTACTAAAAACCTCATAAGAAATTGATGTTCAACATATATGCCATCCAACATATACGCCGTATATGTTGTCCAACATATGCGTCGTATATGTTGTAATACATATGCTCTGTATATGTGGTTATAACATATGCGCCGTATATGCTTGTAACCTATGCGCTGCATATACATATCTCGGAACGTTAGATTTGGTTACTTTTAATGCGTTTTTAGGGTTTTTCTGCGTTTCCGGCGCCGTCAGCCGACGTTGGCCGCCCCGTTTGACTGGATTTTGATCGTCTTGCACCCGGGTAGACTCGATTTATCTATATCCAAGCTAAGGTGACCGTTAATCTTGTTTAATCACTCGATTCTATAAAGATCTACATTCAAACGACTCAAACGACGCTCCGGGGCTATGGTGTCTGGTCCTATGGCATTGGGTCAGTTGAGATAAAATATATTCTACATTCGGTTGATCTCGGTTCGGAAGATTGAGCGGTGTAGAGAGCGTTTGGCTTGAGTGTGTGTTTTTTAGTGTGTAGGCTAATGTGAGGAATGAATGGAAATGAAAGAGATGTTGGGTTTTCAAGGGTATTTATACCCTAAGCCCATGGACCTTAGGCCCATAATCTCACTAAGTCCATGATTCCATCTATTTTAAGCCTACCATCCTATATTACTTTATTATTTAATTATTTTAAAATGTCGGGAGTTACATTATGGTTATGTTAGAATTTCGTTGTTATTGTATAATCATGAGCTAATAATCTAATCCTTATGCTATCATTTTTGGTATAAAATAAAAGAAAAATGCGACCCAAAATAAGGGGAGTCGCCGCAAACCGAGGGTCCGGATTACCATCCTCCCAAGAGGAGTTAGATTAGCTTATTGCCCAACGCGTTAACTCAGCTCTCGAGCAACAAGACGCCAATCGTGATGTTAACTGAATTCCGATACAGGATACCTATAATGATGTCAGAACCGGAGCTGGAACCGGGACTCTTACCGGTAACCCTCTAGGTAGGAATAAATGGATGAAAATCATCTTATAAAATTTCATAACCATGACTAGTAAAATTCAATAATCGGTGATGATTTTTGAACAAACTATGTTATCAAGGAATCCAGTACCCCGTTGTACCTATAGTACATTTCAGACCTCTAGAAATAGTTTGTTGGATTAAGAAAATGGAATCTGTCATGAAGTAGTAACTGTAGCCCGACTGAGAGAGTTAAATATGGAGTATGTTCTTTTCTAGACGAATCGCTCGAATGGTGGAACTCTCTTATTCAGAACATGGGTGAAGATGCAGCTTACGGTCTGACGTGCGAAGAGCTTATGGAGATGTTGATCGAAGAGTTTTGCCAGAGAAACGAACTTCAAAAGATAGTGATCGAGTTTTGGAATCTGAACATGGAAGGTGCTGATATCGGGACGTACACATCTCGTTTTAATGCTTTATCGAGGCTGGTACCACAACTGCTCACTCCCGAATATGTTAGAATCGAGAGATACATTTGGGGGCTTGTAACCAGTGTACAACCCCTATACAATGGATAAGCCCAAAGAAGGAAGCTTCTACGTAACACTTACTATGTGGCAAAGCAGAATAAGTAGCGATCATCTCCTTGTCTTGTGTTATTTTGCAATGTTGATTTGGAAATTATTAGTAATTGGTGTCAAATTCCTCATATTATTTTCTTTTTCGTTGCGAGACCTTCTTTAGATTCTTACAGGTAACAAGGATTGACAAAGTCTAAAATTTTACGCAGAATTATTCTCACGACTTGTTGGTGTATATGAAAGATGAGATAATCAGTGATAATTAAGACCAATTCAGTGAATTTATCCAAAACAAAAGAAAATATAAAATATTTGGGCTATCTTTGGATCAAAATTCGAGCTTCGTTAAGTAGTTTGTCTTGAAAAGATTGATGTAATTTTATGTCTCTAGTACCTTGCTAGTTTTTGAAAGAAAGTTGTCATGAAAAAGGAAATATGATGATTTCAAAAAGAAAAGTAAACATCAGAGACATATCTCGTATGGTAATTTATATATTATAACTAGCTCCCTTCTATTAGGGGGTTGTATAGAATAAAATAATTTAATATATTTTCCTTATTTATTGTTTTGTATACACATATACTTTTGGTATATACGTTTGAGGTAATAATGAAACATGAAACAAGATTCTAATAAATTGTTAATGGTATCAAAATAGTGATCTAAACGTTGCTTGTGTCAGAACTCAAAGTAAAAAAGAATAAATTATTTATTCTGCTTTGTTAAAAAAAGGATTATAAAAAAAGAATAATAATAACAAACACAACACGAGGCAACATGTATCACAATGAAGCCAAGAATATTACCAAGCAATATCAACAATTTCTTGGAATATTTGCTAGTAAAGGCACTCCGGTTAAAACCAAAGTCTCACCCATCACCAACATAGAAGGTAATTTTGGCAGGTAGCATATGGGTTGTGGATTCGGGTGCTACTGATCACATAACTAATAGGGTTTATTGGTTCAATAATGATATGAAAAAAACATGTGAGTTGCCCGTTACTATACCAAATAGTTCATCCATTCCAGTGGAAGTAAAAGGGTCATGCATTCTACCCAACGGAATACGAATTAAGAATGTTCTACATGTTCCAACATTTACTTGCAATCTATTATTTGTCAGTCGTTTAGCGAATGATTTGTAGTGTTTTGTAACATTTTCCCTTGAATTTTGTGTTATTGAACTCGAGGAGGTTGATTGAGGTAGGTAAATGCAAGCAAGAACTCTATCAAATGAGCATGGTGGGAAGTGCGAGAAAAGCAATGGCAATTGTTACTGATTTATAGCATAATCGTCATGGGCATGCTTCGCATGGAAAATTTTGTCTATTGGATTTTTTTAAAGATAACTCTTTCGAAACAAACGATACGTTTTGTGATTCTTGCACTAGGGCCAAATTTACCAGATTACCTTTTCAAATAAGTTCAATAAAAACGAAAAGTTGTTTTGAGCTTTTACATTGTGATATTTGGGGAAGGTATAGAACTCCTTCACTTACAGGTGCCAACTATATCATAACCATAGTTGATGATTTTAGTCGGTCTATGTGGGTATTCTTATTAAAACACAAGTCTGAAGAAAGTGATTGTTTAATTGGTTTTCACAAAATGATCAACACACAATTTAATAAGATTGTTAAGAGAATTAGAAGTGACAACGGAGGTGAATTTACCTCGAACAAAATGCTTAATTTTTACACCGAGCATGGTATTCTTCTAGAGACCACTATCCACATACCCCACAACAAAATGGAGTGGTGGAGCGTAAACACCATCATCTCCTCGAAACAGCAAGGGCTATGAGATTTGAAGCTAAGTTGCCCACACGAGTTTGGGGAGAATTGATCATGGCGGCAGCCTACGTTATAAACTGGCTTCCTTCGTAAGCCATTGAAAACAAGACCCCTTATGAGATCGTTTATGGACAAAAACCGGATTATAAAAGTTTAAAGGTTTTTGGGTGCCTTGCGTATACCGTAACGTTGAAAGTAGAGGTGGCAAGTTTGAGGAACAGGGGGGACCGGGAATATTTTTGGGTTATCCAAGGGGTACCAAGGGTTATAAGATTTATGATGTACAAAATGGCAAGATAATTGTGTCTAGACACATGAGGTTTGTTGAAAACACATTTCCACAAGACCCACAAAATGATCAAGAGGAAGATGAACCTAGAAGTTTTGAGTTTCCAACATGGTATTATAATGATCAAATTCCACACGAAAACACGAGCAATATACATGTAGAGAATGGGTCAGAACCCGATAGACCAAATAATGACATGAACGAGAATATGCATGAAGATGATGCTGTCATGCAAAAGGATACAAACTATGACAATTTGTCACAAAAAAAAGGGTCAAACCAAGTGGTAGAACCCACGGTCCAAACTGAAAACATTGGGCAAGAAAATGTGACTGAACCCACAACCCAATCAGAAACAGAACATGAAGAGCCCACCTGAGAAAAACGAACAAGAACTTGTCCCACTCGACTTAAAGACTATGTTGAGAATCTCCCACCATCTATCGATCAAACTTCACCCGATTCTAGCCAACAGTTCTCGATGGTATACCCTATTGCCAATTTTATTTCTTACGATAAATTTTCTGATTTGCATAAAGCTTTTTTAACGGCCATTAATTTAAATGATGAGCCAAAGACTTTTAAGCAAGTAGTTCAGGATAAAAACTGGATAGAGGCAATGAAGAAAGAAATAAAGGCACTTGAGACTAATGGTGTGTGGACCCTTGAGGATCTACCTGAGGGAAAATGAGCAATAGATTCAAAGTGGGTGTACAAATTAAATACAAACCAAACAGTGAGATAGAAAGATATCAAGCAAGGTTAGTATAAAAAGGTTTTACTCAAATGGAAGGAATTGACTTTCATGAAACCTTTGCCCCCGTGGCAAAACTTGTCACCGTTCGTACACTTTTGACAGTTGTAGTAAAGAAGAACTGGATAATACATCAACTGGATGTCAATAATGCATTTTTGCATGGTGATTTGGATGAAGAAATTTACATGAAGATTCCACAATGGTTTGACAAAGAGAAAGAAAGAAAGGTTTGCAAGTTAAAGAAATCCCTTTAAGGGCTAAAACAGGCATCCAGGAATTGGTATCAAAAGTTTACATCGGCTCTACTCGAGTTTGGCTTTGAACAATCTAAGCATGATCATTCACTTTTTATATTTTAAACATCAAGTGCATTTGTGGCCATTCTTATTTATGTAGATGATGTTATTTTATTGGATAACAACTAAAAGAAAATCGAAGAAACAAAGAGTTTTCTTGACATAAATCAGCATCAAAGACTTAGGTGTTCTGAAATATTTTCTAGGAATCGAAGTAGCACGAACAAAATATGGTCTTGTACTCAGTCAAAGAGAGTATGTGATGGACATTTCGGAAGACAGTGGTATGTTGGGTTGTAAACAAGTGCTTTTCCTACGACACAGGACACCAAACTTGGTAAAGACGATGAAGAAGTGAGTGTTGATGCTGACCAGTTGTAACATTCGTATTTGGATCAAAACCCGACCCGTTTGTAAGCAGAATCTTTCGAAAATATAAAATCTTGGACTTTTATGTTTCGTAATCATCTCACACTTGTCGGTTTTCGCAAACTCTTTTTAACGGTCTTTAAACGTGTAAAAAGCCTCGAAAACGCTCCGAAATGACCCGAAACAACCCACGAGACAAACTGGACCAGCCCCCTGGAGGCGCCGCGCAGCGCGGACCAAGGGGAAAGGCCGGTCGCGCGACGCCATGGACCACCTGCACTCACATATCCGGATTTTGTTATTTTGTTTGTATTGTTTGACTAGTTTAACTTTTTTTAAACACATGAAAGTCTTGAGATAAAACATAGAAAACAAGTTTGACTACTTCCCTATATAAACAAACCTATCCCCTTCATTTCTTCTTGCTCATTTCATCTTCTTTCTCTCTCAAACTAAGAACCATCTCTAACATTCAAGGTTCATATTAATCAAGCAACAACCTTCTTTAATTCTTGTTTGTTACTTACTAATTCATATCTTGTGGCACAACATATATGTAATATGCACCCCTTGTTTCCTTCGGCTTTCATCTTCTTCGGGAGGTGAGATGCTACAAGGCAAGGCTTCATGGAGAACTCTTTGTAGTTCTTGAGTATACTATTTTCCTTCAATGCTTTACTAGTCTTGTTTATATTGTAAGTAGTTTAGTTTTAATTCATGTTTAAAGAGTTTCATGGTCTTGGGTATGAAGTCACTAGTCTCGGTTTTATCCCGAGATTAGACCCGAATCAAGACCGAACCAAGACCGAACTCTTGTTTACTAGCTTTTGTTTTAAATAGTTTTGTTTACTAGTTTTGTTTAAAATAGTTAAATAAACATGTTTATGAAAGATTTGAACCTTGTAACTTCTAAAACCATTTTGATAGTTCTATGGTATTTGGGTATGTGGCAACCATCCTCGGTATCATTCCGAGTCAAGGACCGAACCAAAACCGAACTAAACCGAGTTCACTTGCCTAAGACACACAAGTGTGTTTTTGGCCATCGAAACTCATCTCTTCAAGAATGTATTTTAAACTAATTTTAAGTATTTTATCAACTTACTTGGTGTGTCGGAATCCAACTTGATCTTATAACAAGCTTGGACCGGTGAAACCAAATACTCACTTAACGGACGTTAAGGTTCTTCATAATAGAACTATATACTTGGTTAAGTCTTTCGATTTTATTGAGTTATCTCAAAACATTTTGGAAAGTTAACTTTGAGTTTAGTTAATTATCTAGACCCAAATTAACAAATCCGAACACTCGATTAAAACCTTGTTTTGGTGTTCGTATACCCAAAGTGTAACATCCGGCCCCTCGCACCACCAATATTGTCCGCTCTGCCCATGAAGAGCTCACGGATTTGTTTTTGTTTGCCCAAAACGCGTTGGTGATTGAAGAGGCAAGACATTTACTTATGAATCAAGGATCTCTCTTGTCCACGGCCGATGTGGGATAGCCTAAGAGTGGGACGATGTTGTGTTTGCCAAGGGTGTTACAAACAACCCCCATTTGGACTCATCGTCCTCGATGAGGCATGCCCCATCATCCCGAACGAAACAAGTGGGGCTCTGATACCAATCTGTCACACCCATCCGTCACACCCCGACCAAAGGCGGAACATGCCAGGGCGTAACGTATTGATTGGACAGTAGCTCGAAAGACACTAATTAAAGTGACAATAATTATTTAATTCATTAATATCAAAAACAAGTACACAAATTCAATAAACAGAACAACAATTACATCATGTTTTGTATTTTGAATAATATCCTAAGATAAACTAATTCGATCTTGAATAATGTAAATTACTTGTACCTGTAGCATGTATTGTTGGGCCTAGTTTTGTGGTTTGAGCTTGTTTGTGCTTATTTCTTTGTATTTGGGTTTGGGTTTGGGTTTGGGTTTGGGTTTTGGGTGCACATGTAAACCGAGAACACTTATGTGTTCTCGGTGGGCTTGGTGTTGTTTGGGCCGGCCTTTGGTTGTTATCCCTATATATAGAGGTGTGATGTATAGGGTTATGTTTTGTTCATTCTAAGTATTGTGTTGGAGTATTGTAAGTGCTTAAGCACCAGACGTATTTAATAATATACGTGTGTTTTGAAGCAATTTCGTGTTAATTACTTGTTCTTATTAGTGTTCTTGAATCACCGAGTGTTGGTATTCCGCACCAATACTTGTTTGGTTGATATCATATTGTAGTGATCCAGATTCGGGACTTACAATTGGTATCATAGCCTTAGACCTTTTCAGGCTCGTTATTGTGATATCAATGATTCGAGAACAGCTGTTATGGTGTTTATTTTGTGTTTTCCGGAGAGAGTCTGATCGGAGAAGAAGATTGATATATCTTGGGTAAAGATTGGACTTAATTTGGAAACTAAATCAAATCCCATGTTATTTGGAAGTTTGTTACAGTCTGGCTAACCATTGGGTGTAAAAACAGTAGTTCTCGGCTGAGCAGTGTGTTCAGCGATTATTATCTGTTCTCGGCAACTCGTAGTTCTCGGCCAAGAGTAGTTCTCGGCTGGGATTATTATCTGTTCTTGGTTACTCATAGTTTTCGGTGACTGAGTGTTCTCGGCCACTGTCAGTTCTCGGTCAATTGATTAGGTCAACAAGGGTAGTTCTCGGTCAACGAATTGTCAACATCTTGAGTTCTCGGTCAAGAGGAGATCTCGGTCAACTGTTTGAGATCTTGGTCAACTGTTCTAGTTTTGGGTCAACTGTTCACGGCCTCGGTTGGTTTGGACTTGTTTTGGACTTGGACCTGTGACTAAACTTAACTATTTAATTGGACTTAATTTGAATTTAATTTAACATGGCCCAGTTAACAAATGGCAGCAGCTCCATCAACACGTCTCTTCACCAAGAGCTTGATTCCATCATGGGCACTGCTACTCGCATACCTTGTTTATTGTCCCACGAGGGTTTAGTGAATGGAAATTTCGCTTCGAACATTATGCCAAAATGAAAGATGCGAAAATTTGGAGAAGCATTGTGAGGGGACCCCAAGTGATTACTTTTCAAAGAGAAAATTCAAATGAGGTTCTTGTAAAGCCGGTTGTTGACTATGATGATGATGATTTTGCTAAGGTTGAAGAAGATGAGAAATCTCTATCAACTCTAACCATGGCTCTTTCACCCGAAATTGCTCTTCAATTTAGAGAACTCCGAACAGCTAAAGAATTGTGGGCTGCACTGATAGAGGTTTATGAAGGAAATGAGGATATGAAAAGAAGTCGCCAAGATCTTCTAAGACAAAAGTTTAACATGTTTAATCATGTTCTAGGAGAGACACTGGAGTCTCAACTTCAAAGATTCATATCTCTTGTAACTGAAATGAGATCTGCTGGAATCTTTCTACAAACCTCAGATATTAACAACAAGTTGGTGAATTCTCTGCCTAAGAATTGGGACATGAATGTTGCAGTTATCAAAAAGACTAAAGATCTTAATAGAATGAGCATAACTGAGATGATTGCTACTATTAAGGCCTGTGATATGGATGATAAACAACGGGCAATAAATCATGCTAGTTTTTATAGTGCTGCTGGATATAACGTTGCGTCAAACAGTGCTCTCATGTCACAAGATAGTTTCTCTTTGTTCAAGCCTACTCAACAACCACCACAGGGAAACTTTCAGATGTTTTCATCTACCCTCGGTCAATCATCGTCATCCAAGTCACCCAACTCAGCTCCAGTATTTTTCACCAAGTCTGGTCAGTCTACAAATGAATCTGGAAAGACTACTCCTAGTCAAAACTTCAACCAGATTCCCACCATACCGAAAGAAACTCAAGAGAATATCGCATTAATGGCAGGATTTATGAATTGTTACCATGCGTTTCTGGCTGGAGATTCGGTCCAACCCATGGCTGCTACTGAATTTGATCAGATTCATCCTGATGATGTTGAAGAAATGGACATCGCGTGGCAAATTGCCATGGTAGTTTTCCGTGCTAAGAAGTTTACCAAAAGGACGGGTAGAAATAATTGGAACATGCCAAATAATCAAAAAGTGGGTTTTAACAAGGAGACTCTCAGGTGTTACAACTGTCATGAGCCAGGTCATTTTGCTCGTGAATGCACCAATCCGTCTAAAGATGGAAATACAGAAAGGGCTTTGGTTCCAGCTGGAAATGCTCGGGGTGAAACTGGAGGAAGTTCGGGAAACGGTGAAAGAAGTATGGTTGCTCAAACATTCTCTTGGGAAGGTCAGATGGCTGCGCTAAACATTGGAAATCAGACTGCAAATTTCGCAATTGTTGAAGATTCGGATTAAGAAAACATTGCTGAGGAGAAGGTCAAGGAGCTCCAGTTTGCATACATGGCATTCACTTCTCCAGATTCGTCTGAGGTACGTTTTCAACCATGCTCTTTAAATTGTGGTGAGAAAATAGAAATGTATAAACTTCATAATGACAGTCTAAGTAGAGATATGAAAAGAATAAAATCTGAGAGTTTCAAACTTAAGAAAAATGAAAAGTGATTTTTAAACAAAATTGAATCTCTTAACAAAGACATTAAGAAACTTAAGTCACCATCGTGATGCCAAACAAGAAATCATAGAATTAACTGCTAAACTGGAAGCCTCCAAGCTAGAAATCTTGAAACTCACTAGCAAATTTGAAAAGGCTGAACTTGATTTTAAGAAATTCAATGGTTCCAGTAAAATAGTTGATTCAATGATTGAAAATCAGCTATGGTGGAAAGAAAATGAAGGTGAAGGAATAGGATACAATCAAGTTCCTCCACCTTACAATCACAACTATGTCCCTACCCCTGTCACCAAAGAACAGGAGGAAAAGATAAAGGATATGAAGTATGGCAAACAAGACAAAGGTGATGAAACCAGCTCTACGGATGCTGGTTCGTCTACTTTAAATATGAACGATTCTAATGTTTCTACTTAATGTGCAGAAAGAGTAATTGTGAAGGAATGGACTGATGAGGATGACGACCCGTGTTTTGATTTTGATAATAATACTGTTTCCGATATTTCTTTAGAACTTCCTGTTTAGAATTCTGTTATTCCGACTGTTTGTGTGGGCTCTGTTTTAAAGAGCAAAGATTCTTGTGTGGTCGATTTGTTTGAGACTTTAAAATCTAATAATTTGGTTTCTAATAAAAGCAAAATTTCAAAAAATTCAAAAACATCAGAAAATATGTTGCACCTAAGTTTGTCAAGGAGGGATGCTCTAATGACAAACAAGGTGATAAGTTCAAAAGGAAAAATGTGAATTCTCACAAATCTAAACAGACTGGTCCACACAACCAGTCTAGACAAGGAGCTGCCCAGAGTGAATTTTTCATAAAACGTCAGACATGTTTTAACTGTGGCACTCCTGGTCATATTGCCAGAAATTGTCCACATCGTCCGTACATTCCATACTACGGATTTTATCAAAGGAATATGCCATATGTGCCTCATAATGCATATAGGCAAGGGTTTAGACATTATTCGGCTTGTTCTTTTGACGATGATTGGAATCGAAACAAATCTGGCAGGTTTAGTCCTCATCAGACCAAACCCAAAATGATCAAAAGAAGGGTTAGTAAAGGTGTTTCAAGTTCAAAATCACATATAAACACTAACACTAGACCTAAATAGGAGAAGAAAACGGTTTTATCTAATCATTCTACGTCTAAAAAACCGGAGATCATGACAACCATTCGTACTTATAACTCCAAGTCTCACAGACATAGATGGTTGCCTAAATCTCTGGCCAAAGAGTCAACAAAATCTATTTTTGATGATAAAAAGGATATGTCATGGCAATCCGTGACAACTGTAGACGAATCAGGGTCACCCAGTGTAAGTATGGACTGGGTACCAAAAACTAACTAATCCCGCGTTTCGTGCAGGGACAGCTATGGAGGAATATCATCAGACCTTGGTATGTTGATAGTGGCTGTTCCAGGCACATGACAGAAGACATCACCCAACTACACGACATTCAAACATTTAATGGTGGGTATGTGTCCTTTGCGGGAGGAGAGAAAGGGAAGATCACTCAAAAGGGTACTGTTAAGTAACTGTGTTTTAAAATTTGAAAATGTTAATTTTGTTCCAGAATTGAAGCATAGTCTTTTGAGCGTGTCACAAATTTGTGACAAAGATTTCTCAACTCACTTTACTAAAAAGGAGTGCTTAATTCTGAAACCTGGTATAATCATACCAGAAGAGTGGATTCTTGTTCGATCACAACGAAAAGATAATGCTTATGTGATCGACATGAACAAAAATGTTCCTGACGAAATAACCTGTCTGTTTTCAAAAGTGTCAAAACATAATGCGATGCTTTGGCATCATCGGCTTGGTCATGCAAATACTAAAACCCTGAATCGTCTTGCTAAAAACAATCTAGTGCGTGGTTTGCCAATCAAGGATTTTGTGACTGTTGAAAAATGTGTGGCTTGTGCTTTGGGAAAACATCATCGAAAATCTCATAAACCTAAGTTAATTAATACAATTTCGTCAGTTTTTCAGCTTCTTCATATGGACCTCTTTGGGCCGGTTCATGTCTTAAGTTTGTCTCGTAGCTCTTATTGTCTTGTTATTACTGATGACTACTCAAGTTTTACATGGGTATTTTTCTTGTCAAATAAGAGTGAAACTGCAGATCTGATCAAGAAATTTGTAGTGTTAATGGAGAATCAGCTGAACCTCAGGCTGAAAGGAATTAGATGTGATAATGGAACAGAATTCAAGAATGCAGTTCTGAATCATTTTTGCTCAGAAAAAGGGGTGCTTCGTCAGTATAGTGCTCCAAGGACACCGCAACAAAATGGTGTTGCTAAAAGAAGAAACCGAACTCTAATTGAGGTAGCAAGAACGATGTTGTGTGACTCCAAACTGCCACTGTTTTTCTGGGCAGAAGCCATTAATACGGCATGTTATGTTCAAATCCGGGTGATAATCAATAAGTCCAAGATGAAGACTCCGTATGAGATCGTTTATGGTCATCAACCCACTGTCGCACGTTTCAGAGCCTTCGAGAGCCTTCGGGTGTCTGTGCACGTTGCTAAAACTAGAAACCACTCCAAAGTTTGGAGCTGCAGCAGATAAGTGTTACTTTGTTGGATATCCAGGAAATACAACTTACAGGGTTTTCAACAAGTCCACTAAACAGATTATAGAATCCTATGAAGTTGGTTGGTTAGAAGAAAATGAGACTGACGCCCGTGTTGGTCCCGATTGGTTATTTGACTACAATGAATTCTTTAAGCCCTTCAATGTATTTCCAGTTATCAACACAGAATCTCAAAATGGTCCCACAGTGGAAGCTGTGCAAGTCATCTCTCAGTCACTGTCTCATATATCTTCATTACTGGATGATGAGATTGCTGAGCCGGCTAGTACTTCAACCTCAACCGACAATAAGCCTGAACAGTCTTCAGAAGTTGACCATCCGCCAATCTCATCTGAGAATACTGCTAATGATGAGAGGGAGAGTTCTGTTCGTTAGATATTTGGAAGCACACTGTTTCCCGACGCCATTCCAGATGAATACATTGCCAGCACCTCATACTCTCACAGTACAGCAACGTCTGGATGGAAAAACCCCCTTACTGATTCCGGGGAGAATGTAACAAATCTTCAGTCTAGCCGTGATGTTTTCGATCATTCAATTCCTTCAAGAATCCAAAAGAATCACCTGATTGAAAACATCATAGATCCAATTGAAGAAGGTATGTCCACCAGAAGTCAGACCGGACACATAAATAGTTGTATGTTTTCCTGTTTCATATCTCAAATCGAACCAAAGAACGTTGAGATGGCCCTTCAAGAACCTAGTTGGGTCGATGCTATGCATGAAGAACTGAATCAGTTTGATAAGTTGAAAGTGTGGAGATTAGTTAAGTTGCCGGAAGGAAAGAAAGCTCTTGATATAAGATGGGTGTTCAGGAACAAGCAAGATGACACCGGGTTATTGTTCGTAATAAGGCACGTCTGGTGGTCCACGGGTTTTGCCAGGTTGAAGGGTTAGATTACACTAAAGTCTATGCTCCCGTAGCTAGACTTGAGGCCATTAGAATTTTTCTGGCTTATGCATCGTATATGAGCATTACAGTTTATCGGATGGATGTTAAAACAGCGTTTTTGTATGGTGAGGTCAAAGAAGAAATTTATGTTGATCAGCCACCGGGTTTCATTGACTCTAAGAAGCCAAATCATGTTTACAAGTTAGACAAGGCTCTGTACGGGTTACATCAGGCTCCACGGGCGTGGTATGCTACACTGACTGCGCATCTACTTGACCATGGTTACAAGCGGGGAACGATCGATCAAACTTTGTTCCGGAAAACCATCGGAAAGGATTTGATTCTGGACCAGATATATGTTGATGACATCATCTTCGGTTCCACCAGTGCTGATTTGTGCAAAGAATTTGAAGATGTTATGAAGAAAAGATTTGAGATGAGCTCGTTGAGTGAAATGAAAACTTTTCTGGGGTTACAGGTTCGTCAGAGTTCAGAAGGTATTTTACTTCATCAAGGGAAGTATGTTGAGGATATGCTAATAAAGTTCGAGTTTCAAGATTCAAAGAGTGCCAATACTCCCATGGCGGAAAGACCACTGTTGTCATCTGATCCTGATGGGAGTCCCGTAGATCAAACTTACTACAGATCGATGATCGGGTCTCTGATGTATTTGACGGCAAGTCATCCTGGCATTTTGTTCGCATTTTGTTCGCAGTTTGCCAGTGTGCTCGTTTCCAGGCTAATCCTAAACTCTCTCACTTAACTGCTGTTAAACGTGTTTTTAGATATCTGAAGGGACAACCAAAGTTAGGTCTTTGGTATCCCAAACAATCAGAATTTAATCTTTATGCTTTTGCTGACAGCAATTATGTTGGAGATGACATTGACAGGAAATCCACGTCAGCCGGTTGCCAGTTTCTCGGAGACTGCCTCATCTCATGGCAGTGTAAGAACAACAAACTGTGTCCACCTCAACCGCCGAAGCAGAGTATGTTGCCGCATCCACTTGCTGCTCTCAAGTTATCTGGATGCAAAATCAGTTGCTGGATTACGGTTTGGAATTTCTTGATACTCCTATTTTCTATGATAATGATGCGGCCATTGCTATTATGAAAAACCCTGTCCAACATTGTAAAACCAAGCACATCGATATTAAAGTTCATTTCATTCGTGACTGTTTCGATCGAAAATTGATTCATCTTGAACAGGTCCACACTGATAATAACGTGGCGGAATTATTTACAAAACCGGTCGGAACAGCAAAATTTAATGTGCTTATGAGTTTTCTTAAAATGCTTCATTTCGAGGATTGAGTCTTTTTGGGGATAAATTTGTACTTTTTTGTTTAGTGTTTGCACAATTTAGGGGGAGAAAATTCAAAAAGACAAAATAGTGTGTGTGTGTTGTTTTTTTTTATTATTGAAAATTCAAAAAGACAAAAATAGTGTGTGCGCGTTGTTTTTTTTATTATTGAAAGTTCAAAAAGACAAAAATAGTGTGTGTGCGTTGTTTTTTTCATTAAAAATTTGGGTCATTTTCGCTTAAAATTATGTCGGTTGCTCAAGTTTGAAGGACATATACTTGTATATGGTTGGTCCGGTGTTCTACTTGTAGTTTCACAGGATAGCCATTTACCCAACGACTGAAAGCACCCGGGGCGATTATGATATGTTTTATTGTTTCGTGCTCTTTCACTTAAAATTATGTCGGTAACTCTAAGTTGGAAGGACATGTGTTTCCATGCATGTTTGATCCGGTTAACCACTTGTGGTTATAATGGATAGCCATTAACCTGAAAGCTTAAAGTGACCGGGGTGACTGAATGCTTAACACGTTTGTTTTACTCAACTCTCCGGGAAGTGATATTACTATTCAGTTGACAGCTATTAAGAGTTTTAAAATGTTTTCAAATGAAAATTGATCCAACCTTTGGAAAGTGATAAATATATTGTTTTGTGTGCCTAATGGGTGAAGTTATTAAGCTTAAAAGGCTCTAGAACAGTCATTGATATTGTACGGTAGCTTTCCATGATGCGTAAAAGTTAAAGTGATATAAACTAAATTTGCTAAACTTAATGTGGAGGGTCATTTTGAAGACAGGTGCATGTCTCCAGATACATCTATCCGAATGATAGGCAGAAAAGCAACTACCCAGTCATACACGAGCCCGTTAGTGTCTTGATCAACAAAAATATTGTGCTATTGTGTTTATTGTTATAAAAAAATTAGCAAAAGAGTTATTTATGAGTTACTTATCTATTATTAAATTACTTTTAATAAAGGCTTAAAGGGACAAACTAGAACTACAGAGATTGGGGCACACAAGTAAGTCCTGTCATGTCTCGAATGAAAGGTTTGTCAGTTTACTGGCACTAAATCCAACGTTCAACCTTAAAGCCTAAAAATTTGCCTTTATAAAATTTTTGATCAAGCACTAGGGGGTTGGAGTCAAATTGGGGTGATTTGGGGAAATCCAAATACTCTTTGAGAAGAGATAGGAGGCACCACAGGTCCATGAGTGATGTCCATCTAAGCTTTATGCCGAACTGAACCCTAATCATATCACTGATGCAATGAAAATCATGCTAAGTATGTTATACCTGCTATCAACCTGTCTCTTTATGTCATAATAATGCTGAACATGAATCTTTGTGACAACCTCTTAAACAATATGATTCCTTGTTCGGATCTTTTCATAAAAGGGCGGCAGTTTTACGAAGAACTGAAATTTGATCCCGACGTTAAAATAAAGAGAGTTTGTCTTCTTGTGTGTGGATAATTTATTTTTGTTTTATTTTATCTTATTTTATTTTATTTTATCCTGTCTTGGCTAATATTATCTTTCTTTGAAATTACTCTCCTCGAAACGTTTGTGTAAATGGTGTTTTCCTTAAAACTTGGGCTTTGAAAAATTTGGATATCATCTAATGGATCTTGAGTTCTGTTGGGATGGTTTTTGGGTTTTCGGCTCACCTTGAGCCCACAAAGAGTTTTCGGCCCGCTAAGTTTGACATAAATATATTAAGAAGTTCTCCTTTTTTCTTTTTCACTTTTATTATCTTTTAATCTCAAAACCCTCCCAGCCGAGATCCTAAAATATTTCTTGCCGAGATCAAAACTCTTTCACTAATCAAAGCTTCAAGTGTGTTTGGTAATTAGCAGGTACCAGAGATAATCACATATGGTTTACATGTCACTAAGATCGATCGTTGTGGCCTCACAAACTGTCTTTACGGATGACTTGATGAACTCTGATCATTGGTGTTATGAGTAAAAAGGGGTTTTTGATGGATTTAATAGTGGTTATTTAGGGGTTTTCGGCTGTTTATGTAAGTGTTTTTACAGGTTTAATGGAGGTTTTTGGGGATCTTGGTAGGTGGAAGATGATGACACATGTTCCAAGGTGGAATCCAAAGGGGTTGTCTGCCCAGGTGGCAAGGAGTTCTCGGTTTGACTTATGTTGACCAAGAACTCCCATATATTATCATATATCGTTCTCGGTCACATATTGACAGAAAATTCGTCTGTTCTCGGTCAATTGTGGTGACCGAGAACCCCTGTTCTCGGTTATTTGTCATTGACTTTATTTGACCGAGAACCCCCCTGCCTGGCCCATATTCTCACTGCTTGGGCCCAGATTCTTATTGTGGTACACTATTGGGCCACTCCAACGTAACCTGGACCGCCACAGAAGTTCTTTTAAGCCCACCATGCCTAATAATCCAATTGTACTTTAATTTATGGCTCAAACGTCTATTACTTCTATCTAACTTGCTAAGGTTGGTGCAGATATGGCTGATTAAAATTCGTTAAAGTTTGTAGAGACTCATAATATAGCTGGTCACCTGTATGATCCACCTTTGGCTCACAAGGAGTTCATGTCGATGATTGTTGGACTGAATACTTGCAGGATCTCTCATGCTCTTCGTGAGAATCCTGTCATTTGCAAGAAGATGGTCACTGATTTCTGGACGAATGCGAAGATCAACTCTCAAGGAGCAGACGGAGTTATTTCAATCGACTCCAAAATACAGATGAAGCCTGTTACTGTTACTGAAGCCATTATCAAAGAGGGACTTTTGTTTGGGGATCAACCCGACTACCCAACTGAGTACTCTACAGCCGAAGTTACTGAAGTAATTACAAGAATGGGGTATGAAGGCACTTATCCACCGGCAATCAAGAAACTATTTAATCCTTACTGTAGATACCTATTGCACACGTTTTTCACATGTATCTCAGAAAGAAAGGGGGGTTTCGATGAAATCAGCCACACCCAAATGTCTGTCATTGCTGCTCTGATCATGGGATGGAACTACAACTATTCCAAGTTCGTCTTTAATGAAATGATAAGCAATCTAAGGGCAAAGAAAAAGGAGATGTTTTTTATGTACCCAAGGTTTTTACAGATGATTTTTGACTCTCATTACACCTACTTGGTTAAATCTATTGAAACTTTGGATATGAAATCTATGGGACCCAGTTCCTTTGGGTTAATGAAGCAGTCAAGAAAAGGAGCCAAAGTGGTTTACAGGGGATTGAGACCACTTAAAAAATTCGGTCATTTTGCTGAGACCGAAGATGAACCTGTCATAGCTCAGGTTGCTGACGAACACGTGGTACCCGCTCAACCACGTGTTGCTACTTTCGAACTTTCTGATGATGAAGATGATGAAATTGAACACCGTCAGACAGACACCCCTCAAAGTTCTAAAGATTTAAGTGCTTTGGAAGCTGTGAAAGCATTTTTACAGTCAATTGCACTGAAACCTCCTCAGTCTGTTGCTGAAGTCAATGAAGAAAACATAGCTGAAGATCCAACTGCAGACTTTGGTCCTCGGAAACGGAGAAAGAAAGATCTGAGGCCTGGAGTACTGATAAATGAATCTGAAACAACCACTACACCAACAACAAACGAAACAGCCAACCCTGTTCAACTTTCCACACAACCTGAGACACCTGCTTCAGAAACACAAGCTGAACAAGATATACCTGCTGATGAGCCATCATTCCATGATCTACTGACTAGTGATTTCGGTGATGACTTTGACTTTGATTTTGAGGCAGAAATTCCTCACACCGACACTACAGACTTTCCCTCCGGCTCATCTGGCCCAGACACTCAGGGTCAGTCAAGCACCAGTATGTCAGATAAAGTTGCCCAGATTCTGGCGATGCAGGAAATCTATCTTCAGAATAAAGGTAAAGGGGTGATTTTTGAAGATCCTCCTGTTGATGTTCATACATTGCAACGTAGAGTTTTTGAACTCGAACAAGATGCGGTAGTCAAAGATGTTCGTATTCAGGAATTGGAGGCGGGAAATTCCGATAAAGGAATTACAGTCCAACATAGGAGAGTTAACTGCACTCTATCTTGACCTCCAACAAAAGCTCTTTCAAAAGTTTGGAGATGAATTTAAAGGAAGTGTTGATGTAACCTCTAAAGTACCCAATGTGAGTCAAGGTGCTAGTTCTACTGATCGTCTTGTTGAAAATATTGATGAATCGGAGTCTCTGCAACAATATCTAAATGCTCCTCCTGTCTCCAAAGAGAAATCTGACAGAATTAAGAAGAACCTTCTTGAAAAAGGAAAGAAAAAGCTGCTGGTGATGAAAACCTTAAATCAGAATGTGGAATCGTCGGATCATCCAGACAGGTTTGTTATTGAATTTCAAAAAGGCTTTAATGCTAAATATGGAGATCGATCAGGAGTTCTGTCATGGGGTTTTGACGTGGATAAAAATATGTGGTGGGTAAAGAGGAAGTCAGGAGTCACTGAATATTATAAGAAGATGAAAGATTTTGGTTCCTGGACTAAAGTATACTTGAGTGATTTAATAAATTCTCCGTTCACCAATCCGACGAATGATAAGCGTGGTATAGAGTTCTGGAACTTTCTAAGAGGCCAAGTTGATAGAGGTTTTCCAAGTATGCCTACTGCAGAGTCCTTTCTGAAGAAAGCCAAGGGAGTTCTGGATTCGAGGACTGGAAAAACTATGGTCAATGTAATGTGGCCGGCAACTAAGAAGGCTACTCACATTCCTATTCCTGACAAGATACCTGATGGAACACTGGATGATATGAGATTCTGGATATATGATAGTGTCACCACCACTGTTATTATCAAGCTGAAAAAGGGAAAGGGTCAGTAAAAATTTGTTGAGCCAAGAGATTTACTAAAGCTGGGAGAGCGAGACATCAAGACTCTTAGTACTCATCAGATTGTTGCATATTCGATTTTTGAGACGGCTGCTAAAGAGTTCACGAGTATGGTAGCTACTATAATCCGGTGCAAGTTTTGGGCAGGTGCTTTAAAGGATGCAGACGTTGATTACATGGAGCAAGATTAGAGAAAAAGCTGCAAACCAAGGGGGAGATTGTTGGGCCTAGTTTTGTGGTTTGAGCTTGTTTGTACTTATTTCTTTGTATTTGGGTTTGGGTTTTGGGTGCACATGTAAACCGAGAACACTTATATGTTCTCGGTGGGCTTGGTGTTGTTTGGGCCGGCCTTTGGTTGTTATCCCTATATATAGAGGTGTGATGTATAGGGTTATGTTTTGTTCATTCTAAGTATTGTGTTGGAGTATTGTAAGTGCTTAGGCACCGGATGTATTTAATAATATACGTGTGTTTTGAAGCAATTCCGTGTTAATTACTTGTTCTTATTAGTGTTCTTGAATCATCGAGTGTTGGTATTCCGCACCAATACTCGTTTGGTTGATATCATATTGTAGTGATCCAGATTCGGGACTTACATGTATAAAAATAGAGTTTGTCAATATAAATGTTGGTGAGAATACATAAGTTTTAGTTGAGATACATATATAGATAAAAACCACAATTCATATGTAAATGATGAGTATTACTATTTCCATGAAAATGTAAACAACTAAATAGATGAGAACCCGTTCTTATTGATACAAAATCAATGTACTTGGGTAAATGTATGATCATACTAGATGAGGATGAGATACCAACCACCAAAAAAAATAAACAATTAAGCACATAGATCATTATCATAGAGCATGAAATAGTCACACATAAACATATATTGAATTGTGTTTTGAATAGATGTGGAAATAAAAATGTGTAATGTAAATAAGGTATACATGCCACCCCCAAAACTTAAAAGATAAAAAAAGGGGAATATGTAAACTCACCTTAGGGATAAGGTAGATGATAACTGGAGACAAGTAAATTGAACAAGTTAGTTAGTTTCCGTGGCGTCCCGACTACCCAACAGTAGCTCGAAAGACACTAATTAAAGTGACAATAACTATTTAATTCATTAATATCAAAAATAAGTACACAAATTCAATAAACAGAACAACAATTACATCATGTTTTGTATTTTGAATAATATCCTAAGGTAAAACTAAATTCTTCGATCTTGAACAATGTAAATTACTTGTACCTGTAGCGTGTATAAAAATAGAGTTTTTCAACACGAATGTTGGTGAGAATACATAAGTTTTAGTTGAGATACATATATAGATAAAAACCACAATTCATATGTAAATGATGAGTATTACTATTTCCATGAAAATGTAAACAACTAAATAGATGAGGACCCGTTCTTATTGATACGAAATCAATGTACTTGGGTAAATGTATGATCATACTAGATGAGGATAGATGAGCACATAGAGCATTATCATAGAGCATGCAATAGTCACACATAAACACATATTGAATTGTGTTTTGAATAGATGTGAAAATAAAAATGTGTAATGTAAATAAGGTATGCATGCCACCCCCAAAACTTAAAAGATAAAAAAAAGGGGAATATGTAAACTCACCTTAGGGATAAGGTAGATGATAACAGGAGACAAGTAAATTGAACAAGTTAGTTAGTTTCCGCGGTGTCCCGACGATATGCCCTAGTTTTAAATGAACAACTAGAATAAATACTCGGATGCTATAAATGAACAAGACTCGATAATAAGGGTTTATAACGGATTTGGGATTTATAAGGCATTGAATATATTTATTATAAATTGCTAATATTAAAAGCATAACGAAACACTTTTTATATACATTTTATATAAATCGACTTAAAAGCGTCACGATTAATTATTCCCACAAGTTATTTATTGATTTTTAACTATAAATTGCTAATATTTGTAATATGATTATGTATGTGGTGATCGGCTCGTTTAGACGAATAAAACTATTCTTGGTTTAATTCTCCTTTAAAATTAGGTTTTAAGTATATGTAAAACTTATATGTTTATATTTATATGAATGAAAACATTAATCGAGATTTCTTTTGAAGGTTTAATGAGGTTTGGTTCGTTAAACAAACGAATATAATATTAGCTTTTATTATAGAACTAGTTGAATAATAACGTTTTATTAAATCAAAAGAAGATGAAAATCAAAATAAAGAAAGAATAAAAAATAACAAAACCGGTCACCCAGGGACTCGAACCCGGGTCTCTGGGTGTTACATGTCTTAACAGAAGGCGCACCAGCCAACTGGGCTGGTGTCTCAGACGTAAGCAATATGAAAGTAAAATTACTTAACCACTTGTTTAAACAGCCACAACTCCTTATAAACCCTATATTAATCTAATCCCAATCGACGAATCTTTGTCCTCTGTCACTCAAAATTGACAGAGGGCTTTTGATACAAATAAAACCGATCATAACCCATATTTAATTTACCTGCTTTGGTTATGAATTGACAGAGGACGACGGGCTAGGGTTTCGTTCTTGAATATGAATTCAAATATGATCTTTAACGACTTCCTTTACTGCAATTGGCTTAGGGCTTTGTTTCGAGACAATGTGAGGAGAGTGTGGTACACGTCAATTGTATTATTATCAAGTATTTATAGGGTGACGAGATTGAATAAGGCCACGGTTTGAGATTACGAATAATCAGTATCATTCAGCTGTTAATTTACATAATTAGATTATGGTCAAACGCGTATTCCTTCATTTAGCAATTTTGTGATATCAAATCCAAGACTTCCGGCGTGATTTATAGATCAAGAAATCAAGAGGGATTGTGGCTAGTTGTTTACATCAATGTTTCAGGAAGGAAGAAATAGGACTTTTGCAAAAATGGTCAGACTAACCCATAAAGTTTCAAAATGATTTAAAATGGACTACAAATAAAAACAAACTACTCATAACTAATAGAGTAATGTTCTTTTGTAAATGTTAATAAGTGTTAACGAACTAGACGATTAATACAAATGACATTAATGCAAGCGACGAGTCATGAAATAAATGGTCAAGTAAAATAATAAATTATCGATTTTGTTAATAATGAATGTCCGAATAATAAAGTAAAAGAATTTAAATGGGTCGGGTTTTCGGGTCCGAAAATTGACGAATGTTACAGTATTTACAACTTTTTGAAATAGTTTTATAATAAAAGCTAATATTATATTCATTTGTTTAACGAACCAAACCTCATTAAACCTTCAAAAGAAATCTCGATTAATGTTTTCATTCATATAAATATAAACATATAAGTTTTACATATACTTATAACCTAATTTTAAAGGAGAATTAAACCAAGAATAGTTTTATTCGTCTAAACGAGCCGATCACCACATACATAATCATATTACAAACATTAGCAATTTATAGTTAAAAATCAATAAATAACTTGTGGGAATAATTAATCGTGACGCTTTAAGTCGATTTATATAAAATGTATATAAAAAGTTTTTCGTTACGCTTATAATATTAGCAATTTATAATAAATATATTCAATGCCTTATAAATCCCAAATCCGTTATAAACCCTTATTATCGAGTCTTGTTCATTTATAGCATCCGAGTATTTATTCTAGTTGTTCATTTAAAACTAGGGCATATCGTCGGGACACCGCGGAAACTAACTAACTTGTTCAATTTACTTGTCTCCCGTTATCATCTACCTTATCCCTAAGGTGAGTTTACATATTCCCCTTTTTTTATCTTTTAAGTCTTGGGAGTGGCATGCATACCTTATGTACATTACACATTTTTATTTCAACATCTATTCAAAACACAATTCAATATGTGTTTATGTGTGACTATTGCATGCTCTATGATAATGCTCTATGTGCTCATCTATCCTCATCTAGTATGATCATACATTTACCCAAGTACATTGATTTCGTATCAATAAGAACGGGTCCTCATCTATTTAGTTGTTTACATTTTCATGGAAATAGTAATACTCATCATTTACATATGAATTGTGGTTTTTATCTATATATGTATCTCAACTAAAACTTATGTATTCTCACCAACATTCGCGTTGAAAAACTCTATTTTTATACATGCTACAGGTACAAGTAATTTACATTGTTCAAGATCGAAGAATTTAGTTTTACCTTAGGATATTATTCAAAATACAAAACATGATGTAATTGTTGTTCTGTTTATTGAATTTGTGTACTTGTTTTTGATATTAATGAATTAAATAATTATTGTCACTTTAATTAGTGTCTTTCGAGCTACTGTCCAATCAATACGTTACGCCCCGGCATGTTCCGCCTTTGGTCGGGGTGTGACACAAAGGGTCTTGCAATAGTGCATTATAACCCACATAAGTTACTTAACATAGGTTCAGTAATAATTATGAATGAAATATTAAGTCCCGGTTTCGAGTAAACTTAAATTTTGGAACATGTCTTTAATTTCCCAAATATTTACATTTTTAAACCATAAACTTCATTTATTTACCTTACTTGTCATATTTTACTTTAAACCCTTCCAAGACTACCTACTAACTTAAGACCCATTCAATTTAGGTCTTGCTCGTTAACCCGATCTCCGAGTATTCACGAATCAATCTTTCAAGTTATTTAGTTAACGTGAGTACATTTCATCCCCATTTTCACTTTTATCTTTTGGGGGTAACATGCATACTTATTCAAACAAAAATGATTTATTCTACTCATTTCTCAAACCACAAACTTTAGGGTGTATGATACTAGAATACTTGCTCTATTGTGTGTTATATGTCTCATATGCTTTACGTGCGCGAGTGTTTATTTTTATGTTGTTGTTGAGCCTCGTTAAGTATGATCATACGCTCCCCTAACTACTTAGCCTTGTGATAGTAGAATAGGGCCTCATTATCCAAGTATGTCGGTTGTTACCGATTAGAAAGGATCCTCATTTACATATGTTTTATATACCATGATTGATGCTTTTATTTATAGTCTCATATACGTTTGTGGATTTCGCTCATATTATATATACTCAAAACTATGAAATTTCTCACCAACATACGTGTTGACTAATTTTATTTTATGCATTGTTACAGGTTTGATTATTACTTAAGTTGGAGTTTGAAGACGTCATTCTATTTTGATACCGCTAGGTTATTAGAAGAATGAACAATATTTATTTCTTATGTTTTGGTGTTATTTGTATGAACAATATGTGTTACTTTGGTGATTGAATAAATTAATGAGTTGATTAAATATTGTCACTTTAATAGTGTCTTGTGTTCTTGGGCAATCCGTTTCACCCCGGCATGTTCTGCTGCCTTTGGTCGGGGTGTTACACCAGTATCGATGGTTAGTGGGTCGGCTTCTTTATTTACAAGCCACCAGACCTGACATCACTTATTCTGTCAACGTTCTTAGTCAATTCGTTGTTGATCCTCGACATAATCCTTTGGAAGCAGCTACAAGAGTTCTCAAATACTTGAAGTCTATTATTGGTCAAGGTATTTTACTTCCAAATAGTGGTGGGGTGAATCTCATTAGGTATACCGATTCCGATTGGCTTGGTTGTCAAGATACAAGACGATCACGAACCGGTTATGTTTTACTTCTAGGAGGGGCTCCTATTTCTTGGAAATCGAAAAGGAAATATGTTATATCCAGGTCTTCCGCTTCTTCCGCTGAAGCTGAATACCGGGCTATGGCATCAACAGTCAGTGAAGTTTTGTGGGTTCGATGGCTCTTGAAATATTTTGATGTCTCTCAAACCGACCGACACAATTTTTGGTTTTGCTACATCTATGGAGAGTAACGAATACAATTAGAGCATTCTCAGCCTATTCCCTACATTTGTGTGAGGGGGTTTTGTAAATTATATAGTATGGTTATGAGTGGTTGTGAGCAGAGGAGAGAGAAAATGTTATATGGAAAAGTTAAATTTGGGGTTTCACTATTCATACCGTATAATATTGTATCAATCTAAATGATAGATCTGGTGTAAAGTTATGACCAATTATACCATAGCGTTTTCAAGAGAGACATCCCCATAATATACGAAAACACTATGTATAATTGCAATTTAGTTTAATTTGTTAATTTTACACGTACAAACATGTAAAGTTATGTATTTATATTCAGTTACTTGAAAGACCACCAGAATCTAATTTGGACAATCTTGTCACTTGAATTAAAATTGTGTTAGGTTCTAATTTTTACTTTTGAATTGTTTGATTGGTGATATATAGCTTGTTGTATTTTAATATACTCGCGATTGAGGTTATAGCATTACAGCAGCCAATTCAAAATTCTAACACAAAAATATGCGTAGCCTTCCAAACTACAACAAATATTACATCCCAAAATACTAGCCCAATCGTTTTTAAAGATAAATAACATTGAATTTAATTTAAAACTCGTTTACTCGTTTATAATCGAAAGTAAAAACATTATTAGAAGTTTAGGTTGTGGAGCCTACTGCATAATCACCAAGGTCAGTCTCGGTTTTTTGGAACTTCCTTGGACGAGATACTTGAGATTGATGGAGGCGGATTTTTACATTTACCACGTTTATGAACTGTTGCATGACATCGAGGACAAAAACTAGGATTTGTTTCCTCACCACAAGGTGGTATACGTTTATTTTCCCGTGGTTGACCAGCTTGTCTTATATCCGAATGCGGGGAGAGTAAAGGCACGTGATCCTCCGGTACACCACCCATTGAGACTCATTTGATACATGTCTTATGGGCTCTAAATAAGAAGCTACAAGAAACTCTTTTGTATAGTAGTCCATTGCCCAGTAACTACATTCCGTCTGTTTCAAAGATTTGCAAGCAACATTTTCAAATCCTCCGGTTGCAAGTAATATATTGCAAAATCTCCCACAGATGATTAATGAGAATATGACTATGTGTTGTTGGCCATCGTAGGCACTGGATTCATCCTTTAATTATAGGACATGGGTCACGATTTTATTAAATAATATTAATAAAAATAATCTCTTTATACAATTTGGGAAATTGTAGTATATATATATATATATATACAAAACTTGATTCATATCGAGAACATTAACTTGTGCTCGAACGCCGAATTATTTGATAAATTGAAATCGAAACGGAGTCGAGTTGATCATCACGTTGAAACTGCACCGGAACCACGCTCACGTCTTCTAGCTCGTGTTCGTCGAGACCCGAGCATCACCTCTGAGTCTTGTCTTCTTGTACGCTCCTTTTCTTGGTGAACCCGTCTTGATCACCCGAAACCCATCTAGCTGCAAAACTGAACAAACTATGATTCCCGGTTGTGGCTGAGGATTTCTGTTAAACAGAGGTCCCTTAAAACAGATTTCGGGCCACTTTCGCAAGCCCGTCTGCTTCCCAGGGTACAACAGCCGAAGCAGTATGTACTGCCGGGATTACCCTAGCACCCGAACTGTATTTGTAACGAGAGATCGAGATCGAAAGAGAGTTGGAACTGAGAACATGTATCATCGACAGGAAGCCGTTTGGTTTCATGTGAATGGTAACGAGCTGGTTAGGTCGTGTGTACATTCGGGTTGTGAGTGATCTAATGTGTCGGTGTATCAGTGTATCGGTGTATCAAAAATGCTCACCCGACCTTTCTATATATAGTGGGTTACGTGATGAGTCACCATGACACATGGCGGCATGTGGTGCGAAGACCACCAGGAGATGACACCTAGCATGCTAACTCACCTTCACACATGACACATGGTGGCACGTAGTGGCTCATCACCAGAGGACACGTGGCTGGTGACTCACCTATTTTAACGACAATTGTCACGCTCACACGCATGGTGCCGCCACATGGTGACACTTGTTACATGACCCGGTCGAACCACACAATAATACTGAGGCAGCTCTCAAGCGTTCTACCAATATGAGACAAACTCATTTCCCTTTTCACTTTAGTGTATCGACTACACACTTTAGTGTATCGATATCGCATTCATCTCTACTTTTTGGACACTTTATAATTTATTTACTAGTAACAAATACTAATATATATTATTTGTCCAAAAAATTTCCAACAATCCCCCAAATGAATCGAGATTGATCCATACACTCACGTGTCAAATAGAGTTACAGCGGTTGAGCATTGCAGGATAGGTAGCGTTAGCCTTGAACCTTCCCTTGTGAAACATACTTAGTCTCCTAGTGGTTGGTAGACGCGGTGGCCTTGAACCAATCCCCTTTTGACGTAGACGTTATTACATTTCACACAACACTCTTCCTGGTCTGGTTAACCCCTCATTGTCGTGTCCGTTCTGGTAATGGAACACTAGCCTGGTTCTGTGAGAGCTCTAGGATTTGCGCCCCCACAAATCCATTCGAAGCGACCCCACTTCTCTCTCACATAGGTGATTTGATACTCAAATCATGATGGTTACCATGATCATAAATAATTAACGATCACATGGTTGATTTGACCTTCAAATCATTAAAAGCATAATGGTTATTATGATCCTGTTATCATTAACCATATGTTATGCTTAGCCTCCCCATTGTCACTGACTATCTTAGGAATGGACTAGGATGTTTATTTAAATACCCTTTGTAATTTAGGAGGATATAGATATTAGCTTATGTATCAACTTGTACATATGTTATGCCCCCACAGTGACCACCCTTAGTTCATGCAGTTAGGTTGTCCTATTGAACCTAGATCATGGGATCTCCAATATCATAGGTTAGGTTTTCCTTTACACTCACTTTCCTCATGGGATTTAGTCTCATTCCACAACTCCATCTTTCATCAACCCTCAGGTTGTTGGATCCAAAATCATTATCTATGACTTCGTCAAGTCAATACAAGATAATTGCACAATTAAGATGAGTTGTTATGATGTGTTCTTAACTTCCAAGCCTGTTCATATTCAAAGACTATAACCTCTAGATTCACCATAAATCTTGTTATAAAAATTGTCTTTTGAAGAACATAGCTCTTAGGCAAACACATCTTCAATATGCCAATATCAGACGTCTATCTAGAATTTGATTTCAATCAATTAGCACTCGAGTCTAATCACCAAATTAGCTCATTATGACCATTTTGTACTCCACCAGGTCACAAGTTTGCAATAATCCTTATTTCCAATCATTCCAAGATTAAATGCAAGACACCCCCACATTAAAGTGTTATTGGATAACATCATCCAACTTCTGGATGGCATAAAAAATCTCTTTTTTTTAGTTATCATAGTAAGCTCTTTATTTTCTTACTGATAGGATAAAGAAAAGTTTTTCCTTTCTATATTGATTTGAGATATAATCTCAATCTTCTAAATTAAAGAAAAGCTCTTGCTTTCATCATAGGTTTGAGATATATCAACTCAATGGTATCATCTCAGTTACCATCCCCCACATTTCTTGCATTTTGACATAGTCTGTTTGATTTTACTTATGATCATACATCGACACTCATGATTTGAACAATACTACGCCATTGTATCAATGAGTTCATTGATGTTAACAATAAAGCAACTCATGCATTATCATAACTTTCGACCGCTTGCTAGCGTATACGCTAAACCTTATCATATGGCAGTTAACAAACCATCACAAACTTAGTCACATCTAGGAGAACTTGGAAAGTTGAGATATACTAAAGATCCTGAAGAGTTATATTATTACCTTAGATTAAATGAAGTCCCTCTTTAACTTGTCTATACACAAACTCACTCTTGTGTATGTTTTAAATGTTCCATGTTAATTAGTCTTCGTCAAGCACCATAATTAACAAGTACTAGTCTAGCATGCTTAGACTACAATACTTAGGTCTGTGAACAGAAGATGCATCATTCTAATTCTTCACAGCCTTCCCAACATTCATTTCTTAGCTTAGACAAGATAATACGATTTCATTTACCGTTCATAAACCTCATTTTTAGAACTTATTAACACCAAAGTTAATCTCGTTTCCTAAGGTTATAACTCATTTTCCTTTAACCTCCAAGGCCTTAACCATTGACTCGTATAGACTTAAAAATAAGTCTATAATCCAAATCACTTTGATGAACATATTTATCACAACAAGATAAATGGTACTCGGCTACAATCACTATCATGGTCAAAATGGAATCACTTAGATTGACATTCAACAGTATGGCGATTACATATGCTTAAATTTGGAACAAATCCTCCTCCATACTTCAAACATTATTGATAGTGATATAAGTACCAACATGTTCATCATTATTGTAATTCTCTTATAATAAATACTACAAAATTTATTATATTAATTTACAATAATAACATATATTTCTTTCATATGTTTATAATCATCAAAACGCACTTGTGCATTTTCATGTTGATGCTCTCAACATTGAATGACATATATCGTTTTTATGTATTTTTTACTTAATACACTCACCACGTTTGCACTTGGCGTAATTAGATATTTGATGTCTTGTTACAGACTTATAGTCAACGAAACAACCCTGAAGTTGTTTATTGTTCAACTTGCACTATCCATTAAACGAAATCTACAAAATAACATTTTGTAAGTCATAATACACATTGATTTATCTCGTTGTAAAATTGCATGTGTTATCCGAAGATATTGAACACAAAATAATACAACCGAAATTACAACATAATGTGTACAACTCTTTTTAACAACAATTCAAATAGATAAATTGACTACATCTCTACATCAATTCTCGAAGTGTTATTATCTTCAACACTTCATCATTCGACCAAGTTCATCGCAATGATATCGTATTGTGGTTTTTCTTGAGGTACTCCCTCAATAGAGCTCCATGAAGTCATATCGTCATCACCTCATTTCATACTCAGACTTTATTCTTGAACAGTCAAAATATGTCCTACCACAATAACATGTTAAATAATATTCTACACGCTAGTAGTAATATTTGGACAATTAGTTTTGTTCAAAACAACACCAAGTTGTTTTCCCATCAATAGTCTACCCGACATGTCACTTCTCGCATAAGCAATGAACCATTTATATTTGCAAAAACATATTTTATTCCTTTCAAAATATTTCTTTATGTTTGCAAAACCTTATAATCAGTTTCACAATAAACTATTTTATTTTTAATACACATATTAGAAAGCTAATGGTTACGAAACTCTTTATCGAGTATGGTTTACAACAAACCACATTTCTAACTTGGTTGTTAGAAATAAACATTTACCAAATGTTTTGAAAGTTTATCGTTTAAGGACAACAACCATGTCTAAGTTACTCGGTAAACGATTAACGAGTTCACATTACTTGGTTTATAAAATAATTCATTTCTAACACGTTTGTTAGAAAGTCTACACATTCAGACACGGGAGTTTATAACATTTGGTTATCTATATAAACCGTATCTATCATTATTATTTTACCAAAATAATAATTTCTAACACGATCGTTAGAAAACCACAAAAGATTTCTCTATAGATTTATAAACCCATATTTAATAATGCGCTCATTAGAAATATTAAATGTCTAAATCTTATTTATCAAAATAATAAATCTAACACGCTCGTTAGTATATTAGACAATTTCTAGCCATATTATTATACACACTAATAATTTGCTAGATAAATTAATGTTTTACACAATATCGGTTTCTCATATAGGCATCATAGCATTTTAGTTATATAATAATAAACCTCATTCAACAAGCAGTTAGATGACTTAACGTTTACAACAAACGTTATAAATTATTTTACAAAATAATTGTTTCTAACATTCATGTTAGTAAACGTGTCATTTAGTTCATAATATTTTATAATCAATTTCTAACCCAAATGTTAGAAGATGAAATGTTTACAAAAAAACATCGATTATAAAATAAACTCGATCTAATGCACGTTAGCGTATTCACATTTACACGAAAGAATGGTTTACTAAAAACCACTTCAATCATTATAAACAAAATTATAGGATTTTTCATGAATCATTTCCATTCGATTTTAGACATAAACAGTCACAAAATTGGTTTAACTATTAAATCCCACGGTTACCAAAACCGAATCTAACTCTATAATTAGAGCACATACGATTACAAAAATCTTTTCCAATCGATTGAATCAAATCACTCGTTTTGTATCACGGTGTTTGGATTATGTATTGTACTCCAATAACAAATCTCTACTCAACTGTACTACACAAAAATTTTTCCCAAAGGATATATTTATAAAAATCCAATTAATAATTTTAAACTTTCATGAACCCAATAACCTTTATAAAAGTTTAAAGATTGTTACAACAATCTTGAGAAAGTTTAAAATCTGTTTTAAGATTGTAGGACATGGGTCACGATTTTATTAAATAATATTAATAAGATAAATAAATAATCTCTTTATACAATTTGGGAAATTGTAGTAAATATATATATATATATATATATATATATACAAAACTTGATTCATACCGAGAACATTAACTTGTGCTCGAACGCCGAATTCTTTGACAAATTGAAATCAGAACGGAGTCGAGTTGATCATCGCGTTGAAACTGCACCGGAACCACGCTCACGTCGTCTAGATCGTGTTCGTCGAGACCCGAGCATCACCTCTGAGTCTTGTCTTCTTGTACGCCCCTTTTCTTGGTGAACCCGTCTTGATCACCCGAAACCCATCTAGCTGCAAAACTGAACAAACTATGATTCCCGGTTGTGGCTGAGGATTTCTGTTAAACAGAGGTCCCTTAAAACAGATTTCGGGCCACTTTCGCAAGCCCGTCTGCTTCCCAGGGTACAACAGCCGAAGCAGTATGTACTGCCGGGATTACCCTAGCACCCGAACTGTATTTGTAACGAGAGATCGAGATCGAAAGAGAGTTGGAACTGAGAACATGTATCATCGACAGGAAGCCGTTTGGTTTCATGTGAATGGTAACGAGCTGGTTAGGTCGTGTGTACATTCGGGTTGTGAGTGATCTAATGTGTCGGTGTATCAGTGTATCAAAAATGCTCACCCGACCTTTCTATATATAGTGGGTTACGTGGTGAGTCACCATGACACATGGCGGCATGTGGTGCACAGACCACCAGGAGATGACACCTAGCATGTTGACTCACCTTCACAAATGACACATGACGGCACGTAGTGGCTCATCACCAGAGGAGGACACGTGGCTGGTGACTCACCTATTTTAACGACACTTGTCACGCTCACACACATGGTGCCGCCACATGGCGACACTTGTTACATGACCTGGTCGAACCACACAATAATACTGAGGCAGCTCTCAAGCGTTCTTTCAATATGAGACAAAAGCAATTCCCTTTTTACCAATGTTCAAGTTCTCGACTACACACTTTAGTGTAGCGATATCGCATTCATCTCTACTTTTTGGACACATTTATAATTTATTTACTAGTAACTACTAATATATATTATTTGTCCAAAAAAAAACCAACACTAATATTACGCCACATCGTACTCGATCACTAGACATAGACTTGGCTTTAGATAAAGCCCCCAGCTCAAAAGCCATAAGTAACCAAACCTTCCCTCCAACCTCCCTTAGCCCGCGAGGGGGATGAAGCCCACCGTTCAAGCCCCTGATTGCTAGAAGGTGTTATGGTGTTCGCGAGTGACGTTGTTGAATCCATACCCACCCCCGTTGAAGCCCCCAACGAAGCCCCCACAACACATAATCTATGTTATTATTTATTGAAAACCATATATTTCTTAATATATTTTTTGCATTATAAAACAGCAAATTAAATGTACAAACGACTTATTTATTGTTGCATATTAAATGTACCAACTCCCACTAAATTTATTGCCCATTTAATTAACTCTCTTCTCACCAAAACTAAACAGTCTCATGCATGCATTTAATTCTTCGATATCTCCGTTCATCAAACTACTTTTTTATGCTATAAATCATATTTTGAAAGCTCACTACTTCACTCACAAATAAGAAACTCCACACAGAATATTTTAAGACGAGATGGCCTTTATTTCTTTATACTAACGGTCTTCAATTGCTTCTTGGTCATAGCCGTTTTTCTACGCTTTAATTAATTTAGACAGGTATATTTCTGTTTTTGCCGCTTACAATCTTATCTTGTTAATGTCTTAATTAATCTTCGGCATTTCTAATTACTCTATGAAATTTCTTTGATTAGTTTACGATATCGGTTTTGCTAATATTAGGAATATAGGATATAGTAAGTTGGAAACAACTAACAATATATATTGTTTCATACTTTTTGTATTACTCTTCGTTACGGATGGCAATACTCGTGTCTCGGAAATAGGTTTTGTTCGTAATATAAAATTTATAAATGGTACTTGTGTCTCGGAATTACTATGGCATGGAACCTTTTAACTGATAATAATATTAAAATGGCTCTAATATCTTTGATTGAAATTATTGGAAAATATAAGAATAAGATAGTACACTAGAAATAGAAACTTTATCTAGTTAAAAACTTGTAAACCTTTAATTTTATTTAATACTAGTTTGATCCTCCTGTGTTACGGAAGTTTATTTAAGTTTTTGTTTTTAATATATATATATATATTAGTTTGTTATTATATTTTTGCGTTTGGGTATTTTCAATTGAGATGTGTAGGTTTTTCAGATTTTTAACGAACAAAAATACACGAACATGTTAATTTTTTTAAATGAACAAACATGAACACAAATATTTTTCTAATGAAAAAGGGGACGTTGATGTAGTTGACGATGACGGGTAGTATCAGAAGTTAACCGGCGATGGAGACGATATGTAAAGAAGATAAATTAAATTAGGGTTTGAGGATAAAATTACTTACCAATAAATAAGATCTTATAACCCATTTGAGCGCTATTAGGGTTTGGTAAGGCCCATAACCCGTGGAAATTATTCTTTGATGATTAAGGGGTTATTTCACAAATAAATGAGATATTATAACCCATTTAAGGGTTATTCGGGTTTGGTGAGACCCATGACCCGCGATAATTATTGTTTGATTATGAAAGAGTTTCATAAATAAATGAGATGTTATAACCCATTTAAAGACTATCTGGGTTTGGTAAGACCCATACCCGCAATTTCGGGTCAAATGCATGAGAAACCTCCATTTAGAAATCAAACAATCTGGTGGCTTTAGAGAATGTGGGGAACAACCTGAGAGCGACACGTAGGATTTCATGGTAGGAAATTATATAGATAATTATATATATATATATATATATATAGGTGATGGATCTTGCGAGAAGTAATCTTTTGCCGAGAAGTGCGAGAAGTAGATCACAACCATTGATGACAAAGATCAATGGTGGATGTTACAAGATGGCATATTGGTAAATAAGATGAACTTGTAACCAGATTTTAATTAATAGAGGGGGCAAAGTAGTAAAATGAGTGTAGCTATTAAAAAGGAATTGGTTTTAATAACCCTTGTTTCACTCTGTAACCTATACGCAATAAACGAGGCGCAAATTTTTTCCACCCAATTTCAACTGATTCAGTCCCTTCAATTCAATTATGCCTACACATAAATCGATGCACACAATAATCTCATATATCAGAGTATCTTTAAGCATCAAATTGGACATTAATATTGCCACAAAATCCTCTGCGAGATCAAAAACGTGATACACAATTGATAGAATCAAAGGTTTTGATTCCAATCGGGATAGTATAAGAAGCAACCTGCGATAATCAGTTTTTTGCTCTTGTTCTTGAAGTCAATTTGGGGGTTTATTGGTTGCTATTTTGGTCAAAAAAAAATCATTATCGAAGGTATGTTCATAAGTTGTTGGTGTAGTTGTGTTGTTGTTGTTTCAATTATGTTAGATGTAGCGTATGCGATTGATGATGATGTATACTCTGTTATCAAAATATGGTTGCTGATGAAGTATTCTTTGTTAACATAAAATTAGGGTTTTCTATATGATTGGTTACATGTAAGCTCTGTCAACTGTACTTACAGTAGCAGTGAATCGGAATAAAATGAAGATGTTTACATCCACATTTGCGGGTAGAAATAGTTGTTGTCATCATTTAAAGCGTCGGTTTAGCTGTTTGTGTGTAGAATGTTTGTGTATATGAGGTATTAGGTGTTGTGGTGATTGGGTGCACAGGTTCACTATGTGTGTTGTGTATGTAATTTGTTTGTTGTGCAGGTTCACTATGTTTATTGTGTATGTATTTTGTTTGCTGTGAAGTGGAACTGGGTTGGCTGTGTAGGTTCGCTATGGTTATTGTGTATGTACTTTGTTTGTTGTGTAGTTGAACTAGGTTGGCTGTGTAGGTTAAGTTGATTAGTGGTGTTGTTGAACTTGGTTGTTGTGTAGGAGAAACTAGAATAGTTTTGGTACAATTAATTAATTGATAATGTTGTGAAGGGAACTTGGTTAGTTGTGTAGGAAGATCGATTTAGGATTTTGTGTAGGGGAACTGGTTCGGATGTGTAGGTTAATTTGGCCAGTAGTGTTGTTGAACTTGGTTTGTTATGTACTAGAAGCTATAATAGTTTTGATTGCTTATGTTGTGAAAGGGAACTTGGTTAGTTGTGTAGATAGATCTATTTGTTGTGTGTAGGAGGTTATGGTTTGTGTAATCTGTAACTTTTTTGTTTTTTTTTTGTGTGTGTATGATGTTGTGGTTTTTTTGTTCTATGGTACTATGATGTGTAGGGAACGTTGATGTTGTGCAGTGATGTAAAAGTTTTCTATTGTTTTGTATATGCTTTGTTGCATAAGAACCATTGTAGTTATGTCGTATGCGTAGGAGACTGTGTTAGATGTGTATGGTTGTGTGGTGTAGGCTGACTGTGTTACGTTTGTGGTGTACGTTGGTTGTGTTATGTTTATGATGTATGTTGATTGTGTTATGTTTATGGTTTGTGGTGTAGGTTAACTGTATTGAAGTGCACAACCAAAGACAATTTTGTATAGTCAAGTATTTTTACGATTAGGCATATGGAGAACTGCATGGGAAAGAAAGTTGCGATTGTGGGATTGGAGAGGAGACATCAAAGCAACTAAAAATACTTCCCGCTTTAAAGACAAAATATGTGGCCAAGATTTCGCTATTTGCTATAAACAGGAAGATATCCGACATTATGGTGTTCTATGTTCGGAATGACAAATTGGATTATTAAGGTTAAAATGAAGATGATATGACTATATGTTTTTGTTGTTTTTGAGTTTGTTTTCTTAGATGAATGAACACCTTTGCTTATTTCATTAGCTACATACAGTCAGGTTGTGAGTCTGTGACTTTTTTTTAATTTGAGATTACTTTGAAGTATTAATGTAATGGGTTTGAAATTCTTTGTGAAATTTGCATTTGATAATCTGTTATGATTAAGTATTTAAATAGAATTCACCTAATTTATTTACCAAGTTGTTGAAATAAATTTTGATGATTATGCAAAACATGATATGTTCAACAAACTCCACCGTAATATCACAAGTGAACTAGAACCTCATGTATTTAGGTTTATTTGTTGACAAAGACATTAGGAATAGATTGATTATTTTCTTGAAAATTGAATAACAATTATTATATTATATAAATAGTTAAACAAAAAATCAAAAAAAAAATAAAATAGTAACTTAGCCTAAATTATTGTTGGTTTCCAATTACAGAAAATATTAAATGTACTAGAATACCCTTATTATTTAAAATAAATCATAAACAAAAGAAAACTTATGATTGGTCCAATTGATTTCTCGCACTTCTCACACTAAAAATACTTCTGAAATGAACCAATACCTATATATATATATATATATATATATATATATATATATATATATAATATAGGGTTGGTATCGTTTAAGAACTCTAAAAAATTAAGAACTCTTAGGAACCCTTAATAACCAAACAATTTTTTACTTTTTTTATATATTAACATTATTTAAGAGTAGTTTTATCATATTTATTATATATTTTTTTTATTACATATATTAATAAAAAGTTTACATATATGTAAAATTAATGTACTAACAAATTTACATAGGTGTCAAACAAAATATAGATATATATAAAAACTAATTTTCAAAATTGTAATTGTAGATATAGATATAAAAATGATAAAACTAATCTCAAAGAACATTAACATACAAATGTTTTTATAAAAAACGTTAGTTTTCTAGGGTTCCTTCAAGTTCTTAAATAATTTTACAGTTCTGTAATGATACTCATCATATATATATATATATATATATATATATATATATATATATATATATATATATGATTGGAGAATGACACTTGAATAAACATGCATATTAACTTGATTGGTAAGATGATGATTTTGGAATAAATGATTCATACTCATGAAAGAATCTTGGACATATGGTTAGGTAGTTATACTAGAATTTTTGTCACACGTGCAGAATATGGAAAAGGTGAAACTTGGATTATGTGAGAATGATAGAAACATGATAAAGTCGATATTGAATGCATGTTGTCTCATGAGTATTGATTTGTTTATTCTTTACCACATTTAGTAAGTTAAGACATGTGCATGTTATACTTGAAATTTGCTAAAAGATTTATGTTTTGTATTAAGTGTTTAAACATGGAGACATGATTCAGCTTATATTCTAGAAATAAGTTTATTAAGTGTACAAAGTGTTTGACGTGTTTAGTTTGGCTTAATTTGCTTGTCGGAAGCTTTAACGGTAAAAAAATGTGACTTTTAACGCGAACCGATAACGGTTTTGGGAACTATTTTAGAACAGCCTGTAAATCCAAATAAATGTATATATCAAATGTATATATTAAGGAAAAGATGATAATGACTTGGTCCTTGATGGTTCGTGTCGCGAAAACTGTGAAACCCCGGAAAAATTAGCCTTAAATCGCGGTTAATGTAGCAATGCTTAACTGAATAAAATACTGTAATAAATAAAATAATAATATTTTATTCCAAAGTCTTTAAAAACATGTGTGTTATAATTGTTTATATTCAAAAAGTTTAAATTTGTCGCGTAGCGAGCATTGCGTGTAACGAACACTGGCGATACCCCGGGAAGTTGAAAAGTCCAAAATAGTCGACAACGACCCGAAAATGTTTACTATTAGTAAAAATAGCGGACATAAGTGATAAACTTAATTTTAGAATTTTCTGTTACGTAAAAATCATTAAGTTGGTAGTTAAGAGCTGGTAGTACTTGACACCGTGTGAGCCAAAAACTCAGTATCACCCACAATTATGTTCTTTAGTTCGTTGCGTCAGGAATCTAAAATCGGATGAAACTTGATAAAAATTATTAGAATCGGACTTCAAGTGATATGTTAAAACTAATTAGACGTTAGATCGATAAACTGAACACTTGACAAAATAACCCAAACCTTTAAATACTCCTTCCTCTTTTGCCGCCCAAACCACCCCTCCCATGGTTATGAAGGATTTTATTTGATTAGCAATCACTACTTTTCCTTGGAACTAGCCACAACACCCCCACCTCACACCAATCTCCTTGTTTTACTTACACCTTTACCACCTACACTACAACTCATCAAGCTACAATCTCTCTTCCGCTCTATAAAACAAACGGCCACTTCACTTCTCACAATTACCACTATATTTCCATTTCCACTTTCACAATCAAAATTATTTTAAAAAAATGGTTAAATAAGGGAGGGTTTGCAAGAATCAAACTTGGATACATCTAAGGAGTTGTAGGAGACCCAAAAAGCAAGCACTCATTTAAACTCTCACTCAGAAACCCAAAATTTAAGGTAACCCTTTTATTAAAATATTAAAGAATCTTACTTTTACATGTTTGATATTCACATGCATGCAACAACAAATAAAAAAATGACAATAATAAGACAAGAAAGGTAGGTATGTGCATGTGTGAGTATGAATATGTGTATATATGATATGTGTGTAAACTGATTGATTTAAGATGTGTGTGTGGTGGGTACCGAGCCTACATACATACATACATGATAAAGTTTACTTTTGGATAACATGATTACTCTTGTCTTATTACTATTATTATTATTATATGAATGTGTATGCGTGCAGTGAATATGTTGTGTGTGGGGTGTCCCATACACCCACATGCATATATACACACATGTGGAAAAACTCTCTGTATAATTATTTATTGGTAGTTGGTCACTTGGTTGATTCTTGACATATGATAATAAACATGCACATATGATTCTTTTTGGATTATCCTATAAGAGATGAAATGGGTTTTGGGTATTGTAAGAAAGAGAAAACGAAAGAGAATAGGAGAAAGTGTGTAAGATACTTTTTAAATAAACAATGTAGGTAATTGAGTATTGTGTGGTGGTAAAAAAAATGTCATTTGTTATATTTTGATAAAATGATGATTTAGCCTTACACATGAATATAGGTATACCTGAAAATTATTAATATTAATTAGATCCATGTTAGAACTAAATATTATGGTTATATATGATATGGAAATGGCTCTTTTACTTTGATTGAAATTATGGATAAAATATTGACAAGAAGATTATATGTTAAAAACAGAAACTTTATTTGTTAACAACTTGTAAACCTTTAGTTTTGTTTAATAATGTTGAGTGACTTGAACATACATGATTGAAGTATGACACTTTAATAAACATGCATGTTAACTTGATTGATAAGATGATTATTTGGAATAAATGTTACATGCTCATTAAAGAATCCTGGACAAATTGTTAAGTAGTTATGCTAGAAAATATGTCACGTGTAAAGAATATGAAAAAGTTAAAACTTGGATTATATGAGATTGATATAGACATGACGAAGTGGGAATAAAATCTGGAAATTTAAGTGAAATTAATATGCATTGATTCATGAGTATTGGTTTGTTTATTCCTTACCACATTTAGTAAGTTAAACATGTGCATGTTATACTTGAAATTACTAAAAAGTGATGTTTTGTGCTAAGTGCTTAAATCTAGAAATTTTGTTCAAATTATACATTATAAATATGTGTATTAAGTATACAAAGTGTTTGGCATGTTAAATATTGCTTAAATTGCTTGTCGGTAGCTTTAACGACCGAAAATGCGACTTTTAACTCGAACCGACAACGGTTTCAGGAACTGTTTTAAAATAGCTCATAAACCCATATAATATATATACCTTACATAAGTAAATGTATATATTAAGGTCAAGATGGAATAACTTGATCTTTGAAGGTTCGTGTCGCGACACGAGTCGAGTTGGAATAACCGATCATCTACCGAAAACGGTGAGTTTTCTCGTAAATCCCCACTTTTGTTGTTTTATTGATTTATAAATGTTTTTTTTGGGTGGAAAGTATGTAACTAAAGAGATATATATTTTACAAAAAATTGTGTTAAATGGGATGAGTCATTATAAAAGGAAAAACCGTTAACCTAGAGAGAAAGAGCCTAAAAATATTGGTAGATCTATCGGGGCGACGCCCCCCACTCTTCCAGTCGCTCTGGTTGAAAATGTGGGAATATTTTGATTTCGGTATGTTTCGAGTTTATTATAATGATAGTTATACATGTGTTGTACTCTTTGCTCGTTTACAACTAACGCGTTTTGTTTAAGAAATATAGAATTATGTTTGGAAAAGTAGAAATTAAATTCCCATTGATAAGAATGGTGAATAATAAAAATGATCATTGATAAAAATGATGAATAAATGGGTGTAAAATCGATAACTATTACATCCCGGTTTTAAATTGAGAAACTCACCAACATTCGTGTTGACAAAATTATTTTAACATACTTTTCAGGTAAATGAGAAATATGAAGGCATCGCGAGGGATGGATGGGATGGAACCGAGAACGCGTGTGGTTTTGATGTTATGACGTGTGTGGGCTTGTAATAATAATACTTTATGTAAATATAGACATGTGCGCTCTGATAAATAAACAAGTCCTTTAATACATTTAAGCGTTCTGTTTCGTGATTTGGCTATCGGCATCTGTCAGAACCCGAAATTAACTTAGTTAAGTCTTCCGCTGCTAAGATAAGATTTTCGGGGTGTGACAGAAGTTTGTATCAGAGCCAATCGTTATAGCGAAATAGAAATTTTTGAATATTTAAAATAATTTCTAAACCATAACTCGTGAAATCAAAACACATGGTTCATCCCTCCTCGCGAAGCCAAGGTATGTAATAAAATCTATCTCGAAGTACGTGCACAACACGACGACCACCACATGTCACCTCATTTTGCGTGCCGAGTATCGTAGTGCGTACCAAGCTCTGAGGTTCCGACAGTCTAAGCTTTAGAACGCGATAGAGAGTGGAAGTACTGCTTAATCAATCTTAGTAATAGAACTTCGAATACCCACATAAGGTAGGGGTTCTGCTTAAGTCATTATTTTATTATTATAATATATGGCTTAGACCATAGTCAGGGGTATAGCCCAAACCTTGATCATAATTATGTTTACATAAGCTTTAAACATACAAAGGATGTTAGTAATGTTTCTTTACAATTAAGAAACACATAATTTTTCATTCATAAGAATATAGTTAGAATATAATTTCTTCATGATTAAGAAACGTAGCATTTCATATACAAGGAATATAGCTAAAACATTGTTTCTTCATAATTAATAAACATTAGATTTTTATATTCAAAGCTAGCAGTCAATGAATGTTTCTTCTTGAAGAAGAAACAGATTATAGATGTTTCTTCATGAAGAAGAAACTTAGTATATGATTTGTAAATAAACAAAAAGACTACAAGTCTAAATATTTTATTCAAACAAATGATCAATCAAGGTTTAAAGCTATTTAAACCAGACTAAAGGTCTATAGCCGAATCAAAAGACAATCCGGATATTTATATACCTAATTTATTATAGGTCAATCAATCAGTCAATCAATCATTCATTCACAATCAAGGTTTCAAACGAGATCACCATATCATTCAGAACAGACAATCACAGGTGAATACGTTCAAACCTTTTATAACGTGAATATGTTCAAACCTTTTATAACGTGAATACGTTAACCTTTTCAATCAATCAAAACATATTTATACTCGATAAGATGAACGGGTGTTTATCATAAGAGTCAGTCAATGATTTCATGAGATTACATTGATCTCTAAAACATTATAATACAATATAGACAATAAAAGCAACTCAGACCGAGTACACATGTGTCTGGATCCAAACATAACTGTTCAGCCCATAAATCAATGGCCGGTGTGGCCGCGGGCTAACGGTCATAACTAGTTCTCCTTGCAAGGGCTATACACATATAGCTCGGGGGAACAATTGTGTGTGTGTAGGGGAGTGGTACAAATCCCAGATGTGGACATGCATCTGCTGAGTGTATAGAAAACTATAATTGTATTGTAATCGTCATTCAAATATTTTATAGAGTCATACGTGTTCACCAGCATATAGCTGACGTATTTTTCCCCACATTTCAGTGAAACATATTAGCACAGGTAGCAAGGGATATAATCATTCATGAAGATAGACACTCGCAAGGTAGTGATGGCTCAGTTTTAAATTATTATAATATTATAAACAAGATTAAACATGATTTATAAATCAAACACTCGGGTATTTATTATCCGAGAAGCTTTCAAATAAATTAATATTTTATTATAACCAAAGTCTTCCGCTAAAATAAACCGCAACTCTGATATATTTACAAAACAGGTACCAACTTGTGGTCACACGCCTAGGCCCTAAACCGGGGCGTGACATGCAGTACCACAGACGATCATCCCTGCCCATGCCGCAGTGAACCCGCGAAAGAGGGGAAGGAACGATTTCGAGGCCTCTGGTTTGGCCCCGACTGCACCGGTTATTGTAACACTTACTACATCACTTGCTGCTAATGCCGTACCCGTTCCACCACAACCGGTTAACCAGGGCTTGTCCTTGGTAGACCTAGTGTTCTCTTTAGCAGAGAGAGTGGCCGTCGGCGAGGTCATCATAGGAGACCTCCAAAACTGTCTCACAAACGTGGAAGTTCGAGAGATCGGTAATTACCTTGCATTTATGATGCTGGAGCACAGAGTAGGTGCAATGAAGCATCTCATGGGCCAATTCTGGCAGTTGGAGGATAGGGTGGAAATCCTTGAGGAAGTTGTGCACTATGTCATGGTGTACTTTGGTTTCTTACCTTAGATATCTTGTCTGTTTAGGCACTTTAGGCCTAGTATGATGTAATTTGGATTAGTATTTTTCTTTTTGGGTTGAAAAACATAACTTATTAAGTGCTATGAATAGTGCACGAATTTTGGTTGTAATTTTTGGGAGCTTTTCACCTTAAAATATTATTATTAATGTTATGGTTATGTTGTAAGTTTTCTTGTTATTACGTGATTATGAGATAATAATCTAACCCTTATGATATCATTGTTGGTATAAAATAAAAGAAAAATGCACCTAAGACAAGGAGAGACGCTGCAAGCCGAAGATCCAGATTACCATCTGTCGGGGTATGGTACTAAGAACCCTAATTTATTATGTTTTGGGCTTATTTTTTTATATGGGCTAATACATTTGTTATTGGGCTGAGGGGGTTTTGTGGAGGTAACCCTAACTGGGCTAGGCCCATTAGGGTACCATGATGGTGGCCATGAGGCTCCCTATATAAGGAGGTCTCCACCTCCTTATCAAGGGTTGGCAAATAGCTCAATAAGAGCCACCACCATATTTTTGTGTCTGTGAACAAGAGATCCTCTGGATTTCTTAGCGGTCACCTCCACACCCCCAAAAGTCACTGCAGATCACAGCAGCGGTCGGAGCAGAAGCAAGCAAGTCGTGGTTCGTTCATCTCGAAAATCCGTGGAAACATCGTCATGGATCAGGTCAGATTCATTTCACGTTTCTACATTTGGCGCCAAATGTAGAAACGTGAAATGAATCTGACCTGATCCATGACGATGTTTCCACGGATTTTCGAGATGAACGAACCACGACTTGCTTGCTTCTGCTCCGACCGCTGCTGTGATCTGCAGTGACTTTTGGGGGTGTGGAGGTGACCGCTAAGAAATCCAGAGGATCTCTTGTTCACTGACACAAAAATATGGTGGTGGCTCTTATTGAGCTATTTGCCAACCCTTGATAAGGAGGTGGAGACCTTCTTATATAGGGAGCCTCATGGCCACCATCATGGTACCCTAATGGGCCTAGCCCAGTTAGGGTTACCTCCACAAAACCCCCTCAGCCCAATAACAAATGTATTAGCCCATATAATAAAATAAGCCCAAAACATAATAAATTAGGGTTCTTAGTACCATACCCCGACAGGTAGGGTATGTATCGTCTATTATGTTCTGACAGACCAGAGCCTCTATATATATGCAGCTGGTCAAATAAAAAGACCGATTTCATGTCTAGCCCACTATTCGTCTTGTAACTATTTATATTCTAAGCTTGTCTATCTATGAGATTTCGTGTACGGTGTGCCTCAAACTAGTTTTATAAAACGGGTCTTTATATGAAGTTTTTTCTCCAAAGGTCGACGATAATTGTGATAATATTCAAGACAAAGTTATTGTAGCGATAAAATATCTAATAAAGTAAAGAAAATAAGCAAAACAAGGTTAAATGAATCAAGATTGCCAATGTTCGAACTTTTCAATTAGTTCTCAAACACATACAAGCTAAAAAAGAAAACGATATTGGTACTGGACTTAACACGTACGGGTTGAAAAAATATATTTTAGGCTAAACAAAATGGGTATTGGACTATCGGCCCCGGTTACTCTTTAAGCGGTGCACGATTTGTTAATGTTATAATGCGTATATATAAACATGCATACACACGCATATAATTTGAAATCTTTTTGCCCCCGCAATAGCAGGCTCTAAGCAACGTGCGGGCCCGCATTGCCTCTGGGCCTACCCTGTTTTAAAAGAAGCAACTTTGGATATAACTTGAAACATAACTAAAAAACAATAGGCTTTGAGATATCATACTCAACCCGATTAACAAATGAGTCGTTTTTGGATTTACCAGTTTAATAAATGAGGCATTCTAATGGTAAGGTTTTTTTTCTTTTATCTATTTAAGAGGCGAGTATTCAAATCCAACTATGTATAAGTATAAAATGGTTAATAGAACTATAGAAGTAGACTATGAATGGTTCTATAAAAATAATTTGCCCTTACCATAAAATTTTTTAAAAATCTACTTTCAAAATAAATAAATAAAATAAACTGAAAAAAGGAGAAGCATGTTTTGGGAAGACACTGCCCCCAAGAGGAGAGTGGTATGGGAAAGCCCAAAAGAAGCCATTTTAGATCTCATGTCATGCCCCCTTTTTTCTTCCTTTCACTTCTTTTATATTGGGTCTAGTGCTTGCAAAAATATGATCCACTCGGACCTCCATTTTCAAGTGAATAATATTATTTTAGGATGAGTAGATATGAACATATAACTATGAAAAATGGTTTTTCTTTCTTCTTCTTTCTTTTTCTATAAATCGAGAAGTCATTAAACTAAGATCCATTCATTCTATAAATTTGGTTACACCACTTGCTATGTGACACGGTGGTGGTTGATGGCGGACGCCCTTGAGCGCTGAACACTACCAAGGGCGCCCTTAGTGGTGGGGCGCTGTTGCTGCTGGTCGTTGGAACGCCGGGCGCGGAAGAAAGGAAAATGTGGGGTATTTTGGTGGGCCCTCTCCCTCTATCTTTCACACACGCATACATACATATGTGTGTGTATACACACACACACACACACATATATATAATGGGCACCCTTAGGGCATTAAACCATAGCGGGACATTATTAATTGGGGTTTCGATGCCCCTGGTGCTTACGTGACACTGTGGAGGGGTTCGATGCCCCCCTCCCCACCATAGATGATGGTCTTATTGACAAGGGCGTCTCATTTTACTTAGTTTAATGACTTTAACCTAAATCCTAAGACTGGTTCCAACACAAGGTTGAACCTTGCACTTAACTAAGTTGGTAAATGCATGCCCCACATACATCATTGATCCGACTCCAACACAAGGTTTGCTAGAAGAGTAGAAAGTAATGGTAGAACTAGGGTTGTTCACGAACTGAGTCGAATCGAACGCAAGCTTGCTCATACCTGGTTTGGTTTGAAAATGAGTCGAACCGAGCAAACGAGCGATATTTTTATGCTTGAACTTGGTTTGATTTGAAACATAGCGGCTTTGTTCAGCTTGATTTTATACAAAGTTTTTAGTTTTAGATTTATAAAACTTCAAAATATCATTAATTCAAGACTTTTAACTCTAAAATGTCTAAATTTTCAAGTTTAAAATATCTAAAACTCAAAGTTAACAAACACATATATAAAATGAGCGACTAGGGTTTAAATTTAAATTTTGAAGTCAACATCAAAGAGAAAAATCAAAAAAATTTAAAAAAATAATATACTTTTATATATATATATATACACATAAAATTTATATATAAAACTAATAAATAAAAAACAATTCGAGCAAAACGAACCAGACCAAACCGAGCAAGGCTTTGCTCGTGCTTGGCTTGGTTTTAAACCGAACCGAGCCGAAATCGAACGAGCATTTTTCGAGCGAGCGACGAACGAGCAACGAACAGTTTGGACGACCCTAAGTAGAAGGGCTAAAAATACTTTCATCAACACACGCGAAATGGACCAGGAAAAATGAAGCGGCCATGAAGCTTTGTGTAAGCAGATCCGAGATAAATATAACATTTAGGTTTCTGTTTAAAATTATATAGTATAGAGTATTATTGGTTTTTCTTATTTAAGTTTTATCTATGTAATTATGTTTTAAGTTGATTCAAGCTTATTTATATATCATTTTATTTAATTTAATAATTTTAAAAGTACGACGACTAGTTTTTTAAGAACTTTCCAACGACTATTTTTTTTAGAAATAGTGCTACAATAAACTTTAATTAAATTTTACTTAGTATTTTTTAAATTATTTTTTGAATAAAAAGAAAATATTTATTAAATAAAAATATAAAGTATAATGATGATATGGAAATAAAAAGGTTACGTATGAGAAGAATGAACTTTGTAGTTTTAAGGGTAAAATATGCATGTGTGAATATGTGAAAATTTGATGTGACATGCTAACTAGAGCTACGTAATAAAGTGCACATGTCAGCATTGCGTGATAGTTTAATGCTTTGTAGCTCTCATATTTCCTTTTGACAGAGAATAGTAGATTATTTATGGAGCGCTAAAGTGGGGGCGCCAACCCCACGTGGACATAGCTACTACCACCAAGCACCATAACACGTGAAAGGTGAAAGGCCGTTACTGGTTCACGGGCGTTAATGTCACAATCCATGATTTTTTAAATTATATATTATTAAACCAATAACACTTTGTGTTCTTACTCCACCTGATAATTATTTTGCTCCATTCACTCACACATCACATAACACTCTTTAGTGAGTGTGAAAAATGAAAGCCTCTTTTACATCACTCAATTTACTATTTTACATTGCCCATTTTACCTTCTCATAACACGGATCCTAGTTAAAAATAGACATAGTATAATTATGAGTTAAAATGAAGTGTAAACTCACGCCGCCTCGATCCTTCATTGTCACATGTTACCTCCATTATCATTACATATAGGTCGCAACCTTCAACACCACTGCAGTCTCCTACCGATTATTGTCACCACCATCACATTCATCCTGACCACCTGCGGCAATACAACTGCCATACCAACCTCCCGTCGTCCCTACTACTTCCACCACCATGCATGTCCACCCAAACCACCTAACGCTATAAAAAGAATATTGCAAGTCCGCTTAAGATGTTCTTTAAAGAACTTAAATTAGCAAAACTTTAAGGTTGATCTTTCACATTGTTTTACCTAATATCGTAGTTTTAAACACTTAATATGTGTAGTCAACAACAAAAAATATCATACAACACCAAATAGATGCCAAAAAATCATTTTTTAACACATGTGGAATAACCCATTACATGTGTTTGAGTTATATAATACCTAAAAAAAGGATTTTCCAAGCGTTATCTTTTTAATTTGAAAAGATAATATAACACCTAAAATATTAGTTTGCTATAATATGATGTTCATTATATAATACCAAATGCAATGTGGTCCATGGTGTCGTTACTGGTTACGTGGAGCATAGGGTTACAGGGAGATATGAAGCATAACACGGTTTCATGGACCATCACAAATCACAAAACAAAAAAATATAAAAAGAGACAAGAGTGGAGAGACATGGATCCCTTAGTTAGTTTCCCGGTTTTGGATGCAAATAAATAATTGAACCTTTAAAAAGGAAAATAAAAAACATGACAAATCGTTTAGACTAACTTTGTTTACATTCTATCACTCTTTTTGTTTTGTTTGTTTTTAATTCTGATCATATACTACACACACTCATCTAGATGAAGTTCGATGCACTGTGGGCTCAGTGGCGGCCCAAGGATTTCGGAGGCCTTAAGCTAACTAAACAGTTGGGGGCCTTTTCAAAAATCTTCTGGTTTAAACCCTCCTCCTTTACCTAGGCTTGGGACCAACAAGAATAAACTAAAAAGTTTATAGTTGAAGGAGTTGTTTTTTTTATGTTATACTTTTTGCCCGATGCCAAAAAAAAAAAAACATTTGCATGAAATTTACTTTTCATAGCTTTATATTATGAAAATTGTTTAATGAAAACATAACTAATTGCTAGTTTACTACTAGCAAAATCTTCTCAATCGACAAAAGAGCCAAATCATTTAAGCATTTGGAAGTTCATCATTGGTAGGTTTATATTTATAGGCTATTCGTCATTTGTAGATTCATTGTTTAAAGAATTATTGCCATTTGTAGGTTCACTAAGTGTAGTTATTGTGGTTGTGAAACTTTTAAAAAACTCTCTTTTTTATGATTCAATTAATGTTTCCCTTTATATTTTTTATTTTATTTATTTATTTATATGCATAACTAACTCGTAGGTTCAGTGTCGATGTGACATTGAAATAAGTAGCAAATAACAATGCAATGTGATAGCAGATAACCTCCATATTCAAGTAACAAAATATAATAACAGATTGACATATTCTTAAAAATATCAAAAGTTGGGCAAAGTTTATAGCGTGAAAGCAACCTTAAATTGGGCAAGAATAAATGATTAATCATTATAAACACATAAAGTGTAAACTAACCTCAATTGAACAGAGGTGTCACAATTAGCGCACATGAGTCTCAGTTAAATTGATTGGCTGTGTGAAATAGATAGACACACTCACCCGCTCATGGCACATGTAGTCACCCTCAACCTGCAAATCGAAAGAAATAGAGAGACTTAAGACTTATAGAATACGTGAACATGACAGAAATAAATGAATTGAATTCTAGAGTCTAGCCAAGAATGGTGATTATTGACTCCGCATTCCATTCCATCAATTTTGTTAATTCACGTGCATGGGGTTTTCCAAGATTGTCGCTTCAGTTATCTTCCTTCCATGCCTCTATTCTTATTCCCCGCTTCACTTCAGCAGACAAAAGTAAATAAACCTAATATTTATTATTTTTTTTTAATTGGAGGCCTTCATATTTTTGGAGCCTAAAGCCATAGCTTGGCCCAACATAGCTGTTAGGCCGACCCTGTGTGGGCGATGTCCAAATGTGAAGTTTACAAAGTTCGAAAATGCAGACCAAGCAACAGACCAATATGGTGGGGCCCTCTCTCATATACATACCCCCCCTCCCCAACATACATAACTATATATTATATTATTATAATTTATTAATAACGTCTATGCTTTTGAACATATTTGTTGTTGTATAAGAAAATTGAATATAATGTGAATTAGTTTCCTGGTTGGATGCTAATAAATAAATTATTTTTTCTTTTGGGATGTTATATTCAAACACCGACCTTATTATCTAGACACAAGTATGTCAAGGCTTATGCGACCCGTATATCCTATACAAGGCGTATATGTACTAAGGTTTCAGACCTACATTGTTACCAACGCCTATGCCTATACAATGTGAATAGGCCACGCTCTCTCGTATAGAGTCTTAGGCCTACACGACCGGTATAGATAATTTGTATGAATGTCTATATCACTTATATTTTCTTCTTTTACTAGCAAAGTCGGGCTTTCAAAACCAACAACAATACAATTTGTTACAATTCAGTAAGGAGCTGACAATAAACTTGGAATGACAAGCTTTTCTAGATTTCTAATGAATTAATGATAACCAAATGCAAGTCAGCCTATCGACAAACCCAATGCATATTTGTATAAGTGTCTACATAACTTATGGCCTACAAGGCACATATTTTACTAGTTAATGTCTCCCGATACACCCTACCATCTATACGACCTATATAGACATAACTGAGTCGTATAGATGACATATGGTGTCCCGAAGAAAGATTCCGGTGTTTGAATATCGCATGCTTCTTTTTTTTTCCTATTTGAAGAGGTAGGTCCCAGCAAAGCCCAGTTGGACCCGCAAGACTCACCTTGAAGAGGGACGTCTGCGCAGAAACCAACTGGATCCGCAGGACCAACCATGCTCAGAGACGTGACGTCCTTACACGCAGTACGCAAGCTGTTCCCGCAGGAAATGCCTCCCAATGGTGAAGGACTCTGCCTGTTCCCGCAGCTGCGGATACAAGCCATCAGGGAAGGCCACCCGCGCAGCAAGGCTACACGCACAAGGCACTTAGCTCTCAATCACTCTGTCACCTGAAGGAATGAGCAAAGCCGGGAACAATCCCGCACAAGGGCGGGAGGGGGAATACTCCCGCCCAAATAAGCCAGTCCGTACGATACGGGAAGATCTTCTGTACTGTACCTGACGAGGTATGGGCAAAAGATCTGACTAAAGATACGACAACTTATTGACAACAGTATGGCGAGCAGCATGCTCCTGTACTATATGTCACTATTAGCCGCTGCCTACTCACCAACTCCTGTCATACCACGTGCATAGCCGGCAGTTGGTGGAAAAGGAATAGTACACAGTAGGCCTGGTCACTATCAGCCACTGCCTACCCATCAACTACCAGCAGAGCACGTGCATAGGCCACAGTTGGTAGAACAGGAATACTATTCAGCAGGCCACACCTCCTTGGAAACCTACCTTCGGCTATAAATACCACAAATGGTATGACCATCTCATCTTATCACATTACTATCATATTATCATCATATTATACCTGATATCTGCTCTAGCAATCTCTTAATATACATTTATATTTAAAGAGCAATCTAGTCTGATTCTCACGCCGGAGGGTGGTCTCAAGGAGGAACCCCCCCCCCCCTTCTCAGTGACAAGCTCACGGTGTCTGTTTTGCAGGTTATTAGAAGAACCATCTTTACCGGGTCTAACCCCTCGTGGGAAACATCTATCTAACCCCCAAGTTATCCGTAATCTGCCCGGGGTCCGGTTAGTGTTTCTTCACTATTCTACTCTTAAAAGTATGTAAAATAATTGAGACTTAGAGACTAACTTTGTTCTCAATCTATCACTCTTTTCTATCTACCCTTTAAAACACTTTGGACCCCACCAAATTAAACCCATCCCACCATTTGCTTTTAACTCTGGTTATAAATCATCACTCACTAGTCACAACCAAAGGAGGCTGACCTGACTGAACTCACCACTCAGCCCATTCTCCATCTCTAAAACACACTCTCATATTTACCATTTTACCCTTCTTCTCCACACTAATGGGGCACAAAAGAACCTGCATTGTAGTGTTGTACACTCTGCTAGTACAAGTGTACGTTGCTCAAGAAGCTTGTGCATCAATGGTGTTCCAGAATGTAACAACACTTCCTGGCCAACACCCTTCACCTCACATTGTTGTTGAAGATCTTCAAAGGTACAACTGTTTCTTCACAATGTACCTTGTTTTGACAATATTTTGTTAGTTGTTGAGGTCCTTATTTTCACAAAAATCCAAAATGTGTTTTGTTGTTATGTTTCATTTTTTTATTCTTTTTCCAAAAGTTCAAAGTTTTTACCACTATATAGTATATCCTCTTTTCTCTTTAATAATAATAATAATAATAATAATAATAATAATAATTAATACATACATACATACAAAATTAAGAGAAAATGTACTAAAAGTTCTTTTAAAAAGCCACTAAAATTTATTTATTTTATAATGTTTTTCTCTTATACAATGTAGTGATATTTTAGTTGTTTTCTTTGCTTTTTTTTTTCTTTTGTATTATGCAAAAAGTATGGATATAGATAAAAGCTTTGTGTGATTTAACGAAAAAGAGAGACACTAAGGTTTTTGTTTTTTGTTTGTAAATATATACATTATTACATAAATAAACAGACATTTATGTATTCAAGTATTGAGGATAAGTATGTTGTTAAAAAGAAAAGATATTAATAATCAGTTAAAGTGGTTAGTGTAATTAAAAGAATCGACAAACATGTAGACAAAAATAAGTAGTATTTTAAAGAGGATTAATGGATGTTTTTCCTTTAAGTTTACTTGAGCCCAGTGTTAATATAATAATATAAAGAATTAATAATATAATAATTGGTCTACTTTTGACTTTCCTTTGTTCAATATATCATGGCATTGGTCCCCCAGTTACTCTATTCTGGATATACGTGCTTCTTTGCTTTCTAATTTCTATTATTATTATTATTATTATTATTATTATTATTATTATTATTATTTATTTTGTTTTTTCTCTTTATTTTACTTTCTATTTATCTAAACAGGTTCATATGTGAAAACTCGTTGTCACATGTTGGGCTATAAACTATAACATTTAAACAAAGATTTTTTATCATCTTATATGTTTCATATTACAATATTAAAAATTTGTAACGGTCACTAGAAAATCAAATGGGACCATGAAGCTAAAAATATTATATTTTCTTGAGTAGTTATATTCAAACACCATAATCGTTAACAAGTGTATACGGCTCGTATATACGGGTTGTATAGCCTATGTATATTTAACAAATGTGACGAGACTTTATGACAAGTATTTTAGTCTATATAACCTGTATAGATTGAGACACACTCCGACACATTATGACATCAACTCGTATAGAAGCATCTGGTGTTTGAATAACCTATGCCTTTTTCTTGTGACAGGAGGGTAAATATGTCAATTACGAGACGAGAAATGCTATCCTACGCCGCGGATGACTCGTCAACTTCATGTTTGACTGGCAACCCAATTGATGACTGCTGGCGTTGTGATCCCAACTGGCATCTCAACCGCCAGCGTCTCGCCGATTGCGGCATTGGCTTCGGCCAGTACGCACTCGGCGGGAAAGGGGGCCGGTACTACGTTGTTACTGACTCCTCAGATAACGACGCAGTCAACCCCAAACCAGGCACCCTTCGGTACGCGGTCATCCAAACCGAACCACTCTGGATAGTCTTCCCAACCAACATGCATATCCAACTCTCAGAAGAACTCATTTTCAACAGCTTTAAAACCCTAGACGGCCGCGGCGCCAACGTGCACATAACCGGAGGCGGGTGCATTACCATACAATACATTACCAATGTCATTATTCATAATATTCACATTCACCATTGCTACCAATCCGGTAACATGAATATTCGGTCTAGTCCAACACATTATGGATACCGAACAAAATCCGATGGAGATGGGATATCCGTGTTCGGTTCACGTGACATTTGGATCGATCATTGCTCGTTGTCACATTGTAAAGACGGGTTGATCGACGTGATCATGGGGTCTACTGGGATTACTATTTCGAATAACTTATTTTCGCATCATGACGAGGTGATGTTGCTTGGTCATAGTGATAATTACTTGCCGGATTCGGGTATGCAAGTGACTATTGCTTTTAACCATTTTGGTGAAAAGTTGGTGCAACGGATGCCTAGGTGCCGGAGAGGGTATATACATGTTGTGAATAATGTGTATTCGAGGTGGGAGATGTATGCGATTGGCGGGAGTGGGAATCCGACCATTAATAGTCAGGGGAACCGGTATACTGCTCCCGCGAATCCTAATGCGAAAGAGGTAAGATTTTGTTTAAGTTTTAATGAAATTTTGCTTGAAGTTTGATGATTTTGAGTCGGTTTTGGGTTAAAACCAACCAATACCAAAACTTTGGCTTTTGAATTGTTTGAAACCGTTCGTTTTGAGTTTCCGGTTTTGGTTTGATTAATTTCACTTTTTTTCACTTGTCGTTTGAGGTTTAAGTTTTTGGACTGAAAAAAAAAATAGACCCAAAATAATAGATTTGGCCTTAAATCATTTTGTTGATTATTATACATTTGGGTTAAAATATTTGAGTTACATATTTATTAAATTTTTTATAAATTACTTAAAATAAAAAATAGAATATAAAAACCTATAAATTCGGGTCGGTTAAAATTTTCTGTTTTTATAACATGCAAAATCAAAACTGAACCGTAAGTTTGCTTTTTTATATAACGTAAAGCCAAACTGTCAGTTTTTGTTTCAGTTTGTTCTTTTCGGTTGTGAATCGGTTTTTTCGATTTCATACTCACTCCTAATTTTGAGATCGAAAATTTGGTGAAAAGGTTACAAAGAGAGTGGAGACAGCGGAGAATCATTGGAAGGGTTGGAATTGGAGGAGTGAAGGGGATATTCTAGTGAATGGAGCTTTCTTTGTGGTGTCCGGCGAAGGGTTAGAGCTTAAATACGAGAAAGCCTATAGTGTTGAGCCTAAGTCTGCGGCATTGATCGACCAACTCACCATGAATGCCGGCGTGCTTGGTAGCAGGTTAATCCTTTTTCCTAAAAATAACTTCGTTTGCCCCTAATAAACAAGTGATTTATAATGAAATCTAAGTAGTAAAAGTTAGAAATGTTATTGGTGATATTGACGGTATAGCTTATTATTGGTATGTAAAAAAAATGTATTGTAAGTCAAGAAAATAATTATCTAAGTATATTTATAGTATAATACCATTTTATAGCTATAAACGTTAAAAAAAGACAGAATTACAAATTTTGTCCTTTAAAATAAGACGAATTACGGTTCGTGTCCTTTTTTTAGTTTCCTTGCAGGCGGTGTACTTTAAACTTTTTTTTTCTACAAGTTTTGTCCTTTACGCTAACTGGGTTAGAAAAAGTCAGTTAAATCCCTCACGTGAGGTGCATGTGAGGGCATATTGGTCTTTTTGCCTACCCTGCAACTTCTTCTTCTTCTTCATTTTGCAGATCTTAATTAGAAAAAGTCAGTTAAATCTCCGTCACTGCTTCTGTTTCTGTATCTATTAACACACACACTTTGGATTCATCAATTAACAATCTAGGGTTTCACCAATGGATCCCACCATCCCAATTTCATCACCATACCTCCCACTCTTCTTCTCCATCTTCTTAACCATCTACTCCTCCGCCCACTTCCTCCTCTTCCGCCACTGGACCACCACCCTCCGCCCAATCGCCGCCAGCTGCCTCATCTCACTTCTCTCTCTATGTTCTACCACACCATCACCATAACCACTCCTCAAACACCATCACCACCGCCACCATAGCTCCGCCACCAGCCACCGCTCCATCTCCGATTCCCTCTGTCTTCGAGTTGGAAACCCGTTCACGCGTATATTCTCCCTATATAATCTCAACCCCACCTTATTCTTCCCTCATGTACGCTCCAAAACCCTAATTTCGATCTTACCAATTCCCAAAATTGAACCCACTTTCCTTCAATTCAACACCTCAATTGCAAAACCCACTTCTCAATTTCACCAACAATGGAAGATCAGTTGCTGCCGTCAATTTATGCTGTCGTTTGCTGGGCCGTTATCTAACCCAGATCCGAATACGATTCGGGTGGAGACGTGGGGGTTGGCGGAAGACTTGGCCCGGGAGGTGTTGAATTGTATATACCTGACTTTGGATTCCGAAGAGAAGAGGAAAGATGTGATTGAATATGTGCATAAGCTTATCAGATTCAATCTCAGATTGGAGGTTATAACTGTCATTTTTCACAATTTCTGGTTTTCTTGGCTATAGGGTTTTGTTAAATTTAGGGCAAAATAGTCATTTCATATTCATGTGGTTCTTGTTTGATGATATGCATAAGTTATGAAGGTCTCGCCGGAATATTCCGGTAACAAGTACTTTCCTTAACAAGTACTTAATCACCGGCGCCGACGGGTTTGTTGGGTCACACATGGCGCTTGCGTAGAAGAAACGAGGTGACGGTGTTGTCGGAATTGATCACTTTAATGATTATTATGACCAGATCTGAAATGGTCTCGCCGGAATATGCAGGAATCTAGGGGGGTGTTTATTGTTGAAGCGGATATTAATGAAGAGAGAAAGAGAGACAAAAATGGTGGTGGCTTAGAGAGAGAGAAAGAAGAGAGAAAGGAGGAGAAGGTGTTATCAATTTGCAAGTACAGACGAAAAGACAAAACTACCCTCACATGCTTCTCACGTGATGGGATTTAACAGAGTTTTTCTAACCCAGTTATCGTAAAGGACATAACGTGTAGGAAAAAAATATTTAAAGGATACCGCCTGCAAAGAAACTAAGAAAAGGACACAAACCGTAATTTGGCTTTTTTTAAATGACAAAATTTGTAATTCAATCTAGAAAATAAAGTAGATATACACATAAATACAAAAATATATACAAATAGTTTCAAGTATTTACAAGTGGATTATACAAAATGATTTTAGCTATGTAATAGACATCCCTTTACATTTTCTCTCATGCACATACTTTTTGACTTTCTTCTTGTCTTTGTTTGGACCTCAATGGTCCTATCTTCATTTTTGCTTACTTTTCTTTTCTGTAAAAATAATATTATAATAAACCAATCATGAAAATTTTGAAAATTTACCCTAAAGTGCCAATTAGTCCATTACATTCCCACCATTCATGGTTAATTTGTATAGTTCCTTTTAGTTACTATATTGTATGTTATATGTAATACTAAAATTTGGATTTTGATGATTAGCAGGAGTAATAAGCTTGGAAAATGGACAGATGCTGATGGTAATGTTGAAGGAGGTGTGGATGATAGCGAAAACGACTATGGTGAAGATAGTGATGGGTCGTCTAGGCCGAATTCTATGGCTTTGACGTCGTCCTTTTTATTTGTGTTGCTATCGTTCTTGTTGTGCTCTTCGGGCGATCAAATTGTGTTATTGTGACGAAAAAGCATTTGGAAAAAAGTTTTCCAGATTGATATTGAATTAACAAGGGATTCTGGTTTATGTTTCTCTTTGGATATCTGTTTTTTCAAGTTGGTTAACTTCACCAAGATGAATTTAGAGGAAATTAGCAAGTAGCAATTTTCAGATGTTTTATATGATAAGTAAACAAATGTCACATGTAGGGCTGCAAGTTTGGCCCAAAAACCCATCCAATCTAATCATGGCCCTGGGATTTTTAATATATGAGACTTAAGTTGAGTTAAAAGAAAATCTTGCAAATAATTCCGACTAGGCCCCTAGTTTTCACTTTATTGATTAATTTTGCGTTAATCGGTCAATGGTCAAATCTGGTCAAAATCAAACTTAATCGGCGTTTTCTGATGAGGTTTGGCCAAAATTGGCTGTTTCCGGCGAGATTCCAGCAAAAATCAGCGGTTTTCTGGCGAGATTCTAGCCAATTTCCGGTCAAAATGCATTTGTGTGTGTATAAAACTAAAAATTACATATAAAAAATATGTGCGTGTATATATAAAATTGAAATTATACATTAAAGTCTGATTTGATTATTCTTGATTAATCCCGATTAATCGATGGTCCCAACTCACCGCCCGACTAGCGATTTTTACAACACTGGTTAAAGGTGCACAAAAAACTTGAACCCGGAAAAAAAAAGGAACCGAGCTTTTTTATTCCTGGGTTTTTAATGCTCGAACCCGTACCAAACCCAGTTCTATACCCGACCTAGCCTGATGTATAGGGTATGGTTTTTAGAGCCAATACCAGGACTCAAACCCAAACCCAACCCGTGTATGCCAATACCCAATTTTTCAATACTTGGTCATACCCGGAACCTAGTATTAGAAACACTTGAATTATGCACATAAGTTTTACTTTTTCATAACAAACAAAAAAATGTATTGATTTTTACCCTTATATGAAACAAATCAAGAGATTAGATTTTTATATAATCAAATAAAAAGTTCAAACTAGAAAACTAATTCATCATAAAATGATGCTAAACATTATATCATCGTAAGTTACTCGGTTTATTATATATATGGTTGAAGTGATTAACAATCTTAGACGGTGTGTCTAACTGTATAGAACAATATCTTTCGATGTAAATTTGCAACAAACCGCATTTTATGCTTGTCGGAATTATCACATACATATTGTATTTCCACAACATTACTTCATTCATAATATTGGACACGAGTTGACCGTTTGGGTCAAATGAACTCAAGTACCACATAAACTGAAAGCAGAAAAGATTTGAGATCAACTTGTAACAAAGAACTCATATCGATTTTGAGCTTGAGTTAAACAAGAAGTTTGACTTCAAAAGTCAAATGTTTTATAAATACTTCTGTATATCATGTGTTCTTGATTCTTTTTTCAACACAAGAAGAATGATGAGAAATCATAAACAAAGCTACAAGAAACATTTTTTAATATTAAACTCATACTCGTAATTATAATGCCGCAGAATAAAACCTCATTAACGGCTTGTAATCCTAGCGATCATCAAAAGATTTGTTCATGAGCTCGACTGCTGAATCCATAAACTGAACACAATGACAAAAAAAAAGAAACTTTATATTAAAATTTTTCCAATTAATAAGATATTAAAAAAAAATAAGTGGAATTTACCTTCCCAATATTCCTGAGTTCTTTGCCAACAGGTTCCAAAAACTTCAAGTCAACTTCAATAGGCCAAACCTTTATACAAAACATATAGAAAGCAGGATGAGACTTGAACAAAAATTTGAAAACGGAAAGCACGCATCGCAAAATGTAATTTCCATTCAAAATAATTTGTGTTTCATACCAGTATTTGAAAAGTAGAGACTTATAATCACCTTAAAAGAAAGAAATTAAATGGTTCATTTATTTCAACATCTAGAAATGAAATAAAGGAGACTCGCCGTGATATCTTCATTTCTTTTTAATGATATAAGCAAGACCCGTAAAAAATGTTATGTAATAAAAGCAAAATGAACAAAAGATGAAGGTTTACAAAGATCTTTCAAGATGTGAAGAAACTAATGTTATAAGTAAATGTATTCTTCATTTGAACTTCTAAACCGATACATATCCTTTCATTCAAGGCGTTCTCATGAATCTTTATGAAAAGGTTGAATCTTTTATCCATTTAAAGATTATACACACGTTTAATCAAAATAGAAGATAAAAGATATCTGTTACATCTATATTTTGATTAAGAACGAAATAGCATGAAAATTCTATCAACGTTTTTTTTATAAAACACGCGATTCTTGAGTAAGATAAAACTTCAAAATTAAATATAGACCCTCTTCGCAATTATGAAATAAAAACTACTAGTAATTTAAGATTTTTGATTATATTACAAGGTAGAGCCAGTTTAAGTAGAGCGTGGTTCTGTTCGTTTGAATAAAACAGCTTGATTCTATAGACTGTCAAACTCAATAAAATCTTGGCTTGCAGATTATTGATCACATATTAAAGATCATATGAGTATATGACCATCGTGCAAAGTTAACCGAAACATATAGAAGTAACAGACATTCGAAATGAATCCTCTATGAAACGTCCTCAATTTCCACAATAAACATCATCTATCCCTAAAAGTGAGTGTCAACTACTCAACTAACAATTTCTAATATTATGTGCTTTTAACTTTTAAATTAAACGTGTTTTATAGATTAAGCAAATAATCAACCAATTTAAAACCGAAGTACCGAACCAACATTAATTCGAACGAAGTTATAAAATGATAAAAGTGCACCTTTAATCCAAGAAGTTTAACCGGTGTAACCTGTCCAGGAACAACACATTCTGGCCCTGCTGCTTCCACTATAGCTTCCGTCCCCAACCCGTATCCAATCGGATCCGGGTGCTGCACGATCCACCCAAAAACCCAAAAAGATTCAATAAAACTGAAAACCCACAACAAATTATTAACCAATTTTCAACCTCAAGAACCCTATTTCCCAATCTTGATATAATATCACAATTACTCTTAAACCCATGTTCATATAACAATTCACATCCCTTAAAACCCAAAAAAAATAAAAAATATTCAAAACCCACAACAAATTATTAAAAAATATTGATATAATAACACAATTACACAGTAACCCATGTTCATACATTAATCTAAAACCCTGTTGAACCCAAATTAATAAAAAAGATTGAACCTTTGATACTTTAATTTCAAAATTGAACTCACCTTGACAAGAACCCTAATTACCAATCTTGATATACTAATACACACACATACAATTGATGCAAAAACCCATCTTCATACATTAATTTAAAACCCAATTCAACCCAAAATAATAAAAAAGATTGAAACTTTGTAACTTTAATTTCAAAATTGAGCTCACCTTGACAAGAGAGATGGCATAATTGGTGTATGGGTTTTGAGGGATTGAAATAAGAGGTGAATGGTGGATTTTGGGTATGGGTTTAGTGGCAGAAGAAGCTGCTCTCCACGGGGCATCCTTATGCAACACAGCAGCTCCTGTTTTCTTTGACATTAGTGGTATGTTTGTTGAGGTTTTGGAGGGTTGGATTATGGTTTGGTTTGAAGTTTTGAGCCAGTAATGTTTTAAGGATTAAGGAGGTGATGTAATGAATGGATTGTGTAGATGATGATGTGGTGGTGGAGGTTTAGGATTTGGAGTTTTTGGTTGAAGTTAATGGATATACCATCACTTTTAATTGTTTTGGTTTGATGGGTTAATGGATTACGGGTTGACTGCTTGTATAGTTTAACTTTAACACGACATATATATTTATTCGTGTCGTGTCGAATTCATTTAACATATGGTCGTGTTTCGTGTCTGTAACATTTGTTACTTTTCAAAACGACATGTTCTATATTTTCGACTCCTTGTATATAATGTTGTCCTTGTCATATTTATTTTGTTACACTTCGGTTGTGATTAATTTGTTCGTTAACGAATTATTTAAACATGCAATCTCAACCCTTAACTTAGTTTATACAACTTTTGAACCTAAACATGACCAAATCTGCAAATTACTCACAAACCCCATCTCTCTCTCTCTCTCTCTCTCAATTCGTCATTATATCTGGTAAATTAATACATGTCTTTGGGTCGTATTCAATCAACAAGCAATAACCCTAAATCAATTGTAAACAACAGTGATCAAATAAACTGATTTCGGATTCTAGGGTTTATAATCAAATTTGAGGATGAAGTTCTAAGAACTGTTTTAAGTATTTTAAGAACCATTTTCAATCACAAGTTAAAGCACCAGCCTGATGGCTGGTGTGTGGTTGTTAAGACGTTGAAATAGGCCGGGGTGCGGGTTCGCACCTTCTGGACCCGGTTTTGGTTTTAATTTTTTATTTTCTTCCCTTTTCTTTTTTTTTTCTTTTTCTCTTTTATTTTATTTAGTAATATAAGCAAAGAAGCTAATATCTTTTTTTTACCACTCGCTTATTACACCGAACTAATTACCTAGTAACGTTCGAAACTAATTTCATTTAACCTCTTAGTTTTACTTATCAATAATTAATGATAATAATTAATATTTATTTTATTTATTAGAAAATCAAACCTAAATACATAATAATAATAACAATAACAATAATAATAATAATAACAATAACAATAACAATAACAATAACAATAACAATAATAATAATAATAATAATAATAATAATAATAATAATAATAATAATAGTGCTAATAATAATAATATTTTAAATCCTAAAAGTCTCCAAATCCATTTTTGTAAATCGATTAGTAGACATTATATCGTGTTTCATTATATTTTTTATTTTGTTATTTATATTCTCTAATTACTTATTATTTACAAAATTTAATAAGAATTAAACCAATAATGCTTTAATTACAATTTTATTTAAAGCACTATCGAACCCCAAATTCGTCATAAGTCTTGTTATTATAATTATTTTGTTATAATTAATTAATATTGTCATTAACAACTAGGAACTTTTGTTGACGTATCCCGAGGAGCTCGTCGCTTTTATCTTAATTTTTATCGCCATCCCGTTTTCGTTAATCCTCTCATTAAGGTAAGTTTACATACCCCTTTTTTCATCTTTTTATATATTTTTGGAGTGAGATGTATACCTTATTTACATTACTTATGTTTTATTACCACATTTATTCAAACACAATTCAATCTATGTTTATATGTGATGATTGCATGATCTATGACTATGCTCGATGTGCTTACGTGTTTATTTTATATTTGATGATTGGTATCTCATCCTTATCTAGTATGATCATACACTTACCCAACTACGTTGATTTTGATCAATATGAACGAGTCCACATATATTTAGTTGTTTATATTTTCATAAGAATTGTAATGCTCACCATATACATATGAATTTTGATTTACCTATCTATATATGTAAACTAAAACTTATGTATTCTCACCAACATTCGTGTTGACAACCCATTTTATTATACATGCTACATGTACAAGTAGTTGATATTGTTCAAGATCGAAGACATTAGTTTTACCTTAGGATATTTATTATAAAATACAAAATTTTGATGTATTTGTTTTGATTATTGAATTTGTGTACTTGCTTAATGTTGATGTAATTAAATAATTATTGTCGCTTTAATTAGTGTCTTTTGAGCTACTGTTCAATCAATATGTTACGGCCCGACATTTTTCGCCGCCTTTGTTGGAGTGTGAGAGTATCAACTTATGTAATGTTCGTTTGTGAATATTAGTCATAATTATTGACTTCCTAACAATTTAAACAATCAAATACTCTATCTCAAATGAATCTTTTTGTTGATTGTGTTGTTTAGTTAAGTTTATTCTTTTTTCTTTTTTTCATTATCCCTTATTATTTAGCTTGATATTAGAAGAAATAAATGGAATAATTGAATAATACGTAGTAAACTTATAAAATAAATAAATAAGTTGGGAGGGGATCTAATGAGATGATTCAAAATGTATAATTAATTTTATCTTTAAAATTTAACTAGTATTTTAATCGGCGCGTTGCACTGAGGCAGGTTGGTAAAATTCGGGTGGTGATAAAACCCCAGCGTTGTCAGTCTCAAGCGATGAGACGGTAAGTCAACACAAATTCAGTTGATTTCGGTTTCGTGTGTTATTGTATTGGAACTAAAACAAAAAAAAAAATAAAATCTCGATCATTGGTATAACCCAACCGTTATCGATCCCCAGGGTCGAAGCGGTCAGTCTACACAAATTCGGTCGGTTTTCGTCACATTCGTTACGGTACCAAAACAGAGAAAATAGCATTTGGTTGGTTTCCGTTACTTTCGCTATGATACTAGAACTAAAACAAAATGCATTGAGTTTACGCGAATTCGAAAGGTTTCCGTCACGTCTGTTACGATACCATAACCAAAACAAAGCATAAACAAAATTGGTTTTTGATCAATATGTATTACATACATTACGAACTTGAACTAAAAAATAGAAAAATAAAAAAAGAAATGCCGCCCATAAGGTGCCGCAAAGACCCTACGGGGACTTTGCGGCACAAAAGTTCCAAATTATTATATATAATAATGCTTAAAGAACAAATTAAATAAGAAAAAACAAAATATTTAACTTCAAACACTAACACTTTACATCTAAACTATAATAAATATAAACATTTTATAACTTTATTTTCAGTAGAATCAGTTTTGCTATTCAAAAGGGGGTACTTACCCGCCTCTATATTGTAATTGGATCGTGTTATTTGTTTTAATGGAGAATCTTGATTTTAAAACTCTTAAACCATTTGGTAGGTTGACTAACTTGTTAAATCCAAGGACGACGTGACGTCCGAAGTCCATAGGTGGAACGCTGAAAAGCACAGAGAGCTCTACGTGTCCGATAACAAGCCAACCTTTTGGAAAGAAAATTATCGCACATTAAAGCCAAACAAAGATGGTACTCCTATCCAGCCCCCTCCAACATGACGTTGGGCTGTAACCATCTCCAAAAGAAGAAATAACAACTTATGGAGAATAAATGTATAGACACCTGCACATAGTTGCTAATCCACAGTAGAAAGCAACAATAATCGCTCATTAATATCCAAAGATGTTGCTTCACATATCTTGTCGCAAATTCGTGCATATGTAACTTTTAAATCAAAGCAGGTTCAAATTTACATCAAGGAGAAGTTGAACGTTGATATTATGTATTCTAAAGCGTGGACTGCACGAAGAAATGCGATAGAGAGTCTTTACGGTAGTTGGGACAGTAACTTTAAAGAGTGACCCAAGTACCTTGCAACATTACAACCCGCAAACCCGGGTACTATTGTACAACGGTTACATCATCCACACGGGTCATCAGAATGTGTAGTATTCAAACACGTTTTTTGGGCATTCGGGGCAAGTATTAAAGCTTTTCATTACTGCTAGCCTGTTATCTCCGTAGACGGGTCTCATCTAAAAGGTCCATATCGGGGTAAGTTGTTGATTGCAGTTACGAAAATTGCAAACAATCACATATTGCCGTTGGCGTATGCAATTGTCGATGAAGAAACAAGTACAAGTTGGATGTGATTTTTTCAATAGTTACGGGAGCACATTGTAAATGACAATATGGGCAGCCTCTGAGTTATCTCTGACCGCCATTAAGGAAACATTAACGCATTGGAGACTTTAGATGACCGGAAAGAGCCTAATGCTTACCGTCGTTTTGTCTTCGTCATATTAGAAGCAACATGGGGCAAAAATTCAAGAGTGCAACCTTGAAGAGGTTATGCTGGGTAATTGGTAGCACAACGCACCGCAGAAAGTACTTTCATTCAATTAGGCAAATGAAGGGTATCAATCAAAAAGCTTGGGATTACTTAAACTACATTGATGAAAGTAAATGGACCGTGGTGCATGATAAGAATAATCGCCTGTGGGGTAACCTAACTACAAGCATCTCTGAAAGTTTTTATGTCCTATGTTTTGTTAGATTGTTGCCTATAAAGGCATGCATTGAGTACATGTTTAATAGAGATGTAGCCCAATATGTAATGCACTCTCAGATTGCATGGGGTTGCAATACGGCGTTACCCCCTCGCTTATGGGGTTTGTTCAATGCACGTGATCAAAGATCGCGAGAACATAAGTGTTTCTTTTTGATGTTACAGAGAAACGGTGTCGAGTTGAATCAAGGCTTCAAACAATCGATGATGGTGGCAATGAATATACGGTTGAGTATAAGAAATGAAAATGCACGTGGTAAGTGGCAACTAAATAGATTCACGTGTTCCCACGCCATTGCAGTTTGCCACCGGAGATGTGAACAACCTCATGATGTTGTTGATTTTCGATTCCACGCCGCAACATACCGTCAACAATATGAAGTCCACTGATACCCTGTCGAACACCATGATTATTGGAGTGACCCGGGTTGGAGAATTCGAGGTGACTCGTCCCATATTACCGTGCAATGAGCGAGGAGACATGCTAGAAGAATTCATAATGAGATGGACGACCATTATGATGACGAACCTACAGTTCATAAATGTGGCGTATGCAGAGAAGGCGGTCATAATAAAAATAATTGTCCCAATATTTATCGGTGACATGTGTTTTTGTTTCCAAAAATAGCTTTATTGTATTGTATGTTTATGTTATGAAAGGGGATGTGGATGGTGTGTGGTGAGTTAAAATATTGTGTGTATATATATATATATATATATATATAATGTATAGTAATGTGGATTCTAAAAAAATGTATTTGTATGATAGTTTTGAATATCTCAAACCGGCCACTTTGATCACCTACAATATTATGCTATGAACCTAGTTTCGGGCACGGTCAGTTTCTTTGCAAAGCACATACATGATAAATGTCCGTCAAGAAAAAGACATGGTAAAAACACAGCGTATGTCAACAAATAAGTACAACCAAACTTTCTAAAGAGTACTGTTTTTATAAAACTCTTTTTGACGATTTTAAAGATCTCAAACCAGCCACTTTGACCACCTACAATATCCTGCTATGAACCTTGTTTCGAACACGGTCGGTTTATTTGCAAATCACGCATGTGATAAATGTCCGTTAAGAAAAAAACATGGTAAAAATACAACGCATGTGAACAAATATTTACAACCAAACTTTGCACTAAACTGTTTTTTTTATAAAACTCATGTTTTGACAGTTTTGAAGATCTCAAACCGCCCACTTTGACCACCTACAATATCCTGCTATGAACCTAGTTTCGGACACGGTCAGCTTCTTTGTGAAACACATATATGATAAACGTCGGTAAAGAAAAAAAAATACAACGTATGTCGACACTAAAAATTCATATAAAATACAAACTAAAATACATAACTAATGATGGTGTTTCCCTTTATAACTACCACAATCATGTGCTACACCGACGTTGGACGTGTTGTCCCTCTTGGGCCATTTTTGTCATTAGGGGGTTGTACTTCATGAGTTGGTCTCGGTTCACCTCCCGTTAAGTTTTCAGATTCACGAGGCAAATAATTGCTCCAACCAGATGATTCCAAGTTCAATGGCACCAGGGAAATGTTTGAATAGTTTGGTCGTTGGTCGTCTTCAGTAGTCAAAAGGCAATCAAACGGCTGAGAAATTGGGGACACAATTGACAATTTTGAAGAATCATGTTGTGCTGATGATCCTTGACTTTTATCTTGTACACCCGAATAGAATGCATGTGTAAGTAGGTTAATTAAAGGTTGTTCCTGTTGTCGGTTTTCCCACGGTACCTGCCCCTCACAATATTGGGCGCTAGATGAACCAACTTCATTATTTTGACCACCTCGTCGCCTACGCCGCCTCCCCCCTTAGGCAAATGTTGCGGTAGAGTTTCATCTGAAACTAGGCCAACCAGCTCCATCTGAAGCTGTGAAGAATAATATAACCTATTGGGTTCATTAATCATACCCAATACTTGATCCGCGGTATTCTGAATCCAATGGAATTGTTGTGAATATGGTGGAATAGCCATGTGCATGTAGTCACCGACATGTCGGTATATTGTAGTTAACCCGTCAACCTATAAAAAAACAATTAATACAAACTTGTGATCATGTATAAAAAACAATATGGTAAATAGTATGAAGTGCACAAACCATTGGGTTGAATCTGACTCCGTCATCTTGAAGCGGGACCTCATCGGTGGTTGGAGGAATAAGATATATAACTATACGATCCCTAAACCATTGGATGTAATCTGGCGCTACCGTAGGTGTATATGTTTCTGGTCCCTCTACCACGCTATCTAAACGTGTGACCCATTGGGACACATACAAAGCATGGTAAGTCAACCAGTCGTTGTATGACTTCCCGGAACGTGTTAGTTTGTACAACCTTTGGTAATCCTCCTTTTCAATCTGTGTATGTTCTGGGATTTGTTGAGTCATTGAAAATTGTCTTAACACTCGTTCCGGACAATGAAATTCTACGTCTTCCCAATAAATTAAAGGGCATCGGTACCTCCAACTAGCAATGCCACTAGTGCAGATCTCTGGTAACATGTCCATCTCCTCATCATAAGGGGTTGAGTTAAACTGAAAAAAATAGGTTAAACATACGGTTACAAATATATTTTTCACTCCATTCTAAAAACCAGTGTATAGATTAAAATACATTACATACACCAACATCTCGTAGAGTTGATAATTGAGACCGTTGGGCACTCAATGAGTGTGACGCCACGTCCGTAGACGTGATTCCCAAGCCACCTTCAAACATACAACCTTATATGTTAGGAGTAACCCGACTAAAACAATGAGTAACATAACTGAAATAAGGTTTAATGCAAAGTTTCTATTTTTTATTATTATTATTTTTTTTTTGTAAATTAGCTCAAACATGATTCTGCGTTCTACCTCTTTAAAACATATACTTAGCTTATAACAAGTATTAAAAGATATTAAATAGACATACTTATTGCTTCCGTATTATCGGTGGGCAATTGATGCTCCATCTTCGGTGCTTAACACCCGATCGTAGTCCAAGCCCACAAATGTAAAAGATACATCGGACCACGTATCAGAGTAGATGACGAGTCCGTTGCTTTAGATAAATTCCTGTAGAGGCATGCTAGCACAACACTACCCCAACTCAATGTTTCACATTCGTTTAAATCAACTAGGTGATTTAAAAATGAAGAAAAATTGTATGGGTTATGCTATAGCAAACAAAGTAGTGCTACATAAATAAAGAATTATACATCGTGCACGTCTTTTGCATTGTAATTTAGTTGCGTTTGGCTCTAATTTTGTCAAAATTTCTTTAAAAGAGTTGAGGTCTTTATAGAATTACCCGAAAATCACTATTTAAGAGTTTAATTCCTAATAATTGTTGACATCGATAGGAACACTCTTGTACTTGTAACGGTGTTCCTTCCTCGATACAACCGCACCATCTACCGGTAACCCAAATAACACATTCACGTCTTGTAACGTCACTGTTGCCTCACCGAATGGTAGGTGAAAAGTATGTGTCTCGGGTCTCCACCTCTCGACCAATGCGGTTATCAATCCATGGATCGAGTTGCTTATACACACAATCCGGCACACCACTAAACCCTGCAAGATGTATGAAATGTTTAATGCTATCAGGGAGTGCATCTATTTATTGTGTGTGATCCACCATTTCAAATGGCGGATCTTCTATAAACCTTTACTTGTTTTCTCTCTTTTATAAACCATTTTACACTTAATTATTTTCCCATTTCAAAAACAAATCCAACAAACCATGCCTATAAATCAATTTTTATTCCGGTAAGAATATTTGCTAATATATATACTTTTATATATACTTTAAGTTCACAACTACAAAAGAAAACAACTAGTTTGTACTCGTCAATCTAAATGCAACGCAATAAGAATGTATTATATAGACTACAGGTTTGTATTTGTAAATTTAAGTTATAGTATAAGCTTTTATAGTGATATTGACATTATAAGTGTTGTTGAACGTGTTTGAAATGGATTAAGGGGGTTCATGGAAATCGTTTAAAATTACATGGCACAATGACCCGATAATATTATCATTTAAAAGGTTACATGGCACAATAGTTCATTTGATATTATAAATATAGAACTATAATACGAACAAAAGCAAAACCTAATTCCACTCCACATTTGTCATCCGTATTTATTAAGAATAATACAATAAATGTAAAAAACAATATGTTGACACTATATATCCTAATATTAGCAGAATCCAGTTAACTAAAGAATTTCATAGAGTAATTAGGAATACTTAAGGTTAATTATATATGAGATCGACAAGATTAGTTTGTAATGCAAACAAAAATATACCTGTTTGAAATTAAAGCGTAGAAAAACGTCATAGTTGTAGACCTGGAAACAATCGAAGACGATTAAATATAAAGAAATCAAAGACCATCATGTCTCAAAGAACAATGAAGTCTCAAAGGACCTGTGGATTCAAAATATACTATGTAGAGTTTGATATATGTAGGTGAAGAAATTAACGAGCTTTGAATATATGAGTTATATATAAAGGAATGGGTTAGATGGATGGAAATACGAAAAAGTGAATATTAGAGTATTATATTTAGGTTTTGATCTTTTAGGCTCTGATATCATAAAAGTCTTTTGAATACAATCATAACCTAAATATAAGTCTTTTGAATACAATCATAACCTAAATATAACGTTATATTTAGGTTATGATTGTATTCAAAAGACTTTTATGATATCATTTAGGTTATATTTAGGTTATGATTGTATTCAAAAGACTTTTATGATATCAGAGCCTAAAAGATCAAAACCTAAATATAATACTCTAATAGGAAGTAGTTGGTTCTAGAACATTTATATTTAGGTTATGATTGTATTCAAAAGACTTTTATGATATCAGAGCCTAAAAGATCAAAACCTAAATATAATACTCTAATAGGAGGTAGTTGGTTCTAGAACATAGAACATAATAGTTATTATTTCAACTTAAAGTTTTAAATTAGAATATTATACAATGGTGCATCTAGAGTTATTAATATGTAACCCGCATGTTAATTAATCTTTGTATAGCTTCCGTATAATATATATATATATATATATATATATATATATATATATTCAACTGAATGGTTCTATTCAGAACTAGAAATAATGCGAGAAATTGATGTACCGATATGGGCCATAACTCATAAGCTCAATGATCACATTATTGTATATACTAAATATAGAATTTCTGAATTGTTTATAGAAGTAACCGTTGCTTTTAAATAAATATTACGTTTTCTTTAACAGTGGCTAATCGCATTTTATTATAAGACAAAGCTAGCAAGTAGCTAGAACAATAAAACAATGGAAAACATCATAACCGCAAGATACCAAAAGTTCTCTATTTCAAAACTCCCTCACTTAATCTATTCCAAATCGCCTGTCTTCGCTAACTGAGTATCTTTATCTTCTCTACTATATTGAATATAAATTAAGCTTTAATGCAAAGACAACAAAACCCCAACTAGGTATAATACATTTATTACTGCATCACATGTATTGCCTCAATCAGCCAAAAGAGGCATTATACATTTATTTCTTGTGTATATCAAAGTGACGCTCTTAACTCTTTCTGATTTTACACACATATGGGCATCTCAATGTGCTTATCACAAACTCGTTGGGTAAGTAATGTGCATAGTTTGCATCTCGTTACTTCAAGAGCAATGAGCATAACATTTCTAAGTGTATGTTGTATAGCTAAGTGTGTAGGGCCGCATGAAGTTCGTTCAAGTGACTTTAAATGCATATTGTATAAAGTGTGTGAGTTAGACCATACATAGTGGGAAAGTAGTGGGTTTCATTTTGGCTCAAAACTCTCCCCTACACCCCCCTCCCCTCAAAATTGTGGGTAAAGTTTTGGGTTTCAAAGTTGTGTGCACAACTTGGAGGATGGTGGCGTTTTGGGTTGTTTGTGTGAGAGAGAGGGAATAATAATGATTACAGGAGAGCTGTGGACATTTTGTTGGAAATCTTATATAATAAAATCAGAAAATAAGAAGAAATAATCAAGAAACGGTGAACCGGGCTTATGTTTGACACAATTTCCTTAAACAGATTCGCGGTCTGTTTCCAGGGTACTCCGGTTTGAAGCAGAAACGTAGTACTGCTGGACTTGATCTCTTGTTTGAAACGAAACCGTAATAATATTGTTGCAGCAAAGAGGAAGAAGAAGAAGTGTGTATGTTGGTGGTGTTTTTGTGTGTCTCAAAATGATGCAATCATTATGGTTTTATAACCAAATAATCATAACATAATCAATTTCCAATTGATGACTATTAAAGAACAATAATATTCAAATAATGGCCATTAAACATAATCAATTCTAATTGATGACCATTAAAGAATAATAGTATTCAAATAATTGCCATTAATGCAGAATTGAAAACCGAAAATAATAATCATAATCATGATGATTATTATTGATCTTGACCTGGCCAACAAATTTTGAATTCAAAACGAATTCCAAAAAATTGTCTCACGCGGGCTCGGGTTTTTGGAGCTGCATTCGTGTCCGCAGGACGTGCGGGCACACACGACATTTACCACTTCCTTCATTCACACATTAAAACTTCCAACACATTTTACCTTTACACCACCTTTGTAAAACTCTTTATTCCTAACGAGGACGGAAAATGCCGTACAATGCATGTCCATATTGGAGAGTTTTGACTACGCAGAGTTCATGTGATTTTTACCGGTCAAAGCTGGTGTGCTTGTATATTTTTTTGTCTTCCACTTTCTTGTATTTCGCAAACACTCAATGCTTCAATTATGCTTAAAAGACTAATATCATATGACAAGTTGAAAACAATTAGACCATCCTTTATGGTGAGGGGCTTCGAAGCCTCTTCACCGTGCTACGTCGGCGCCACGTAAGCACCGGGACATCAAAGCCCCATCCAATAATACCTCACTATGATAAGGGCGCCCATCCAAACCCCATTCCGTATATAAATATATTATATATATATATATATATATATATACATATGTATGTATGTGTGTTTGAGAGATAGAGAGAGAAGGCCCCACCATCCACGCCCCATCCACGCCCGGCCGTTACAACCACCTTCACCACCGGCACCTCACCACCAAGGGCGCCCTTTGGTGGTGTTGAGCGCCCAAAGGCGCCCGCCATGTCACCCGTTGGAGCCCCATACCGTATGGTCTTTCTTGTGATGTGTATATGTAAAGTTTGTAAAATATAAAGTATAGAATAACCAAACTAAAATATGAAAACAAACAAAATATTAAAAATCCAGTCCGTCCAAAGTGGGTAAGGGCCATTTTGACCAGGTTTGAATTGAATTTAAATTTGCTTAATAAAATCAATTCGTATTCTTCAAAAATAATAAACATTTGAAAATATAGAGGTTGACAGGTTGTTAATAAATGATGATGGTGATGTGAAGGTATAATGAGTCGAATTTAGTGAAGAAGTGAGATTTGAAAATTTGATGTATAGCATTAAAAAGTAGCTTGATGGACGGAGATATCAAAGAGCTGAATGCATGTAGTTAATTAAGACTTGAATGCATGCATGAAACTGTATTTGTTGAAAGGAGAGTTAAATCCAATAGGCAATAAATTTAGTGTGAAGTTGTTGGTTGCATAATATAAGAGTACAAGACCCTCGTTTTGGGGCTTCAAAGAAAGTGACAACACTTTGTGCCGGTAATGGAGGGACGGTTAATTAGGGAGAGGGCTTCAAGGTATTAACGGCCGGCAAATGAAGACTGCTGACAAATGACGGTGCCACATCTAAGTCGGTAGGGCTTTAAACAACAACGAGACTTTTAGGTTAAAGCGCTCATTACCTACGTGTCACTTACGATTCTAATAATATAATATAATATAATTAAATTACAACTTAAAATCTAGTTTCGTTACTTTTCTTTAAAATTTCAAGATACGTTCCTGTGTGAGATGCTTGCTTACTCCAATAGTTATTTAAACTATAAATATACAAATATAGATAAATCATTTGTATAGTATAAAATTATAAATTCTAGGTTAGGCATTCGTATATTACATGGTTAAACAAACACATTTTAAAAATAAAATGTGAAGGGTAGAAATGTGAAATCTACCCAAACCATAACTTCCATCATTTCCATATTGGTATAAAATGAGACTGGTAAAAATGTATAAACAACTTCCGTACGGCCAAGTTCATGCAGCGAACCATCATTTACATTGGTATAAATTACAACTGCCAAAGAATCACTCATACAAAATATGTTTGCATTTCTTTACTTCTAACAAATTTTGATGCTTGTTGAATATGGAGACATGTGTATTAAAGTTTAACATCAATCAAGCATATACGATATTACAATAATGTCTATACTTTTTCAGTTATAAGTATACACATATTGATGCAGCGGTAAAATGAAAATGAAGATCAAAACACGTTGGTTCTACGAATTTCCGTTATGAACTTCCAAACCCCCAAATTCCACCCAAAAGGCTAGGGAAAATGAAGAGAAAATATTTATTAATCAAATTCAAGTCTAACTTTTCAGATTACATCAAGATCATATAAAAAGACTTCCAAATACGAAATGAGCCCTAAAAGCCATGGGCCAAACACAAACCCAAAATGAAAAATGCAAAAACCGACAAAAAAACATAAAAAGACCCAAAACTTTATTTAGGATGCGTTTTTAGGCTTCGGACAGAGGCTAAACCGCCGTAGGCTATTTGCCACAATGTGCTCCTCATCTCAAGCTTCGATTTGACTGGTAATGGGCTTGAAACGAAGCTTCGTGGGCCAAGTTTTGCCCATTTTCGTGGGCCACATTTGGAAGCACGATCTTGGGCCTCCAAATATAACATTGCACGTTCTTCAATGCTTGGGCCTCAATCACATATAATACAATTTGTTTGTCTACATCATTTCAGATTTTAATCCTCAAGATCCTGCCTGCAACAAAATGGGCGCCATGTCTCATATTGCGTCAAGTTAGCCTTTCTCGACAACTCTTCACCTGGAAAGCTGTCGGCGCAAAATAACAGACGTAATAGCATAAAGAAGTTGTCGCAAAAGTTGTCATCGATGTAGGGCCACCCTACTTCAACGACGTCTCGATATAGGGCACTTAAAAAAGTAATTAATTCTTTTTACGGCGACACTCCGATGAAGTATTAGGGGCGACGCCCCTAAAACCCTTTGAAATTTAAAAAAATATTTTTCTTATTTCCGGCCATTTCCAGATTTTTACGCTAGTTTTATACAAACATTTGTCACAACGATTCATATATATACATATCAACTTATAAAAGTACATAAATGTCAACGTACTAGTACTAATTAAACAACATTTAAACCGATAGAGTAGCTAGTTAATTAAGATCCATACTATCATTCGTCGCCTTCATCCATGGCATCCTCGTTGTCTTTGCTTGATTCTTTTTGGCGATTGTGATATTCGTCTAGGTGATGTAGAAAATTTGGATTTTGAAATAAACTAGCAATTTGGGCCTACAGAATAAGATGTATATGTTGTGTAAACACATAAAAACTTAGTACTACCAATATACAACACTTTATACACTAATTAATATAACACAATAGAGTTTTCGAATATCTCTCTAATACAACCGCGTTGAGGACCCATCACCTTTTCGAATATCTCGACCGCATTCGATAGTGGCTCAGGACTTTCTTCATATTCTCCTTCGCTGTTGGGCTCAGTTTGAGATTCTAACTCTAGCCTTAAACCATTTGTAATTTTAAAAAAAAGTATATAGTATGCTCTTTCTCAAATGTTTGTGTGTGTGTGTATGAAAAATACACATTAAATAAATACTTACATATTGTTGCTCGGCTAGATCGCTGTCAAACGTCCCATCACGACGAGTATGCGCTTTCTTAAACGTTTGTAGCTGGTTCATATTCTGTATATAACATAAAAAATTAGATTATACAATAAAAACATTATATAAAAAAGAAACTTACATTTTTGTAACCATAGCTACTGTATATGTCGCCGTCCCCCCCCCCCCCCCCCCCCGCGCGGTTGGGGTATTTTTGATGTTTTCAATTGTCTATGTTAACCGTTGACCCTTTTTTATGTGAATCGGAAAAAAAATAGTCAACTGCTTTTTTCCATTTTCCGCTCATCATATCTTTGGGTTTCTTTTTCTTTGTTTACTCCATATCCTTAGATCCTCCCACATTGTTAAAGTGTGTTTTTGCATTCGATTTCCGGCCTCTATATCGTTTAATTATTGCCGCTTCAATGCCACCTTTTAACAATTCGCATTGAGGACCCCGCTCAATCTCATCAAAATCAAAATATTGCTAGGAATTAATTAAAATAAGTTAGTCTAGTTAAAAACTAATAATGAACTAACGAACATATTAAATTTATAAATCACATACACGCATATGTTCGTTGAGCGCATTCTTTTCTGCCTCGAAAACAGATGCCCAGAAGTCTTTATCAAACGCGATGTTTCTCCACATGTAACTCCCAACCTCTCGAATAAACATATCTCCAACATCACCAATGGGAGTAAATGTGGAAAATCTATCAAAAGTAAGCCTTAGAGGCTTCATGCCGTTTTTTTTTTGCAAATGGCTGTATCAGTTTTATGTTTTTCGTAGTACCCCTTACTTTTCGAGCCGGAACAACTACAAAAATTAATAAAAATTTGTTAGTCGCAATATATAATAAATAAATAAATAAACTATATAAGACTTACCGTCCTCCTCATGACAACCTCGCCCAAAACTTCAGGGAGGTGGCAGATCCTCGGCAACATCTCCTCCATTACCTCGTGGCATGACGTCCGCCATCACAAACAACTACAACATCATTAATAAAACTATTTCCTAAGAATTTATAAGATATGCAATACAAATATATAATATGATGAATCAAGTTTTCTATTACAACACGAAATTACAGACAAAGTTTGTTATAATAGATAAAATACATAAATTAAAACAAAATATTCTTTTAACAAGATGCTTTATCGGATGTGTCAGTGTCTCTATCATACTCCATCGTGTCAAAATCAGGATCGTCCTCGTCATAATCGTCACTAAGGTCCGGCTCACGGTCCTGCTCGTTGGCGGTTCAACTTCAATTGGTGTCTCGCCCTGAGTAACATGAGAAGACGTATTTTGAAAGTATTGTTTAAAGTTAATGAAAAGTAAACAATTAGATGAAGAATTGTTGTGAACAACGTCAAGATCTTCGACTAATTCATTGTCAACATTTTGAACATTCTCGACTCCGCCATTGTCGTTTAATGCAGGTACATCCTAAATTTTTCGATGATTAACATTCTCAACGACCCAACGATGGTTTTTGTTTTGGTTTCCTCTAGAAGGTTCTTGGATGTTGAACACTTGTTTGACTTGTGAAGCAAATATAAGTTTATGTTCTTTGTCCCATTCACATTCTGTGTTGATACTGATAATATTATTGTTAAATGTAACACCCCTTCGAGTATCAAACCATTTGCATTGAAATAGGACTGTTGAATACCCATTTGGATAACACAACTCAATAATCTCTTCTACTTGACCATAGAATTTCTCACTATTCTCTCCCTCAGCTGGACCAGAGTTTTGTGTTGTTCGTTCTGCGTCACGACCAAGTACCATAAACCTAACACCGTTTACTATGCAAGCGGTGTAAGTAAAGGCATTTTTATCCGCACCTATTGAAAGCACATACAACTCTGGATGGAAATTTGGAGAACTTCAAATTTTCATCAGATAAAACTAACAAATATATAGATATACAAGTTATATATGTATTACCTAACAAATATAGAGTGATACTTGTTATATATGTATTACCTTTTCAAGAAACCACTTTGGAAATTTGGTTTTAAGGTCATCCTCGGGAAGCTCAGATTTGAATTCACTAAATCAATGATAAAAACATACAAGTGAGGAACGAAGAAATACTTAACAGATAATGAACCTTACTTTATTACAGTTATCAAGGACAAACCATTCTAAATTGAGTTTTTCGTTGGAAGTAAGATATTTGATCTTCGTTGCGCTAACCGGGTGGAATTTAGACTCAAACACCCATAACTTACATTTTTTCGAAAACGACATCCTCATTTCGGTCGGGGCGATTGAACCGAGTCTGAACATGTCGAAGGTACATTGAACAAAGTTATAAAGCTTCTTCAGCAACATAACCTTCAGCTATACAACCTTCCGGTTTTGCCTTATTCCTAACATAATTTTTTAGTTTTTTCATATACCTTTCGAACGGATACATCCATCTCATACATACTGGACCACCGCGAATCACTTCATTAGGTAAATGCAAAACCAAATGAACCATAATGTCAAAAAAATGCTGGTGGATAGATCAACTCTAACTTGCACAATATTAAAACAATGGCATCTTTAGCTTTCTTCATATCCTCCACCAATAGTGTTCGGTAGCAAAGTTGCTTAAAGAATGTGCAAAGGTCAATTATTGGTGTAGATATATCTTTAGCCAAAAACTATAACTCTAATCGGTATCAAACGTTGCATAAGAATATGACAATCGTGTGCTTTTAACCCAATAATGTTGGCATCGTAATCTGTCACTCTCATGCTGATATTAGATCCACACCCATTAGGCAATTTAACATCTTTTATGAACTGGCATAATAACTTTCGATCACTGACCTTAAAGGAATAATTTGGGTGGGGTTTATAAACCTTGTTACCTTTTTCTTGCAACCATTGTGTTCTTCGAATTTTTAGAGTTTTCAAGTAGTCACGTGCGTTTGACGTGTCTTTGGTCTTATCATTCATTAAAAGAGTACCCAGAAAACTATCACACACATTTCTCTCGATATGAATTACCTCTAAGTTGTGTTTCAACTGTAATGAGGACCAATACTCAAGTTCGAAAAATATGCTTCGTTTGGTCCAGTTCAACTCAAAATCCTCCCGCTTTCTCTTAGCACCTCCAAAATCAGGATGTTTGCCCGGTAAACGATGAAGTAGACGACCAAGTTGATCTTCTATGTCATGTCAGCCGAACTAAATTGTTTCGGGGGGCTCTTGTCTCGAGTTATCCATTAAATTCCAAACTTGTTCTCCACTGGTGGTTAGCATCTAAGAAGTGTCGATGACCAAGATATACAACTTTATGTGATGCATATACTGAAGATGTATCTTCGTTGCAATTCGGACATGCATTGTAGCCATGTCCGCTCCAATCCGATAGACTACTACGAGATGGGAACTCGTTTATGGTCCATAACAACGCCGCCTTTATTTTGAAGAATGTGTTTGTCATCGCGTCTTTAGTACGTACGCCTTCCTACCACAAATGCTTAAGCTCATCCACCAAGGGCTTAAGAAAGATACCCATATCTTTTCCAGGTGATTTTGGGCTAGGAATCAACAAGGTCAACATGAATGAAGACTCTTTCATGCATAACCATGGAGGCAGATTTTATTTAGTGAGTACAAATAGCCACGTGCTATGACCCAAATTCATGTAACCAAAAAGCTGCAAGTCCTAGACGAACATTTCGGGGTTCTCTCGAGAAATTGGGGTACTTTTTATCAATTTCTTTCCCACGACGATCCGTCAACAGGATGACGCATCTTACCCAAGAAGATCATCCAGTACTGTGCCAGATCATATCTTTCGCCGTATGCCTCGAACAATACAAGTGTCTTAGTCTTGGGCTCAAAGGAAAGTATCGTAATACCTTGTGAGGTACCTCCTTACCCGTTGTTTTTGTATCGGCCCACCGACTCTCATTACAAACAGGACAATTTTGTAATGACTGGTTATCTACCCAAAAGAGAGCACAATCATTCTTACACACATCTATTGACTCATACCCCAAACCAACCTTTTTTAATGTCTTTTTAGCAGCATAATGTGAAGCAGGAATCTTGTTACCTTCTGGATGTGAAGACTGCAACAACTCAAGGAGTTCATCAAATGAACTATTAGTCCATTTGCTATTCACCTTGATATGCATAAGCTTTGCTAAAAAATCAAGAGGAAAAACATAGTACAACTAGGATATAATTCAGACTCAACTTCCTTTACCAACTCTTCAAATCATCACGGACGCCGCTACTCTCTGCACCTAAGTTCCCTTCATCATCGTTGGTATCCTATTCCATACGCTCAACCATAATGGAATCGATAATGCCAGCCATATCATTTGTTGGTGAAACATCGTCTACAACTACAACAGGCGGAACTAAACTTTCGCCGTGATAAGTCCACTGATCATATGTCCGACAAAAGCCAAAAGCATGCATATGACATTTCATAATTTTGAGGGGTATAATATTAGAATTCTGACATTTTGCACACGCACATCTAACATGGCCTATATTGTTAACATGATTTTTCACCTCACGATTAAAGAATAGAGCCCTTGCTGGTACTCAGGTGAACTACGGTTTGAATTGGTAAGCCAACTTTTATCGACAAACATGATAATGCAGCTGAAATAAATTTAGGGTTAAAGGTTAACCCTATAGGAGAGTATTACTTGATTGATTGGATATTGAATAGAGTATTCACAAAGGTAGGCAGCCAAACCCACGTTTTGAATACTTTATCTCATATATACATGTCTATTACATGATTGTTTGTTTAAGAAAAATTCAGCAGCATTTCCCCTTAGCTCCCAAGTATGTATATATATACATACCTGAGGAGCAATGAGGAAATGATAACCGAATCTTTCTTAAACAAACAATTATGTAATACACATTCACATCCTAAATGAGATAAAATATTCAAAAAGCAGTCCCAAAACGGGGACAACCCAAAATTAATTTCTAAATCAATTTTGGGCGGGTATATCTAAGCTTTTAATGATTAAAATAAAGATTAAATACACACATAAGGGTTATTTAACCTATTGTTATTTTATATACACAAAGTGGCTCGGGGTCAATTATTAGACAACACAACATAGACCATATCAAGCAACAAAATCAGTTTAACCCGAGCAATTAAAAACAAATCACTTTAAGCAATCCATTTTAAACACAATCACTTTAAGCAATTAAATACAATCAGTTTAAATCAAACCAAACCAACCGTTTAAACACAATTCTGTTCAGTAATCCACACACAAATCCGTTCATATCAAGCAATCATACACAAATACGTTAAGCAATTCACAACAAATATATTACCCAACTTTTTCCGAAATCAAAAACTCACACTCGCAACATATCCTCCAATGTCTAAATAGTTTTTCTCTCTGATCGTCTGTCTGAGGATGGTAAGCGGTGCTCATATCCAAGCAGTACCTAAGGATTCCTGAAAAGATTTCCAAAATCGAGAAAAAAAATCGACCATCTCTATTGGAGATAATTGAAACTAGCACGCTGTGTTTGGCTATGAATTATTTAAGATAAGGCCTAGTTAGTTTCTCAATTTTGTCTTTCTCTCGAATAGGTATCAAGTGTGAAGACTTTGTTAGTCTATCCAGTATTACCAAATGGAATGATGATCTCTGGGGGTACGGGGTAGTTTATTTAAAAATTCATGGTAATTTTATCCAATTTCCACTCAGGGATTTCGTGTTGTTGTAACAATCCAAGTGTCTTTTGGTGTTTAGCTTTAACTTTTGAACATGTTAGACACTTGCTGACATAGACAGCTACATCACCTTTCAAATTTGGCCACCAATTAAATTCCCTGAGATCTTTATACATCTTAGTTGATCATGGGATGAGCTATGGAGGAGAAATTTTTGATGATTCTCCGGAAATAACCTGCCAATCCAAAAAAATTGTCGCAATTCAGTAGGTGTCCTGGTGTCTCCCAATTCTTAATTGCTTCAATCTTTGAGGGATCAGCATGAATACCGTCTTCGTTAATACTGTGACCAAGAAACCGGATTCTTGATGGTTAGCTTATTCCGTTCACTTTAATCGATACACATACGAAATGAACTGTCTTTCTTCTTCACGAATAAGATTGGTGTTCCCCACGGAGAACGTGGTCTATAAAACATTTATCCAACAGCTCTTGTAGATGATTAGACAACTCCTACATCTTGGACGGCGCCAATATGTATGGATATCGGCTACAGGTGCAGCATCTCGCTCAAGATCGATTCTGAATTCAACCCGCCTTGGTGGAGGTAATCCAGGTAAATCTTCAAGAAATACTTATGGGAAGTCTTGGACAGTAGGAATATCAACCATCTTTTTTGAACAAACAATTTCATCTTGGTTTTTGGATTGCCAATCCATTCCAACAACAACGTCGAAACTTCCTAGTTCAATGGGTAACAGGTCAATGCTGAACTGATGGTCTTTTAATATGATATTACAATTACGAACGACTTGACTAGTTTCTATTAACTTCCCATTAGCTAGCTTAAATTTCTTGGAAACAAATCTTAAGTCGGCTCCGGTATCGAAAAGTACAAAAGCATAGTGATTGTTTATAAGAAACGTACCGGTGACTACCGATTAGTCTTTCCGCATTCCCTTGTTCTGATTCTTGATCTTCGGGCAGTCCCTCCTATAATGCCCCATAACTCCACACTCAAAACATCCCGGGTTCTAGTTACCCAATGCTGGAGGTATCATTTTAGCATAACTGTGTCGAGACAAATGACCTACTCGGCGACATCGGTTGCACTTCTTGCATTCTCCGCCATGATTCTTCCCAAACGTGTTACATCGGTTCATCTGATTTGAACTTCCTCCGGCTCTCCCTGGATTAGCAGAAAACATTCGACCTGATTTTTGGCTTTTCTAAAACTGTCCTCCAGAATTCCCAACCCATTTTTTCTTAAACTCTCCTGACTTCTTCTTGGTTTCAGCTGATTCGACTTTCTTTCTTGTGTCCTTCAATATCCCCTTACGAACACAATCATCGGTCAGGGTTTTCGCCAGTTCTCTAGCAGACTGAATCGTGTCGGGTTTCGAAGATGTGACCATGCCTTGAATCTCCAACGCTAATCCCAAACATATCTCTCGATCTTAACATATTTAGGCGTGACTAGTCGTGGTACCAGCCTCGCTAAAGCATTAAGTAGAGATGTATACATTTCGATATCAGCACCTTCCATGGTCAGATTCCCGAATTCCAACTCTATCTTCTTCAATTCATTAATTTAGCAATACTCTTTGATCAACATCTCCATCAGCTCTTCCCACGTCATACCGTAAGCTGCATCTTCTACCATATTATGAATAAAAGAGTTCTGTCATTCGAGCGACTCGTTTTGAAAGAACATACTCCATTCTTAACTCTCTCAACTGGGCTACAGTTGCTGATCTTCATAACATATTCTATTTTCTCAATCCAACGAACTTTCCTAAGGGGTCCTTCAGCTCCAGTAAAAGGTTTGGGTTTACACCCCTGAAAAGTTTTATATATACAACCAGATACTAAATCCCATGTTAACATAGTTGTTCAAAATCATTACTGATTATTGAATATTACTAGTTATAGTTTATGGAATTTTTACAAAATGACTTTTATCCTTTTATTTCTACGTAGCGGGTTACCGATAAGAATCCCGGTTCCAGTTTCGGCTCCAGCTCCGGTTCCGATATCATTACGGAAATTCTGTCTCGGATTACGGTTAGCATTACAATTGGAATTTTGTTGGTCAAGAGCTGAGTTAACGCGCTGGGTAATAAGCTGATCTAACTCATCTTCGGTGGATGGTGTCGGGGTATGGTACTAAGAACCCTAATTTATTATGTTTTGGGCTTATTTTATTATATGGGCTAATACATTTGTTATTGGGCTGAGGGGGTTTTGTGGAGGTAACCCTAACTGGGCTAGGCCCATTAGGGTACCATGATGGTGGCCATGAGGCTCCCTATATAAGGAGGTCTCCACCTCCTTATCAAGGGTTGGCAAATAGCTCAATAAGAGCCACCACCATATTTTTGTGTCTGTGAACAAGAGATCCTCTGGATTTCTTAGCGGTCACCTCCACACCCCCAAAAGTCACTGCAGATCACAGCAGCGGTCGGAGCAGAAGCAAGCAAGTCGTGGTTCGTTCATCTCGAAAATCCGTGGAAACATCGTCATGGATCAGGTCAGATTCATTTCACGTTTCTACATTTGGCGCCATCCGTGGGACGGCAATGAACCACACTTCGCTTCTCGTTTCGGCCCTCCGATCTGTCCATCAGCATCTCATATCTACGGATCTGTTCATCAGATCTACGGATCTGTTCATCAAGATCTACAGATCTGTTCATCAAGATCTCAGATATACGGATCAATATTCCAGATCTGTTCATCAATATTCCAGATCTGTTCATCAATATCTCAGATCTGTTCATCAATATTCCAGATCTGTTCATCGATATCTCAGATCTACGATTTCTTCTCTCAGATATGTTCTGCCGTAGATCTAAAAAATATTTCCAGATCTGGAAATACTATCAGATCTGTTGGAAGAAATACACAGGAAGAAATACTATCGGATCTGAACAATGATCTGGAAATACACAGGAAGAAATACCCGATATTTTGGGGAAAACCCTCATATCTGTGCTGAATCAGATCTGGGTTCGCTCAAGCATCAAGCATGCTCAAACATCAAGCATGCTCAACATCTAGGTATGCTCACGCATCAAGCATGCTCAAACATCAAGTATGCTCACGCATCGATGCTCAAGCATCAAGCATGCTCAAGCCTCAAGTATGCTCACGCATCGATGCTCACGCATCAAGCATGCTCAAACATCAAGTATGCTCACCCATCGATGCTCAAGCATCAAGCATGCTCAAGCATCAAGCGTGCTCAAACATGCGCGCAGGCACCGAACGCGCGAAAGGTCAACCCACAAGATACAGACCGAGGCTTAAAATCAAGATGTCATGAAGACAGCCAAAACCTATGCTCATGGCGCATAGCACATGCTCAAGTATGCTCAAGCATCAAGCATGCTCAAACATTTGCATGCTCACGCATCGATGCTCACGCATCAAGCATGCTCAAGCATCAAGCATCCTCACGCATCGATGCTCACGCATCAAGCATGCTCAACATCTAGGTATGCTCACACATCGATGCTCAAGCATCAAGCATGCTCAAACATCAAGCATGCTCAACATCTAGGTATGCTCACGCATCGATGCTCAAGCATCAAGCATGCTCACGCATCGATGCTCAAGCATCAAGCATGCTCAAGCATCAAGTATGCTCACGCATCAAGCATGCTCAAACATCAAGTATGCTCACGCATCGATGCTCAAGCATCAAGCATGCTCAAGCATCAAGCATGCTCAAGCCTCAAGTATGCTCACGCATCGATGCTCACGCATCAAGCATGCTCAAACATCAAGTATGCTCACGCATCGATGCTCAAGCATCAAGCATGCTCAAGCATCAAGCATGCTCAAACATTTGCATGCTCACGCATCAAGCATGCTCAAGCATCAAGCATCCTCACGCATCGATGCTCACGCATCAAGCATGCTCAAGCATCAAGCATCCTCAAGCATCGATGCTCAAGCATCAAGCATGCTCAAACATCAAGCATGCTCAACATCTAGGTATGCTCACGCATCGATGCTCAAGCATCAAGCATCCTCACGCATCGATGCTCAAGCATCAAGCATGCTCAACATCTAGGTATGCTCACGCATCGATGCTCACACATCAAGCATGCTCAAGCATCAAGCATCCTCACGCATCGATGCTCAAGCATCAAGCATGCTCAAACATCAAGCATGCTCAACATCTAGGTATGCTCACGCATCGATGCTCAAGCATCAAGCATGCTCACGCATCAAGCATGCTCAAGCATCAAGCATCCTCACGCATCGATGCTCAAGCATCAAGCATGCTCAAACATCAAGCATGCTCAACATCTAGGTATGCTCACGCATCGATGCTCAAGCATCAAGCATCCTCACGCATCGATGCTCAAGCATCAAGCATGCTCAAACATCAAGCATGCTCAACATCTAGGTATGCTCACGCATCGATGCTCAAGCATCAAGCATGCTCACGCATCAAGCATGCTCAAACATCAAGCATGCTCGAGCATCAAGCATGCTCAAGCATCAAGCATGCTCACGCATCACGCATGCTCACACATCACAGATGCTCACGCATTCAAAATCTCTAGATCATGCGCGCCACCGCGGATCAACTTCGGATTCCGCATGCGCACTCCCGGCGATCACTCTTCGCCACAGCGGTTTGCATTCGCGCCACCGCATACATGTTTTTGCATACATGTTTCACACTTCCTTTTATTAATTTGAGCAATATGACAACATTATATTGACATCAAACTAAAAATAAAACGAAGTAAAACATACATGCGCGAGCTTCAAGCTCAAACGCGTTGACGAGTCTTAACTCTAAGACGTCAGGGCCTTAGCCCAAAGATATGAGCCTTAGCTCAAACTTAAAAGTTGGGAATACCCATAGACCCACAGGCCTCGCGCCAAGGGTGGAATACTCATAGACCCACAGGCCTCGCGCCAAGGGTGGAATACTCAGACCCACAGGCCTCGCGCCAAGGGTGGAATACTCATAAACCCACAGGCCTCGCGCCAAGGGTGGAGAGCTCATAGACCCACAGGCCTCGCGCCAAGGGTGGAATGCTCATAGACCCACAGGCCTCGCGCCAAGGGTGGAATGCTCATAGACCCACAGGCCTCGCGCCAAGGGTGGAATGCTCATAGACCCACAGGCCTCGCGCCAAGGGTGGAATGCTCATAGACCCACAGGCCTCGCGCCAAGTGTGGAATGCTCATAGACCCACAGGCCTCGCGCCAAGGGTGGAATACTCATAGACCCACAGGCCTCACGCCAAGGGTGGAATACTCATAGACCCACAGGCCTCGAGCCAAGGGTGGAATACTCATAAACCCACAGGCCTCGCGCCAGCTTCATTATTCTACAAGCCCGTAAGTCGCCTCGCGCGCCAGCTTCTTTATTATTACAGCTCGTAAGTCGCCATGCACGCAGGCTCTCATTATTCTACAAGCTCGTAAGTCGCCTCACGCGCCAGCTTTATTATTCTACAGCTCGTAAGTCGCCTCACGCGCCAAGCTTTATTATTTTACAGCTCGTAAGCCGCCTCGCGCGCAAGCTTCATTATTCTTCAGCTCGTAAGTCGCCGCGCGCGCCAGCTTTATTATTCTTAGCTCGTACGTCGCCGCACGCGCCAGCTTTATTACTCAGCTCGTAAGTCGCCTCGCGCTCAGGCTTTTATTATTCTCAGCTCGTAAGTCGCTTCGCGCGCAGGCTTTTGTTATTATTATAGCTCATAAGTCGCCTCGCGCGCAAGCTTTATTATCAGGCCCCGCGCCACTATTATTATGATGCGTGCTATATCTTATTCATACTAGTGCACCATCATCATCATAAGGATCACAACATGTCACAATCATGGAGAAAACCTCCCAAAACTCAAAGACAAGGCCGAAGGAAAGGGAAGAAACCACCTCACGATCTAGCACACCTTATAAAGTCCAGTGCTCCACCTAAACGCTTGCACGCCTAGGAGCAACACTGGACTTGGGGGGCTTGTCGGGGTATGGTACTAAGAACCCTAATTTATTATGTTTTGGGCTTATTTTATTATATGGGCTAATACATTTGTTATTGGGCTGAGGGGGTTTTGTGGAGGTAACCCTAACTGGGCTAGGCCCATTAGGGTACCATGATGGTGGCCATGAGGCTCCCTATATAAGGAGGTCTCCACCTCCTTATCAAGGGTTGGCAAATAGCTCAATAAGAGCCACCACCATATTTTTGTGTCTGTGAACAAGAGATCCTCTGGATTTCTTAGCGGTCACCTCCACACCCCCAAAAGTCACTGCAGATCACAGCAGCGGTCGGAGCAGAAGCAAGCAAGTCGTGGTTCGTTCATCTCGAAAATCCGTGGAAACATCGTCATGGATCAGGTCAGATTCATTTCACGTTTCTACATTTCAGCATGCTTGATGTTTGAGCATGCTTGATGCGTGAGCATGCTTGATGCTTGAGCATCGATGCGTGAGCATACCTAGATGTTGAGCATGCTTGATGTTTGAGCATGCTTGATGCTTGATCATCGATGCGTGAGGATGCTTGATGCTTGAGCATCGATGCGTGAGCATACCTAGATGTTGAGCATGCTTGATGTTTGAGCATGCTTGATGCTTGAGCATCGATGCGTGAGGATGCTTGATGTTTGAGCATGCTTGATGCGTGAGCATGCTTGATGCTTGAGCATCGATGCGTGAGCATACCTAGATGTTGAGCATGCTTGATGTTTGAGCATGCTTAATGCTTGAGCATCGATGCGTGAGGATGCTTGATGCTTGAGCATGCTTGATGCGTGAGCATGCTTGATGCTTGAGCATCGATGCGTGAGCATGCCTAGATGTTGAGCATGCTTGATGTTTGAGCATGCTTGATGCTTGAGCATCGATGCGTGAGCATGCTTGATGCTTGAGCATCGATGCGTGAGCATACCTAGATGTTGAGCATGCTTGATGTTTGAGCATGCTTGATGCTTGAGCGAACCCAGATCTGATTCAGCACAGATATGAGGGTTTTCCCCAAAATATCGGGTATTTCTTCCTGTGTATTTCCAGATCATTGTTCAGATCCGATAGTATTTCTTCCTGTGTATTTCTTCCAACAGATCTGATAGTATTTCCAGATCTGGAAATATTTTTTAGATCTACGGCAGAACATATCTGAGAGAAGAAATCGTAGATCTGAGATATCGATGAACAGATCTGGAATATTGATGAACAGATCTGAGATATTGATGAACAGATCTGGAATATTGATGAACAGATCTGGAATATTGATCCGTATATCTGAGATCTTGATGAACAGATCTGTAGATCTTGATGAACAGATCCGTAGATCTGATGAACAGATCCGTAGATATGAGATGCTGATGGACAGATCGGAGGGCCGAAACGAGAAGCGAAGTGTGGTTCATTGCCGTCCCACGGATGGCGCCAAATGTAGAAACGTGAAATGAATCTGACCTGATCCATGACGATGTTTCCACGGATTTTCGAGATGAACGAACCACGACTTGCTTGCTTCTGCTCCGACCGCTGCTGTGATCTGCAGTGACTTTTGGGGGTGTGGAGGTGACCGCTAAGAAATCCAGATGATCTCTTGTTCACAGACACAAAAATATGGTGGTGGCTCTTATTGAGCTATTTGCCAACCCTTGATAAGGAGGTGGAGACCTCCTTATATAGGGAGCCTCATGGCCACCATCATGGTACCCTAATGGGCCTAGCCCAGTTAGGGTTACCTCCACAAAACCCCCTCAGCCCAATAACAAATGTATTAGCCCATATAATAAAATAAGCCCAAAACATAATAAATTAGGGTTCTTAGTACCATACCCCGACACTACCGTTGGAATAGTTCTTTTACTCTGCATTTGCAGAACTACCACATGCCTTGTATTTTCCTTGTTAGTTTTGCCTTTAGAATTTAGATTCTACTTTGTCAATACATCATAAATTACTTTTTGACCTTTTTGTTAATTATTCAAAAAGTTAGTAGTCATGTTAGAAAAAACTTTCTTTTATAATCATAACATACGTGACTTAATACACGATTATTATTATTTTTTTAGTGTTGAATTTGATTGATGTATCAATTATTATGGAGAAGAAAAGTACCATCAAGGGGATTTTCTTGGTATACATGTTTAGAAAGTTGTTCAACGCTCGTAGGTGGGTGTTTGAAGAGTGGACACAAATATGTAGTTCGCTACTTGACAAACAGATTCCAACTATCCAACTAATCTTCACAAGTAAATATGATGTGGCACATTAGATCACACATTTGTACTTGAGATTCCTATTATGCTCGTTGAACAAGGGCGTCCCTAGTCTGCTGATGTGGCAAGAGGACTTGTATAGTCTTCTTGTTCAATGAGCGGATTACGAATCTCACGTGCGCGTGTGCGTTCCAATGTGACACCTCATTTTTTTGTTATGAAAATAAATTAGAACCCGCTTGTTCAATTAGTGAGCTAACTCTTTGATGCAGCGGTAAAACGATAACGGAGATCGGATCATGTTGATTCAGTGAATTCCCGTAATGATCTTCAAAAAAACCCTCAAATCCCACACAAAGGTCAAGGAAAGTGAAGAGAAAAGTAATTATTATCAAAATTCAAGTTTATCTCTCCAAATTACATAAGAAACATATAAATAGAGTTACAAATACGAAATTGGCCCAAAAAAGGCCATGGGCCAAACACAAACTCAAAACGAAAAATGCAAAAAAATGCTGAAAAAACAATAAAAGGCCCATAACTTTATTTAGAATGTGTTTTTGGGCTTCAGACAGGGGCAAACCTTGCCACAATGTGCTCCTCGTCTCAAGCTTCGATTTGACTGGCAATGAGCTTGAAACGGAGCTTCGTGGGCCAAGTTATGCCCATTTTCGCGGGCCACCTTTGGAGACATGATCATGGACCTCCAAATATAACATGGTACGTTCTTTGATACTTTGAACTCCATCACTATTTGTGTCCACTCTTCAAACAGTCACCTGCAAGCATTTAACAGCTTTTTAAACCCCCTACTTAAAGTAATTCTTACAGGATGAGGTCACCCGACACTCAAGAAGAAAAGAATATATATAACATACAGAATTCAAATACAAGCGACACCCTACGGTTTTTAACGACACTCAAAACAACTAACAAAGAATTAAAGGATGTCGTAACTAGATTTAAAGTAAAAGGAACTTAATGTACTTTTTTGTATTTTCATGTTATGACCTTTTAAGTTTTATTTACTTATGTATTGTAATGTTTTCAAATTTAAGTTTTTATCTTGCCATAGAAACTATTGTAATTTATTTTATAGTAAGCTATAACACCAATCAATTCTTTATGCGACTTTCCAACAATATATAATCAAGTTATAAGTTGACAAGTTTAGATTATAAATAGACAATTAGTGTTTGAGTTGGCGTGTCTTAAATAACGAGTCGAGTTCGCATTAAAACTAATCAAACTTAATGACTCATTAACTCGTGTTATATGAACAGAATTACAAAAGAGACGCTTATAAAGTTTAACTAAAACTTAATTGCACTTGTTTATAGTTACCATCGTCCTTTTAAAACAAATGAATTACCTTTGATCATTTTTTTTGTACTTGTTTTAGTTCTAATAAGAAAAATGTTAATGAATCATAATGAACTCCGATGTTGGAATGAAGTTGACAGCCATCATGGGATATTTTTGGGCGTGCCTCTCAATTTCGGTTTTGCTTAAAGTTAAGGTTTAATTATGCTTGTTTGCCTGGTTACATGTTGGTCGTCGGTGAAGGTGTTGGTAATCGTAGGTGACGGAGTGGTGATATAGATGATTGCATTTAGGGCGTAGATGATGGAGATATGCATGGTTTCAAGGTCGTGTTTGTGATTTGTAAGTTGAACCCAATGCTATCATAAAAGTTTTGAACGAAGCTGAAAATCATATTTGTTGCTTGACATGAATAAGAGCGGATTCATGGATATTTTTTTTTATATATTAATACTACAAAAGTATGAATTTGTAAACGTATAACTGGAAATACAAATGTGTATGCAACAATTACGTTTAAACTAAAAGACGTGAAACTATTGTCTTTTAAATTGGGGCATAACTACCCAATAGATTTTGACATAAAGGAATCACACCGTAAACCTGTCAAGTTGATCGTGACTAGGTATGAGCTGATACCGGTACCGTATCAAAATGTTTGGTTGGGTACCAGTACTGGTACTGGGAAGTTACCAGTGTTGAAGGCAAAATTCAGAAAATACCAGTAACAAAAACTTAATATTTGGTATCGATTAGTTACCAACACTACCAAATCAAAAAATTTCATGTTAGTTCGGGCACTATGAAAATCCTTACAGTCAAACACCCATAATTTCATATATATAAGTAGATATAATATAATATTTAAATAATATATTGTAAAAAAACTGAAAAAAGAAAACACTAATATATGTGAAAGCTGAAAACCTGGAAGAAATAGAGTCAAACAAAAGTGCATAGATGCCATGGAGTAAATGGCCTCATCCAGTCAGTCATCCGGTACCCTTGGTTCTGGAATATTGTCAAACTGTCAAATGGATTCGCAAAGATTTTTAGTTATCCACGCGCAAACAAATTATATAAAAAGCTGACTGTCGTGTGCATTATATATAATGTTTTAAATATAACATGTCTCTATTATACTTTGTAATATATATTTATGTGTGATAACTATCTAAATGCAAGAACTAACAAGTTCTCTATACTCTTACAACAACCTTATCTGGTCCTTTTTTTAATCTTTAAAAATCCTATAATTGAACCGCCTATTACTTTCTTGCTCCTAGGTACCCGATTATCAATCTTTGAGCGTCGCATGCATAGATTAAAAGTAAACTTAACTTTAAGTTGAAAATTCACCTTGAAATCAAACCGAGCCTTGATCTAGAGGATGAATGAAGTGCTTGTTAATAATTTCCACCGTCGAGTAATGATGAAATAGCGATCCGATCCTTCAAATTCAAGGCCAATTTCTTGGACTCATTTCTCGTTTCTTTCTTCATTGCTTGCAAAAACAACTACTTTCTAAGAAGGGAAAGGCAAACATCGTATTTTTGCTAGGCTTTAATTCTTAAAACACTTTCTTAAAGTAGTTCCATTTAGCCCCTTGCTCTTTAATCGTTTCCAACAATTTGTTTATTATTTATCTAGATGAAAAACGGTGTTACACCAACGTTGTTATGGGCTTCTCGAAGAATGATGACAACGATGCCGAAAATGAATCCATTAATGAATAATAATTTTTGTATTAAAAATTAAGGTTTGTGTTGAATTTTAGGTGAGTTTCTTAAAAATAAAAAAAGAAACCTTTTTTTTAATTTTCGAACAAATAATCTAGATAGAAAGATTTAACGTTGTAATTTGGTTTATTGTGTTCCCAGACTCTGCTATAGCTTCCCGGTAGAAGGGGTTTCGGTTTGGTTTTAATGAACTTTGTTGTTAAAAAAGTTAAATAAATAAGCATGAGCTCACTCACAGACTCATCACTCATGTGACCCTCTAGCACGGGGCATGGGCGGCACAATGATCCCGTAAGCGTGAGCATGCGGGGCTCAATATCTTGTTAACTCTCACGAATAAAACAACCTTTGTGGTAATAGCCGCAACAACAACAACAGTTGAGTATATGAAACTCAATTCATTTTGAATAAATGACAAATTTATTTAGCCAGAAGAAATCAAGAGAATTAGAGGATTTTAAAAGAATCATTTCAATTCTAATCTCATTAATTATTCAACCAACATTTCATTCACATTTATCCGAAACAAAACATTCGGGAATAGATTCACAAATGAACTTTTATATATAATGCTTAAAAATCCTACAAATATAACATTTACATTTATGTTCATAAAACCCCTTAATATAAATATACAACTTAAATGGATCTCCTTTTTAATTAAATAAGTTTCACCTTTTACAAAATTTATATAAAACTCAAAAGTGTTCCCATAAAATATCCTCTTTCTTGTCCTCTTGATGTCACTAGTACTGTTCAATGTTCATTTAAAGCTTTGATCTTCCATGTCTCACATGTCACAGACCAAGCTACATGATCCTATCTAAACAAACAAATGACTTTAACCAAACTAAGGGGTTGTTTGTTTACATCTGAATGTAACCATTTATGTATAAACATCTGATTCATTCAGACTTCAGACTATTTGGTTTCAAACTGAAAAACATCTGAATAGTTAAAATTATATCTGAATCATTCAGACTTACTGTTGTTACTGAATGGGACAGATGCTCATTCAGATCTGAATGAACCAAACAGCCCCTAAGCATGACCATCATCAGTACCAGATTGATCACTTTGACCCTGACCACTTTGCCATGATCCTCTTGGAATCCTGTGATGATTGTTTGGCTCAACCTCTTCATCACTTTTCATAGATGTAACCTTCCCATCATTAGGATCATGATCATCATTAACTATCATCATCATCATCATCATACTCCTCTTCTTCATAGCAAGTCCCATATCTTGTGTTAGACACCACACCATCAACATCAACATAATTACCACTTGCATCTTCATCATCACCTATAATAATCTTGATGTGTTGGAAAAATTAGATGAAAGTGCTTCTTATATATAACACTAGAAAGATATAAACTTTATGAGATTTGCATTAAAGAGAGAGGTGGTGGTTAATGTAGGTTTAAGTCTTGTACAGAGCTTAAGTGTTTAGTACCAGATATCTTTTGTAATGATGACTTGTAACATGTGTATTTGGTGTTGTATGATGGTTGGGATTTTGTAAGTTTATGTCTGGAAAGAAAGGTACACGTGTATGTTTAGTAGTTGTGGTTTAAGATATTTGTAACTTGTTGTTTTGAAGTTATGCCACGTGGTTCACTGAATCCATCTCATATCAAACGTGATCATTTTCAATCTTAGATTATATCAATCATTAATGGAAAACAATGTGCTAAATCTTGATATTTGACACGTGGCATGGTTTAGTGAGATTGAGATGAGTTGGGTCGAGCCTTTAACTACATGAATGTTTAAATCATTCAATGAATGATACATTCATGTACATTCATACCCGATGTATGTTAACTACTTAAGTGACAAGTTTGTCTTTTTTTTTTATCTAATCGAAAATAAATAAAATTTATGTTTGTTTATGTAAGTACGAGTCGTTTAACTACTTTCTATCGCATGTCTATAACATAGTTGTATGTTTCATACTTTTATGTACCAAAAAGGATAAATGATAAAAGCATAACATACTGGTTTTAATTATTTAAATATATATATATATGTATAATTATAATTACAGTGTACTTAGCTTTTTATTAAACATGTATAATCATTTATAATTCTAGGTAGAGGCTCTTGCGTCTTAGATCATGTGTGTGTAAGACAATTAATGACAAAACATAGATTTATTTGTACACATACATACACATAAAGTCACAATCATACCCATACACATAGACATGTACAAATATGTCTGATGAGGGTACAAAATTAAGCAAACAAATTACCATTGAGGGTTTGCCTAAACTAAGCAATAATTAAAACAAATTAAAAAGAAGACTAACAAAAAATTGAGGTTTTGACATAGAGGAGAAGCGGCAACAACGGCAATGGTGCTCCAGCGTAAAGGGAATCAAATTCCAGAGGTGGTGGTGGTGCTTGGTAGTTGCAGTAGTTCCCTTGCGGTGGTGGTAGCCAGGCCCGGCTTCGAGAAAGCAAAAAAAAAAATTTGGTCGAATACCAAAATTTTTTTGGGCCTTAATTAAAAAGAAATATTTTGTTGGTTTAAACAATTAAATTTTTTATATAGGTTTACTTGGTTATAATTTCGGTTGTGTAAAAATTTGTATAAAAATAGGATTAAACATGTCTCCAATGAGACTTGAACCCATAACCTTGTATTTGACAATAATACCCTTTTGCCACTAGACCAAGCTAGTGGTCATGTAATTAAGTTTAAACATTAAATATACATATTGTTTTTAATAAAAATAAATATAATTTTAAAAAATAAAATTCGGGCCTAACGGGGTGCCGGACCTGTGGAAAGGAGAAGAATAGATCACCAATTCTAACAATTGGTTTTTTCAAAAAGTCATTTTGAAAAGCCATGATTTGGGGCATTTGGAAACTGCTTTTTAACCATTTTAAAAAAACTAAAATAAGATTGTTTTTTGTGATTGCAAAACACATTTAAACTTATTAGCTTTTTGAAAGCACCAATAAGCATTTTTCAAACTCAATCCCAAACATGCCCTAAAAAGTACTAACTTGTTTACAAAATATATTGTTTATAATCTTCAAACTTGTTTTTTACTGAAAATTTTAAAGTGAAAAAGAAATAAGTAATGCTCGAAATCGCTCGATGTTCGATCGAAAAATGCCTGGTTCGATTCTGGCTCTTTTCGCTTTTCGCTCGGTTCGAGTTTCAGCCGTTCGGTCTGGTTCAGTTGTAAATGAGCCAAGCAACGAGCAAGCCTTTACTCGGTTCGGCTCGGCTCGTGTTTACCACATAAAGTGATAAAAGATGTCAATTCGGATTATGTTGCAAGCTTAATTAAATAAGATACACTTCGTTAAATTGTACATAACTACACATTATGAAACATGTTTGAAAAGGTGGTTTTGTACAAAACTTGCAAGTTATTTACGAAGTTTTTTATTGATAATAACACAAGATGCTTAATTGTTTATCTAACTAGATAGGCAACAGTTTCTAAAGGAACATTATCGCTCGCGCATGTTTGTAACCTCTGCCTTTGTAGCATGAAGATCGACTTGCAAAAACGAATCAAAACAATTTAACCTTGCTTTCTTGCTTCTTTAGTGGTGGGTCTACATTAAGGGTGTGCAAGAAACCGAAAAAAACGACCCGGAACCGAAAAACAGAAACAAAAAATGACGGTTTTGTTTTATGTTTTTGTAAAAACCGCACTAATGGTTCGGTTTTGGTTTTGCATGTAAACAAACCAAAAAAATCGAACCAAAACCGAATTCCTATATTTATATTAAATAATTTATAAGAATTAATTAAATATGTAACTCCAATATCTTTTATCAAATGTATAATAGTCTATTATTTTACAATTAACAAATTTATTTATACCTAAATTCATTATTTTTTGCCAACTTTTTTTTCGGCCTAAAGTTTTCACACTCAAATGGCAAAATCCGTAAAATCCAAAACCGGACCGAAACCCAAAAAGAAAACCGAAAAAGCCGAAATCAAACGGTTTCAAAAACTTCAAAAACCGAAGTTTTGGTTTTAGTGAACCGCACCACGCCCACCCCTAGTCTACATGCACAACGATCAGAAGCAGCTGCAAGAGGTAATGGTAGCACTTCAGAAGCTGCACGTCACATGAACAAAAACATTTAATTATAAAACTTGATTCGTCCATTTTATAATTTAAACGTTCAATACCAAAAATTTAAAACAATAAAACTCAATCAAGAAGATAACATACCTTTTGAAGAAACATGGGATTTGGTGTACAATGTTAATTAAGCGTGTGCACGTTCAAGTTGTTTAGGAATGGTGTCAACTGTCAATTGTCGGTATCTTGTATGTCCATGTTTCAACCGCAACCACCAAACTATGAGAGTTTGTAAGAGTTCTTCAAGCATGAAAAACCAGATTCCTTGCACGAAAACCCCTTCAACATGTAAAGACATGACATGTAAATAATCATTACACGTGAATCACTTAATTATATTAAGTGGGGAAGCTTGATCTAAGACCCATGGGGGGCGGACTCAAAATGTATAAAAAATTTCAAAAAAAGGAGGGGGTTGGGCTCAAATTTTTGGCCAAAAACGGCTAAATTTATATTGCGTATAAAAAATTTCGGACGACAACAAGTAAATTTACACTATTACGCAAAAAAACCGGGGCCCCGGCCCTCACTAACCTTCGGCCCTGATTATATTGTGTATAGAGAAGGATATCTTTGTATTGCTCCTAGTCCAATGGGCTTTGGCCAACCCATGTCGGCCCATAGGGTTAGCCCAATAGTCCTTACAACCCCGGCGAAAATTTATAAGGCGCACCAAGATTGTTCACAAAGGGTGCGAAAAAAATGAGAAATGTGAAAAGAATTTATCGAAAAAAAACCATCAAAAAAGTTCAAGAAAAAAGTTAAAAAAATTATAACTCAAAATATAAATAAAAAACTAAAAAAGTAGAACGTTTCTCTTGTCTTTCTCGTTCAAAAAAAAAGACAAAAGAGACACAATGTCGAAGAATATACAATGACGGAAAAAAAGACACAATATATCGCAAGATATAACACAATGTGAGTAATATAACGTAATATCAAGGAAAAAACACACAACTTCAAGGAAAAATACGTAATCAATGACAAAATTAGAAATAAAACACAATGATAATTAAAAATACGCAATGATCTTTCCTTAAATTGTGTCTTTTTTTTTTATCGAGGAAGACGGAAAAACATTTTAGTTTTTGTACTTTTTCATATTTTTTATATATTTAGTTATGATTTTTTAAAACATTTTTTTGAGGCATTTTATTTTGTCACAAATCATTCTTGTTCTTCTTATTTGTGTCTCCCTTTGTAGAATAACTTAGGCCACATTCACAAAATAGTCATTAACTTCTTTTTTTTCTTTTCAAATATAAGTAAATTTAGAACGAGCCAATAGGAGGATTAAAAATAAGCTCTTTCGGCAAAGAAGACACCTGCATAGTCAACAAAGAATATTCCAAAAACACACTGTGGTCCACAAAATTTACCAGCTCCACCACGGCTAAGAGAGTGTCAAGTGGCCGGCGAGCTGGCTATTGTAGAGAGGCTGCATTATTATATTTATTTATTTTTACTTCAAAATTAAAAATAGATATTATCATCATCGAGTTAAATATTAGCGTCTAAACATTATCAAGAATAATAATAAAAATGGCAATTTAAGATCTCGAAATCTAAAGCGCTCAAAATTTTGGTGGCACAGTGAGGCAAGAGAATCAATAAATTTATTCTCTACACATGGAATTTTAATCTTTCTACACGTGTATAAATTTCCTCGGGGTAGGACGAGAGGGAGGAGAAGAGAAAGAAAGTCGTCATACATTAGGGTCGATGGATGAAGAGGGCTGACAACTAATCTAGATTTTGTGGGGAAGGGTAGACAAGTAAGAGATGGAATGCGTTTAGCCTGTATAAACTTCCACCTTGAATGCCATCAAGAAAAATTCAAACTACATTTCCTTGGGTAATAATTCGCACCCGACAAGCGATCATCTATGAACACCCTTTACGGTATACCGTTGTAATTCAATCAAGCACACACAACCAAGTTAGTATGCAATTAAACACACGTATACACATTTAAACAATACAATGTTGCAAAGGTATTGAAGTCATCGCTGGCCCACGATAGTATAACTTTCTTTGAATTCTAGGGGCAATCGATTTGTATGTCAAGACCAAATTAGGTTTCTAGTCATGTAATAATATCATCATGTACTCAACAATGAGACAAATTAGGATCATTCATATAAAGTAACATGCAAATGACTTTTGGCCCTTCATGGACATTGCCATGTGTGTGTTTGTTGATTTAGGTTACCCAAATGTGCAACAGCTTACACCAAACCATTTTGGTATTAATCCTATGTAGGTGTATGATTAAATGTAAACTTTTGGTGCTTGGCACATGTTAATGAGTTCATATAGGTTCTAACAAGTTATTTCGGTATTAAAGATATGTGTATGTCTTATCGTCCGTTTTATATAGATATTTCAAATAAATAAAATTATTTCTAACCTTTATTAAAGGTATTTTTTTTACTTCCTCCTAGACCTGAAGATGTTTACAGAATTGTGTCTCTACCACTGGATGAATGTTTTAAAAACCGGCATTTTACTTGTATCGGATTGGACTAAAAAATGGGTTGAACCGGGTTATACCGGGAGGTTCAACCGGTTGAATAGTTTACCTTATAATTTCTTATAACTGTAACTTCAATCCAAAAATAACCCAAAACTAAATGATTCTTATAACAAAAAATAATCCATATTAAAAAATAATGCAAAAGCAATCAGTTTTTAAAAAATAGTCTTAAAGTTTACACGTTTGAATGTTAATTGTTGGGTTAAAAGTATGTTTGAAAAAATATGGCCGCAAATATCAAAAATTTCTCGGGCTTAAAACCGGTTTGCCGGTAAAAACCGGTATTTTAGACAAAAACCACCGGTACGATGTTCTAGCAAACCGGTCATAAATACCGGACTCAAAATACCGGCCTAGTGTGCGAAATCCGGTTTAACCGGTTCAACCGGCCGGTTTGAACCGGTTTTTAAAACACCGACTGGATCACCAACTCCAAAACAATTACATATCGAAATATTACAAATAAAATAAAACTTTTGTAATAAATTACATATCACACACTAATTATATAGGGATATTTGGAGAGGTGTAGAAAATAATCGTAATAATTAAAATCAAATGAAAAAAAAAAAAAAAAGAATGACTTGTTTATGGCTACCATGTATACGTTTGAAATGGTTGATGTTGGGTCGGTAATGAATGTTGTAGGAAAAAGTCTAATAGAGAAACGACAATCAAAGCTTTGTTAAAGAATCTTATTTTTAATGCCATCGAAGGATTACTACGGGATAATCAATTGGAAACTCTTCCCACTCATTGATTGCAAATCCTGACCGAGAATCTCATCTAAAATATAATCCTAAGTATCATCGACAGATTATCGAAGGAGGATCCATCACTAACAATTCCTACATTCGATGACCAACGTTTGGGTTCACCAACGCCAATAACCCTTCGGTTGAAATATCTACTTCGAGCGATATGGGCTAGGGTATTGTTCGTTGTCTCATCGATTATTATATGCGAGTATTTCATATTTTTATATTTTCTAGTGGGATCCGTCGCTAATATGTCGAAGATAGATCTTCCATGATACCTGTGTTCTTGTTAGAGTATTGTTGTTATTGTATTAGAATTCAATAAATTTCAAAAAAGTTGTAACATCTTTATTCTTAGGGTTATTGGATTTTTAACAATCTCAACTTTGACCTATTGACCGTGATTAATTCCAACTGAATAAACGTTTTGTGATAATTCCAACTTTGAACATATATTATTCCCTAACAACCTCAACATTGCCAAATATGGCCGTATTGCCCTATAACCACCACCATGCACTAGGTGTGTTTACAAAAAAATGCAAGTGAGGTTGTCTCCAACTACCCGAGCACCTTCATCTCCGCTCGCCCAACCACCTAAGGTCACCAACGACATATCGTTGCTAACCTAGTCGCACGGCTATCACCGCGTGTTGGCTGAAGGTACACTGGTTCCAGTCTCATCTCACTCTCTTTCTCAGGGAGGTGGTGGTGGCCGGTTGCCAGTGGTGGTCCACATCATCATTTTTGTCCCATTAGCATGCTATATCATTAAAAAAACTTATATGTTAGCTTTCAATTAGTGTGGAACTATTAGAAACTTAGAAGAAAATAAGCTGAATATTTTGATTATCACAAAAGATTTCTTTAATCGAGATTAAACTTTGCCAATAGTTCAAAGTTAGGATATTTAAAATATAATAACCCATTATCCTTATTCTGAAATAATGAGATTATATGTTTTTTTCTTATATTATTATGTGTTATGTATGAGAACATCCATAATAACATATTTTAGTGTGTTTTTAATAGTGTAACATGCCACCTTCCCACCAATTAAATTTTTTTTTTCTGAGTAGTTGGTCTAGTGGTAAAAGGTTATCTTTTCTTAGTGGAGACGTAAATTCGATTTTTACTTGAGCCAATTCAAAGGATATATGGGTGAATGGACGAATCAGGGCTTTCATCCCAGGTTCGAACCCGACAGAGACCGAGGGTTTACGGATTTCATCTGGTTCACGTGCATCAGGGGGTACGGTTTCACGCGGGTCGAAAGGTCAACCTTGGACATAGCTCCGAAATGTTAGGTTTACACATGAGATTCTTTGCCGTTAAAAAAAAGTAATTCTCATTTGTCCAACTCGACAATTCACAACTCTACAAGCATCAATTCTCTCTCACACACAAATATATTTTAAGGTGTTTTTATAGAAGAACAAAACTCTCATCTCCTTTATATCACCCACTCTTTACCTCACCTCACCCTCACCCTCACCCTCACCCTCACCCTCACCCTCCTCTAAAAATAACAAAGAAAAACATCATATTATGAATGCTCTATGGTACATCTATTTTAGTACTAAACTATGAAGTTTCTTGTCGCGTTGTGTCGGGTTGCTGTTATTGACAGTCATACTCGTACAACTTATCAAACCGTGCAGTGTGTCTGCGAGTTGTGATGAATTCGATCGGTGCCAGGTTACGAAACCAGTAATTACATCCCCCCCCCCCAAAAAAAAAAACTTTGTTAACGGAAAAATACAAAAAATTAACATAACAAAACACGCATTGCAGTTACGAACTGATGACACTTCGATTGGTATCTTGTTACGAACCAAAAAATAAAGCAACTCATAAATTCGTTCACTCAGTAATATACAATAATCGAACATATTAAAAAAATAAAATAAAATGTGGCGAACAAATAAAAACATGTGCGTTTTAGTTGCGAAATGATACGAATTTGTTGATTATGGAATCAAGGGATAAAAAAAATTATAAAAAACCCATGCATTGTGTTTGCGAACTAACGCGAATTCAGTCGGAATCGACGTTGTCGAGACTAAATTATGACATTCGTCAATTTCGGGTCTCGAATCGTATTCGTTGTAAACTTTCATTATGTAAACCGACCCGTTTTGTAAACCGAAACCTTGGATGTAATCAAAATGATGGAATTTATGTTACAATACTGTTTTACACTTGTTGGGTCTTGAAAACATCCATTTCGGTCTTTAAAACACGTTAAAATCACTTAAAACGAACTCCGGGGGTCAAAACTGTCGATTTTCAAAAGTTGGAGAGTCTGGTATCAACCCCATTGCGCTACGCGATGGGGGATACCCATACTGGTCGCGTATCTTGATCTGTGGGTTTGCAGCTCCACGTTTTTGTTTATTTTTTATGCAAACATGTGACCAAAATACCCCCATTTTCATGCAAAACACTTTATACTTGACCCTTTCAACTTACCCTATATATACACCACCATTTCCATCCATTATTCCCTGCTACAACTCTCAATTCTCTTTCAAATTCAAAGATCTTAAGATTGTTTTCTTAGTGTTCTTGAAGGTTTGACTTCTAAAAGTCAAACTGAGTTTAATCTTTCTTTCTAATTTGTTCATCTAACCTTACTGATACTTGTTTATGGTGGCACAACATATATATAATATACACCCCTTGTTACCTTTGGTAGTTGCTTCTTCAGCTCCGGTCGGTGAGGTTTCGGACCTTGTAAGGCAAGGCTTCAAGAAGGACTTACGTGGTCCTTGTTATATATTTTCCGCATCTAACAATCTAACTTTATTATTGCTTAGTAACCATGCTTAACTTCTGCTCATTTTAGTTTATTTACAAGTTCCATGGTTATGAGTTTGAGGGTGTATGCTTCGGTTTAACCGTAAATAGCTCTAAATTGTAAATCGAACTTTGCTTACTAGTTTTTGTTAAATACTTGTTTAAAACATGTTTAATGTTAGATTTCAGTTTATAAAACCATTTTTATGAGTTCCATGGTTATGGGTTGGTAGATTCTAAACTCGGTCTTAACCCGAAATTAGATCCGAAACCGTAAACCGAGCTTTTGTTTAAAGAATTTATTGTTAAATTTTCGGTTGTAAAACTTAAGTATTTTCATTTGTACATTATAATACAAGTTCTTGGATATCTGGTCATGTGGAAACCATCTATGAACTTATTGTGAGATGGAAACCGAACCGATCCGATTTTTACTCGCTTAAGACACACAAGTGTGTTTTTAGCTACCAAGACTTATATATTTCTTTAAAAATAGTTTACAAACTGATTTTAATTATTTTCTTAAATACTTGAAAATGTTGGATCCAACTTGATCTCATAGCAAAGTTTGGACCGACAAAACCGAACACTCGCTTAACGTACGTTGTTAGTTCTAAAACAATAGATCTATATACTTGGTTAAGTCTTACTTAATTTTAATGAGTTATCTCATAACATTTAATATTTTGGAAAGTTGACTTTGGGTTTGACCAATTATCACCACCTTGGTCAACTCGTTACATTTTCGAAGAAGCTTGTCTCATATCTTCTTCTTTTTCTTCTCATCTACCGATATCTTCTTTCTTAATTCATCTGTCTCATGTAAGGCTCGATCCAGGTGTTCTTCCTGTGACTGAGGAATATCATTGGGATATCCGTATCTGTCACACCCTCAAAATCCACTAACGGAGTTTTATCGTCTGAGGGTGTAAACTAACAGGATCGGAATCATTAGTTATAATCAAACCATAAAACAAAGTTTCAAAACCATGAAAACGTTTACGAGTAATTAAATGCGGAAGCGTAAAACCATAAAAACCAATGTTGCGTCACGCAGGACGACTTAAAACCCAAAGATAACAGTTTAAAATAAGTTTGCATAATTAAAAGTATTTCAAGCAATGCATGATCCTAAACCGCGCGCCCGCCTCGGCTACCTGAGAATAACATACTAAAAGTGTCAACACAGGGTTGGTGAGTTCACGAGTTCAAATAAAATAAAGCGTTAGCGTTTGCGTTCAGCGTCTTGCGTTAAGCGTTTTGCGTTCAGCGTTTTGCGTTAAGCGTTACCAGATAGTGGTATGTCAATTATATATCTATAGGTAGCTAGCCTATAAAACAAGTATTACTAAGTGTTCGACACCGAAGCTGACTGTTTATCATTTGCCTTGCCACCAGGTCTATCCCGACCATGGTATGTGTTTAGCCAAGATTACACCCACTCGACCTCCAGTCGAGTTTAGCGTTGGGTGGGGTTTGTCAAACCCAGTAGTACTACTCAACAATGACTCGCTATTATCCAATATTAAACGGTTCGATGTGAATGAAGGACTTTAGTTAACGCGTTTGCCACTTAGTCTTTACAAGTGATATATAATTTATACTAACAAAATCTTAAATGCGTTTTCGGAGTATGTTATCTCCCCCAAGTGAAAAGCGTTTGAAAATAGTTTAGAAGGGGTAACTGAACTCACTGTTTGCGAAGTATTCCCAAAATAAATCACCAAGATGCGTGTCACAGAAAAACTCTCTCTAGCGTTCTAAAACAACAAAGAGATTTTTTTCTAAGTGTCGGAATATTATCGAGTCTCTAGACCCGGCACATAATACCTATGCACACAGTATGTTTCGTGTTTCGTTTGTGAATCGTGTGTGACTTTAACAAGTGTATTTGTGATACGTTACATGTGTGAGCAATTATTTACGTGTCATGTACACCGGAAGCAGCCTCTCTATCCTTATGGGGTAGAGGTAAGGCTGTCTACATCTTACCCTCCTCAGACCCTATTATAGCTTTGCTATTGGTGGGATATACTGAGTACTCGTATTCATAATGTACATCACTAGCAATTACTCCCCGTAAGGGCAATTTGGTCAACACATAACAATTAACTATCAATTATTCCCCACGAGGGCAATTTGGTCAAATCATGACAATCAATTAGCAATTATTCCCCGCAAGGGCAATTTGGTCGAAACACGATAATAAATTAGCAATCACGTTGTTTCATGCAACTTTCACAAAATTCAGCAACTAGCTTCTTAACGACAGAATTCTACTTGCAAAACTAGTCTATCCCACTGATCATAGCATCACAATTAATTTACCAAAAATCATCACAAAAGCATATATTTCTTAGGTTTCCAGAACATATTTTATTATATTTTTATTCCACATGAGTTTCTCACAATAATCAAATCATTACAGCAAACTCATAACAGTCAAATTCATGCGCAACAGAATGTTATTTGAAATTCCCGTTAAACGAAAAATCCAATAAATGCAAGACCACTTGGGTTAGGTTCCTAACTCAATAAGTCAATTTCCAGAAGTGGAACCAACCCAATTGGTCTCGTAGTTCATGAGATATAACATTTACAAAACAACCTAACAGCAGGTCTAACAACTCAGCTTTGCACAACGTTTTTGTAAAATCATAAAGATTAACTTTTACTCGTCCAAAAATTACAAAATTGGACTCTATAAAAACTAGACTCAACAAAGTACCCTGTAGTGTTAACAACCTCAACCAATTTCCAAATTAACATTTATTTACAGTCGTCTAAACATAACTTACAATCTGTCCAGTACCAGTTTTGACCTTTAATCACAATTAAATCGTTTGACCAACCAAAACACCTCCAAATTTGGCGTGGTTGGACTTTCTGAAAACTAGACTCAGAGTAATACCTTGTAGACTCATAATTTGATCAGTTTGCTTTTATATTCAACAAGTTACACATCATTCAATCTTAACAATCACTGCTGTCAAAAACTCAGCAAGCCTAAACAATCATCTAACATGCATCCTAAGCATACGACATAACCCAAAACATGTAATACACATAATTAATCATAGAAAATCAGTAGCAACCCTCTAGGGTTTACAAACAATCAACGATTCATCAATCTTTCACCGTTCAAAATCACATATGATCCTCAATATCAACAACCAATACATAATCAATCGTCCTCTAGCAATAATCAATCATAAGAACACTTAATATGATATTCAATAGTTAGGGTTTCATATTTATACCTTAAAACGCAGAAATAAACCAAGGGAAACGTGAGGGGTGCTTAGAAACGAGTGTAGGATGCTCCGATTATGAAGAATCAAGTTTAAACGAGTGTGATGTGTGTGTGTGTGAGGCTGCCGTCGCAAGAGGGAGGGGAGAAAGGGGCTGGCCGATCGGGTTTGTGAGGGAGAGAAGGAGGTTAGGGTTTTAATATTATTAATAATAATATATTACACTTTGGTCCCTCAACTTCTAACTTGTACTTTTCTAGCCTAAATTAACTAGTTTGCATCTTGAGTTAGCGTTTTATACTATGTTATCACATAACACATAAGTCTAACACATAATTATCACATAATTATTGTTTTGACGTTTTTTGTTTATTCACCCATCGTTTGCGTCAACTCGTTTGCGTTTCGGTGCAATTCCCGAAAGACTACACATGTAGTAAGTGTTAAGCGCCATTTAAACCCTAGTTTAAATGTAATGAGGTGTGCGTTATAGATCCAGTGATCTTTAAGTTTGAATTGACGGAGTTGAGTTAACGGAGTTAACCTGAAATTGACGATTGTCACATCATTCCCATGTTAAAGAATTTTCGTCCCGAAAATTTGAGTCAAGTCGTGATGAGTGTCTGAAAAAGTAAGAAAAATTTTCAGTTTGTCATATCATCCCCTAGTAGAAAGAAATTTCGTCCCGAAATTTAATTCATACCTCCGGTGATTTCTGACGGTTTGTCGGGTTTCGCGGTTTCCGGTGTTTGGTCAGCCCTTCAAAAAGGTGAGGATACTTTTTCATCATTTGATCCTCGCGTTCCCACGTGAACTCCGGTCAACGTCTCGAGTTCCAACGAACCTTAACGATTGGAATTTTGCTGTGCTTGAGTGTTTTGGTTTCCCAATACAAAACTTCGACTGGTTCTTCAATGAAACGTAGCTGTTCATCAACTTGCAATTCGTCCAAAGGGACTACTTGGGTTTCATCAGATAGGCAGTTCTTCAAATTGGATACGTGAAAAACATTGTGTACACTGCTGAGTTCCGCTGATAAGTCCAGCCGGTACGCCACCGGACCAACGCGTTCCGTTATCCGGTAAGGACCAACATATCGTGGGTTGAGTTTGTTTCGTTTTCCAAAGCGAACCACACCTTTCCAAGGTGAGACTTTGAGTAACACTCGATCGTTCACTTGAAATTCGAGAGGTTTTCGGCGCTTGTCTGCGTAACTCTTTTGGCGATCTCGTGCTGCCGCCATGCGGTTTCGGATTTGAACAATCTTTTCCGAAGTTTCAAGCACTAGTTCTGGACCAGTGATTTGGCTGTCACCCACCTATGCCCAGCAGAGTGGTGATCGACACTTCCGTCCGTACAGTGCTTCAAACGGCGCTGCTTTAATACTTGTGTGGTAGCTGTTATTATACGAAAACTCTACCAAAGGTAATTGTGGTTCCCAACTCTTTCCGAAATCCAATACGCATGCACGCAACATGTCCTCTAAGGTCTGAATAGTTCGTTCACTTTGCCCATCCGTCTGAGGATGGTAGGCTGTGCTCATATCAAGGCGTGTGCCTAGGGCACTCTGTAGCGACTTCCAAAAGTGCGAAGTGAAACGGGAATCTCGATCAGAAATGATTGAGACAGGCACTCCGTGTCTAGACACTACTTCCTTCATGTAGACGCGAGTTAGTCTTTCCATTTTGTCCGATTTCTTAATTGCTAAAAAGTGTGCCGACTTAGTCAACCGGTCAACAATCACCCAGATGGTATCGTATCCCGTCGGTGTTTTAGGTAATCCCGTGATAAAATCCATTGAAATGTGTTCCCATTTCCACATTGGAAGTTCCGGTTGTTGCAGCAAACCAGATGGTTTCTGATATTCTATTTTGACTCTGGCACAAGTCAAGCATTTGCTCACGTAGGTGGCAATGTCGGCTTTCATGTGCGGCCACCAGTAAAGTGCCTTTAAGTCATGGTACATTTTATCTGAGCCAGGGTGGATAGAATATCGGGACTTGTGAGCTTCGTCCATCACTAGAGTTCTCAACTCTCCGTATCGTGGAACCCAAATCCGGTTCTCAAAATATCGGACCCCGTCCGATTTGGTTTCAAGTTGCTTGTTCATGCCCCGCATGAGTTCTGATGGAAGATTATCATCTTTCAAAGCTTCAAGTTGTGCATCGCGAATCTGATCGGGTAAGCTGACATGAATCGTGAGTTGAAATGATCGCACTCGCCTGGGTTTATCGGTTTCTTTTCTACTGAGAGCGTCAGCCACTACATTGGCCTTGCCAGGGTGGTACTTGATGGCACAATCATAATCTTTAAGCAACTCGACCCAACGACGCTGTTGCATGTTCAGCTCCTTCTGATCGTAGATATGCTGGAGACTCTTGTGGTCGGTGTAAATGGTAAACTTGGTACCGTACAAGTAATGCCTCCATACCTTAAGGGCAAACACCACATCTCCGAGTTCCAAATCATGGGTCGTGTAGTTCTTCTCGTGAACCCGTAGTTGTCGAGAGGCATAAGCTATAACCTTCTCGAGTTGCATCAGCACACAACCGAGACCTTGTATCGATGCGTCACAGTGTACCTCAAAATTCTCCGTTCCCTCGGGTAGGGCTAGAATAGGGGCGCTACAGAGTTTGGTTTTCAACAGTTAAAAAGCGGATTCTTGCGCGTCACCCTAATTGTACTTAGTACCCTTGTGAGTCAAAGCGGTGAGGGGTTGAGCAATCTTTGAAAATCCTTCAATGAAACGCCGGTAGTAGCCGGCCAGTCTTAGGAATTGCCGCACCTCAGTCGGGGTCTTAGGTGCTTCCCAGTTTTTGATGGCCTCTACCTTACCGGGATCGACATGGATACCATTCTCGTTGATCACATGTCCTAAAAAGTGAACCTCGCGAAGCCAAAACTCACATTTCGAGAGTTTAGCATACAGTTGTTCCTTCTTCAACAATTCCAGAATTACCCTTAAGTGTTCCTCATGGTCAGCCTTGTCCTTGGAGTAGACCAGGATATCGTCAATAAACACAATCACAAACTTGTCGAGGTACGCCTTGCACACTCGATTCATGAGATCCATAAATACGGCTGGTGCGTTAGTTAGACCAAAAGGCATAACCGAAAACTCATAGTGACCATACCGTGTTCTGAAAGCCGTCTTTGAAATATCTTCATCGCGCACTCTAAGCTGATGGTAACCGGATCGCAGATCGATCTTCGAGTAATAACTCGATCCTTGGAGCTGGTCAAACATATCATCAATTCGTGGTAAAGGATAACGGTTCTTGACCGTCACCTTGTTCAACTCCCGGTAGTCGATACACATGCGGAAAGTCCCGTCCTTCTTTCGGACAATTAAGACGGGGGCTCCCCATGGCGATGAGCTAGATCGGATAAAACCCTTATCCAACAAATCTTGCAACTGGGTGGACAGTTCCTGAAGCTCCGCCGGTGCGAGCCGATACAGGGCTCGTGCTATGGGTGCTGCACCGGGTGTCAACTCGATTTGGAATTCGACTTGTCGTATAGGAGGGAGTCCAGGCAGATCCTCCGGGAAAACTTCCGGGAAAACTCGCACAATCGGTATATCTTCAATTCGCTTCTCCTCCGCGGGTTTCTCAACAATATGCGCCAAAATTGCCGGATGACCCTTTCGTAGATACTTCTGCGCCTTCATGAGGGTAATGACGCTGGTGGTCATGCCGCTTCTTTCGCCCCGGATCGAAATGATCTCGCCGGAAGGGGTAGTAATGTGGACTATCTTGTCGTGAAATATAATCTCCGCTCGGTTCTCGGATAACCAGTCCATGCCGACCACGACATCGAAACTACTAAGCGTAAAAGGAATAAGGTCGATATCAAAAACATGACCTGGCAGTTTCAACTTACATCCCACAAGTACATGAGTCGTTACCATAGTCTTACCGTCAGCTAATTCAACAGGAAACTTAGCATCTAACGGGGTTGGAGTTAAGTCTAAGAGTTGACTAAAGACTTTCGACACAAAACTCCTATCAGCTCCAGTGTCAAACAATACAGAAGCAAAACAATCGTTCACAGGGAACTTACCAGTCACCACGTACGGATCATTGCGGGCTTGACCCGACCCAATAACAAATGCTCTTCCTTTACCATTGATTCCACCACCATTGCCACTTCCATTATCTCCATTTTTGTCGTTCTGTTTCAGCTTGGGGCAGTCTTTCTTAAAATGTCCCTTTTGTCCACACTCAAAATATCCCTTGGTTGTCATGGGTGGTTTAGGAGCACCATTTGCCGCAAGGTCTCCTCTACATTCCTTTGCTTGGTGACCTATCCTTCCGCATCTCTGACACTTGACACGGTCACACGGGCCAACATGATGATAGTTGCACCTGTTGCACTTCGGATATTTCCCAGCATATCCGCTCGAACCCTGCCCGCTACCGTTGTTATTGTTATTGTGACCCTGATTGTTGAAGCTCCGGGTGAATTCGGGCTTTCGGTAGTGTTGTTGCTGTGGGAGGTTCGAGGATGAGGATCTGGTGTTGTCAAACTTTCTCTTTCCATTGTTCGGGTTGTTGTTGCTGTTGTTGTCAGTGTTCGGGTTGTCACGGGCTTTAGTGGTTGAACCCCTAGGTGGTAGCGCACCTTGGGTCACTGCTTGATCCGTTAGTTTGTGAGCTAACCGAATCGCTTGTTGATTCGTGGCTGGCCTGGAAGACGTCACCATGCCCTGAATTTGCGGTGCTAACCCATCAATATACATTTCAATCCTCTTACTCGGCGGGTCTACCATCCGTGGACACATCACAGCCAACTCGTGAGAACGGGTGGTGTAGGCTTCGATTTCTGAACCCACCATCTTCAATGACCAAAACTCGCATTCCAACTTTGCAATCTCCTCTCTCGGAAAGTACTCTTCTCGCATCATGTTTTTGAACTCCTCCAGTTCATCGCGTTAGCCAGTTCCAATCCAAATATCTGCACATTTGAATTCCACCAAGTGAGGGCAGAATCTTCAAGTGTTCCAGCAGCAAATTTGACCCTACTGGCAGGGGGACAATTACACATCTCAAACGCCGATTCGGCCTTCTCAGCCCAACGCAGGAAGCCTATAGCTCCCTCGGTGCCCTTAAACGTACTGTGCTTGCAGTCAAGGTAGTTTCTTGAAGGTACACGTTCCAATTTGACGTCCAGCTTGGTTCTGTACATGTGTGGCTAGAGCGGCCGCCGCATGGTCATTCAGCAGAGTTTGGAGTTCTGCTGCAGTCAAGTTGATGTTACCACGTCTGTGTCCAGCGTTTCTTCCAGACATCTAGGTGTTATCCTTCTCAGATGTCCTTGTCTGAGGACACCTCTGAGTGTGCCTCCGGCTCAGCCGGTTCTTCCTCCGGTTCCTCTTCGGGTTCCTCCTCGGGATCTTCCTCGGATTCTGAGCAATTTGCGTCTGTAAGATATCGCATCGCTCTAGAGCTATCTCTGTCCGGGATCCCGCCACAAGAAGTTGCTCTTGCAAATCTATCATATCTGCTTGCATTTTTCTCATAATCTTCATCTGTTGGTCGCTAGCATATTGCATTTCCTTCATAGCCGCTGTCAGGCGGAAAATTTCCTCCTTAGTTTCGGTTCCATCTCTTAACAGTCCGGAAACGTTCGCTCTCGCATAGCGCATGTAATCCACGTCACGCTCCAAGCATGAAACAACAGCTGCGAGAACTCGCTCTACAGGTTCGGTTATGGGTGGTAGGGTGTTGGGGTAAGCAGGATGGTTCGGGGGTGGCAATGGTGGAACTTGTTCACGATAGATCATACGTCTGATCATATTAGGGTACCAATCCCAGCTAACTTCGTTTTCGTACATGCCTCCGGATAAGCGATACCTCTTCGGTGCGGGAGCTTCGAGTTCCGGGACTACTCGGGGTGGCGATGCGGTAGGTAACTGCGGTTCCTTCCCGTGAGCATGAGTCATCGGATCGGATGATGATGAGGGTGGCGTCGACATCCCTACAGGTAAGCCGTGTATGCGCGCGTATGAATGAAAGAGGTAAAGAGATAAGATAACAGAACTACACAAACCTATGCAGTGCGTATCATTATAACTAATGGGTCGTCGCGGTTATAGTCTAGTATGCATGCAGCTTCTAGTTCGCTATAACCAATGGCTCTGATACCAATCTGTCACACCCTCAAAATCCACTAACGGAGTTTTATCGTCTGAGGGTGTGAACTAACAGGATCGGAATCATTAGTTATAATCAAACCATAAAACAAAGTTTCAAAACCATGAAAACGTTTACGAGTAATTAAATGCGGAAGCGTAAAACCATAAAAACCAATGTTGCGTCACGCAGGACGACTTAAAACCCAAAGATAACAGTTTAAAATAAGTTTGCATAATTAAAAGTATTTCAAGCAATGCATGATCCTAAACCGCGCGCCCGTCTCGGCTACCTGAGAATAACATACTAAAAGTGTCAACACAGGGTTGGTGAGTTCACGAGTTCAAATAAAATAAAGCGTTAGCGTTTGCGTTCAGCGTCTTGCGTTAAGCGTTTTGCGTTCAGCGTTTTGCGTTAAGCGTTACCAGATAGTGTTATGTCAATTATATATCTATAGGTAGCTAGCCTATAAAACAAGTATTACTAAGTGTTCGACACCGAAGCTGACTGTTTATCATTTGCCTTGCCACCAGGTCTATCCCGACCATGGTATGTGTTTAGCCAAGATTACACCCACTCGACCTCCAGTCGAGTTTAGCGTTGGGTGGGGTTTGTCAAACCCAGTAGTACTACTCAACAATGACTCGCTATTATCCAATATTAAACGGTTCGATGTGAATGAAGGACTTTAGTTAACGCGTTTGCCACTTAGTCTTTACGAGTGATATATAATTTATACTAACAAAATCTTAAATGCGTTTTCGGAGTATGTTATCTCCCCCAAGTGAAAAGCGTTTGAAAATAGTTTAGAAGGGGTAAGTGAACTCACTGTTTGCGAAGTATTCCCAAAATAAATCACCAAGATGCGTGTCACAGAAAAACTCTCTCTAGCGTTCTAAAACAACATAGAGATTTTTTTCTAAGTGTCGGAATATTATCGAGTCTCTAGACCCGGCACATAATACCTATGCACACAGTATGTTTCGTGTTTCGTTTGTGAATCGTGTGTGACTTTAACAAGTGTATTTGTGATACGTTACATGTGTGAGCAATTATTTACGTGTCATGTACACCGGAAGCAGCCTCTCTATCCTTATGGGGTAGAGGTAAGGCTGTCTACATCTTACCCTCCACAGACCCTACTATAGCTTTGCTATTGGTGGGATATACTGAGTACTCGTATTCATAATGTACATCACTAGCAATTACTCCCCGTAAGGGCAATTTGGTCAACACATAACAATTAACTATCAATTATTCCCCACGAGGGCAATTTGGTCAAATCATGACAATCAATTAGCAATTATTCCCCGCAAGGGCAATTTGGTCGAAACACGATAATAAATTAGCAATCACGTTGTTTCATGCAACTTTCACAAAATTCAGCAACTAACTTCTTAACGACAGAATTCTACTTGCAAAACTAGTCTATCCCACCGATCATAGCATCACAATTAATTTACCAAAAATCATCACAAAAGCATATATGTCTTAGGTTTCCAGAACATATTTTATTATATTTTTATTCCACATGAGTTTCTCACAATAATCAAATCATTACAGCAAACTCATAACAGTCAAATTCATGCGCAACAGAATGTTATTTGAAATTCCCGTTAAACGAAAAATCCAATAAATGCAAGACCACTTGGGTTAGGTTCCTAACTCAATAAGTCAACTTCCAGAAGTGGAACCAACCCAATTGGTCTCGTAGTTCATGAGATATAACATTTACAAAACAACCTAACAGCAGGTCTAACAACTCAGCTTTGCACAACGTTTTTGTAAAATCATAAAGATTAACTTTTACTCGTCCAAAAATTACAAACTTGGACTCTATAAAAACTAGACTCAACAAAGTACCCTGTAGTGTTAACAACCTCAACCAATTTCCACATTAACATTTATTTACAGTCGTCTAAACATAACTTACAATCTGTCCAGTACCAGTTTTAACCTTTAATCACAATTAAATCGTTTGACCAACCAAAACACCTCCAAATTTGGCGTGGTTGGACTTTCTGAAAACTAGACTCAGAGTAATACCTTGTAGACTCATAATTTGCTCAGTTTGCTTTTATATTCAACAAGTTACACATCATTCAATCTTAACAATCACTGCTGTCAAAAACTCAGCAAGCCTAAACAATCATCTAACATGCATCCTAAGCATACGACATAACCCAAAACATGTAATACACATAATTAATCATAGAAAATCAGTAGCAACCCTCTAGGGTTTACAAACAATCAACGATTCATCAATCTTTCACCGTTCAAAATCACATATGATCCTCAATATCAACAACCAATACATAATCAATCGTCCTCTAGCAATAATCAATCATAAGAACACTTAATATGATATTCAATAGTTAGGGTTTCATATTTATACCTTAAAACGCAGAAATAAACCAAGGGAAACGTGAGGGGTGCTTAGAAACGAGTGTAGGATGCTCCGATTATGAAGAATCAAGTTTAAACGAGTGTGATGTGTGTGTGTGTGAGGCTGCCGTCGCAAGAGGGAGGGGAGAAAGGGGCTGGCCGATCGGGTTTGTGAGGGAGAGAAGGAGGTTAGGGTTTTAATATTATTAATAATAATATATTACACTTTGGTCCCTCAACTTCTAACTTGTACTTTTCTAGCCTAAATTAACTAGTTTGCATCTTGAGTTAGCGTTTTATACTATGTTATCACATAACACATAAGTCTAACACATAATTATCACATAATTATTGTTTTGACGTTTTTCGTTTATTCACCAATCGTTTGCGTCAACTCGTTTGCGTTTCGGTGCAATTCCCGAAAGACTACACATGTAGTAAGTGTTAAGCGTCATTTAAACCCTAGTTTAAATGTAATGAGGTGTGCGTTATAGATCCAGTGATCTTTAAGTTTGACTTGACGGAGTTGAGTTAACGGAGTTAACCTGAAATTGACGATTGTCATAGTATCTTGGAGGTGGGTCGCGGTAACCCATCAACACTACGTCAAAATGATTCTTCGGGTCCGGATATGGAGATGCGGTCACATCAGATGAGTAGTTAAAAAATGCCTCAGCAGCTTCGTTTTGTTGGCGGATTTCGTTCGCTTGTTCCTCCTCTGTCGGAATCGTGCCTTGATAGGGTGGAAAGCCTGATGATGCTTTATTTCTCAGTTCCTCAAGGTATTGCATATACGGATCAACCGAGCCATAACTTGGGTTTTGGGGAGAGAGTGATTCCTCCATTGGGGTTGACAATTCATTTGGGTTCTCAGGTATTCTTCTTCCGGTTCCTCCTCGGATTCTTCCTCCAGATCCCCTTCTTCCTCGGGTTCTTCTTCCTCCATTACTTGAACAGTCTCTTTCACAATCGGGGGCATTCGGAAACTCTCATAGGGCATCATTACTCTCATCTTGGGCTTGCGGGATGGTCCTTCACCATTGTTGGGTCGGAAGTAAACAGAGTCAAAGGCGGAGCTTCCAGTGTGCCATCTATGTTGATCAGAATGGCGTTGCATTCAATCAGATGAGGGAGATCTTGGTTCCTTCTTAATTGGCCGGTTGGAGAGGAAAGCATATGATGAGTGAGGATTTGGTGGTAGGTATGTTGGATTATCAGATGGGTAGTATGGTAGGATCTCCGATGGCTAATATGTGGGGATCTCAGATGGGTGATATGTTGGAACTTCGGATGGATGGTACATGGGTATTGTTGGCGGGTGGTAGCTTGAATGCCTCAGTGCTTGATATCCTTCCATGAGGTATCGTCGGATAGATTGATCGGATTTTGTTTAGTACCAGGGAATTGAAATGGTTTGGTTAGGTCATGTTCCACGCCTTGATCAAAAAATGCTTCATAATAGTCTTCACTCATATTATCTTTGGGTAGAGGTTCGGCGACTCCAATCTCCTTTGCTTTTCGTACAAAGTTATCCATGATGCTCTTGAATGACATCTAACATTTTGGGTGGTTTAGAGTGAGGAGGGAAAGAAAAGGTTTATCAGCCTATCTTATCCCTATTTCAAATAAACAAGTAATGAAAATATTTTCATATACTTGGATCGAAGCTTAGGTATTATCTTGTAATACCTAATTCGCTAAGATTGATGGCTCTGATACAAACCTGTCACACCCCCATCTAAGGCCTAGGAGTATGACCAACAGTTGGTACCACAATTGTAAATAAATCAGAGTTACGTCTTAATAGCGGAAGTCTTGAAACTTGTGGATTTAAAATGTAATATTTACATATACAAAAGACGGGATTTAAAAGTTTCACGTTTGATGTTTAAGGATTACTTGTTTTACAAAAAAAACACCGTTTATCATTATATTAAATTTAAACAAAAAGATCCGAGCCATCGGATATCTTGAACACTTCGTCATTCCAAGCACTAACCTTGATCACCTGCAAAATGTAAGAAAATACGTCAGCAACGAATGCTGGTAAATATGTTGACGCTAAAAATATTTTCTTTACTTAATCACCCCTCGACACTACGTAGGTCATGGCCCAACGTGGCTTAGGAATAATCAAGTTAAAACAACACAATTCATAAACTCAAGTCTCTACACTCGGTCCCCCCCCTAGCAAATACTGCAGCGTTCGACTAGTTGAGTGCCTAGACGTATACACAAGGTCATACTCCCCGCAGGCGAGCGTAATTGTGACCAGGTGTGATGTGTCCATCACATATGTAAGGATCCAGACAAACCTACACGATAGCCTGAGGCTAGTGTTTATACCCTTGTTTATAAATGTTTTAGAGACACTTAGTCTCATGTAAAGTTTTTCATATAACATATTTGACTCGTTTGAAAACAAGTTTGTAAAGTTGGGGCGTATTCACCTTTTTCAATTTGGATCAGCTTCAAACACCGTCTGAGGGTCTTTCCCGTTGCTATCTCGCACCTATAGTACGAGTATAACCAATTGTTTGTCGGATATACAATCCGGCTTAAGACCTTTAGTCTTATTTTATAAACTTTACCTCGATAAACCTTTAGTTCAAAATCTCTTTTACTTTAAAACCTTTAGTTAAAAAGTAATATTATAAACCTTTAGTTTATTTATAAAACCCTACGTTTCTTCTTCTCTAAGAAACATATTCTTTTCTTTTCTTTATTATTTAAGAATAGTTATTATTACTTAAATAATATTTTCATAACAAAGAATATATATATAGTTACACACATATATACATATTTATAAATATTCATAATTCCTTTCTTTTACTTTTCTTTGTTATATATTTTCTTTACTTTATCGAGGTATCGAGTATAACCTCGACTTAAGGTTTAAACCATTATAATATTTTATTATTATTTTATTTGGGCATTATACCTACCTTTGCTTGGCTTATAAACCCTGATTACTCGAGTAGCACTTCAATACCGTTTCACCTTCTTGCTCAACTTCTTTTCGTCACTTTTTTCCTTGGCACGCCAATCAATGAACATCAATACTTCAACACTCGTCGGCACGCTTAATCACCATGATGTCGGGAAGTACAAACGCCTTCTTGGTTGGTATGTCAGTGGAAGGTGGTACGAACAACGAGGAAATAGGCACGAAAATCGAGGAATCGGGGCACGCTTTTCGAGGAAGTTCTAGATAGAAAGTGGGTATTCTAGAGAGAGATGAGAGCTGATGTTTGGTGTGGAAAATGCATGGGCTCATGCCCAATATTTATAGGCAAATCTGGGAGGGCATCGCGATACGCGATGGCCTCCTTGGTCACCCGTCGTGTATCGCGACGTAGGTCGCGCCAGTCAACATATAGGTCTGCCACGTAGCAGACGGTGTGCCATGTGTCGACACGTGGCGGACGACGTGCCATGTGTGGCCACGTGCCGGGACACGCGTCAGGTGGCGTGCCACGTGCCTTGTTGTCAGACAACCCATCGCGATACGCGATGGGTCTCTCTTCTAATCCATCGCGTATCGCGATGGGTCAGGGAATCCAAATTTTTATTTTTCACCCTAAGGTTTGATTTTTGACACTTTTGGTCCCTTGACTTTGGAAACTTGATTATTTGAATCCGATATTTTCACGATGTTACACTTTTGGTTGGTTGATCTATAAATCCTAGACTACTTGGCATCCCTTTGTAGCAATGTGTCGTTAACGTAATGCAATTAACGATAACTATTAAATCCTAGACTCTTTGGCATCCCCTTTTAGTTAGGTGTCGCTAACGTAATTCTATTAGCGATTTTATCCAAATTATTGCTTTTATTTATTGTTTCGTATACGAGTTTTGTGGATCTTTCTTACTATATATTGTATGCTCAAACTTATGAATTGCTCACCAACCTTTGTGTTGACAAACTTTATTTTATGAAATGTTACATGTTTACATCTTGGTTGATTATGGAGCTTGTGGAGAAAACGTTACAAATACCTTTAGGAGATTAGCAAAATGAACAATATTTAATTTGCTATGTTTTGTGATATCTTGTTATGACTATGTATTGAATATTTGTTATGTGACATTTTCGATGTTGTGAAATTAAATATTGTCGCTTTAAATAGTGTCATGTGCTTATGGGCAATCGTTACATCTCGGCATGTTCCGCCGCCTTTGGTCGAGGTGTGACATAAATCGTACGTAGAAACCCTGTGTTGCGGTGGTGAACTGACACGGGTTCGGTTGGTAACAACTTACGGCTCCGAAATTTGAGCAATAAGTTAATTCGCCAACACTCAAAATACAACAAATTAACATATTTACAAAAAAAAGACCATAACGAAAACCAAAAATATGGGGGCGTTGTGGCCTTGACCTGACGTGGATTTGTCCAGAATCAATGGAAGATTCCAGACGCGTTGCGCCAGGTTGATGTTATTGACAGTTGTATGTGTCAACTTATCAAATCATGCAGTGCGTCTTCGAGTTGAGGTGAACTCGATCGGTGCCAGGTTACTAAACCAGTAATCACACAACAAATTAACATAACAAAACACGTGTTGCGGTTACGAACCGATGACACTTCGATTGATATCTGGTTACGACCCAAAAAATAAAGCAAATCATAAATTCGTCCACTCTTAAACATACAACAATTGAACATATTTATTTTTTGTTAATATGTGACGAACAAAAAAAACACGCACGTTGTAGTTGCGAACTGATACGAATTCGTTGATTATGGAATCGAGGGATAAAAAAAGTTATAAAAAACCCACGCATTGCGTTTGCGAACTATCGCGAATTCAGTCGGAATTGACGTTGTCGAGACTAAATCGTACATAGAAAACCATGTGTTGTGGCGGTGAACCGATACGGGTTCGGTTGGTATCAGGTTACGATACCGAAATTAAATCAATAAGTTATTCGTCCACACTCAAAATACAAAAAATTAACATATCAACATAAAAAAGACCACAGAGAAAACCAAAAATATAGACGCGTTGTGGCCTTGACCTGACGCGGATTGGTTCAGAATCGATGGACTAAAAATTACTCATGGGAGAAAAACCATGGATTGCGACCGCGAGCTGACACGAATTTGACCGGAATCATTTGACGGTATCAACGATAGTGAAAAAAACCGCTCATTTTCCGGCAGCGAACCGACACAAATTTGATAATGTAAAACAAAGTAAAAGCAAATAAGAAGTTTGGCAACCAATAACATGATTGCGTCGCCAAACTCCTTAATAATAATAATAATAATAATAATAATAATAATAAATGTTAGATTGTTACATTATATATTTTGTTGATGTTTGAAACACCTATGATATCCCATTTGTGAAGTTAATATTCTTAATTTGTTGTCTCTATATGAAAACCAATAATAATACATAGGCCCTGTTTGTTTTTTTTAGAGATTTAAGTCTGAATCTAAATACCACATCTGAATGTTAAGAGGTGGCTTAAATGTCTGAAATCTGAATCATTAAGAGGTGGAGGCTAGAGACGAACCTCTAGTCGTCGGAGATGGAGCCTAGTCTCCGGGTTAGAAGTTAATGGAGGTCGGAGACAAACGTATATTTTTTTTGGGTTAAGAGGTTTTCAGACCCACTAAAAACTCTTACTGGTTCAGATGCTATTAAGACGTCGAACCTCTTAATGCCAGGAAAAAAAACAGCCCCACGTCTAATTACGTCTGACCGAATCAAACGTTTTCCTCTATTCAGAGAAAATAGGCAAAAACAAACAGGGCAGTAGTCTACTTAGGTCATTAATGATTGATCAAATAATTGAGGAGTGATTGCTTCATGCATGAAGCTTAAAAGCGGCGTGATTTTTGGGTCATACTATCATTTTCTTGACTTATACTTCTTGACCAAAATACTATATAAAATTGAAAATCTATTTGAACCTTTTTTTCCTTTTGTTACACGAAAATGTTTATAAATATATTTTTATAAAACTACAATGCAACATCGTTTCATATGCTTCGTTCTTTAATTTTCGAACTTCAAATCCATCATATCATGGATATTCCATTATCATACTAACCAATAAACCAAACAAACATATATACATTTATATCCATATAATTAATGGCTTCGTTAGTTATGCTTTTCTACATCCATATTATTTTTTAATAAAACATTCGGCCTAGAGAACCTCACTTCTTATATCTAAATCGATGTGCCAGGTGCCTAAAAATTTATTTCCTTCCCTTTTCTTCTTCATTTTTAGTTTCAAACTGATGGAATAAAAAAAAAATTGGGACGAAGACGAAAAATATTTTGGACCTCAAGTAAATGAACTATTTTGTTGGATTTAAACAATTTAATTTTTAAATGAGCATACTTGGTTATGATTTTGGTTGTATAAAAAACATTTGTATAAAAATAGGCTTAAACATATCTCAAATAAGACTAGAACTCATAACCTTTTGATCAGAAATCATACCTCTTTGCCATTAAACTAAACTAGTTATTATGTAATTGAGTTTAAACATTAAATATACATATTGGTTTTCATTTCAACAAAGTAATGAGTTTGATGAATAGAGTGTAAATGGCACTTATATTTGACCATTTTGTTGTTCCATATCTTTGTAAATAACCTTTTCTAAACATAATTAATTTTTAACAAAAAAAATACTATTAAATCACGAATATATTTTTTATAGTTAATATGAATGTAATACTACAATATTAATTAAAAAAACTTTCTCAATGTCTTAAACTTGATGGCATGATTTTACAACTGTTTTTAGGCTACCCGTAATGGACCGGAATTTCCGGTGAAATTGGGCGAAGAAGGGCGAGCACACTGCCCCCTGGGCCACTTTTGGGGCAAAAAGGGGTGGGGCGTAAGGAATTTGTCGCCGGCCTTCTGTGTGTGTTGTGTGCATATATATTATTATTATATTAGGGTGTGTGATATATATATATATATATATATATATATATATATATATTAGGCTACAACACCATTACACCCCAAAAACAAAAACTCATTATTTGCTGACTGAGCGTCACATGACGCAAAACGCCCATTTTATAGCCGCACTACACATGGCCCTAGGATGGTACCCTGGTTTTACACAATTTTTTTAAGAAAAACATTATATGGATATATTAAAATGGTGAAATATATTATTAAAAAAACTATTAAATAAAGGGGTTTTAATAATTGGTTGGATACCTAAGAAGGTGATTTAGTATGAGAAGGGTAGTGTGCCAGGCTTGCACTCCAAACCTGGAAAAGGAATCCTCCAACTCCTCCATTAGGTTAGATTAGGTTGGGTCTGCTTCAAAGCCAACCTGATTCCCTCCCTTCACTTCTTACTTGCATCCATGCACATGGATATATATATATATATATATATATATATATATAATATAATATTATTTATCAATCATCATAAAACATTTATATCACATACACATAATATTCCCAAGCCATCCAATTAACAATAGTTATATAACACATTCATAGACTTTTTCTTGAAACATGGTTAATAATTCATTTATGTAAGTTAAAAACTATATAAATTTCCAACATATTTTATAACTAACTATACATGTTTAGTTGGTTGTTTTTTAATATAGTAACTTCCAAGGTTGGAAAGGCAAAGCTCAAACGGTGGACATACTCACGGGGGCGGCTTCTCTTTCTTACTCTTTAACACCTTCACACAACTAGACATATATGAATACATATATATAATGCAACATATGCATACACACACATATATATATATATATATATAACCCTAAACTCTAACTTGACAACCCACCCTCCCCTAAAATATGGACACTCATGACGGTGGTGATATTATGATCATAAAGGGAAAGCGTACCAAACACCGAAGACCATCATCAGCGCTTACACTAACCCTTGCCTCCACCTCCTCCTCCACCACCACCACCAGCGACATGATTGCTCCGGTGAACCATAATGGGTTCTTTCAACTACCACCCACAACCTCTATTGAGTTCACCAACATTCTTGATCAAGATAACCATGCCAACAATGACCAAGACATAGCCAACTGCCTCATGCTTTTGGCTCATGGGCATCATGATCTACCTCCACCGTATCCATTAACAGTGGTGGCACCATCTCGATCATATGTTTACGAATGTAAAACATGTGATCGTGGTTTTGCCTCGTTTCAAGCCCTTGGTGGCCATAGAGCCAGCCATAACAAGCCTCACAAGGATGTGCATGAGGATTCTAAAAATAGAACATTTAGTTTGGTTAGTCCAAACAAGAGTAATGTGTCATGTAACACTAGTGGTTCCACCAAAAGGCCTAAGGTTCATGAATGTTCAATTTGTGGTTCGGAGTTTACATCTGGCCAAGCACTAGGCGGTCACATGAGGCGACATAGATCCATGACCATGGCTGCAACAAGTTCTAATACATCAAATGGCCATCATGAGTCCAAGAGACACAAAACCATGCTAACGTTGGATCTAAATTTACCGGCTCCTACCGAAGATGATTACAAGGAAACCAATAATTCTTTTGGATCAAATAACCAAATCATCGTCTTTTCTGCACCTAACTTGGTTGGTTGTCATTTCTAATCACACGAGTTATTCTTTTTAACCATGTGAATTAACATGTTATCAGATATTTCATATATTCCATGTGTTTGTCAATATCCTGCTAACAAATGAGATCTGGTAGATCATAGCAATCACACGATCTATCAGGGTATGCTAACACCGTTATTCATTGTAATTTGATTCTTTGAAATTCTTTTAATTTGTTCATATGAATATACGATTCATGATGATTGTAACATTAGATTGTTTGACAAGGTGACATATATATTAGAGTTATGAATTGAAATTTGTTTATTATATATTCTTATGTAGTGATTATCTTATAATCAACTTAACAACCTTAAGTATTTTTCAAAACAAGGCTCATTATTATTGAAAATTAATTTACTAAATATATCTAGTAACAAAATCAACACAATATGGTCTCTTTGTGTTTGTAATATAGTGCAACGGGTTGAGGAGGCTTTTGTATCGGTTTTGTTGGTCCTTGTTTTTAGTTGTTTGTTTTATTAGTCTTTGTGCCGTTTTTCCTTTCGTTGTGTTTTTATGGGCCAGTTTGTATTGATATGTATTGTCCTATCCAGTTTCTTATAGTTTTTTTTTATAATATAGTTGTTGCTAGAAAAAAACACAATTTCACCGATTTGATTCATTGAAACCGTGCAAGAACATTGATGATATATGGTTCATTATTTACAACAAATAAGTAAATGCTTACTGATTAGGTACGGCATACCTTGTGGCATTACTTAGGCAGCCTACCGGATTCTCTACGTTCGTTAAAAGTCAAGTTCAACACCAAATGCATGGGTTGTAATGGTTTATTTTTAAATTATTTAAATCAAAATCGTTAAGTGTTGAAGATTTGAAATTGAACCACACCAAAACATGAGTTTTAGCACCAGAGGGTTTGACGTAATACTTTTAGGAATATATAATGTTTCAGCATATATGTGAGAAAATTACGCTTTTGGTCTCTTATGGTTTGGTATGTTTTCAGTTTAAAAATGAATCTTTTGACATACCATAGCCAATCGTTTGAATTCTATAATCCTTTTAGTCAATGTTTTAAAAACTAGTATTTTACTTGTACTGGATTGGGCTAAAAAATGACACAACCGGTTGAACCGGGTTATACCTGTAACACAATTGCAAACACAACATCGTCCTACTCTTAGACAAATCCCACATCCTCTGTTCTTGGAGCAGAAACTATTAGCCGTAGATAAGAGAGATCCTTGGCAAATCCCACATAAGTAAATGTCCTGCATTTTCAATCACCAACGGGTTTTGGGCTTAGTTGGCTGTGGAGCACATGAAAACTCCACGGTTAAGCGTGCTTAGGTGGAAGTAGTACTAGTGTAACATCCCCAAAATTTCGATCCAAATTTGACAACTAAGTAAAGTTGGAGGATCAAAATTATTCCGTAAAATAAATGTTGGGAAAATTCAAATAAAGAAAATAAAACCATTCTATGAGTAAATTAAAATATCAAATGTTGAAGATATGAAATAAGGAAATTTCATCCCACATTGAAAGATGTAAGAAAGTGGAAGCATTCCACATGTGCATAAATAAATAAGTTAAAACTCATCCCACATGGAAAGTGGTAAAGAAATGGAAGCTCTTTATAAGGAAGAGATTTTCCATAATAATATTCTTATATGCCTAGTATGCACCCAGTGGTCCTAGCAGAGGGTGCAAAGCACCCGACGCGCACGCGCATGCGATGGGCGCTTTGATGGCGTACTTCGCAGCCGACGCTCGGGCGATGGGCGCTTTGATGGCGCACTTCGCACGCTCGCATCGCCGCTTGAGAGCCGCCTTAGTATTTTTGGACAACGAGAATCAGACTAGAAATGACAAGCTATAAAAGACAAGGGACTAAAAGTGAAAAATAATATACAATGACCCATCGCGCTACGCGATGAGTCCAAGAAGACGGCCATCGCGTATCGCGATGGACCTTGATGACTCAGGGACACGTGTCACACTCAGGTGACACGTGGCAGCAGGGTAGGACACGTGGCAGTCATGCATAAGTGGTGGCATCGCGCTACGCGATGGCCACATAGAAGACTCCATCGCGTATCGCGATGGAGTCCAAAATCAGCTATAAAAAGGATGCCACGAGCTCATTCCCCACACACCTCTCCACTCTCTCTCTAGAATCACTCTCTCACTACTTCGGTTTCCGTGCCGACCCGACAATCATTACCTCGTAATACGTGCAAATACTCGACGTGTTTCTTGAAGTGTGTGCCACCCGAAAATAACCCGACAATCTATCTCGAAGTACGTGCACAACACGACGGCCACCATATGTTGCCTCGTTTTGCGTGCCAACCTCGAAGTTCGTACTAAACCTCGAAGTTCTGACAATCTAAACACCAGTACACAACATAGAGTAGAAGTGCTGCTCGTACGAACTTAGGTATCTAACTTCGAATACCCGTGTAAGGTACGGGTTCTGACCTAAGTCATTATGGTATTATTATTATTATATGGCTTGGACCATAGTCAAGGGTATAGCCCAAACCTTGATCAAAATTATGTTTACATAAGCTTTAAACATACAAAGGATTATAATAGTGTTTCTTTACAACTAAGAAACATCAGTTTTTCATTCATAAAGAAATATAGTTTCTTCACGATTAAGAAACATAGCATTCATATACAAAGAATATGGTTAAAACATTGTTTCTTCATGTGTAAGAAACATAAGATTTTACATGCATAGCAGTCAATGAATGTTTCTTCTTGAAGAAGAAACTCATCATATGATTTGATAAATAAACAGAAAGACTACGGGTCTAAATATTTTATTCAAACAAATGATCAATCAAGGTTTAAAGCTATTTAAACCAGACTAAAGGTCTATAGCCAGATCAAGAGACGATCCGGATATTTATATACCTATTTTATTATAGGTCAGTCAATCAATAAATCAGTCAGCCAATCATTCATTCATTCACAGTCAAGGTTTCAAACTATTGGTCTTACGCCTAGGCCCTAAGCCGGGTTGTGACAGGTTGGTATCAGAGCCATCGATCTTAGCGAATTAGGTATTTAATCATACCTAGGCTTTGATCAGAAATATATATCATTCTCATAAATAAGAGCCATCAGTCATAACTAATTAGGTATTAATGTATTAATACCTAAGATTTAACTACATGTTGAATAAATAGGGATAATCATAAATTGAAAGTTACATATCCCTAAACATAATCTGTAGCAATGTCTTATATAAAACTACTTTAGGCATATACGCCAAGTAGCTAGACATTCAATCACTGCATTCGAATCTGAGCCATCAGATATGGCCAGTAATAACAACTATTATACAATCTTTATCAGTCAAGAACAATCAATGGTTCCTAATTTGCCATATAGAGGGCAAACAAAGAATCTTTCTGACAATCAATAAATAGACAGAGCAATCTTATTACATAAACATCAGTCATGATAAATTAGATATTTAACAGAAAAATATTTAAACATTCAAATATTACGGATAAGGTAAAGTGTACAATAAGATAGGAACGCATTCCTACTTTCAATCAAATCTCACGCAGATTTCCAATCACAATAGTTATACCATTCAAACCTCAATCTGGTAAAGGAAAGGGATGTATTGGAACATCTCTACTCCCAAATTCTGAGTCCAGTAATGAAGACTCATATCAAATGACAATGGAAGAAAATTCAGATTCATACGACACTGAGAATCCATTAATTCTGATAAGCATAAATCAGAATATACAAGGAGCAGGATACAATATTGTCAAAAGGAAAAATAGTAATGGCTAATCCAAAAGACAATTATCGGGAACAACAATATCCTTACTTTACTCAAGGAAAAACGCTTGAATACGACTCAGAATTTCCTTAGAAGGAATGTATGGCATTGAAAATAAGTCTAATCATTACCAAATTAGCATAAGCAATGCTTAAGAAAGAAATGGAAAACAAGGAAAGACAAAAGAAAAGAAGATAAGCAAAAGCATCAAGAAGGAAAAACAAGAACAAGAAATTGATCATTCGCTGGAAGGAATAAACAATAACTTGTAATAAATATAGTAATAGTAGTTTTTGTGCATTCTTACTACTACAACATAAATAAAAGATATGTTTTACTTTCTTCGAAATACTAAACTTATCTTTAAATTATGTCATGGAATAGAAAGCATAAACTCTTAGAGTTATTTTCCCAACAAGTCTGGAAGAAAATATCAGCTTAAAGGAAAAGTCCAGGTGGACAAAATTCAGAGAATAAATAACTCCAAATCAATGCCAAAGAGGTATTTAGCAAAAGAGACATAAACAAACCTAGAAAGAGAATTAGAAATTCTCATGGGTTGTCTGTACACAAGGTATATACTAGTCATTTCAAGAGTATAAAATAAAGAACAAACTAGTAGAACCCTATCAACAGGATATTCTGAAAGAGCTATGGTAATTAAGAGATATGGATATATCATCTTATAAAAGTTCTTTAATATCATTCTCAGTCAAAAGGGTAAAACATATGGATTATGCCCAATAAATAAACCTTAAGGAAAGGTTAATCAAGGTTCAAGAAAAAGTGGAAAGGCACATCTATGAAACAATTTCTTGTAGCATTAGGTTCACATATCACGCAATATATCATCAGTATATAAGTTTCTTTCATACTGATGCAATTCCATTTGTAGAAGGTTGAACCTAAACAGTCAGTAAATAATGATGAAATTTCCAATCAGAGAAGCAACAAAAATATGACGCAATCTGACCATGAGATTCCTGAACGATATTTAGTCAAAATGCAAGAGAGAATTCATGACACAATGATCTCTCTTATCAATATGAAATGGGAGATATACAAAATTAAGCATTTAAATAAGATTATTAGAACTCACCCGTGTCAAAATGCTTATCATCATGGAAAAACCATTTCAAGAACTTCAAGAGCCATTTAGTAACTTAAGGTTGTAGTTTAAAGAACTTCAAAACCTACGAACCAAAGGAGTTCTATGGCAATCAAGGTGTTATACCAACTTTACGATGACTTGAAGAGATCGAGTCCATCGTTATCATTAGTCAATGTACTAAGATTCAAAGGACTTAGTACACATCTTTAAAATTCAAAGGTGAAGTTCTAGAATGGTGGAACAATCTAATCGCAAGAAAGGGGAGAGAAACTTTGTATCAAATGAAATGGGAAATATTCAAAGAACTCGTATTACAACAGTTTTGCCCCATACCGGAAGACAATCTTATTCAAACTAAGATGGATATCACAAATCTCATAGAGTACAACACTAAGTTCCTTAGAGATTACCAATCAACTTCGCTTCTAGACAACTCAGAATACGACAGAGTATTTCAATATATATATATATATCAGGATTACCCAAAGAAATAGGAGATATAGTAAAAACCTATAAGCCTCTAACAACCTCCTCGGCTATGGAATTGGCCAGGTATTTGATCAATAGTATGGTAAGAAATATGGAGGTTAAAAGAGAAAAATAGTATGAGAAAGAAGGAAAAGGCAATAAACAAACAAGAGAATAGCACCAACAAGGAGAAACCATTTAAATTCAAAAGACCAATCTATCATAACTATGATACACGACATTATGGAAAGTGTCGAAAACAAAAGCGATCATTCTGAAGACAACTGTGGAAGGAAAGCAGTTGCATGTTTCAATTATAGAAAACAGACATTTTTAAAAGAATGTTCAAAGACGCAATTAAAGGATCAACAACAATAGGAAGGAAAGAAACAAAAGGAGCATTTGGCAATCAAGAATAGAAACAAACAACAGTAGTCCGAGACTCAAAGGCATAAGAAATAGTTAGTTAACTCATATAAACTACTTGTTAACTCGTATTTAAACAAGAAGTTTTGTCACAATAAAAGGGTAAGTTAAATCCCTTAGAATACAGATCGTGATAAAGAATACTATTAAGAAAAGAGATAGTTAAATTTCGAAAGTTTTCGAAATTTAAGAAACTATGTTATTTAATGATTATCATCTATAGAAAAGATGAAATAAAGAGAATAAAGATTAGACATAAAAGTATGTCTTTTCAAAGGAAAATCAGTTAGTAGACCTTTGAAAGTAAACGGAAGGAATCCGTCAAGATCATAAGTAAAGGATATCGTTGTTCAAGAATAAATATCTTGAAAGTTATCAAGATGAATAAAGGATTCGGTAGACTGAATTCAAGATACAACCGAGTTAACATCAGTGAGTGTTTAGAATACACAAGGTAAGGTAAATAGTTAAACACAACTGGCCACTGTGCTTAGCAATTTATAATTACTTATGACATTCTAAACTATTGACTGAATACATCATCCTAAGATGTAAGTTAACAACAAATCAGGAATTTTAAACATTCAAACAGTTCAAGTTAAACTCGAGAAAACAGATTAGAAAGAATTTGCTAGTAAAGCAAACGAGTAAGAAATCATTCACAAACGAATCTCGAGGACAAGATTCATTCCAAGGTGGGGAGGATGTAACATCCCCAAAATTTCGATCCAAATTTGACAACTAAGTAAAGTTGGAGGATCAAAATTATTCCAAAATTAAGTGTTGGGAAAATTCAAATAAAGAAAATAAAACCATTCTATGGGGAAATTAAAATATCTAATGTTAAAGATATGGAATAAGGAAATTCCATCCCACATTGAAAGATGTAAGAAAGTGGAAGCATTCCACATGTGCATAAATAAGTTAAAACTCATCCCACATGGAAAGTGGTAAAGAAATGGAAGCTCTTTATAAGGAAGTGATTTTTCATAATAATATTCTTATATGCCTAGTATGCACCCAGTGGTCCTAGCGGATTGTGCGAAGCACCCGACGCGCACGCGCACGCGCACGCGCTCGGGCGAAGGGCGTTGGGCGATGGGCGCAATGTGGCTCTTTGATGGCGCACTTTGCACTTCGCCCGCTTGAGAGCCGCCTTAGTATTTTTGGACAACGAGAATCAGACTAGAAATGACAAGCTATCAAAGACAAGGGACTAAAAGTGAAAAATAATATACAATGACCCATCGCGCTACGCGATGAGTCCAAGAAGACGGCCATCGCGTATCGCGATGGACCGTGATGACTCAGGGACACGTGTCACACTCAGGTGACACGTGGCAGCAGGGCAGGACACGTGGTAGTCATGCATAAGTGGTGGCATCGCGCTACGCGATGGCCACATGGAAGACCCCATCACGTATCGCGATGGAGTCCAAAATCAGCTATAAAAAGGATGCCACGAGCACATTACCCACACACCTCTCCACTCTCTCTCTAGAATCACTCTCTCACTACCTCGGTTTCCGTGCCGACCCGACAATCATTACCTCGTAATCCGTGCAAATACTCGACGTGTTTCTTGAAGTGTGTGCCACCCGAAAATAACCCGACAATCTATCTCGAAGTACGTGCACAACACGACGGCCACCATATGTTGCCTCGTTTTGCGTGCCAACCTCGAAGTTCGTACTAAGCCTCGAAGTTCTGACAATCTAAACACCAGTACACAACATAGAGTAGAAGTGATGCTCGTACGAACTTAGGTATCTAACTTCGAATACCCGTGTAAGGTACGAGTTCTGACCTAAGTCATTATGGTATTATTATTATTATATGGCTTGGACCATAGTCAAGGGTATAGCCCAAACCTTGATCAAAATTATGTTTACATAAGCTTTAAACATACAAAGGATTATAATAGTGTTTCTTTACAACTAAGAAACATCAGTTTTTCATTCATAAAGAAATATAGTTTCTTCACGATTAAGAAACATAGCATTCATATACAAAGAATATAGTTAAAACATTGTTTCTTCATGTGTAAGAAACATAAGATTTTATATGCATAGCAGTCAATGAATGTTTCTTCTTGATGAAGAAACTCATCATATGATTTGATAAATAAACAGAAAGACTACGGGTCTAAATATTTTATTCAAACAAATGATCAATCAAGGTTTAAAGCTATTTAAACCAGACTAAAGGTCTATAGCCAGATCAAGAGACGATCCGGATATTTATATACCTATTTTATTATAGGTCAGTCAATCAATAAATCAGTCAGCCAATCATTCATTCATTCACAGTCAAGGTTTCAAACGCTCACCGATGGACAGTTGAATACGTTCAAACCTTTTCAATCAGTCAAAACATCTTTATACTCGATAAGATGAACGGATGTTTGTCTTAACGAGTCAATCAATTTCTACATGAGATCGTGTGAATCTCTAAAACTTTATAATACAAAGTAGAAAATAAAGTCAACTCAGACCGAATACACATGTGTCTGGATCCAAACATAACCGTTCAGCCTAAATCATTCAAAGCTACGTGGCTGCAGGCTAATGGTCATAACTAGTCTCCCGGTAAGGGCTACGTGGCTCGGGAACAACTGTGTGTGTAGGGCAGTGTACATAGACCAGAAGTAGAAATGCTTCTGCTGAGCTTGTAGAGAAAACTATATTTGTATTATATTGTCATTCAAATGTTTTATTTAGTCATACGTGTTCACCAGCATATAGCTGACGTATTTTTCCCCACGTTTCAGGGAATACAGATTAGTACAGGTAGCAAGACATTCATGGAGTTAGATGCTCGCAAGGTAATGATGGCTCAGTTTTTAATTATTAAAATATTACAAACGATATTTCAACACCGGATATTTATTATCCGAGAAGTTTTCAAAGAAATTAATATTCTATTCAACCAAAGTCTTCCGCTAAAATAACCCGCAACTTTGATGTATTTACAAAACAGGTACCAACGATTGGTCATACGCCTGTGCCCTAAGCCGGGGTGTGACAACTAGGATGGGTGACCTCTTGGGAAGTCTCCATCTGGGCAACCAAAAACAAATCCGTGAGCTCTTCGTTGGGCAGAGCAGACAATATTGGTGATGTGAGGGGCCAGATGTTACAATACCGAAAGGTTCAACCGGTTGAATAGCTATCCTTATAAATTCAACTTCAACTCCAAAAATAACCCAAATGTAAATGATTTCATAACAAAAAAAAATAATCCAAAAGATAATCTATTAAAAAAATAATACAAAAGCACTAATTTTTAAAATTATAGTCCTAAAGTTTACACGTTTAAATGTTAATTGTTGGTTTAAAAGTAATTTAGAAAAATATGGGCCGCAAATATAAAAAAGTTCTCGTACTTAAAACCGGTTTGCCGGTAAAAACCGGTATTTTAGAAAAAAACCGTCGGTACGATGGTCTAGCAAACCGACAAAAGATATCGGGCTCAAAATACCGGCCTGCTATACGAAATCCGGTTTAATCGGCTCAACCGATTTTTAAAACACTGCTTTTAGTTTGATGCTAAGCCCGTGTATTTGTTAAATAATAAGACAATTAAGTCATTTCTCACCTAAAGACTATTTATGTAATTTATAAAGACCATTCAATAGTGGAAGGACTAAGTTTGGTATCATGAATGGGGAGGCATCACGATTAACTTTGGGAGTTTTAAGCGTGTTCTCTTGTTACACCCTAAAAATTTTTGCGCTCTAAATTCAAACTTCAAAAGTTTAGGGGCCTAAGTGTTATAATGCCAGCAAAGTTTAGAATTTTAAATGTAAATATGGAAGAAAAATATGTAATAGTGTGTCCCTAACCACGATATTAGAACATACGATACAACGCGACAATTCAGATGGGAAAGATCAAAACTTAGATAGAAATATCACTTGCTAGGAAATGAATTACGGGAGTCATAATATATGAAACATGGGTATCTTTTCGAGTAGAATATGGAAAAAAAAGGTTAAGCAGACCGCTACCTATATATACCCCAAGCTTTAACAGTCCACTGCATTGCGAAAAAGACATAAACACGTTGGTGACATGTGTAGCATGACTCATTTAACATTAGCAGTTTGCTAACAAATTGTAACATCCCCAAAATTTCGATCCAAATTTGACAAACTTAAGAAAGTTGAGGGATCAAAAATAATATCAAGACAAGTCAAGAGAAAATATTAAATAAGAAAATATAAGAAAAATAAGGAAATAAAAATATTTCCTAAGTTAAGTTTACTTACATGAAAGAAATTCCATCCCACAGTGGAAGATGTAAGAAAGTGGAAGCATTCCACCAAAGTATAAATAAGGAAGATGGAATCCATCCCACAGGGAAAGTAGTAAAGAAATGGAAGCTCTTTATAAAAGAGATTTTCCATAGTAATATTCTTTTATGAATATCATGCACCAAGTAGTCCTAGCGGAGGGTGCGTAGCACCCGACGCGCACGCGCACGGGCTCGGGCGAGGGCGAGGACGATGGCGACGGAGACAGCGAAGGGCGTTGGGCGTAATGTGGCGCTTTGATGGCGCACTTTGAGTCTAAGGAGACGGCCATCGCGTACCGCGATAGGCCGTGATGACGCAACATACACGTGTCACACTCTAGTGACACGTGGCATCATACCAGGACACGTGGCAGAACATGTCAGACCACGTGGCGACACGTGGCAGATGTGTCAGGCCACGTGGCGAGACCTCAGAAATGTGGCGGTCGCGGTACGCGACGAAGAAAGAAAAGGGACCCATCGCGTACCGCGATGGGATCCAAATTTGGCTATAAATAGGGAGGGCCACGGCTCATTCCCTCACACCCACATCCACTCTCTCTCTAGATTTACACACTCTCTCTACCTCGGTTTGCGTGCCGAACACCATTTTGCGTGCCACCGACCCGACAATCATTATCTCGTAATCCGTTCCAAATACTCGGTATTTTCCTCAAAGTGCGTGCCACCCTAAAGTAACCCGACATCCGTCTCGAAGTACTTGCATGACCCGGCGACACCAACATATTGTCTCGATTTGCGTGCCAAGGAAGGTGGATCAAGAACTCCTCAAGAAACGTGCATATAGAGTAGAAGTGATGCCCGTATAAACTTAGGAATATCTAACTCCGAATACCCGTGCGAGGTAAGGGGTTCTGCCTAAGTTATTATTTTATTATTATAAATGGCTTAGACCATAGTCGAGGGTATAGCCCGAACCTTGATTACGATTAAGTATAAAATGACTTTTCTTAAGCAAAGGTTATAGTCAAAATAATATTTCTTTATGACTAAGAAATATAATAAAAGAAATTATAGTTATGAAATTATGTTTCTTCTTGAAGAAGAAACTCAGTATAGATGTTTCTTCCTGAAGAAGAAACGTAGCATATAATTGATATAATAAAGAAGAGGACTAAAGGTCCAGATGTTTTATATAAACAAATGATTTTATCAAGGTTGAAGCTATACCAAAATAGACTAAAGGTCTAAAGCTAGATCGATGATCTAGTTATTTATACAAATGTTATTCTCGTACTATAGGTCCTAGGTAATAAAACAAGAAGAAGAGAACAGAAAACAGGAATCAGTATCAGAAACTGATTATAAACAGAAAAGGTGAATACGCCCCAAACATTTTATATTGAGTCAGAATGTTTGCATAGGATTTACGAATCCTTAAAAACTTTGTGTACAATAATAAGAAACGGACACTCTGATTAAGAGTATACATGTGTCTGGATCCAAACATACATGGTGACTCGGCATTTCCCCGAGGCCATGCATATCATCAACATGCCTCTGAAGGTCTACGGGACTGTTTAGAGAAATGATATTGTGTATATAATTAATTGTACATGGTACTTAGGGTAATTTGATCCCAATGTAGTTGGGTGCCTAATGAGTAGTCATAAAGGTATTATTGTTGGTTTCACAAAGGTATTGAAAAGATATTTTTAGAGTCAGCGTTATTCACCAGCTTTGTGCTGACGTATTTTTTCCCACCCATGTTACAGGAAAACAAGAAAGGTTATAACAAACAAACAAGAAGGATTAGAAGAATGGAGTTATAGTCATTAGATGCTATCTGATGGCTAAGATATTTTATTTCAAAATAATATAAAGAGTTATGTTTTATAAAGAAATGTATTTGAAATATCAAACGGGTATTTAAACCCGAGTTTTTATAAGTTTTCAATATAATAATATTTATTTAAAGACTTCCGCTAAAATAAAACCCGCAACTCTGATTTATTTACAAAACAGGTACCAACTATTGGTTTTGATTTTATTAAGTAGCTAAGGCAAAAGTGTGAAGGCTTTGTCCGAAAGTTAAATGCCACGGTTACAATCATAGCTAGTCACTAGGCTTGCCAAAATTACGATTATAGTTTATTGTGGTTTCTTTAAAACCTAAGCTTTGATCTTAGATAAGCATAATGAGACATTGTAACATGATGTTCAAGCTACCTAAAATAATTTTACAAAACTTCTAATAACATTACAAACAAACGTTTCTCAGTGTATAAAAATGTCTTCAATCAAAATGGGTTTATTTAGACGGTTAGATAGATTCTCCGACTATCCTAATGGCCCGTCTAATGTATAGTATTGTCAAAAGACAAGAATGAATATTTTATTAAAAGGTTTTGAACCATTCCCGAGTCTTATTTAAAGAGGGGAGGGGAAGGAAATGAGAAGAAAAGGTGAAGGAATCATGTTCCAGAGATATTTTAAGGATGAGAGGGGAGGGGAAAGGAGAGAAAAAACTAGAAAATTTAAGTGTATAATCAGGGCTGTCAAACGTGTCGGGTTGGCGGGTTAACGGGTTGCGGGTTGGCGGGTTAACGGATTGAAATGTTCAACCCGAACCCGACCCATATTATTATTCGTGTCAAATATGTCAACCCTAACCTGCACACACATAAATTCGGGTCGACCCGAACACGACCCGTTTACCCATATTTTTTAAACAACTTAATTTATATAATCAGGCATACAAATTATAATAAAATCAAAACCATATATTGCAAAATTCAAATGAAATTTAAGCATGAATCGATTTAGATATAGATGAATTTGACGATGCGTTCATGTATATTGGTGAATGGACAGAAAAATGCATCTTGGGGTAACGAAATTCTGGTTGAAAATTTAAAAGTGTCGTTCACGAAAAATAGAATTTAAGAGGAGACGTAAAAAGGTAACATGGGGAATACAAAATAATTAAATTCTCCAACACATTTTAAAACTAAGGAGGAAATATAAAATTAATTTTAAAGTATCTAAAATTAAACGGGTTAACGAGTCAACCCGTTTTTATACATGTCAACCCGAACCCGACCTGTTTAGAAAACAGGTCAACCCGAACCCGACCCGTTTTTTAAACGGGTCGTGTTAGCCGACCCAAAACCTGTTTTTTCGTGTCGGGTTCGGGTTGGGTTTCGGGTCGTGTCAATAATTGACACCCCTATGTATAATCATCTTTTCAAATTGGAGAGATTAAGAGAGAAAATGTGTTTGTATAATTAATTGTCTATTAACTCCTATATTTTCTTTCCCTTTCCTTCCATTTCCATTAAATTCAGGAACACGAAATAAAGTGACACATTTTCCTCCCCCTCTCTTTCTTTTCTCTTTTAATTCTCCTCCTTTTCTTTTCGCTCCTTAAATGAAACTCGGGAACAAAAAAGAATTCAACATTTTAAACAATGCCTGAATCTTCAAAAGTAGGTCCTAAAAAGGTTTAAGAAGCCTCACATTTATACATCACTATCCTCGACTTGACACATATCGTAATAAACGACTCATCTCCGCATAGTGGAAGAGAATCCGTTGATGTTTCGGTCGTGCTACCTAAGGTTGTGCAAGAAATCAAAAAACCGATCCAAACCCGAAAAAATGCTGGAAAATCCAAATGAAAAAAATCAAACCGAAACAAAAACCAAAGAAACGAAAACGAACCGAATTTCTAGATTTTTACTTGTAAGTTTTAAGTAATTTATAACAAGTTAATAAATATGTAACTCAAGTACGTTTACCCAAACGCATAGTAGTCTATTAGCTAATAACTAACAAAATCATTTATACCTAAATTCATTATATCGACCAACTTTCATTTCTGTCTAAAATTTAGCTCAAACGCAAATACCGAAACCAAAGACGCCAAAACCTAACGGTTTCAAAAATCCAAAAACTAAAATTTTAGTTTCCGATTCAATTTTAACTACAAACCACACCGAACCCACCGTATACAACGCTGACATAATAAACATATTGTTAAACGTGTCCAACACCAAATCAGATTGAAGTCTCCTAAAATCTTGAAGAATAATTAATATAATAATTAGTTTATTATTATTGGATAAGTTAGTCTTATTTTATATAATCCTGTTTGTGTTGGATTCAAATTACGTATTTGAGTTAGTATAGGATTAGGAACCTGGGTTTATATATACCTAAGGTTCATTGTGTTAGGAAATTATTAAGTTTTTCTCGTTAGTCGTTTTCTTAATAAAAGAGTCGATCGTGTGTTGATCAAATCTCGTGTTCGTAATCTTGATTCACCCGTTTAAAGTTTAACAAGTGGTATCAGAGCAAATTTATTTTTCCAACCATGCATCACCGTTGCCGGCCCGTTGCAACCCCGCGAGGGGCTGCCCCCTCTTCTCTGATAACGACTCTCAAAATCGCCAAGCTCTGATACCACTTGTTAAACTTTAAGCGGGTGAATCAAGATTACGAACACGAGATTTGATTAACACACGATCGACTCTTTTATTAAGAAAACGACTAACGAGAAAAACTTAATAATTTACTAACACAATGAACCTTGGCTATATATAAACCCAGGTTCCTAATCCTATACTAACTCAAATACGTAATTTGAATCCAACACAAACAGGATTATATAAAATAAGACTAACTTATCCAATAATAATAAACTAATTATTATATTAATTATTCTTCAAGATTTTAGGAGCCTTCAATCTGATTTGGTGTTGGACACGTTTAACATCCGACATCGACTCAAGTGTTAAATTCCAACACTCCCTCTAGATTCATACTTGTTCCTAGGGTCTTTCAAAACCCGCAACACTCGTTCTTTTTGGACTTGATTCTTGGACTCGTCACACACCTTCACACAAAGTTGCGTCTCAGTCGGTTACTCCTTAATTCACACAAGATTCTAGACATATCCAACTCTCCTCTGAATAACAGCCTTGTCGCATGCCTTGATCATCTTCGATGCTCTCCTATGAATACACGGTTCATACACGTCGAATCAGCCCCGATATCACACCCGATCTTACCGAACATGTTCTCCTATTTGTGGTCCTAATTGGCAGCACAAAACCACTAGTACTTGGTATCGCTTGACCCCCGGTTTCAGCCTACTAAACTACTCCGACACACGAAAGTTTAATCGTACCGACACACGAAGATCTAACTATCCCGACACACTGTCATGGCACAACATCGCTGCCCAACACATGGAGTTTTAACCATCCCGACTCACGGTGATGGCTCATCACCACCGAAACATTCAACTCGATGAACGCCAAAACAAAGTTGACACACAACCTTGTTGCACTCTCTTATACCAGCGGACCCGAACCACCTCGTAACTCCCACACCGTTACTTGTTCGCCATTGTACCATTGTGAATCAGGCCATCCAAACCTTTGATCAGAACCTTACTACGATCGAATATGAACCGTTACAAATTTCGATCAGGTCTCTGTTTCAAACGAACAAAAACAGCCGTCCCTCGCTTCCTTCAACTTCGATCGATTCAATTACTAACCCGACAAATAGGTCGCAACTCGTTCATAGTGAACGCGGACACACTTGGATCGGAAACTTACTCACCTCGATCATAATCGGGACACACCTTTGTTCATAAGGAACTTACCGCGATCAAAACACGGACACACCTTCAATAAAAAAATAAACTTACAGCAATCGGTTACGTTCAGAAAAATCAAACTGGGAACAAGAACACACAGTTGCAATATTTCTCCTTTTCTTTCAATCGAACAGAAAGAAAATAAATAAAACTCGTTCGAATTTAGAATCAATCTAATTATGATATCTTTCTTCGTGAATTAATTAGAGGTGTATGGTTGCATGCTTGCTTCTATTAATCTTTCTTTTAATTTACAGCCGTAGCAACTTTTGAGGTGCCTGGTTGCCTGCCTGCTACTTGGCGTCTGTTTTCTTTTCGATCCAGCCTAGCACACATGAAAGACTGGCTATGGTTAAGTCTCCGTCTGTCGTGATGATAAACTCTCTGTATGTCGAGGTAGTTTAGTGGGTTGAATCGATGATCCAACAATCCGAGCGGTAGCGTTATCGGGTTGTCTAAACGAGACAACAACATCAGAAGTTCGAGGTCCGATTTCGGGACCAAATTGTAACGTACATGGCATCAACGGTTCAAGTTGTTGACAACATCGAGGGATGAGTTACGGAGCTAGAACCGGTGGCTAAAATGGTAATATTGTTATGGTTTTCGGGCTGTCAAAATAGAAGGCAGCGGGCTCAATGGTTTCGGTTTGTACGAACAATGGGTTCGTAGGAGACCACCGGAGTAAGGCATGAAAATGTGTTTAGAGGTAGTAATTTGAATGGTGTCCTAGATCTTGTGTAGATTACGAGGTGGTTCGGGTCCGCTGGTATAAGAGAGTGCAACAAGGTTGTGTGTCAACTTTGTTTTGGCGTTCATCGAGTTGAATGTTTCGGTGGTGATGAGCCATCACCGTGAGTCGGGATGGTTAAAACTCCATGTGTTGGGCAGCGATGTTGTGCCATGACAGTGTGTCGGGATAGTTAGATCTTCGTGTGTCGGAGTAGTTTAGTAGGCTGAAACCGGGGGTCAAGCGATACCAAGTACTAGTGGTTTTGCGCTGCCAATTAGGACCACAAATAGGAGAACATGTTTGGAAAGATCGGGTGTGATATCGGGGCTGATTCGACGTGTATGAACCGTGTATTCATAGGAGAGCATCGAAGATGATCAAGGCATGCGACAAGGCTGTTATTCAGAGGAGAGTTGGATATGTCTAGAATCTTGTGTGAATTAAGGAGTAACCGACTGAGACGCAACTTCGTGTAAAATGTGTGTGACGAGTCCAAGAATCAAGTCCAAAAAGAACGAGTGTTGCGGGTTTTGAAAGACCCTAGGAACAAGTATGAATCTAGAGGGAGTGTTGCAATTCAACACTTGAGTCGAAGCCGAAAGACGTGACTAGTTGTGTGGAGTCGCGGGTTGTTTCGAGTCGAGGTGCTTCGTGTGTGTCACGGTTAGAAGAAGTTTGGTGTTGAGAGGGAGTATTAAACGTGTCCAACACCAAATCAGATTGAAGTCTCCTAAAATCTTGAAGAATAATTAATATAATAATTAGTTTATTATTATTGGATAAGTTAGTCTAATTTTATATAATCCTATTTGTGTTGGATTCAAATTACGTATTTGAGTTAGTATAGGATTAGGAACCTGGGTTTATATATACCCAAGGTAGTGATGGCCAAAAAAACCGGTTGGGGAACCGGTTTACCGGTTTAAACCGGAAACCGGTTTTTACGAAAACCGGTTTTTTAAAAACCGGTTTACAAACCGCCGGTTCGTCTTTCGGTTACAAGTTCTAGATCCAAAACCGGTTAACGAACCGGTTAATGGAAAAACCGGTTTTTTTTATTAACCGGTTAGGGAAAAATCGGTTAACCGGTTTATAAAAAAACCGGGTTTTAACCGTTGTGGAAAACCGGTTAACCGGTTTCTCCATCACCGGTTAACCGGTTAAAAACCGGTTTTTGAACGTTGTATAACGGCTATATGCCCGTTTTTTTTGTTTTTGGACCGTTTTTTTTTTTACCATTTTACCCCCACAAACATCTATATATAGTTTAGGTTGGGTATTGGTTAGATCACACTCGATTATACAACTCCAAACGCTCTAAACGTTTATTTCATACGCGATTATTTTGTTATCTCACGCTCAATTATACCACATTACCACTCCATACGCTCTTATTTCGTAGTCGTTTATTTCATACTCGAGTATACCACTCTTATTTCGTAGTCGATTATCATGGCCTCCCAAAGTGCTGCTTCATCCGTCAACATGGGTGCCTCGAACACGGGAGAAACGGTCGTTCGGGTCATCCCCACGAAACGAAACCATGATGTTTGGCAACATTTCGACCTATGCGAAATGTCTAACGGTAGCCAAAAAGCTCGATGCAAACATTGTTTGAAGTTTTATGGCAAAGATGCAAACTCCACTTTAAAAGCGCATGTACAAAGGCCCTTTTGCAAGGCCTTGAAGGACGAATCAGGAAGTAGTTCGCAGCCGGAGATGACGAATCAAGGAGCGGTGTTTACGTACGACGTTGAAGCGGTACGTCAACAGTTTTCAAACTTTGTGATTCAACAAACACTTCCTTTCAACCACTTCGACAACCCTCAATTCACGGAGATGATGCGAAACTATGTTCAACCACGCTACCAACACGTAAGTCGTTCGACCCTTAGAAGAGATTGTCTTAAAGCATGGAAAAACGCTAAATCCGAACTAATTTCATACTTTTCAAACTTACAAACTGGTGTAAACTTAACAACGGATGTGTGGTCGGTACCTCATGGTTCGCCCGACTCATACATTTGTGTGACGGCTCATTGGGTTGACCCCGAGTCGTGGCAAATGATGAAACGAACCGTTGCGTTTCAATTGTTTGATTACCCGCACACGGGTAGAAATATTTTTCAAATCTTGGATAAAGTCATTCGAAAATACAAGATTGAACATAAAATCTTTTCAATTTCGTTTGATAACGCGTCCAACAATACGGCCGCGGTTGGCCATTTAAAATTAAAGTATAAACCTATTTGTGATGGAGCGTTTTTTCATAGCCGATGCATTGCACATATTATCAACTTGGCCGTGCAAGATGGGTTAAACGTGATCGAAACGCAAAGAAACAATTTTAAAAGAATGTTACGAGATGTTTATAGCAACAATAAAACATTTTCAAGATACAAAAAATTTTGTGTAGAAGCTAATTGTCAATGGTTGGGGCCAAATTGGGATTGTCCAACAAGATGGAACTCGACTTGTAATATGTTTGAGAAAGCCATCCAACAAAAAGAATCATTAATTGCGTTTCATCAAATTTTGTCAAGTATGGGTAAATGTGCACCGTACGATCATAGAAACTGGTTATTGATTGAGATCGTTACGGAGGTCCTTCAAATTTTTAAATCTTGCACAACTAGTTTATCCGGGGTTTACTATCCAATAAGCCCCATTGCTTTACCAAAAATTGCTGTCATGTGCACAAAGTTGAGTGAACTTCATTGTAGGGGTGCACCTTATTTTGATATGGGTGTAAAAATGAAAGAAAAATTTAGAAAATATTTTCAAGAACTACCCGCTGTTTTGACATGTGCTGCTGCGTTAAACCCTTGCATCAATGTTGGTGGTGTTGAAGCTTTAATAGAAAAAATTTGTGATGAGCTAGGGTTAAACGACGATCAAAACCCCTATTATAGCCAAACTTTAAAGAATGCTTTCAACACCACCTTGTCAAACATGTATGATGTCTACCTTACAAAATACGGGTCGTCTTCCCAAATTCATGACTCGTTAAGAGCTGTTGCCCAATCCCAATCCCAATCCCAAACCGACCTTGAAATGGGGATGTACTACATGATTTGGGAAGACGCCGGTAAACGTCAAAAGGTAAACACCCCAAGCAGTGAACTTGGAAGGTATGGTGGTACCAACTTTGTGAAACACATGACTCCGGATGAATTTAGAAGTCTTGATTTGCTGGCTTGGTGGAGAGGTAAGGAGGATGAGTTTCCGATCCTCGCCGCCATGGCCAAAGATTTACTAACGGTCCAAGCTTCCACGGTAGCTTCGGAGTCTGCTTTTTCTGTTTCTGGCAGGGTTATATCGATTAGGAGGACTCGACTCACTACACCAGCTATAGAGATGTCGATTTGCTACAAGGATTACTTGGACTCTTTAGATAGGGCACAACATCAACGCTCACTCGAGGGGGAAATGGAGTATGAAGCGGGCTTGTATGAAGACGAGGTCAATGAAGGACACACTCAACCAATGACCGATGAAGAAGTCGCGTACGACGATTACCTAAGAAATAGCTCGGGATCGGGTAGCGAAGAAAATTAGTTAAAGAAACAGCAAACATGGAGGCAAATCATGAGTAAGAAACAGCAAGTTGTTCATGTAATCGTGTCTAAGCATTCTTTTTCCTAATATGTGCTCTTATTTACTTGTTGATTTGGATTTTTCTAATTTAGTTAAAGAAACAGCAAACATGGAGGCAAATCATGAACAAACTGCGATTGGGAACAACAGGAGCATCTGCTAGTTCACGATTTAATGTTTGTATTTTTGAGTTAAATCATGAACAACAGTTCTTGGCAGAGATTTCTTCAGTGTTAATGATTTAATGTTTGTATTTTTGAGTTACGAATATGCGATAACGATTTAATGTTTGTATTTTTAATGTAAAAACTATAAATGAAAGTTATGTGTTTTTAATCTTTGGTTTGTTGAAAACACATTCACCAACACACACTCATACTCATCTTCCAAGCAAAGAACCCTAACAACGAAAGCAAAGAATGGCTTCGGTCAGTCCGTTTTGCCTTGTAGTTACCGGTTTGCCTTGTAGTTACCGGTTTGTTTATACTGTGAAAAAATAATGGTCTTCATTAAGTACAAAATATAAAAAACAAATATTCGTATTTGAAACCGCGAAATTTAAAAAAAAAAAAACCGGTTAATAAAAAAAACCGGTTAATAAAAAAACCGGTTTATTAACCGGTTCTAACCGGTTTCTAAACCGGTCCTAACCGGTTAGACCGGTTAGGGTTTTGACAGAAAAAAACCGGTTATTAACCGGTCCGGTTATTAACCGAACCGGTTTTTTTCCGGGCCAAAAAAAATCGGTCCGGTTAATAACCGAACCGGTTTTTTTAAAAAAACCGGTTTGTGCACCTCTGACCCAAGGTTCATTGTGTTAGTAAATTATTAAGTTTTTTTCGTTAGTCATTTTTTTAATAAAAGAGTCGATCGTGTGTTGATCAAATCTCATGTTCCTAATCTTGATTCACCCGCTTAAAGTTTAACACATATTCCTTTTAACCCTCACATAATAATAATCCGCCCCACTTATTATTCATTTTCCGGCGTTAATTAGCAACAATGGCGGTTCCCGGTAGACACAACATTGACGGTGACGACGATGACGACGGAATCCTTTTCGTTGAAGAAAACGCGTTGCCGGACTCCGATTTCGAAGACACGCCTATTCACCTCCGTGACCTAGCCGCCGCCGCCGCTCACGGCAACGTTGATGCACTCCGTCAAGCCCTAGGTAATATTATATTATTCTCTTCTCTATATATATAGATATATATTTGATTTACCTTCCAATTATTGATTGATTCATGTTGTGTTATTAATCGAATTGTTTGTATAGATTGTTATTGTTAGATAATTTATCTTAGGGGTTTGACAATTCAATGTTTAAAACTGAAATTAGGTTTTCGGAGAACTCGAATAGGCGTATAGTTTTAATTTACACTTTTGCAGATTGTTGATCGGCTCAGTTTGACTTACAAGAGCTCGAGCTCAGCTCGTGAGTCATTTTTTAAGCTCGAGCTTGGCTAGGGCTTAGATTGTTTATTATTTGTTAACTATCTTATATACATATAAACTCTTTTGTATATATAAGTTGAGAAAAAATTTAAACGAGCCTAAGCTCGTGTGCAGAATCTTAAATGAGCTAAAGCTTGGCCTAAACTCGGCTGTGCAATGTGAAATTAGTACATAAAAATCTAAAAGATTTAAACTTGAAATACACAAGGCTAAACGATCTTCCCATACAAGGCTCAAGCTCAGGCTTGAAATCTAAATGAGCTTTAGTTGAGGCTCGGTTCGGCTCGTTTTGAGCTTTTTATTGATCTGATCTTGAGTGGCTAACGAGTGGCACTGCTTGCTTGCACTCCTATTCGTAACGTGTTTGATTATACAATTCGTTGCAAGTTGATGGATAGTTTAGTCATTAGTTTTTTCTGTTTGGGAAAATAAAGATATTTTGTTGCTTCTATAATGTTTTTTTTTCTCATTGATTCAACCAAAATAGATCATTTGGAAGGCAGCATTGATGAACCTGTTGAAGATGGAGATTCTGCACTTCATCTCACCTGTCTCTATGGGCATACGTCTTGCGTTCAGGTATGTTTAGGTGAAAATATATAATCCAGACTGTTTGACCAACTATAACCTTGATTGTATTCATTAGTTATTGCTGGAAAGAGGAGCTTCAGTGGAGGGTAAGGATGAAGATGGTGGTATTCCTCTGCATGATGCTTGTGCTGGAGGTTAGCTAATAGTCACACACTCTTACTATAAGTTTTATAAAAATTATTACATTGTTTTATGTTTGCTTTCAACTTTAGGGTTTATGGAAATTGTTCAACTATTGATTGGTAAAGCCGATTCTCCTGAATACGTGAAAAGAATGCTTGAATCAGTCGATGTAGAAGGCGACACTGTAAGTTACTTTTCATTTCTAACTATCTGTATTACATTCATAGTTTGGTATCTTATAAATATGGATTACATATAATATATTACATTCATATAATCACATGCTAATTAGTTTGATTTTGGGACAGCCTCTTCATCACGCGGCTAGAGGGGAACACAAGGAAATTGTTCAACTTTTACTTTCACTCGGGGCATCAACTAGTAAAACAAATGTGTATGGAAAGGTTGGTGTTTGATTGGTTTAAGGTTCATGTTTATGTTTGATTTATGGTCATGTGTGGCTGACGTGTGACACCTGGCAGACACCCGGAGAGCTAGCTGAACCTAATACAGAAGCGTGGGCGATCTTGGAAGCTGCAGCTAGACAGAGTGCAGTGGGTGCTCAGGTTTAATATTGATCTTAAAAGTTTTGTTTTTGTTTGTTGAGACTTGAGATAGCTTATCTTCATAATTAAAGGATTGTATGATTCAAATATTATTTTTGGTAGTTTATGACATGATACCGGTATTGCATTGTCACCATAGCGTGCCTTTTAGTTCTAAAATGGAAACCACCTGGTATTTGATAAGTGGACCATGATTTGGTTGACATGTTTAACTTGTTTAGTTAAACAGGTCGACTCACCAATCTACTTTACAATGTGTTAGTACAATCTTTTAACTTGCCTCGTGTTTACAACTTGATTATAATCACTGTTAACATGTTTGACTAGTTTAGATAATTGGGTTAGAATGGTGTTCGGGTTCAATGATTCTACTCGTTAAACCTAAGATGATTTACACACCCAAGAATCACTTGTTATTACTAGCCAAATTCACAACACATCACCAATATGAGTGGCAAGTTATTTACATATCATAACTACATAACATCACAAAACATTGTTACTGTTCTGGGCAAACTCGACAAAACCATGATCACAACTTTACATGAGGAACCGTTTTTTTAGCTTTTCTTGAGAGCGTAGAGATGCCTTAACCACAAACCTAATTACATGAAGAAATTGGAGATTTACATGTATTTTTCTGGAATTATTAAGAAGCTCACAAGACCGGGTTAGATGGGTGGAACCATAAGACAGGTTTTGGGGCACATTTTATGAGCAACAGCCATCATTAGACGTTCTAGCCTGGTGCTCTGGTTTCTGCTTCATTATGCTTCTCTTCACCACTGTAGACCCTTCTTCCAGAAGACTCGGGACCTCCATTATCTGCAATATTAACAGGTCGGGTTGAATTACGTTGATCCACTGACACTTTTTGTGTCTATAATCTAGAGTTAGGGTTGATAGTGCAATAGTTCTAACAATATCACTAGGATAATAATGATCTAAATCTTCGAATAAAAACAACTTAACCTTTACTGCAAGCTCTTTAAAACATTGATGTACATTTTCTTGAGTTCTAGCACTGCATTCAAGAAACAAACAGCCGAGTTCTTTCGCAAGAGCAACACCTTCTTCCCTGCTTACAAACCTTTCCGAATCCTGAAATAGAATATCTTAGAGATAAACCCACCAAAAATACCCAAATAGAAGCATATTAAACATTGAAATAGAATGTGGAGATTACTTTGTCAACTTTGTTTCCAACTAGCATCTTCACACAGTCTTGATTAGTGGAATAAAGATCCACTTCTTTGGCCCATATTTCAGACAAGTTTGTGAATGTTTCTCTCCTTGTAACATCATACACTGTAACACAATAATGTGTTCAATATATCACTAGATAGAAGAATAGTAGATAATAGCTGTGGTGCAAGAGTTAATACTAAAGGTGTGCATTTATAATATAAGTGCACTGAATTATGTGTAGGCATATTTCACAGTTTTGGATATAAAAATTGTGATTGTGTACCAAGCATGATCCCTTGGGCACCTCTGTAGTAAGAGCTTGTCAATGTCCTGAATCTCTCCTGTCCAGCTGGCAACAAACAAATATCAGATCACAAATTAGGAACCATTGACGGAATGACGGTAACTTATAACGGGATTTTTCACAAATTATTTTTGTCTGTTTCAAAATTAACTTGCATGCTTTATTTATTCTCTGGAAAAAGGTCAAAAGATAAATGTGCACAAAGCAACGATCCAACATCAACCTTTTAGAGTTATTGTTGGAAAAAAATTTGTAAGAAAATATATGTATGGTTAGTTATCCCGAGGATTGTATTCTCGTGACCAATTAGAGCTACAATGAATGAGATATGATATCCGAAATGGAAACTGAAGGGAGAGCATGCAAATATGCAATCGTTTGATTGGCTTGAAAAAATTAAGGGACTGTTTGATAGCCTCTTAATGGTTAAAAGGTAACCTAAGTTTGAATGATCAAGAGGTAACCTTAAGTCTAAATAGTTAAGAAGTAACCACTAAGATGTTACCTCTTAATGGTCATTAAGAGGTGTAGCCTATTAATGACCATTAAGAGGCAGCCTCTCAAGCATGTGAATATGCGTGACGTGGGGAACAAAAATATTTTGGCCTTGCGCAAGCTAGGTCTTGCTTCGACCCAGTTTTCACATTTTGCACAAGCAACTTATCAAACACAAAACAGGTTGGTTTGATCTAATTAATCTGTACAACCAAGTTGTTTTACCTACATTTAAAACTTTATTAAATACTTTAAATACAAATTAAGACATTTAAGTGTAGTTTTCAGGCAATTTGGTCATCTCTAGCAATGTCAAACCCTGTACTTAGTCAATCCTGATTCTTTTATTTTTATGTTGCTACTTCTTCCGATTTGATTTCTGTTTTTTTTTATTGTGTTTACTTTTTTTGAACTGTATTTTATTAATTATAAATGTTATTAAAATACAATGCATAGTTGCATACCGGTGTCCCATATTGTAAGTTTTAATCTTTTCCCGCCAACTGTAAACTGCTTGATTTTGAAGTCAACACCTGCTCAACAAATAAAGAGTAAACTAAGTAGAAACTAAAACTGTTAATTAACAAGACACATAATTTGTCATTGTACTTCCAGCAAAATGAGAAGATTTGCATATTAATCTTATATAAACATATATAGCAATGAGCGATAAGGGCAATTATGCAACTCAGTTTTTGCTTGAAATGACCATAACAACACAGAAATAGCTCATCATAAGAAACTTGTTTAGACACTCAATAATACTAAAGCAGTTAGCTAGAAAGATGAACACAAACATAACATGTCAGTAAACCGTTGTAATCAACCGAGCAGTTCAAATTAAGAAGAGTTGTCAGTTTGAAACTTGGAGCCGGCCGTTTTAACGCTATGTTCATAAAAAAGAATAATACAAAATTATGCTTTTGGAAAAAATAGTTCAAAACCACCGAGGCCGAATTGTCACAACCATCAAACCACCAAATCAGGCCAGTCCTACCGACCCAGCCGGTTTAATTCGTCTTTTCCTGAAACCATAGCTAGCAGTTCGGCCCATATATATTTTTTGGTCAAAACCAGCCAAACCACACCGTGAACATCTATAGTCAGATACACTTAATCATAGTTATTAAAAGATTCTAACTTCTAAGCCACTGCTCCATCAAGCCACATTGTAAGTGTAACTTAACAACTGATCATAGTTATTAAAAGCGACCACAGCGCATGCCTAGGCGCAATTTTTAGGTGAAGCGGTGTTTACCCACCTTTTAATGATGAAGGTGCATATCCAGGAGAAATTTCTAATTTTTTGATTTGTTTTTGATTTTTTCTGATTTTTCTAATCAGCCAATCACGAAGGCCAGAGGAGAGGAGCAGCCCATCTTGCTAAAAAGCAAAGAGAGGGCCTTCGCCCCCGCTACTTTTGAAAGTACAAAATAAAAAAAAGAGATTCCCCCTAGTACATGACAGAGAAGATAGAACAGCATCATCAGAGCGACGAATAAAAGAACCGGAAAGAATGCGCGAAAGCAAGTCATTCTCACCTTAGATTCAACCTTTTTACAGAAGTTAGACACTTTAGACACTGAAGATGAAACCTTTTTACAGAAGTTAAAAAGTCAAATTAGGTAATTTACTCCAACATTATTGATAATTCTTGATTCTGTATATTACTTGTTTGGTATATTCTAGTTAAGCTATATTTTTTCAAATATCAATATTTTAACATGTCTTAATTTTAATTTTTTGTACTGGTTAGATGTTTTAATTGCTAAATGTATTAAATTTTTACTATATTTGGGGAGTGATACTAGTTATATGTACCTATCATATATATATTTTATTGTTTTTATTATTGCACTTTTTTCTCACAGCCCCTCGCTTTTTTTGCACCTAGACCCCAAGCGAGACCTATACATCCTGAGCAGTGTTGCAAAAATTCCGACTAGGCACCGATTAATCCCTGATTAATCGCTAATCCCCCCTTCACTGATTAATTTTGGGCTAGTCGACCAATTAATCGGTCAACAGTCAAATCCGGCGAAAATCGATGGTTTTTGACGATATTCTGACCCAAATCAACTATTTTTGGTGAGATTGTAGCAAAAACTTGCGGTTTCAAGCGAGATTCCAACCAATTTCCGGTCAATATATGTTTGTGTATGTATAAAACTGAAAATTACATATAAAAATGTGTGTGTGTATAAAATTGAAAAATATTCATTAAAGTCCGATTAATCTCGACTAACCTTTGATAAGTATGCAACTAATACAAATTTTAATCTCTTGTAAAAAATAATTAGGGTTAATTAATCTTATATATTACTAGTACTAATACTACATTTATTATTTCAATTGATCAAATACTAAAGCTTAACATATTATTTCAATTTCAATTCACTAATAAGTTTGTAAAAATATAGCACCTAATTAGCAGAAACAAACCACATCAGCTGATTCATTAATTAAGCATATAAAGTAAAGTAAAAGTTACCAATAGTTGGAGGTAGATCATCAACAGTATTGGAAATGAAACTGACGAGCAGACTACTCTTGCCGACACCTGAATCTCCGATCAATAAGATCTTAAACGACAGATCGTACTGACCGGAACTCGAACTCATACTTACTCTATGTATGTGTGTGTGTGTGATAAGATCAGATCAGATCAAATCAAATCAATATCTGCATAAACAAAGAGTTAGAAACTGTTTGTTTGGTTATACATACAAATACAATACCAAATGTCATGAGATTAGTGAAGAAAGGTGGAATGTAGAGAGAGAAAACATTACATGAAGATGAGTGGTTACTTTCTGAAGTGAGATGCGAATCCGGTCATCAATGGCACGTTTCAGTTTGCAATCACTCACTGACACTGCCTTTATTATTTGCTTTTATTATTATTTTTTTAGAACCGGAGATTTTCTTATGCTTAGACCAAGGCTATGTGTAGTGGGCGCCGATTTGGGCGTGAAGGGCCTACGACACCGCCTCCTGGGCGAAATGTGGGGGGGGCGCCAAGCTTTTATCGCCGGATTGTGTTGTTTGTGGGGGGCGAATTGTGTTTTTTAATCTATCTATTCTAATAAAAGCATACCATTTTTGCCACTTGTCAATACCATAGCCTTCCTCACCTTTTTTTCAACTAATTTTCATATATGATCCTTATCTTCTAAAATCATTTCAATATATAACATTAAAATTATAGGTTTATTCCAACTAAATCCATTACTACACATAATAAATATTCTCCATATGGATTGACAAGAGACGATTAGTGAATTTTGAAGCGTTAATTAAAGTGTTTATTATGGTTTATATTCAAAATAATAAATAATGAACATTCGATTCATAATATGTGGAATGAGAACAATCGACTTGGACTAAATTTTGATAACGTTAGTGACTAAGGCTTAGGCTTTAATACCTAAAAATACATATGATTTTAAACTAAATGTTTTCGAGTTGACCCGAAACCTAGAATTCGGACCCAAGAACCAATCCGAATTACCTCGGTTCATGTTCGAGTTACTATTTTCTTGGGTTCGAGTTTCTCGGGTCAGGTTAGTTTGGGTTCAGGTACGGGTTTTCTTGGGTTGGATTTCATGTTACGGGTAAAAGCGGCAGCCTTACTTTCAACGATTATAAATAAGACTACATTCATTTTATGCAACTTTAAATCTTCTAATATTCTATTAACTCAGAATAATCACTATTATTTGAACATGGTTTTAATGTTAGTATGCATTTTTCATTTTCCTTGCAATTACATTCATATGAAATAAACAAATCATTTTGTTATATTTAAATTTTCGGTTTTTATGTTGCTTGATTATACATTTTTAATTGTAAAATATAAAGTCAATTAAAAATTTGTTATACACAGAATATTAATGACAACAAATTTATCATGATCAATCAATTTCAAATTGTAAAGATTCTAAGAATAATTATATCATCAAAGTTCAGGTATATGGTTTTTGGGATAATCATGTTTTTTTTGGATAAACATGAGGAGATGTTCTCAAATGACATCATATTAATTGATTAAAAGTTATGATATTTTATGTGTGTGAATATTTTTTTATTAGTATCATGGATATATATTATCATTTATCTAGGGTTGTTATGTATTTGGAGAACTTTTTTTATCACACGGACAACTATATATAGCTATATCAAGAGTTATAAGCAGGCATATATGTTACTTTATTAAGAGGTATAAGCTGACATGGACTAAAAATTTTGATTTTTGATAAACAATGTATACATGCTAATACAATCACAAATGTAGTGTAAAAGGAAGTTTTTACTTATTTGTAATATATTTTTGTAATCTTAGTTATGTAATTTCTGTAATTTTAATTTAATTGTAAATGCATTAACAATATATGATCAATTTGTTGATTGTTTTTCATTTAATGGTAAAAGTTTAAAATTTTTAACAATTACCCGTGTAATACACGGACTCAAACTAGTATTATTATATTGTGATTGAGAGAGGGGGATATATATATATATATATACATACATACATATATATTATTATTATATTATATTTGTAGCCTCTACACCATTACAACCCAAAAACAAATTCTTACCCATTGCTGACTGGGCGTCACACGGCACAAAACGCCCCAATTTGTAGCCCCTCCACTAGCTATGTGTAGTGGAGGGGCTACAAATTGGGGCGTTTGGCGCCGTGTGGCGCCCAGTCAGCAATGAGTGAGAATTTGTTTTTTGGTGGTAATGGTGTAGGGGCTACAATAGTAATATAATATATATATATATATATATATATATATATGTATATGTATATGTATATATATACCACACACATATTAATAGAATATTAATATTCTTCAAACCTTTTCATGCGACAAATAGTCCCCGCCCCAATTTCGCCCAGGGGGCGGTGTTCCACCCTAATTTCGCCCCAAATTCGCCCACTACGTTTTGCCTAAGGGGGTGTTTCGGATTCCTTATTTTACCTCTTTAAAATTTTTCTTTAAGTTAATAAGTTACAATATTGTAACTTATGAAACTTTTCCTCTCACAATATAAGCAATCTCAAACACCTTATTACTTCTCAAAAAGTTAATAAGTTATAAGTTGGTGAAAATAAGCAATCCCAAACACCCCATAAGGCCACTAGCTATCCAAAAAACTGATAAACTGAACAAAACAAAAACTGACGGTCTGTTAGAGCATTCTCATCTCATTCATCATATTCTTCTCATCTTTAAATTTAAAAAAAAAAAATATGCTAAAAACTAACTTCATCATATCCACCATTAGTTTACGTCAACCCTAAATTAAAATTGATACATCAACTCTTTATATATAAAAGGTTACTATTCGTCATTAATTTTTGTAAGTGTATAAAAACGAGAAATATAATAAAAATAATTGTTTGTGAGTAATATAAGTATAAAGATGGTGGATGGGTTGTGGGAGATTTTTTAAAATGGGTATTAAATTTTAAAAAGTATGAATTTTATTTTAATTATAGGGAAAAAAATGGTGGATGGGATGAGAATGCTCTTATATGTTTTTGTGAAAACTGAACTAGCAATTTGGATTTGGTTTTGGTTTTGCGTGTAATAAAACCAAAAATCCAAACTGCACTGAATTTCTAGATTTTTATTTTTTTATTTTAAGTAATTTATAGGAGTTTAATAAATATATGTAATTCAAATATTTTTGGCCAAATGTATAATAGTCTATTAATTGAAAATTAACAAAATTATTTATACCTAAATTCATTATTTTCGGCCAACTTTCTTTTCAGCCTAATCCGAACAAGACTCAAACGACAACTGAAAAAACTAAAACCGAACGGTTTCAAAAATTTTAAAACTGAAGATTTGGTTGTCGGTTTGGTTTTTGCCCAAAATTACGCCACACACACCCCTACAAGCTCCCCAAATTAGGGAGCCATGTTGCCCACTCTGGCCAGTCTATGTTGTCTTAACCGAGCCAATGTTGGCTTCAGAGTTTGGTTTCGACGTTTCCCCGGTAAATCATATCGTCGGCTGCCACATGACAGTCGTGTGCCGCCACAAGAGCATAACTCTTTTGTGTAACACACGGTGGGACAAAAACCGCGGTGGGCTCAGTTCGAACTGACAACCTTTCACAAGGTAAAAGTGGCATAAGTGAAGATCGAACTTGAGTTTTCAATGAAAAATCCAAGTCTCCTACCACTATGTCACAATTAGTGGATTTATTATTTGCTAATTGCTAATTCCACTCATTATTTTTTATTGAATTAAAGTATTTAAAAGTTTTTTTATATAACATAATAATGTTTATAGAGTTTAATTTAAGATATCTTAAGTTTAATATTATACAGGTAGGCCACCAAATTATGTCGAAGAAAATAAAATAATCGTTATATCGTTTGAATTAGTTTTAGTATAAAAAGTTCTTTGATATTATAATAGTTTGTTTTTATTATGGGCAATATTTTAAAAACGAAATCAACATAATTTTCTTAAATTTTACAAAAAGATGACTTGACCCAATTTTCATGTATTAAAATGAATGTACTCGTAAGAAAATATATTTTAAGTAATAACAAGTCATTTATCCCTCACTTGTGCCATGATGGTATCAGTTCAAATCGGGTTAATATTGGCAAGAAATAGTTAAGCAAGGTTTTGCGAGGTTGTCAGTTCAGATCCAGTCGCCTCATCGTGTGTTACGTCAGAGAGTTATGCTCTTGTGGCAACACAATGACAGTCAAGTGGCGGCTAACGGTATGGTTTTTCGGGGAACACCAAAGTCAGAATCTGAAGCTTGAGTGGTCCGGTCCGGTTAAGACAAAATAGTCTAGCCAGAATGGGGCAATTAAGCTCTCCAAACTAGAGAATACGATGACCTAAACACAACAAAAAAACTCAGACGTTCATTAAAAAAGTAATGAAAAGTTATTTACCTCAGGATTGTAAAGGTTGAATATTACTTCATCAAATTTAGCTAGTTTTAAGAGGTAAAAACTATAACTACGTGTATTCTAAATAAGTTTAAAAACTTTAATTTGTTTACATTGTGCATAATCTAAAGGCCTTAGTGCGAACGACCATGCTATATGGATCAAAGTGTTGAACCATAGAGTACACATATGCATGTAAGCTGGAGGTAGTAGAGATTAGTATGTTCATCAGACTATTTATAGCCAAAAAAAAAAAAAAAAAACCTCTTTACATAGGGGTGTTGTGACACGTGGTGTCCCGGTCAACATTGAAGAATTTTGTAAAATGTTGTGTAGTTGTAAAAAGTCTCAAAACTCCCCTGTAATTATTACACAATTATTATTTTTTAATTCTTTCATATTTTTTTAATATAAATAAAAGAAATAAATATGGCACAAAAAATATTATTGGCTGGAAGAAATAGGAGGCATTTTGTAGAAAACTCTCCATGTCAAAGATTAGCTCAAAACTTCAAGGGGGTGGTGTTCATAGAGTTTTGGGAAGAATTTTGAGGTGAGAAACGCCCCACTACGGATGTTCTAAGGTGGATATGTGGGTACACAAAGTTTGATCAGATAAAGAGAGAAGGTTTTTCAAGACAAAATAGGATAACTAGTATATCATATTAATTGGGGACACATGATGACGCCTGTAAGAGTCGTTGAAACTCTCATTATAAAGGAGAAGAGGTAAATCCGAACTGGCTTGTGATGAGCAGATTAAGGAGGATTTGCTACAGTTGCACCTTTCGGAAGACATGGTCAAGAATAAAACTTCATGAAGACGTAGGATTAAAGCTAAAGACTTTTTAGTGTTAAATGTAGTTTTGTGTTAGTGTTGTCTTAGGTGTAGTTGGTTTTTTAAGAGGTAAAATGTATGTAGTATGTGGATCAAACCTGTGAACCTCTGTAGAAGAAGAGGTAGACCAAAGGTCTGCAGTCTATAATAAGAAGGTTGTTTGCTTTATAACTTATGCATACTGTTAAAATAAACTGAAATTTAAATAAACCGGTTTTTTAAACTTAAAAGAATTTTCAAAGGCTATATACATTGATTTCAACTTTCAAATACACGAAAACCTAATAACTAATTCAATCTTATCATAAGAAATTAAAAAATAAAAAACTCTAAGGTTGTTAATGTCACTTACAGTCTACGTCGATTTTCAAAAGAGATGGTAGGCGGTGGCGGTGGCGTAGAGCATTAGGGACAAGAGGTAGAAGCAAGGTACATTATGTTTATGCCTATAGTGTTGGATTTCGATCTTTGGAGTCGGGGTTGTGAAGGGGAGACACAGGTGGAAGGGCGACGACTAGGGTTGAGAGTATGTGAAATTGAGAGTTTGTGAAAGAGAGCGGTGATTTATGAGGTTAGAAAGAGGTTAGAAAAAGTAAAAAAGAAGTTGCGCTAGATCTGCACCAAGAAATGCCCGCATAGATGTTTTTTAACGAAACGTATGTGAGAAAACAAACACTTTGTAGCTCATGTCTGCACGTGGTTTGCGTGGTATAGACAGAAGAGCTCCGACAAAGCTTTTTTCATAAAACAAACACCACCTTAGAATGTGTTGGTCTTTACATGCCACATTCTTCTTGTCTTCGTCTCATTATGTTACAAGAATATTGTCTTACCATATTTTGATATTAGTAGATTACTTATGCTATATTTTTATTTCTTTTATTTTATATTTCTATGGATACTTTGCAGGTGTAAGAGCATTCCCAACTGATTCTGATTCTCCAAATTATGTGAGAGAGTTCTCTATTTTTTAGAGATGGTTAAAGGTCGTTGTGATAGGATGAGAGATAAAATGTTACTGTTCATGGTTAAATTTAGAGAAACACACTGTTCATCTCTATAATTTTTTTAATATTTTTGAAAGTGGTTGGGAGTGAAGGAGATAGAAAATGTAATGATGAAAGTATAAAAAAATATTATTTAATTGAAAATGAGAAAGAAAAGATGATGTTTTTAGTGTAATTATAGAGATGGAGAACGGAGAATGGATTGAGAATGCTCTAAGGGTAATATCTCAAAATGGCATATAGACCTATGGTGAAGCATGGTTACAGAAGAAGCTAGAGAAACATCTGCCTAATAAAGACAAGAAAGAAGATCGTGCAACGAATAAAGAAATACAGCTGGAAAAGGGTTGTCCTTGGACGACGTCAGCCATTAGGAATACTAATATGATTGTAGATGTTGTATAGTACAATTGTAGATGTTGTACCATACTTATAAATAACATGTACGCTTGTACCAATGTTCATTATCATTATTCTTATCAATATTCTATGTGTTTTGCTATTCTTCTCATATTACTCTCAAATATCACTCCTATCTCCATCCATTAGAGACGGTCTTAGCCCATAATTAATCCGGCTAGGATTTGCTTTAACAACAGGTCCTGTGATGATTTAAAAGCCGTAGGTCTCACTGCAAATAGTCTTATCATGTATGGTTTGCTAGAATTCCATCATCCTCAAACTTTACAGCTAGTTTTGTTATGTGTGAGATTTTACTAGATATGGTTGTTTTTTAAAGGATTTTACTAGGCACCGTCAATAACTTTTGAAAGTGATTCAATCATAGTACGTGTTTTATTTGACTAGTAAGAGGTTCGGATCAACCCACAGATGTTTTTACTTTTTATACATGTAATAAAGAAAAATGCTATATTGCTCATATAAAATAGGGAAATTTCCCAAATGACCCATTCATAGAATGTGTTTCCAAGTTTATTCCCACTAATTAACTTTGTCCCTTTGGTATCTCGTCGCCGACGACATGATAACTAACACCAACGATGCGTTACTGAAACAAATAGGATAACGGCACGTGTCCGGAATCTGTGTTGACGATGCGTTATGTTGCTAACGTAGGGTAGCGGCGATGCGTTATGTTGCTAACGTAGGGTAGCAGCGATACGTTATCACTAACGCATCGTGGAACCCTTGTGTTGTAATAACAAGGTAGCAGCAACATAACGCATCGCCGCTACCCTACGTTAGCAACATAACACATCGTCAACCCTATGTTATACGTAACGTAGGGTAGCAGCGATGCGTTATGTTGCTAACGTAACGTAGGGTAGCAGCGATGCGTTATGTTGCTAACGTAGGGTAGCAGCGATGCGTTATCCACTAACGCATCGTCGACGACTTATTCCGACCACGTGTCATTATCCTATTTGTTTCAGTAACGCATCGTCGGTGTTCGCTATCATGTCGTCGGCGACGAGATAACAAAGGGACAAAGTTGAAAACTTGAATTATTGAGAATAATTTTGGAAACACATTCTTTAAATTGGCTATTATGAGAATTTTTAAAAAATAACATAGTTTTAAGGTTCTTTTGAAGAGCAATACTTTTTAGTCTTTTAGATATTATTATAACTTTATGTTGTGTGGGTTTAACCCTACGTCCTACTGATAGCAACGTTACATTTTTAAAATAAAATAAAATCTTCTTCCATATGCTGAAATACATAATCACGTATGTTTTTTTTTTGTTTTTCTTGAAAAATGTTTAAAAAGAGGAGAAATACGGGTGAGAATGAGTAGAGGTGGGCAAATAAACCTATTAACCGAATCACCGAGCCGTTTTGAAATCGATTGAATCACAGGTTCAGAACCGGTTTGTAATTTTCTTCACCAAAACCGATTTCAAACCCGTTAACCGAACGGAAACCGTTCAAAACCCGAACCGAAACCGATCGTAACCTACTCAACAAGAAACAAGTTTCAACCCGAACCAAAACCGATCGTAACCTACTCAACAAGAAACCAGTTTCAACCATAACTAAAACCGACCATAAACCAATTTTGACTTTTGTTAACCAAACCGACATGGTTTCAACCGGTTTTAAGTTTCAAACCGGTTTGTGTACCTCTAAGCATGAGCATGTGTAGGATATGATAGGAGGTGACAAACCCCACAAGTCAGGCGGAAAGAGAGTTATGATGTAAAGCTATTATTATGGGCATGTAGGCCTTACCATATTTAATGTCGTTTACTAGAAATGGGGCTCCATTTATACTTTCTTTTTAGGTGAGTGAGTGGGGAAAATTTTTCAAAAATAGTGTGTATAAATATATTGTTTCAAAAATGGTGGGCCTTTTTAATGTTTTTCACAAATAGTGTAACCGTGGTTTTAAACCATGGTTTGGGTTTTTTTTTCTTATGTGTGTCAGGTGAGTTTTCAGAAAAACAGTAAAGTAAGAATAAAATAACACAAACCTTAGTTTCAAACCACATATTAAACACAAAATATAACCTGATACCAATTTTCGTTTTTGAGATGGTTTTGATGTTCAAGCCTTAGTTTGAAACCACGGTTTGTTGTTTTTAATTATTTTTTTTTGCATGCATCTAGATATATTATTATGTAAAGTGGTCAAAAACATATCAATCCGTGGTCTTGAACCACGAGTTGATTAAAAAACAAAAACATGCATATGAATATATTCTATGTTTGCCAAAAAAATAATAAAAAACATCAAACTGTGGTTTGAAACCACGGTTTGAACATCAAAACCACCTCGCTTATGGACAACAGTATTAGGTTATATTTTAGGTGCAATTCGTAGTTTCAAACCACGGTTTGTATTATTTTATTCTTACTTTTTTGTTTTCTTAAAAGTCAACTGACACACTTAAGGAAAAAAAGACAAACCGTGGTTTGAAACCACGGTTTCACCATTTTTAAAAATACTTAAAAGACCCCACCAATTTTGAAAATACTTTTATTGGAAGCACTACTTCTGAAAAATCGTGAGTGGGCGGGTCAACTTGTTCAGGTTGGCTTTGTTCCTTTGCTTTTTCTAATTATATAAGATAACATATATAATGAATTTTAATTACATAAAATGATTGTAAGAAGCTCATAACCAATTGTAGGTAGGTAGTGCATGAAAATTAATCTTATGAAGTTTCAAGACTCTTAAAAATAATACATTTAGGTTGTGTTTGTTTTTGCTTCAAAGGTCTGCAGGAGGGTTATGTCTGCAGGCGCGCAGACATAAGTTCCTGAAGACAGTTTGTTTTAAAAAAAAACAGATCTGAAAACTGCTTATATGGTTTTAAATAAGAAACTAATATCCAACATCTTCACACTTCTTATCATCCTACCAACATCCAATGTCCACCACCACCCACCACCACCACCCACCACCGCCACCACCACCCACTGTCTGATGCCACCACCACCACCCACCGTCTGACGCCACCACCACCACCCAACGCCACCACCGTCAACCACCCACCACCACCACAACTATCCATCACCACCGTTCACCGCCTACCACAATCGTCAACCACCACCCACTTCCATAGTTCGTACACGTACACCACCACCCACTTCCATAGTCCGTACACCACTGCCACTACCAATTATTTTAGCACTCTACAAACGTTAAATAACTTCTATCTATTGTGATATATATGAAAGGTTACTAATTTTCAGCTTATGCGGACAATATCCAGTTTATAAAACAAACAGTATTATATTTTCAGATTGCAGACCTTCAGATCACATCTTCAGTTACAGACATAAAATCAGATGAAATCAGATTGCAGACAGTTTTTGTCTTCAAAAACAAACAACACCTAAGTAATAAGTATTTCATCTGATCTCATTGGTTAGTAGAGTATTTATGGGGTGTCGTTGGTTTGTCGTACAATAACTCAATAAGCATTTGAAATAGAAAGAACCATGTGTATGCAATAAAAAGGTTTAAGAACCAAATGTCAAACAAAGCATGTTTTACAAAATTCATAGTATTCACTTTATGTACCTTGCAATGCATTTAACTCTACTAACCTTTTGTGTCCATCTGAATGAACATTATAGAACGGTCTTAGTTCGCTGCACCATTTTGAGGGAATACTTTCTGAATAAACTTAAGAAACCGTTGCGAGTAAAATGTGGGGTCCACGGCTGATATCGATAGAGAATCGAATTGAAAAGATTTATATCTATGTTCAATCTTCTTTGTTATATTGTATTCTTGTAATATATCAATGATGCCCAGGTATAATACGACGTCATATACCTCATGAAACATTTGTTTTTGTTCTTCACCTGGAAGAAGCTCCGCTCTTGCTGGCATGTTCACTCCTAACTGTATTTGTAGCCTGCCAAAATAAAATTTTACAAAAAAAGTTAAATGTATCGATCCATTTGACCCGTTAGAGATCATACACACACACACACACACACACACACCTTGCTGTGCCAGGTAGAAGGAGATCCACTTCTGCATCACCGGTAGCTGATGATCTCAAGCGACTTCCTCGTATATGCGGGCCCACAACAACACTACCATCTTCAGATCCACGTGGCACCAAAACAAGTCCTTCTGGTGATATCTCATCCTCCATAGTTTCTGTAATTGAAAAGAATGTAATTAAATGATATAAACAGGATTAACATGACGTTTTATTATTAAAAAAAATAGAAATTAAAATATCAAACTGAAAGACGCGTCACCTTCTTCTGCAACGATTCCTAGTCCGTCTGCTGTAACACTTTGGTTGTAAGACATTAATGATTTCAAGTGCTGAGGGGCTCGATAATGTACACCGAGCAAAAGACTGTAATCCATAATATTCTGAGCTTCTAGAAATTTGCTATCGATTTCAATTTGACTGCATACATAAAGTCAAAGATGAAGACATTACTTAACTCTAACGGGCTTAACCATAATGTACAATTCAAAATTGTTATTACTTACTTTAGCAGAGCACCGCGCCAAGAAGGTTCGAGATAAAAGCAATAATTTAGATCAAGATCTTTAAGTATTGTGTTTTCGTCTATTTCAACTTTGTCTGCAGACCGCCCAAGAGAGGAACCTTTTAGATCGAATCTTCTATGGATTCTTAGTTCTGTGCAGAACATATTTCCCATCACTACAAACCGAAACTGAAACAATCATATAAAATATATTAGGCAAAAATTAAATACAAAAAGGTTCTTCATTAATTAAAATAAATAACATGTTACCTTTTGACCACTTGATGGTTTTATCCTGTGAAGACCAAAAAATTTAGTTATGAGTGTGTTGTCATATGTCTGCACGTGACGGTGATAGTCTGGAAGCATCCGTAGAAGAACCTACGTGCTAACACAAGTCAGTCGAGCCGTACACACAACTGCTTAAACGGGTAATAATAGAATTCAGTTATTATAAGTATTATAAATGTAAAATATTTAGAAATACATTTTGATTGTATATGGTAGAGTCATGACTACTGAGTTGGCTAATGGTGGCAAAATTGGCTGAGATGGTACTGGTCACGGGTCAAAATGGCTAATTTTCTTGCAGCCAAAGTGGTTCGGCTTAGATGAGACACCGTCCAAATTTTATAAAAGAACTACATTTTCAAATCTTTTTTTTATATATAAAATGGTTTACAGTTTTATGCATTAAAATTACACTCTGTGTGGATTTTAGCATGTTCAACTCAGATGACCCGTTTCTGTGTTAGCTAGTTTTTTCTGTTTTGCGCATTTGACCCATTAGAGATCATATAAAACCTGAATCAACACGTCCATAAATACATGGGCATAAACTGTCACCTGTACTTCAGATTTCCTCAAAGTCTTAATCATGAAACGGTCGTCTTGAGACAGAAAAAACACGCTGCCACTTTTCCCGGGAGACGAAAGTTCTCTAAGAGCATCATTGCCACATATAGACATCATGTAGTCAGCAGCATCAATCTTAAACATTTCTCTTAAGTTCCTAGTGAAATAATAACAAACATAAAACATTTCAGAACCTAAAATAATAACTTAAACAACATAATCATATGATCCTAATAATGTACACGTGAACAATCAACCTGAAAACCATTGGACAGTAATCCTTCCACTTAAAATCCTCTGACTGATGAGTAGGTGTTAGCTGAGATCCTTCTTTAGGGAACTGCATCCAGAAGCTAGCTCTCGGACCAAAATCTGATCTGCGTACTTCTCGCTTTTGAACCGGTGTTATTTTCCCAACAGTATACCTACTCATATTTTAAAGCTTCAATGTTCATCGGTTCGGTATAACAAATGTAAAATATCATATATGTCGGGTGACCAGTCCACATGGTCACATCATACGGATCGTATGAGTAGGGATATAAACGAGCCAGTCCAGTTCTTGGGCTACTTGAGTTTGGCTCGCTAAAAGCTTGAATTCAGCAGAGCTTAAATGAGCTCGATCCTTAAAATAAGCTTGTTTAATAAATGGGCCCGAGCTTCACTTATTGAGCTCGAGCTGGCTCGTGAAACTAAATGAGCCTATTAATTATTTAAAATATTAAATATAAATTTACATAATAATATATAAAATTATGATAAATACTAAAAATATATATTTTGTTATATATAAAACTTAAAACTAAAAAAGTATAAAATAAACTACAAATTATAAAAATTTATTAATAAATAATAAAAGGGCGGAGCTCGCGCTTGAAAAAACTACTCATTAGCCGGGCTCGAGCCTAAGAAAAAGAGCTTGAAACGAGCCAAGCTCGATCTTTCGTAAGTCAAACAAGCCGCGCTCGAGGCTTGGCTCATTTGCACCCCTACGTATGGGTCATAGGGTGAAAAAAGCTTTGTCGGTGGTCTAATCGGTCATTTTATTTGTCAGCCAAAACATCATAAGGACGCTGTATGGTTTTGCCCTCATACAACCCATTTGACCATTTTCCGCCCTGTAATACAGCCATATTGCCATTTTCTCCCTAGCATACGGCCCGTAAGACACATCAATGGTGTCCGGATAACACATCAGTGGTCTTTGTTTTATTTTTTATTTGTCCCCTACAATTTCTAAGCTAATATGTACCTGATCCCAAGCTGTAAGCTAAGCATTAAGTCATAACTCCTGTGACCCTTGATAATAGCTTCTCCGGGCCTCTTAACTTCCTTCACAAGTTTCTTGTGTCGTCTCATTTCTCGTTTCGAACCAGATGAAAACCGACTATCAACCACAAGCTCACTAATCAATATCCCTTGCATATATTCCCTTTCAAGAATTGGAGTCTGCGTCTCACTCTCCCCACCAGGATCAGACCGAAACGAACCTAAATTATCATGCCCCATAAACTTATCTATAGCAACCTCTAAACTCCACCTTCTTTCTAAAGAAACATTATTATTATTATTATCATTGTTGGTATTACGCGTTTCATCCAGCTTATCAGACGTGTTACGATGAGACGACCGACTACCACCACCGAGTTTAAACGAACCCATATCAATCGAAGAAGCATGTTGAATACGCGATACTTGTTTGACTTTTTGCAAGTCAGACAACAAACCGCGTTTTCTCAAAGATTTAAGGTATAACTCTTGTCTAGCAGGCAACCGACACCCGTTCGGGTAAAAAGCGCCTTTCCCATCTTTTAACCCTAATGTCCATAACCCGACATATCGACCACCGTCACTCCATGTATAAGCACCAAAACCATGCATAACACCATTAGACCAACTACCTTCATAACAATCACCATTAGTCCATTTAAAAACGCCTTTACCCGACATCTTCCCGCCTTTCATATTCCCAACATACTCATTCCCATTAGCCCATGTATACTTACCCGGCCCGTCGGGTGAACCCTGGATCCAAGACCCTTCAAACACATCTCCATTAGGAAAAGTTTGATACCCCAACCCATGTTTCCGGTTCATCCGCCAACGACCTTTATAAACTAACTTATCGGCCCGAATATAAGTCCCAGTCCCTTGCATATACCCACCCGAAAACTCGCCTTCATAATAAGCCCCTGATGGCCAATGAAGCTCTCCATTACCATGCCATATACCTCTACTCCATTCTCCTTCATATGTACAACCATTTGTCCAAACATACTTTCCTGATCCCTCGGGTACGTTCCCGAGCAGTGAACCGGAGTAATACTCCTCGTTTGGGAGTGTGAATTCTTCAAATCTTAAGGGGATTGGTTCGGTTGATGATCTAGATATTTCTCCATTTGTTATGTGAAATGATAACGAACTGAAGGATGTCGTTCTATTTGAAAGTGATAGTGTGTTTTCCGGTATGGCCACAGGGCCAGACATGCATACTGTCTTAAATGTTCTTCAATACCTTCTGAACTGTATTCGCGCTGAAACGACGGTTAAAGTTTGTTATATAACAGAAATGAGAGGCAATTAAAGAGCTATGAAATCTGAAAAATTACCAAAATATATCAATCAATCATACGCAGTAAAAATCCCATTTATAAACTATATATTGCTCCTAGAAGTTCGTAACCTTAATCATATGTCTCCATGAATTCCTATCCTCAACCCATGTCCTCTGAGAGGTGAAGGTCTATCAGATCATGCCTAATCCTCTCATCATCTTAAAAAAAAAAAAAATTAACTAAAACAAGCATAAGAAATATAATTTTAACACATAACCGATTTGGATACCTCTAGACACTAAGGTAGCCGGATGAAATTCCATGTGAAAGTGAGTTGGCACCTCTATTGTCATGACATGTGTCTAAACTGGGCTACATAGGTGCCTAAACGTGAATAAAAGGGCTATACAGGTGCTTTGTCTGCCAAGGCTCTAGAGGTGTCGGACAGTCCCTGCCACGGTTGTCGGGCACACGTGTAGCCATGGCAAATATAAGACAGCTGCATAGCCCTTTTATTCACGTTTAGACACCTATGTAGCCCAGTTTAGACACATGTCATGACATTATTGGTGTCAACTCACTTTCGCATGGAATTTCGTTCGGGCTACCTTAGTGTCTAGAGGTATCCAACTCGGTTATGTGTTGAAATTATATATGATATGATTGTTTTGGTTAAGATTTTTTTAAGATATTTTAGTCAAACATGCTTATTTTGATAATTTTCCCTACGAAACTCGATAAACCAAAGCGAGATTTCAGATCTTCAAATCTTCAACTAAAAGTTTGTTACAACAAAAATGAATGAACAAACATTTTGGATTGACATTTCACTAATCACAAAAAACTGTAACACAAAATGACATCTAGTGACGTACAAATTTTGAAGCGTAGAGTACAAGCAGAAGTTGAGCAAATTCAAACAAAACCAGCAGCAGCACCGATTCCAATTGAAGCCTTGAAATCCACCTTCCGTTGTAGAAGGTACCAGATAATATTATTATTATTATTATTATTATTATTATTATTATTATTATTATTATCCAAATAATATATGTCTACACTAATATATAATTGCAACCAAATTATGAACACCAGGTCTTAGCAGCAAGATAATAATATTGCAGGTGAAATCAATCTTAATTAATAAATCATACATATAAACGGTATATATTAATATATAAAAGTTGTAGAGAGAGAAGTTGTACCTGTAAAATAAGTAGAGAGAGAAGGATGGAGATATAGATTTGTTTAATGAAAGCTAGAAGTAGAAGTGTAATGCAATATAGATAGATATAGATATAGATATACTGCAGTTGACTTCTATATATATGGAGTGAAATCAACACAGTTTGAGTTTTGTCGCCTCATATGTTTGCTTTGTATTGTCTTTTAACTTTTAAAGCTGCCTTTTTATTCTCCGGCACTCTCGGCTTAACTTATGTACGTATTTATTTATTTATTAAGAAAATAGTTATACTTTGAAGCTATATTTAGTTATTCATTTACTTATAATATAGCCAACACTTGTAGCAATAGGAAGGTTTGAGTTCTTCCTCAACTTATCTTCATTTATGTTGTTTTTGGTAAATTGTGGTAATAAAGGATTTGGGTAGGTTGTCAGTTCGAATCTTGAGTTCACAAGGGTTTTCATCTCACTATGTTTTACATCAGAGAGTTTAGCTCTTGTGACGGCATAACGACTGTCAAGTGACGGCCGGTTGTATGGTTTCATGTGGAACGCCCAAGGCAAACTTTGAAGCCAGTGTGGACCCAGTTAAAATAACATAGTCTGGCGAGAGTGCAGGTCTCTCCAATTTGGGTAGCCTACACACAAAAGAAAGTCGTCGCTCTAAAAAAATATTCTTTTAGTTTTTTTTAACGTGTGAAACTACCTCCGATTCCTGAGTGAGTATTTTTGAGGCATGATGTCACTCGTCCATATTGTTTTTGACGTCCAGGCCTAACTCACTTAGGATCGCCATCAAGGAAACTCATAATTGTGAGAAGTCTCCATTGACTCAGATTTCAAACATGACACCATAAATTTCCCAAGCATCAATTGTCATCGGCATGACACTTGACAAAAGGGCCAAATGCTAGTTATTTTGTTACGAATATATATATATATATATATATATATATATATATGATTACGTGTTTATTTACAGCAAACTATTATACTCTTATATAAATGCTCTTATAAATTGCAAATACTTCCCACTTACATGATTTAAACACTTTACTTCTGGTACAGAGAGAATACATCTTACCATCATATCATATCTCTGAAAACAATTTATAAATGCTCTTATAAATTGCAAATACTTCCAACTTACATGATTACGTGGTTGGTCCACCGTGATTTAAAAATCCAGAAACACCTAGCAAAAGATCCGGTTGCAATTTTGGGATGATTCCCTCTACACTAACAATTGATTTTTCTCCAATTCGACTACTCAATGGTGATTCGTTCATGTCATATATCAACAATATTACTATGGAGCTCGTTTGATGAGAATTTGTACAATATAATAAACTAGTTGGAGTTGCCCCGCTCAATGCAACAAAGCATGCACGAAAGTTGTATACGATACCATAAAATATTTTATTCGAAATACAACTTTGTTTTCAATATAATTTATATTAGAATGTTGAAAAGAATAATTAAACATCTTGACTAACTTAATTAAGGCATAATAATAATAATCAAGGTTGAAAAAAACGTTAGGAGTACCTTAGGCGGCTTACTGAGGAGTTGGGAGTCCTCGGCTTAGTCGAAGAGTACTCGGGGATGGCTCACCGAGAACTCAGCCTAGGCGGGGATTGCTCATTGAGTACTCGGGGCCTAGGCGCGATATTTACAACTATGATGATGATGATGATGATGATGATAAGAGTTAAGTGTCATTTTAGTACATGTGGTTTGGTCAACTACGCAACTTTAATATATATTCTTTATTTTGTGCAAATGGCTACCTCAGTTTCAAAAAAACTTGCATTTTTAGTAATTTTTTCTAACCCCGTCTATTTTTTCCGTTAAGTTAGGGATAATTTGGTAACTTCGTTATTTTCTTTGTTTTTTTCTTTTCTTCTAAACGCTTTTATCTTGTAAACACAAAATCCACAAATCATAACATCAAAATCCAAATCCTAAATCCCCAAACCCTTTCTCCATATCATCAAAGGGTTTGAATTTTTACGATATTTGGGGATTTAGGATTTGGATTTTTATGTTATGATTTGAGGATTTACGGTTTACAAAATATAAGCGTTAAAAAGAAAAGAAAAAAACAAAGAAACTAACGAAGTTATCAAATTATTCCTAACTTAACAGAAAAAATAGACGGAGTTAGAAAAAAATTACTAAAAATGCAAGTTTTTTAAAACTGAGGTAGCTATTTACACAAAATAAAGAATAAGTACTAAAGTTACATAGTTGGCCAACCACATGTACTAAAATGACACTTAACTCTAAAAATAATAATTTGTCTTATTTGATAAACCATTAAAACCTGGTTACTATTCTAGAAAGTGAATGTTAAAAATAATGCTAACTGATTCAGACTTAACTTAAACTCGGCTTAGATTTATGCTTGAAAATCTGTAAGTAACACCCCCGCGGGCCTGCCTAAGGTTGAGTGTCTAGACACAATAATGGGTGTTGTGCTAAATTGATTTATTTTCAAAATTATTTCTTATTTCCCTTATACATTTTTTTCTATAAAATTTTTATCTTAGAAATTAGCTTTTGATCATTTGAGGTTTTATTTGAATCAATGTATAGGCATGTCAATTATATATAATCGTTAACAAACACTTAAAAAGCTTTGATTTATACCCCACATAAATTACGCGTACATATTAAGAAGTTATGTTTCACAAATTATAAAAAGTTTTGATTGTGTTTGTGTGTAATATGTGTTTCTAACAAGTAGTGTCTTCTACGACGTACGTGCGTGGATAAGGAGGAGATAGAGTTTATGTTTTATGTGTTTGAATAATGTTTGTCTTAGGGTTTGTTGGTGGTGGTGAGTGGTGGTCAATGGTGTTAGTGAGGTAGATAGTAGGTGGTGAATGGTGATAATGGTTGGTGGTAGATATGGGTGATTGTGATTTGTGAGTTGTGTTTGTTTGAAAACGTTGATGAATTTTTAAATGTTCTTTGAGAATACAAGTACATATGTTTTTTTTTTTTTGAAAAAATAAACTAAGAATAAATCTTAAAAATTAATGCCATCACGAACTAGCTTGGGCGGTGACAAGTGTTCCATAAGGTTCGTCCCGATAGGTTCTGGTTTTTTTGATTCTCACAAGTCACAACAATACGAAAAATAAATTTATCTTATAAATTAATAACACGTAAATAAAGTTAATTGGGTTACTTAACAATCATTAGTAGTTAAAGTATAGATCTTCAATGACAATTAAATATTACTAGATTTTAACGTTAACAAATAATTAAAATCAAAATCTTTGACTAATGAACCCCGGTCACAAAGTAACATTATTTATAATAATACTGTACATTATTTATTTTGTTAAAAAGGTTATTATATATTTGACTGTTATTAGTACTTTTCAATATAATAATAAAATGATTATTTTCGTTGAAGTTTTCCATTTGATGCTCGATTAGATGTTTTTACAAATAATATTAATTAACTATTTGTAAATCTAGTCGTTGGCATTATATACTAACGAATCTTTGCTCTATAATGTACAGCAAAGAGAAGTATTTAAATATTTGGATGCATGGTCATTATCGATCACTCTAAAATGTTAGGCAATACGTAATGGGGTTTTCTTTAAAAAATGTAAAATGATATTTTATTTTTGATCAGGTTAATCTAATAATTAAGATTGATTAAGAGGCTGATTCGTAGGTAAATGAAAGTTAGGTTATGTGTTATAGGTTAATTAGCTAGCGTTGACTAGACCACTATTTTTAGGAACTAGCATGCTCTTTAACTTGAGCGTTGTGGGTTAATTAGCATTAACTTTAAATTAAGTATATTTTTTTATTTAAAAAAGTAATTAATACCAAAAGGTAAAGAAAATACAAGTCATCAGGAGGGAAAAAATGTCGTCAAAGGCAAAAGGTCATGAGCACTTTCACGATCTCGTTGAAGCGGATTGAGGTCGTCTTGTACGTGGTCGTGAGCTTTTACATTCGTCAACTAAGAGTTGGCTCGACACTCGAACCGCAACAAATATCACATCATCTTCCAAATCTAAATCAAATGAAGTATCGAGGTACAAATAATCTGATCGCAAAGAGTCGGAGTGTGAGTTCATATTTTGTAAAAAACGTAGTGGGGGCAATAGTAAAAATATGACGGTTGAGGTGTGTTGTAGTTTGTAAAATACCAGGCGTTCATGGGGTATTGTTCTTCCTTGGCGCCAATGTCGATCCCAATTCCTTTTAGAAATAACTGAAGAGTCGTCGTGAGCTGTTAACTTTTTCTTGATATAATTTTAATTCAAAATCAAGTTGTGAGCAGTAATATACAGTGTATTCGAATTATAAGCGTACATATTATCATCGCAATTCGCGCTTTAAATTTTTTTTTCTATTGAGGGACACCGTTTACCATTTTCATTATTCTAATAATATAATATAATGCATTATAAATTCGAATATGTCGCTGTGATGTTCTTATTTTTATATGCATTTCAATATAAGAAATTTTGTATTTTAGGCTAAGCGAGTGTTGTTAGCGTGAAGAACCAAATTGATAGTATTATCGTTATCGGTAATGATATCCATTTTCAGGTTTTAATCGAAGTAAAACATGTGTCTGTACTTCTTTTGGGCGTTTCATGACTATTTTTATGGGTTTTCTCTTTTTTAGCTATTATACCAAGTGTTGTCATTGTACTCGTACTTTAGCAAAACGAATCGGTACCAAACTCCCGCTATGTAGTGAGAGGGAGTCCTAGTACTCTAGTAGCAAAACAATTACTATGTTATTTGACTTTTTTGAAGAAAAAGTAGAAGTCAACTTGAGGCCTCTTGTTCACAACTTCACATACCAACAGTCCACCACCAATAAGTCAAGAGGATTTTTCTTTCTATCCTATATTTTTCTGCTTTCATTTACTAATTATGATATGGTTCTAAAAAATGTGTTTCGAAATTATACTGATGGTTTGTTTTACCTGGCATTAAAAGTTTTAGGCGGCATTAAAGGTGAGACGATGTTTCATTGAGTATTGTCATAACACATATGATTTCCACCTTGTTTTGGCTTTCCTTTCACCCCGATCGACAATTCATCTCACCATCCATCTCAGCCGCTACATCACGTCTCATCCCATCTTTCTACCACCCTCAGTCTCTCACCATCTTTAATACATAAAACTATGAAAAGAGTTTTAAGACATTTTTTTATTGTATGGTAGGATGAATAAATATAGCATTGAAATATGTCAATTGCACAAGTTATTTTGCTTTTCTACAAGCATGTGTTGTTGTTTTTTAAAAAAAAAATAGAAAACAATATTGGTACACATCAATAATTGTTTATCACAAACATGGGCTGTGGGTGCAAATCTTAAGTATAAAAAAAATAGTGGGGCCTCCTTTCGTTTTTAATCAATTTAATGAAACTTAAATAAGCCATTTAATGCAACAAGACAATACACAAAGATTAAAATATCATGATTAATGTTATGGGTAATTTACTAATTTGTAACATCTAACTTAATCATAGTTGCACCAAATGGTGTCAAGGACTCCGGCCAACTAGGTGTGGTAGCAGGTTACCCGAGAAATACCTAACGGGTTTGGGACGAGCTTTAGTAATCGAGTATGGGTTTGGAAATACCAAAAGCCGTCCCAAACCCGACCCATTGTCATCCCTATGAGCGACATCCCCAACTTGTTGTATTTCTGTATTATATACGTATGTGTGAGAAGCGAGTTAAATAAAAATTTGGGTCTGTAAATTTTGGGTCATGTGTTGTCGTCCACCTGGGCCACCCTATGGCCCGACCCTCGTGATGCTAGAAGATTGCATTTCATTTCTCATAAACCTATAAAAAAAGTTTAGGCACAAAGTTTATAAAAAAATCCAGCCCAAATTAAACCGATAAATAATCATAAGCCTATACGTAAAAAACCGAAAACCGAATACCAAAATGATCATTGGTTTGTCATTCATCAATAAACCGTAATTTTTGGTTCTTTGGAACTTAAAACCGACACAAACTTTTTGCCAACTTATGGATAGAAGAATTGGTGGTCTATAAATGGACGTTGCACTACAAATCGATAATAGACAAATAATATTAAGAAATTGAATACAACAGAGAGCAACAAACATGGATGCAAATGGCAAACAAAACATGTCAAATCAGTTTATATACAATCAATTGAGATAATATGACACTATTATTATTATTATTATTATTATTATTGTTTATTTTTTGTTACAATTGCAACTAATTGTTTGCTTTTTTTTTTTAAATATAGATAAACTTTATATGATACTAAATGCCATATTGTTAAATAGGTTGTCTTTCAACGACGCCAGTGTGAGGTCTTCTGTTTTTTTGAGGATTAACTAATCCTTCTTGTTTATAATAAAGGTTTATGGTTTCGTCATGCCATGAATTAATCTAGAGAGCGGCAAAAACTCTTTGACCAGTGGTGCGTTTCATGTGTAGACTAATCTAGGCATGCACTTTAAAGTTTACTAAGGTTGTACCCGATGAAATCCTGGTTAGCTAGTAAACCCAAACGTTCAAACGTAAAATAAGCAACAATGATTATCAAACGTTTGACACGTCACAAAATTGATAGAAAAATATAAACATTGATGTAAAAGATCAAAATATCTCACGTGATTGGAATTTTAAATTATTTTACCAAATATATGACGTGGGAAAATGGCTACAAATGTCTAGATACTAAAATATGGTACGAGTATGTTTCAATAGACGTATATAGGCCATATAAAAACCATTTCAAACTAACATATTTGTTTTTTTTTTCCTTTTAATGTAATTTACTAATACTTAATTTATGGATTCTTCATATTACACTTTCAAATAACATGTTTTAATTTTATTTTACTAGTAGGGTAAGATTGATTTTGCCATAGTTGTATAATTCCACTTGTTTTACCCAAAAAAATAAAAAAATCTTGAGTAACCGTAATTGTAAATGATGAAATATAATTTTGACAACTAAATGATAGACGCATTCATGAAGAAACATGTGAAGTGACTTGTCAACATCATTTTGTTAACGGTATCTGGATCCACGACAAGCTTTTGGATCACTGATCACGATTACCCATGTTCAAATTTTGTGACGTGATTTCAACCGTTCCAATTTATGACGCTCCTTCAAGTTATCAAACTCGATACCTCATTTGAAGGAAACCCTTAAGAGAAAACTCCTGACCACTAAAACACAAGCCTAATGGCTGTCAACATCATTTGGTTATTTAAAAAATCAAATTTAGTATTCATCTGCTTTTGTTGGTGCATTTTGATAGTTACCCACCACCACTATGTAGCTATGGATAACAATAACATCATACATTACAATATCCTTTTTGCAGTTAGGTTTTATGGCAGGTGCCTAACATGTATTATGTGGATGTTTAATTTCATTAGTTGTGTCTTTTTAGGAACAAGTCATGCTCGTCTTTAAGAAAGTATAAAATAAATGTGTGTTTCATGTTCAGTGGACACTTTTATAATGGAAGTGTTGATTAGGAAGACCAATCATGTAGAAAACATTATTTTTGTTTAGCTATGTTTATAGGTAACACATGCTTTCAATTTTGCAAGCCTAGCCGGTGATAATCTTATGTATTTAACCGTGTTACGAATTATTTTATCCTTTCAAACCACTATGAACAGTTACGTTCATAATGTGGGACACACAAATGCTTCATACTTACCATTACCAATCAAAAATGAGAACTTAGCGTGCAATTCTCCAATTGTAGCATCGTTCGATAATGCATGGCAAATGTCATCATTCGTTCTATCCCTTGTTCCTCAATGCACTCCTCGAGGGCTCCGTGATATCATCACCCTCATGGCTAAGAATCAACTTAAAATTTGTTATTCTTTTATGATATTTATCATCAATGAAATGAGTTGTCAACACACATGTAATTGATACGATGATTTAATGTCCATGCATCCATTGTAAAAGAAATTCGTTGCTTATTATTAATGAAAGAATTCCCTTAGCTTCTTTTTTTTTTCTCATCCAAATAAACAAAATCAAACACCTCACAAGTAACTAAATTATGAAACATCATAGAATGTTAAAACTAGAACGCAACACTTATATACAGAGACGGGAAGAAAAACCGGTTCCAAACCCGACCCGACGGTTCTTATCAGAACCGGACCTGACCAACATGTACAGACTGGGCTTTGGGTTTCTCCTCGGAACCAACCCGGACACACCGGAACCGGTTCCACTACTACCCGATCAAAACCCGATAAGAACCCAGCAAACTTGGTCAAATACCGGACCATACCTGGAACCGGTATCTACCTGAACCCGTTCTCGTCTTTTGTTGACTAAACCCGGTTCCAGTTCCTGAAAATACCCGGTTTATGCACCTCTACTTCCATAAATTCCATAAACCCTTGTCGTTCTATATAGAGGTGCACAAATCGGGTTTTTAATATACCTGGGTTCGGGCATGACCGGGTACGGGTATGACCGGGTATTGGTAATAATCGGGCCGAGTATTGTCTCTAAAAACCATACCCTATTCATCGGGTTCGGGTAGGGTATAGAACTGGGTATTCTAAAACCGGGTATTTGAATACCCTATTATCGGATATTGAAAAAACCCTATTTACGGGTTTTTTCTGGGTATAGATTGGATTTTTTAAAAGTTTGCACTTTTTAGGGGTATTTTTTAGGTATTTTTAAGGTATTTTTCGGGTATACATCGGGTATTTGAAATACCCGTTTCGGGTATTAGAAAAACCCAGTTCCGGGTATGGAACCGGTCTGGGTTTTTGGGTATTACCGGGTACAAATCGGGTTTGATTCGGGTTCGGGTTTTAGTGCCAAAATGCATACCCTATACGTACCCTACGGGTAGGGTCGGGTACGGGTTCGGGTATTAAAAACCATGGTATTAAGAAAACCTATTTCAGGTTTTTATTTTGGGCCCGGTTCTGAATTCGGGTTTTTTGTGCACGTCTAGTTCTATATATAAAACAAGTCGAAATTAGCCCAAAACAATGTCTTACAGTTGGGCCTAACCCTCTTTTCCAGTTCATCAATTCAATCCGGGTTAAAAAAAAAGCCCAAGTTTTGGAATCTAATTAGTCAAAATAAGTCAAACTAATTCACAAAACCTAAAACCCCATACTAAACCCTAGCACCCAAACCACTCAACCACCAACCGATTCGCAATGGTGAAGTCGTATCTCCGGTACGAGTCCGCGGCGTCGTTCGGAGTAATCACGTCCGTGGATTCAAACATCAGTTACGACACCTCCGGTAAACATTTACTAGCTCCGGCACTCGAGAAGGTTGGCGTTTGGCACGTCCGGCAAGGAGTCTGTGCGAAGACGCTTAGTCCGTCCACTCAGTCTCGTGGACCGTCGATTGCCGTTACGGCAATTGCACCTGTTCCGTCTTCTTCGTCTCTGGTAATTGATTGATTGATTGATTATTACTCATTTGCTCTATAGTAGATGTAGTTGTTATGTTTGTTGATTAGTCTAGGGTTGTGCGTGGTGCGGTTCGGTGCGGTTTTGTGTTAAGTCGGGCTAGTATAGAAATTTGACACATGATATATTGAAATTGGGGCTAATAGAATATTATACATTTTGGCCTAGAAATTAAGAACTAATAAATGATAATTACTCCTATATTTTAAATGATTTAATCTCATACAAATTGACAAAACATTACTGATTAACGTTAAAAAATAAAACAAGTATCCATGTTTAGAAAACATAAAAGATTCAACAGAAAGGTAATTCAACAGATCGTTTTTTTATGGTTTGGTTTGGTCTTTTTGGTATTTTACAAAACACAAAACCGATATTTTGGTTTTTACTAAATTTTAAAACCTCTGTTTCTAATTCGGTTTGTTTTTTCGATTTCGTGCGCGTAAGATTGTTAACAAGTATACAGGTCATATTGTTATTATTATAGTATTTTCATGAAGATTTTGAAATGTTAGGGGTTGTGTAGACTGCTAGATTGTGTTTTGAAGTTAATGATGCATATTTAGGTGATTTGATAGGGTATTAAATGATTTTTTTTTGCTGTTTAATCTGCAAATTGTTAGTTTTACCGAAGCATTGGATAGAATTTCAGAGAAATTAAAATGAGTGTAATTTGATTGTAGAATAGTACTAAAAGAGTTGAGAATGCACCTGTGTGGTATAGAACTGCTATTTTAATGAAAACAATCAACTGAGAGTATTTGCTTCATTTTATGTATTTATATATTTTTTGTGTTGTTAACGAGTGTATAGGTTATATTGTCCAGTTTAGAATTTGTTAAATCTAATCTGTGTGAAAAATAGAGTGTAGGAACGTGTTACTTATTGAGAATTTGAAATGTTAGGGGTTGTGGAGAGGCTGCTAGGTTGTGTTTTGAAGTTAATGATACATATCAAAGTGATATTTTTTTTGCTGCTTAACCTTCAAGTTGTTAGTTTCACTGAAGATATTAGGTTAGGTTTTGTGTTTGTACTTTTTACGATAGCACTAGGAAGAATTTGAATCCTGCAAAATTTATGTAATGCATAGTTCAAAGCTGTGAAATGAAAATGAGTGTAAACTGATGGGGAGACTGCTGAATTACGTTTTGAAGTTAATGATAATATCAGAGTATTATTATGTGTTTTTATGATGGCATTGGAAGAATTTGAATAACATTTGAAGGCTGCAATGAGTGTAATGCATAGTTCTAAGCTGTAAAATTAAAATGAGTGTAATGGATTGGATATAATAGGATTTTAAAGGACGAGATGCTTTTTGCTTGTTTTGCTGGTAGAATCGTTTGTTTTTTAATGGAAAAAGTAATCAACTGAGAGTATTTCTGTATTTGCCGTTTTTTTATCGGTTACAGATAGCTAGTGGGCATGCTGATGGAAGTATAAGAATCTGGGATTGTGAGAGAGGAACTTGTGAAACAACTTTGAATGGGCATAAAGGGGCTACAACAATTCTTCGGTTCAACAAGACAGGATCATTACTTGCATCTGGAAGCAAGGACAATGACATTGTTTTATGGGATGTTATTGGTGAGGTTGGACTTTTTCGTCTGCGTGGTCACCGTGATCAGGTCTATATTTTTAAGGGCAGCTTGTATTAACAACCTTTTATTTTATAATTCCCATTTCAGGTGATTTACTTTTTTTTGCTAGAAAACAGCTACTTGCTTCCATTTTATTATTCATTTCAGAATTTTTACTTTCAGTTTTTTAACAAAATAGAAACATACTTAGGAATTTTTTGCTTAAAAATGTAAAACAACTAGAGGTGGTAAGTTGGCCTTAAACGGGAATTGAACAGAAGTGGGTTGTCATTTATGCAATTTGTCTAATTTTGAGGGCTTTTAAAGTTTTTTCCTAGTTATTTTTTATGTCGTTTATAGATCTGTAAGCTAAAGTAAGAATTCTTGCTTGAATATGCTTTTGGATATTAGGTTACCGATCTTGCCTTCTTGGATTCTGGAAAGAAACTCGTTAGTGCCTCAAAGGACAAATTTTTAAGGGTTTGGGATCTTGACACACAACATTGTACACAAATAGTTGGTGGCCATCACAGTGAAATTTGGTCTATAGATGTTGACCCTGAACAGAGATATTTGGTCACTGGATCAGCAGATTCAGAGCTCCGGTTTTATACCATAAAACACGAAGTTGCAGATGGTCAATCTGAATCGAAACCTGATCAAACCGTCACAGACGGTAAAGATTCATCTGTTGGAAACAAATGGGAAAGTTTGAAACTTTTTGGTGAAATTAACCGACAGAGTAAAGACCGAGTTGCAACTTTGAGATTTAACAAATCTGGTAACCTTTTGGCTTGTCAAGCTGCAGGGAAGACAGTTGAGATATACCGTGTATTAGATGAAGCTGAATCTAAACGTAAAGCAAAACGAAGACTTAATCGGAAGAAGGAAAAGAAAAGTTCTAAGGTTGTTGATGCCACTGAAAATGAAAAGACAGATCACGAACTTAAAGATGATGGAAAACAAACCATGGTTACCGTCCCTGATGTTTTCAAGCTTTTGCAAACCGTAAGAGCCAACAAAAAAATATGTTCTATCTCATTCTCTCCCATTACTTCCAAGAACTCATTAGCTACTTTAGCATTATCGTTAAACAACAATTTGCTTGAAGTTTATTCAATTGATAGCAATTCAACCACAAAAACAAGTGACATTGAGCTTCAAGGGCATCGATCTGATGTAAGAAGTGTTACACTTAGTTCAGACAGCTCACTTTTATTGTCAACGAGTCATAATGCTGTTAAGATTTGGAACCCTAGTACTGGTTCTTGTCTTAGAACCATTGATTCTGGATACGGGTTGTGCAGTTTGTTTGTTCCTGGTAATAAGTATGCTGTCATAGGTACAAAAAGCGGCAATCTTGAAATTATTGATGTTAGAAGTGGTACTTCTGTTGAAGTAGTGAAAGCTCATACGGGCTCGGTTCAATCAATTGTTCACACACCAGATGGTGGTGGTTTTGTAACCGGGAGTACAGATCATGATGTTAAGTTTTGGGAATATCAAACCACCCAAGTTTCTGGTCAGGTGTGCTTATACTTTGAAACCACAAACTCAGCATTTTTTTTACTTTAGATGAATTTTATTAATGTGTTTGAGTATTTAGTCATCTGTTTCTATTTTTTGGGCTTTCAGGATTCGGCGCAATTAACTGTTTCAAATGTGAGGACTTTACCTATGAATGATGATGTCATAGTGCTGGCTGTAAGCCCTGATGGGAAGCATATTGCGGCCGCCTTATTGGATTGCACTGTGAAGGTTAGAGTTGTTTATTTGTTGTTTTAATTGCTATATAATCACTTTTATTCGGTATATTGTGATGCACAATTGATTTTATCCAAATCCACACCTAAGCCGTCGAGAAACATTTTAGAGATAAATTTGATGGTGTTTCTAGTAGGCTGATTGTTCGTGTTTGTGTATGTTTGTTTGTTAATAGTATAAACAAACGGTTCACGAACGAACATAAGTGAACATATATGAACGGTTATATTTGAGCTAAAACCAGTTAAAAGTAATGTGAAGAACAATGTGTTGGGCCAAAAAAGGTTATTAAAACCAGACACAAACGTAAATGAAGGAACTTAAACAAGTGTAAAGGAACCGACATAAACGAGTCTTAATTTACATTCACAAACAGAAATGAACGAAAACACGTGTTCATATTAGTTCGTTAACTTAATGAACCAAAAAGTTTTGTTCATGTTCTTTTGTTTGTTAAATAAAAAAATAAACGAACTTTCGGATAAACAGTTCACGATCTGTTCACTAAACGCTCGGTTTATTTACATGACTAGATTTTAGGTCTTACATGTCTTTTCTGGCATTTGTTCATATTATTTTTGTATTAGTCACTAATTATCTCATTAAAAACTCTCAGGTCTACTACATGGACACTTTAAAATTCTTTCTTACATTATATGGTCACAAGCTGCCAGTATTATGTATGGATATCTCATCTGATGGAGATCTTATTGTCACCGGTTCTGCTGACAAAAACTTGAAAATTTGGGGTTTGGATTTTGGTGACTGTCACAAGTCCTTATTTGCTCATGCTGACAGGTACAATTTATTATTATAAAATACTTACATAATCCAACAAATTCATTTCTGGATCAATTTTAGTAAAAGTTAAATTTTATGGCAGTGTAACGGCAGTGAAATTTGTTCGCAATACACATTACATGTTTAGTGTTGGCAAAGACCGCATGGTTAAATACTGGGATGCTGATAAATTTGAGCTACTTTTAACTCTAGAAGGCCATCATGCTGAAGTTTGGTGTGTCTCTATAAGCCATCGTGGTGATTTTCTTGTTACTGGGTCCCACGATCGATCCATACGGCGGTGGGACCGCACTGAAGAACCATTTTTTCTTGAGGTATATATTTCTACATTTTGCTTATTAATGGTTAAGCCTGTAAATGATTCGTAGGAACACATTTTGCTTATTAATGGGTTTGTTTACAAGCCTATCAATGGGTTGAATCGGCTGTGCATTATCTCAAACAGGCCCATTAAAAATTCTAGATAAAAGGAGACTGAGTCAAATCGGCAACTTTCAAAATGCTGTGGAAAATTAGTTACTTGTATTAATATTGTTATATTAGACTATTAGTTACTTGTACAAGTCTTGAAAAAATGTAGAAATGATATTCATTTTGACATAAATTCAGGAAGAGAAAGAGAAAAGATTAGAAGAGATGTTTGAAGCTGACCTGGACAACTCACTAGAAAACAGATATTTACCTCAACAAGAGCTTCCGGAAGAAGGAGCTGTAGCTATAGCTGGAAAGAAGACACAAGAAACTTTAACAGCAACCGACTCGATTCTTGAAGCACTCGACATTGCAGCCGAAGAATTGAAACGATTGGCTGAACATGAGGTCTGTCTGTTTATTGCTGTTTATATAATATATATTACATATTCATGTTTAAAATACCATTTGTAAAATTTCAATATTTTGTAAATCTCAGGAGGAAAAGAAAAGGGGAAAGGGTGGAGAGTTTCAGTCCAATATTTTTTTGCTGGGGCTCTCTCCGTCTGATTTTATCCTTCGTGCAGTTTCAAAAGTTCACACTAATGATCTGGAGCAGACATTATTGGTAATAAAGATAGTGTTTATGCAAGTTAATATTGTTATGTGATTTTATCCTTTGTTTAGTCTCAACAGTTCCATCATTAATCATATGTTAACTTTGCAGGCTCTACCGTTTGCGGATGCATTAAAGCTCTTATCATTTTTGAAAGAATGGTCTTCGAATCCAGATAAGGTATTCCATTGACTATGTTTGTTCTAGAAGATTCTAGAACATACACGTTACATCGTTACTTTTGTATTATGTTTTAAGCCCAATTTTCTAGAGATGAAAACAGTCAATAGTAAGATTTCAATATTTTTGGTTAATATTTTTATACACTACATGATTTTATAATATTCTTTTGGCAGGTTGAGCTGGTTTGTAGGATCGCCACAGTGTTATTGCAGTTGCATCATAATCAACTAGTTGCTACCGCAAGTACCAGACCTCTTTTGGCTCTTCTTAGAGACATACTTCATGCTAGAGTCAAGGTAAATTTTAACAAAATTTTATACGTATATAAAGGTTTTCTTGTTTTACCGCTTTTAAAAGCACGAAGTAACATTTTTTGGCTTTCAGTTGACATAATAATATTTTATATAAGCATCCATACATATGAATGAATTTATATTTTTTTACAGGAATGTAAGGATACTCTTGGATTCAATCTGGCAGCCATGGATCATCTTAAGGTTTGATTTTTTCTCGAAATATGTTTCATTATGTTCTTATCAAGTAATCCGATTTTGATTAACTTGTTGTAATTAACTTATTACAGCAATTGATGGCATCAAAATCCGATGCACCCTTCCGAGATGCAAAATCCAAGCTACTAGAAATACGAGAACAGCAATCGAAACGTGCTGCAGCGAGGGCAGAACCGAAAGGTGAAAGGAAAAAGAAGAAGAAACAAAAGAAGGATGACGGGCACGTGTGGTCTTAGTTTGTGGAGCATAGAATGTGTGACACAAATGTGTAAATGTTTGATTAAGTTGTATTCTTAAATTTGGTTTATGTTATACATTATGTTGGTCCCAATTTTGTAGCTGGACAATAGGGTTTTGGTGAAATTATCAGAATTATTTTGAGGACTATTTCATGGTATGCCTTTTGTTTTCCTGCATAGAAACTTGCATTTGTTTATAAGTTCTCAGAAGAAATAAGAATGTGGAATGATTTGCAGTAGAAGTGCACATAATACCCGGTTCTAGACCCGACCTGGAACCGGTTCCTACCCGTACCTGACCCGCGGATACGACCCGGTATTGTATTTCTCCCCATGGTCGTACTCGAAACCTGAACTGACCCGGACCCGCCTAAACCGAAACCCGAATATCCGGTCAAAACCCGACCTGACTTACCTGAAACTCGAAAAAAACACCCGGAAAACCCGCTCAAAAACCCTACTATACCAGAATATACGTTGTACCATACCTGGTCTTGACTTTTGTTGACCATACCCATAATTAGTTCCTATCTGGTTTCGATTTCTAAAATACTCGGTTTGTGCACCTATAATTTACACTTAACAGTGCAATCTTTTTTAGTTTTCTGACATGATTTTTGATTGTGAGTGTGGTCTTGTTTATTCACCATAACAAATACGAACCTTTAAGTTTACTTATTAGTTATTACTCAAACAGTCTTACAAATTTAATCTTGTAATAAACAAGATTAATAATATGGAGTTATATGGTGAAATTCTCTATGATGAAAAAAGTTAGCTATTAGTCGTTAGGTCATTGGTAGTGATTACATAAAAAACAGAAGTGAAAAATGCTTTTTCGCATTACTACCACGCAGGTGAAAACATCCTACAAAAAAGATGCGTAATGGTTTCACTCATCCAGTATAATTAAAATGATATTTAAATTTAATAAATTAAATTTATTTCAAGAAAAAAGATGATGGGGACATGTGATTAGAATTTAGGAATAAGCTAGGTACCAGTACCGAAAGTAGTGGTGCCCACTGCCCAGTATTCCCAAAATGGGCACGAGTACCGAAAATACTCTGTATGGTATCTAGAAGACCAAAATTTGGTAAAACACATGTATTGTACGGATCCCGATACCTCAAAAAGTTGATACTGACAGTACCCGATTCGGTATCGGTACCCCATCGACAATAACCATGAGTAGTAATTGTCTAGTTGAGTCAACATTTCCTTTATTTACCATTCTTTTGTGCTTAAAGTTTTAAATAATCATATACAGAGGAATGATAACAATCTTTTCTAATTTTAACCTTTTTATTATAAAAAAACTCTAGTTCAATATTTTATATCACAATTATGAGTGTGTAAGGTTTGGTTATTATTCAAAACCGAAACCTTAACCAAAGTCATCAGTTAATTCGGTTAGTTTTGGTTTCTGGTTCAATTCGATTAGAAATACATGAAATTGAGATGCATACATGAAACTAGACGAGTGCCCGCGCGATGCAGCGGCTCTTTGAACGCGGAATCTATTAATCACGTAACAATTATGTTCATGGTTCGGTTTAAAACCTTGAAACCGTTTAAACTGGTCATCAGTTTTGTTTCCCGGCTGGGTTATTTACTTTCAGTCGTTTTTTTTACTTCATTTATCTTTTCAAGTATCATATTTTGACTTAGTTGGAATTGATGATACGGTTATATTAATAATCATTTTAAGCAAATTTTATTACCAAAGCTTAAACTCATAAAAACCAAACCAGAACCATACCGTTAATAACAGTTTGGTTTCAATTTTTAATGGTTTAGTTTTCGTTTAAAAACAATCAAAACCGGCATTGAACACCCCTACATAACATATTAATTTTTTCAATTGAAAAAATTATAATAATATTAAATACAAATTAAAGAGAATAAAATACTTGTTTTTATGGTGTAATATTTTTACAAAAATATTAACGTATGAAAAACTTATTGTTGGGTGAGAAGTTGGTTTAAAGTTGAAACTAAAAACATGATATGATTAAAGATGAGGGGACAAACTTGTAAGTTGAGTGAATTGTGTTTAAAAGACAAGTTTACCCTTAATTACACATGTACTTCATGCTTTAAGTGTTGTAAATTGCTTATAAATGAGTGTCTTAATTTGCCCCTGTTTGGTGTATTATATATAGTATAAATGTATAAAACAATAAATACATGAAAGAGAGGTATAATAGCTAGAAATATATGACAATGTGGATCTTGGTTAACCGAGCGAGTTAATTCAGCTTTCGGTTAATTTAGGTTTCGTTTTGTTAGTTTTTTGTTCGGTTTCAGTCGGTAATAATAATAATAAGAAGTAAAAAAAATATGAAAAATTTTGGGCTCCATATATATAATTTATGAACAGACATTACAAATTCGCAATGGAAGTATCCACCAACCGTACACAAATAATACAAAATTGGTGCAGAATCTTTGCAGAAATTTGTTACCCGAACACCCGACCCACCCATTAAACACAATCAATAATAATAATAATAATAATAATAATAATAATAATAATAGGGTTTGGTTTCATTCATTCATTGATAATATTGCAAACAAATGGCAGTTGAGGTGAAGCAGGTGTATTACAGAAAGAAGAAGAAGACAGCCATAATAATAAAACCTAATCAAATTATTGATCACATACCCAACTGTTTTCAGCTTCCCAGAACTCCTTCTGTATCCAAACCACGTACTGTCTTCTATCTTCCTATTTGCTCATTCAAAGGTATTATTATTATTATTGTTTAGATAGTTCAATTTGAAAGTGTTTGATGGAATTGGTGCCTTATGGTTTGATATGTGAAGCATTTGTGTATGATTTGGATTGAATGATTGGTTAGTTTGAATGGTTTACATGTTTCTTAGAGTTAGGGTTTATTTATATAAAGGCTATTTTTTTTAGCAAAATTGTGATAAGCAATGTACCATGATATATTATGTACGCGACTACCTTGATTGTTGATTTAAAAAAAAACACGCTAAACCTAAAATCACAACTACGCGAGCCTGTCTTCGTCTACCTCTGCCCCCAATGATTCCGTCCATCGTCACCGTCACCGTCCACCATTGAAACCACCATCCACCGTCGTGAGACACCATCGCTTTTTGTTGTTCACTAATTTGTTTTAGCTTTTGATAAGAATTGAAATTGAAGCTAGTTGATCGGTTAATCTTTGAAATCGATTCAATTAATCATCAATTTGAAGCTTCAATCGATGATTTTTTTTACTTTGAGTGATTGGTTTTAACCTTGAATGTATCAGGTTTTAAGGCTGAACGTTTTAGGTTTTAACCTTGAACGTTTTAGGTTTTAAGCTTGAGCATTTTAGGTTTTGGAATTTGGCTTGAACATATATGTTTTTTTAACCTTGAACGTATTTCGTGTACGTAATGTATGTTAAGCGATTATTGTACGTTGACTCACCCCTAGATATGTGTGTGTGTGTGTGTGTGGTTTGGTTTATGAAACATTTGTGTTGATTAATGTGTTATTTGGATTGAATTATTGGTTAAATTGTGTACATGTTTGTCTGAATTAGGGTTTTATTTCTGTGATTTAAAAAAAATGTGTTGATGTTTATGCTTATATGTGTAATTGAACATGTTGCTGTTTATCTTATCGAATTGAATTGCCATCTCTTGTGTACAATAAAGTCCTGTAGCAAAATTTAGGGTTGTGACCTGTTAGTTTATTAGCCTCAACCGAAACCGAAGTTATCGGTTAATTTATTTTATTGGCCAGTCGGTTTTTGGATAAGCGGTTCGGTTTGTTTGCCGTTTTTCGGTTCGGTTTGGTTAGTTTTGGCTAATAACCAAGTCCAACCTTGGGCTAAAATTTTGCTTAGAAACACATGAAATGGAGGAATTAAACATGAAACACATGGAATGGAGATATAAAAGCTAGAAGTATATGTAAATATGAATGGTTCGGTTAATCAAGGGTACAAAAGAAACCTGTGGTTTGATGTGTGAACCATCTGTGTTGATTTATGTATGATTTAGATTGAATGATTGATTCATTTGAGCTAATTTGGGTGTGATTTGGATTAAATGTTGATTAGTTTGTGTTAATTTGGGTGTTTTAGATGTTTGTTTGAATTAGGGTTTTTTTTTTGTCTGATTTTTTGTTTTTTAATAATAATTATTTGTGTTATTGCTTATAATTTATATGAATTTGTACGGGTTGCTGTTTATATTATTATCAAACTGAATTGATATATTTTTTGTATAACAAAGTTCTTATAGGCTTATAGCAAAATTGATGAAAAATGCCACCTTATGTAAAAGGTATTTTTGTAATTTGTTAAACAGATGCTTGTGAGTTGTGATAAATAATGTAAGATACATGATACATAAGATGTTAGTTAGCCATATTTTAACCTTTTTCTAGAGATTTGGTGAATGATTGTTTTGTAAATTTTTCCTTAATATTATGAGCTCTTGTTATATCTTGGTTGATGTATTTATTTTGTGTTGTATCTTTTCATCTTTCATGTAAAAGAATTGGAACGGGACCCACGTGGCAGCAAAGATAAGTCAAACAGGACTCAAGATGGAAGACGGAAAACATTGACAGACGTTAAATCCTTTGGGAAAGGAGCAAATCTTCAATCTTGCAGTAACAGGTTCAATTCAACACATACTTATTCATAATTTTTTCTTATGTTGTTATGAAGTGTCGGGTCGGGTAATTTTTGTAACATGTCAAAGTGGGTGCCAAAATTTTGACCTTTTTATTATAATTATTTCATGTCTCAGATATCATCATCATCATCATCATCGTACTCAGTATATCCCACCAATAGCAAAGCTATGGTAGGGTCTGAGGAGGGTAAGATGTAGACAGCCTTACCTCTACCCAATAAGGATAGAGAGGCTGCTTCCGGTGAGACCCCCGGCTCGATAGTAGTTTTGCATCAAGCCTTGGACATAAGGCACATAGCACTCAATCATCGGGACACCGGCTGATCGGTGCATGTACCCTTGTCTTTCGGCTATCAACGCCACTACATGATGCCTGATTAACCGTCCGTCACTTTTAACGTTATTTTCACGAGATTAGTAAAATAACGTCAAAATTAGTGCAATTTCACTTTTGCCCACCCGAGGGTTCACACATATATACATCATATGTGTGCACCGCAAGCAGGGCTTAACAACATAAGAAAAAATTATGATATATTCATATGTGCAATTTCACTTTTGCCCAAGCAGGGTTCACACATATATACATCATATGTGCAATTTCACTTTTGCCCACCCGAGGGTTCACACATATATACATCATATGTCTCAGATATGATATATTCATATACTAATAATAGGCTTATTCTTTGAAATAAAATGTTTTGATAGGTTTCCTTTTTTTTATGTGTAGAAATAGAAATAATGAAAATAAAGATGATGCATTGGAGGTGACTCCTAGTAGATCCCGGGAAGTATACACAACTCCTGGAAATGTTGTTTGGGCTAAAACAGATGGAGAATTTTGGTGGCCTGCAGAAGTAAGGAATTAGATATGCGTAAATTTTCTTTAGAAATAATATCTTGCTACAAATATTAAGCTAACTTGATTTTAGTGACTACTGACTACATAAATTGCTGAAATCTATATGTGATGTTAATATTTTGAAACGTTATAATTGTCCCATTTCTGGATACAAACATACATTTTACGTACACATACACACAAACAATTTGTGTGTGTGAAGAGAAACTTTTGCTTGTGATATTGATGATAACTGAGGTGTTTCTTGTCTCCAGATTTTGGGAGAGGTGTCAAATCCAGGCCCGTCTGTTTTAGTGCGACCCTTTGGTAAGCAAGGCAGGTAATGAATACTTAATATTCTAATATATGTTTATTTTGGATGTGTAAAGATTCTTTAATATTCTATTTTCTTTTAATTATATGCCCTGAATTTTTCTTCTCATTTTTCAGTGTTTCGGTTGATCCTGCTGTAGACCTTTCACCATTTGAGGAAGTGAGTATAGATTCCATTACATAATTTTGTTCTTTAACTAATTCATTCTTTATTTTCAAATATGCAATGATTTTAGTTAGTTCATAACGCGGTTACAATTTTCTTTATGCACGTGTAGTGTTTTGAAGAAAGGAGGTGTAACCAGGCTAAAGAGTTTCAAAATGCTTTAGAACAGGTAATAAAATATATTTGACCTCGGAATAAATATTTTAATTTAGTTTCATCCCTTCACAATTCTCTGAAATTTATTATAAAAGTTCAATTATGTTGGAATTTGTTGTAAATGCAGGCATTGCAATATAAGGAACAACATACACCATGTAAGGATTTGTTTGGTTCTCCTGAAGGATCTGATGTATTAAATCACCATGACCAATCACATGGTATGTTCTTGTTTATTTAATCACAAAAACGTAGAGGTTAAAGTTTCAAATCATTAAAGTAAAACTTATGTCTCATGCTTTTGAGAGAAAGGAGGTAACATGATGGAACATATTAGTTTTCCTCAAATAGACATTTATTAGGATTAGTATATAAATATATAGAGTAAATTACATGGATGGTCCCGGTGGATTGGAGCAAATTATGAACTTAGTCCTTAAGCTTTAAATTTTACAAATTTTGGCTCTGATGGGCATTTTCAAAGATGGTTCTGGGTCAGTTGAGATTGCTATGTTGCCCTTTTAAAAATTACACTTACAAGTCCTTGACTATGTTACTTTTTATAAACAGTAGCATTAACAAACAGGAGATGTTAACTGTGATTTAATAAAAAGGGTAAAATAGTCAAGGGTTTTCTTTGTAGTTTTTAAAAGTCAAAATAGGAATCTCATCTGACAAGGGACCATCGAAAGCAATCAGTGGTTGTAGAGACAAAGTCCGTAAAATTTTAATTTTAATGCGTAGGGACCAAATACACAGTTTTCTCCAAACCATAGGGACCAATATTCGTTGATGTTTTTCTTTATTTATATATCAATACCCCTTCTTTCCCTTGAAAAACTGTATAGTTTCAACATGCTTTTATTTTGATGAATTTATCCGCCGATGATACAACAAAGAATTTTGTTCTCAAAGCGTCAATAGTTTTAACATGCTTCTAGTAATCTAGTTAATAAGTGATTGTCGTTGACGTGACAATGGGAAAATGCGTAACACTAATTCGCAAACCAAAAACATTGCTAAGATAAGCGATGATATTACTTTTATAATTTGATAAAGTTATATTAGTGTTTTCAGACATCTTACACTTATTTTGTCCTTATTCAGAAAGGGATAACTCATCAGGTTCAAGCAGAGCGAGGAGCAAACGCGAACGGAAACCCAAAGTTCATTTTGATGTGAGTTATTGCAATGCACCAATATATATACTTTTTTTCTTCTCATTTCTTTAATAATATATACTGAGGTGGCAATTTCGGCCTATTTACTTTAGTACGTAACGGGTCAACTCATGTTATATTTTATCTCTAAAAGGTCAAACGAGTCAAATAGGTGAAAGTCACCTAGAAGTGTATTTTAAACGCATTAAGCCTCCTAAATGATTTTGTAAAAAGAACCACATTACTATTGAAATATTATAATTCTTTTCAAGTTTTAATTACAATTGATGATTAACAAACTTATTATTTATAAACTTTAAAAATTTCTACAAAAAGTGTTTCGGGTTGATCCAACCAGACCCGCACAATAAATTTACATTTTTTAAAATCTTTTACCCAACCCAACCCAACCCAACCCACCCAACCATGTTATCTTTAATTATAAATCAAGACCCTTTTTTTAACAATTAACATAAATGCAGGAGGTGAGCCGCCCGTTACATACTTCAAGGAAAGTTCGCAGGTTCAAAATAATGCGTTCTCTTGGACTTGCTGCGCCAGTCGGGTCTCCTTTTAACTCATTATCCTCATTTTGAAAAGCTGCCATCATTCCTTTTTGATGCATTTTTAGTGTTCAATTTCTGTTTATCATTGAGTTGAGAATAGGAATAACCACTTCTTATCTGACTTACCATGAACAAAAGTATACAGGATTATATGGAGTATGTAAAGTTCTGCACATGTCACACGCGTTTGAGCACCTAGGTTTTAACAATCTGTACTGAGTATTTGCAAGTTGAATACACTCATAATCTTTATCTCTTATATGTTATATTGTTATGTGAATCTGTAAATTTTATTGTGTTGACCAAGATTTGTTTTGGATGTACACTATCTTCTAAAATGTTTTTTATTTTAAAGATTTATTTTTACTTTTGTTAAAATGTAAATACACCCTTATAATAAAAACCATTCATCAAACTAAAATGGGGTTAAGCTTCCTAGTTTGAGGTTAAACTCATCATCAAGTCCGAATTTGAGGTTTAAATGCAACACTTGAAGAGATTGATTAGATGCGAAATTGTTTATCACAAAATTAAAACTCCGAGAATCTGCTACTGAAAATACGTACAAATGTAAGGGACACAAAAAATTAACGAAGATTAGTATTACACAAATTTGTTTTTGTTATTTCTTTTTTGAAGGCCAAATATATTAAAACGAAAACATGGGAATCCTAGCAAGTAACTAGGAACCCAACCGAACAAACATGAGAAGGACAATAAACACGAGATTACACCCAAAAATTGTTACAAAATAAAAACTACATAACCCAAGCATGCAATTTTTGAACTTATAATTTTAAAGTGTGACTAGAGATAATCACAAAGACTGTTTTTGTAATTAAAGTCAAAATGTTATCAATAATAAATTTGTATTTCAATGTTAATGAACAAAAATTTATGAATACAACACATGTGGAGCAAAATCAGCCACCAAATTCATGAATTCTGTTATAATCATAAGGCTCTTTTCAAGAAAAAAACAAGAGTTTAACCTTTAGTAGTTGATGACTAAAATGTTACTTTTCTTTGGATTTGGTTTTAAAGCATGTTCACTATGTATTTTTCCCAAATTCGAGATTTATGTTAGTTAGGGTGGACGAAGTGGAAGGAAAGATGGGATGTGTGGTTTTGGGATAGCGGGTCAGACAACCTGATAAGAAGAAATGGTTGTGAAGAAAAACAAAGGAATCATGATCAAAACGATATAGCAGCTTGGACAACCATTATTACTTACCTGAAAATTCATCTGAATAAATCTTTCTACACGGTCGTAAACCATGCGTCCACCCTTATTTAACTTGTCAGTAGAATGTATAAGAGCATTCTCAATCCATTCTCCATCTCTATAATTACACTAAAAACATCATCTTTTCTATCTCATTTTCAATTAAATAATACTTTTTTTATACTTTTATCATTACATTTTCCCTCTCATTCACTCACAAGTCACGACCACTTTCAAAAATATTAAAAAAATATAGAGGTGGAGAGTGTATTTCTCCAAATTTAATCATGAACAATCACATTTTCTCTCTCATCCTCTCATAACCACTTTTAACCATCTCTAAAAAATAGAGAACCCTCTCACGTAATTTGGAGAATGGGTTGGGAATGTTCTAAAGAAGGTATATTGGTTTTATTAATCCCAACTATTATATGTTGGCCGCTGCCGGTCATAGCTAATGAATTGGCTACTGACGGTCTCATCTTTTAACTTATTTGCTCCCAATGGTCCGCGACTAACAAGACCCTAACGAGCCGTTACTTGCGGCCCGCTGGAAAAATGCTTTTGGCCGGAATTGTCACATTTTTGCCGAAAGAGTAAACCCGCCGCCACCACCGACTCACCACCATCACCATTTGAGCACCATCAATTGCTTCCGACGATATAACTAGGGTTCTGGCGACCTCAATAATTGAGGGTTTACTAGAAAAAAGTTCCTAAAGGTTCGATAAAAGGTTACAAAGATGTTTGGGACAAAAATGTTGAGTATTCCAGAAAAAATGTGATTTTCAGGCGACCTGGAACTAAAGAAGTTAGAATTCTATTAATCACGAACCGTTGGGAACAAATATGATATAATGTGAGATCGTTATCAACCAGTTTGTTAGTTGAAACCAACAATGACCAAAAGATGATAGCTAAGATTAATACAATTGTTATGCATTACTAGCTTTGTATTGTTTGAACATCATCAATAAATGCAAAACTAAAAGTTTTAGATGTTTCTATTTAATATCGAACCAAATTAGTTTTTTTTTTTTTTTGGTTCAAAATGATGACTTTTTATTTATGTGTTAGATGAATTAGCATGCTCGGTTACTATGCCCAGACCATGCTGACTTTCAGAATCACCATACATGACATGACATGACAGTCGTTGTAACACCCGAGTAAACATGTTAGTTACATGATCCATTTATTGAATTAAATAAATAAGTGATGTAATCATCACACGCTGTCATCACATCACATCACAACCCACCCCTGCACTTTTACGATCCATTTCTTCTCCTCCTTCTTTCTTCGTCGGTTTTTTTGTTGTACCTAATAATATTAATAATAATAATTAGATGCAGTTATAATAATAATAATAATAATAATAATAATAATAATAATAATAATAATAATAATAATGGCAGCAAGTTCCGGTAACTCCATTCCTGCTCCCGGTACACTTCCTCCTTCAATTCAATTCATATTAATAATTCTTCTAATTCTAATTATTATTATTGATTATTATTATTATTATTATTATTATCCTTCAGAGGCGATCCAGGTTTTGGTGTCTTCGCTTGCCGATGAATCGCCAATGGTTAAACAAGCCTCCATGACCTCTCTTAAATCCCTAGCCCCACTGTAAGCATATATTTATATATACGTGTTGATTGAATTTGCTTGAATTCAAATTGAATTGAATTGAATTTGAATTTCGTGATGGATATTATTGCAGGAATCCACTTCTAGTGCTTGACTGTTGCTTAACCGTGTCCCGTGGCGGCCGTCGGGTTAGTTATTTCTCATTTATTGTGTTTTACACTAGGTTATAATAGTTGTTGAGTGATGATAGGTTTAGTTTTGGAATTTGGAACTGGATGTGTACATACACTAGGTTAATTGCTTGGTATTGAATCACACTATCACGCACACGAAAGCAAATGAACAGGACACGGGAATTTTGTGTGGTTTACGTCCATGGGCTGCAACCTAGGGTTTATTTATTATTGTTCAGTGCAAAGATTACAATACATTATTTTTGGATGTATATAGAGATACAATTAGGTTAGTCGAATTTGAAAGTGGATGTATACACTAGATTAATTGGTAGGTATCGATCAGAGCAAGATGTAGCGGAATCACACTATCACGCACACACACACACACACAAAAGCAAATAAACATGACACGAGAATTTTACGTGGTTACGCAGGGTTTATTTATTATTGTTCAGTGCAAAGATTACAACACATGACATTACTTGGATATATATGGAGATACAATTAGGTTAGTGGAATTAGAAAGTGGATGTATACACTAGGTTAATTGTTAGGTATTGATCAGAGCAACAACGCAGCGGAATCACACCATCGTGCACACACACAAAAGCAAGGGTTTCTTAATTATTGCTTAGTACAAAGATTACAATACATGACTTGGATATATATAGAGGTACAATTAGGTACACCATTTCTCGTGGCAGCTGCTGGGTTAACTATATGTCGTTTATTATGTGTTACACTATTGTGTTGAGTAATGATTGGTTTAAGTTAAAATTTGGAAGTGGATGTATATACACTAGGTTAAATGTTAGGTATCGAGCAACTACGCAGAGCAACAAGGAAGCAGAATCACATTGTTGCACACACTGTCGTTATATTTTCTTTATTATGTGCCACACTGTAGTTGTTTAAGTGGTTTACGTCCATAGGCTGCAACTAGGGTTTATTTATTGCTTAGTACAAAGATTACAATACATGAGTTGGATATATAGATACAATTAGGTTAACAATATCTCGTGGTGACCGTTGGGTAGTTATATTTTCATTATTATGTACCGCGCTATAGTTGTTAAGTAATTATAGTTTAATTTGTAAAATTTGGAAGTGGATGTATATACTAGGTTAATTGTTAGGTATTGATCGTAGCAACAACTCAGTGGAATCATACTATCACACACACACACACGAAGGCAAATAAACAGGACGCAGAAATTTTACGTGGTTGCAACTACGGTTCTTTAATATTGCAATACTGCACAGTACAAATATTACAATACATGACATGGATATATATATAAAGATAAGTTAAGTAACATAGGGACCAACAAAACAAAACCGGGCCTTCCTCAAATAAATGGCCCGCCCTTATTTTCCTTGTAAATTTAGACCAAAATATGCTCAAAAGGCCTTCATGAACCTAACATAAATAAAATTTTGTGAAGGAGGTTTTGATTGTGGAAAGGAAGGAGTAGGCTATGTGTTACACACTTACACTTGTAATAATAAAACAGACAGTTTGAACTTATTTTATTGTTATTGGCAGAGGTTTGGGAATATTGCTGGTGTATTTCAAGTAATGTCGATTGCGGTTAGTGCCCTAGAGGACTCGGAAGTGGACACTGTTTATATGGACAAACTTGCCAAACTTGCTACTGCTGAGATCATTTCATCGAAGGTAATATAGTAACATAATGCTTATTATTTACAAAGTTCATATGTAGATTTGTATTATAGATATACAAGGCTTAGTTTCTAGTGGTATTGTGGGTTTGAGTAGGGCTGCAAACGAACCGAACGAACACGAACAAGGCATTGTTCATGTTCGTTTGTTAAGGAAATAATGTGTTCATGAACACTTACTGAACGAGATTTTATGTTCGTGTTCGTTCATAAGGAAATGGACATGTTCACGAACACAAACAAACACAAATAAAGTCGGCGCAGCCTAGAGATTGTGGTCGATGTATTCATCAATGTGAATAATAAGGAAGAAAATGGGAACAGTGCAAAAATAATGTGAGAATATGGTTTACCTTTTTATGTTAGAGGTAATAAATTAAAGAATACAAAATGTTTAGATAAATAAGTAAATATACAAAAAACTTTTATGAACAACATGTACCAACAAACATAAACGAATGTTCATGAACACATTACAGAACGTTCACGAACACAATCAAATGAACGGAGGCTCTGTTCATGTTCGTTTGTTTAACTAATCGAACAAAATTTCTTGTTCATGTTCGTTCATACGAACATAAACAAAGTTCTTGTTCTTGCCGAACGGTTTACGAACTGTTTGCTCCTGGCTTGGATCTTTTGAATGAGTTAGGAAGTTGTTTCAATTGGATTGAGCCAAGTTTTGATATGGTATGTTATCATCTAGTTTTTTATCTAATAGATTTGGGTATATAGGTTTATCTTTTTATATGTTTTGTAGGAAATAAAAGCTGATTGGCAAAGAGCTGCTTCTTCTCTACTTGTTGCAATTGGTTCTCATTTACCTGACCTGGTAACTGCTTATGGTCTTGTAGTTCGGTGATAAGGTTGAACCTTAATAAGTGGTGGGTGACATATATGAGATGAACAATGTAGAGTTTGTAAGTAAACACACTTTTTTGGGGTAGAGCTGAGTTGAAATGGCTCTGATTTTGGGGAAATGATTGCCTTTATGACTTATGAGTTCAATTTGTGTCTTTATCTGGTTGTATTCCTTGCAAAAAAATACCATGGAAATTATATGCCCAGTTAAACATGTTACATAGGTTGTTGTAGTGTGCTTTTGCTTAGAGTCCTTGGGCAAGTGTAAATAGGGTTCAACGTACCGATGCCTTTTAAGTACCCTAATTTATATAATAATCAAATGGATGACTAGTGGATAACAATATGGATTTAATCTAACAATACAACCTTAAACAGTATGCTTCAGATGTGCAAATCAAACATACAGCTGAAAATCTTATTTCAAAAATCAAATGAGTGATAGAGTAGATAACAATATTATCTCCAACATCAAACCTCTTTTAATGAAAGAACAAATGAAACTTGGAACTGTAAACCTGTCCTGTCTGCTAAACAGGCTACAAACAAACAAAACGAATTTCATTATCTGTTCATATGTTTAACTTTTCAGCCTTTTAACCCACTCTAATTGCAGATGATGGAAGAATTGTTTCTTCACATGTCTGCACAGAATTCAGCTCTACCAGCAATGGTCCAAATACTTGCAGACTTTGCCATTTCTGATGGTTAGTTCTCTAACTCTCTGATTCACTCGCATTGTAGACGATAGAAGATTTTTATTTTATTTTTGGGTGATAAAAATATAACGGCTGAAACTGAATATCTTTTGATGAAATGAACATTTGATTGAAGCTCTTCAGTTTACCCCAAGACTTAAAGGTGTGCTTTCTCGAGTTCTTCCCATTCTTGGGAATGTTAGAGATCAACATCGACCAATTTTTGCACATGGTATGTTAGAAGAACTTCATTTTAAATGTTTTTTCATGTGCATACGTATTCTTCTAATCTATCGAACGGGTTTGTTTTTCTTTCATTTTTCTAGCATTCAAGTGTTGGTGTCAAGCCTGTTGGCAATACAGTGTGGAGTTCCCTCTTTCATCTATTCTTGATAGTGATGTCACGTGAGAAATCAATTTGCTTGTCAGAAGATATTTATTCTATGATATGTACACATTTTTTTCCTTCCTGAAACTGACATGCTTAAGTGCAGGTCATTTCTAAACTCTGCCTTTGAGCTATTATTGCAAAATTGGGCAACTTCACGTGATCTTAAGGTTTGCTGCCATGAAACTACACTTTTCTTGCAAAGTTACTGTTTGAAATACAATGGAAACTGATATACAAATCCATAATTTATAATTCAACACTGATGACTATGGTTTTCTGATATCGTCAGCGCTAAACTGGAATTACTTTACATACTTAGGTATTTTTCTACTTTTTAAGCTAATATAACTTATACATCAGGTTCGGACATCTGCTGTTGAAGCGTTGGGTCAATTGGTTGGTCTCGTCACAAGAACCTTGTTGAAGGCTGCTTTACCGAAATTTGTTCCAACTATATTGGAACTGTAAGATACAAAGATCATTTGTTTTGCTTCACAATTATATGTTTTCTTGCATGGTTAAAGTGTTTAACATTGGGATATCAACGATGATTACATATTTTCTTCTATGTTATGCAGGTATAAAAGAGACCATAATACTGCTTTTTTGGCTACATGTAGTCTTCACAATCTACTGAACGCATCTTTACTCTCTGAAAAGGGTTCTACTCTGCTTTATTTTGAGGTCTGTTAGACTACATCTTTCTGATGTTTTTTATGTTGAGCATTTAATTATACTTTTTGGCTTTTGTGATTGTAGAGATATTCTTGATGGTATTTTGTTGAATTTCCAGGATCTCACAGTTGTTTTGTCGACGCTTCTTCCAGTTGTTTGTAGTTATACTGACATCAAACAGGGTACATATTTCTCAGTAGGCCTCAAGGTGGTTTTTTCTCTCAAATATTATACAAGTTTCATATCAAACTATGACTGATTGGTGCGTGTTCCTATATTTGTAACTGTCTTGATACTTCGGTTGCAGACATATAATGAAGTTCAACATTGCTTTCTCACTGTTGGGTTGGTGTATCCTGAGCAATTGTTTAGTTTTCTTGTAAATGTAAGTCCCACAATCTGTTCTTGATATTATTTATTATAATTTTGGCTTCTTCATTAAATGACATGTATCTTTCTTCTACAGAAATCCAAGTTGAAAGAAGATCAAATGACTTTTGGTGCTCTGTGTGTTCTTAAGCATCTTCTACCCAGGTATATATGTACAATAGATACACTTTCAAACGACACCGTGCAAATAAGAATACAAAAAGTAACACACAACATTATTATCTCCTTTCTCACTCCAATTATTGGATATTTATTACAAGGTTATCTGAAGCTTGGCATAATAAAAGACCAGCACTCATTGAAGCCATCACATTATTGTTAGATGAGCAAAATTTAGGGGTTTGTAAAGCACTAGCAGAGGTACGCTTTTAATCCATTTTTACTGTACTTATGTTGTTTGTTTATATTATGCCAATTGGAAGGATTAATATGTATTTGATTATGAATCTGTAAACTATAAGTTAATAAGGAACTACTAAATCAGTTTTTAATCAATCATATATTCCTACTATTAGGAAATTGGCATGGTGTTATAGTTTGAACATAACTTCAGTTGTTTCTCTTTCCAGCTAATAGTCGTCATGGCTTCGCATTGTTACTTGGTTGGTCCTTCTGGTGAGCTGTTTGTTGAATATCTTGTACGACATTGTGCCATGTCAGATCAAGAAATAGATGAGCTTGTGACCTCAAAAGACTCATTTAGCCCTACAAATCTTTATTATTCATTTCAGCAAAAGCGAGCAGAGGTTTGTATCTCATATATTGAGTGCCATATATATGTATTTGTTAATTGTGAGTATGAAGTCCACTAAGTGTGTGCCTGTGTTACATTGTTTCTTGCAGGCAAAAATTGGGTCTGTTCGACCAACGGAGTTAAGGGCAATATGCGAAAAAGGTCTCCTTTTAGTAACCATAACTATTCCCGAAATGGAGGTAAATAAAGTTGAACTCTGACCAAATTCCAGACTTCTCCTCTTCATTCTGATGTATTGCAATTGTTTTCCTTTACGATGAAATTGTGTGTTGCTTTTACTGTATTACCTTTTACATCCCCTATGAAATTGGTCAGTTAAAAATAAAAAATCTGAATCAAAAGTTGACTACAGTTTATGTGTGATTCTGCAGCATGTTCTTTGGCCATTCATGTTGAAGATGATCATACCTCGTCTATACACTGGTGCAGTTGCAACGGTAATGTTTGATTGATCTTATTTCTGACTATATGAATAAGGATAAAGGTCTAAAGTTTTTATTAAGGATTTTCTCTATTAGATGAATTATTAGTTATTGTGACATTCTGGAGTAATCAAGACATTTTACAGGTTTGCAGATGTATATCAGATATGTGCAGGCATAGAGCTATTCATAGTGAGAGGATGATTCGTGAATGTAGAACTCGTGTTGATATTCCACGCCCTGAGGTACCATTAGATTGTACATACATACATGCAGGGTATATGGTTTATATGGTGCATAAATTCAACTGATAGTGATCTGTTTAAATGCACCTCAGGAGCTTTTTGCACGTTTGGTGGTGCTGCTTCACAATCCTCTTGCAAGGGAGCAACTGGCTACTCAAATTTTGACTGTAAGTCTATTATTACTATATATATATATATTGTTAATTATATATTTCTTTTTAATATGTTTTATTAATTTCAAACTTTGACAGGAGTATTAACCTTCTGCTTGGTACTTGCAGGTGCTGTGTTACTTGGCGTCTCTATTTCCAAAAAACATAAGCTTGTTTTGGCAAGATGAGGTAGTGAAGTTATATAGCCAACAATATATAATGTGGTTATTCCATAGTTTAGGGTTCCCATTCAGTAATAGATTTTTTTTAACCTTAGATATGATAACTTTATTACACCTAACACATGCAATTCTTAAAATGGACTAATGGAGGTGGCTTATGATTTTATAGAGCTGACCTTTTGGAAATAATTTGGTTTAACATGCTTTTTATGTTTTAAATTTAGTTGCATTATTTGTTGTGGTTGATAATTATATACTTTTACCTAAATCTTAACTAATTTATTGTTTTGGTAAGCTCTAGATTCCAAAATTGAAAGCATATGTCAGCGACACAGAAGACCTTAAACAAGACCTTTCTTATCAAGAGACATGGGATGATATGATAATCAATGTACGTGATATGAATTCTCTACTAATTCATATGGACGCGTGTTTACGCATTTCTTTATCTGTATTTTCACTGCATTATTTGCCTTATAAGCATGTCAGTCTTGAAATACCATTTATTGTAAATGCATACTTTCCCATTACAGTTTCTGGCTGAAACATTGGACGTTGTCCAAGACACCGATTGGGTAATTTCTTTAGGAAATGCGTTTGCAAAACAGTATGAACTTTATACATCTGATGACGAGCATTCTGCACTACTTCACCGGTATGCACTTATTTGCGTATATGGTATATGTTCTTGCATTTTTTGTATCTTATTGAATTTCTTATTTAATTGTCTTCTCTTATTTATTGTGAGTCTTGAGAAGCATAATGAGATTTTTTTTACTTCTATAGATGTCTTGGTATACTTCTTCAGAAAGTCGATAACAGGACTTATGTTCGTGATAAGATTGACTGGATGTACAAGCAATCAAATATTACCATTCCTGAAAATCGGCTCGGTTTGGCTAAAGCCATGGGGTTGGTATGTATAGTGCATATATTACTAGTGAAGTTTTTTGAATACGAATATAAATGAGTAAATGAATACCAAAAATCTGTATCACATAATCTAGCCATTGATGTTAGTAAGTTCCTGATGGCAATTCCTTGCAGGTTGCAGCATCACACTTGGATACTGTTTTGGATAAACTTAAAGAGATTCTTGAAAACATTGGAGAAAGTGTTTTCCAGAGGTAATATATGCTAACTAGATTATAATCATTGTTAAACTATATATTATCTTGAGTCTTAACATTGTGAGATTGTTTGAATTGCAGATTTCTAGCCTTTTTCTCAGATAAAAGTAAGATAATAGATTCTGATGATATTCATGCTGCATTGGCTCTAATGTATGGATATGCTGCAAGATATGCTCCATCAACTGTAATTGAAGCCAGAATAGATGCACTTGTGGTAAGCTTTCATTATTTTTTGATTCAGTTCTATGCCCGTATGCCTTGCTTGTGCAGTTTTATTTTTTTCATGTGTTCATGTTGGAGTAGATTATTAGTTATGGTTTGGTTACTATTATGTTTTGTAGATTCTATATATCATTGACATGTAATTTCTTTTTTTCAGGGCACTAACATGCTGTCCCATCTTCTAATTGTGCGTCACCCTAGTGCAAAGCAAGCTGTTATCACTGCCATTGACTTATTAGGTTGGTCAAACTATTACACCTATGTTCTTTCATCTCGAACTAATAGTCTACTCCTAAATCCACCTAACCCACCTACTGCGGGATTTGAACCCTTGACCTCCAAAGGGAGGGAGTACCTATTACACAACCAGGTACCATTGGGCCAAATGACCTTTGGTCTTACAACTATGTTGTTCTGGGTGAAGTTAACTTAGATGCTCTACTCATTGTGGTTACATTATTTTCTTTGCAATGCATATATTAACACAAGGCAGTATTTTATAGGAGTTCACAGTTTAAGCTATGGTTTCTAAAGCTCTATTTTTTGTTTTATTTTCTTCTCTTTTTTATGTTTTAGGATATTTGTGTCAACCCCTTTTAATAGAAAAGTCTTGTTTGTTGGCACCTTAAAATATTTCAAGGGGAAGTTGGCTGTTATGTAAGACATATTATTGATGGTAATGCAGGACTTGCTGTCATTAATGCTGCTGAAAGTGGTATATCATTTCCATTGAAAAAACGAGACATATTGCTTGACTACATATTAACTCTAATGTGCCCGCATGATGAAGAGGGTTTTTCTGATTTGAGTGTTGAGCTATTACGCACACAGGTTTATAAAGCCTTTTATAGATTCATTTATTTTTAGTTAATTACCTTAAAGACAAATTGTCACATGTTAATTCATTTACTTATTTTTCATGTATTTAGGCCCTTGCTTTAAGTGCTTGTACTACTTTAGTATCTGTGGATCCAAAGTTGACAAATGAAATGCGCAACATTGTCATGAAGGTGCCAGTTATAACTGTGTTTAGTCTATTATTCAGTCCTATACTCCTATTAGTTTCCCTCTTTTTTCTATTAAAAAAATATTTTATTTGACAGGCTACCTTAGGTTTTTTTGCTTTGCCAAATGAACCTGCTGATGCTGTCAATCCTCTTATTCACAATCTTATCACTCTTCTGTGTGCAATTCTTCTCACAAGGTACTCCTTATTCAGAAGCATATGATGAACTTAAATATATTTACATATTATATTCGAAATTTTTATTTGTTTAGTGGGGAGGACGGAAGAAGCCGTGCCGAGCAACTGTTGCATATCTTGAAACAGATTGATCAATACGTTTCTTCACCTCTTGATTATCAGAGGAAAAGAGGCTGTCTTGCAGTTTATGAGATGCTGCTGAAATTCCGGACCCTTTGTGTCACTGGTTACTGCACTCTTGGTTGTCAGGGAAGTTGCACGCACATCAAACAAGTTGATCGCACCTCACGGTTTAATGTTGCTAATTTGCCATGTGAGTGCAACTTCAAACCATCTTATACTTCCAATTTTTGCAATGTATATTGTTTAGTAAATATACTTGTGCTTTTATGGCCAGCTGCATTTCTTTTACCAAGTCGAGACGCCTTATATTTGGGTGATAGAGTCATAGCGTATCTTCCACGTTGTGCAGATACCAATTCAGAAGTCAGAAAACTTGCTGCACAGGTGAATATTTTTATATTAAGTTTGATAATTAAGCTGATCGGATCTTATGTTACACGTTTATGCATGTGATAATAATATTTTTGAGTCTGCTATTTTACCTTTCTTACCTCATGCAGATTTTAGACCAGTTTTTTGATATATCTCTGTCTCTTCCGAGGCCTGTAGCTTCTAATTCTAGCACACCTATTGAATCTTCCTATGCTGCTTTGTCTTCCCTTGAGGATGTTATAGCTATATTAAGAAAAGTAAGTTAATCTAATCCTTAAAATAAGTGTTTTTTCCCGTTCTGCATATAACACAAATTTATGTTTTTGTACATGAGTCATTAAAAGATGTCTGTGTCCCATTTGACTCATTTTATAGCCTGTAAATTCTACAGAATATATTAATCTACCTCCTATATGTTCTTTTGTTTTCTAACTTATTTTGTATGATTAGGACACATCTATTGATCCTTCTGAAGTATTTAACCGCGTCATTTCATCTGTTTGTATATTGTTGACAAAAGACGAGGTAAGACTAAACACGCACATCAACGTGTGTGATATATGCATTTAGATGTAAATATGGAAGTAATTATGATCACCATGTATTATTGGTCTTGTTAACTTAATGCAGCTGGTGGCTACACTTCAAGGTTGTTCTGTAGCTATATGTGATAAGGTTAAGTCATCAGCGGAAGGTGGTATACAAGCAGTCATTGAGTTTGTTACTAGAAGGGGCAATGAGCTGAACGAGACTGATATATCAAGGTCACTAATGCCATTAACGTAGAGCTTCTAATTAATGTTCTTATTTGTGCATAGTTAATTACATGGAAAATTTTGTGTTTTTCTACAGAACGGCCCAGTCTTTGCTTTCTGCTGCAGTTCATGTGACTGAGAAATCCCTACGCCATGAAACATTTGTTGCTGTATCCTTTTTCTCATGCAACACTTTCCACTGTTTCAAATAAGGGTGTTTGTATCTGTGTTTTGAAACCGATTCTGTGATATTGAATAACCCTAATCAGATGGTTAACTTTAGTAAATGGGTGGTAAATGTGCTTCCATTGTTTGAAGTTGAAATAAAGTTGTTGCAGTTGGTTTGAAACTGATTATCTAGCCTCTAAATAATCGGAAGTAAAATATGCGTATTCAAACAATAAAAACTGATTATTGTAACTTTAAGTCACAATGGTCATATAATCAAGTTCCAAAAAAACAATTTAAAATGTCGTTTATCCATGTTATTTTCTTGACTTTTTAAAGATTTCATCTCTAGCTGAACATACCAGCCCGGGAGTTGTTTATAATGAAGTACTGACTGCTGCAGCTCGGGATATTGTCACCAAGGATATACTTAGAATGCCAGGTGGCTGGCCAATGCAGGATGCGTTTTATGTGAGTGTCTATTGATATTACAATAGAATACCTATATATTCCTTCATCAAGGCTAAAGCTTGCTTGTTTTTTTTAGGTTTTTTCTCAGCACAATGAGCTTTCGTCATCATTTCTAGAACACTTGATATCTACTCTGAGTCACACTTCTGTACATAAAGCTGACATAGGAAAAGGAGACCTTTCAGGGGATTCTGTTGGGGGCCGTGCGGAGAATGAGATCCTGCAAGCTGCTATTGTTGCTCTGACTGCATTCTTCAGGTCATTTTTTGATGCATTAACTTACTTTCAGTTATTTTGTGATGTGGCTTTTGTTTAAACTTTGCATTTTCTGCAGAGGAGGTGGTAAAATTGGGAAGAGAGCAGTTGAACACGACTATGCATCAGTTACTGCCATACTTACTCTTCATTTAGGAAGGTGTCACAGTTCCTCTCAGCATGAGCAACTACGGTAATTCAATTTTTTTGACAACACAATTTATTCTTTTAACTGTTGAAAGCAACGAACCTATCATTCATTACCAAACTATGCAAATTTCTAACCATTTGATGCAACATGTGTATCTGTTTTTACCATTAAATGCAACAACTTGCATAGTTTGGTAAGAATATGTTAATTTAAATAGTTACAAAAGTACATTGCATATTCTTGCAGTTTGCCAAAAGATAAAATCTTTTTAATGCTGAGAATGTTCCGAGGCTGAATTTTCTTATATGTATTTATCTTAAATTGCAGTCCGCTTCTAATAGCATTTCAGGCATTTTGTGAATGTGTTGGAGACCTTGAAATGGGAAAGGTATTTACTTTTGGATAAGTGTAGCCTAATTGCAGCATCCAAAAGGTGTATTTACTATTTTCCACCCTCTTTTTTCTTCTTGCTGTTCAGATTTTGGCTAGAGATGGAGAACACAATGTGGATGAAAAGTGGATCAATCTTATTGGTGACTTGGCTGGTTCTATTTCCATAAAAAGACCTAAAGAGGTAAACTTTTTATGTTTTCTTCTTTTCCCCACGAAAGGTTAAATGAAAGCGGTTGCTAATACAGTTACACGCTACTAGGCAAGTCCTTTGACTATCAACCATATCTCTATTACTAGTTATAGTCTCAAGCCATCCTTAACAGTGTATAAGTATATTATTATAAATAGATAATCAACACATATAAATGCTTAGTTATGGTATGCATAAATTACCCACAATAAGGATTAATCATTATCAAACTAACATGTTGGTTTATGCACAAGCCTAAATCATCCAACTGACCAGTAGTTCCATATAACATCAATCAGTCATCATCTAGGATTAACACCCTCTAAACAAATACCAAGAAATGATTAGCCCAGATTATGGGTCCAATCAACTCAAGCTTGATAAACACATGATGTGCTATATGAATTAGAGTTCTCCATCTTAATAAAATTGCCTTGCAATTCTTGTTTCTTGTTCACAATGATACATTTAAAACTCTGTTGTGTAACGTTCATTTTTATTGGACTTGTATGCGAACTTTTTTTCCTTTTCAGGTTTCAGCAATATCAGTTATATTAAGTAAATACTTGAATCAACCGGTGAGATTCCAAAGAGAAGCTGCAGCAGCAGCCTTGTCAGAGTTTGTACGTCACATGTATGTCTCAAATAATTGCATTACAGTCTCTGTTTCACACATTCACCTAATTTTTTCTATATCAAAGCTGCATTGTTCAGTTAGATAATAAATAATGGGCTTTCTATATTTTTAATTAGTATTTCTTAATGCAGCAATGAAGGATCTGGTTCAGTATTGGAGCCAATAGTTGAAGCATTATGTCGACACGTGTCAGATGATTCTCCTATGGTCAGGCGTCTTTGTCTACGTGGACTCGTGCAGGTTTTACAACTTGCACTTATATGATTTCTATCAATTTGGTTAAGTTTCTTTCTGAGGCCTTACTTTTCAACATGTTTTTGCAGATTCCACCTGTCCATATTAATACATACACAAAAGAAATTCTTGGTGTAATATTGGCCTTGCTCGATGACTCAGACGATTCGGTTCAATTGACTGCAGTGCTATGCTTGCTTTCGGTATATTAGAATCAGTTTTTGTTTTTCTATATATAAAACAACTTTTTCTTGAATTTATAGTGAATTTTTATATTATATGTGTTAGATTCTTGAGTTAGCACCAAACGGCGTGGAGCATGTTCTAATTAATTTGTCTGTCCGGCTTCGCAATCTTCAGGTGAATTTGTAAAAGTAACATTTTGAATATATAAAAACGATAAAGTCGTCTAATTATTCAGTTTCTTTATGGACAATTTTTGTGGTTTGTAAACAGCTCTCAATGGACACAAAGATGAGAGCAAATGCTTTTGCAGCATTTGGAGCGTTAAGTCAATATGGTCAACCACGTGACTCTTTTCTTGAGCAGGTTTTTTAATTGCTTTCAACTATTTCACTCAAGTGTTTTGGGTCAACCTAGCCCGTTTTGACCAATCCAAAAAGTTGACCATTTTGGCTTGTTTCACAACCTGTGGTCATTTCAGGTACATGCTGTTTTGCCACGTTTGGTTCTTCATCTTCTTGACGATGAATATTCTGTCCGACAAGCTTGCCGGGTAAATATCATTAGGTGTTTCATAAATTTGTTATTTTAAGTTATTTCCACTTCTTGACAGTTACTTTTGTTGGTTACCAAACAGAATACAATCAAGCAGGTGGCTCCCCTCATGGAAATTGAGGATTTGATCTCCCTACTGAATACAAATCGTTATGTATCTGATCACAGGTATATATTGATAAAAATAGTAGTAATAACAATAATAATATTCTTCTCGTTCGTTTCATGGTTTGATTTTCCACTCTTTACCCTTTTCAGGAGTGACTATCAAGAATTTCTTAGAGATCTTGCGAGGCTATTCATTCAGCATCTGGCTTCCAGGGTTGATACATACATGGCATCAATAATACAGGTCTTAAAAATATAATAAAAATGAAAATAGCTATGTATAATCTATCCTTCATGAATTAAAATAATCCTTATATGTTAATTGTGTAGGCTTTTGATGCTCCTTGGCCTGCAATCCAAGCAAATGCCGTTTATTTGTCCAGCAGTATGCTTTCTTTAACAGATGATCAGCACATTTTAGCATCTTATTATCATCAGGTGGAATCCTCTCTCCTTATTAAAGAATAAAACATCACCTATAGGCTATAGCACGCGCGCGCGCACGCGCACACACACACACGATATACATACACACAGGGATCAACTATTTTCTGAACCAGAGTATAATGTTGAGAACTATGAGAAACAAATTCGCACATGTGCATCGTGCATAAAATATAATTAGAAATAATGGGAGAGAGATATATGGGTGGTTATATATCTGGCAGGTGTATCACATTTAAAGCAATATGTACAAATGCATTATGTATTTATGTGGATCTCACCGTCTCAACATATTTCTTGGTTCTTATTTGAACACTCCCCTATATATATATATATATATATATCTGATTATTTTCTCTTTAATAATTTAACTATCATATTTGAGTTCATTTATGTTCCGTATCTACCTTCTTCTGACATTTTCAAAGAAATCCAAAAGCTTCAACTAAACTGTGAAGCATATGGGTCCAGAAAGTCAAAATGCGGAGTCCATAAAAAATGTGACTGGATATTTTTTGAAATATATTTGCTTGTTTTTAGGTTTTCGGGTTGTTGGTGAGCAAAGGAAGTCGTTCTACAGATGCAATAGTGAGAGCAACTTGTTCTTCAGCCTTAGGCATGCTATTGAAATCTACAAATTTGATTTCATGGAGAGTTGACCGGCTCGAACATATAGACTCGGGCAGAAGCAGTATTGATTCAGAATCTAGTAGCAGGAGGTAACATAAGTTGAATCAGTTTTGTTATGGTTAATGGATTGGTCCTTGATCTTTGTTTGTATGCATGGTGTGTAAAGTTGGCCTTTTGAGTATTGTAAAGTTTGGTTTATCTGTTCAAGAAAGTAGAAAGAGTGCCTAGGGTTTGAAATTCTAGATTTGTATAGTTTGTTTCAGAATTTGTGTTGTAATTTTGTAAAAACTGAGATTGCATCATAAGATCAAAGTCGTTTGGTATTTTGAAACTTTAGTTAAGATATAAGAGATGTCAAAGCATCAAACATCTTAGTTAAATAATATTAATGAGAGTCATAATTGTTTATAAGCTTATATGAAGCTTGGTCGGCACGGTTTGCAAACTAGCGAGCCCGAGTCGGCTTGTTGACGAGTCTTCAGATTTTTAAATCATGTGTTTTCCAGCCAACATTAGAGGCGCACAAAGAGGGTATTTTTAGGAACTGAACCGGGTGGAATCTAGTTCCGGGTATGGTCTCGACAAAAGTCAAAATTAAATCGGGTAGGAACTGGTTCCGGGTATAGTCGGGTTTTTGGGTTTCTGGTAGGGCCGGGCTGGGTTTTGACTGGATAAAGGTGGAACCGGTTTCGGCGGGTCTGGGTTGGGTCCAGTTACAGAAGATTGAGAAGTTATTTCATTATCCCAAGTTTAAAAAAGCTTTTGGTTATATTACCTGATTAACAATTAGTTCGGGTAACAAAACCTATCCATTAGTCATAAATGAATTAACCGAAATTGATTGGAGTTTGGCTACTGTTTTGGCAAGTACTTAATTTACCTCTCACGTGATGGGCCTAGGACGGTCTGGCGTGGGCCGATTAGTGTGTCTGGAACAACACGTTTTGGAACAATAAAGTGTTCGGTTATAGTTTTCAGATTAAAGTATACCGCGTTCACTAAATCAATAATTCGTAAGACAAACTTTCTCACTTGATGAGACTCCGTGAAATTCGAAGTGTGTAATCCATTACGGAATTAATGTTCTTGTATGGGTTTCAAATCGACACCAGGTGAATCTTCGCGATTGTTCCAAATGTGGTTATGACTTATGACAGTTAACAATTACTTCTAGTACCAGAAATTGTACTTAGGTAGAAGACCAATGGCAACCGAAGTTCATTAGAACCACAACCGACCTTCCACTTAACTACCAAGTTCAAAGTTACTACAGAACTTCAGTTCAGAAATGAAGTACAAAGTCAGTACTGTCACCAGCAACGGGTGTCGCTCCTTTGATCAGCAAGGGGCAACCCCTCCCAGAAGAATACATAGAGGTTCCTCAGTTATTGAACTCATAATACTCTTGAACTAGTGTACTCCATACCTCTTAACTTGTACCAACATATTTTCTTGAACAAGTGTACTCCATGCCTCCTAACTTGTACCAACATAAATATGGGTAGTATATTATATATAAAATATAACTATAAATTGTGTATAAATAAAATAATAAAATAATTAAATAATTATGAGCTATCCAATACTAAGCGAGTTATCTTGAATTGAACAAGCTCTTACAAGTTAAGCTCAAGATTAAGAAATACAGCTCAAAACAAGTCAAACTTAATATTTTGTGAGCCTGTTCTTGATTTGATTCGCTTACGCCCCACCTTCCTTTCTTCCCCCATCTTAGTCTTTCGATTTTTTTTTTTTTTAAAACTCAACTTGACTTCTTCTCTCTCACGAATAGCATTTAAATTTGGACAGCGACGCTTCTCTTCCACGTCTCCAATCCGTGACTACCTATTGATTGTGTACATTCTACCAATTTCCTTTAGGTAACTTTATTGATGCAATTTGCCTTCTAGTCCAATGATATGGGGTGATGTTTGGGATCTTATAATCTCAAGTTTCAAATCTGATTTAGAAGGTTTTTCTGTAGTGGTGGGTTTTCTTCTTGATGATATTCTTGGTTGAGTCAAGTCTAAAGCGTAAAAATCAACATGAACAGTAGACAACCCGTTTAAAAAAGACTTAGAATAGTTGGGTCGTTACAAAGTCGTTGAAAAAAAAGGAAAACTTTGTTGATGACGTAAGCTCTTATGTAAAAACGAGTTAAGTGTGTTTCTCCACACTCCACACAATCACGTGATTTTGCATTTGGATTGATTTTGAATTTCGACCATACCAAAATTTTATGGAAGCAAATCTATAATAGTATAAAAATAAGGATTTGTGTCCTTTAGATGGTTGATATTAAGATAATGGAGATCAAGTTGATGGACGGGTATTTTAGCCATAAAGTTAAAAATGAAAAGCCTAAAAACCCAAACACCTCCTCCCCCTCCCCCCACAAAAAAAAATAATAAACAAATAAAAAAATAAAATAAAACTAGATAATATAGAGCTAAAAAATTTAATAGTGAAAAGAGCAAGAAATATGCGAGATGAAGAAGTCAAAATAAGATGAAAACACGATGTGACTCAGTGAGAATGACGAAAACATCGCCCCACCTTCATTACCAACCAAAATCTTTGACGTCCACACCGTATAGCCTAACCAACCAAAATGTCCTAATGAGCAACTTTAAGATCTAAATTTTCGACTTACAAAATTCGTTTTCACTTTTTCTATTACTTAAAAAAAATTATATATTTCTTATAGTATAATTAAGTAATTTACATATGTATCTAGCCAATCAATTTTAAAATTTTTATAGTCAATTTTAATAGACTATACCATATTTTTTTTTGATGTATGTGCTTTCTAACAAGAGCACTATTTGTAGTGTCAAATCACATATTATACAACTGAAATGAAACACTATTAAGCTTAAGTTATTGCTTAGTAAGTTCTAAATTCATAACAATTGATCATACAATGTATTTAATAATAATAACAGACACATACCCGAAGGCACAAAAAAAACATAATACTTGTCATAGTATATAGGGGTGTTCAGAAAAATCCGAATTCGAAACCGAATCCTAAATATTCGAAAACCCGTATCCGAAATATCCGAAAATTCGGATATCCGAATCTCGGATATTCGAAAATTCGGATTCGGATTCAGATAGCAATTATGAGATTTTTCGGATAGTTCGGATATCCGAACTATCCGATATATTATTTTGTTAATTTATTGAATATCATATATTAAGACTCAAATTAGAAAACCCTAATTCTAATTTCAAAACATACAACCGCTCTTTCAATCTTCATCTATCTTCTCCTTCTTCTTTGAATCTTCATCTAACCATGGCCATCCACCTCAGGCTTCTAGCCTCCAGCCCTCTTCCACCGTTACTCCGTCACCACCTCACGCCCCCATCTCACCGTCGACCACCTCCGGCCAGCCCTAGTCGGTCATCACCACACCTCGTCTCCCCATTCTCTTTATGATTGGACAGTTGTATTTATAAGACTTTTAGATATTGTTAAAATACATATGAAGCTTGTATAAAAGATTCATAGATTGCTTTTTTTTTATTTTTAATATTTTTTAACAATTTGATTAGTTTGTTGGATTGAAAAACTTTTTCAAGATGCTGTAAGTTTGCTTTTAAAACAGGTTTCTTCTTCTTCTTTTTTTATTTTTCAGATTTTCGGATATCCGGTTCACTATCCGAAAGGTCTGGATATCCGAAGTTCTGATATCCGAAACTTCAGATATCGGGTTTAGAACACCCCTAATAGTATACCCTTCATTTCTTCGGAAGATAGGAACTTCCTTTACGTTTACATCATTTGCAAGTCAAAGTTATGTTTTATAAATTCACCCATACTTCCTTTTACAAGTCATGACACACCTTACCTTTGAATGACCGGAGTCGCTAAACTATAGAATGACCATACAAAGGCATTGCTAACTTCTATAGAAATATCTAGCCACAATTAAACTTCCACCCTTCTTGAAGACTAAGTCCGTATGAGGGACCATTAGTAGATTAGAACGTGCACTTACCTATAAAAGTATACATGTCAAAACTTGATACTTCTATACTTCATGGCTAACACGTCTTACTTTACGTAGTATGCACACCACCCCAAAACACGTAAAAAGTGGACCTAGAACTCACCTGAGGTGAGTTCTTCTGCTTTTAACAAAAGCCTTCTCTACTTGAACCCTTGATCGTCTCTACGAGGTTCATATACAAATCTATCAATTAAACTATTCAAGAAATTCCTAAGTAATTGCTTCTTTTTAGTTGTAACTAAATTAAATTGTCGCCTAAAATAAGTTATCGCCAATTAAACTATGTAGCCACCCAGGATAAGTTATCGCTAAAACTAAGCTGTCACCAAGATAAGTTATCACATAGATAGTTGTTGCTTAACTACGTTATGTGATAACTATGTGATGAGATAGCTACGTATGTGATAACAATGCTATGTGGTGGCTACATTATGCAATAACTACACTAGGGCGATAACTACATTATGCAATAACTACTCTAGAGCAATAACTACATCACACGTGTTTACATATTTATGTGATAACTTCAATAACACAATAACTCATTTCAGTTCTTTGTGTAAGTTCTAAAACCGATGGATCTTTTGCTTGCCTGATGATCTTGAAAACAAATCAAATTTGTAAGTTTTTCTTTGATCATTGGGACTTGAGTTACAAGTTTTGTGTAGAAAACTAGAACATTGGAGTGGGGTGAATAAGGTTTCTTAATTTAATTTAATTTAATTTTATTGAGCTAATGACGAACTCTTTTTCAAACTTATAATGATAAATGCATTAAGTAAAGAGTTTATTGGATATAGATGAGAACCAGTTTATAGAGATTCAAGTGGATGTTAACTAATCAACCCTACGTCCTCTCCCTGATCCACACATAAAAAGTTTTCTTCACTGTCATCTCCTGAAGTCATGTATATTATTATATTATTTGTTTACTTTTATTTAAATATTATGTGAACTTTGGTACTTCAAGCGTTTTTATGTGTTTCAGGATACTTGACGTTAAGGACGCTTATCGAGATGAATTACGGGCTTGGAAGGAAGATGTAGAAGACTCATGATGATTGACACGTTTTCCTATGCAAAATAAAAGAAGAAAATAAAGAGGATGCGTCAAACACCCTTAGCGTAGCGCTAAGGGGCCCCTGAGGGTGATGTTAGAGCTACTTTAAGATCAAATTTAAGAAATCAGGAAATTAGTCCTTAGCGCGGCGCTAAGGACTCCCCCTGGATGTTAGTGCCGCGCTAACATCCCTCGAGACGGGAAAATTAACCTAACTTTGATATAATCAGTTTTGAGCCCCTATTTCGACCTATCCTTCATTTCAACAACCAAGTACAAGGCCTAGGACGATTTTCCACCATCCCGAAGCCTCCGGTTCGTCAGTTCATCGCATGCTTTCATCCTTTCATCAGATAAGCGAATCCTTCGTGATGCGTATGTAAGGCTAAACCACTGTATTCACTTTAGGCTAGGGTTTTGTGTAAACTAACTTTGATCAGATTCTATGTTTTGAATGATTATGAACTTAATTGAATGTATTTAATCTTGTTTTACATTAGCATTGATTGTTTAAACAGTTTATGATTTTGATTATCAAACTTTGCATCACTTTTCTGGTTGTGTTCATCACATGTAGGGTTAGCTCTTATGTTATTGAACCAGTTATCATTAGTTATTGCTTACAATTTGTTTTTCATACATTAAACTGTAAACTGGGGTTCGGTTGTGTCAACAATTCGGTTAGAGTATCGTTTGTCCTCACAACGTAATTGTTAGGTTTAGTAATTACTGTGCAATCTTTATGAATATGTGATTAGTCGGTTATCACTTTACCTGAACCTGAAGTGAATCATTATCTTATAATTGTTTACAGCTTTAAAAGTAATCGTGTGTTCTTATAATCATCTTTATAAACCGTTTGACATCGTCTGTCCACCTTAGTTAATTAATTAATAATTATGAACTTTACTTGCACTTTCCACTGATTCCCTGTGGAGACGATCTTACTTGCCGTTGCTAGTAGAGGTATTTTATAAATGTTTTTGATTGACCTTTCGACATCGATCATCTCCCTAAAAGGTAGGAGGAGATCACGATACAATCGTCTCACTCTTAAAATGAAGTGATCATTGGTACAATTGTCATATTCTTCAAAGGAAGTGATCACCTTGTTCAACCCACTATGCCAAGTAGTGGTCTTCACAACGCTACATTAGTTAAAGAAAGTGAACATCTTCTTCATTAGTTACACTAAGTAACTGGCTTTACATTTCTTCAATATCTCATAATATCAAGATTGTGAGTCTTCACTCAATTAATAATAAACTCTATATAAAGATAGAGTTTTCCAACCTAATAAAATAAAATAAAATACTATATCAAGATAGCATGTTCTCCTCTCAAATTATCAACAAAATGATGATAACTTACATGTCAAATTACTAGAACAACCACTAGTGTGATGACCCCTCAAAATACAAGTAAGAATAACAAGGTTGGTAGCTTTGAAGCTATTCTTTTTCTCTCTAGATTTTGATCTCTTCTATTTAAATTGAAGCTTAAATTGTTTTTTGAAAATGAAAGAGATCATCTATGTATGTATATGTGAATATTGTAGAGAAAAGGGGTGGAAACTAAGATTGCATAATTTTATATTTATAGCCAAACATGTGAGATGGCTAAGTTAGGTGTTACTGACCCGATGGTCGACCTCCACGTTCTCTTCAAGCGACCGTTGACGCCATGTCCACTTCACTTTGAACTTTAGAAGGTGAACATTGTATGAGGCCCCTTTCTTCATTTTTGCCTTCTAAACAAGATTCCTCATATGTTGTAAAGAGTCCCTTTCACCTTGGTTTTACTCTTGCAATTAAACCCAAGTATTTAACTTAATGAGTTAATAACCTTTAGGTTTATCCAACCAAAACCTTTACGGGTATTTAACTTAACCATTTAGGCAATGTTAAATTTTAAAGATAAATTTAATGAAAGACATTTCGTAAGTGGAACAATTATTTCAATATTATTTGAATTACAAATAATACATATTCAATCAATTTTACTTAAGTATTTTTATAAAATTTTTTAAAGTTATAATTTTTTTTTATATTTTTTTAAAGATTTATCCAATGAGTTGGACTTGTAATTCTGTTATCTTCAATTTTTGGTTTAGAATTTATTGAACACTTTGATCATTTAATCATACTTTTTTAGTGCCATGATGCCTAATCAAGTGTTAAGGACATGTATGATGTATGTAACGTATAACATGATCGATGAACTAGTAATACTTTATGTCAAATTACGTTAATTTGGTCATTATCGAAACAATTAAGGTTGATTAAAAAATCATTGTTTTCCCAACACTTTAAGAGTCCCATAATAGATCCAACTGAAACTTGATTTTTGTGCTAGAACTCTAACCTTAATCGAATATGATCTTTAATCAGAGCTGTTTAAGTTGTCCGGAGTTGATTTAAGTGAATCCTATCGGTGAATCAACTTGAAATCACTAGTCAAATGTTCTCCTTAAAAATTCGGTCTTGATAGTTGCATTCTTGGACCTTTGATTTCTCTATTAAAAGTTTGGATGATAAGAAAGATTGAAGGAGTGTCGTGGCTCCAAGGTCTGGTAGGGTGTCACACCCCGACTTAGGGCCTAGGCGTGTGACCACAAGTTGGTACCTATTTTGTAAATATATCAGAGTTATGGGTTAATTTTAGCGGAAGACTTTAGGTTTGAATATAATATTAATTTACATTGAAATTTACTTGGGAATTAAATACCCAAGTATTTAGTTTACAAAATATATGTTTCATATTACAAGGATTTTAGTTATAAAAAACGGAGCCATCTTGTACGCGCTTCTATTTTCATTAAGACTCCAATCCTTGCTAATGCTACTTAGGCTTAATTACCTGCAATGGGTTGGAAAAAAATACGTTAGCTATATGCTGGTGAACACGTATGACTCTATAAAACATTTCAATGTTATTACAATACAAATATAGTTTTCTCTACAAGCTCAACGGAACCATTTCTACTTCCGGTTTATGTACCACTGCCCTACACACACAATTTTTCCCGAGCCACGTAGCCCTTAATGGGAAACTAATTATGATCATTAGCCCGCAGCCACATAGGCTTTGAATGATTAGGCTGAACGGTTATGTTTGGATCCGGACACATGTGTATTTGGTCTGAGTTGATTTTATTCTTTACTTTGTATTATAACGTTTTAGATATCACATAATCTCATGTAAACATTGACTGACTCGTTAAGACAAACACTGTATTCGGTCTGAGTTGATTTTATTCTCTACTTTGTATTATAACGCTTTAGATATCACATAATCTCATGTAAACATTGACCGACTCGTTAAGACAAACACCCATTCATCTTATTGAGTATAAATATGTTTTGACTGATTCTAAAAGGTTAACATATTCACATGTACCGTCGGTGTTGGAAACCTCGACTGATTGATTGATTGTGAATGATATTTAACCTATACATAAATAGGTTTATATAAATACTTGAATGATGTTTTGATTAAGCTATGTTTGCTAAGCTTAACCTTGAAATCGTTTATCATTGATTGTGAATGAAAACTCATGTGACGTTTGATGTAGCATGCTTTGGCTTAATAGGTTATAACACGTTGGTAAGTTTCTCCTGGTAAGTAAACAGGTCCCTCGGTTGATTGGGATTTGTACGAATTACTTTTCCTTAGGCAAGAACTTACTACTAGTGATATTACCCTTACAGTTACTACATGCCCGTCAAAATATATCTTTGGTTAATATTACTTTGCTATGAAGTAACGTTTATGAAAACTTGTTTATGAATGTGAATGTTTACAAAATACTTTCAAGGTTAAAGGCCATAGCCTCGATTGTTTGTCTAAGCTATAATTTAAGTAACTTAAACATAACTCTTACCTTAGATCGGATACTTAGAATGATAATAAGAAAAAGGCAGGATCTTGATCTACTCGATTGTATGATTGCTAGCTTGATTATAACGTCGTTTCTTGCACAAACCACGAGAAAATGGCACGTCGGCTCGTCACGGAAATAGGGCACGTTTCCCTAGGCCATGTGTGTGAAAATGAAGGTGAATTTGGGATGACTGGAGTCCAAATACGTAACCTCCTATTTATAGGCAAAATCCATACCCCGTCGTGATACGCGATGGGTTCCTCTTACCCCGTCGCGTATCGCGACACCGCGATTTGACGCCGCCTTATCTGGTGGTGACACGTGGACTGTCATATCGTGCCACGTGTTGACACGTGGTTGGACACGTGTCCAATGACTCAGCATGGTCATCGTGATACGCGATGACCGTTATGTTTTGGGCCGTAGCGTATCGCTACGCCGCCCATTTCTGGGTCTGTGTGCAAGTCCATCGCGCTACGCGATGGGCTTATGATTGCCCCGTCGCGTATCGCGATGGGTGAAGTTTTCATAATTTTCATTTTTGGTCCATATACTTATTAAGTTAGTATATTAGGCTCAAATATTATAGGGTAAAAGACGCGGTGTTACATAGGGTCCCTTGCAAGAGTTTGTCCAAAACTAAAGAATGTTAAGTCTCTCGCATCTTTTAAATCTTCTGTGAGATGTTTTAATTCTAAACAAAAGAAATTATATTTTTAGTTCGTGTGGCCTCGGCCACAACAAATTCAATATGTTGCGTAAAAATAATACAATATGCTATGCGTATTTGAATATGTTTTGCCAAGTGATCTAATTTTCCACGTTAGGTTGAAATCCATTACGCATCAAAAGACACTTGTCACACTCTATTAATTAGTAATTACAATATATCAAAAGACCGTTGGTTAATGCTAAATAAAATGAAAATGATTTATACACTTCGGTAGACATTCATAGATTTCTTTACCGATAGTTTAGGCCCGCAGTCAATAACACACACACACACCAAAGATCCATAACGTAAAAGAAAAACAGAACTAGGAGTTTATGATCAAACTGAATAAAACCTGCGCACAAAAACAATAACCCTAACCTTCTATCTATACTAAGCAAACAACTTGCAAAACAAGAAAACGTATTGTAGGAAACTAAATAACCTTAATATGCTTACCATACGTACTAAAGAAACACACAAAAATGAACTTACTGAATAATTTTAAACTCTTTTAGCTAGCTAACAACTTTTCAACTTTCACTTTCTTTTAAAACTGGCACATATATAATTTTCTTGATGACCGATTGTTGATTAGTTCTTCATGTAAGTAATAAAGAACATTGTTGCTACAACAAAAATAAGACCAATGATAGTGAAGAGACCAGTTAGGCTAACAGGCTTCAAGGGTTCAGGTTAACCTAACGCAGGTCGTGGTGTCCCTCTACGTTTGTAAAACGTAGAGAGAGGTTCACTAGTTTGTTGTTATTTGTTATAGTTCACTGGAGATCCAAGACCGAGATGTTTGAGACCGGTTTTTGAATGAAGTTCTTGGTGAAGCTATGATATTATTGAAGTAAGAAAGAAATAAGCAAAGTGCAAATTTCTCAAGCAAGAAGAGAAGATTAGAGAGTACATGTTAACTCCCAAACCTGGTGTGTTCTTGTTTATGGCTGGGTCATCTTTTTATAGAGGGAGATGCAAGCCTTTTATCCAGTGTGTAAACTAGTTAACCTCCAGTTTGCTAGAGGGTTGACCTTTTATGGGCGGGAAGCTTTTAACCGTTGGGTAACAATTATAATAATAATACTTTTTCTGAGCATGTCCCTTGCTCAGAGGGAACAGTGATGTGAATAGTGATTTGACATCAACTGTTGTACGTGGTTACTGTTCACGTACTTATTTCCTAAATTTGGGTGGGAAACGAAGCTTTTAACCTTTTAACCCTTTTAGCGTTAATGTGTGAAAGCCATTTTATCAATTCCTTGGGCTACCCCCGTCATCAGCCCCCCCAAGTCAAAGGTGTTTGAGAAGTAAGCTCAAGGGCTTCTGACTTTTGCACACATTTTGTTATTGCTTAAAGGCTTCGAGGCTTTAAACGGTTTTGGTTATTTTTTGAATTTCTGACAAGACAGTTGATTTTCTGGTTACTGCATGTTGCGGTTCCCAATAATTGCTCTTTAATAGTGTTTATAACTGTTCATTTTCCTCAGTTTTTCCTGTAAAGTTTCATAATATTCTCCAAACATTCATCAAGTTTCTTTCAACTCTTCATCAGGTTAGTCAAAATCCTTCCTTTTTCTTTCGATTTTATGGGTGCTCGTAAGGATCTGTTGGCCAGTTTCTCTCGATTAACCCAAGAGGAGGTTGAATCTTTCTGCCTCGATTGGGGTATAGGTTTAGATTTAAAACCGGTTGCTCCGCCGACCGACTCGTCAATCGATCGTTGTCCGGCGGGTTTCGTTGCCCTTTATTGTCGACATTTTGAATTTTCGAATCTCCGCATCCGTTTTCGGTTTTTGTTTTGAATGTGTTGGAGTATTACCGTGTGTCTTTTGGTCAGATTCACCCCTTAGGGCTTGCTAGGGTTTTACACTTTGAGGTATTATGTAGAGCTTTAGGATATGATCCGACGCTTTTGGGTTTTCGCCGTTTCTTTCGTTTAGCGAAGAACGGCGATTGGTACACCTTTGAACATACTCAGGTTGATACATGTTTAGTTTCGTTGACGGTTACGACTCTTGGTTCTTGGAAGGACCGTTTTTTCTTTGTTTATGATTCCATTCTTCCATTCAAATCCGTTTGGAGACAACCCGAGGCCGTTTTAAACGAACCAGAGCCTGCCGAATCGGAGTTGAATGATGTGTTTTTGAAGTCGATTAGAAAGTGTCCATCGCGTCTTCGTCCTCTTCCCGAAAATCTTCTTGTGTTGTTAGGAATTAGAAAATTATGGGATAAGACTAATCGGGATCCCGTGCTTATGAGGGATGATAAGGGTATGCGTTTGTTTATCTTGCACCTGAATTGTTTTATCTCGTATGCATATTTATAGATTTACTTTGTTTGTAGTTATGTCAGCTTTGGACTTCTTGAAGAGTGATGATACTTCAGATGTTGGGTTTACGTATGTTGCAGCTACTGCTGGGGATGATGCTGTGGTTCGAGGGAAAGAGAGTAGGATCGAAGATTCAGGGTATGTGGGAGTTCCGAACGTTAAAGGGTTTACCAAGGCTGCTGCTCCTAGAGCTTCTACTCGTCGTTCCACACGACGTTTGTTGAATTCTTCTGGCCCATCGTCGTCTCACGAACCAGTTGAAGTTAGTGATGATGTTCAGGTTACCGAAGATCAGGGTCCATGTGTGGAGGGGGAAAAGGAGCAGGACTTGGTAGTTTCCAAGAAGAAGAAATCGACTGGTAAGAAGGTTGTGATGGCAACGGTTCAAGGGTTGGATGGAAATGAAGTTTATTTGCCTGAGTGGAATGTTAAGGTCGGAGATAGCTTCAAAGACCCAGGAGTCTGTGCTGATGTGTTGGCTAACTTTGCTCCTCCAGGGGTTAGAAACACTATTTCTGAGATGGAGGGTGATTCCATGTTGTCAAGGTTAATCTTGAGTTCTTGCAACCTTTCTGCCCTTTTGGCTGAGGGTGTTACTCGTTTTCGAAAGGGGATGCAGGAGTATGAGGATTTTTCGAAGAAGAAGGAAAAGATGAAGGCCTCTATGACAGCCATGAGGAAAGAAGTTGATGGTTTTTCAAAGAAGGAAGAGGGTTATGTGAAGAAGATTGATGAGTTGTCCCGTGGACACGAGGTTGAGATAGCAGGGTTAAAAAAAGCAATGGAAGCTGATAAAGCTAAGTTGGATGCTGATAGGAAGCCTTTGAGGTACAGAGGAAAGCCTTTGAGATGAAGAAAGAAGGCTTGAAGGCTTCAGTCACCCAAACCTCTAACGACAACCGGTGGCTAATTGAGCACGGGTTTCATCAGGTTGTGACTTACCTGCTTCATTCTTCTGAGTTTAACTCGGTGTTGGGCAATGTTTATTCAAAGCTGCTGGGCTATGGGAAGCATTTGGGCTTTGTTGCTGGCTTCAAGCATCACGAAGCTGGTCAGCCTATGGAGCATTCGACCATGTTTAACCGTGAAGCTTCCAAGCTCTTCTCAGACTCAGTGCATGCAATGGAAAGGCTCACTTACCCTTATGTGGGTGAAGTTTCTTCATGCTTTGGTAAGCCTCTTTCTGTTTTGCAGGGCTTGAAACCAGCCGGCCTTGATAAAAAGGTTTCCAAAGAGGTGCTTGAGTCCTTGTCTAAGAAGCGCTCCCGTTCTGGTGATAGCGAAGAAACTTTATCTGGAGATAGCGACAGGTCTCATGTGGCAAACCTTGGAGGTTCGACCGTTGCTGGTGGTGGTCTAGAAGTGAAGAAGTCCAAGAAAGGGAAAAGTGGTGAGGCTAGTACATTAAAGCATGTTTCTGATGTTTGAACACTTTATTCGTAGCTTTCTTAGCACTGCTTAAACAATGTTATGTACTTTGAACAATTTAGGTTTGGCATGAAACCCTTAAGGTTTCTGCTTTATGGTTGTGATTGGCATGTTTGGACCTTTGAACATTTTCACGGGAATCCTCGTGATTTCCTTTGTTTAGCCGGAATGGCCTATCATGGATGATGCTAGTTATGGCCTTAAAAGGCCTTGTTTATGAATCGTAATGTTCTATGTATTGTGTTTTGGTTGCTTGTCTTGTTAGTTTGATGTGTTTTTAGCTAACTTTCCTTAAGAAGTTTTAGTGCTGCAGTCACTTTAGCTTCAAGGCTTCATTAGGTAAAAAGCACATGTTGACTATCCTTTGTATCATTACTTAATGTATGTTTGTTTCGTAAAATTTTTTAAAGTTTAAGGAACGAATTGATGTAGGCTGTTCGGACCCGTCTATGAGACAAGTTTTGGTTGAAAAATTTTCTAAGTCTCATGGAGTTGGATTGATATAGGAACTCACCCCTTATATAGGTTCATTTAACCCTTGAACCTATTGAGCGATGTGGCCTGAGAGCTCATCCCCTTACATGGACCTTTCCATGGAGTTTCTTGCAAGGTTCTCAACCTGATTATAGGATAGTTATGATAAGTGATGATAAAGAATTCATTATTCATTCAAGAGGTATTTTTTTTTACAAAAAGGAGAGTTATACATCTCTTGAAATACATTCTAGGATCTTGACTAGGCGTGGAACCTTTTAAGGGTTTTGCCGTTACAGTGCCTTGGAAGCGTTTTGCCTTCTGCGTCGGCCAGCTTGTAGGATCCACCCTGGTGAGCTTCAAGGATTGTGTATGGTCCTTCCCACTTTGGGCCCAGTTTTCCTTGATTCTCTTTCTTGCTGGCCTCATTGTTTCGGAGTACAAGGTCTCCCGGCCTGAAACGTTCATGTTTCACTCTTGCATTGTAATAAGCTTCCATTTTTTGCTTATACTTAGCCTCTTGTGTTGCGGCTTGATCATGAATTTCTTCAAGGAGTTGCAAATTCAACATGGTCTCATTGTTGTTTGATTCGAGATCCATGTTAAGTATTCTTTGAGTCACAACTCCGACTTTTGCTGGGATTACAGCTTCCGATCCGAACACTAGGCTGTAAGGTGTTCATTTGTGGCTTGTTTTTTCGGTTGTTCTTATTGCCCATAGAACATTTGGGAGTTCTTCAAGCCAATTTTTGTTATGTCTTCCCAGCCTTGCTTTGTACCTTTCACAATGGTTATGTTTGTTCTTTCAACTTGGCCATTGGATTGTGGGTATGCAACTGAGCTCAACATTTGGGTGATTCTGAATTCTTTGCACCATGTGCTAAAAGGCTTCTCGGAAAATTGCTTCCCATTATCCGTGACCAATACTCCTGGAAGCCCATAGCGACAAATGATTCTTTCCCATACAAAGTCGATGACTTGTTTGCCCGTTATCTTTGCAAGTGGTTTGACTTCAGGCCTCTTGGTGAAGTAGTCAACGGCTACTAGCAAAAATTTTACCCCACCCTTGGCTGGTGGGAATGGACCAACGATATCCATTCCCCACTTGTGGAATGGCCAAGCCGAAGAGATGGGAACCAGATCGTGATAGGGATTTTGGGAACCGATGCATGAATTTGACAAGCTTCACATTTCTTGAGTTGTTCGGTTGCATCGCGGTGCATTGTGGGCCAGAAGTATCCAAGGTTCATCAACTTTGCAACCACCGTTCTTGGCCCAAAATGAGCTCCACATATTCCCTCATGAACCTCTTTGATCAGATATTGGCTTTGTTCAGGGCCCACACATCTTAGTAGTGGTGCAAGGTAGGCCTTTCTATAAATGGTTTCTCCTTGCAACACATACTGTCGGGACTTGATTCAAACCCTTTCAGCCTCTGTCTGACTCACCATTTTTGAGGAACTTTTCTATGGGAGTTATCCAATTGGGACCTTCTTCAGTGATTACATATTGAATCTCCAGTTCTTGGATTGAAGGAGTCTTTAACACTTCAACCAAAACTCTCTTGGTGAGGTGTGCAAACGTGAGGGATGCTAGTTTGCTCAGGGCATCGGCTCTTTTGTTTTGTGATCTTGGGACTTGCTTGATAGTGCACTCTTGAAACGTGGTCATCAACCCTTTTGCCTTTTCATGATACTTCTTCATGTTGGGCTCTTTTGCTACATAGCTATCATTGACTTGACTTGAAACAAGCAACGAGTCTGTGAAGACTTGTAGCTTTTGGATCTTCATCTCTTTGGCAATCTTCAGACCGGCGATCAATGCTTCACATTCAGCTTCGTTGTTGGTGGTCTGAAATTCAAGTCATTGAGCATATGTAAATTCTAACCCTTCGGGGTTGATTAAAATGAGCCCAGCTCCTGACCCTTCGATGCTGGAAGCTCCATCGGTAAAAAGCTTCCAGGCTTCGGGGTCAGAAGGTTCAGTGGCAGTTGTATATACTTCAGGAGTGACTTGCTTTGGGATTTCTACAATGAAATCCGCCAAGACTTGGGCTTTGACAGCTTTTCTTGGAACATAGGTGATGTTATGCTCACCTAGCTTCACAGCCCATTTGGCCAATCAGCCTGAATTTTCTGGTTTTTCAAGCACACTCTTGATGGGTTGGTCAGTGACCACTTGTATAGGGTGTGCTTGAAAGTACCTTCGAAGCCTTCTGGCCGTTTGAATTAAGGCTAGAGCAAGTTTTTCCAAAGGAGAATATTTGATATCTGCCAGCATTAATGTTTTACTAAAAAAATAAACGGGTACCTGAACTTTGTTTCGTTCGATGGTTAGAACCGCGCTTAATGCTTCTTCAGCCACCGAGAGATAGACAGAGATAAGTTCTCCTGTTTCAGGGGCTGCAATGGCTGGAAGTGAAGCCAAGTGTTGCTTCATTTGGTTGAAGGCTTCCTCCGCTTCTTCCGTCCACCTGAAGTCTTTTTTATTTGTGCAACCCTTTAACGTTTTGAAGAAGGGTAGGGATTTTTCAACGAGCTTGGAGGTAAAACGCTTCAAGGCTGCAAGCCTTCCGTTCAGACTCTTCACTTCTTTTTTGCTTTGTGGAGATCTAGTGTCAAGAACAGCCCTGACTTTGTTGGGATTGGCTTTTATGCTTTGTTTCCCCACAATGTGTCCCAAAAACCTGCCTTCTTCGAACCCAAATGAGAATTTTCCAGGGTTGAGTTTCATATTGATCTCCCTCAAGTATTGGAAGGTTTCTTCTATGTCATCAAGCATTTGATGCTCGGTTTTGCTTTTGATTACCAAATCATCGACATAAGCTTCCAGGTTTCTGCTAATTTGGATGGAAAACGCTTTATCGATCAATCGTTGATAGGTTGCACCGGCATTTCGTAGGCCAAAGGGCATCTTTTGATAACAAAAAATACCCTTGTCCGTGTGGAATGCGGTTTTTTCTTCATCTTCCACTTTCATGAGAATTTGATGATAACCCTTGTAAGCGTCAAGAAAACACTTAAAGGGATGCCGGTTAAAGAGTCAACTTTGAGGTTCATCTCGGGTAAAGGGTAGCGATCCTTTGGAGATGATTTGTTCAAGTCTTTGAAGTCGATGCACATCCTCCAAGACTTGTCAGGTTTTCGAACCATGACTGGGTTAGCCACCTAAGATTGATATTTGACCTCCCGTAGGATTCCGGCTAGGACAATCTTTTCAACCTCTTGGCATGCTGCCAAGCTTCGTTCAGGACCCAAGCTCCGTTTCTTTTGGACAACAGGCTTGACATCAGGTGGTATTTTTAGCTCGTGCTGTGCAATGCTTCGAGGGATGCTGGTCATGTCTTACGGGCACCAAGCAAAAGCATCATTGTAGCGTACTAGAAGCTTCTCAAGGTGTGAGAGAGATTCTTTGGAAAGGCTTGTGTTTACCCGTACCTTTTGTTCATGATACTTTGGTTTTATGATCAAGCCTTGTTCGTCATCTTCATTTTGTGAGCTTTCCCCTTCAACCGTGCAAACCTCTTGGGTAGGTTGAATGGTTGCAATTCCCATATCGGTGGGAAACTTTATGGCACCTTGACCAACCGAGACAGCCATGTTGAACGCACATTGTCCTGGCCTTCCTATGGTTACATCATAGTTGGAAGGTATGCTGATAACCACAAAAGTGAGTGGTTTGGTTTTCTTCATCTTGCCTTCACTTTTATAGAAGACCCGGAGGGTTGAAGCCTTGAACGTTCTTCCTTGCTTAGTTGATTGAAAAACCTTTCATACATGATCTCTATGGCCGCCCCTGTGTCAATGTAGGCTTTGCTTGTTTTGAGTGTTCCCACATTCGCTTCTACCACCAAAGGGTTTGAGAGTAGGTTACCTTGAGGTGGTGGGAAGCAGACGCATTGAAGCTCCCAAGCCTCCAAGCTTTGTCGTTTGTGGGAAACACCTTCGTCTATATTCACCATATTCACTTCTTTGCTTTTTCTTTCGTCCATCTTGTCCTTGACCCCCTTTACCAAATGAGCCAATTCTCCGGACTTAACAGCTTCCTTAATTCTTCTCTTGAGTTGAAAGCAATCATTAGTGTGGTGACCTTTTTCTTCGTGGAACTCACAGAACTGATGTAACATCCTAAAATTTTCATATTTAATAAAGAAAGTTACGTTTAGTGTTTTCGCGTTAATAATTAGTAGAGACAAGATCATGGGCTTAGATTAATCAAGATGGGATTATGGATAAGATGGGCTTACGGTCCATGGGCCTTAGGAGTATAAATACTCCCTTAAACCACCCTTAAACCCTAAACCCTCATTTCTTTCCATCCTATTCTCTACACACTCAAAGACACACACATACACCTACACTATACACGGCCGAGAGAGAGGGTGAGATCCAAGGCCAAGCAAACGTGATTCTTGATAGATCCTTCATTACACAAGATAAATACAAGATCTAAAGTCCATAACTAAGCCAAACATGAAAAGGTATGTTTTGATCTTAAAGTTTACGTTTTTATTAACGTTTAGTCTTGAAACGTAGAACGAGATTAGATCGAGTGTAAATGAAACGTAAAGTTGCAAACTTGACGTTAAAACGAACTTAACAAACCCACGGCCAGGCACGACTCATTTAAGATAAACCGTAGTTATGTTATTGAACGTTTTAAGCTTAAAGGTCCAAACTTTATGCTTTTCCGGGCCTAGTTCTACCCGAGAAAGACCATGGGAATGATCACGGGTTCGGTTAACATCATATCCAGGAATTTCTTGATGAAACGAAGATGATTTTGGTGATTAAAGACCAACAGCGGCGGCTGCTGAACAACTTCGCATGCACGCAAGTTCGCTTGCAAGCAAGTTTGCCAGCCAAGTTCGCCCACTGACATGTTCGCTTAATGTATAAGTTCGCTGCTAGGCAAGTTCGCCACACTAAGTTCGCTGAACACCAAGTTCGCTGAACACTAAGTTCGCTGAACACTAAGTTCGTCGGACACTAAGCTGTGTGTGTACAAGTTCGTCTACTGATAAGTTCACCAAGTTAAGTTCGCTAAACGTTAAGTTCGCTTAAAATGCTAAGTAAAAGTAATCCAGTTCTAGACCACGAATCGGGCTAACGAATGAGTAGGTGAATAAAATAATAAATTAAAATCCATATGCAAAATGTGTTAAGACAGTTAACGAAAATAAAATGTGTTAAGATAGCTTAACCCCAGCCAGGGGCTCTGCCTCTTGGACCCCACTAGGGTCTGCCGCCCCTAGAACCCCGCTGCCAGGGGCGTTGCCCCCGGACCCCCGTTCGTTGTGGGTAATAATTGAACTAAAAAGACGATATGGGTAGTGATAGTTAATTGATACGTGTAATTGTTATACAGTTAGTCGTGCACTACTCAAGAAAGAAGTAACCATTAACGGAAGAAGTAACCGGGTTCAGGTGAGTTTATAGCCCCATTTCTGTGTTATGTTTTCGGGGCTGTGTGCATACTCGATGTGAAGTGTGAACACACTTACCTTATGTGGTAAGTGTATGCTATAGATGATATACGAGGTAGCTATTATATGATTGCTTGTCGGTAAGTGAACGATCTTCGGATATTGCACGTGTCGGCAAGGGAAACGATCTCTAAGTGGTTATAAGTGTGTAAATGTTATGGTGTGACTTGCTTATTATGTAAATGGTGTAATGATATGTAGTGTGTTGTAGACAAGTAAAGGTAGAGCGTGTTAGAAGTGGCAAGAGTCTAGTAAGTGTGTTAGTGGCATGACGATAGTACGTGGTAGGGTAAGCCTATACGTGACTTCGTTATTAAAGTGGCATAACGTTATACGTTATTAAAGTGGCAAAGTGGCAAAGTGGTAGGGGTAAATAAGAGGTTAAGTGGTAAGGTGAGAAGGTTAGATAGTGGACTACGTGTCTTCGGATACGTATATGATGCATGTAGTGGTTGTATGATAAGTTGCTTGATTAACTAGAACTCACTCAGCGTAGCTGACTTTTAGTATGCACGCAGGTGAGTAGATTGAGGAGCTAGCATGAGGATGGCACATGGCATAGATTGAATGGCTGGCATTTGAAGATGGAAGAAACGATGTTTTAAATATGATATTTTGTGTTATGGTATCAAAGAAAAGATTTAATGTTTTGTAACAAATGATTTAAGTTAACGTTTCCGCGAAAGTTTTAATAAACTCTGATTTGTAGAACTGTGTTTATGAGTAAATCCGACGCTAAAGTAGGGCTACCGGGAACGGGGCCTTACAACTGAGTGGAGTTTTCGTTTTTCTTGCTTTTGGGCAAGGGTCGAGGAGGTCGGAAGTTGTGTTTCACTTCTTCGGTGGCAAGGATTTCCTGAGGGGTTTTGGTTAGAGCTGTGAAGTTCACAGTTTTCTCCCCGCTTGGAAGGTTCTGGCCTTCAGGCCTTCGTTGGTCTGAGCTCCTTGGGTATTTATCATAGGGATTGTAGTTCCCTTTCTTTCGGTTGGGGCTGTTGCCTCGCCAACTAGGAGCTCTTTTTCTTTGCTCTTTGAAATCAACGGCCTCTTCACCTCGGATATGAGCTTCAACTCGTTCGAGAGCTTCTTCAAGGGTTTTAGGCAGGCACTTGTTAAAGTCCCTTGTGAGGTATTTAGAGGTGATGGCGTTCATGAAGCCTACTACCCTCATTTTTCCGTCGGCCCCCACATATGTCAACCCTTCTTTCTTGTACCTTTCGATGAAATCTCGAAGGTTTTCATCATCTTTTTGTTTTATCTAAAAAATAACCGTGGCATCCTTGACGTACCTTTTTTGTTGTGAAAAGTTGGCCAAGAATCCTTTGCTCAGATCATCGAAGCTTCGAACGCTTTGGGCAGGGAGGTCGTTGAACCATATCCTGGCTGATCCGACTAGTGTTTGCATGAACATCAAAAAACATTCAGCGTGGGACCCCTTTTCGATTCTAGCTGCACCAGTGAAGACCTGGAGGTGGTCTTCGGGATCTTCGGTTCCATCATATGTTTTTATATGGTGTGGCGTCTTGATTTTCGTTTGAGAGTCATAATAGGCAATTTGTTGAGAGAAATAAGATAGGTTACCGGGCTTATAGGGCTTTCTAAGGTCTTCTTCTACCCTTGTAGCATGATTATGACTCGTTGCCCCTTGGTGAGTGCTCAGAGTTTGGTTGATGAGCTGGGTCCAAGGGAAGTGTGCCATCATTTGAGCCATCATCTAAGGCATGAGGTTAAAGCCTTGAAGGCTTTCAGTGGTTGCTACTGTTTGGTTTGTTCCCATGGGGGTGCTCATTGTTGCACTCTGAGCCAAGGGCAAGACCGACATGGCCTGCTCCCATGTAGTGGCTGTAGGAGGAACACTTGAAGCTGGTGACTGCCATATTTGGTCGAGAGTGGTCTCGTGCCCAAGGGGTTGTGAAGTGAACAAGGGGAAGGCCGTTGGGCTTGGCCTCCCATAGGTATACAGAGCTGGGTTAAAGGGTTGGAAGGTTATACTTGGACCATTTTCTAAATGAGAAACAGCCGGTCGTGAGCTGGTTATAGGGGAAGGTGGATGTCCGAGCGACAGTGAGGGCTCCGGATCGTCATACTCCAGCCTTAATCTTATCCCCTTTTCTCTTTCTTGGCTCATGTTTTGGTTAAGAAGATGTCTTAGTTGCAAGAAATGCCGTGATACCCCTTCCATCGTCAAGTCGACACGCTCCGGGGTGTTCGTGACTCCTGCATGAGGAGATGGGACTCCAGATCGTGAAGGGTTGGAGTTCGGAAAGGTGAAAACTCGAGGAACAAAGGTTCCGTCGGAGTTCCTCCCGGGGTGGAAAAAGATGTGGTAGCCGCCGGTGTTTCCTGGCCGACACTTGGTGTCGGTGTTCTTGACACTTGGTTGACTTCATCGGGAGATCCACCTTCCGACATGGTGATTTTGATGAATATGGAGCTACACTACTGGTCTTTAAGATAAAGTAAGCGGCGTAGCCCTACGATGGGCGCCAACTTGTTGCTACAACAAAGATAAGACCAATGATAGTGAAGAGACTGGTTAGGCTAACAGGCTTCAAGGGTTCAGGTTAACCTAACGCAGGTCGTGGTCTCCCTCTATGTTTGCAAAGCGTAGAGAGAGGTTCACTAGTTTGTTGTTATTTGTTATAGTTCACCGGAGATCCAAGACCGAGATGTTTGAGACCGGTTTTTGGATGAAGTTCTTGGTGAAGCTATGATATTATTGAAGTAAGAAAGAAATAAGCAAAGTGCAGATTTCTCAAGGAAGAAGAGAAGATTAGAGAGTATATGTTAACTCCCTAACCTGGTGTGTTCTTGTTTATGGCTAGATCATCTTTTTATAGAGGGAGATGCAAGCCTTTTATCCAGTGTGTAAACTAGTTAACCTCCAGTTTGCTAGAGGGTTGACCTTTTATGGGCGGGAAGCTTTTAACCGTTGGGTAACGATTATAATAATAATACTTTTTCTGAGCATGTCCCTTGCTCAGAGGGAACAGTGATGTGAATAGTGATTTGACATCGTACTGTTGCACGTGGTTACTGTTCACGTACTTATTTCCTAAATTTGGGCGGGAAACGAAGCTTTTAACCTTTTAACCCTTTTAGCTTTAATGTGTGAAAGCCATTTTATCAATTCCTTGGGCTACCCCCGTCATCAAACATGAATAAAAATAATCCCATGAACCTGTTACAGCATGGAGAGTAGTTACCGCATAAGGGTAAGATGCAGTCGACATATTTGTCATCTTGATCGAGTTCTCCTTTAAGATGTATAATTAAGGATGGTGTTAGGGTTCTTGAGAGGAACCCGGTTTAGGAGAGAGGAGACACACAAAATTATAATGTGTGTGTGATTGGTTATGATGTTAATATTTATCTCTCTTTATATACACCCAAGGGGAAACCCTTTACTAGCTAGTAAGGGTGCCCATCAACAATTACCAAACTAATATATAATAAGGTATAACTAATATTTTGATCTATTATAATATAAATGATTATAATGGCCATATATATAATTATATATTTAATCTTACACCGATTTTATGATCAACTTTGAATATGTATCGTTCATAAATGAAATTGTAAAACTAAACAAAATGATTACTGCTTTCAATGATTAATTGTGATGCTGTATCTTTCATAAATGATAATGAAAGAAAGACTAAACAAAATGATTATCAATCTTTTAATGGTTTTGTTGTTGTTGTATTGTTTCTGTCACATCTCGAATCAATGAAGTCACATTTTCATAAGAAGATCCACCTTCTAACATTGCTTTCTTAGCCATTATTGCCAACTCACTAGCCCTTGTTCTTCTTTGTATTCCATCTTCATCATCTCCCATCAAACATTCAACTATCAACTTGATATCATCTTTCTTCACCAACACTCCAACCTTCTCTTCTTCTCTGAACATAACCGGAACCTTAACACCAATCCGAAATCCAATCTTCAAAATCTCGACTATGAAAGTAATAATTTATTAGGAGTATTAGATAAGCATGATCAGGATTTAACACTCATAGCTTTAAACATAAACTGGAGCAGAGAAATATAGTCATTGAATTGAACATCAGCTCAAGACCCCATTAATCATACTGAAGTCCTTATTTAAAACTAAGTAGTTATGATCAAAATTTTAAAGTAAGCCCTTTAAAACGTTTGATTTGTATATTAATTCGTGTATATGTCATTATGCATGCAAAACATATTAAGAGTTAATCACTCATAGTATGATATGCAGTTGCGCATAATCATTAATAACCGTCATTATTATAAGCGCCTTCATAATATTTATGGGTGAGACTTTTAGTTATCGGATCCTTAAGCATATCATGATCGTATTCGATACGAAAATTTAGATTCCTCAATTCGTTCATAAACGAATAATTAATTTCATATCGAATTTTAATGCAGCACTTCTCGAACTATTATTGTTTGAGAAAACATGGTAGCTGACTTTATCACATTAAATCTTCAATATATAATTTATATGGAGTTAATAAACTTATGAGTCCACTGATAAATTTTCAACAACATTTATTGCTAACTACGTCGTGATTAATCAACACATTATGTCATTATAACTTAGATTGTTGTTATCAGTTCATTATGACTCCTCCATGAGATAGATGTATCTGCTACCATAAGAATATATCTCGAAAATTACATTTTCTTATATCTGAATATAACAAAGTTTTGTGTAATGGTTTGAATTCTCACTTCTTCATTTATATTATAGTCTTTCGTTTTCTTTAAAGATATCTTAGTACTCTTTTAGATGTTTCGCATTAATCTACACATATCTAGTGTGTTGCAATTTTGAGTAATATCTAAACGAGTATAGACTTGAACTTATATAAGGCTTCTACTTAATGAAGCATAAGGAAATAATCTATGTGTTTCTATTATCCTCTAAAGTAGAGCTGTATTGTTTGTTACATGTGTAAGGAATTTCTCTGAGATCTATAATATCAAAGTGTATGAACAATGCTTTTACTTATGTAATATATACTTGTCAGAAGAATGCCATTTATATAAGGACAAGTTTGTTTTTAGTTGCTCCCACTCATTTTAAGGTATGTACATTAATCCACTTGGTTTTTAATGAAAATAATTGTATAAAGATTTCATCACATTTTGATATTTGCATTAACCCATATATGGATTTTATTGACTTATAGACTAAAAGTTATTTGACCTTCAGTTTATAACTTTTAGGTTGTCTTATGAACAAATAAGTATGTAAGCCAATTGTTAGGGAAAATTGTTTTAATGTTCATCTAATTTAGCTCTAAACTATTAAAAGCTACTAGAACAATAATGATAATTAAAAAAATCTATTGTAATAAAGGTAAGAAGATTATTTGATAACTGGTTTCTCCTTGAATATAACCTTTAACAATCAGTCGTGCTTTTAAACTATTTTTTTTATTGGGATTTAGTGTAGTTATAAACACTTTTAGGTGATTCAACCAAATCACAAATGTTATTCTGACTTATGGAGTCAATTTTGCTAATAATAGCTTTATTCCATTCAGAAGATTGATTGATTTAATGGTTTAATTAGAAGGGGTAGGATCATTAAACTTTCCAACATTCATTTCAACTTAGTTAGGGAGGTTACATAATCATCAATGTCAGTAGGTTTTAAAACCTAGATGGCCTCTTAAGTTGATTATTGGGTAATTTTAAAAGTCTTAGTTTATGGATTATAAGTCGATAAAATCCATATATGGGTTAATGCAAATATCAAAATGTGATGAAATCTTTATATGGGTTAATAAAATCCATATATGGGTTAATAAAATCCATATCATTGACTTCCTCTCTCTCTCACGAATAGCATTTAAATTTGGATCGCGACGTTTCTCTTCCACGTTTCCAATGCGTGACTACCTATCGATTGCGTACATTCTACCAATTTCCTTTAGATAACTTTATTGATGCAATTGGTCTTCTAGTCCAATGATATGGGGTGATGCTTGGGATATTATAATCTCAAGTTTCAAATATGATTTAAAAGTCTTTTTCTGTAGTGGTGACTTTTCTTCTTGATGATATTTCTGGTTGAGTCAGGTCTAAAATGTCAAAATCAACATGAACAATTGACATCCCGTTTAAAAAAGACTTAGAATAGTTAGGTCGTTACAAAGTCGTTGAAAAAAAAGGAAAACTTTATTGATGACGTAAGCTCTTATGTAAGAATGAGTTAAGAGTATCTGTCCACACTCCACACAATCACGTGATTTTGCATTTGGATTGATTTGGAATTTGGACCATACCAAAATTTTATGAAAGCAAATCTATAATAGTATAAAAATAAGGATTTGTGTCCTTTAGATGGTTGATATTAAGATAATGGAGATCAAGTTGATGGAAGGGTGTTTTAGCCATAAAGTTAAAAATGAAAAGCCAAAAATCACAACCCTCCCTCCCCCCCCCCCCCAAATAAATAAATAAATAAATAACTTGATAATAGAGAGAGAAAAAATTTAATAGTGAAAAGAGCAAGAAAGATGCGAGACGAAGAGGCCAAAATAAGATGAAAATATGATGTGACTCGGTGATAATGACAAATGCACCGCCCCACCTTCATTACCAACCAAAATCTTTGACGTCCACACCGTATGGCCTAACCAACCAAAATCCTAATGAGCAACTTTAAGATCTACATTTTTTACTTACAAAATTCGTTTTCACTTTTTCTATTTACTTAAAATAAATTATATATTTCTTATATTATAATTTAGTAATTTGATATGTATTTATTCAATCAATTTAAAATTTAAATTGATATAGTCAATTTTAATATCTAAAATTCGACTATACCATATTTATATTTTCTGATGTATGTGCTTTCTAACAAGAGCACTATTTGTAGTGTCAAATCACATATTATACAACTGAAATGAAACAATATTAAACTTAAGTTATTGAATTTACAATATGCATCTCAAGTTTAATTACAGTTACCATTTAAACCCTATTCTTTTTCGTTTGTTTTTTCTTGATTATTTTTTTAACCAACCGCACTATGTCACATGACTAAAAACACATCCTTTTTTTCTCATATAACTTTTAATATGTGTTATTCTATAAGATTTTGAATGTCCCGGTATGACGTGCTCATTTTTATATGTTTGCTTCATGATCTTGAAAACGAATCAAATTTGTAAGTTTTTTTTGATCATTGGGACTCGATTTACAAGTTTTGTGTAGGAAACTAGAATTTTGGGGTGGGGTGAATAGGGTTTCTTAATTAATTTAATTTTAATGAGCTAATGACGTTGTAAAATTCCTTTTCAAACTTATAATGATAAATGCATTAAGTAAAGAGTTTAAGGGATAGAAATGAGACAACCAATATATTGAGATGTAAGTAGATGTTAACTAATCCACCCTAAGTTCTCTCCCTGATCCACCAATAAGAAGTTTTCTTCACTATCGTCTCCCTAAACGGTAGGGATCACCGATACAATCGCCTTGCACTTAAATGGAAGTGATCATCAGTACAATCATCTCACTCTTCAAAGGAAGTTATCACTAGGCCTGTTCATGAGCCGAGCCGAGCCGAGCCCAAGCCAAGGCAAGCTCGAGCTCGAACTCTTAATCGAGCTAAAAATATGAGCTCAAGCTCGGCTCGGTTTTAAATCGAGCCGGCTCGGCTCGGCTCGATTTGGCTCAAGTTTACATGTAATAATAAAAATTATATGCAACTATCAAGTTAAACTAAATAAATATGACGTTGAGGTTAACACCAACCAAATACAAACTAAATAAATACGTCTAATACAAAATTAAGCAGAGAATTGGCGGCCGATGGCGGAGGATGAGTGGCGGCCGATGGCGGAGGTGAATATGAGCGGCGGCGGAGGTGAATATGAGCGTCTAGGGTTAGGATGGAAAATGGAAAGTATACTGATTATTGAGTGTGTGAACTATGAAATCTCATCTCTCAGTTACTCGGTATATGGAATTATGAATATGGACTATGGAGTGAGAAAGGAAATTGGACTGGATTAAAGGAAAGCCCATGTGTTAAAATAATTGGGCTCGATAATTATATGCATGTATGTATATATATAATAAATTAAAATAAAATAGTTCGAGCCAATCGAGCGAGCTCGAGTCGAGCCGGGGCTAGCTCAGGCTCGGCTCGTTTAGAAATCGAGTCGATCTAGGCTCGGCTCGTTTACAATCAAGCCGATTTCGAGCGAGCTTTCTCCGAGCTTTTTTCGAGCAAGTTTCGAGCGAGCTCCGAGCCATGAATTTTTTGAACAACCCTAGTTATCACCTTGTTCAACCCACTATGTCAAGTAGTGGTCTTTACATTTCTACACTAGTCAAAGGAAATGAACACATTCTTCACTAGTTACACTAAGTAACTGGCTTTACACTTCTTCAATATCTCATTATATCAAGATGTGAGTCTTCACTCAATTAATAATAAACTCTATATATAGATAGAGTTTTCCAATTGAATAGATTAACAATGCTATATTAAGATAGTGTGTTCCCATCTCAAATCATCAACAAAATGATGATAACTTACTTGCCAAATAATTAGAACAACCACTAGTGTGATGACCTCTCAAAACACAGGTAAGAATAACAAGGTGGGTAGCTGTAGAGGTAGGGTACTAAACCTACCTCAAATTAATATAACACCCAATAAATGGATAAACCAAGCGCCAGGCGGGCTTCATGGCGCCACAAGCATAGTCAAATTTAAGCGGATAGACTAAGCGCCAGTAGGAGGTGCATGGCGCCATGAATAAAGCCCAATATAATAAACATTCCCTGACACCTCGGGTATGGTAGCGCTAAGATTCCCACAAGCATGGGACAACAAAGAAGAATATACATCGGGAATATCGCCTAACCAATAGAGATGGGATAACACATAAAAGACGGTACAAATAGTACACCACATCAATATCAAAAGGCCATGATATCCACCAACCTCCATGACCGCACGAATGGAGAGTATAATTAGTGGAAAGCCTGACAAGGCAGTTGGCTATACTCTCTCCTCCGGCTATAAATACAGAAATACCTCCAAACGGTAAAGGATCCACGATCCAGCATTCTAACTCTCTCTCAATATATTTCCACTGTACTACAAGTACTGATTGTCGCGCCGGAGGGTGGTTACGAGAGAATCCCCCCATTCCTCGTAACGAGCTTACGGTGTTCTGTTTTGCAGGAATACTCATCTGTGCCAAGAAAGATTATAACCCATTGTGGGGAATACTTAACCATTACCCTTGGACTAACTTGTTAGACCTAAGGGGTGGATTTGTGTTTCTTCAATAGCTTTGAAGCTATTCTTTTGCTCTTTAGATTTTGATCTCTTCTCTTTGAATTGAACCTTGAATTATTTTTTGAATATGGAAGAGATCATCTATGTATGTATATGTGAATATTGTAGAGAAAAGGGGTGGAAACTAAGATTGCATAAGTTTTTCTATTTATAACTAAACATGTGAGAAATCTAAGTTAGGTGTTTGTGACCCTTTGGTCTCCCTCCACGTTTGCTTCTAGCAACCGTGGACACTATGTCCACTTCACTTTGAACTCTGTGAGGGTGAACATTGTGTGAGGCCCCTTTATTCATTTTTTTTTGCCTTTTAAACAAGATTCCTCATATGTTGTAATGAGTTCCTTTTTCATTTTGGTTTGACTCTTGCAATTAAACCATAGTATTTAACATAATGAGTTAATAACATTTAGGTTTATCCAACCAAAACCTTTACAAGTATTTAACATAACCATTTAGACAATGTTAAATTTTCAAGACAAATTTAATGAAAGACATTCAGTAAGTGGAAACATTATTTCAATATTATTTGAATTACAAATAATATATATTCAAACAATTTTGCTTAAAATATTTTTATAAACTTTTTCAAAGTTAATAAAACTAAAATTTAAATTTTATTAAGATTTTTCTAATGAGTTGGAGTTGTAGTTCTGTCATCTTCAATTTTGGTTTAGAATTTATTAAACACGATTTAATCATATCTTTTTAGTGCCATGATAATTAATCAAGTGTTAAGGACATGCATGTAATTAACATATAATATCATTGATGATCTAGTAATACCTATGTCAAATTATGTTAATTTGATCAATATAAAAACAATTAAGGTTGATTAAAAAATCATTGTTTTCCCAACACTTTGAGAGTCCTATAATAGATCCAATCAAAACCTGAACTTTGTGCTAGAATTCTAACCTAACCGAATTGGATCTTTAATATGAGTTGTTTGAGCTGTCCGGAGTTGACTTAAGTGGATCCTACCGGTGAATCAACTTGAAATTGCTAGTCAAATGTTCTCCTACCAAATCCAATCTTGAAAGTTGGATTCTTGTGTAGGACATGGGTCACGATTTTATAAAAAATATTAATAAAACAAATAAACAATCTCTTTATACAATTTGGGAAATTGCAGTACATATACTGTATATAAACCTAATTTCATACCAAGGATTTTCACTTGTGCTTCTATAGTGAATTCTTAAACTAGTTGATACCAGACCGGAGCCAAGTTGATCATCATGTTGAAACCGCACCAGAACCGCACTGACATCGTCTAGTTCGTGTTCACCAAGACCCGTGCATGTCTTCTTGTACACCCCTTCGCTTGGTGAACCCGTCTTGATCACCCGAAAACGTCTACATCTTTCTAGCGGCAAAACTGAACAAACTGTGGTTCTCAGTTGTGGCTGATGATTTCTGTTAAATAGAGGTCCCTTAAAATAGATTTCAGGCTACTTCCGCGAGCCCTTCTGTTTCCAAGGGTACAACAGCCGAAACAGTATGTACTGCAGGGATTACCCTAGCACCCGAACTATATTTGTAACAAGAGTTTGGAATCATCAAAGTTGGAAACGAGAGAACGTATCTTAGGCAGGAACTTGTCTGGTTTCATGTGTGCGGTGAGCGAACTGTTTAGACTATGTGCGAACGTGTATGCTGGTCGTGACTGATCCGGTTGGGTTTTTGGTTGCGTTGTTGTGTCGAAACTACTCACTTGACCTTTCTATATATAGTTGGTTAGGTGATGAGTCACCATGATACTTGTCATCTGGTGGAACACACTTCACCAGGACATGACACCTAGCCGATGACTCATTGCATGTACATGACACATGGCAACATACTAGCTTAGATCATGACACTTGGCAACCCATATGACACATGTCTCATGACCCGGTCCGACCAACCCAAAATACTGAGGCGACTCTCAAGCGTTTAGATAGATAAATAGATAGATAGATATTGAAAATAAACAATAACTAACATGGACTTGAACCCGATCAAAACAAAGAGAAAGAGAGCTTACAAACCCTAGTTACCAAATATGATTATAGGTTAGTCTAGACCAAACTACATTAAATTCTTTATTCTTTATTTGCTTTCGTATTTATGTTTGTGTTCAGTTCGTTACTTCATTTGAGCGTCTTAATCCCTAGGTTCTAGCAATCTCTATATGTTATTAGAAACAAATTCTCTTACGAATTCTCAACATGGGATGTGGTACCACCACACATGTGCTTGTCGGTAATTACCCACCATATTAGCCACATCGTTTTAATATATATATATATATATATATATATATATATATATATATATATATATATATATATATATATATTCCTATAGGCCAAACTTATCTTTAACAACACTAGTACAATATAACCACATACTCATATCCTCACTCTTCACATATATATAAAGCATGTGCCTTAGATTTCACAACTCATAAAAATAATAATGGGTGCACCATCAACTGACCTTCATTTTGTTTTATTTCCTCTAATGGCTCAAGGTCATTTGGTACCCATGGTTGACATAGCTAGAATACTAGCTCAACGTGGTGCTACAATCACCATAGTCACCACACCTCTTGAAGCCAACCGAATTCGACCGGTTATAACCCGTGCCAACGAGGTGAACCTCAAGATTCAATTACTCGAGCTCCAACTCGCGTTAACCGAAGTTGGTTTACCTGAAGGGTGCGAAAGCTTTGACAAGCTTCCGTCATTCGAGTATTGGAAAAAGCTCTCGGCTGCCTTGGATTTGTTAGAACAACCCGCGGAAGATTTGTTCCGCGAGCTTTGCCCGCCTCCGGATTGTATCATATCCGACTTCTTGTTCCCGTGGACTACTTATGTGGCGCGTCGGCTTAACATCCTGCGGCTTGTGTTTAACGGCCCGGGATGTTTTTATTTGTTGTGCATGAATGTTGCCGTCACTTCCAAATTTCTGGGATCGGTTGAATCGGATACCGAGCGGGTTGTGATACCCGGTTTGCCCGATCGGGTTGAAGTTACTAAAGTTCAAATAGCGGGTTCTTCGAAAGGGGTCTCAGAAGAGGACATGGGGACTTGGGTCCGGGCTGCCGAATCGGAGAGTGCCGCATTCGGGATTATAGTTCACACTTTCGAGGACTCGAACCCGAATATGTTAAGGAATACAGAAAAGTAAAAGATAAGAAAATATGGTGTGTCGGCCCGGTTTCTTTATGCAACAAAACCGGGTCGGACCTAGCCGAGAGAGGGAAAAAGGCTGCGATCATCGAACATGATTGCTTGAAGTGGCTCGATGAAAGGGACCCGGGGTCGGTGCTATTTGTTTGTTTAGGAAGTCTTTCGCGTGTTTCTACGACACAAGCGATTGAGCTCGGGCTAGGACTCGAGTCGTTAAACCGACCATTTATATGGTGTGTAAGAAACAAACCCGTTGAACTCGAGAAATGGTTTTCGGAACAAGGGTTTGAAGATAGAGTAAGGGACCGCGGGTTGGTGGTCCATGGGTGGGCCCCACAAGTCTTGATATTGTCACATTGTGCCATTGGGGGTTTTATAAGTCATTGTGGATGGAACTCGACACTAGAAGCAATCAGTGCGGGGGTTCCAGTGGTCACGTGGCCATTTTTTGCGGATCAGTTTTTAAACGAAACTTTCATAGTAGAGATTTTGAAGATTGGAGTTAGGATTGGTGTTAAGATTCCGGTTATGGTCGGGGAGGAAGAGAAGGTTGGAGTGTTGGTGAAGAAGGAGGATATCAAGTTTGCAGTTGAATGTTTGATGGGAGATGATGAAGATGGAAAACAAAGAAGAACAAGGGCTAGTGAGCTAGCAATAATGGCTAAGCAAGCAATGTTGGAAGGTGGATCTTCTTATGAAAATGTGACTTCATTGATTCGAGATGTCACAGAAACAATACAACAACAAAAACCATTGAAAGATTGATAATCATTTTGTTTAGTCTTTCTATTATTGTCATTTATGAAAGATACCTATAACAATACAACACCAAAAATCATTGAAAGATTACAAAATGAAGGATACATATTCGAAGTTGATCATGAAAACAGCCATCAAGATAGTTATATTATACATGTCGTTTTGAAAGAAAGTGAAAGTTGAAAGCTGTTTCGTAAAAGAGTTTAGAATTATTTGGTAAAGTTCATTTTGTGTGTTTCTTTAGTATGGTAAGAATATTAAGGTTATTTATAATGTTTTAAAAATCAACTTATTACTCGTATCAGATTTGGTTTAAAAATGGTATAACCGGTTGAATCGGGATATACCAAGAGGTTCAACCAGGTTAATAGTTGTAATTTCGTACATATACAACTTCAACTCAAGAAATAATTCAAAAGTACATAAATAAACATCACACATGAACCAAACAAGAACAATGATCGAGTCAAATATGAAGTTTATAGTTTCTATACGATATTAATCAGCTAGGTTAAAAGTCATTTTAAACAAACATGGACGGTAAAAAAATATCAAAAAATCTTTTGGGTTAAAAACGGTTTGCCGATTTAAACTTGTATTTAAAAAATCGGCGATACGATGTTCTAGTAAACTTCTCAAAAATACCGGTCTCTAAATACCGGCTGTCTTACCAAAATCCGGTATAACCTGTTCAACTAGCTGGTACGCACCGTATTTTAAAACATTGATTATTTAGTTTCCTAGATAGGTTTTCTTGTTTTGCAAGTTGTTTGTTTAGTATAAATAGAGGGTTACGTTATTGTTTATGCGTGCAAGTTTTATTCAATAATAAGATAGAGTCATGATCGGTGTTTGATCATAAACTCCTGGTTCTGTTATTCTTTTACGTTTATAGATCTTTGGTGTTTGTGTGTGTCATTGACTCTGGGTCAACAATATCGATAAAAAGGCTATGAATTCTACCAAAGTGTATAGATCACTTTCATTTTATTTAGCCTTAACCAACGGTCTTTGATATTTTGTAATTACTAATATAATAGAGTGCGACAAGTGTCTTTTGACGCATAATGGATTTCAACCTAATGTGGAAAATTAGATCACTTGGCAAAACAAATTCAAATACGCATAGCACATTCGATTATTTTGGCGCAATAGATACATGCATGACGGAACATATTGAATTTGTTGCGCCAGAAGCCACTTTTGTTTAGAATTAAAATGTCTTACAGAAGATTTAAAAGACGTGAGAGACTTAACGTTCTTTAGTTTTGGACAAACTTTTGCAATGGACCCTACCAGACCTTGGAGACACGACACTCCCTCGTTCTTTCTTATCATCCAAACTTCTATAGAGAAATCAAGAAGGTCCAAGATGTTGGAAATTTTTGGATTGACAAATAATATTTATTAGTATTTGTACTAATATATAAATTATTAATGTGTCCACAGAGTAAAGATGAATGTGATATTGATACTCTAAAGTGTGTAGTTGAGAACTTGAACATTGGTAAAAAGAGAAATAGGTTTGTCTCATATTGGTTTAAAAACAAAAACCAAAGTAAACACTTGTAATACGGGGAGTCAAACTAATATATAGTATATTAGTTGAGAGGATACTGGAGGATTCTTGATCGTCTAATTCCTTTGTTCGTAGCAGTGACATTTTCTTTTGTCCTTTTGACAAACCTTTTTAAGCTAATTATATGTTTTAGAAGTTTTTAAATTGCTAAATTAAGTTTTAACTTTATTTTTTTATTATGTCAATTTTGGTATTTAGACGTTAACGAATTTATTTTTTAATTTAGTTTCGATACCATCAAGAACCTAAACCGACTGTGTCAGCTACCAACCGGATACACACCTTATTTTTTTAGGTTTAGTGTTACTTGACCACTGATCATACGAGGATGCAATTGCATATATATCAAACACAGTAATTATCATTTTACGTCTCTCTTCTAATTTACAATTGATATATCATTGATTCTCTTCTAGAAAAGTTGGCCAGCTTATTTGGTCCAAACGGCAAATCCGAATCAATCCAAATACAAAAGACCACGCATCACGTCACTGTATGGAGCATGGACTTACAAATTTTTTACGTAAGCTCTTACCTCATTAACATACATTACTAGAAAATTGGGTAATTGCAACCAAAATTTGCTACCGAAAAAAACAGTAGCAATTTTAGCAACCGATTTAGCAAATTTGCTACCGAAAAGTGTAGTTATTTGACACGGTAGCTAAGCGGTAGAAGTTTTTGCAACCATTTATTTTCGGTGGCTAAATGGTCGGAGTTTTTGCTACCGAGTGGCTAGGCGGTCAGAGTTTTTGCAACCGTTATTTTCGGTGGCCTTTTGCAACCGGTGGTTATGCGGTCGGAGTTTTTGCAACCGAGTGGCTAGGCGGTCGGACTTTTTGCAACCGTAGCTAAGCGGTGGGAGTTTTTGCAACCGAGTGACCAAGCGGTCGGAGTTTTTGCAACCGTTTATTTTAAGCGGTCGGAGTTTTTACAACAGGTTGCAAATTTGTAGAAGGATATGATGTGTATTAGTTGCCATTTTAGCAGTAGCACGATATGGAAAATTTAAGCATAGCAACCAAACATATCGGTATTTAAAGTTAAAAACTTAAAATAAAAGTAATATTAAAGTTAAAATAAAAGTAATATGCGTATTTAAATTTAAATATCGGTATTTAATTTCACATCTCGTAACTTCCGTCGTCCACCTAGTTTCAGTATATTCAGGGATAAACCAGAGTTTCCGATCCATATTCCACCAATCGAGATCTCTAGAATTGTAGATTCGTGTGAGAATTTGTCAAATTAGGTTCAATATAAGGCTGAGATTTCTAATTTCTGTTAATTTGTTTGTTAATCAATGTATTATAGGCATCTATTGTTGTATTTGTGTATAATCTGATTTCATTCTTAGTGTGTTTGCTAATCAAAGTTATAAATGTGTAAAGGCTATAATTTAATTTTTTTATGTAGTTAATATTTCAATATACTGTAAGCTAATATATGTTTATATTAGGTAATGCTAATCACATATATACCTTTTCATGTGAGCATTTGAGTTTTTCTTTCTATATAACTAAATATGCAGTAACCTTAATAATTGATTTGAGTAAAGGTAATTGTACTGATGAACATACATTATTAGATATAATTAAAATTTGATCATGAATAGAATCTGAATTTTGTAATTTTATTAGTTTCCTAAAGTTTCTTTGTTAACTATCCTTGTCGTGTGAGTACTACAATGCAGCAGGTATCCTTAACCGCTTATCTTTTGGTTATATTCAACTTGTAGGCTTAACCTTAATTATGGAAGATGATCAGTAAATCATGAATCTCTTTTTTACATTGCAGCTTTACCATGATACATGCAGTAAGTTTTTAGCTGACCAGTTTGTGGAGGGCATGCGCCCGACACCCTGACTTTAATTGTGGCTCTGCAAGAAGAGACCAGTGTGAAAATTGTGGCAGGCTTTTAAATCCAACATAACTCATCAATCCTTGATGTAAGGTAAAGATATTGTTAACTTGTATTTGATGTATTTTAATCAATTGTAGTTGATAGCAATCTTTCATATGTTAACAACTAATGGTCTTGTTTTGAGGTTGGACGTTATGAATCTTGACCAAGTTTTGATAATGTTAATAGGTCTCTGCAACGAGCCATCGAATTTGTGACATGGGCCACTTGCTTCTTGAACTCCCTTTATTGGAACCAACGGATGATTTCTCTCCAGAATTGTAAGTTTTATATTCATGTCACAAATTACCAACTGATATAAAAGTTTTGATAATTTTTCTAGGTCTCTGCAACGAGCCATTGAAACTGTGACACGGGCCACTTGTTTCTTGAACTCCCTTTATTGGAACTAAAGGATGATGACTTCTCTCAGGAATTGTAAGTTTTATATTCATGTCACAAATTACCGATTGATATATAATTTGATTATCGATTATTATCTTTCATGATCTTGTGTTTCAGATCATAGCTTAGTAATTATGATGATGCTGTGTAATTAACTTTTATCTTGGCTAAAATAAAATAGTATATCTGAGAGCAAACAACTCACTATTAAAGTTTCTTATTTGAGTATGTGCACTTTAGATGAGTTTTAGGACTTTGATACACAAGTTAGTTTTGTGACTTTTTAGTTTATTTTTTATACAAATTGACAAAATTTATTATAAAAAAGTTAACGTAAGGAACTTTTGTGAAAAATAAGTAAATATATCGATATATATATATATATATATATATATATAATGTTTACACTTCTAAACTTGTCCCTGTATATGTAGATACTCATATGGTCCTGAGGACGAACATGTTGATGATCGAATTGGACACTGTGTTTTTGGTGGATCATGAAATTGTTGTTAGCTATCCCAATATTGCAAGCAACTTTTTCTTCTGTTGAGGTAGTTACTTTTATCTTCTATTTGGATTGTTTGTAATTACTGATTAGATTTTTCAATTGATAAAAATTGATTACACAACAATCTTACTGTTAAATCTTAATTTAGAGAGTAATAATCTAATTCATGATTTATAGTGCAGGTTTATAGCTTAAAGATGGGGACATTATATGCTTTCAAAAGGCTGTTCATGTTGGAAGTACTAAAACATTGCGTTATCCTGATGTTCTGTCTTTTCTGTTGGGTTTAATACGGGTGTAGCCCCGGCCCGTCTTGGGTTGGGCAGTTGAAGACTAGAAGGGTTGAATGGGCTGGCCACCCACTCAACTTTAGTGGCCCGTTTTATATTATTTCTTGTAACTTATGGAGGAAGAAATAAACCCTAGTTAGCCTCCCTATATAAACAATGTTGTATCTTGTAATTTCTTGAGCACCTTAATAAAAGAAGAGACCCTGTTCGTTGCCCGTGGACGTAGGTTACACACCGTGACCGAACCACGTAAATCCCGTGTTCTTATCTTTACTGCTTTACGTTTAATTATTGATTTGCAATCTGTGTTCGTGACGTGTGAGAACTTTCTGCCACCATCAACAACATTACTATATTTGTTTCTTGTAAGTGTTCGTATACCTACTGCCACCAAAGCATATTATAGTCTTTTGTTTGGAAGAGTGTATGTTTGTGGTGAACCTACTGCCGCCACCATATAATCAATATAATATTGATTTGAAAGTTTGCAATTGAGTCTGCACATGTGATGAAGTCAATCATCATTAGATTATAGTATTATTTAATCAATTGTTTTTCTTGAATCAAAAGTCAAGAACGTTGCCGGACAGTTTGCATCTGTGGGTTTGTTCGATCAGGATTGAACAGTAAGTCCAGGTTATCTAATTTAAGTCTAGTTTTACTTCTTGTTGTTTCCGCTGCACGTTATATTCGTTTTAGAAATCAATTAGAAATACCGTTAAGTTCTTAAGGCCCGAGCCGTTGTATTGTATTGATTTCTGTCGCCCTATCCGATTCCTTTCGGGTCAGCCGCGTACACGTAATACCTAACAAGTGGTATCAGAGCCAGTGTTGGCTCTCACTCTTTGATCTCCGGTATTATGGCTGATGAGGGTAAAACGAAAATCGAGAAGTTCGATGGACAAAACTTTGGATGGTGGAAGATGCAAATCACGGATTTGCTAATACAGAAAGATCTAGATGTGGCTTTGGAGGAACCGCCAGAAAAGATTACAGATGAGTGGAAAGCTATTGACAAGAAGGCGAAGTCAACAATTAGGCTTGCCTTGTCTATGAACGTGGCGTACAACATCTTAGACGAAACCACAGCGCGTGGAATCATGGAGGCGTTGTCAAACATGTATGAGAAGCCATCATCTGCAAATAAGGTGTTCCTAATCCGGGAGTTGGTAAACACACGCATGAAAGAGGGAGGTTCTGTTACCGAACACATATACACCTTCAATTCTCACCAGAGACGTTTATCATCGGTGAAGTTCAAGATTGATGATGAATTGCAAGCTTGCCTACTTTTGTCTTCATTACCTGACAGCTGGTCAGGAACAATCACTGCAGTCACCAGTTCAGTTGGTTCGGATGCCTTGACTTTCAACAAAGTTCGTGACCTGATTTTGAATGAAGATTCTAGAAGGAGGAATAATGGAGAATCATCAAGCACTTTGCTAAGTGCTGAAGGTAGAGGGAGAAGCAAGAACAAAGGATGCAACAGGGGTAGATCAAAATCTAAGAAAAGAAGCAAGTCTAGACCAAGAAAAGATATTACCTGCTGGAATTGCCAGGAGAATGGGCATTTCAGAAGTCAATGTACCAACCCTCCAGCACCTCAACAGAAAAAGGAAGTAAAATCTACTTCGGAAGTAAATGCTGCTACAAATGAAGTTTCAGATGATGAAGCCCTAGTCTGTTGTGTTGAGAACACAGTTGAGTCTTGGATCATGGACTCTGGTGCGTCTTTCCATGCCAAGTTTAGCACAAAGAGCCTAATGAATGTTAGAACATGAAACTTTGGTAAAGTCCGTTTGGCGAATAATGAGGCTCTAGATATTACCGGGATGGGGGATATCGACTTGAAGACTTCTTTAGGAACTACATGGACTCTGAAAGATGTCAGAATAATTCCTGGTTTAAGGAAGATGCTGATTTCTATTGGGCAGCTTGATGTTGAAGGTTATAGTGTTACTTTCAGAGGAGGGCAATGGAAGGTCATAAAAGGTAACTTGGTAATTGCTCGCGGGAAGAAAAAGGGTACGTTGTACATGGCAGAAATCTCAGCGGGAGAGGTGAATTCAGTGGCTAGTGGACCGAGTCCATCATGTTTGTGGCATCAACGACTCGGCCACATGAGTGAGAAAGGTTTGAAGATACTGGCAGAGAAAGGAAAATTCCCTGATTTGAAAAAGGTGGAACTTGATACAGGGTTCTGTGAACCTTGTGTGCTTGGCAAGAAGAAACGGGTCACCTTCATAAAATCAGGAAAAACACTTAAAGCAAAGAAACTTGAGCTCGTTCATACTGATGTGTATGGACCAACACCAGTATCATCATTAGGAGGCTCCAACTACTACGTTACTTTCATTGATGACGCTACACGGAAGCTATGGGTCTATTTTCTCAAAAACAAGTTCGAGGTATTTGAGATTTTTAAGAAATGGAGGGCAGCCGTGGAGATGGAAACGAATCTGAAAGTGAAGTGTTTAAAGTCTGACAATGGTGGGGAGTACATCAGCAAGGAATTCGTTAATTACTGTGCTGAGAGGGGTATAAAGATGATTAATACCGTTCCCGGTACGCCACAGCAGAATGGAGTAGCCGAAAGAATTAATAGGACACTGAATGAAAGAGCTAGGGCAATGAGGTTAAATGCAGGGCTTCCAAAGACCTTCTGGGCAGATGCAGTCAACACTGCTGCATATCTTATAAATAGAGGACCGTCAGTTCCTCTTGGATTCAGACTTCCAGAGGAAGTATGGAGTGGAAAAGAGGTTAAATTCAAACATCTTAGAGTGTTCGGTTGTGATGCTTACATTGGGATAAAAGATACTGAGAGGGACAAGCTTGACCCTAAGGCGAAGAAGTGTACTTTTATAGGCTATGGAGACGCAAAGATAGGCTATAGGCTTTGGGATCCAGAGGCCAGAAAGGTATGTCGGGCTCGTGATCCGGTTTTTAATGAAGCAAGACTTTACAAAGATATAAAGTCTTTCACACAAGAAATTGATAAAAACATGTAGAGTTTGAAGATTCAAGTGAGAAGGTTGATAGTCAGAGCTCAGAAACATCAGAAGAGGTTTTGGAAGAAAATGCAGATGAATTTGAGGATTTCTCTGACAGTGGGAGTTCAGAGCCTAATACTGAACAGTCTCCACTAGAACAAGAAATGATTACACCTCAGCTAGAGGTTAGGAGATCTTCCAGAACCATTAGACCTTCTAAGAGATATTCTCCTTCTGTTAATTACCTTCTACTGACAGAGAATGGTGAACCACAATGTTACTCTGAAGTAATGAGCTTGAAAGACTCGTCTCAGTGGGAGAAAGCGATGAGAGAAGAGATGGATTCACTTAACAAGAACGAGACTTGGGTTCTTACAAAGCTTCCGGCCGGGAAAAAAGCTCTTCAGAACCGATGGGTATTCAGGATCAAGGATGAAAGTGATGATACAAAGAGATACAAAGCACGATTGGTAGTGAAAGGGTTCCAACAAAAGCATGGGGTTGATTATAATGAGATATTTTCCCCTGTGGTAAAATGACTACAATCAGACTGGTGCTTAGTATTGTGGCTGCAGAAAACTTACATCTGGAGCAGTTGGATGTGAAGACAGCTTTTCTGCATGGTGACCTTGAGGAGGATATCTACATGGCACAGCCAGAGGGGTTTCAAACAGTTGGTAAAGAAAGCATTGTGTGCAAGTTAAAGAAGAGTCTTTATGGGTTGAAGCAGGCGCCCAGGCAGTGGTATATCAAGTTTGATGATTTTATGGGCAGGAATGGATATAAAAGATGTGAGATGGACCACTGTTGTTATCTCAAGAAATTCGCAAGTTCTTATATCATTCTACTGTTGTATGTAGATGATATGTTGATTGCCGGTTCAGACATGTCAGAGATTAATAAGTTGAAGCGACAGATGTCTGAAGAATTTGAAATGAAAGATTTAGGTCCAGCCAAGCAAATTCTTGGCATGAGCATCACCAGAAACAAGAAGGACAGTTCTTTAACTTTATCTCAGGAGAAATACATATGGAAGATTTTAGAGAAGTTTAACATGAGCGATGAGAAAACCGCTACTCGAAGTACACCTATGGGTAGTCATATTAAACTTTCTAAGGATCAGTCTCCTTGTACTGATGGAGAAAAGGCAGAGATGGCAAAGATTCCTTATGCATCTGCAGTGGGTAGTCTTATGTATGCAATGGTATGCACGAGACCTGATATCGCTCACGCAGTGGGAGTTATTAGCAGGTTCATGTCAAATCCAGGGAAAGCACATTGGGAAACAGTGAAGTGGCTGCTTAGGTACCTAAAGGGAACTTCAAAGATGGCGTTATGCTTTAAAGGCAAGAATGCAATTCTTAAAGGGTTTTCAGATGCTGACTTGGGCGGATGTAAGGAGACTTATAAGAGTACTACGGGATATGTGTTCACTATGGGGGATACTGCAATCTGTTGGAAGTCTAGACTGCAAAAGAGTGTGGCACTCTCAACCACAGAAGCTGAGTATATGGCAGCTGCTGAAGCGAGTAAAGAGCTTGTTTGGTTGAGGACTTTCTTAGAGGAGTTAGGCAGGGAACAAACAGATTATCCATTGTACTGCGATAATGAAAGTGCTGTGAAATTAGCCAAGAATCCTGTGTATCATGGTAAAACAAAGCACATTCATATGCGTTATCATTACATTCGGGGTTTAGTCAGTGATGGGACTATTCGGTTGGACAACATTAGGGGAGACAGGAATCCGGTGGATATGTTTACCAAGGTTGTGACCTTGGACAAACTGAAGCTATTTCAGTTGGTCTCCAGGAATAGTGTTGAGGAGGTGGCGACGAACAGGTAGAAGACATGGTTTATATTGAAGACAAAAGATTACAGGTACTGGTGTGTTTACAGGTGGAGCAAGTGAAGACGTTCCGAGGCTCCAAGTGGGAGATTGTTGGGTTTAATATGGGTGTAGCCCCGGCCCGTCTTGGGTTAGGCAGTTGAAGACTAGAAGGGTTGAATGGGCTGGCCACCCACTCAACTTTAGTGGCCCGTTTTATATTATTTCTTGTAACTTATGGAGGAAGAAATAAACCCTAGTTAGCCTCCCTATATAAACAATGTTGTATCTTGTAATTTCTTGAGCACCTCAATAAAAGAAGAGACCCTATTCGTTGCCCGTGGACGTAGGTTACACACCGTGACCGAACCACTTAAATCCCGTGTTCTTATCTTTACTGCTTTACGTTTAATTATTGATTTGCAATCTGTGTTCGTGACGTGTGAGAACTTTCTGCCGCCATCAACAACAATATTATATTTGTTTCTTGTAAGTGTTCGTATACCTACTGCCACCAAAGCATATTATAGTCTTTTGTTTGGAAGAGTGTATGTTTGTGGTGAACCTACTGCCGCCACCATATAATCAATATAATATTGATTTGAAAGTTTGCAATTGAGTCTGCACATGTGATGAAGTCAATCATCATTAGATTATAGTATTATTTAATCAATTGTTTTTCTTGAATCAAAAGTCAAGAACGTTGCCGGACAGTTTGCATCTGTGGGTTTGTTCGATCAGGATTGAACAGTAAGTCCAGGTTATCTAATTTAAGTCTAGTTTTACTTCTTGTTGTTTCCGCTGCACGTTATATTCGTTTTAGAAATCAATTAGAAATACCGTTAAGTTCTTAAGGCCCGAGCCGTTGTATTGTATTGATTTCTGTCGCCCTATCCGATTCCTTTCGGGTCAGCCGCGTACACGTAATACCTAACATTTTCTAATATTATATTCATCACTGTCAGGTACTATTTGCAATAGATTTGTTCAATTTAATATTTTATTTACAGCTTTTTGTTTATATATTTTCTGCTGATGGGTGAATAGGTTTATAGCTGCACTAACATGAGCTTAATAGTTGTAGTGGATGTGCTGTTTGGGATCCTGGTTAATGTTATCAGAATGAAGCAGGCGTCTCACAGGAACCGGTAAACAATCCCATAAATTTCGTAATTGTTCTTTGTAAGATGCAGAGAATATAGACAAGTAGAGTTGCATACCTCTCTAAACTCAAGTTAGTTAAATTAGAATTATACTATATTGATAATGTTATCATTCCTTAACTGAAATTGGTTTTACCTTTGTTATATCTATAGTCTTTTCTATTTTTAGTTGTATTATACGCAACCACCCTGTGGTTCGATGGAAGTAATTGATTTCCTGTGAAATGCATACAAATGACCATTTTTAATCAAAACTTGTATGTATTATTATACTTCTTAATCTTAAGATGTAATGTTTTAACATTGCCTAATTATTCATTTTTTTGAAATAAGGCAACTTTTTTATAGAAGTCAGGTAAAATTCATAATCTTCCAAGTTTCAACTTAGGTAATTATTTTATTGTAATATTTTTCTTCTTTAGCATTTTCTCACATTGTGATCAAGGGCGAAGCTTCCTTATGCCCCCTGATTTTCGCCGAAGCTTCGTCACTGATTGCGACTCAACATTTTTTAGTATTGTCTCATATTTATATTTTATTTTGATTTCGAGTGTGTATATGTTGCTATTTATGAAATTATGATGTAGATCATCATATTAGTTATGAAGTTGAATATTGTGAAACTGATTTCCCCCTTTTTTTTGCTGGTTGGGTTAATTAGCTAGCTGATAATCAAAAGTTTAGTTTGTTATTATTTTTGGAATCATAAATTACAATCCATGCATTTTTTTCAGGCAAAGGAGTAGGAGCAAAGGAAAAAGAGACGTAGTTAATGCCGTTACCGAAGCATGGTCTTACCTGTTAGTTTCTTAAAATGTGTTTTTCGTTTTTGTTTTGTGTATAGCTTTATAACATTTTTTTTAGTTGTTTATAGAAGTTGTATAACTTTTTATTAGTATTGAACATCTTTAAATCTTTAACAGAACATTTGGAGTTTGATTTATGTTTGCATTTATATTTATATGATTTTATGAATATTTGTATGCACAATAAATTTGATATTGTATTGCTAATTAGAAAAAGTGGGTGCAGCAGGTTGGTCGCAAAACACGTGGTGGCAGGATTTGCGACCGCACAGCAGAGGTGGCAAGATCTGCAACCGCATCGGTGGTGGCAAGATTTGCGACTGTTTTCACCTGTTGCAAGATTTGTGACTGTTTTCACCTGTTGCAAGATTTGCGACCACTTTACACTGTTGCAGCATTTGGGACCGTTTCAAACCGGTTGCAACATTTGCGACTGTTATCCAAGTTGCAAAGTTTCGTCGCAAAAGTATAGGAGCGGTCGGAGCTTGGTCGCAACAAGGCAATTGCGAGGTGTGTTTTTCCAACCCCATTTTTGGTCGCATAACGGTTGCAATAAGGCTATTGCTACCGTTTTGCGACTGAATCTGTGGTCGCAAAAGCCGAATTTTGTAGTAGTGATATATATAGGTAATAATTGATAATTCTAGTCGAGCCCGAGCTCTGATAGGGCTCTCATAGAATAAATAAAGAGGTATTTTATGGGACTAGGCTTATAGAGGTAGGGTACTTAAAGAACCAAAATATCTTTAAAACACTACCCGCGTGTAAGAGGGGACCCCCTTATACGTCACCCGGCGGGCATATGAATCACCCGCATAACTCAAGATGGAGAAACATCAATAACTTATCTAGAGACTATACGCGGGAGAATCCAGACTCCCTCAGAAGTCATCCGCAAGGTATTATTCCCATCCGCAAGGATGACTAGAAGGTGACGTCGGAGAACAACTGAAGTTAATCAACTCCTTTCTAGAAGATTTACTAAGATCCTTTCTTAGAGAGCACGAGACGTAACAGCCAATAGAAGAAGGACAACTGGCGAGGTTGTTACAACCATGCACATGTGAAAAATAGCTCGTCCTATCATGAGTCGACGGGTGCCCAGTTGTTACAACCAGGCCGATATAGCTCATCCTATCACGCGCGGACACGTGTTCAGGCAGTTAGGAAAGCATCTTCTGGAAAGGGACAACCGGACCAATCACATTTCCTTACCATTCGACTATAAATACCTTCACCATCTCTATAAGGTATTCATTCACTCCTCACTATCTACTCTAAATACTTAAGTACTTTCTATTCATCGGAACTGTACTTATTCTTACGCCAGAGGATGGTTACAGGAAGATCCCCTCTTGTCCTTCCTGTAACGAGCTCACGGTAGTTGTTTTGCAAGCTTCCGTCATTGGACTTGGGAGATCGGACTTGTATCATTAGTTCGGTAATTCTTTGACCCGTACCCTGTGAACTTATTGGATCTAGGCCCTTAGGGGATTAGATCTGTGTTTCTTCATTGGCGCCATCCGTGCTTGTTAGACCCATTTTTGTATTAGTCTTTTGTATTTGTATTTAAAATGTCGTTTATTTAATGTTAGCTAGTTGAACTTTGTTTGTATGTATGTTTGGGTCCAAGGTCATTTGTAATAGAGCCCAATAGGCTGTTAATAATGAAAAGCTAGTGTATGAGCACACCCACTATATATAGTGTGTAACTCATACATACACAACCTTTTGTCATTTAGCTTATCTTATCCATCTACAAGCTCTCTCTACTCCCCTTTCATTCTACCCTCACGGTAATAAACATAACCAAACAAGATCTGAGATCTCGGTCCTCACTAGTGATTTACGCTAGCTAGTTTATAGGTTGATCCAAGTAGACTAGTTGTTGTGTTGTTAGATTCGTCCAAGGGACCTACAAAAAGAAGCACATGACAACAAGCACATACACATACTAAATCCACAAACTAAACTTAAACTCCATCTATAAATAGAAACATAATTTATTGATTCTCGTAACCTTTGATTTGAATCCAAAATCTGCACCTTAAAGTTTTTATTTATAATGAAACCTAAACACATTATAATTGAAAATTATATATTCACAATAATATAATAAAATCTAAATAAATCAGCGTAACCCACGGGCTAAAAGCTAATATATATATATATATATATTATATAGAAATAGAACATAATACTAACATCACCGGATGAAATACGGCAGCCATCGAGTGAATCATAGAATTGGGGTGATTAAGCAGAAGCAGTGATTCTGAATAAGAGGTCATCTTGAACAACGCATTATATGATCTACCAATCCCAAGATCATTGATGTTTTTTGAGTAGGGATCATAAACCTTAAGTGTTGATGATACTTTATAGCTATTGTCTTGGTATACATGTTCCGTTATTGGCTCTCCCGTTTTTGTAAATCCAATTACTTTAGAAGCAATTGAACCATCTGACAGTCCATTAATACTAAAACTGAATAGTTTTGTATACAAGGGATTTAGATCACCATCTTTCTTCATCATCCAAACATCACACATCCGGGCATCATTTTTATGGCATCTAGCCACAACAAGCAACTCTTTAAGCTTAGAGACGGACACACGCGCAACACTCGCTAAACATTCTTCTGGAAGGTCTACTTGTCCAAATTCTTCACTTATCCAATCAAATGAAATAATCAGACCTTGACGTGTGGAATTCAAAGCAAGTCAATAAATAACCCCATCTATGACTACTTGATTATAACACATAATAGTTAATTTATAAGGCATTGGTACACTTCTCCAAGCCCAGGAACTTAATGTAAAAACCTCAGCATGCCAATCCGTAGAAGAAGAAGTTATACGTGTAATCTTGACAATCTTAGGGTCATTAGTTGTAGGACAAACCCCAAAACCAACAACACTATTCAAGGGCAATAGCATACCAACATATTTCCTAATAGACGGATTCCAAAGTACAATCAGATTTTCCTTCTCCCGAATTCCATGAGAACCATACAAACACACCAATCCGTGAGAGGAATCAAGCATTAAGGCACGGTTAACTAGCTTAACGGTTGGAGGAACATAAGGGGAAAACTTGTGCTGCGGGAAACTATCATCATCAACAATAGAAACAAATTGGTTCTCAGAATCTACTTTGTTCATTACCAGCAGATGACGTGGCTGAGCCTGGTTGACGCTGTGATCGGCGATAAATTCAGAGCTATCGACCAGCGACTTCCATTGTTTCGAAACCGATCTGAACCGAATCAAAGATTTGACAGGAAGAAGACGTTTGATGATTTCAACTTGGATTTCGTAAGCAATGTAGTAGTCAGACATAATTTGGAGTAGGTTAGGGCTTACGGATGACTCCACAACTCCATAAGATTAAGATTGGTCGTTTTATAATGAGTGTTGGGCCTCTGGGCTTCATAACATTATAATAGAATGTTATCTTTTGCATATATAGGAAAAGGTGATTATTTTTTGTTTATAAAAATACCAATCGAAGGATCGAGTCTCATCAGAGAGTTTCTTGGTCTAAATATTGAAATTACGGTTTAACGAGCGTACATGCATGTTACGCCCATGTTAATGACGTTAAACTTGAGTTGGCACGGTTAACGAGTGACATACCGCTCCCTTCATGGGTTAAGGGGCGTTAAACGCAACATGAGTTAAAATATTAATGGGATTTAAAATCCTCATAAAACAATGTACATGACTATATATACAATTACTTTCAAGTTTATTGAAGTTATTGATTTGGTTTGATGGTTGATGAAATGCTTTCTAATTCAAGATATTGATATACAAATTGGCCCCGGTTCAAGTCTCTATTGTAGCATTTTGTTGTTGTCTTTTTTGTTGTAACAGGTTTTTTTTAATTATGTTTTATTTGTTAATTTGTTTTAAATATGACGAAATTATTTTTTAGGTTTAGTGCTCGTATATATAATGAACCTAATTGATACCGATAGAATTCACATCAAGTCGTCGAAACGCCAATGTTTTTATTTTAATCCCGTAGACTCACTGCCTCGACGCCCCGGATCCACAACGGTTGGGTTTTACCAACACTCGAGTTTTACCAACTAATGTCACCTCATTAGTTCACCTCATTTATTTATAAATTTTTATTTTATATTTGGTTATAATTCCGGTACGATAATGTGCGTCATGAAATCGACCCATGGCCTTATAGTTATTCACACTTAACGGCTGGATTTTGTGCGCAATATATTGTAATCGGTTTTGTTTTATGCACCGTACTTTTACGGGTTTCTACCCATCTTAAATTGAGGATCTGCCACTTGGTAAATCCTTCCGTCCATGAGCAATTGTACGGGTGAGCATAAAACCAAATCGAAACCGAATTAACCGAACTAAAAAATCAACTGACAAGTAATACACGGTTTTATAGCTTATAATGTCTTGAAGGAACATGTAAGAACAAAGTTATGACTAAGTCAAGTATTTAATTTCATGGTTCTAGATAGGGGATTAAAATGAGCCAAGTCGAGCCCATGATTAATTATAGGCTCGACCTCGGCTCTGTTTGACTTATGAGAGCTCGAACTTGACTCATTTCGAGCTTTTTTCTAAAGCTTGAGCTCGTCTCGTAATATATATTTTTTAAAGCCCAGGCTTGGCTTATTTATTTTATTACTTAAACATTTTTAATTATTTTTGTATATTTTAAAAAAGCCTTTAAAGTTAAATACATATAATATAATAACGAAACAAGATTAAGCAGTGGCGGCCGGATCCAGAAAACTTTTTTACAGGGTTGAAATTTTTTCGGGTTAGTACTTAGTTGACTATTGATATTAAAATTTTGATTTCAAACCGATTCAATCATTCAGGTCGGGTTAAATCCACATATAAATTTTTTCCAGACAGATTCAGTCGTTCTGGACGTGTAAAATCAGGTGGGGTAATATAAAAGTAAAAGATAATCAAACAAAATATCATTTAACAAAAAAAAGTACGGGAAACGTAATTAAAAATGCATAACTAAAATATAAATTGTTCTCATTAGATTTTCATATTTTGAAATCAAACTATAACATCATCTAATTTGACGTTCCTAAGCAAGTATTTCTCAATGAAGCATATACAATTACCGTTTAAATTCTCATCACTTATCTAATTATGCAAATCGAATTACACATACTTCATCAGCGAAATTTTTTTAGAGTTTGATGTATATAGCCAAATATTAAACAAATACTACTATTGTTTCTCTTTCACTTTGTAAAATTTCATGACCCAAACTTTTTTCATTGAGTTCGGAAATTTACCATTATATTAATATTATATTAATGTTCAATAAAATTTTCAGTTCGAGACCTGCTTTGAAGGTTATTCTTGAGCCAACTCGGAGAAGTCTATTAAGTATAATGGTGCTGAGCCTGGGGTAAAGCTTGGTCAGTTTCCTGAAACTGGGACTGATAGTGATGAGACCGAGGTAGATGAGGAAGGAGGAGATAGTGGTGATGATCATGATGATGATGGTCATGATGAAGGTGATGATGAAGAATAGGATGAGCCTGTTGTTGAGCCAACTGATGAGCCACAGACTAAACCAGAAATGTGCAAGAAAAGCATTATTAACATCCAAATGGTGAAGGGGCCAATTTTAGATAATGGCCAAGGATAAAATGATACGAATAGTCGAGGCTTTAACAACGGGACTGAACGTGTAAGTGAAGTCGAATCCCTGGATTTGTGTAAAGCCTTATGCCACAAGACGGGCTTTGTGACGATCAATGGAACCATCCAACCGATATTTGGTGCGAAAGACCCACTTGGAACCAACTATATTAGTAGAGAACGGGCGAGGAACCAAGGTCCAGGTGTTACTTTTTTGCAAGGCAAGAATTTCATCCTGCATAGCAGACATCCAGTGGGTACTTTTAGAGGCACTTTTGAAACCCTTAGGATCAGATGCAACATGTAAGGTTGTATATAATGCATGATGGGTAAAATGAGCAAAATAAGGGAGATGTTTGGGCTTAAAGATATCAGCTTTGGAACGGGTTAGCATAGGGTAGACTGATGTGTTTGTAATAGGAGTGGTTTGGGCTGAAGTGGTGTCCATAGTGGAAAGAGGTGAAGTGGGTTGAGCTGATGTTGGGTGCATAAAGGAAGTGTTATGGGCTGATGAAGTAGTAGAAGGAGAAATGGGTTGAACCAAGGGGTTTAGTTCTGGTAATGACTGGGCTAATGCATCAGAGTTAGTGGCGGATTGGACCAAAGAGTGGGAGAGAGTAGTTGTGGATTGGTCGGATGAATGACTGGTTGATGGTGTTGATTGCATAGATTGAGAGATGCGGTTATACCAGGAAACTAAATAACCAATGTTTTAAACACCGGTGCGTGCTAGCCGTCGAACCGGTTATACCAGATTTTGGTAAGACAACCAGTATTTTGGTATTTAGATACCAGTATTTTTGAGCAGTTTCTAGAACATCGTATCTTCGGTTTTTTTAATACAAGTTTAAATCAGCAAACCGGTTTTAAACCCAAAAGATTTTTTAATATCTTTTTTACCTCCCATGTTTGTTAAAATGACTTTTAACCTAGATGATAAATTTGAAACCAATAAACAAAGTAAACAACAATTCGTTAATCAACCAATTTAGTATCCTACACATGCAAAGTTGGCTTCTTTACATCTGTTGTAATTGATTAATTTCGTATACAAAGTATACATTTCCTATTTGACTCGATCATTGTTCATGTTTGGTTCATGTGTGATGTTTATTTTTGTACTTTTGAATTATTTCTTAATATGAAGTTGTATATATACGGAATTACAACTATTAACCTGGTTGAACCTCCTGGTACACTCCGATTCAACCGGTTGTATCATTTTTTAACCTAATCCGATACGAGTAAGAAATATTAGTAGAAGATATCATCTTATTCATTTGAATTATATTGTTACTTAAATAGTGCTAGTTTGTTATGGTATCTTGGGCTATATAATGTAATGTATTCTATATGAGAAGGGACATACGATTACATACGATTACTTTCATGGTAATCAGAGCTCTAGGTTTAACCTAATACCAAAGCCGCCATCATACTCCACTTGGTTTCGAACCATGGCCGGCGATGCTTCTTCATCCGGCAAAGACTTAAAACCACATCTTCATCCCTCTTTAGTGTCACCAACATTCAATCCAAAATAGGAACCCTAGACGGCAAAACCACAAACTACTCGTCATGGGTAAAACTCTTTAAACTTCACCTTAAGGCCTACAAAGTACTTTCACACATCAACGGCACACCCCGTCCACCCGAAACCGACCCCACTTATATTGAATGGTCGGAATTAGACATCCTCATTCTTCAATGGATACACAGTACCATCAATGATGAAACTCTCGACCGTGTCATGGAAAACGACATCTCTGCTCATGACGCATGGCTAAAAATCCAAGGTGTATTTTTAAGAAACAAGAAAGCTCGTGCGGCGGCCCTACTCCACGAGTTCACTCACACCACCCTTAAAGATGTGCCTCCATGGATGCATACTTTCAAAAGCTTAAGGATCTTTCCAGACAATTTGCCGATGTCGACAAACCGGTTGACGACTCTTCACTCATCATTCAACTGGTCAATGGCCTACCTAAAGAACTAGACACTATTGGTACGATAATCAATAATGGAACTCCAAGTTGGAACGAAGCACGCACCATGGTCGATTTGGAGATGCACCGATTGTCAGCTCGAACCAGTGCATCAACAGGTACCAATAGTGAATCTTTACTTTACACATATCGTAGCCAAAATAAAGCGGAGTCTAATAACACTAACCCGGGAACCGGTCAAATATACTCGGGAAGTAATTATCGGGGAAATAATTATGACCCTACTTTTAACCTTCGTATTGTAGAGGTGGTTGTAGCAATCGGGGGCGTGGGGTCCGAAACCAAAATTCAAACGCAAGACCAGCAAGTCATACTACCAGCTACCTAATCCAACAACCCAACTATCAACATAACCATACCCATGCCTCATATCCCACATACCCACATCCTAACACCACTTTACCACAACATTACTACCCGTTCCAACAACCCAATCGCCAAACTCCACCACCCTCTCCTTACCCGTCTGCCCCACCAACCCCATACCCCTCACCCTCGGCCCAACCCCATCCCAACACTCAACCAGCCCAATTTGCTCCCCCTCGCTCCGGTTTTGCTCAGCCAGCCGTCAATGCTCTTAGCCCGAGTGACATCAGTACAACCCTTCTCATCCATGCCCACCTACCTTCGGCCTTTTGGGTTGAAGCTTTACACACCACCGCCTACCTCCACAATATCCTACCCTCAAAACGCCTACACTTTCAACCTCCCGCTTTTGCTCTCTATCATCGCCAACCGACTTACGATCACATGGGCGTGTTCGGTTTTGCGTGTTACCCAAATATTTCTGCCACACAATCCCATAAATTGGCTCCTCGATCTGTTCGTTGCATTTTTTTAGGATATCCTACTGACTTTCGCGAATACCGATGCTACGACCCCTTATCCGGACGTGTTCATGTTTCACGACATGTTACGTTTGACGAACAGACATTTCCTTTTAGCCACATCCTTTCCTCATCTCACACCACCTATTCTTTTTTGGATGATGACTTACCCACCTCACACACCTTCATTACTGCTTCCAATCAACCATCCCACAAACCCGATCCTAATCAACCCCCTAAACAACCCACTGACCAACAACACACCCCTATAGTTCCCACCTCCTCTTCCGCTACTGACGCCCCTACCACCCCACCCCCACCCCTTCCTACGTCTAATGCGCATCCCATGCAAACTTGCGCAAAGTCCAGTTTTCACAAACCAAACCCTCGGTACAACTTATCCGCAACCACAAATATTTCTCCCGTACCGACCTCTTATATAAAAGCTTTGTTGGACCCTAATTGGTTGCGAGCCATGAACAACGAATTTAGTGCTTTGCAGGAAAATAGTGCGTGGAAATTGGTCCCACGCCCCACCTACCGACCGATAATTCGTTCTATGTGGTTATTTAAACACAAGTTCAAACCGGACGGCTCGCTCGATAGATATAAAGCTCGTTTGGTATGTAATGGAAAATCTCAAACGGTTGGTGTTGATTATACTGATACTTTTAGTCCGGTTGTTAACCCGGCTACTATTCGCATGGTTCTTGCTATAGCCACCTCGCGTGCATGGGTAATTCATCAGTTGGATGTTAAAAATGCATTTCTACATGGCACGCTTCAGGAAACAGTTTTTATGCTGCAACCACTGGGATTTGTTGACCCAACTCGTCTGAACCATGTGTGTCGCCTCCATAAGTCTCTTTATGACTTAAAGCAGGCGCCTCACGCTTGGTACCACCGGTTCTCCAGGTTAGCTTTCTGGGGAGCTTATGTGACACTTCGTTATT